>NC_080430.1:2370616-3575468 GCF_028018845.1 Melospiza georgiana | reverse complement strand
TTGTTTTCATTTTTCTCTGAGGCTTCTCAGCTTCCCAGGAAAAGAAATCCTGATAAAAGGATTTTTGCAGAAAATATGGCAGTGATCAGTGTTAAGTTGGGAATATCCAAAGCAGACCACTCTGGCTATTTGTCCTTTTCCTCATGCATTGCTCATGTCTGAGTTTGCTGGTTTGAGTGCATTGCTAGACTGAAAGGGATAGATCTGAATTCTTCGTCCCCAAATCAGTTTGCACCTCTGATCCTTTGAATCAGTTATTTAATGTAAAGGCAAAGGTAGAGCTGAGGCAGCTGGTCATGCATCAGTTAATGTGAGACTGCAGGAAATGGGGAATAATTCTGACATCTCTGATCCTGAACGTGCTTTCAACTTACACCAAGGCTCAATGCCCCCCAGCAACCATGGTCTTCCACTTAAGTTTTTCCCACCATTCACACTTTTGCCTCTATCATATGAGGGCAACAGGAATTTACTTTCCCCTCAGTGTCTCTGTTTCTCCTTGCCATTGATTTCTTGTGTCTCACTTCAGCAGCTGGCATTGTTTCACATCCAGTGGGATTAGTTTTACATCTGGAGGATTTTTAGGCTGTACTCCAGGCAAGTGCACAGCCTGAGGTAGTGAGGGGATGAGGAGGATGGTGCTGTCCCAATGCAGAAGGTTTTTTGATCTGGAAAGACAAATTTCTTGTGAGGATCTTGTGATCCTAACAATGTGTGTACAAGGAGCTGTGTGGTGCAAAGCAGGCAATCAGTTTTCTAAGAACAACCTCTGCCTGCCCTGGAGAGTAAAAGAACATCCTCAAAGGCCACCAGGCTATAGAGGCTTAATATAGAATGAAGTCTCAATGAATGTTGTTGAAAAAAATGCAAACTAGCTCAAGATAGGACCAATCCAAGGTTCATATCACAGTCTTAGTACCACCTGTATCATTACTGAGGGATTTCCAAGGTGAAATTCCTCTTTATATTTATATTTGCAATGAAAACATTGGAGTTTTTCAGCTGATTGTCTGCAAGCCCAGGCTTTTTTAACAAAGGCAGTGCTCTCTTTTTTCATGAAGGAGAGTTGCAGAGATGGGTTGTACCGTGAATCTGCAGGGATATTGTAGAACATGCAAGGCAGGTGAGTCAAAACAGTGTAACTGAAGCTTCAGAGCTGCAAATTGTACAAACCCAGTGCAGTTACACTGATGCTGAGCTCTGCCAGCTGACAGGAGCCAAAGCCTGTCTGTAATGCTTGAAAATCCACTTCTTGTGTCAGCTGGGACAACAAACTCTCTGTGGGCTTTGCTCATGTGATTTCTTTGAAGGACAATGAGCTAAATCCCATTCTCAGATATTTATGCCTGGATTTGGATATGCACATTCTTCTTTTGAAGCAGTAAAGTATTCAAAATGTTAATTTATGCAACAATATCATTCGGCATGGTACATTTTTCTCATTGAACATTATATTTTCTGCTGCACCTCAGTGATGTTACTGCACCTCCATCAGAATTATTCCACAGTGCACGACCTGGATCTGTGCTCTGCACTCAGAGACAATAACACAGCCTGGGAAAACAGGAGCTCCAGAATTAATACAGGGCTAGGATCAGGACACAGAACCTTGAAGCTACAGTTGTTTTTGTTGGAAGAATTCTGCCCTCTGCTATCAGCTTTATTCTCTAGAGCACAGGCAAATATTAGGCTTAATCTCTTCATTATTTAACTCCAAGTACAGCAGTGATGTTCTCCTTCTTTTTATGTCCACTCTGCAGAAGTTAGAAAAGGCAAGAATGAGCACTGTAGTTAGGATTTATGGCACTCTTTGACCATTCTGTTTCACCTTCAAGCCTCAGATCTACTCAAGGGTCAGATTTACTGGACAAAATGTTCCAGTCCAAATTCACATTTATTAAACATTTGTTTTTAACCACAGCATTAATCTGCAAGCAGTCATTCAGCTTCAGCTTCTTATTTTGGTGGCATTAGCAAGGAAAAGTAGAACTCTAGGTAACAAGGCTAAGAGTTTGGGATTTGTTTTCCATTAAAGGCTAGACACAGTTTTCTTATTTTTTTAATTTTTTTTTTTTCCCCATGAAGGACACAATATTTTGTACTTTTAGCAAGACAGCAGGGCATCGACCTGGTTTAATAAATCATTCCTGCTGGGCTCCTTCCACAGTCAGTAGAGACCTACCCAGTCCAAAGACTAAAATCCTTTAGTACAGCTTATTTCAGTTTAAACAAGTTCAAAATAGGTCAGGTAAATCTGACTTTATGGCCTGTTTCTCACCAAGCTGGCATGGGGTGACAAGGAAAAAGGCACACAGCTAAAAATTAGGGGAGATGCAACTAAAAGACAACTTTGCTGAGGAGCACCTGGGCTTACTCTGTGTCTGGATGAGAGAGTGAATGGTTCTGCCTGCACACAGTGGGTCAGAGCTGCAGAGATGGAATTGTAGGATCTGTTTCTCACAGAATAAGTTCTGTTTTCCAAACTGCTCCATCTGGTCTGTAAGGGCGTGGGGTTTGTAAATGTAGTTGGTGTTTCAAAGGGAAGCAAGTGCAGCTCCAGGGAATCCTCAGCTCCTGAGCAGCAAGGAGAAGATGTCTCCCAGCCTAGAGAAGTATCAGCTGAAGGGAAGAGTGTGTGTGATATAAATTATATATATTAGACAGACCTACTTTTCAATTTTCTCCTCTCTCTGCCATACAATCTCTCTGCTTCCACTTTGGTTAACTTTCTACTGTATTTTCAATGCTTTATTTCATTGATTTGTTTCTTCATTCCTTCTCCTGCTACTGCACAGCTGCCAATCCTACTCATGGTGAGGTTACATAGAATTACTCGAGCAGGGTGCACAAAGATTCTCCAGGAGGAGCAGTTTTAATTTGCATGAATCAAGGTCTACCTTTATTGCATTTCCCAAAGGATTCCCCTTCAGCACATTCAGAGACAAGGCACAAACCTCATCATTCCCCACGTGTCGGTAGCGACCTAAATTCAGAACCCTGACCATTTTCATGATGGATGTACTTGGATAATGCAGCATAACCTGCATCAGCATGCTCGTTTCCCTCCTCTTAAGCACCTCTGCGACATCTAGAATGGAATTACAACTCCTTTTTGTGTTCTCTCTCATTCGCATCGAGACGCCCAGGTTGTTGGGCAGCCTTCAGCCACATCATCCATGGCTCATTTCACCCCGGGAGTGTTTAACTTTTTCTTTCCCCTTCCACCCCTAGCACCCTCCCTCTTCCTCCCAGATGCAGCTGCAGTCCCTGCCCAGGACACTTGCGGTGAGACTCAGCTTGTTTGCCTTTAGCTGTCTAAAGTCTCGTGCTCGATCTGAGCGGTCCAGTCGTCGTCTATGGTCACTCGGGGACACCAGGGCACCTCCGTCAGACAGAGCATCCCCTGTGCCTTAGATGTCTCTGTCACACAGGCCAGCTCAAGCCTGGAAGTCCCTGCTCTTTCCCTGAGTGAGTTCAAGGTGATAGTTCAGTTTGGAATCTGTCTTTGGCACGTAGAGTTAGATGTGACCGACTCCGTTCTCTGTGTGCCTACAGAGGTCTGAGGATCCTGCCCTGATTCGTGCAGTGTTTTCATAGCCATGCTCTCATTTTGATTCATTTTTCTTATATTTGTCTATTTTATTCCTCCTTCATGTTTGTTTTTTTTTTTTTTTCTGGTTCCTGCCTCCTCTGTCTCTTCTCTCTTTCTCCCTTTCCTTCCACCAGCATCTTTACTTTGATAATAAATAAAGTTTGTAAAGTAAAAGGGGAGGGAGAAAGGAAACAAAATGTCTATAAATTCTGTACTCTAAAGATATGGGACACTTAACACCATCTAAAATCAGAGAGGTGAATCTATCAAAATTAGAAATGGCAGAAAATAAGTGCTAACAGCACTAAAATGTTAAGGTTTTCCTAAGAAGTACTAGCATTGTTTTCCATCCCAAACCTGTGTGTCAATGTCTCCTCACTGGGTGTGGAGCAGCAGTTAATCCATAGATAATATTTTCAAAATCAAGTCTGTTTTTTTCAATAATTCTAGTAAATACCAAGTGCTGTCACATTAGATCTCTTCACCAGGAAAAGCTGTAAAAAAAATCAATCCCTGTCAAATGAAACAGGACATAAGCAGTGAGGGAAACATGGATGGGAATTTATTTCTAGGTTGCCATGGCAACATTAAGTATATCATTGAAGGCCACAAACCTCTACAACAACCCATGGCTAAGACTTTTCAAAGTGATTATTGATTTTTTAGATGTTTCCTTTTCAGGCTCTGTACCTTAATATGCCTCATAAGTGCTTCTTTTCAACACAGGCTGAGCAGCCCTCTTGTGGTAAAAATTGGTCTGAGAAATGTGTTTCAGATCAAACAGATTTTGAGTGGCACTCAAAATCCATATTCACTTCTGAAAGCCTCAGTCACAATAAAATGGAGCTATCCCTTAAACCTCCTTGCTCATTTTTGATCAGTCCGAGTGGACAACTAATGCCCAACTCAGCTCTGTGAAAAGCAGGTGGTGCAAAAATCTAGCACAGAAATTCTAGTGCAAAAGGAGCAGTCATTTTCATCTTTACATCCAAAAAATGAAACTTATTTTATGAGTTGAAACATGGTGACTATATCCATTTGCTGGATGTGTCCATGCCCCAAGACTCTATTCTTTCCAGCTCTAATACTGTAATATTTAATAACAACACAGTTATCAGGCTTTAGTTATCCAACAGGAAGTCAAACTCCAGAAATGGGGATTGACTTAAAGGAGTTAAAAGTAGGGAGAAATTTAGTATGTTTTCAATTCATCCTGGTTTAGAGTTCAGATTTATAAATTCCATGAGTTGTGAACACAGATCTTAGACTGCATAACAGAAACACAGTTGCGTTTGTTTGAACAAACTTCAATGTTTGCCTTGAAGGCAATTGCTTTAAAAATCAACTTTTATTATCCTTTATATTAATGGAGATTTATCCTTTATTATCCTTTATATTAATGGAGACTTACTCCGGGTACTCAGTGGTGTTTGGTGTTCATTCCATCCTACAGTGGACATCTAAAACATGTCAGATGTACCTGGCCAATAAATGTGTATTTCTCTCTCAACTGTTTATTCTGATGATTCTCAGGGTCCTGAGGATGCCCATTTTGCTTACACATCTGTACTGTAAACATCCAGCCTCTCCTGAGGTGAATCCCACCAAAACAACCACGTGTTGAAAACAAAACAAAAATTTTCCCCTTGAAAGTCGACAAGAAACCATTATTTTCAAATTTCATATTTTTTATCCTAGATATAAAATCTCTCATGGGATCCCTTCAAATGCCTCCATGTTGAAGAGTGATTGATTTAAATGAGCCTCTCCTGGCTGGTTGGAAAGGAACTATTTTGTTCTCTGTTCCCAGAATCCAACATGCAGGGATCAGGGTCTGCTCCACAGTGTATGAGGCTGCTGCTTTGATGAGCACACTGTCTTAAAAAAAAAAAAAAAAAAAAAGTTGTATCTCCAAAATTACCAGCCAGACTGGAAATTCCAGTATGGAATTCAAATTCCATACTGAGCTCCCTCCCCATCACCAAGGAAGATGGAAAAACAGCTTTGGTGTCCTTACTAGAACCTTTTGTTAAAAACAACCGATCCACACCGCAACAAAAATGAGGATTAGACCTTAGATTGATCCCCGTCCTACGAGTTTCTGTTACTCTCTGATTGTTCTCCATGAGCATGCAGTCTACTCTCATTTAACCTGTTGTTCTGTGACCCCCGTACCAAACCAGACCGCGCAGGTCCTGTGTATTTCGGATGCGTTAGCGCTGCCCCCCCTGCCCCCAGGGTGTTTGACTTTTGGTTTGTCCGTGAATCAGCACATCACAAGGGCCAGCAACAGCCAGCGCACTTCAATTTTTATTTGATTTTTTTGATTTCTGCTTCAGTCAAGCAGCTGGTTCGTGCTGTGAGTCCATCCTGTCGTGTCCGCTTTCCATCTTTGTGAACGTGTCTCATGAAATGTGTTGAAAGTGACCTACCTTGGCCTGTTCACGATATGCTGAAAAAAATGCTAATCTTGTCATATTTAGCAGCTGCGTTCAGAAATGCTACTGTAAGCCTAAGAGGGCTAACCAGCACTCTTGCAAGATGTCAGAACTATCAACCATTACCCTGTAAGTGTACGCACTCCTGTGACATTACTGTGTGTGTATGACGCATGTTGCAGTTAAATGAGTGGATGAGAGCAGAGGGGAAGTAACCAGAGAGCAAAGCCTTCATTTAGTTCTTGTTGCATGTAGAATTTTTTTCTTTGTTCTTGTTCTGTGCTTTTGCCTATGCGCCACGATCGAGGGTTTTAGGGTTGTTTTAATTTTCTTTTTTTTTTTTTTTTTTTTTTTTTTTTTTTTTTTTAATTATGGCTGATGCTATTGATGGTTTTGGGTAGTGTCTGTACAGAACTAATAGCTGCTCTTTATTGTACAGCAAAGAGGTGAGCACCTTCATACTGAGACAAAATGTTTCACCTGAAAAGTTTCCTAGAATAAACTGGGTGATGTCGATTCAATCAGACCCTCAGTGGGTATAAAACATCTTTTGTCCATTGAACTGAGTGAAGTTAACTTAATAAACACCCAGGGGTGAGGAAAGGCTATAGCTGACCTAATATCAAAATGAATTGTGTCCGTCAGAAGTTATAGAATCACTGAGTTGGAAAAGACCTCTCAGATAATCAAGTTCAGTCCAATATTGTCAAATAGCATCAAATATAGAGTGAGGCATCCAGAAGAGTGAATAAAAGCCATTCATCCAAGAGTTGTGTGCATTAATCACTCTCCCATAGTCCATCTGACCCCTTGCTCCTTGCACAAGAAGCCCACAGGTTTTCACAGATTCATGGAATCATTAGGGTTGAAAAAGAACTCCAAGGTTATCCTCTCTTTTTGTTTAGATGAGGTGCAATTTCAGACATCTATAATATGTTTTCTGGTGATGTGTCTCCTGAATTTCACAACAGTTTTGTAAGTGTGAACCAACATTCTCTGAGGTGTCCTGGCACACAGACCCCCAACTCCAGGATTTTGCTAAAGAATATTTAGTAGTTATCTTCAACACTACTAAGGAAAAAAGATTGGTTTGTAACTTAACTGGATATATGGTTATGTTTTTAGTTAAGAAAAAAAAATTAAAGTGAATTTTCTGTGTGATTTCATATATCTTTGAGGTATTTAAGAAATAGAACAATGGAGATGCTGAAAAACATTCAGTCAGCAGACTGGAACCAAGCAAAAGCAGATAGAAATAGAGAAGACAAAAAGGAGCAGCTCCATTTGCTCCACAGAGAGTAGCTGAAGACTAAGCACAGTTAGGTAAAACTAGGAGTTAGGTTTAGGAGGAGATAGTTTGAAATATAAAGTTCAGTGCCTAATGGACATTCTGATGCAGCACAGAAATCCTGTTGGGCCTTTGCAGAGATCCAAATTTTACATTAAATGCAGTGTTTCTGAAAGATGGGAGACTGATAACTCTTTAAGGTGAAATCCTCTACATAGTCAAGGGCAAGAAGAGTTCAGCCCGAACAGGAGGTATTTAAACCTATGTTTTTTGTGTCTGTTGAAGAATGAAAGTCTTGGTAAGCTTCTCTGTTTTTCAAGTCCTAGGTCTGAAGATGTGGTTTATGCATGGGAGAATTAAAAATCTGGAATCATTCAGGTGTTACCTCAAGTGTTTTGGAAGTGATGCTGCAGACCTAGTTAACTTTTGGAAAAGATCTGTCAGGGAGATTATGAGGTTCCTGAAAGTCACTTTAATATGTTCAGCATTTTGTGATAAAATAGATCCTTCAGTTTATTAAATGTGAGCTGTGTTGAGCATTTCATTACAATGACATCCTTTGCCTTCATGGTTTGCTCTTTATCCTTCAATTTGAAATATTGTCACAATTCTTTTTTGCACAGATTTATCACAGAGATGATGAATGAATCTTTGGCCAGAGAAATTGAGTTCCTCTAATCTAAACCTCACAAATCTACAGGGCTGAAATTTTTGGTGACAAACTCAGTCCAGGGTCCCTTTGAGGTCAATGGATGGATATAGGATATGATAAGAATTTCCTTAGGGGCAGAGGATTTGTCCTTTTGTGTCAGTGATTCTTGCTCTTCATTGACAATAAAGGGAATTTAAGTCTGCATTTAATTTAACTAAAATAGATGCCATCATTGCAGATATGTCACAGCATTAAGTTAATCAATATATACATAAATAGATGTACTCAATACCCACAGGGTTTACAACAGGAGTCACCTCTTGTTCAAAAGACATCTGTAGCACACAAGAATTATGTTTTAAAAGTGTATTTTTCTCTGCATTAACTTTAGAGACAATTCTAAAATAATTTCATTATCAATATCTACGCTATGTATTTCCAATCCTCGGTGAGGTGAATGTTGCTTTTCAGGACTACACACCTTGATGTCTTCATTGCAAAAGTTTATATTTGATCAAAGTATTTGACTTAAGACAGCTTTTAAACTAGGCAATTCTCTTACTGTAGAGAGGCAGGACTAAATGGCAAAACAACCATATGATCTTCCTTCAAAGTCTATGGTTTGGAGATTTTTGCTTCTTTTTTGATTTTTTTCTCGCAAAAAGGTTCAGAGGTTGAGACTTCAGCAGTCTCCTCAATAAATGTGGATGTGCAATGGAAACATAAAAGCATGATTCTTACAAATACTGGTCAGATTAGACAGTGTTCTTATTTAGGTAATCTTTTAGCATAAAGTTCTACTTTCATTATTCCATAGAGCAGTGAGGGAGAACAGAGGACACCATTATTTGTCTGTACTAACACTTAATGGAAAGTCCACATTCATAGCCATGCTACTGGAGAAAGTGTCATATTTGAAGTGATTTTAAGGCAAATAATGACTGGAAAACAGAATGTCAGCCTCAACAAAAGTTTGTATTCAAATTGTTGGGGTTTTTTTTCTAAGACTTTCCTCTCCCTGTGGGAATGTGAACAAGGGTTTTGCTTGATATTTTGGAGATTATCTTCCAAACAGCCACTTGAACAGTTATTGTCCTCAGAACTTCTAGATCCACCCCCTCCAAGTTTCTTACCTGTCTGAAAGAGTGGGGGAAGAAAAGAGAATTAATATCTTTGGCTGTTACACACCTGAGAATTCCACTGTATCCTTTAAGACTTTCATTCACTGTTGCACAGAAACTTAAATATCTCACAGGACCTGCTTTAAGTCTTCTCTCTTCCCAGAGTTCCTGAAAAAAAAAGCAATTTTTAAAGGCATTAATGTCTTTCAAGGCTTTTCTTATCATTAAAATCTTCTTTTCCTCTTTATTGATCTTAATAATCTATAAACTTCTGAATATGCTAATTAATACATTTTCTTCCTCACTTTTATGACAATATTGAAGACAACACCTCAAATAAGTTGATGATGGCATTATATTTCCAGATCCTACAAACTAATTGTGTGATTAATCAGGGAGGATTAATGCCCGAAAACTGACAATAAAAAAGACTTCGTATGCATCTTCCCCTGAATTCATCTCCCAAGAGTGCAGTGAGACAGAACATATTAATAGACAATTCTATTCTGACTTTTAGATCAAAACAGCATTTATCCTTTTGTTGTTGTTGTCATTAAATCTGAGTATAAATGATAGAAGATATGGAGAGATGATATTTTTGTCCAGTTTATTACCTTTAAATTGTTTTTTTTTAATTCCATGACTACTTTAAGACACATATTCTTTACGTCCCTTTTTACAGAGATAACATTATTCTTTAATCTCCTCCTTGAAGTTTCTGTTCCTTTTTATTAATCTGATTGTATGTCCATAGAGAAAAAGGACTAGAAAGGACTCCAAAAGCTCTTTACACTGGCTCACTCCTGCATAGATTGCTTTTTTTAGAGATCATCAAAGCTGGGCGCTCTGAATGCTCTTCATCACCCTGTTCTGAGGTTGTTCCTCTCTTTTCAAAAGATTCTGGCCAATGTCTAATTTTATAGCCCACAAGAAGAGTTTTCTCTGTTTTGTGGGGTCTTCCACCAAGACCTGAGGTTTGGTGTCCATCAGATTTCTGGCTCAGGTGTGTTCAGTGCAAGAGTTGGGATGAATTTATCCCCATTGGGGCCCAAATTCTGACTGAGACACCAGCACTGCACTCATGTCCCATTCCCTGATCACTGCTGGAGGTAATTGTGCTCACAAAATTCTTGAAAGTGTGTTAATTAAATCTTCTAAAACAAACAGATCATTTTGGGTCATCACTGAGCATGAATTAACAAATTCAAACCTGTCTGCAATGTACCAAATAGATAAAAGCAGAGGGGACGTTTGAATTTGAACAAATATGCAGCTCTTTGAAAAATCTTTACAGCTTTTTACCTTCCTTTGTCCTCCATCTGCCTTCTTCACTTACCTGAACATAACCAATGATATTCTTCCCCTCTGAAAATGTCCTGGAGGTTTCTTAGGTCACTTTGTTTGTAATGAAGCACTTGCTTTATTTGCAGAACGTTTGCTTTCTCTTTGCTCTTTTTTTTTTTTTTTTTTTTTTTTTTTTTGCTGCTCAATCAGACAGTGACACTCACCAAAACATGCACAAGTCTTTGCTGGCCCCTGCTTTGGGGGAATTTCACCAGTTAAATGCCCACATGTAAAATATTCATTTCCAACCCTTTGGTTTATATCAACTGAGCCTAATTTCCCTCTGAAACCTCTTTATTCTGAAGCAGTGAAATAGTGAAACAGTGGAATTGCACTTAGGTTTCCAACAGTATAAACTGAGACCAAAATCAAACCTTCAGGAATAGTTGTGAGTACAAGAACATGCAGGGGGGTTAACTTTAATTTGTGGCTGTTGGTTTTTTAGCTTTATTTGTGTGGTTGTTCTGGAATTTTTTTGCTGTGCAGAAACATATTCACACAAAAACACACAGAGAAATCAACAAAAAGTGATTTAAAACTCCACTGGGATTAAGCAATTGGGTGAGAGGTTTATAATTGCACCATAGCAGCAGTCTGAATCCCTTAGCAAGATCCCCCTCATTTTTTGGCATGGTAGGAGAAAATTCCTGCTTACAAAAACGCAAATAAAAATAGCAGCAGTGAGCATTAAGCATAATTAATGTGCCATTACTGTAGCAGTGTGAAGAAAGGGGAGCAAACTGCAGTGTGTGTGCAAACAGTCTTTGGGAACAAACAGGAATGTTGCATATTTGTTTGTATAATTACACGGTGTACGTATCTCCCAAAAGTCTGTCAGCAAAATATTTTCTGTGCTTCATTCTTTAATTAAAGTGCAGGTTGCTAATTGCAAGGCTGCATTAAAGTTTATTTCTCTCTGTTGTGACAGGAGACTGGCTCGCTCCACCCTGCTGCTGATCCCTTTGTTTGGAATTCACTACACGGTGTTTGCCTTTTCTCCTGAGAATGTCAGTAAGAGGGAGAGGCTGGTGTTCGAACTGGGACTGGGATCCTTCCAGGTGATTACACACTGAATTCAGCTTTCCTTACAACCAAACTTCTGGTTTTTTATAACTGCTTTGCATGCACAGCTCTCAGAGTGTGCCTTTGCTCATTTACGTGTAGGTTTTGTATATCAGGATTTTGGGGTTGTATGTTGTGTTTTTTTTAACTCCAGCTATTTTCTATCGAATTCTTTATTAAAACAATACTATATTACATTAATACTATATTATAACTATACTAAAAAGATACTAAAGAAAAATCCATGACTGTCTGAGACAGCCAGGACAAAGTTTGGACCCAATTGGCCAAGGAAACAAAACAATCCTCAGCAGAATCCAATTGACAAATCCCTTCAGGTAAACAGTCTTCCTAACACATTCCACATGTGCAAAAACAACAGGAGCAGCAAGTAGAGATAAGAATTGTTTTCTCTTCTTCTCTCTTTGCTTCTCCAGGAAAAGCCCTGGGAGAGAGAATTATGTCTCTCTCTGTTCAGAGAATGTGAATACCAAAATTTTCTGTCATTCCTTCAGGATTTTAATTACTTTTCTTTTTCCTCTCCCATTTCCCTAGGGTTTTGTTGTTGCTGTTCTCTACTGCTTCTTGAATGGGGAGGTAAGATTTTTAATATTAAATGTCCTTCACTTGTCACCCACATCCCATTTTCTTGTGGGACTAACTGCTGTTCCAACTGTCCATTCTAACTCTCATCTACCATAATCCCTGATACTTTAGTCTGAATCTCACAATTCCCAGGAAAAAAAAAAAAAAAAAAAAAAAAAGAAAGCATAAAGGATTTGTGATGTCTTTATCAAACCAAAACATTGGCCTTACCAGAGATTATGGCTCAGATTGAGGCTTCCTGACAGGGGTAGGATATGGACAGGTCTATCTTGAAATGGCATCCCAGGCACAAAATTTTGCACTGATTTTGTTGAATTTTACCCTTTTCTTGCCAGCCCACTCTCCCAGCCTGTTCAGCTCTCTCTAAGAGGTCTGTCATGTCTCTGTCAACCCCAGTTTGGAACCATCAGCCAAACTGGTGATGGTGCTTTCAATCTGAGATTCATCAGAAGATGGTGAGGGCCTGGCACAGGGTGCCCAGAGAAGCTGAGGCTGCCCCTGGATCCCTGGAAGTGTCCAAGGCCAGGTTGGACAGGGCTTGGAGCAGCCTGGAGTATTGTATTTGCTGGGAAATGTCCTGATGAAGGGAGGAATGATGAATCTGACTCCATGTTCTCAGAAGGCTAATTTATTACTTTATGATATTATAGTATATTAAAGAATACTATACTAAACTATACTAAAAAATACAGAAAGGATACTTACTCAGTGCTAAAAAGATAATAATGAAAACTTCTGACTCTTTCTAGAGCCCCAACACAGCTTGGCCCTGATTGGCCAAAGAGTGAAAACAACTCACAGCAGAATCCAATGAAACAATCACCTGTGGGTAAACAATCTCCACATTCCACATGTGAGCACAACACAGGAGAAGCAAATGAGATAAGAATTGTTTTCCTTTTCTCTGAGGCTTCTCAGCTTCCCAGGAGAAAAACCCTGGGTGAAGGGATTTTTCCAGAGAATGTGAATGCCACACTGGGGTAGTAGAAGGTGCCCCTGCACGTAGCAGGGGGTGGAAGGAGATGACCTTTAAGGTGTCTTCCAACCCAAACCATTCCATGCTCTGTGTGGAACAGTGTGGGGTCCAATATCAATACCTGAAGTACACCATTAGTGATAAGGTGCCAGGCTAAATAAAAAAAAAAATTGTTCACCTCTCAGTGTGGTCTCCTTCCCCTCTTGCAGATCATCCACCCACCATAAATCTTTACAGCTTTCCTAGGAAAAGGCTGAGGAGAACAATGTCAAACCCTCCACTGAAGGCTGAGTTTTCTTGGGCACCACCCAACTTGTGCCAGCTTCTCTCCTGAGCCCTGCCACCTTCCCCCCTTCACACACACAGCCCAGGGGTGTCAGATGCCCAGAGCCACCCCCCAGACACCACCTGGGTGCCTTGCAAGCCTCACACTCCTCTCAGCACATGGCAACTGCTGCTGGCCACATCTGTGGTTTCCTCTGGTTCTCCTGTTCCAAACTGCATTTCCCTGCCTGTTTATCTGACTGAATAGCTGGGGTAATTGTTTGCTGAATTGATGGAAAAGGGTTCCCTGCTCAGTGTTGCCCTAAGAGGAGCATGGAACATCTAGAGTTCATCCATGAACTCTAGAACCATGAACATCTAGAACCATGAACTCTAGAACTTCCATGAACTCTGAGTGGAGTTCTCTCCTCCACTGCTACACATCTCTTGTGCAGCCCAACAGTAAAATCACTTTATTTTCTTCTTTTCAAGGGGGCTGACTGCAGGTATAGCCTGGCATTGCTGATCTCTTGTACAAAGAGGTCTCAAACTCTTTAATCCAAGTGATTCCTTCTCAGATAAACCACAGTAATCTCCAAGCTCATAAAATAAACTTATGGGTTGTCTTTGCTCATGGGCATAGTCAAGATCTCCTGAAGCCCCTTGGAAGGAGTGGGGGAGGTGGTTCTTTGCCAAACCAACACAAGCAGGTTAATTAAAGCCATTTCCCCTCTCAAGATATCAGAAAATGGTAATTAGAGGATGTCTTGTGCCTTCACTAAATTTCCTACAGCAAGAAAATGTTGGAAATAGCACACTTTTACAGATTCAAATGCTATTCCCTTTTTACAGAGAAAATATAACTCAATTTTCTATCTATTTTTAATATATATATGTTTTAGATAACTTTAACCCAAATAGGAATTTGTAGGTCTTAGAAGTTTTCCAGGTGGATTTTTCCTCCCTGTAGTTTTTGTCCATACGATTGAAGCCCTTGTTTAGCATTATGACTAATGCTCATTCATTTTGACAATATTAATCCAGGAAAATTCATCAATGTCTGTTACAGACAAGACAAACATCTTTGACACAGCAGCTCATTGGAGATTGGAAAATTATATTGGGAAAACATCTCTACATATTTCCTTGTTCTTACACTATTTCATTCAGAAATATGATACAGAGATGAGTAATCAATTAAATGTTGGTCCAAGCTACTACAACCTCTCTTATATTAAATCTTTACTCCTTTATCTATTTATCCACTTGTGCACCCCCCAGCAGTGTTGCCAGTAAACCGGTAATGAGTGAAAGGTAGAAAAGCTGTGGGATTATTTACTTATTGCCTAATTGAACTTCTGACCTTGGGTTGTTTTACCTTTGATTTACTGTGGGTGCCAATAAAAAAATAACCTCTCAAGCAAAGGAGGGTGGCACAAATGTGCATTAATCCCAGAGCTGCTCTGCTTGGGGAGGATCTGAAAGCAAGAGGCAAAATTCTGTGTAAACATACATCCATTAATGGTAGGTGAGAGAAGCTGCCTCTGAGGACAGGGTGTTTCAATATTATCCAGTGTTTTTGATTGCTGGTTTCTTGGCTCCTTGCTGTGTCTTTGGTACTGGCCAATGATGAAAACAGGCTGTTTTTTTCTCCAGGTGGTGTTGATCAGGTCTTCCATGCACCTCTGGGCTGATCCTAAATTATCTGAAGTCAGATACAGAACCTGGGCTGGGCTGTAGTTCCCCACTACATGCCCAGACCTCTTCCAGCCATGGAAAGTAATTTCAGATTTTGCTGAACTGAAGAGTTTAATAATAAATAACTGGTTTACTAAACCTTAAAACCAGTTCTGTTGAATTGTGGGGTTTTTTCTAATCTTGATAATTTGTCAGCATGTCCTCGAGCGGCTAAGTACATAAAAAATGACCTTTTGAAGTTTCTCCCTAAAGGTGCAATCAGAAATAAAGAGAAAATGGAGGAGCTGGAAAGTCAACCGGTATTTTGCTGTGGATTTCAAACATCGCCATCCTTCTCTAGCGAGCAGCGGAGTGAACGGGGGGACACAACTCTCCATTCTGAGCAAGAGCAGCTCTCAGATTCGGATGTCCAGCATAAATGCAGAGAACCTGGCGACATGAGCAGCTGAGGAGAGCAAAGCAACCAACGAGCAAACCAAAAACCATCCCTTGAAAAAGAAAAAAATGAAATAATAGTTTTGGTGGTGGTGCAGGTCTCGTTTCCTTCCCTTTCCTGTTCCTTTCCCCTTTCCCTTTCCTTTCCTTTCCTTTCCTTTCCTTTCCTTTCCTTTCCTTTCCTTTCCTTTCCTTTCCTTTCCTTTCCTTTCCTTTCCTTTCCTTTCCTTTCCTTTCCTTTCCTTTCCTTTCCTTTCCTTTCCTTTCCTTTCCTTTCCTTTCCTTTCCTTTCCTTTCCTTTCCTTTCCTTTTCCTTTTCCTTTTCCTTTTCCTTTTCCTTTTCCTTTCCTTTTTCCTTTCCTTTTTCCTTTCCTTTTTCCTTTCCTTTTTCCTTTCCTTTTTCCTTTCCCTTCCCTTTCCTTTTTCTTTTCTCCTTTCCTTCTCCTTTCTTCTCCTTTTTCCTTTCCTTTTCTCTTTTCCTTTTTGTTTCCTTTTTCCTTTTCTTTCTCCTTTCATTTTTCCCTTCCTTCTCCTTTCCTTCTCTTTTCTCCTCTCCTCTCCTGTCCTCCCCAGAGGTGAAAAAACAACAGAAATGTGTAAATATCTCTTTTTAACAGTCACTGTAAATACCCAGCTCAACTCAAGGCCATTAATGGAGAATGTTTAAAAGACAAACAAGAGGCCCAACCCACCCACTCAACTATTCCCATTTCAGAGCATCTGCGAGTAATCCGTGTCCGTCCAAAGTAACAAGTGATTGCTGTGCAGTTGTGATCCTTGGCTGCCAAACTGATCCTACTCTGTGAATGGAGTAATTTTTCCACTTGGTTTCCATTTTGGGTTGGATTTGCCTATTTTTTGTTTTTCCCCAGTCCGACACGTCTTAGCCTGTCCTTGTCTTTTGGCACGTGAATTTCCGCAGTGTTTCTCTTTGGAGTCTTAGGATGGAGCTAACGTGCTTGGGTTGATCAATCCAGCTTGATTCAGGAGGATCTCCAGAAAATTGAGCTCATGGCTGGATTCAGACGTCCTCGATGGATTTAGAGGAACAGCTGTGCCAACACCAAACTGCACATCAGTGCAGGAACTTCAGGCAAGAGCAGTGGGATCCGCTGTGCTTACCATACCCAGGGACGCTCCCAGCAATGCTTTCTGTTCTCGCTAAGCTGTGAATTTTCTAAAAGGGCCATGAAGTTGAGATATAGCTCTATTTTTGGCATTGATTGATAGATTGATCATTTGGACTCTTTATATCACAAATAACTGTCCCTCCCCTCCCACCTTAAGAGCAAGAGGCAGTTCCAGGGTGGCCTTTCCCTCCAGATGATCTTGAACCTTCTGCTCCAGTGGCCACACATGGCCTTGGTGGCTTTGGGGGCAGTGCTGTCACACAGAGTGCCGTGCTTTTGCAACCTGGTTGACTTCTGAGTGCTGACTCTTCCCTGCCAGAGCAAAGAGGCACGAGAAGGACCTGGTGGGATCACCCTGGAAGGTAAAAAAAAAAAATCACCTGCATTTGGTGAGGAATAAAACCAACTAAACCGAAAACTAGGATGGCACGGAAGGAAAGGATAAAGACTTTGGATGACTTCCCACACCTGGCAGTTCTCTCTCTCTCTCTTGGGATATTCTGTTTGTTTCACCACCAATGGTCTTACTGCTTTTCTTAGAGAGGAACTCGAATGTTCTTTCAACCTTTGCCTTGTAGTTAAAGCCACGACTGCTACAAATCTACTTCAACCCAATGTCGATGATGTCAATTCTTAAGAATCTTTATACAGCGCAAAAAAGAAAGGCCTGGAGGGCCGTCCAAGCGCTCCCTTCACCTTGGATTTATGAATTTATGAACTGAGAAATATATATATATATATCTCAAATATATATATATGTGCGTGTATGTGTATGCATATATTACAAACAAAGATGAAAATGGCATTTTAAATGTGAAGTTTTGAACTGAAACTAATAGTAACCAGGAAATTCAAAATTCAGGCTTGTTCTTTGGTGTTAGTTGACATGATCATAAACTAAAAAACAGAAAAAAAAGTGAAATACTTGGAATATTAGTGTCAGCTGAGTGTGAGCTTTTAATTTCACTGGTTTTTGTTAGTTTAAGTACAAAAGAAAAAAAGAGTTTTGATGTCATTTTAAGCAGAGATTTTTAAAGATAATCCTAGTTTACTTATTTTTAAAAGGGGAAAAAAAGAAAGGTCTCAGAAAGTTGTGAAAGAAATAATAATTATAATAATACTTAACACTTATATAATCCTTTATGGGAATATTCTGCTCTTGGCTGGAGCCATCTAAATGAATGTAAATTTAATTCAAAACAGACAGAAATGTTTTTTGAGGTCATATTGGTACAGGATCATGCTCTTAGGAGATGGGGACAGCCCTGTCATGTGAAATCTGCCGTGGCACAGAGGACCAGCAAAACAGCTGAAACCACTTCCATTGCACTCCAGGTTCATAAATGGGATTTATATGATCCAAACACCTTTTTTTCCCCCAAGTCTGCGGCACTGATTTGCTGCTCTGAGAGCAGAATTTGTTTCCCTCTTCCCAGCTCTCTGCAAAAGTCAAAGTGTTTTTAACTGATAGATTGGCCCTTTGTCTTTCTTCAGATGCTTCTTAATGCTATTTTAGAATGTTTCTTTGTGAATCGGGTACTTTGCTGTCCAGAAAAATTTGGCAAAAGGCAGATTTATCAGGTAAATGCATGTTTGACAATTTTCTGTAGGATGGGTTTTCACAAGGATTATATTGCCAACACTGTAAATGTATTATTAAAAGAAAAATAAAAAGAAGCTATTTTTGCATGAATGGCCATTAGCCAGTTTTCAAACATTATTAAATTAGAATTGTGGAGAAAAAGATGTCAAATATCTGCCTCTAGCTGGAGACTTTTTCTTGTTTCAGCCCAGAGCACGAAGCTGTTTGGATCTTTATTTTTTTTGCTGTTTTTGAAATTATTCTGAGCTTACATCTGGGTTTTGTGTTTTCCTGGCCATCCTAGAGTGCTCTGCAGTTTGAGTTGGTGGATCTCAGTCCAGTGCCTTGTGGGCAAATGTCCACATCACCAAAACCACCCTCTGACCCTGCACACTGGAGACCAGGTCCTCAGCTAAATTAAATCAGTACAGAAAAAACTGCTGTTATTGTAAGAATAAACTGCTTCACCTGGAACTGGGATTTGGCCTCAGCACATTGCTATTACCATTAGTTTTTGATGGTCCCACATAGAGAGTCCAAGGATGGAAAAATTGTGAAAAATTGGATTTGCTCCTTAATTCCTTGAGCCAATGCTCAGGAGTTTGGAGAGCAGTGGAGGGGAAATTTCTGTTGTTGTAGATATTGTGTTTCTTGTTCAGTAGAAAAATTGAATCTGTTCACCAGCAATGAATTTAGCAGAAGAAATGGGACCTTCAACATATTAAATAGAAAATATATTACACAAAAAAAAAAAATTTAAAAAAATAAAAGCAAAACCTATTATGATTTTATTTCTCTGAATAAAAGTGTCGATGCACTGGCAGATTTGGCTTTTCCTGAGTCACTGGAACTTTCCCAGTGTCCCTGGAAGGGACAGGTCACACTGGATGTGGGCACAGTTATGGGATCCAGACTCTGATGCCATGGCACCAATGAGCTCTCCACAAATCTCTCTGTTGAATGTAAGCTGCAGGTGCTGGCCAGGTGTGGCCACCCCACAGGGGCTGATTTTCCATTTGTTTCAGGAGGGAAGAATCCAACAGGCAGTTTGCTTCTCTGTGTGTGTAAATATCAACCGAGTGTAACAGTGCTTTGTTTGATTTTTTCACTGTGAAATATATTTTGGAGCTAGAAAGGCTGTGTTATTAAAACCAGTACACAATTAAATCAAAACAAACAAACAAAAAAAAAGTGTGCAGTGCTCCTTGAGCCATTTTTTCTACCATGTCCATAATGTATTTCCTGTCTAATTTTCTTATTTTGCTTTTATAAATGTACAGACAACTTTTTTGTGCTGCAGGTTTTGTGACTATTTACTGTATCTAACCACTGTTTTGATTATTGACTTGTCAGTGTGGAGTGCTGGTACTGCAGGACAATTCACATCCCAAAAATGAAAACTACAACCTAGATTGTAAAGGATGAGGCTGTTCCATTGCTGCATGGTGATGTCACCTCCTTTTCCTGTCACTTTTAGTATTTCTGGAACTCAGAAGCCAGGGAAAGAACCTTAAATGCTTAGTTCTGGGAGGTTTTGAATCATAGAGGAAAAACACTCAAGTTCCTCTGCATTATTTAAATATTTGCATTTGAAAACCAGGTATTAAAATGGGGCGGTGGGAGAAGGGATGAAGGTAGGTGAGTCCAGAGGAAAATGCAGTTTGGAAGTTAAATCCAGACACTTTATTGGGTGTTTGGCTGCTCCCTTTCAGCATCTGTCTCTCATTGCACCTTAAGAACAGTGCAATGACAAGGCTGAATCGCAACCAGAAGTGTCCATGAACTGATAATTTGAGTTTCCCTTTGCGAAGATGACTCTCCCTGGATTCTCTCCATCATCAATGGGAGTGAAGTTCATAGAACCAACAACCAAGGCTGGTTGATGACCTTGAATGACAAATTTGGTCCAACCTTTCATGAGAAAGGGAGCCAGGATGAGTTTATCCCACACCCTGCCCAGTCACCTCTTGAAAGCCTCCCTTGATAGGGACCACACCTCATCTCTGGGGAGGTTCTTCCCATGAATGGATGTTCTCACTCTAAAAAAATTCCTTTCATTTATCAAGATGATCCCTCTCCTGGTGCAGCTTGTCGCCCTTGTATTCTCCACGTGGATCCTTGTGGAAAAGAGAACTTTCATCCTCTTTCTGACCACTCTTTTTGGTGAGGTGGCCACTGAGGCTTCTTTTCTCCAGGGAGAAATTCCCTTAGTTTTTCTTCACTGCCCCCATTGTCCATCCTCTGATGATATTCATGGTTCTCCTTGTGACCTTCTCCAGTCTGGCCACTTTCTTGCATTTTGAGGACCAGAATGGGACACAAGAGAGAGTTTCTTGCACTCGTGCTAAAAACCTGACTGTGAGACTCCGATCCTCCAAGGATTTGTTGCCATAATTTGCCTTGCCTATTTATTATTAAAATTGTGGCTTTTCATAATATTTTCATGTCAAAGGTGAATGAAATTCCACTTCTGCATAGCAGGATAGATCCAGTGCTTGCATATGAAAGGAACTTCTGGTCAGCTCAAAAATTCAGGTTTTTTCCAAAACCCCCACAGACAGAAGAAACCAGTAATTAAAAACAGGCAAAGCAAAAATGACCAAGAACAAAACATATTCACTCAAAATGAAGGAACCTTTTTAATTGGCATTACTTTCATATTATTTTACTCCCATTCCTAAACTGATCACCTCTCCTTTTAAAATTCAGCACCGTTTTTTCACCTTCTCTTCCCATTGGAAAGTTACTGTAAAACTTTTTTGGCAGTTAAAAATCCTTTATCTGAACCTGGAGTTGAACTAACTCCTGGCTCACTTGGATTCCTTGTCATACTGATCTTGCCTCCAGTTTCCTTCTCTTTTCCTGAGATATAAACAGCTTTATTTCAGATGAAGTCTCCAGTTTGTCTTTGATCACACAGCTGCAAGATAAGACTAAAAATAGTCGTGCTATTAAGCTGCGTTTCTCTCAGCTCTAATCCAAATTTGGGCAGCAAAACCAGTGCAAAGAACCAAATACAGGCAGACATGGATTTGTTAAAAATAGCAGGAAAATTACCTGGAAGCAGCTGGCCAAGCATCCTGGGGGAAAAGGAAATAAGAAAAGAAAAATAAAAATTAAGAGGAATATTTCCAGTTCTTGAAAATGTATAAATGAGATTTGGGGTTTGAGCAATTTTTGTTCAGCCAAACCTAAAAGGAAAATAACTCCAATATTTTGCTTTTCTGTTTTCAGTTATAATCGTGCAAGGGAAGCTTTTCCAAACCAATAGATGTGACACACATTCAGTCAAAATGCTGCAGGAAATCATGATTAAAACAGGTTGAAATATGCTGATGGTGTCAGTTTGGGAGGTTTCAGTGCTTTTGTCTGACACTACTACTAAATCTCTACTAAATCTGACCTGTGAACCATACAAATATCCAACTTTACACTATTTTTCCAGCCCAGTCCTGACAGAAATTACATATTAAAATTTCAGAGTTATAGCAGAAAAAAAAATTTGTTCACAGTGAATTTAACAAACAGTAGCAACAAAATAAATGCAAATGCCATTAATTTAATTGGCTTTGAATAAAATTAATGCAAAGCCCATTAATTTAATTGGCTTTACTTGCCTTGGTATCTGAACTTGGGTTCCAAGAGTGTTTCAGAAACAATTGCCCATGTCAGAGGTTTTCAGTCTGTGAAATTTATTTAGTTGGAGGCATCAGAGCCCAGAGATTATTTTTGAACTGTCCATAGATTATTCTTAAGGAAATTAAGTTCATTTTTTGTATAGCAATAGTTTCTTTAAGGCTATTGAAGAGCTTTAGTCCTTTCTGTATTTATGCAAAGGCTCCCACTGATCAAAAACCTAGAAAATTCAATAAATTAAGATTTTCCCCATAATATTATGTGATTCCACAATCAAAAACCTAAAACATTCAATAAATTAGAATTTTCCCCATAAGTTATGTGATTTCACAATGCCAGACCTTCTCTTTTGTTCTGAGATCTTTCTCATGGGGCAAGGTTCCAGAGCAAGGTGAGCTCATATTATTAATATTGTTTTTCTGTGACCACAGCATGGGAGGTCTAAAGGCTTGGTGAGAACAGGATTTTGGACACCACATGGGATCCTGCCTGACAGGTTTAGTGTCTGCTGCAGCTCCTAAGTCATATCTGTGGATATCTAGGAAATAGATAAATTCACATAGTGGGATTCAGTCTAAACTCAGACTTTACCATCTCAGTGGTTCCTTGGACTCTTTTTCTGCAGCTGTGAAAACATAATGCAAAAATACAGCCAAATATCTGTTCTTAAGTAGTTTTCTTCCTTAGCAGTTGAATATTAAGGGCTGTATTAGATGTGCCCCTTTCAACATCTGGCACTACTGGCATGAGTTATTCTGGCTCAGAGCCAAACCTCTGGAAGAGATCCTGAGCAGAAGTCTAAGGACACACCCACATCACTTAGACACCAAAAGGGAAGATTTCTTCCTTTAATCTGGTTTCTGCACTTTGCCTTTTTGGTCACTAGAGAGAAATGAGCAATTTCAGAGGACAAGCATCAAAAAGTTTTAATGTCTGCTCCAGGGTGAGATGATTCACACTTTGCAATTGGCTGTTTCTCTCCTCCAGGACATCTCCCTGACCAGACTAGAGACAGATGCTGACCCTGGGGAGGCCGAGATAGAAATTAATTTTCCCTGGCAACTTTGCCCAATCACTATTGTTTTGTCTCATGCATGCTGAGAAATGATGGTCTTGAAAAGTGGCTCCTGTTGGGTATTACCGACCAGATTTGGGGGAGGTGGATGCCTGGTAAAGAGTTAGGAGCTCTTATGGAGAGTTTTAGGATGCTTTGTTCTCCCTGTCAGATTCTGTCCATACAACCAGCACTTCTGTGTCCAGAAACAAAACATAGCAACAGCGCACATGCAGTAAAAAAAAATATAACAGAAAGGATTTTACCCTCTGATTTTAGCAGTCAGGCACATGCAACCAGCTCAGAATTGCATTTAAGAACCAGGTAGGAGGATATGGAGGATGCAGCAGCAGCTGAGGATGCTCTGATGTTGATGATGCTCCGTGTATATCTGTACTAAAGAGCTAAGTTCAGCTAAATACACATTGTACTTTGTGTATGAAAACACACCAGCAGAGCTTGAACAATGTTTTGAACCTCATGGTCTTTCACCTTCTTATGATTCAAACTGCAATTTCCCATTGGCTTTCTTTTGGGGAATTCATCCATGTGAAGAATTACTGTGTGATATGACACTGTGTGATATGACACTCTTCAGTGTCTGAAATTACCTAGGCTTCTGCATATGCCTTTCCCAATGGACTTTGTGCTTGCAGAGAAGTCTCAAGAGGCCTTTGTGTATCAGTATAATCTGTAAAAAAACAAATATTTGGTGTGTTCATTCTCTTTCCCTTCTCCTTGTCAATTTAGTGGCAATGCAACCTGCTATAGCTCTGAGAAGAACCAAGTTGTTGGATGGAAAGCTGTATTTTGGCTTTTGACTGTGTCAAGGTACAAAGTTACTGGCCTGTTGGGTCTAATACTGACCTTTTTTGGTCAAAATTGGTTTCATTGGTAATGGGATCTGGGGTTATTCAGCTTTGTTATGAGGTGGAAACACAGATATCAACTGCTGCTTTCTAACCTTTTTTGTGTTTTGAGAAATTGTTTTTAACATGTATACTGCTGTAGATGACACAATAAATGTATTATCATTTTGTAAAAGTCTGTTCTGATATAAAATTGCACCAAAGAGAACTTTTTGTCTGTGAACTTACAGGGTAGTGTATTCTTTTCCTGAAGCAGAAGCTCTTTGGGCTAAAAGGGTTCACTGGCTTCTTCATGGGAAGGAGACCCTGGAATCTTCTGGCAAAGTCACTCCTGGATCAACCAGGGGTGAAATCTCTGCCATGCAGTGTTCCTTCTCCATAAACCACTGCTGTTTATCTCCCTGCATCATTATCAGGCAGGACTGTGGGCCAAGATCACCAAACCAAATGGAACACACTCTCTAAAAACTCTCTAAATATTTAGTCCCCTGTTGATCAACCCTCTGGCTTTGATCCACAGGGGACTAAATATTATTCCTACAGGGTGTAAACAGGAGCAGAAATTCTGTTGTCCTCAAACAAAGATGTAGCTGAAAGTAGAAACAGATCTCTGTAGCACCAAATGTGCTTCAAGGCTTCCTTTATTTTATTTTAGACAAAGCAAACTTGAAAAGTTTGATCGCCAGGGTAATTTTTAAAGCAGCAAGTCAAAATTTTTAAAGCAGAACCAGAGCACACAGCCTCGAGCTCACCAACGGAAATTTAGGTTGGATATCAGGAAAAAGTTTTTCACAGAAAGGGAGATAAAGTTGCAGTCCCCATCCCTGGGTGTGTTTAACAAGGCCTGGATGTGGCACTGGGTGCCAGGGTTTGGTTGAGCTGTTGGGGCTGGGTTGGACTCGATGATCTTGAAGGTCTCTCCCAACCTGGTCATTCTGGGAATTCTGTGAAATCTGTGAATTCCATTCAAACTCCTGAAACAGAGGATTCCACAGAAGATGAACCATTTCTGATATTTCCCCCATCTCCCTCCATCAGTTCCCACCAACCTTTGCCTGTTCCTCATGGATTCCCCCACACAGACTGCATATTTAACTCATTGTTGGGCCCAAGTACAGGTGTTTGGAGCTGTGATGGGAAGATGGACACACCTTTAGTGAAACTGAGGTCAGAGATGTGCCAGGGAGGAGCAGGGCTGGAGATCACCACCCCACAGCATCACTGAGGCAGGACAGGGAGCAAAGGGAGCCACAGGCAGGTCGGGAATGGGGAAGGACAGGACAGATCTACATATTTTTATTTTTGCTACATTTCAAACCACGGTAAATGCCCTTCACATGGATTTCCTCTGTGACCTGAGGCAGCCTCAGCCCTTTTTTTTTTTTTTTTTTTTTGAGTTCTGGAAAATGGGGCACAGGATGTGTCTCCCCTTCCCACCATGTGCAGAATAGCTGCACCACTCAATGTCTCCCTAATCACAGAAATCAAATTTAAAAAAAAAAACCAACAAAAAACCAACAAACAGGGAGTCTGCAAAAACTCTAATTTCTAAATGCTTTATGTAGTCTAAGTGATGTTTTCAGACAGAGAAAGAAAAAGCACCTCCAAAGTATTTCAGCCACCCTACAAGCCCTGTGTAAATATTCACTATTTCAAAGACAAAATACCACACAAAACCACATTTGCTCCAAACCCCACACACCTGATTTCAATGAGGACAACTTCAAGGAGCAACTGCCTTGAATTCAGCTGTATTTTCTGCAGTTGAACAAATCCTCCTCAGATACTCAAATAATTCTTGCTCTGGGTGAGTTAGGCAGCCTCAGGGAAGCTCTCAATGTGCAAAATAGATAAAGCTGCCTGCTGAAAGGATTTATTTTAATTTAGAGCCCAATCAATCAAAAATTCCTTTAAAAAATGCTGAAATTATCAGAGTTTGAAATCTACTCAGAAATTTCAGTTAACAAACTGGTTTTGCTGCAACACCTTAAAAAAACAGCTGGGAAAAGTAGATTTTGGCCTTTTCAGGGGGTCATATATTTGTAAAGGGATTTAAAAATAATACCTGTTTATTTAAAAAATAATTATTTAAAAATAATCGCAGCTGCCCTTTGGGAGTGGTATAAAACTCACTCAGGAGAGCTTTGGGAGCCCTGCTCGGTTTTGTGGCTGCACACATCCAGCTCCAGGAGGTGGCAGTGGCTCCGCACGGAACACACAGCACAGCTAAACACGGCTTGCAGCAATTCTGCTGCTTTCTCGAACTTTCCAAAAAGCAAAATACCCCTGAAGCATTCCCGACTCATAAATCCACCCCCTCGAACTCAGGTGTGTCACCAAAAAGGGATCAGGGTTCTCTTCACAGCCCAAATCAAATATTTCTGCAAGAAATTTTAGCACTCCCCAGGATTATTAGCCTTTTATTTTATAAAGCCTCAAATGAAACGTTCAAACTCACACAAATTAAATGTACAAACTCAAATGAAATATCCAAACTGACACGAAGTAAATGTACAAGTCACAACAGCTGTAATTGCCACTTGGATTTTATAGATGTACATCATACATTTTGGATACAAATTCTCATTACTATGCTCAGCAACAAAACACAGGAACAGAGGTTACAAGTAAAGTTGATAAGAAGGTCAGAATAGACAAAATTACTCATAACATATGGCATTGGAACAGATGGGTTAAATGCCTAATTAATAAATAACTTATTAGAATCGTTTATAGAAGCCTGGACAGTTAATCTCTGCTCTAATAGGACTAGAGATGAAGCACCTAAAATCAGTAAAGAGATTTCCAGGAGTCAAATATTTGCTGACCTAAATAATTAACCAAGAGCAGGGCAAACTGAGGGACTGGAATACAGGGTTTTTAAAGCTGAATTGATATTGGGACTCAGAGAGTGAATGGATGGCTGTGTTTATGTAAAAATAAAGTACACAGACATTAAGTAGAAAAATCATAAACATTATTAGAAAAATCATAAACTTATGTTTCTATAGTTGTAAGTAAAAATATGCCTTAAGTAAAAAACTGTATTGATAAGATGGTGAAGGGTTTATAATGTAGGGCTGTATAGGATAAACTAAGAGTTTAGAAGTTATAACAGAAGCTGATGTGTGTGTGACAGAGGCCATTGGATAAAAGCATCTGCAGTTCAGGAGAAGTAAGTAAAGATCAAAAAAGCAAAATAAACCTTGTAACAACTGTCTGTTGGGTTAGAAAGTTCTATATTGTCTCGTAACAAAGAAATTATGACTACTCTGAGCTATGGCCGACTGCCTGCTCCTCTAAAATCTCACAGCCTCTGAGACTGTTGTTTATCTGAGCAATAAACCATTCATAGCCCAAACATAGCCCCATCCCTTCATTATTAGGGGTGAGAGCTCCTGACAAGGGACCACCAAGGACCCAGTTGGCCACCTCATGGGTGGAACATTGCAGAGTCCCAGCCACTGGAGCTGCTGGAGCCCCTCAGACAGTGGTGACACCATCCTGGAGCACAGAGGTTCTCCTTTTGGGGCTGATCTTGTCCAGCAGGGAGAGCTGGGTGACATAGTTCACCGGGCTGGTTTCTCTGGACAGAGCCCCGTGCCTGTGGCTGAAGGTCAGGTACTCCTGGTGCTGCCACCTGCACAGCTGCTTCTTCAGCTCAGTTTGAACCTACAAACAAAGAGAAAATTAAGGTTTAATGAACAGTGGATATGCCCAAAAGTCTGCCTGAGTACTTAGCCCAGATAAACCATGATTAAGCCTTAACACATTTTTTGAAGAACTTGATCTCTGCCCTTATTCCTTTTGAAAAGAAACATATTTAATTTCAAAAAATCAGAGGATGGCAGGGGTACATTTGGCCATCAGAGCAGGTCACTTCCAATATTTAGGCCCCTATTCTGCCTTAACTTTCCCTGTTAACCACACAGACAACCCTTGAGTACAATTTCATGGGTGGGTCTCTGGATCTTCCAAGAATCTAATAAATAAGAGGTCATCAAAGGTCATCTACTTCAGAAATGTAATTTGAAAGTTTTGTTTGAGTGCAATCCTACAGTATGTCTTCTGAAAAATCATAATTTCTACCCTGTATTTTTGATATGATTTATTGTCAGGTTATAAGGTTTCAAAGTGGAGCTCAGAACAGAAAATGCTTAGAGTGGATTGTGTTCATGGTGAAAGGCTTTTTGGAACCAATTTTGTTTTGCTTGAGGAAAATACAGAAAGCTCTACTTTCTGTAGGGTGGTCAGAAGTAAAGCAATATGAATGGTCTGGTTACAGGATCAAATGCTGGTCCTGTTGAAGTAGAAAAGGAGACTAAAGGCTGCGACAGCAATAGGAATCCACTGAAGAATTTGTGAACATTTTCAAAAATAAGAAAACAAAAACTTTGAAGATGGAAGTATTCATTGCATAATTATTGAACATTCATGAAAAGTTGATCTGCTGTGGCATGTTGTGTGCAGATACTGAAAATGTATGAACATTGTGAATTTATAGCTAGTAAGCGGTGAAAGAATATAATTCCAGTTGTATCATTTCCTCCACCAATCTAGTATTCTTAGCAAACTCAAGGCCCTCTAGCACTCCTCAGTTTCATCTTACTCATAACACCTCCCCTGGCAGCAGCACAGTCTCTCACATTGTCACAGACACTCAAAACTGAAGAAACGCACAGAGAGAAAATAATAATTAGTTTTTATGATTGCAAGGAACCACAACAGATGCACTGCCAAGTGGTTATGAGTGGCCAAGCTGCTCCAGGAGCAGTTATCCCTAAGAAATGTGGAAAAAAGCCAAAAGCCAACCCAGCTTCATCCTGGGGCCAGAGATCAGGCTCTGCCTGTCCTGTTTTTAATACCTACTGCATTTCTGTGTCATGGGGTACAATATGCAAGCTATTACAAGGCTGTTGAAGCAATTAAAAGGCTGCTGGCAAGAAGTCTGTGATACAGAAGGCAGGTTGGAAGTAGAGCTTTCTGTATTCACAGCTGAGTCTTGAAGGCATTCTCTCAGAATGGCCATAATAAATTGTTTTCCTAAGTAACAAACATAGTTTAGGAACTACTCATAGGTAGCTACTCTCAGGTAGAGTTACTTGCACCTCCTTTTAGCCATTCCTGTGAGGTGCTGGAGTGTCTCCAGAGAAGGGATGGAGGGATTGGGGAGTAAATCCTGTACAGGAGGAGCAGCTGAGGGGCTCAGCCTGGAGAAAAGGAGGCCCAGGGGGGACCTCCTTGGTCTCCACAACTCCCTGAGATGAGGCTGTAGGTGGGAATTGGTCGCTTCTCCCAGGGAACAGGGACAGGAGGAGAGGGAACAGCCTCAGGTTGTTCCAGGGGAGGCTCAGTTGGACACCAGCAGGAATTTCCCCGTGGAAAGGGGGCTCAGGCTTAGGCAGGGGCTGCCCAGGGAGGTTTGGAGTGCCCATCCCTGGAGGCGTCACCTGGAGGTGGCACTGAGTGCTCTGGGCTGGGGACAAGGTGGGCATTGGGCACAACTGGGGCTTGGAGGGCTGTTCCAACATTAATAATTCCATGTTCTATGAGAATTGTCCAAGTTTAATCCCCTGCAGAGACTGAGGCCCCATTAGTGTGTCATTTTCAACTCATTTATTGACTTTTCTGAGGATGAGATGCAGTTTTACGTTTTCTCATCAGTTTTGGTTTGTTCTGCTCTTTTGGGGCAAAGTGCCATCAAATTTAGTGAGGTTTTTAAATGATAGGGTCACTACATTCTACTGTAGGGTGTTTAGCCAAACTCTACCAATGTTATAAAAACAGGAAAGAAATATTTGAATTAAAGTCTTGATTGCATGAGCAGACCTGGGAAAGGGAAAGGAAAAAGAGAAATAGGAAAGGGAAAGGAGAAAGAGGAAAAGGGAAAGGAAGAGGAAAGGAAGAGGAAGAGGAAGAGGAAGAGGAAGAGGAAGAGGAAGAGGAAGAGGAAGAGGAAGAGGAAGAGGAAGAGGAAGAGGAAGAGGAAGAGGGAAAAAGTAAAGGGAGATGGGGAAAGGAAAGAGAAAAGGGGAAAAGAAAGGGAAGGGGAAAATGAAGAAAGTCACCAGGAGAAAATAAATCTAGAGAAAGTGAGGAGCTCTACACGTTTTCCATTGAGCTATCATCATGGTAGCTATCAAACATAAATCGGGAGAAAGGTGCCCTGACAGGAAATTCAGCAACCATTTTTTAAAGGGTCATTGCTTCAAAGTTTATTTTGTGTCCTCCTGCCAGAACTGTATGAACACAAATAAAGTCAACAAAGCTACCAAGGGACAAAAAAAGATATGGGGATGTCATGGTTTCAGGAGCAGATCAAGGACAGATCTGTTCTGAAAATAGGAAAAGAAATTAAAAAACGAGAGGGAACTGTGAGTTTTAAAGGTTTTGATAATCCCATGTGCTTGTTACTCACCTCTGCATTTGAGAAGCAATACAGGAGAGCAACAACAAAACCCTAGGACAGGGAGGGTAGGGGAGAGAAAAAACATGGATTTAAAATCTGGAATCACTAACAGACATCAAGTTTCATTCACAGTGCGTGTAAGACAACAAAGAATACAGATTTCCCAGTTTTCTAATGGAGTTCAGGCAGTGTGACACTATTTATTGAGTTTTCATAATAGAATTAAATTTTTCAGTGGATTTGTGACATTTTATATTTATCTTTTATTATAATAAATAATATTTTTATATTTATATATTATATGCAATAAATATATATTATATGCAATAAATAATATTTATTTATATACAATAAATATTATTTCTTCATTGTCCAGAGACAAAAAAGGGAAACTTGCTGTTCACTGTATCCTACAAACAAATTCTCCCTCAGATAAGGCAAGCATGGGAGAGGAATCATTTGCAACACATGTCAATGTGGACAAGTTGTGGTGGGGTACAGGGGAAAGGGGATGGGAAAATAAATCAGCTATTCGGTACAAAATGTACCACACAGGCCCTGACCCTCTCAAATCCATGCTCTGAGTAGTGGAACAGCAAAGTCAACAATGAGATATTAACGTGGTTCACTGCTCCTGAAGGGTAAGGGCAGAGCAGGTGGTTACGTCTTATTATTCACCACCCCTCTTATTATTATTACATATAAAATCATTTTCAATCAGTTCATCTTAATCCACAAACTGGTCATCGCAGTGTTCTGTCATTGTTATTCAATAAGCATAGATATTTTATTTATTTGGTGATTATTCATACAAAGTCTTACCCAGAGATTTCAAATAATAAGGGAGCAAACAACAGAAGAGCTCGTGAAGGAGCGAGATGGGATGTGTGCATTGAATTTGGATGCATTAATAAATCCTGCTCTAATAACCAGCCTGAAGTGGGGTGGTGTCACTCACATATTTATGAAAAATCCTTTTGCCAGGATTTCTTCTCCTGGCAAGTTGAGAAACCTCAGCTTCTCCATGTTTTGCTCCTCTGGAATGTGATTTGGAGAACTGTTTACCCAGCATGTGAATTGTTTTTACTTAATGACCAATCCCAGTCCAGCTGTGTCAGAACTCTGGTCAGTCATAAGATTTCATTGTTCATTCCTTTCTAGTTTTTTTGATGTCTCCTCTCTCTTTCTTTAGTATAGTTTTAGTATATAATTTTCTTTTAATATAATATATATCATAAAATAATAAATCAGCCTTCTGAAACATGGAGTCAAGATTCTCATCTCTTCGGGACCCTCAAACACCACCACAGGGTGGTACAGCCCCAACATCTCAGGGCTGCTCAATTTTTGCCCATCTTACCTGAAATGAGCCCAGGCCCAGCTCGATGTAAAGCCGAGCCTCCAGCCCAGTGCTCTCAGGGAAAAATGCAAACACAATGTAGTGCACCCCAAAGAGGGGGATCAACAGCAACGTGGACTTTGCAAGTCTCCTGGGAAAGCAAGAATTAAAGAACAGTGCACTGTTAGGGAATGAGTGACAGCAATTGTATGTAGGAATATTTTAAAATTCAGAGAGAAGCTCCAAATGGAGGCAGCACCATTCATTTGGATGAAGAAATTTGGAGAAGTTATGGAAAGGTCTTGTGACTGCACTGATGGGATCCCCAATGGTTGTGAGGGGTTTGTAAACAGCCAGGACCAGGCTTAGTCCTGTAACTGCATCTTTCTCTATTTATTTATATCTATTATATTTTATTTGTTTATATCTATTTAATTTTCTTTTTTCTCTATTTAGTTGATCCTGTTACTGTGAAGAATTTATCCTGTTACTGCCTCTTTCTCTGTGTGGAAAGGACAGGGAATGAGATGGATTAATCACCTGACATTTGGTGTTTACACTTTCAAGCTTTTGAAGTTTTATACTTTATTATTTCACTTTTCTCTTTGTCCCTGACATATGCACGCCACGCTTTTTGCCCTGAAATAAAAACGACATGTGATATTTGGGATGAAAAAGAAAGTTCACATTGGCATTTTTTCTCTTTCTATTAGAAGAGGAGTAGAACATTCTGTTCTCCTATCCATAAAAAATTTCTTGCAGCAGTTAGAACAGGTCAGTCCTAAGACACAGAAATACTCACACAAAGTGGCTTGAATGGCTCCCTCCTCCCTCCTGGGATTTCAGTTTATGGACTAGAATCCTGATCACATTAATGAATATAATAAAGTTAATCTGTAAAGACAAGACAAAATCTGTGAATTTACTGCAAACCAGGACATGCCTTCAGTTGATACAAATAACTAAAAATCCCCACTTTTAGGAGCTGCAGTGCTATAAACCAGTGCTCATCCCTTCTCAGCTCGGATCAATAGCTTTACAAATAATAATTATATTTCCCACCAAAATATCATTGTCCATAAAATATGGTGAAAGTTATGTTGAATTACTGTAGACCAACACATCTTAATATCAATTTATGTCTGATAATAATGCCTTGTACTTCTGGTCAGAATTTTAAATTTAGATTTTAAATGGTCTAAAAAAGTCGCCCCTGTTCTCATCATTGTTTATGACAGGGATTATACCAGATACAGACCTAAAAACCAGATTGCTCCCTCCCTAAATTCAGGTGGTAAAAATTTGTGGATAAGGGAGATTTTTTTGTCTTAAGTTACCAACAAAACTACTCATTTTAGAAGCATACTAGATAAAGTTACCTACATGCAGAAACTCAAGGGAAAACAAAAAACCTTACTAATACAGTCAGCAAGATGGGGCCTTTGATGATCCATAACACCACTCCATTTTCATCATCATCCCAACATCTGGAACAACAAACAAAATCAGGTTTTTCATCTGTCCCATGGGAGCTTCCCATAACACACAAAAGCATTTCTGCCACAGGAAAGGAAAGTGGTGGACACTAAGTTTATATCACTGTCTAAATGTCCTTGGTTTCTCTGTGGTCTAATCTAAAGAAAATCCAATCAGCAAAAATCGCAGATTGAAGAACCAAACCTAAGTGAAAAACACACATTTGTATTTTTAAGCTTCTTTCCTGCTCTTCTTACCAAGTCAACTTCTTATTCAACTCTTCTGAGTTCTGAGCAGGGGGGTATAAAATAGAATCTTTTTCAGCTGATGTGCAATGATCTGAAAGCCTTCAGGGTAGCTTACAGCAACAATATTTCTATCTGGGGCTCATGTTAAAAGATACAGATGAAAATAAAATAAAATAATTTAATAGAAACAAAAGAAGAAATTACTGAAGACAATGTTGATTGTTTGGGAAGTTCTCGTTTGAGAAAATTAGGGTTAGTTATTTATGGCTGAATTCATGCAGAAACAGCAATTTTCTTGAAATACAATTATTTCAAGGACTGGAAATAGGGAACTTAAATGAAATTTCAATAGTTAATATGATATTCTCAGGTTTTCTTACCCCACATATAGACATAAAAATCACAAGACTTAAATTATTTTCTCACTTATGTACAAACTGTAAAAATTAAAGGGACAGTTTTGAATCGTTAAAGTATTTTTCCCCTTACCTTTTTCTGTAGACATCTTTTTTCCCCCTCAGAAAAACAGAACACTGTAAAAAATAGGATTTTTTGTGTTCCTTATCCCAGCTCTGACTTACCCAGTGTTCTGTTGATGGATTCGTGTGAGGACCCAAGCAAACATCACAGCAGTGGGAGCTCCTGAGTAAATCAATAAGAACACAAGGATTGGTTTGAAAATCCTGTCCCATGGAATCCTTATTCCAGTTGGTTCATGTCACAGACATATTTTCTGAAAAATCCTTTCCTTATGATTTTTTCTCTTGAGAAGCTGAGAGGCCTCAGAAATGAAATGTAAACATTGATTATCTGCTGCTGTGGAATGCAACAGGTGCATCTGGGACTGGTCCATGTCAATTGTTTCTGCCTGATGACCAATCACAGCCCAGCTGTGTCAGGACTCTGGTCAGTCACAAAATTTTATTATCATTCTTTTCCGTTCTTTGCCAGCCTTCTGATGAAATCCTTTCTTCTATTCTTTTAGTATACTTTTAGTATATAATTTTCTTTTAATATAATATATATCATAAAATAATAAATCGGCCTTCTAAAACATGGAGTCAAGATTTCTCTTCCCTCATCCTGGGACCCCTGCAAACACCACCACAGGTTCACAGTGCAGCAGGTTGGATTAAAGGTCAATTTATGGGTCAGACAATTTTCAATAACTTCATGGAAGAATTTAATTTGCAGTTCAGGGAAAGGAAAAAAAAAAGAAAGGAATAAAAGGGCAGGAGAATGAAATCATAACAAAGGAGAAGAGGGGATGTCGTGTAACTTTCTTTTCAGAAATAAATGTAAAGAATTACTTGGAGGTTGGGATAGAAATTACAAGCACTTATGAAGGTGGAGTAAGCATTTATTTACCTGGGGTTCTTTCATCTTGTGGATTGTGGCCAACAAACACCCTTTGTACAGCAGCTGGAAGAGTTCATAATTTTTTTCCTAAAGATTGTAATCACCCCATACCTATCAGTTGATAAGAATTCCATGAAAACTTAACTGAATCCATGATTTCTAGCCTTGCTTTATCACTGTTTACCCTTCTGTCCTACATTTTTGACTGGGGTTTTTTAAGGCCTATAAAGCAGAAATTGCTTTTTATCTCCTCCTGTGGAACTGAATTTTCATAGACCAAGTGACTTTCAAAGCTGCCACAAAAGGGACTCTAGTGTGAAACAGGTGACATTTTCACTGATTATTCTACAGAAATATAGGGAATTTCTTTCTAAGTATCATTTGAGACATGTGGGAAGGGCTCAGAATTTTTCCTTCCAAACTTTTGCCGTTTGCTCAACTCTTTTAAGCTGGGACCTTGTTAAATTCAAGCTGGCTTTTTAATTAATGAAAATAAACATTTCCCTCCACATCACCTGAGATGAGAGTTATCCCTGAGGTATCTCCCACCTTCCACTGATTGCAGAAGGAGATGAGGATTACCACATTATTAATTGAGTTGTTTGCTTTCTTATCTCAAGTTGGCCAGGATTAATCAAGGGCTGAGAGTCTACTTTCAGACAACCCTATTTGGAATAGCTCCAAAAAAAATTTAATTACAATAAATAAAGTCTAAAAATCTAAAGGTGAAGGATAAATTAATATTTAGTCAGGATAATTTGGATTTCACTTCTAAGTCAAAAAAACTGTCATTGTAACTACTCAGTTTGGGTGCCTGCATTTTAGACCAGCCAAGGTGAGTCATGGGAATATCTGAGAGTCACAATCAACAATTCTGAGCAGTGAAAAAAATCCTATTTATTTCACATTCCTATTCTGAGTACCAGAGATAACTTCAATTGCTGTATCCCCTCAAAAGATTCCTTAAAGTCAAGAGATCTCTGAAAATATAAGAAAAACAGAGTTGTTTGATTCCTAGGCCTGGACTCACAGGATTTGAGATTAATCTGTCAAATTCTGCTTGCTGAAAACAAAAGGCAACTTAGTCACCCAAACTTCTTTAGTCAGTGGAAGAATTCGAGATATTTCTAGGGTTTTATCCAGCCATATCACTCATCCTCTTGAGGACTGCATTATTCACCACCATGGTGCAAATAACCGGAAAGGGAATACAATGATGTGACTTTGGAAGGGAATAACTGAGATGTAAAAGGGAAAACAATGACGTGACTTTAATGTAACAGCACTGGATGAAAGGGCAGCTTCCCTCTGTGAAGTGTCACCTTCGACAGGCTCATTTCACCTGAAAACACAGATTTTATCCAGTTCTGCAAGCAATACTGAGGAAAGGAAATACTGAGGAGAGGAAAGGGAGTACTAACCCCAGCCAGTAAATATGAACCACCACACAAACTTCTTGTTGGAAACAAAGGTGAGCAGCAGCAGGGTTTGCAGGTAGATCCCTTCGATGAGAAGCCAGAAGAAATTGGCTAAAATACTGAACTGGAAAAAGGCCACAGCAGCCTTACAAGCAACCTGGAAGTGGAGAGGGAAAAAAACTTTTAGGTCTACTCTTGTTATGGCTGGTTTCTATAGAAACATAGGCAAAATTCAAAGTTGCCACACAAGAATGAAGAAACAACAAAATTTCTCTATGTTTAGGACTTCATAATTTAAATTAACTTTATTTTAGATTTTTGAAAGGGAAATATTGTGAGTTTTTATCTCACAGATTAAATTCTTTACTGGCAGAAATTGTTAGAGCTTGATTAGAGTCAACAGACCAAATGTCAGAGCTGAGTGCAGCCTTAGCTCTTGGTCTTTGGGTTTGTATAAAATTGTTTGCTTAGAGATTCCAGCTTTAGCAATAGGAGAAATAGGATGAAAATATCTCCCTGTTGCCTTCAGGTAAAGAATTAAATGTTCAGCCAAGGGTGAGAGAGAGGGGAGGTTCAGTACCGTGGACATGAGGCAGTGGTCCATAGTTTCATCTGCAAACAAAACAGCATCCTTGGTGAAAACAGCAACTGCTCTCAAGATAAAGGAGACAAACAGGTGCATGTGGATGTAATTCCGTGTGCAGTGGAATTTTCTGGCAATGGAAAGAGAAAATAAAAATTGTTTTCTGATAGACGTTTCTCAGGGTCTCATCAAAAGTCCAACAGAGCACACGAGACTGCAGGAATCTTGCCAAGCAATAAATGATCTGTCACTATTTGAGAGGCAGACAGAGAGACATGAGGGAGCAGAGATGCTGTTACCTTCTTCAGCTAATAAAAATTCCAGGTTAATTGTCCTTGGATCACCACACATTTAAAGGAGACGCCAGAAGCAGAGAGTAACTGTGGGAGTGTTAGGCTGGGTGTAATAATACCTCTTAATTATTTTAAATAACATTTTTGTTAAACAAGCTTGAATCAGGCTTTTCAGCCCCTTTTGGGTCAAAGAAAGGATTGAATTGGTGTCAGTCACATAGTATGGGATGGCTCCAGAGCATAAAACTGAATAAAATTTGCCCTAAACTGCATTAACCTGATGAGAAGCAGCTGAGGGAGCTGGGAAAGGGGCTCAGCCTGGAGAACAGGAGGCTCAGGGGGGATCCTGTGGCTCTGCAGAGCTCCTGACAGGAGGGGACAGCCAGAACGAGCTGGGCTCTTCCCCCAGGTAACAAGGACGGGACAAGAGGAGAAGGTCCCAGGTTGTGGCAGTCACCCAAACTGACATTGGATATTAGGGAGAATGTCTTTATGGAAAGGGTTGTCAATACTGGCACAGGCTGCCCAGGGAAGGGGTTGTGATGCCTTAAGTTTTAGCTTTCATATTTTCCAGATTCTGTACTGCATTGGTGTATAACTCTGAACTTCACATAAAGTGTTAGCAAGTTCTCCTCACAGTTCAGTCACACAAAACACTCCTTTTCCAGCCCCAGAACCAAGGACACCATTGCAGCTTCAGGCACAAAAAGTAAAAACAGCAAATTGAGGAGAGAAAACTGGGAGGATGGGACTGCATAACCTGGAGCTGCAATTAGACAATTAACCCCAACATGTAAATGGACCAAAACTTATAAAAGTTGAAAACTCATGACCCAGATTCCATCTTGGTTCCAGCCTTGGCCAGGTTCTTGTACTGCCCAAGGTGTATCCATTGAGGCTTTTAATAAATCCCTACTTTATTCCTTTAACTCTGTCCAGCCTCTGTTCCAGATCAGCCTCTTTAGGCATCAGTTGAGTCCCCATCTCTGTGGGAATTTAAAACACACACAGCTGTGGTGCTTGGGGTCCTGGGTTAGTGATGGACTCAGCAGTGCTGGTTAATGGCTGGACTTGATCTTAAATGTCTTTTCCAGCCCAATATTCCTCTGATTCCCTTTCCCTAGACTGCCCTGTGAACATTTTGCCTTGAGCTGAAGGTTTCTTCTTCAAGGTTTGGGCACATCATCCTCGTGCTCCTGGGTCCCTCTCTAAGGGCCACTGTCACAGACATCTTTTCATTAAAAACCCTTCTTCAGGATTTTTCCTTCTGAGAAGCTGAGAGGCCTCAGAAACAAAATGTAAACATTGATTATCTGCTGCTGGGAATGCAACAGGTGCATCTGGGATTGACCCATCTTGGATGTTTATCATTAATGGCCAATCCCAGCCCAGTTAGCTTGGACTCTCTGTCCGAGACACAAACCTTTGTTATACATTCCTTTCTATTCTATTCATAGCTAGCCTTCTGAGATGAAACCTTTCCTTCTATTCTTTTTAGTACAGTTTTAATGTAATATAGATCATAAAATAATAAATCAAGCCTTCTGAACACGGAGTCAACATTCTTGTCTCTTCCCTCACCTGAAAACCCCTGTGAACACCACCACAGGCCACAACCTTTGAGATTGCCAACCCACTCCAGTCAGGGACATTCTCTGTGCTCTGCCTCAGCCAAACCCCAGATCCACTTCCTAATAACCAACAAACATCATCAAACGAGGCATTGAAATTTAATTAAATCTCTTTTTTATAGCTCTCAGTTATGGAAGCAATGGCCTTTCACAGACAATATAGGAAACTCTGTTTACAGGGCATGAGATAATGTTTCTGCAGAGTCTGTCCTGCCATGCACTGTAGGAATGATAAAAAAAATGTTAAAATTGATCTAAAATTAGAGCATTTCCACTGTATGGTGTCATTAAGGAGATTAACAGAGATTGCCCAGCTTGGTTGTTTTAACATTTAAAAACTTGCAGCACGAGTAGAGAAGGACCCACCACCATCAAAGGAGTTATTTCTTAGAATGATTAGAAAACAACCATTAAAAAATCCCACAAAACAAAAGCATACAGCATCTGAGAGAAATTATTTTAAGGCCTGCTGAGAAAAAGCCCATTTACCTGAAGGCAGCAAAGACAATTAGAGCTGTAATGAGCGACGTCACGGATGCTGCATAGCCAGCGGTGTAGACGCACCAAAATGCAGAATAATAGGATTTCTGTGGGGGGAAAAAGACACAGCCAATGCAGGTGGTGGTGCTGGATGCATCCTGGAGTGCTCATTCCACTGGCACACATTTCCCTCACTCAGTCCCACATTTTTCATGCTCAAAATCTGTTTCAGGCTTTTCCACCACTAATAAAAGTTTTCCTTTGAGTCCACTTAACCCTACACAGGAGAGAAGTTTCACACTCCGCAGGCTCATCTGACCCCTCTGAGCATTTTCTACAGGAAAATATTAACTGTGATATGTAAATACCTTTTCCCAGGTCAGTACATAAAAACTCTGGAGCACTGAAACGCTCTGGTGGGAGATTTGTGAAGCAGTTACTTTAGACCTGGGCCAAATTCAATAAGTATTGATTTTCATAAACAGCTATAGCTGAAAGAGAAATAAAACTCTCAATTTGCTGGTGAGGAAGCTGGAACATTGATAAAGAGTTACATCAGGTTGTGAAGGTAATTAAAAGCCAAGGAAATCACCTCACAATCCTTAATTCTCTGGACAATTCTTCCTCGTTGTGTATTGTAAATTTTTTTTATAACTCCCTTGTTTTCAATTAAGACCAATATCCTAAAAAATCCTAATCCTATGTTCTAAAAAAATAAAGCTATCTTACTTGGCTTTAGCTATGCAAATTTTATTCTGATTCACTACAAGATCACCTAATTATTTAAAATCCCATGACACTAAATTCTCTGAACCCAGGCAAATTTCCTCCTTATAAACCCAGTGGAGACTTTGTTCTCTAACTGATCCCAAATCTGTTTATACAAAAGGCTGCAATTCTAGGTTGAGACAACAAATTAAAAAATTTAAATAGATCCATCAAGAGATCTTGTGACCCTGACATGATATGAATCATCCTGGTGTTTCTGCAATAGTCCTGATCTTTTATACAGCACTTTCAAAACACAGATGAACATTAGAAAAGAGGTTATTTAATTTAATAATAAAGTGTTTCAATTATTTTATCTGGTTTTGTAGGATGGATTAAGAAACAACATTAAGTACAAAAGACATCATAAGTGCTCACTGCACATACAAAATACAGAGCAAGTGGTTCTATTAGGACACAATTGAGATTTTTACTCACTTCCCTATGTGTGCAGTGCAGCAGAGATTGCTGATTTTATCTTCCTTTTGTAGTCAAACATTGTGGATTTGACTGGAATAATAAACGAAACACAGCCAGAGAACAGACAGCAGCCCTGTGCAGAAATCTGCTATCACTGTGAAATATAAATATAGCTCCTTGCTTGATTTTAGGCTAGACCAGCCAGAAATTATGCCTGGTTTAGCATAATCCAGGGACTGCTTGAAGAAGCCACCTGGAGAGTGAGTTTGGCCCTGGGGGAGAACTCCATGGGGGCTGGAGAAGTGTGCTCCAGAATACACCTCCTGTTATGAATTTACATCCCTCTGAACTGTTCAGATTATTTTCAGCATCTTTCTCTAAGGCTTTTATTTAAGTTTTCTAAGCATTTATTTAAGGTTTAAAAACATTTCTCTTTCCCCAAAGTGCAAAGCACAAATATTCTTATTTATAGAAGGCCATTGAGCTCCAGATACGAACTCCAGCAGGATGAGGAGGAATGTGGAAATTTAAATCATATCAAGATGTGGATGTGAAAGAAATTCTGAAGCTTAATTGAGCATGAATGATGATTTTCAGAGAGGAAAAATATTCCCTTCCTGCTCCACTGAATACCTGAGATAAAGTGGGGAAATAATCAGTGGCATCCAAGAGTTCCCTCCTAAGGGTATGTGTTGACCACCAGGCTATAAAGTTAAGAAATATTTTTTCTATGACTCAAAGAAAATCTGGAAAAAAAATACAAATAGGAGGGATACAAAGGAATTTTACCTGAAAAAAAAAAAAACCAAAAAAAAAAAAAAACCAAGAAAAAGAGGAGAGTTTTGGATGAAGAGAAAAGTGCTGACTGCTGCTCACTTGCTTTATATTAAACCTAATTTGTCAAACAAATTCCTAAGTATACCTAAATTTTTGGGTTTAGCACTGAAAATGGGTAATTTTCAGTTACTCAGGAGATGTTCAGCAGCAGGAAATGAAACTCTCACCTGATCCTCAGGTCCTTTACTGGAACCTTCATCAAAGCCACAGGCAATGGTGTAGGGTGGGAATGGCTCTGACCAATATTCCTCCTGTGTGCAGTTCCTCTGAAGGAAACCTGCCATGGGAAAACACAGCAGAAAATTAATTTTGGGTGCTGGTGCTGCCGTTCTTTAAGTTTGGATAAGTAGCAACAAATTCTTATCACCCCTTTGGTTCCTAAGTTAGGGACTTACAGGTTGAGTCATGTTCAGAGAGATTAGCTATAAGAATGACAATATTCTCTATATCTATCCTTTAAAAAAATTAAGGGACATGTTCCCAGTCATTTCAAGATGCAGTGGGACTTGTGCATTTCATATGGGAAATCAACTCTGCAAATTCATTCCTTGCACAGAGGAAATCAAATTATATATTCACAACATATTTTGGGATTTTGGGCAAAGCCCTGAGCCATCTTTTCCAGGCTGGAAGCTCCATAAAAGTTTTAATCTTGGTCCTGCTCTGACAGCAAGATTGTACTGGCTGACCTTAGGATGTTCTTTGTAATATTAATTAACGTACAGTTTTATAAATCAGTGATTCTAGGACATATTCCTTTATAAATTTAGCAGCATGGTGCACTTTTCCATTGTATTTACATCACCAAAGGGATTAAATAATTCAGTAGAGCAAAACACAAAACACAAGAGTGTCAATATTGACCTCAAGCCAAGATGTGTATCTGGATAATTATTGAATGCTGACTGACATAAGAGCATTGTAAATCAGGAAAATATGAGGGAATCATCAACTAGTAGAATTCACTTAAAATAAAATTTAAAAACAAATAGGGAGAAAAAGAATAGGGAAAAAATCTTGCCGTGTGTACTGGTGAATTCTTCAAAAAATCGTGGGCAGGGAATTTTAACCACTTCCCCAAAAGTGGCTCTGGGCCAGCAGGTTAAACCATCCCAATCTCGGGCACATCCTGTAAAAAAACAAAGTGCCTCTAAATAAAGAAAATCACAAAGAACATAACATATTTGACCTTCCATAATGAGACTGTCTGTGGCTTTCCCACTCATTCACATGCAAGAAGAGCCACAGCAGGACGTGCAGCTCTGCAAGTGAAGGAGGGGAGTGTTTTCCTGTTCTCCTTGGATGCATCCTTGCTCACACTTGGTATTCCAGCTGGACCTTCCCCCTCCTCATCTCATGAGAGATATGTACCTGAAATTCAAGCAGACACAATCCCAAAGTCAAATCAATTACAGCTCTTTTCTGTTGTCAAAACAAAAGCCACCGAAATAAAAGTATTGAATAACGATTAGCACTTGAGATTTCTCATTACTCCTTTCCCATTCCTTGAGACTCCTCATTACAGAGTCTAACTGAAATTAAAACTCAGCATTAACCTCTTTATTTCATGTTTAAAAATCTACCAATTCCACCTGGCTTAAAGCAAATAAGGGCTGAAGTCCCAGTCTTAGGCAATCAATGGCATTTTTGTGATGGATTTCCAAAGGGATTTAATTCATCCCAAACTAGAACATCTCAGCATTATAATAAATGACCCTCACTGGGAGTGGGTTTGAACGTGGAATTCATGAGGTGTTCCCTAAAGCAGAGCCTGCTGGCTGGTGACACAGGGTGTGCTACTGGCTCTGAGCTCCCTAAAAAGGATTTTCAGGAGTTCCAGTGAATCACAGCTTTGTCACAGCTGCATCACACTGAGACCTCAAGCTGTCGGCAAGCGGGCGTGGGGGCAGCACAGAAAAATTGCCAGCATGTAAATGTGCCTGAAACAATGAAAAAAACCATCAGGCTCCAACCAGAACGAATCTCTAGGCAGTCATAAGGGGGGGTATAAAGCAGGGTTTACATAAAGTTGGGTCGGGAGATGTAATTTCCTTCCGTGATTCTTCTCTGCGACGGATGACGAGGCAAGTCTGAAGTTGTCAAGTTGAAATGTGGAAGCAATTCTTGCCTGTGGCTGAGCAAAGTTCCTGACTGACTTTCAAAAGGATAGTCCTGAGAATCTCCCACAGCATTATCCTCACATCACCCTCAGGAGGATGAAATTCCTGGTATACATAATTTTCCAGGGCAAACAGAGGCCCTCATTCATTAGCTGTAACTTTAATTGCCTCAAATAAGTCAGCTAATTTCAGTTATGTTCTTTTTGTGAGCAACAGAAAGAGACAGAGCCTTCCAGAGCTGATTCATCCCAAATATTGGTGCCTTCTTCCCGAGGACAGGATGAATCACACTCTGCAGATACCTGGCTCTCACTGCTGATTACAGCCTAAACCCAGCTGCTAATTGTCAAATTAATGAAGCCAGGTAATATCAGCCCCACTTAGACATGCAGTGGTCCCCACACTTAACAGTTGAAGTGGTTTTTTCTTAGAAAATCTTGGCAGATTTGAGGGGCGGAGTTTAAAACCCTATTTTATTTGGCAATGTGGAGTTAAAATTCTATATTTGTGCGACCTTGTGTAGGAACAGAACCTGCATGTCTTAAATCATAGAAATGATTTATTGCCAGTGACTTCTACAGTTTATATCAAAGAAACTGCTGAGTGCAGGGACGGAGAGGGAATTTTTCATCCAAGGTTTTCAAGAGCCTGGTGGTGTCCAAATCACCCAAGTCTCCACAAAGAAAACCACAGTAGGAGTTGACACCACAGATATTTAAGTCTTGTTCAGTAATCCAGGAATTTTTAGACAGTGAAGGAAAGAAAAAAAAAAAAAAAGTGGAGTTAGGACTTGATTCATTTGATCTTTTTTACACATCTCCAAAATTACAGCTCCAAAATTAGAGGAATTTCACCTTGGGTTCTGCTGGTGGCATTCATTGGACACTTCTCTGTATGAGAATAATGTGGAACTACTTTACATTAAAATCTTTGCCACACAGACTGATTCCAGCAAAGATTCTCTGTGACTGCTGAGGTTTGACTCCACAAACTGTGATCACTCTGTTTGTCTCAAAGTTCCTGAAACTGAAACTCAAAAAATGGCCTTTTATCTATTTTAATGCAGCTTTATCCTCCAGATAAAATACTTGGGATAAATTAAATTTAAATTAAACTTAACTGATGTTCACAGTTTTTGGATTTTCACATATTTACCAACAAGCCAAATTTTTTTTTTTTGCTAATTTTTCCCAGCTCTAATATTTAATTCCAAACTATGTTGAGAAAGGCTGTAAATATCAGAACAGACTTTTCATTAGTCTTTACTTATCTGGAGAATAAAAGTTTGAAAGGGGAGCTTTGAGAAGCTCAGAGAGGACAAGATGGAAGATTTTTAAAAAGTTGAACTGAACTTTAAGAGATGTTTATTTCTTTTTTTACAAACAGGATTCTAAACCCATGTCATTATTTTTATGTTGAAGAGGAAGATGCTGGAATGACATCCTGTAATTGGGGTAAAAAATAATTTTTGAAAATGCCTAATTTATACCAGAATTTTTTGTGGTGGGTTACTGTGTGTTCTAAGTGAAAAAGGTCCAAGAGGCATTTTGGACTTTATTAAAGTGTGTGTGAGAAATAGCACTAAAATAAAATAAGAAACTAGAAAAGGAACACGAAGCATGAGAATAATTGGAAATTCTGCAGAATAATATGAAAGACAAAGGAAATATTGTGGGGTTAGACCCTGATTTTCACCAGGGTGCTACAAGCAGACTTCCAAGTCGTTCCAATAATTCTATCCCAACCAAATGCCTGAAGTATCTTTGTCTCATAATTCCTCTGTAAGGAACAGACATCTAAAAATTCATGGAAGTGAAAATGCTCACTAAGGTGGATTCAAATTTTTCTAAGCAAAGCTGACCAGAATAAAATATGGCTGAATTTTTGAAAGAATCTGAACATTCTGAAATTCCATGTTGAGTTATTTCTGAGCATGTTTCCAAAACCCCAGGAGGGAAATACCTTACACAGCATTCTAAATATATTTTACAGGCTTTGTTTTGTGTTCATTTTAGTTTTAAAAATTTGTGTCATGTGATAGACTTCTAAACACCACCACAATTAATCTTTACAAGCAAATAAATAATGTTTAAAATTGTAAAAATGTAATATTTTTAAGAACTTGGAATTTTCTTTAACTTCCCCCCCTCCAAGAACATTTTCACCAGATTGGAATGATTCCCAATGTGATACAATTTCAGTAGGGTCTTCAGTTCCTTCTGGGGGAGTTTCTTTGGGGTTTTGGATGTAAATAAAAAACACTTCAGTAAAGTGAGACATTCCAAGCCAGGGGGTGCCCATCAGGACCTTTACCTTTAAGATCAGGCGAGGCAGATTCGTTGTGTTCCGAGCACAGAGCCTCCTCTTTGACCACCTGCTGGAATATTTTGCATTCTGGGTGGATTCCAGTAACCTTGGCAAGAGAAAGACAAAAAAAGAAAAAAAAAAAAGAAAAAAAAAAAAAGGCAAAAAACCAACCAAATAAAAACAAAGAAAACCACAAAAAAAAACCCCAAAAAACGAAAAACAAAAACCCAACCAACCAAAAAAAAAAAAGAAAAAAAAATACACAATAAAAAAAAAGGAAGAACTTCTGTGATTATCAGAATGAGAAATGCCAGTTTGTGCCTCATGGTTTCTATCTTGAGGTCTATGAATGTGAAAACTCCAGCTGAAGTTGGGTTTCTTTTTTTTACAAATAGAACACATACAGGATATTTTTATCCCCCTTCCTTTGCAGTTATGTTTTCCACAAAACTTAAATGTTCACCATTTTTGGATATTCATATATTTCACCAACTGGCCAAAACTGGATCAGTCCACCAGCTGTGGGATTATTCACATCAAGTTCCTCAAACTTAAATACAGCCTGACCACAGAAATATTTCCTCTCCATAAACCAAGTAACATTAAATAATTATTTAAAGAATGCTAGTCTTGGCCGTAATTTAATCTGAATGATTGAAAAATTCTATGTGTGTGTTATCCGAGGATATTGCACACACCTTAGATCGAGGAGCTGCTTCCATTTTAACAGATGAAAAAATTAGAAAAAAATAATTACTTCATTGGGAATCTTAAGGAATTTTTTTCTCTCACAGGTAAGGGTACATTTAAGCAGCTAAATAGATTTCTAGACAGCAGTTGTTGAATAGGGTTTAAATTCATCCTCTTAGTTACAGATATTTAGTCCCATTTATTGCCATGTATTTTGCTTGACCTCCATCTCCCCCTCCACAAGGTTTTGTGTCCCCTGTAGTCCTGTGTCATCACTCCTGTGATTGTGAAATGTTCTTAATGTTCTTAATGAAATGTTCGTAATAACCTACACAACCCCAAAACAGCTTCCTCTGCAAAGGCAAAGAAATTCTGAGAAAGAAACTACATGCCAGTGTCCACGCTTGATTTATCTCATCTTTAGCAGTCCTTGGGAATTTCAAGGATGTCTCAGTCCCCCAGTGACATCTCAAGGATGTGAAACGTCCCTCAGAGGTAACCCACAGTCCAGAAATGGTTGGTGCTGGTTGGCATGTTAGAAAATATCTCAGCCCTCTTGTGTAGAGTCTGTATTAAGAGTAGACTCTACATCAGTCTTGTGCAGAAGTCTCAAATGCATTATTTGAAATCTCAAATGCATTATTTGGTGTCTCAAATGCATTTTTTGAAATCTCAAATGCATTATTTGATGTCTCAAATGCATTATTTGATGTCTCAAATGCTTCTACACCTTTAGGAAACTGAATTAAACTGAGTAAAGAAAGTCACTGAACTGGATACTGGATCAAATATTGGGATGTTGGGACCTTCAAGACATAGGGAGTCTTATATGGAATAAAAATTCTCTTTTTGTGTCTGGTTGCTTTCTTCTTTCTGACCTATGCTATTTAGGACAAAGCCAGGGGCTCAGTTAGCAGGGATTTTAATGGAAAAGGATGGACTGAAGACTTCAATATATTTTTGAGGAAGGCTGTAGGCCCTTTTAACCTCTAATGACTTTAAAAAGTCAGTGCAGATGCAAACATCACATCCATATTGCCTTTTCAATCTCAGAAAACTGATTTATCAGCTTTCAAAATGTTTTCAGTGAGCAGAGCAACCGAGATTTCCTTTAGCCTTCCACAGAAATGTTACTGAAGTTATGCAGACTATTCCATCTCAGCAATAATATCTGCCAAGGGGCAAAAATTAGAGCACAACTTCATCTTTAAAAACCTTTAAAAATTCTGCCTACATTTTAGTTTTAAAGTAGCATAGACAGACTTGTCTTAATTACGAGGCCCCAGAGATGGTTCATCCATGCTAATATTAGAACAGAAAGAGGATTAGGGACACAGTTTGAAAAGAAGTTAAGACATTGTGCTTTTTTATGCCTTATATTACTCCAGTGGGTAATTCAAAACACATTTTATAAATCAGCATGAGTGACTCTTAAAATAGTACTTTTTGCTCTTCAACTATAGTAACTCAATTCTGAAATGAAATTTTTCAGGTATTAGTAGGATCCCTGCTCATCACTTTACATTTAAACAGACATTTCACTTTGCAGTTTGCCCACATAACAAATGAATTCTCTGAGTAGAAGTAACAAAATAATTGCTCCATAAATCTCTCAGTATTTCAGTTCATAAAGGTGGATTCAGCTGGACAGGAAAAATGCCATTCTTCTAATTCCTGGAATTCCTGGATTTGGTTACAGTGATAATTTTGTATTTGGAATATTCTTAGGTTTGGAGTTTAAAAGTCGTGGCAATTTGAGATGATGCTCTGCCATCTACTCAGAATCCTCTGCTAAAAGGTTATGCTAAAAGGCATAACCCAAAATGCAAAACAAACCACAAAATTTGCATTGTCTTAGAAAAAAAAGCACTGAGGAGTGGTGGGTTAAATTAACTCCCACCTCGTGCAAGCAAAGCTGGGAATCCTAGAAACACACAGAATCAGTTCTGAAAAAAAAATTCAGAGGAGGAAGAGTTATGTTTTCTCCAGAAGTCAGAATGAGGGACAATGAGGGAATGTGCCAGACTTGCTGCTCAAAGCAGGCTGCACCTCCTGTCTTCTCCCTCTGCCAAATCCACACCTGCTGAACCAGAGCTTCAGTCACCGTTATTCATGGAAAAATGGAGTTCTTCATCTGCAATGTCTGGGGAAGCTCATACCCCACCCCTGGGGAGGTGGTGCTGCCTCGGTTTTACACATGATGGAGGAATTGCTAGAAGAGGTCCAGGTATCCCTGCCTCTGAAATTTATCTGGGGATAAATCATTAAAAAAAAAAAAAAAAAAAAAAAATTGATGATTTCCTTTGGAAATCCTGATCCACTGGTAGTAATACCCAGAGGTTGGGGAGGTGCTGGCACAGAGTGCCCAGAGAAGCTGGGAATGCCCCTGGAAGTGTCCAAGGCCAGGCTGGACAGGGCTTGGAGCACCCTGGGACAGTGGAAGATGTTGGGATTGGACCTGGCTGATCTTTAAGGTCCCTTCTGAAGAGAGTGGTAAAGAGAAAGAAGGCAAGGGTGTCATAAACAGGATGAGAGAGCGAGGTTCCCGTTACAATACCATAAATCTTCTTCTGTGTTGAATATTTTAATTCTCCCTAACCAATCTAATACAACACACAAATCCTACAGCATTTACATACACCCTATAAGAATCACTACATTACCACACTGTGTTACATTTTAAACCCTAAAAACTCCTCTTTGGGCCCCTTCTGCCAAGCTGGCAGGGTCTGCTCTGACCCTTGGGCCTGTCTGCAAGCAGAGGGTGTTGTTCCATCAAAAGGGGATCACCTTCAGCTGGCCACACCATTGTTTTCCAGTTTTTCAGTAACTGAGGTATCTCAAAGCTTTCATTTCAATCTCGCTTATAGTTTCCATATTCTCACAATCTTTTGCTAGGCAATGATATTTGTAAGGCTCTCCTGTTTCATCTTACCCAACACCTTCCAGCCCAGCCCATTCTGGGATTCTTTGATGCCCATGTTGGTACTGCAGTAAATCCCACTGACACTTATAGGTAGAGCAACTAATCAATGGCTCAGATTTGTTTCCTTCTGGGTTCTGGATTTGGGGTGGGCAGGGCTACAACCACAGGAACCCAGACATGTTATCACAGACCAGTGACATTAAACATTAAATGTGCAAACCCAGGGCACTGGGAATATTTCTGTGTCTGCTCTGGGGTGCCCTGACTCCCAGGGCAGCGCTGACTCTGACCCTCATCCATGGAGAAAGTTTCCCAGACTTCAAGACAGACTGGAATCCACAAAAGTGTGAAACAGATTATAGAGAGCAGTGTGGGTGCATCACTGGGTGAGAAATTGAGGGTTTGGGGTTTTTAGTGTGTTGTGGATGGCAGCAAGATGGAGGGCACAGGGTGTCATCCTGGGTTTCTTCTCCATGCTGCTTCTTCCTCCTTCTCCATGGGTTTGGGTGGCATTTTGTAATTGGGCAGAAAAGTCCCCATGGCAGCTCTGTGGGATCAGTTATTGGGTTAAAAGGGAAAATACTCCAGGTGTCAGTTCTTAATGGGATAGTTTAGCCTTAAAAGCCCTTGGAACAAGAGATTGTTGGCCATTTTGTGCCTTCTGATGAAAAGCTGCTGAACTCCCAGCAGTGAGACTGTTTTACTGATAAGAAATAATAAACACCTGAGTGTGAACATGAAATAACATCTCAAGTGCCTTCAATCCAGACCCAGAGAAACCCACAGCTGGAACCACCACAATTAAATATTAAATATCACTGACACTTCAGGGTTTGAAAATCAACATCAAACCCTATTTCAGATCTAACCTGCAGACTATCCCAGCAGAAGCCAAAACAGGGCTGATGTTATTAATTTACAAACGTACAACCTCATTCAAAGTAATCCTACTGTTGGACAGAGGAAAAAGAAAAAATGACACATATACAAGAAATCAAGAGCAGTGATGATGCTTCAATTTGTTTGCTCTCCTCAGGCTTTGAGAAAAAAGAAAGATATAAAACCATTGTACAGTTAAAGAAAAGCCTTGTGGGCAGAGCATTACTTGTGATTTGTTGTCTATGGCTCCTTTTCTATTATTAATCTCACAGTGCCTTGAGTGAAAAGTTTTTGCTCTGATCTGCCTGCAAGTGTTGGGTGATGGGGCTTTCTAAAAAGCAGCAGCTCTGCATTTGGTGCAGGGGCATTTTATGGCAATTTATGCTGAAAAGTTGGATTTTGTAAGAGGAGAGTAGCTCCTGCTCACCATAAAAAAAAAAGAAAATTTAGGAACTAAAACAGAGCAGAGCTTTCCAAGGCAGACAAGTCCAATGTTGAACAGTGTTCCTTGCCACAGCAAGTGTAAGAGGCTGATTTAGGATGTTATTCCTTGGATCAATATTTCCCAGCATCTCAGCAGTAACCTGGCCTGACTCTCACTCGAAATCACAGTGGGGTGTTTTCATTCCAAGATTCACACATAAAACTTTGAAATTTTAGGAAATGTTGTGGACACTTCTCAAGGAATTGAGCTTTGCATTCCTGAGCATCATAACACAAAAGGTTTTTTTTTACTGGATTGGATGTTACTGACCAGTTTGAGTCAAAGTCCACAGGGGTATTTTGATTTCTAGTCCTTACCACAAAAACAATCTTGCCTGGAACACACACTAAAAAATTACCTATGACAACCATGAGCATGCTAAAAACCTGAGACAGTTTAGAGAGACAGATGTTGGGCTTGCATTTAATTTTAGACTTCTTTTTTTCTTCACACCTTGTAGGGTTATTGCACTGAAACCTTAAGTGGCTTATTCACTGAGAGTAGTAGAACATTGTTTTCTATTTCCTCTGTTCCATGATAGTTTATTTACTTCCCCAAATCCACACAGAAAAATCAAAGTAATGGCACTTTGGGCTTTGACACACTTATGTTGGACAACAGGAAATTTAGCAAGCACTGGGAGGAGTGTTTCCAGCAACATCTTCATGCCACACTTAGTGCAATTTAATTAAAAGCAATCTTTCCTGAGAGTCCATTCAAAAATGGTGCCCCTAAGCTGCTGCGGGGGTAGAAAAACTGTAATTTAGATGTCACACAAAAGACAGATCTTCACTCATTAACAAGTCCATTTAGCCCACTTGGGGAAAAGTAGGGACATTTTCTACGCTCTCTGAAAATTAGGGAAGTGCTTCAAAGCTGGGCGCTGAATATATTATTCACCTTTGAAAAGGCAATTCCAGGGGATCAAAGAGCCAGCAGTAACACTCAGCCTTTTTGAAAATTAATCAAAGCTTGAAGAATTGGCTGAATTCATTGACAAGATGAGAGGGCTTCAGGAACCTGAAGGCTCTTTCCAGTGATCTGCTTCAGCTTCCCATGCCCTGCAATCCTAAAGCCTCACAAATAGGTTTTACGTCAAGTACATAAATCATTGACTGAGAATATTCATCACTGTTCTGTCTGCCTCTGCCTCCTCGGCTTGCATTCACCCAGATCCCATCTCAGATATCTGAAATTAATCCTCTGCTCCCAGTTCCCTCTGTCTGTGCTTCCCCAGCTCCTCTGATATGGCTCTGATGCCTGAATATTTTAGTTCTCCCTCACACAGAGCTGTCTGCCATTCGTGTCACACACACAATCCCACCCTGGAGGATTAAAACCCACCTGGTATTTTAGAACACAGAAAAGCACTGTCACAGACATCTTTTATGGAAAATCCTTTCCTTGGGATTTTTCCTCCTGAGAAAGCTGAGAGGCCTCAGGAACAAAATGTAAACATTGATTATCTGCTGCTGTGGAATGCAACAGGTGCATCTGGGATTGGGCTCATGTGGTTGTTTCTAATTAATGGCCAATCACAGTCCACAAACCTTATCATTCTTTCTTTTTCTATTCTTAGCTAGCCTTCTGATGAAATCCTTTCTTCTATTCTTTTAGTATAGTTTTAATGTAACATATATAATAAAATAATAAATCAAAGCTTCTGAAACATGGAGTCAGATCCTCATCTCTTCCCCAATGCAAGAACCCCCATGAACACGGTCACAAAGCACAGCAAAGAAAACTCCTGCATCCCCATTTTTAAGTGTGGAATGAAGTGTTTTGTCAGTCCTGAAAGTTGGCCAGGATTGCCAAAGGCAGCAGGCAGGAGAATCAGGATATGCCTTGAAATACACACATTTTTTCAGGGAAATTTTAATGGGAAAGCCTTTTAGCGTAGAGGAAGATTCATGGAAAAAAAGAAGAAGACAGGTTGAATGACAGACAAAGAAACCTCAGCCTTTTTCATAAACTTCCCAGTCTGTTGAATGTGTCTCATCTAAACCTTCCATCTGCTTATCTCCCCAAAAAACCAGGTGCTAATTAAAAATCTTTGAGGCTGGGGAGTGCAGGGCACTGAAGTCAATATTCCCATGTGCTTTGGAGGGATCTGGGACCCACCCTGAGCTCCTGTCCATTTCACAGCCACATTCCCACCCCTAAAAACCTTCCTGTCCAAGCCCTGGCCTGTGAGTAATTCTGGGATCTTTATAATGCCAGGTGTGTAGTGCTGTGTTCTGCCAGAAAACAAGAAGCAATAAAAAAACAAAGATTTCTTTCGCAGTAAAAAAAAATTCAGCTCAACACTTACAAGCTCAGTTGCACGCATTTAGGATTTTTCCACCACCCCCAAGCCATGTTTGCCACTGTGGGCTCTGGAAAGCACCAGGTGAGCCCGGCAGTGACTGCAGAACTGCAGTGCCCAGCTGTGCATTCAGCTCTCACACCAAATCCTGCCCTCGGCCTCCAGCTCCGACACCATCCTGATCCCAGGAGCCTCCAACCCCCCAAGCTAAAGGCTCATTTCCAATCCTTCTCTTCAGTCAGCTAAACAGATTATTCCACCAGTCCTTTTGGCTGAAAATGACTACCTAGAGGATATTTTCTGTGTTTGTTTTCTCTCTCTAACTCGATTACCAGTGGAAGGAGGGAAGCTGAGACACTGATTGCCTCACAGTCATTTGGAGGAACATATTTACATATTTTCAATATTGTTTTCAAGACATTGAAGCAATTCTTGAATGCTCCTGTGTGGATTGGACTGTATTTATATGACTGTGTTTAACTGCATGACCTTACAGAGAGCAGCACTTGCTGTACATATTTATCCATGTACATCATTCACTCATGGGTATTCTTTATGAGACAACACAGCCATATTAATTTGTTTTGTTTATGAATGCTGTGTAATTAGCATTACCTTGAGAAAAATTAATTTATCAGCGCTCTGCTAAATTGGGTAGAGCATTTAATTATTACTAATGCTTGAAGAATAACAGAACACTAATAACTGGGGATCCCCATTTTCTGCTATTGCAAGTATTCCTGTAAATTAAAGAGAAATTTCTCCTTTTCTGTATCATTTTTTTTTTGCCTGCAGGTGAGATTCATGTCATCTAATTCCTCAAACCTGGAAGTCAAAGTCCTACAGCAAGTTCATTTAATGGATCTGTATTCTTGGAGTGTTTCCATCTCTTCCCAGCAACACTGAAGAAGACTCAATGAGTAGCTTCAGACCAGATTCCTAATTTTAGACAGTTAATTGTAGATGATTAATCTAAATTCCCCCATCAAGCCTCCCTTAATGATCAGTGAGAGCAGACAAGCAGTTGCAGGGAAGGATTCCTCCTGCTTTGCTCAGGCACCTGTTTGAGGACAGTGGCTGCCTGTACAGGAGCCTGTCTCCCTTCATTAACTCCCTCCAGGCTTAAAAAAACACCCTAAAAATGGATTATTCCACACATCCAGCGCCCCATGGAGAGGAATTGAAGGTCTGCAGGGACCGTGGCAGAGGAAGCACAAATTAAACACAGAAATTGAGACACCCAGGTTCGTTTTACTGGGAGCTCAGCATCTTGCCATGGGTTTGGATCCATGAGCACAATAATTTGCTGAAGGGATTGTACAGCTCAGTGCTGACCCACCTGTGTTTCCATTCTCCCCTCCATTCATTAGATCAGAGCAAAGCCCTCCCCAGAAATGGGAAATGTGGGGGTTTGGAGAGGAAAGCAGTTTGGCACAGCAGGGAGAGCAGTGAAGGCAGAGCCTTTTCTGCTCTTTGTCCTCTGCTTCCTGAGTCTCTGAACTCCTTAAGGCATAAAAAGTCATTTTTAGGCATTTCAGCCTGCCCTGCTCTCTGTTCCCTGTCACTTACCAGTGAATGGTAATTCTTTCAGTGTCAAGGACTCTGTTCTGCAAGGCACAAATACACCCCTGTGGAGCTTACAGGAGATAACAGTGCCCAGCTCCACAGAGGAAGTTTACAGGATCAGCCCTCTGCTTTATTTTCATATCTGATTAACGACTTATTTGCAGAATCCATACAGGAATTATTTCTCTGATCCTTTGAAACAGTAGGGGATTATTCCCTCAGTACATTTTAGGGGTCTCAGGCCTTCCCTGACCCACTGAACATGCAAAACTGAGACACAAACCCCACTGACATTCAGAGCACTGCCTCTCACCATACATGGAGTTGATGTTCACATTTTGAGGACAAAAGCTGTGCAGATCATGCAGTTCACAGGATTTCTCTTGTCACGGGCACAGCCTGCTGCAATGTGCTGCAATATTAAAATGATGCGTGGCAGCTCCCAGATGTGCACAATCCATCACTTTGGAGCAGCTCCACTCTGCTGACAGCTGCAAGAACGAGCTGTGTGCCTCCTTTACGTGTAAAAAAGGCTGGCCCAGATGCCAAAATCACTTTACCTGCAGCAGTCTGAGCCTTTAGGCTGCCTGGTTTTGCATGGAAAAAACAGAATTACACATGATAGCAGCTGTACTGGTGAGGTTTGCATTGCAAGGACCCACAAGCTGTCCCTTGTACACAAATCTGTGTAAATACAGAGGAAAACACAAGATCCAGGGGTTGTGAAAATTTACATCCCATCTCCCACTGTTTGGAAATGAAAGATCAGGATCAGTCTGTCATTAAGGCTCTCACATTTGCCCACAGAGGAAAGCAGGCCCTGGAGGAGCACCCACTCCATCTGGCTGTCCCAGGACAAGATGGAATGTTGCCTGGGAAGGTGACTCCTCTCTCCTTCCTGCTGGATCCCAGCCCACGCTGAACATCTCGCTGTGAAATGAGTGAAGTTTGAATAAACGAGCCCCCGGTAATCACATCCAGAGGAAAGGTTCCAAACTCTTCCCTCAGGCTGAGCATTGAGGGCAAAGAAGAGAAATTTCTGAGCTTGGATTTGCACTAGTTTGTGTTCAGCATGCCAGGCAGGGGCAGTGGTGGAGTGTGGAGATCAGGGAGGGATGGCAGTACCTGGGTTGAGTCCCCACCACCTGACTGGAGGCTCTGCACAAATCACAAACAGGATGGGGCAGCTGTGGAACGTGCTTTGAGCTGATTTATTTTCCAGCATCAGCCTCATTCCATGGTTATGACAATGGGAAGATGCCAGCAGCTCACATCTTAGGCAGCAGACCAAGAATTTAATGTTATAACTTACTTTATAAGTTTTTTGACCAATCACATAAAGCAAAAGCACATTGACAGTAGCTCCATCCAACCACTATAAGCACAGGTACCTTTGGTTAAACAATGGTTGCTTATTTCAAATACAATACCTGCTTGTGAGCCTTCAAACACAATGCACAGAGCTCCATTATTAAGCTTCAAACTTCCTAATACATCACTAGATAAACTTTTCTGCAGCTTAGGGAGTTATTCTAGACAAGCATCAATACACAGACCATTGTTCCATTTGTCTTTGTTTTCTACTTTTTAAATAATTTTTCTGCTGACCAATCTCATGGCTGCTGCTTAGCTCTAATCACAGTTCTGCTGTCTCTGAGCTGCCTTTTGCAGCTTTCCCAAAACCCTCTGATTTTATGGATTCCCACATCCCTGGGCTCATCCATCTTCCCTGATGTCCAGTGGCACAGGCTCACCTGCTGCCCTCAGTGCACAGACACACACCACACAGTTCATGCTCCTGCCTGGTGATTTTAGAAACCTCCCGCTCTGAAAACATCATCTCAGAGAGGCAAATGTCCCCATCCATCAGGAGGAACTGCTCCTTTCCAGCCATCCTCCTTGTCCTGCAAAGTTGCCTTTCTCAGGACAAGCTGGCACAGCGACCTGTCCCCTTCTGTCTGTCCAAAGCCCTGCTACAGCCGTTCTGATCTGGGGATGCTCTTCTCTCCTCTGCAAACTGCGGTTCTAAAGAACGGAAAAGTCATTTATTAACAGCATCTTGAGGCTGGAAAATTTTAATCAAAGGAGCTCGGTCAACACATTAACTCAGGGATATTTTTTTTATTTATTTCCTTCCCTCTAACATCTCTGTCTCGTTTTGTATTTTTTCTTGTTAATGCTTTCCTTGTTTTTTTTTCTGTGTTTCTGCCTGCTCCCCATTCGGATAGAAGTTACCCATCTCCTGCGGACTTTCCCCCCAGCCCGGCGGCAGCGGCGGAGCCATCCAGCTGTGGCCGGGCTCCAGATGTGCGCTCCCCCCGGCCCAGCGGTCGGCACTCACCAGCGGCAGCAGCAGCAGCAGCCAGCGCAAAGTTCGCATCCTCCGCAGCAGCCGCCGGCTCCCGCCGCTGCCTCTGCCGGGTGCGATGCTGCCAAAAGCCGGGGAGGCTCTGCCCGCCCCCACCTGCCCAAGGCCCGCCCCGAGAGCCTCCGAGCTCCCCGAGCATCCCCGCCGCAAAGTGGGAGGTAAGGGAAAAGGATTCTCCATGGTGGAAAGCCAGGGCACCGCAGGGAATGTTTCTGTGTCTGCGCTGGGGTGCCCTGACCCCCATGGCAGCACTGACTCTGACCCTCATCCATGGAGAAAGTTTCCTAAACTCCAGAATAGACCAGAATCCACAAAAGTGTGCAACAGAATATAGAGAGCAGTGTAGATGTATAATTTAGATGAGAAATTTAGATTTTTGGGATTTTTAGTGTGTTGTGGATGGCAGCAAGATGGAGGGCACAGGGTGTCATCCTGGGTTTCTTCTTCATGCTTCTTCTTCCTCCTTCTCCATGGGTTTGGGTGGCATTTTGTAATTGGGCAGAAAAGTCCCCATTGCGGCTCTGTGGGATCAGTTATTGGGTTAAAAGGGGAAATAATCCAGGTGTCAGCTCTTCATTGGATAGTTTAGTCTGAAAAGCCCTTGGAACAAGAGATTGTTGGCCATTTTGTGCCTTGCTGCCAAACTCATGTTTGTGAGACTGTTTTACTGATAAGAAATAATAAACACCTGAGTGTGAACATGAAATAAGATCTCAAGTGCCTTCAATCCAGACCCAGAGAAACCAATCCCCCAGGGATGTTGGATTCACCTCTGCACACCTGGCCACTGCAAAATGATGAACAAGCCCTGGAAAAAAGCAAAGCAGGGAGCTGGGACACCAGTGTGGGTTTTGGGGTGGTTTTGGAAGCAGGAATTCTCTGTGCTGTGTTCACTCTTCCTGGTTTTCCAAGGATTTGGAAAAAAAAAAATAAGGCTGATTTTTACTTTTTCTCCATCTGTAATGGATAACATAAAACTTTGGCCACTTTCTGAGTGGGTTTGGCAGTGTGGGATTCCCTTTGGGACTCTTAGAGATGGAGTTTGTGGGTTTTGGAATCCCCCTCCTCTCAGACGGGAAATTTTGTGCAATGACAGAATTTCCACCAAAACTTGAACGAGATCTTTTTGACCCTTGTGTTACAAAGATGTCTTGGGTTCAGGTTTATTTCTTGGTGCTAAGAAAGTTCAAGCTTTTCTTGCCTACAGATAAGATTTTTTTGGGGAGAAAAATATTTAAGTGTTAGGTTCTTAGGGCTCAGGCACCAGCTCTGGCTTTTGCCGCACTGAATTTTGCACCAAGATATTTTCAGGACCTGAGAGAACCAAAATTATGAACATGGCCAAAGCAGCTTTCCTTGATAAGTGCTGTTTCATATCCTGTTTATCATTCATTAGTTCCCAATGGTGTTAAACACACAATTTCTGTACTATCAGGGCAGATTCAGGGCTGGCTTAAGTTACCCTAAAAATTGGCATTCAGTGCCATTAGTAAAAATAATTATTTCTGCAGCTTTGTCCATAGGTGTACAGCTTTCCTACAAGTCCTGTGTCTGGTTTTCCAGCTTCACCTAAATATTTCAGATATGCAATATATAACATTTGTAACCACATTCTCATTTAATCTGCTCTTTTCTATAGGTTTGTCTTTCATTACTGCAAAATGGCACCTGCACAGCCTCAGATGTTACTCCAAAAATCAGATTTGTGAGAAAATACTTAAGAAATTAGGTCGGATTCTGACTTTTTCTCCATCTGTAATGGATAACATAAAACTGTGCCCACTTTCAGTAGTAAGCAAGGTGGTTCCTGTCACACTGGAATAATTTTTAGGATCCCATTACAAGGCATGCAACACATGCAGCCAGGCAGTTCCTACTTCTAATGCAAAGAAAAATGCAAAGTGCAGACCTGTCAAACACCCCAGGACAGGAACAGTTCATAATCCCTGCTGAACTTTATTCACACAACTCAAAAATCCAAGATCACGGAAAAACAGAAAAATTTGGGTCAGGGGATGGAGCTCTGGCCCCAACCCTCTCCCCTCACCACTCAAATTTCATGGTCAGGAATTTGTGTTTCAAAGGGAATTGCTCTCAGGAGCCACACTGTAAAACACAAAAATGCCACTGAGGGAACATTTGTGGCATTCCAGCCTCCAATATTTCACCTGGATTCTGTTATTTAATACCTTGAAGGTCACTTAAATGAGGGGTTTTAGGTCATCACAACCAGCTTGGAGCAAACCCAAGTGGGAACCACTTTTTTTTTTTTGTAATTTTTTAATGTAGATTTTTGGCATGAGATTTGCAAGAAGTTTTTAGGAGATTGATGGAGCAGACCTGGTCTCTCAATATTTGCTTTCTCATACATTTTCTTCATACATTTTCTCTCCTCCATCTTTTCCTATCTCATCTCCAGCTGATCAAAAAAGCAGTCCACGTTCCCATCCTTGAGATTTAAATTAATTACCTGGAAATTCCTCTTGTAAGAATATTTTTCCATCCTAATAAGGAAATCAAGCATGTTTTTATTGGGTTTTTGTAGCATCTTATTGTAGTTAATGTTAGAAACCTCACCTACATTAAAGTCTGATTTCCTCAGTCTTCTCACATCCCTGCATTACTTTAAACAGATCCTTAAAACCTTATTTAGTCTAAAAACTAATTTATATTCATCATATTAAGTTGCTTTATTCATTTTACTCTTTGCTGTTTCTCTCTATGTACCCAAAGCTCCAATAATGAAAAAAATGCAGGAAAAATAATATTTATTTATCATAATATTTTCATATGCTTTGATGCATTTTGCTACTTTTTGTCATAAAATAGGTCCTTGCCTGATAAACTGCCTCAAACTAAGCATTATTATTTTATTTTCCCCAAGAATTACAGGATAACTAATCAAAGATAAGAATCACATTTGTTGCTCCTCAACATCAACCTGGGCTCAGAATTCAACAGATGTGCATAAAAACCTCCTCTTGTTAAACAACAACAAGAAGCCATCGTGTTGGTATGAAACTTAATCAATGAGGCAACAGACCTGAGATTCCTCCTAATCCCCCTCATGGATATTCTGAATCAATTGGTGCCATTTCATGTACAATTACTTGACATTTTGTGGAATTACCGAGCGCCTTTGTGGAAGCTGGAGAATGGGGTTTTGATACCATATGTTACCTGAAAATGGGTTTCTCATAATAAAGATCTTCCTAAAATGCACCTGGAATTTCTTCCAGCAGCACTTCAGGCTGGAAAATAGGGTGTCCCAGCCCCACACTGCAGCATGAGCCATCAGCCAGAGCATGAAGGTGAATTTATTGGCATTTCTAAACAATCTTTTGACAAATCTGACTAAATATGCAAAACAAAAAGCCCTGGGATTATGAGGAGGAGGCTGCAATTACAGGGAGTACATAATTCAGTGCTCAGGCAGAACACGGTGTTACTGAGAAACATGTTGTGACTTTAATTAACAGCAAAACTTGACGGTCTTTAGAAAAAGGAGGGTATAAAAAAAGGCTGGAGGTTTTACTCCTGACAGTGATCTCTGCGGGCTGTTTGAGACAGAGGGGTGAGAGCAGAAAATTCAAACAACTGAAGGCAAAGGGGTTGAGATACTAAAAAGGGAAGGCACTAAATATCAGACAAGTGCCTGGAGCTGCATGAGGATAATTTGTCCAGCTGATGTTCTCTGTAAGCCCTCCCTGTGTTATCTCCTCACTGTTTTTCTTGGGTAAAATTGACTCCTGCCATGTCCTGGGGCTCTGACTCCATATGTGCCCATATTCTGTTTCTGTTCCTTGGCCTGGCCCCAGGGACACCTGGGACACAAATTAAAGACAAAATTACAGACCCTTGGATTATGTGAATTATGTTTGATCTGTAAACTTAATTTCACCCAAGCATATGAAGCACTTTGTGAATTTGAAAAACATATCTGACTTGTGCTCATCTTCCACAAAAATATCATTTAACTATTTTAAAAATAAACTCCTTTATTGTTTTCAACATTGAAAAAAAATACATCTGTCAGCTATCCCTTCTCTACTTCCATTGTATTTTATTCAAGAATAAGCAAGTTTTTTTTCCCAACCTAAGGGAAGTTGCTTTTCTCAGTGACACACAATGAAATCTTCATTCCTATTAATAGTCTCTCAAGAGTTGACAGACCAGCTGTTCCTGTCTCAGAAATTGTTTTATGCATTGTATTATTCATTGGTTTTCTTGCTTTCCTATAGCCACATCAACTCGATTTCAAGTCTGTTTCTTTTCCAAGAGGAGGAGAACAACCCTGATTTTTAGTCACTAAAATGCAGATTTAAGACTAAACTTGCTTTCTTCCTAAGGGCCAAGAAAACATTCATGTTTCTTCTGGGTACAGATTGAGCCTATACAATCAAATTTGGGTAAACAGGGATAGCCTATTTTTAACAAGACAGAAGTCTAGTTACTGGTGTATACTGGTGTTTGCTTCTTTTATGTTTGCGAGTCATGGAATTTCAGGATGGTTTGGTGTCTTAGTGTGAAAAGACAGGTGTCTGCCTTCAAGGCAGGAACCTCCCTTGAAATGGAAAATGTAAGGCCCCTCCCTCTGAATTATTATAATTTTGAAATTAGGGAGCTCTCAGGTAAAGATACGGAAAGAGGAATAACAGTTCTTTAACAGAAAAAATTTAAAATATAAATGCAATAATAGAAAAAAACCCACAAAACCCAGTGACAGAGTGAGAGCAGTCCCTGCCCCCTGTGTGTCAGGGGGTGTCCCAGCCCCATCCCAGGGGGGCTCAGCCCTCCTGCAGTGCCAGCTGTGGCTCTGCTGCAGCAGGGATCCTGCACAAGGGGGGAGTTTTCCTCTGCAGCTCCAGGGCTGCTGCAGATGGGCCTGGGCTCCCTCTGGCCATGCAGGGCAGCAGAAAGCTGCTCCTCTGGCAGTGCAGGGGGCAAAGGCTGCTGTGCTGTGCCAGGCTCAGATTGGATCCAGGCAGGAATGCTTGGCTCCTCCCCTGGGCGGAGCATCTCCCCATGGGATGCTGGGATTGGATCAGCCCTGCAGGGACACTCAGTGGCCATGGACAGCAGAGATCTCCTGGAGGGAGGGTTGGCTGTGGGAGACAGAAAGAAAAAAACTGCCCCATGAACAGAAATAACTGCCCCACCTCTGACAGATGGCAACAGAACACACACCCCCCACCACATCTTTCAACCTAAGACATTTGGGTTGGGAGAAATCTTAAAACTCATCTCATTCCGACCCCCTGCCACGGGCAGGGACACCTTCCACTATCCCAGGTTTCTCCAAGCCCCTTCCAACCTGGCCTTGGGCACTGCCAGGGATCCAGGGGCAGCCACAGCTTCTCTGGGCACCCTGTGCCAGGGCCTCCCCGCCAAAAGGAAATCTTTTTTCCATACTTTTCCCTTTGATTATCCCAGTTTCTCCACTGGGACTGCAGAAGGGCCTCACCTCACCCCTCTACAGCAGTACTCATCTCAACCAACCTCAGACATTAAGAATGTAAATGTGAGCTGCTTGTTCCAGGTTATTTTCACAGTCACAGACAGCACTAAATGAATTCTGCCTGACATAATTTGGATGTCTATGGAGGACAAGATAACAATTTCCTCAGGGTGTCCTCCTCTCCACCATCATCTCTGAGAGTAGGGAAGGATGAGAGCTCAGCTCTGGATGTTTCCTTGGGGGTGAAATTCCACACACTTCACACAATGGGTTATGAATACCTAATGCAGGCTGGGTAAGCTGCAAAAGTGAACTCCCACCGTGGTTAATCACCAGCCTAAGGCAATTAGTCAGTTTACCCTTCATGTTCCTTTTAGAACCTCCTTGTGCTGTGTTGTAGTAGGAGACCCTGAGTCCAAAGCCATCCCGTCTCTTTTAGTGACTTCAGAGGGAAGTGTGAGGTGGAGTTTGTTAAAGACAAAATTCAGAAATTTAGACATCAACATGTTGGTGTCCAGATGCAATCTGGATGTTTCAGCTTCCTTTGGGGTCAATGATCACCTAAAAGGGAACCTTTTAGTCAGTTCAGTCCATTGAATGGTTCTTTGGAGTAGGGTATTGGCCAAGATCCTGAATAAATTCACACAATTCAAGGCTGAGTTGTGCTTCCCAATAAGAGGAGACCATAACCAAGTATGATCCAATATAATGTAATGTAATAAATATAATTAATGTGATATGATATGATATATGATATAATATAATATAATATAATATAATGTAATGTAATGTAATAAATATAATATAATATAATATAATATAATATAATATAATATAATATAATATAATATAATATAATATAATATAATATAATATAATATAATATAATATAATATAATATAATATAATATAATATAATATAATATAATATAATATAATATAATGTAATGTAATGTAATATAATAATCTGTGGTTTTAAGTATTTGCAGCAAGGGGTCAGAAGTTAGATCAGACTCTGACTCATGGGCCCCAGACATGGTGCACAAGGAATGGGCAGGAACTGATGCCCAAGAAGTTCCACCTGAACATGAGGAAGAACTTCTTCCCTGCACAGTGACTGAGCCCAGACAGGGCATGGAGTGTCCCTCACTGGAAATATTCAGAAGCAATCTGCACAAAACCCTGAGGAACCTGCTCTGGGGGCCCTGCTGGAGCAGGAGGTTGGACACCACACCTCCAGTCTCCCTGCCAGCCTTCCCCAGTTTGTGACTCCCTGTCTGAACACTCTCAAGAGCTGCCAGCTGTGACACAGGGACACTGCAGGCACGGCAGGTGGAGGCTGCCCAGGCAAAGGGAACCAGATTCCTCTGAGAGGAGAAATGATTCAAGCCCTGATATCAAATAAGATAAATCCCAGCCAGACCAGATATCTGATTTTTGGGTGACTTTTCACATTCATCTTCAGTGAGAGGAATCCCTTGCCATGTGTTTCTCAAAGATGAATTGAATTGCAAAGTCTGGCTTCCTTTATCAAAACCTATCTTCCTTTTTACCTTAACTCCTTACCTAAACCTATTGTCTCCACCATCCCAGAGTGTTTTTACTCAGGACACAGAGCTTCTTGTGCAGTTGTATCATCTGGTGGAAGATTTTACTTCCTCTATTTAAAGCAAATATTTAATTTCACATAGAGAAAATAAATAGTCTTTTGCTGAGGGGAGATTATCATAATTTTTTTTTTCTTGCTTGTTGTATTTCTGCATACTACAATGAACCATACAACTAAATCTTCCATGATTTATGGTTGTACTCACAATAAGAAAGGATTTGTGTCTGTGACTTTACAAGGACATTATGACTCCCTTATTAAAGAACTCAGAACATGTAAAGAATCATAAAAATTATCCCTGACTTTTCTTGGTGTGGTAAAACACCCACTACTAAGAGAAAGCAGTTTCTGGGGTGATTTTAAAGGTGGATGTCAATACAAACACTAATTAAAACTACTCTGGGAAAGGAAGGTGATAAAAAAGCAGATTTGTGACAAGAGCTGGTTCAGGGGATCTGTGGGATCTCCAGAACTTTCCTGTTGGTGGGAAGCCAGAGTTCTGTGGTGCCAAAAATCAGGGGAGATCAGCAGTTCCTGTGCCCTCATGTGTTACTCTTCACCTGAACTATAAGGAAATGTGCTCAGCTCTGTTATTGATGAGACAAAACTTTCTCTGAACCATGAACAGAAGAGTTTCCACCACTGTTTTCTCTAAAACACAACAACAAAGTTCTTGGTGTGTTCCAGTTCTTCCTATCATTTAACACAACTTTTTTTTAGCATTTCTCCCTAGAGTCTCAGCTTTGTGGAAATATCCCACTTTGCTCAGTTTAACCCAAACCCCAAACTGTTGGGAAGGGCCAATCTCTTAATAATCATGGGGCAGTGTAAATAGAGTTATCTAGGAGGGCAATTAGCTAAGGATTGATTGCTTTTTGATTAGCTAAAGATTGCACACAGAGCAAGATTGCAAGATGTAAATACTCAATTTTTTTAAAATACCTGTTATTTAGTGGGTTTATTACCTGTTATTAGTGATTTTGGTTTGTTAATTTGAGATTTTGTTAATTTTGACATTTCTTGGTTAATGTAGTAAAGAGTGTGGTGGGTTTGGTGCTGGTTAATAATTAATGTATTAACTTTTTGTTGTGAGATAGGTTTAGGATAAAGGTAAAGTAGATTTAAAATTTTGAAAATATATAAAGAAAAATGTATTAATAGTAACTAAAAGAAAGAGTAATAACAATTAGAATAATTTTTTTCTATACTTCTCTTTTTTATATATTTTTTTCTCACTGATAATGCAGAAACAAAAAAAAAAAAAAAGAAAAATGAATAAACAAACCTAAAATTTTAATAAGTTTACTTTTATTAGAGTAGTCTTTTCTTTAGTTTACTTATGGGGAGAAGTTTAGTTTACTTAGGGAGAGAATTTGTTATGAATAGTAGCAAAGCCATGACATTTAAAAATAATATAAAATATCTAAATAGAAGTAAATACAGACACAAGTCTGATGTATCATCAACCATCATTTCTTACTGATTAATGAATTCATCCATTCATCCCTGTCCTAGAAAGAATGAGGTTCTTATCTCCTTCTTCAAGGTATATATACATATATACCTTTTTTGTGATATATATGCACACCTGAAATTCTCAAGCCATACTTTTATTTATAATGAAAAAAGAAAAGAGGACACACTAAAACATCTCTTTTTCATGAAAATTTCCTGATTTTTATTTTACTATTTACCAACTTTCATTTTACCATTAGTCCAACTAGATCCTTTATGCAACTGCATTCCTTATAAAAGGAATCCAACACACATAAATCCTTTATGTGATCTGCTCACTGGAGACTCATTATTCTGAGTGTTGGCACTCAGGAGAATGTGAAAGAAAAAGGAAATGATAACAGGAACCAAAATCTTTCCCACAAGGGAAACTTTGTGACCTCAAGGGCAAGCACTGCAAGTTGTACATAGGGGAAAATAATAGATTCAATTTCTGAGAGGGCAAAATGTTGTAACTAAAGATTTCTGAGTCAGAACCCTCAAATGAGACAGAATCTTGTCTTACAAGGATGAAACTTTCTTGTGGGTCTTCCTGCTCAAGCTGTGGTCATCAGAGCACTGGTATGTGCCCAGAGATGTAATTACCTCAGGGAAGCAGGAGGTCCATCAGGCTCTGGCATTAAAATCAAAACCAAAACCAGAGAATTCAACCACAAAGTGGTTTTGGTTTTGTTTTTTAGAGAACAGTGCAATATAGTGCATTACACAATTATAATCAGAGAATGAGCCTACTTCTTACAACATTGTGTTGAATAATGTGAGAAAATTCTTATTGCAAAACCCCAATGAAAACAGCTGGGTGAAAAGCACATCAGCCCTAGGACTGATCTGTACTGAGAAACTCACAAAGAGAATGTACATAAAAACTAACTCAGGGTTATACCTGATTTACACCCAGTAGAGCAGGAATAAATAAATGTTTCATGATGCACAAAGAGGGAAAACTTTGAGATTTAGAGCCTTTGTCTATTCAAAGGTCCTATTGTGTTAAACTCTTTATTTGTCAAAAATTCCTTTTATTTTTAAAGACAGTTTTGTTTGCTTTCCTCTTCTTTCTCCACCAGTATGTCAAAAACTGTAAGAAAAACTCTGGAATTATATTAGTCAGGTCAGAAAACATAAACTCATAAATTTCCTCTTGAAAAGGGATAATTCCATTTATATTTTAACAGATAGTTTTCTGTGCTGAGCAGTTTGTCATTTCTACACATTTACGGACCTCCTTTTCCTGGTAGTTGATTTTGTATAGAGATTTTAATTCTCCCAGATTAATTATTTGAAAAATTAATTGAAAAATAATTCTTGCATACTAACAAAATAACGGTGACTTGATGCTTCAGGCACATGGTACCTTTACAGGCTCTGATCACACCAACTCTGCTTATGCTTTTGGTTTTCTGATGCAAAATTTATAGTGATTATTTCAATATTTGGCCTTTTGTGTGTGTGTGTGTGTGTGTGTGTGTGTGTGTGTGTGTGTGTGTGTGTGTGTGAAATAATGAGAGTGGGTATTTCCCTGAGTTTTCTTCTCTCCCAGGGAAAATTATTGTGAAAACTGAAATCAGAAAACAAGGTCACAAAATCCCTGCAATAGTGGTGGTGAAAAAAATCCTCTAAACTGTGAGGAGAGTCAAGATTTACATACAGGGCAACTGAAATATCAGGAATTCAGGATGGTGGTGCAAACAGATTAAAGAATGAAATCAGTCACCATCTGTCCCTATAGGACACGAAAGAACACAAGCTCACACTGCTGTTCTCAAGGTGAAGAAAAAAGGGAAGTTTATTTTCTGACTCCAACATTTGTAGTTTTCTAAAAGTGACAGCAGATTGGAGGGTGACAGTGCCACCTCTCCAACGACACTGGGCAAACCAACAGTCCATCAACTCTCTCCTCCTCCATAAAGGAATGCAAAACAATGAGTTATTTTACAGAAAGTGTGTGAGAAAGTTCACTACAAGAATGTCAGCATCAGAAGGCTTAGAAAATCTTAAAAAACCAGGGTGACAACCATCCTTTGCAAATACCTCCCTTTAGCAGCAGTCAATATCAATTTCTAGAGCCAAATGGATCAACAGGCACTCAAATGTGACAAGTTGAGCCGAAACCACTGTGGTGAAAGTGACAGACCAATGGAAAAATTAACAAAACCATTCTCAGATTTGGCCCAGAATATTTTTCTGAGCTGCAGATTTGCTGGAAATCAGCCAGGTATTCTTGGAAGGATCACTGCATGTTTGTGGTGCTTTTTTACCTTTTGGCTACAGCCACTCTCAGAGTGGTTTTCATGTTCCAAAGCTTTAAAAATCAGGAAATAAACAAACAAAAAAATAACCTCACCCAACAACCAACAAACCAATGTATGTTCTCATTTTAAACATTTCAGGACTGGAAGGTTGACTCTGCTATTGAAATAAAAGCTCTTGGAGCAATAATGTTTTATTGTAATGATTGCCATTAAGAGGCCCCGATTTTTTCTCTGAAATGTTTTTAAGGCAACAACAACATAACAACACTCCTATTTACACTTGCTGCTGGATCTAATTCTGGCTGGAAACACTAACAGCAAATCAAATTACCCAGAGGCAGAAGGTGGGCGAGGATGAATGCGGAAAGCAACGTGGAGTTTTCCACACTGGCAGTTTGTTCCTGGAATTGCTTTTCGGGCGGGGAGATGAATCCTCAAAAGAGCCATGATTACATCCCTGGCCTGAGCACACATCCCCAGAGCTCTTCCTGGAAGCTTCAGCACCTCAATCCAGGTTGAAACGAGGTGATTGGTGGGTTATTTCTGCGGCTCCTATTACGAGGGGTATAAACTATCAGCTGCAAATAAAATTCTCTTCCCAGAGGGACAAAAACAGCTCCCGTGGCCTCTGCTAATTAATAGATGGCAGTGAGCTTGGCATGGAGGGCTTAAATGTTTCCTCCTAATGCAGGGCTTGTTGTTATTATTGTTTCGCCTCCTGACAGGGAAGGCTTATTATAGTGGAAAAGCTACCAAGGTAGAATCACCATAATTAAAAAGACATTTCATGGAACACGAGGCAGCAAAAGCGAGATTGTCTTTTTTTTTTTCTGCTGGCTAAATGTGAAAATACTTCATGGCCTGAGGTTCTTTCAAACTGGAGGTGAGACAGGGCTGTTGGTTGGGAAGAAAAAAGGAAAAGAGTGTGGAAATCCAGGCACCACAGAACTGAGATTTTTGAAGTGGAGGAGCAGAAATGATTGGTTTTCCATCTTGCTGTTGTTTCTTAAAAATGGAAAAGATATTCAGGCTGGCCTGGTTTTGTTTCTTCCCTTCCACACACCACTGAACCAAAAAATCCCAAATCTCAAAGAAGTAGGAATAGTGTGCTTAGGTTTTATGAAATCTCCATTTTTTAAGTGAAGTTCATGGAAAATCCCAAATTGTCTGAGGTTACATGGTAAATAACAATACTGTAAAAAATAAAAACATCCCCAAAACCTTCTGTGTTGTTTCTGTCACCTTAATTTATGTCATTATTTCTCTGCAAAGCTAGAACAGATAAGGAGGGACCAAACATTGAAAAGTGTAAGAACATAAATGCTACACTTATGTGAAAACAGAGGCAAGTCAAGCCCTTGGAAAGGTGTTTGGAGCTAATAAAAGTGCAAGAAAATCGATGATTTATTGGCATACAGACATTAATAGAAACCACATGGACAGATATTAAGTCTTCATTTAAATCTTCCCCTTCATTATGGACCCCATACAGAAATGTGGGTGCACCAAGAAATGTTTGTGTAATGCACATTTATAAATTTGGCAAATGTTTGTACAAAGCCAACTCTTTAAAGGACTGCTGCTGCATCAATTTAAATGAGAATCCCATGACAAATGAAAAAAGAACAGACAAAATGAAGTCAGAAATAAAAGAATTCTAAATAATGTTTGGGTTTTGTTCTTGAGGTTTCTTTTCTTGATGGGTTTTTTTCTTTTGTTTTGGGTTGGGGCTTTCTTTGAGAGAACAAATTACCTTACTAAAAGAAATTATAATCAGGTGTTGTTGTTGTCTGGGTTTCTGAGAAAGGGTAGAACATCCCCAAAAAGTGTTTGCTCACACTTCGAATCCAACATTTGCAACCAGACCAACAATGTGATATTTGGGGAGACCCTCTGTGATCTCTGCATTGCTCGTAACTGTGCCTCAAAGTATTAATGTCATTCCCATGGAATATCCAAAGCTAGACCTGAAGGCAAGAAATTGGTTATTTCCTCATGGAATCCTGAATTCTGGAAGCAGAATGCCACCAGGTGAAGGCAATCTGTAATTATAAATTAAGTGTTCTTTTAGTCTCACTCCACTTCCAAAACAATCATAATCTGTTTTTTAAAATTAGTTAAAAACTTTTCCATATAGGTGTAACTTATTTTTCAGCCCAAAATACCATAATTTTATGTGTGTGATTTTTTATGAGGTTTGTTATACAAAGAAGTTTAAACGCTTTACTGAAACCCTCCAAGTGAAAACAAAAAAATAAATTATTTCTACAGCCAATTTGATAAAATAATCCATTTTTCTTTTCTCCAGGCAGCTACATAAAGAATAATTCAAGTGCCTAAGGATGGACATCTGGCCTCATTTGAGATTTTTGGGGACATTCTGCCTGGTCTTCAGCTGCTGCTCCAGGCAGAAAAAATCTCTGAGCAAAATACAGCTCTGCAAAGAGAGATATGGAACATCCTAGAAATCCTTCTGTGAACATTTCAGTGGCTTCACAGAGGATGAAATGTGTGATTTCTATGTATCTCTGTGCCCTCAATGGTTTTCCTGTCCAAAACATTGAAATCCAATGTCCTGCTTCAGTCACTCTTGAGAAAGTGACAGTCTAGCTGAAATAATAAAAATAAGGTTTTATAGAGTGGAGCATGAATTCTTCATCAATTTTTATTGTGCATGAGCAGTGCATGAGACCAACACTTAGAAATCACAGAAATCACATGAAAGTTCAAATTTTCTGGCTCATTTTCATTAAAAATAATAAAAAAAATCGTTCACTGTTTCCTAGTGAAGAAAACTAATCACAGATCAAACTAATCACCAATCCACCTTCATTATTCTGGATCTAAAAGATCTGAACACTGAGTAAAAGATGGTTTTTTTATGCCCTGCTGGCACAGAAAAAGATCACATAGCACTGTTGTATATGTCAGTAAACAAAGCTTTGTCTGCCAACAGTAATTTAGAGCTTAGTCCTCACACTTCCATAATTTTTCTTTGAAATGCAACTCTCTGGAATATATTAATATTATTATGAGCATCTTTAGCCCTTGGAGACATCAGTTATCCCTTTCAAAACTCTGGAAAATCATTAAAATAAAATAAAATAAAATAAAATAAAATAAAATAAAATAAAATAAAATAAAATAAAATAAAATAAAATAAAATAAAATAAAATAAAATAAAATAAAATTTGCTAATAATATAACTCTTCCCAAAAGACCAAGCCCTTTTCTACCCTTGCTGGCTTCACATCCTGTTGGTTCGTAGCTTCTTTTCTCTGTCAGGGTTGGGATTGAAAGTGGTTGAGACAGTAGCTCATGTTCAGACTCCAGTGTTTATTATTTCTTATCTATATTAAAGTATTAAAACCTGTGAGTTTTGTAGTATTTCACTAATAAGGTGTAACAACTACTCACCACCCTAAAACGTCTATCTTGTTTCATATTTATGACTGTATTCTAAAACTTTAAGTTTTCTAGCATATAATATAACACACTTCTAATTAAAGTACACACTTATAATCCTAATTTTATCATCCAATTTTTGAAGCTTTCCCTACAACCTCAGATCAACTATAGTATTCTCTTATGTCTATATCTTTCATCACAGAAAATCTAAAATTCTCAGTATCCCAGACTTGAACATCCCAAAGAGTTTTCTGGCAGAATTTCCAGCTTTTTCCTCTCTCTCTCCCTGGCTGTGTGGCACTAGATGGAGCTGCAGACCTGCTGGAAGCTCCGTGCTTCGTCCTTCTCCTCCTGCCCGCAGAGGGACCCCAAGCTCTTCGCATCTCCCACCAACCCATCCAAGCCAAAATTCCCTCTGGCATTTGGAGGCGTGGAACAGGCAGCGGCTTTGGTTCAGTCCCTCTGATTTATGGTTGTCTCAAAGGGGAATTTTTAAAATCCATTTATTTATTTATCAACTGGGTTTTGAGAAATGCAGATTTTTGGAGGTAGGTGGAGATGGGACGGTCAGAGGTGCGCAGCAAAGAGTTTGGGAATGTTTTCGTGCTGCGGTTTTACCAACTTGGCAAATAAGGACCAGGAAGGTTTTCACCCCGTTCTTCCCCTCAGATGGGGAGAAGAATCAGGAGAGTACAAGCCACAAAACTCATGGGTGGAAAAAATGATGGTTTAATGCCAGGAAAAGCAAAAGTCTCACACACAAGCAAAGCCAAAAAAGGAATTCATTCCCTGCTCCCCTGGGCAGGCAGGGGTTCAGCCACTCCTGGAAATCAGGGATCCATCAGGTGTAACAGTGACTTGAAGGCAAACGCTATCACTCCGAATTCCCTTTTTCCTTCTCCCCCCCAGTCTATAGACTAAGCACGTTATGAGGTGTGGAATATCCCTCAAATCAATTTGATCAGTTGTCTCTCCTGTGTCACCTTAAACCTCTTGAGGATCCCAAGCCTCCTCACTGGGTTAGACACAAGCAGAAAAAGCCTTGATGGTGTCCAACTCAGCCATAAAAAAACATCCCTCTGTTACCACAGCCGCACAGCAGAAAGAAAATGAAATATATTTCAACCAGACCCTGTGGAAACCCATGAGCCTGTTGAGGGGAAAGCCAGGGCAATGCCCTGGGGAGATGTATGATAGGTTCTGGGCATCCCCCAGATGATAGGGTGAGGAAAAAGGCTTCTCCCATGGTGCTCTGCAGCACTATTTTAATTTGTCCACATTCTGTCTTCCCCATTGGCCAGTTGGCCTTCCCCACCCCCTTTTACCCTTATACGTTCATGTTCTAGCAAGTTCTCCCTGCATGGTTTTCCCATTGGTTTGTGTAACCCCGCCCATCCTCCCTGGCACTCCCTATTGGCCCCTTCCCTGTGCACCACCCCTGACCCCTCAGACCATTGGATCCCTGATGCTCTGCTCCACCCCCTCTTCACCTGATTTATACCCTGGACCCTCCTTTCTCTTTATTTTTGTCCCTGGATTTCTTCAAAGTTTGGCGCTAATAAATTTTTCTTGGACCCTAATAAACCCTCGTTGGACACCAATAAATCCTCATTGCAACTCCATGCCTGAAATCTCCTGTGCCTTCCTAGCCAAGCTGCTTTGCGTGTGGGTGTCTGTCTGTCTGTCTGTGTCTGTGTGTGCTGGTGCCCTCATGGCTCCTTGTGCTTGTTGGCACAAGATGCTCTTGGGGAAGGTTGCGACCACCACCACCGTGGACCACATGCCCCAAAACCCTGTGCTGAGCACAGCTTTGGGATGCTTTCCCCCGGTCAGGACTGCAAAGGCAGGATTGCTGAAGTTCACACAATTCCCAAAATTCCCAGGTTGGGAGAGACCTTCAAGATCATTGAGTCCAACCCAGCCCCAACAGCTCAACTAAAGCCTGGCACCCAGTGCCACATCCAGGCCTTGTTAAACACACCCAGGGATGGGGACTGCACCACCTCCCTGGGCAGCCATTCCACAACTTTATCATTCTTTCTGTAAAAGCTTTTCCTGCTCTCCAACCTGTATTTCCCTTGAGGCTGTGTGCTCTGGGTGTGTCAGTGCTGCTGCAGACAGAGCCCAGCCCCAGCTGAGCACAGGCACCTTTCAGGAGCTGCACAGAGTGATGGGGGCAGCCCTGAGTCTCCTTTTCTCCAGGCTGAGCACCCCCAGCTCCCTCAGGGGTTCCTCTCAGGGTCTGAGAAGATGCATTTTGCAGAAGCACAGGAGACAGATGGATCCCTCCTGACTGCTCCCCAGCACCAGTGTGGCTGTGGGGACAGCCCTGAGATGCCATCCCAACACCTCTGATATTCCATTCTCTTCTTTATCCTCACTTTTCGGCAAGTTACAGACCCAGCTCATGTGCTCTAACACTTGCCCTGAGCTCCTTTGCCTGTGCTCAAGGTCTCCTGAAATTCCAGATGCTCTCCCAGACAAATACTGAACATCCCAGAACTGTCCCATCCCAAACCAAAATGTTTCATTGATCGTGGCTGCTCATAATTTTTAGATTTCCTGGCATGCAGTTAAGGGAACTCAATAGCAGATGGAGCAGCTTCAACAGGGGACCCACAAGGTGATCAAAGCTGTCAGGTACCCTAATAACACCATGCAGGATGATAATAATATCCAAAATAGTGATTCTACAGCAATTTTAAAAAGTATATTTCCTGTTTCCAAGGTAAATTAGGTAGATGTGCTTTCTCCTTACCAGCATGGGATTAGATTTAATGGTCCAAGCAATCCATATACCTTGTGTAGATCATTATCTAGAATTTAAGTTACACAAAATACGTCTCTGTGCATTTTAATTCAATTTTAGACACACTTTAGTTCATATTTGCCTTCCCTTGAAGATAAACTCTGCCATGTTCGCTGCCTATTCAGTCTCTAATTAGTTAAGAGAACTAATTGACTCTACTGTCTATCACTCTCCAAAAGCCAGAGAAACATGATAGTTCTTGGGGAAAAATTGGTTTTTCTTTTGATCTAGAGTGGTTCCAGTTTAATTTTTGGATTAATGTGCAGGAATCCTCCTTTTGTAGCACTCAGGCCATTTTATTTTTTTCTGAGTTTACCTGCAGCAGGTGCCTGCCTTGATGAGGTGTGGCTTCGAACGGGGCAGATTTGTGAGCAGCTGCCTCACGTGTCCACGGTCTGTTTTGTGGCTGATGGCAACATGAAAGCCTGACCTTGGCCAGCAGCAGGATTGCTTCTGGATTTAATGGAGCAAAGCCTGGAAAGAGAGGTAGTGTCTTAATTAGAGTGGTAGACATGACAGGGAAAAAGCAAAGCACAATCTTTTCTTCGTGTCTGAGAAATCAGAAGCCACAATGCTCCGCCTAATCTGAGCTTGGGGAACTGCTCCATGTTTAATTTTGTGCTGATCAGGCAGAACATAAGTAAAAGGAGACCTTGGGAAAAGGGAAAAATCATTATTTGGTGTGTAAATATTTCTTTATTCACTTGCTGATTAATTAAATGTCTGGAATTTAATTTCCCCCTTATGAAACTATATTTTTGTTATCTTTTTGGGACAGATAATGTCATTAATCTATTTAAATCAGCCCAACTTTGGTCTCCAGGCTGGGCCACCAGGGCTGGTTTGTACCAATCCAAGTGGTATTTAAATTCTTGGGATGGAAAGCCCTTTGGACAAGGAAATAATGAATCCTAAAAACAAAGGTTCTGTAGGAAAAGGAAAGGGGAAGGGAAGGGAAGGGAAGGGAAGGGAAGGGAAGGGAAGGGAAGGGAAGGGAAGGGAAGGGAAGGGAAGGGAAGGGAAGGGAAGGGAAGGGAAGGGAAGGGAAGGGAAGGGAAGGGAAGGGAAGGGAAGGGAAGGGAAGGGAAGGGAAGGGAAGGGAAGGGAAGGGAAGGGAAGGGAAGGGAAGGGAAGGGAAGGGAAGGGAAGGGAAGGGAAGGGAAGGGAAGGAAAGGAAAGGAAAGGAAAGGAAAGGAAAGGAAAGGAAAGGAAAGGAAAGGAAAGGAAAGGAAAGGGGGAAAGGTCTTTGTGTCTGAGTTTTTTGTGTTTTCTTTTTCTGTTTGTGTGTGGATGGAGTTCTTGTCTGTCTTTGGGACCCTCACCATATCCTTTAACCTAATAATCTTAGCTAATATTTGGAGGCTCTTTGATCTCCCTTACACAGCAGGGAACTTTATTTCCTTGGGAGCAGTTTTTCTCTTGGAGCTGTCTGAACATTAAACAGCAAACCCCAACTCTGAGCAGTCAGTCCAGCAGCGAGTTCATTTTATCAGGCTAATTAAAGGCACAGTTTAATAAGCTCACACAAGACATGCTCAGAATGCAAGGATGCTGCAGTCTTTGGGGAGAAGAGTCCATCAAAGGAGTTCTTCAGGAGGGAATGTGGTTTGGTTTGTTAAAACTCTGATGGCACATTTCTGCCCTGAGTGCTGACTCTTTCCTTTAAACCTTCCTTCAGAATGCTTTGGATATCTTTCATTTAGCTGCTCAGTGCTGAAGTAGGAAAATATCCTGTGTCAGGAGCCTTTCCTCTCATTAAAAAGTGATTTTTGCTTTAATGCACGGTGACCACTGATGGCAGAGGGAGCAGGATTCAGGCCCTAATTACGAGAATCCCACGCTGTGACAAGCAGTGGTTTTGCTGGCAAGCAAACAGGGATGTTTCAGTCCTGGGGGGAGCAGGGGGCTGGCAGAGGATGGGGCTGAGACAGAGCTCAAGCTGATGAGCTGAGCCCATAAACCAGCACAGCTGATTAAAAACAGACTTTTAAGTCCTGATTTGTGATTTTCTTTTAATTTCGTAGAGCTTGCTATGAGATGTTTCTGCTCGGCCATTATCACTTTAATGCTTTTTTTTCTTAAGTGAAAGCAATTTTAAAACTTTTTTGTTTTTATTTTTCTCTCTGCCTTCGCATTCCCCTCATGTTTTCAGGAAGCTGATATTTTTTATGGAGATGTAATACTTTTTAGCATAGAATCACAGGTTTGGGTTGAAGGGACCTTAAAGCTCATCTTGTTCCACCCCATGAGCAGGGACACCTTCCACTATCCCAGGCTGCTCATAATTAGTAATTATTTATAATTGTTTTTTTCCAGACTAATCCTAAATAGACTTTGAATTTGAGAAGTAGAATGGGAAAGCAGAATTAATGCACATGTCAGCCTTTACTGACAGAGAAGGGGCTGATCTCCTCCTCAGCCCCAGGCAGTGTATTTGTCCTTCTCAGGGCTTTGATGCTTCTTTCACAAGAGCTGACAATTATTTTATCTCCAGGAGTTGACAGACCTCGAGTCCAGCGTGTGAAGTGGCCACCAAGCAGCTTTTTGCTGTTACAAAAAGATACGAATTTCTTCAATCCTGCAGAATAAATCTCAATGAAGGACACAAAGCAGCATCAGATAAGTTTTTAGAACACTGAATGTGCCCTACACATTAAAACTGGGCAGTTTAAAACCGTTCTCGTTTGTCCTGTGATTATCAGCCCATGTAAAAAGCCATTCCTCCTGTTTCTAAGCCATTTTTATTTACTGGAAGGACAAAATGAGACCTCCCTGGATCCTTCTTTTCTCCAGGCTGAGCAGTGGCAGCTCTCTCTGTCTCTTATTACTCTTGCCCTGACAACAAACAGCCTACACAGTTTCTGTTTTGTACAACGTTGTTCTCCTAAACATCTGTTGCTTAAAAACCAACATAAGTCAACTGCAGATTTTTCTCTGCCATCCCCACTCGTTAAGAAACATTAGAGCTGCTGCTATAATGGCTCTGCCCTTTTGTTTTGCCCTCATTCAGAGAATTCAGGCTCCTGTGCCTTTTGCTGTGCAGCATCCCAGCTGGTGACCCAGATTAGCTGGCTTGCTCCCAGCCTTATCTCATTTCTACCTCCTTGGGATAAAAAAACCCACTTTTGTATCTCTGCTGCACCACGAGCAGGTTTCTGCTGGGAGCTGCAGGAACTTCCCAGAATGAGCCACAATTTTTTCCCCAAATAAAATCCTGGGGTGTTGGAACCCTGATTACTGAGAACTTTTTAGACTTTCTGTGCTGCCAGGCACTGACCCCCAAGAGAACACTGAGGGTCGTGGAGAAGCTTCCAAAATGGAAAGACAGAACAGGGATTGTGGGTGTGGAGTTTGGATAGAAGTGTGTGATATCACAGGGTGGGAAACTCAGAGTTTAAGGGTTTAGAATATAGTAATGGATGTAAAGCAAGATGGAGGTTTTAGGGTGGAGGCTGGTCCTTCTTCTTCACCATCTTCTTCACCTTCACCTTCCTCTTCTTCCTCTTTTTCCTCTTCCTCTTCTTTCTGCTCTTCTTCCTCCTCCTCTTCCGCTTGCTCTTCTCTTTCTCCCCTTCTTTCTCTCCTTCTCCTTCTCCTTCTCCTTCTCCTTCTCCTTCTCCTTCTCCTTCTCCTTCTCCTTCTCCTTCTCCTTCTCCTTCTCCTTCTCCTTCTCCTTCTCCTTCTCCTTCTCCTTCTCCTTCTCCTTCTCCTCCTCCTTCTTCTTCTTCACCTTCTTCTTCATCTTCTTCATCTTCTTCCTCTTTACCTTCTTCTTCTGTCTTCTTCTTCTGTCTTCTCCTCCTCCTCCTCCTTCTTCTTCTGTTCCTCCTCCTTCTCCTTCTCCTCCTCCTTCTCCTCCTTCTTTTTCACCTTCTCCTCCATGGGTTTGGGTGGTTTTGTGTAATTGGATAGAAAAGTCCCCATTGCAGCCATAGGTGGTTGGTTATTGGGTTAAAAGTAAAAATAGTTGAGGTGGCATTCCTTAATTGGACAGTTGATCCTTCAAAGGCCTTGCAGAGAGAGAGATGGGGCTCCATTTTTAGTTTGTGAGAGTGAAGTGCTGCAGAACTCAGGGTTTGTGAGACTGTGACAGAGATAAGAACTGATAAACATCTGAGTCCCAACAAGAAATACCATCTCACACATTTAATCCTGACCTTGGCAAAAAGGAGTTAAGACTTGACACTGGGGAATTTTCAGAATGATCATTTTCAACCCTGGAAGTGTCCAAGGCTGGGTTGGACAGGGCTTGGAGAAATCTGGGATGGTGGAAGATATCTCTGCCCAGGGCAGGGGGTGGACCAAAATTATCTTGAAGGTCCTTCCCAATCCAAACCACTCTATAATAATAATTCTGTGATATTGAGGAATTATTAGGCCTGGTAATTTGTGCCTGTCTCCCAGTGAGGCTGAGGGAGGGACAGCAATGATTTCCATCCCATCACTGCAATGTGAACACTCTTTAATTCAGCAAATTCAAACCAAGCTGCCTTCAGCAAACATCCACCACTCCACTGCTGCAGCTCAGCCCCACATCCAGCTTTGGCATTTATATCCCTCAGTTTGCTCATATAGACAAGGAAGGCGTCTTTCCTCTCCACGAGCTTCTAAATCTGTAAAAGTACTTTTTAAAATTTAATTTTTTTTAATTAACTTGCTCCATTTCCAGCTTTTCATGAGTGGTTTTTCCCCTCCACTTGCATTTACATCTCTGACCCAGGGGTCTCCCATTTGCAGCCCTCCTCAAATATTTATATTCTGCCCTAGCCAGAGGCTGTGCTCATTCCCTTCCAGGCTGGAACAAGGGTCATGGATGATTAGCATGTTGCAACCCCAAGAATGCATTAATTATTGTATTTTTCTCTTTACCTCCTGAACAACAGTGCAAAGACACTTCTTTACAGGCAGACCTTTGCTGTAGTCAGTTTTTTGAGTGTTCACTTCATTATTTTTGCCTTTCCACCCCCCAGAGTACCTGCTATAATAAATACTGGATATGAGAGCAAACCTTGCATGAATCCCAGGAAAATCCCTAAGGATACACAGGGCTCTGACCTTGGACAGGTAAAATTTAGAGGCACGAGTTTGGAGCTTGGATTTGACTTTGACATCTCTCTTAAAGGATTTTCTTAGCCCTGTTAAGATCACAGCACGTTATTTACTTGTTTTTTCCTATATTTTGTGCCCTCTTGGAGAAAAGCACTTTTTTTTTCTGTGGGGAAAAATAAATTAAAAAAAATAAAAGTAACTGCAGGATTTAAAATGTTGATGGTGAAAAACTCCTGCAGCTGAATTGTTCCAGCCACAGGGTCACAGGGCACGCAGAAAAAAGACTGAGCAATGTGCAGTTTTCATCAAATGGTGTTTTACTGACAGCTTCAGAGAAAAAAGCAAGCCTGAAGGAAGCTTTTCTGAGGCTGAGAACAATTAATAAACAATATAAAGCTGGCATTGAGGTCCCTGGAATGATGGACATATTTTCTGGTAAATTGGCATGTTAAATATTCTTCTTTGCCCTCTAAATTGGGCCCCACATGAGAGACTCATCTGGCCTGCAAGTCCTTGTGGCTTGCCTTTAAAACTCTGAATTTCTGAATTTTAAAACTCTGAAACCTCTCCTCTAAATTTTATTTAACTTTTTTTTTTTCTATTTATTTCTGCAGTTTCTTATACATTTGAATAAATAAATGCTTAAATGGGATAGTGGAAAGGGGCAGCAAGGGGTTGGAATGAGGCAGTCTTTAAAATCCCTTCCAACCCAAACCCAGACCTTTTTCTTTAACCTAGTTAGTTTTTTTTCCTTTAGTTTAAACTTTTTATGTTACAAATCAGAAGCTGCATGTCCTTTCCTATTCCACTTTGTCTTTCTTTTTAATATTGCTGCAGATATTGGCATTCATTCAATTAACCCAAACTCAATTTGATCTTACTTAGATTGATTTTTCTGTTAACTGAATGGAACACTGGGAAAATATTTGAAGAGCTAAAATAGATCTACAGGGACTTGCTGGAATATCCATACAATCTTCATGTAGTTTATCAGAGCTGTCAGTTCTTCTTATCTAATTCTGACACTTACATGACCTCATTATTGAGAGATCTGAGCATTTCAGGCCTTTTTTTATTTATCTTGACAGCTTCTTTAAGGGATGGGGACATAAAGTTATCCCTCTTCTACAGTTGGCTGAAACCCATGAGATCAAGCCTGGATTTATTAATTTCTTTTAAGGAATGTTGAACCTGCTGTGTTTTCTCTGACTCAGCTATTTAGGGACCACAAGGCAATTAAGAAGCATATTCTTAAAGGTAACTGGGTTTTTAAAATATTCAATAGTGAAACATAGAGAATTTGTTGGAAGCAAGTTGATAATCCTGGGGATTTTTTTAAAAAAGGGTATTTTGGAAATAGGATTTAATAATTTTAATAATTTTAACCATTTTTATAATTTTGACTCAGGTCTTATAAAACTGCCTAAGGAATCCACTGATTTCCACAGAATATTGTCTGCAATTACTTTAAAACTTCAACTTCTGCTCTATAAAAATTAAACAAAATCATGAGAACACCTGAAACAGTTATTACAGTTTTTAGGGTCATTAGGCTGCTTCCAACAAATTAAAAAAAAAAAAGGGGAACTGTCTTGACTTGCTGTCTTAAACTGTAATTTTGTGAAAAACAGCAATGAGGTGACACATGGATGAGGAGGAAGCTTTCATTGCTATTTCTATTTTGAGAGTGGACATCAGACCCTTCTCTCTGTGCTGTTTCACTCATGTGCAGCCATGGCTGTTCAGTCCTTGATAAAACAGAAACAGGATTTACATCAGCGCCTATCTCACCAAAACACTGATTTTTTAATACATTTTTAACCATTTAAAGCTGTTTATTGCTGTCCCTATCGTGCTCAGCACACTTTTTCTCTAATGTCTCAATTAGTGGCTTTTAGCCTGCAAATTCCTCTTTCTTGCTGTGTGTTTGCAGTGGCTGCATAGTGAAGCGCAAATTAAATTTAAATGCCTCCTGCAAGTTGTCGGCATTTTGGGGTTAATGGTGGAGGTTTAATCAGCCCTTTTATTCCCAAAAAGAAACTTTTCTACACATCACTCTTTTTTTACTCTGTTACAAAAATGGCTTAGGGGGAACCTTATAATTTTGAGAAAATTGAGCCTCCGCAGCTGCTGGAGCTAACAGTGTCTGACAAATCCTTTTCCTCTGGGGTTGTGTCAATTATGTTGTTACAGAACATGCTGAGCCTGGATCCATCCCAGGTTTTTTTGCTTCTTTTTTTTGACATGTTTCTAGGAGTTGTCATTTGCAGTGATGGATGGAACGGTTGCATTCAGGCAGCACTTTCTATAGAAAGTTGTGCTTTTTGGAGAAAGATCAGTGTTTAATTGCAGGTTGGAACTGTTGTAGCTTTTTCTGTTAAGTGATAATGGGATAAAGAGGCCTCTTAAAATCTCTTAACTCTTGGGGTTGCTGCATTAAATAAAGTTTCAGAAAGCTCCAGTGATTTTTTTCCACACTGAACAGACTTAATTCTTCTGGTTTTGTCTTTTATTTTTTATTTATTTTGATGCCTGGTGCGGGCTGACCTAGAACAGACACCAGACAGAGTGTCTTGGGTTGGAAAGACAGGACTCTGCTAAGGAAGGCAGGAGCCTCCCCTGAAGTGGAGAATGTAAACCCTCCCCATCCCTCCAAATTGCTATAAATTTTAAATTAAGGGGCTCTCAGGCAAAAATATGGGAGTTGGAAATAACAGTTCTTTAATAGGAAAGAAAAATAAAAGGATAAAATAAACAATGCAGTACACTAGAACAACACTGACAGAGTCAGAACCCAACCTGACACCCTGTGGGTCAGGGTGTTGGTGGCAGTCCCACTGGAATTGTGGCTCAGCCCTCCTGCAGTGTCAGGGGTGGCTCTGCTGGAGCAGGGATCCTGTAGAGAAGGATGGATTCTTCCTCTGAAGATCCAGTGGAAGGAGAGGCAGCTGCTGTTCCTCTGGGGAATCCAGTGGAGAAGCCGTGCTGGTGTCTCAAAACCTCTGGATTATATCTGGGTAGGAATGCTTGGCTCCTCCCTCTGGGCTCACATCTCCCAATGGGATGCTGTAGTTCTTATCAGCCATGCAGTGACATTCAGTAGCTGTTATCAGCAGATGTCCCCTCCTGAGGGAGGAGCGATTGTGGTCACTCAAAGAGAGAGAGATAAGGCAAACTGCCCACTTGATAATCTGCCATACAGATGGTAATGGAAAACATCTTGCATTGCAGTCTGGAACACAGAGCTAAAGAATTAAGCAGGGATTTATTCAAAGGCCTCCATGGATGCACCTTGGGCAGCACCAGAGCCCAGCCAGGGCTGCACCCAAGATGAACCAAAATGGCCCCAAAATGCACGAGCGCTCCCGGGGTCTCTCCCTGGGATCAGCTCTGCTCCATTTGCACCTTGCAGTTCATTGTCCCATTCCAGCTTTAGCCCAGGCAGTCCCACCCTGCTTGTTTTTCTCTCTCCAGCCCACGGTGTTTGTGCTCTGGGGCTGAGATTTGGATCATTTGTCCTTGGTGCCCAGCTGGAGCAGGAATTGTTTTGTCTCCCTGCTCTGTGCACAGAGCTCACCATGCCCTGATGTGAAGCTCAGACCCACACACTAAAGCAGCACAGAATGTGAAAAATACAAAAGCTAAACCCCTGAGGCATCAATTTTATTTTTCTTAATGGTTTCTTTTTCTATTATAGTTTGTGTTTTGCCAATTGGATTTCTGTAGCTGATAATATTCTGATTAACCATATTCTGTGTAACATTCTGAGTATTTCATGTAAATTCCCAGGGCTTGATCCCATCAACACTTTTAATTTCATCAGGCTTCCTGTGGTTTTTGTGGGCAGTTGGAGGCTGGGATTAAAAATATCCATCAGCTCTTAAATCAAATGTCACATTTTCAGCCTAACAAACTCTTCAGCACAAGGGCAGATTTCATTGCCCATGCAGCTGAATTTTTGCATTTTTAATATGGTTTTGGCCACACATTTGAATCAATTCCTGGATTTGTTCACATCAATTAGCACAAGTCATCAGTGATTTTCCAGAAGCAGTTGGGATGATTTCCTGATGGGAGGGAATGGATTTGTCCCATTATAGGTACAATACAAATGGGGCCACCGAGTCTGAGATGCAGCACTCAGCACAGACTCCAGGAACCTACAGAGAAGAAAAGAGATTTTAGGATTTATGACTTCAGACTGTCACAGGAGTCTCCACCAAGGCTCATGTTGACTTCACAGTCCATGGGGAGAAAAGGGAATTTTTTCCTCCCTTTACTGACTTATTTTGAACTTCTACAGTAGGATGAGTGAAAAAAAAAAAAAAAACAAAAAACCCATGAGAAGTTCTACAGCTCAGGAAGGAGTTGGAAGGGATCCATCAGAGGTGCTGCAGTGGAGTCTCACACTTCCCACCGAGGGTCTGGAGTTGTTTGTGTGACTCAGATTACAGCCAAAAAAAGTTTATTTCTCAACACCATTTGGGAAGTTAAGAAGAACTTTGGGAATTGTGACTGTTCCTGGTGCTGCCTTCTGCTTGGAATTGAAACTGGTGTGGTTTAGGAAGGCATTTCCTCAAAAGCTGCTCCATCCAAACATCAAGCAGTTTGGATTAGGAAGAAGTGAGGACACTCACCTTTGTTAAAGGGTTTTTTGAGTCTCTGCTTTAAGTTTGGAAACAGTCCAAGGTATTTTATTCTTTCTGCAGCTGTAATTGTTAGAAAAGCTACACAACACTGAGCCCCAGGCCACCAGAGTGAAGACAATTCTTCAACCAGGCCTCAGGAAGCAAATAAAAATTCTTGCAAAGTGTGCTGTTGTTGGATAAAATCTTACACTGCAGTTATTTGTCATCTCTGCCTGCAATTGCATTTTTCCTGCGACCTTTTCTGTTCACTGAGAACTAAAATTTCCTTAGTTTGCTCCCTTTGAAATTCCTGTTAAGTGCAAAAATATTAAATCCAAAATTCAATTTCTTGGCACCTTTTCTAACCACTACTGTGAGAGCTCTGCAGCTTCTTATGGTGTTTCTAGTTGGACTTTCTCTTGTCTCTATCAGATCTCTCCTCTTGGATTTTTCACTTGCTTTGTGGCTTCATGATGGCATTTAAACCTTCCCAAAACACTCAAGGTGTTAAAAAGGAGCACTTCTGCTTTGATTTTGGTTTGGAAATGTTACAGTGGTTCCTGAGGTAAAAAAAAAAAAAACACAAACAAACAAACAGTGATTTTCAAATACAGAGTTTTCCCTCATTGGTCCTAAGAAAAAGCCACAAAAATTAAGTTCTCCTACTCACAGTTAATATTTGGAATGCTAAAGCATGAGAAATTGGTGAGAAAACTGAATATCACATTCGTCTAAAATCCTGTCAATCAAACAAAAAGCCAGATGTTTCTAAAAAGCAACATTTTATAGTCCTGTTTCTGTGGATAAAGGAACTTCTACCTTAAAAGTAGAAGTTTAGGACTCTTGAGAAATTTCATTATCAGTTTTTCTTGGCTTACAGATTTTTTTCCTATGACATTTGCAGCATTACCAACCTTGGTGAACCTGACTCAGTGTTTTCCTTCTGGCTTTAAACCTTCTTTATCAGGAATGGCTTTTAACACAAAGACCTCTTCAGATCCTCTGTTACCTTACCAAGGACACAACAAATTACCTGCACCAGAAATTATCCCAGGAATTTTTATAAAGGTCTCCATCCTGCTGTGGATTGGGATACAAACCTGGGAAAGTTTAATTAAGGCAAAAAATGTGCTTTTAACCAAATAAACACACACCCTTCTGATCTCTGGGGACACCCATAAAGGGAGCATATTCAGGCAGGATTATCCACTAAATCCCATAATCAATGCTGCACATCCTCTCTCCTGGTGCTCTTGCACAGGCATCTCTTGGAGTTCTGGAACACAAGACATTGCAAAGAAAGAATTAGAAGAAAAAAATTTAATTTTTTTCCCCCCCACAGAGTAGGTAAACAGATATGGGTTGTCCAAAAATTTCCACAACCTTGCATCCAACAGAAAACTGGAACCCTGCAAGGAAATAATTTCATTTTACCAGTTTATCTGGCAATATTTGCAGATAAGACATGCAAGATTCAGTCACTGATATGAGCCAGGAAACTGCATGTGGCCTGAATGGGCCAAAAAGGGCCATTTCAAGTAAAACTGGATAATTTATAACCCACCTCTGTGGTGGAGGGAGTTTATAAATCTGTACTGGGAATTGGCTCGTGGTAACCCTGTTTGCCTCCTAGGATCCATCCATGCAAGATAATTCCAGTTGTGGGTGACGAAAGATCCGGTTTTCTCCAAGTTTACTCCAAGCAGAGTTAGAACCAAGGTTCTCCCTTCTCCTTGAGAAATTTATCATCAGTAAATCCCAGTAAATGTTCATTAACTCCTTAATTCCTGCTGGCAACCTTTGTCTTCATATTCCGGGCATTTTAGGACGTTGGAGATTTGAACGTGGTCTATAAATGTCCATCATTTATAGATCTAGTGAGGGAAGCTCTTTGATGAAGTCAATGGGATTGAAATGTTGAGATTCCTCTCGTTGGCTTTAGGGATCTGCAGTTGTTCCATGGATCATCTCTTCCCCCTGGGAAACTCATGGAAAGGAAGGGGCACCTCCAGGGTGGTTCATCGTGGCCTTTTGGTTGCTCTGGTCACATGAATTGTCCAGAGACTTCACTGATGGGGCTGATTCGATCTCATGAAGGGAGATGACACTATTGGGTGTCTCTGTGGTCAAGATGACCCCAAGATGTGTTGGAAAGTCTCTTTTTCCCAGCCTGGCAGTCGAAGAAGGAGTCAGGGTTCTCCTGTTCTGGTTCTCAAGGTTGTTTATTTTCTGTTATCTGTGACATACTTTCTCTGACCTGCTGAGATCTGTCCAGCAGGTCAGTTCATGGCACACTGACCTCCCTTGGGGTGGTGTTGTCTTTTTATACTAAAAACTACATGTACTTTATTTACAATAATTTTCCAATACCTATCACCTGTGTTAGACAGTCCATCTCTACTCTAAACCAATCCAGAAATGCCACCATCACCCAGAAGATGAGGGCTAGAAAGAAGGAGAAAGAAGGACAAGGCACACCCAAATTCCCCCATCTTAGCCTCTGAACCTCCATTCTAAAAACCCCAAAATTCTACTTTTCACCCTGTGACAAACCAACTATCATTCTGCTTAAAATTTTGGGGCTTGCAGATCCTCGTATAAGGTTGGTAATTTTTTCCATGGGTCAAAATCAAAGGCACAGGTATCTTGGGCTCTGTGCCAAGATTTCTGAGCCCCCTAGCATGGGCTTGGGCCATCCAGGGCAGCCAGAGGCATGTCCTGGGTTCTGGCAGAGTACAGGGTCAAAAATTAAATTAATTTGCATTTAGTCAAATGATTTTACTTTTTAATTCTTCATATCCATGAAAAAATGAAGGGAAATTATGATGTTGTTTCATCCATGTTCATGGACGCGCTGGTTCAACCTTGGAATTCAAGGAACACAATTTCAGCCCTTTTCACTCATAATTTGATTTTAGCTTTGCTTCCCAAGTGAATGCTATGATTATTAGGCTGGAAGTGATTCTCTACCATGAGATTTTGAAAAGAAAATTCAGCTTGCATCTTGAAAACTCTATTTTTTTTGGTGTCGTAATAGTTTATATAATTCTACTTTTACTAAAAGAGATGTCTGGGAAGGGCATGGGAGACCCTGGTTATTTTACTCAGTAATTGCTTTTATAAAGCTCCAGTAGAGATATTCTGAGTATTTATCTGTGCATTAGCCTGCTGTGCTTTTGGACACCACAGGGAACAGAGCTGATCCATTCAAGATTTTAATTTTGCTTCAGTGCTGGAAGTGTCTCAGACTCTGGGCTGTCAGGGACCTGATGTTGATTGTTTTATAGTACAGAAATATTAAATGAGCATTAGAACCCCCAAGTTACCTCTGCTGATATTTATTTGGCTGATATTTGCTCTGAAGGAGATTTAGAGCCAGACCTTGAGTAACCACAAATTGGTGTTTCTCCATTTAATTCTTAATTCTGTTTGCAAATTGACACGACCATTTAGCCTGTTAATTGATTCTTCCCTACATCAGTTACTGCTTAAACCAATGTTTATGTAGCAACACTGAGTCAGCCAGGCTTCATTTAGAGCTGAAATGTTTGTTTAATTGAAGTTTTTTTCTATTTTTTTTCCTCATAGTTGTTGTTTACATATTTAAAGAAATAATAAAAGCTCCATGTGGCCTTTTCTCTATCACTTATTTCATGCACCTAACCTGTCAGAAAACATTAATATCTACAAGTGTGACAGATGGTGAGGCAAAAATCCATTCCTGAAGAACCTTTGGAAATATTGCTTGGAATCAAACTGTGCTGATCCTTATAAATCCCTTCCAATCATACTCTATGATTCCTGTTTCTCAGGCAATGACTGGCCAATTACTAAATAAAACCCCAAATTAATCCCTGTAAGTAGCAAGCAGATGTTGCATAATAAAAAAAAAATTAGTCTGATTGGCAATAATTTAGTATTTTAGAAAAGACAGACAAGGGGAGAGAGGATTTAAGAGATTTATTATTCCTTATCAAGCTTACAGCCTAATTTTATTGATCAGAAGAAGATGTTGCAAATCATCTGATTGCAGTTTCTGCCCTTAAATGAGTACCAGACTTTAGAAACTTAATAAGAGCATGTTTCTGAGTACCTGGGACTGGAAAACTTTCCCAGAATTTGTAACAGCAGCTGTTTTAAGGAAAATATGCATGGCTCCATCTGATAGGTTCTATGCCTCATTGCTGATACCAAGAACAGAGCAGGGGGTTCTGTAAATCTGAAAAACTGAACACAGCTGCCTATAAGGCATTTCTGTGCTCTAATTCTCTCAGGAATCCTGGTGTAATGGTTGTCACTCCTCTGCCCAAAGGAAAAAAGAAATCAGATGTCACAAAAGAGCCCAGGGAAATCCCTCCCTGTGCCTAAGGGGGGAAGTGTGGCGAAATGTAAGCTCTGATGCCCTGAGAAGCTGACCTAGAACAGAGGCTGGACAGAGCTAAAGAATAAAGCAGGCATTTATTCAAAGGATCTCCTCCATGGATGCACCTTGGGCAGCACCAGAGCCCAGCCAGGGCTGCACCCAAGATGAACCAAAATGGCCCCAAAATGCACGAGCGCTCCCGGGGTCTCTCCCTGGGATCAGCTCTGCTCCATTTGCACCTTGCAGTTCATTGTCCCATTCCAGCTTTAGCCCAGGCAGTCCCACCCTGCTTGTTTTTCTCTCTCCAGCCCACGGTGTTTGTGCTCCTGGGCTGAGATTTGGATCATTTGTCCTTGGTGCCCAGCTGGAGCAGGAATTGTTTTGTCTCCCTGCTCTGTGCACAGAGCTCACCATGCCCTGATGTGAAGCTCAGACCCACACACTAAAGCAGCACAGAATCTGAAAAATATAAAAGCTAAGACTTGAGGAATCAGCTGTAATCAGCTCTGGCTCCCAGAAATCCTCAGAGCCCAAGGCAATAAAACACCCATACCTGGGAACTCGACTCAGTGGTTATTTTCCTCTGTAATTGAAATTTTGTTCTGTGGCCACTCCACTCATCTGCCTGTTGGAGGGAAAAGTGGTTTTAAAACCCCTCTGAGAGTGTGTCAGGGCTCTGGGCTCCTTTAGCCATGTGTGTCAAATGAGCCATTTCCATTCTCCTGCACAATCAGCCTGGAGAGGAAAAACGTCCATTAGGGATGAGCCACCTCCTGATTTCTCCCCATGATGAAGACAAACTTGGCAATTGCCCCCCATTAAATCTGGGTTGCCAGAGTGGTGCTGTCAGGGAGCAGGCAGAAATCATTTCCCTAACAATGAACCCCCTCTCCTATGGGGTGTGGGAATGAAGCTGTGGGGCCAATTTAATCCTTGCAGAGCTCTGACTTTATCAGCCCACACTTTATTATCCCTTTCAGTGCTGGCTACAGCCTGCATTATGGGCTTGGCACTCCAGCAAGGACTTGGATTTTTTAAATCTTGGGCTGCTTCCAGGCTTCCCACTGAGCTGGGGAACTTCAGCCAGGTTGGATTTTCAGCTTCCATTCCTTCTGCAGGTGCAAAGTCAGGCTCTGAGGTGACTGAAGACAATGTCCTTGTCCAGTGGTTCCAGATGTCTCCTTTTTCTAATGGTTTGGATTCCAGTTTTGCAGCAGGGATTGGATTCTAATTTGAAATACAGCTTCTTATCCCCACATTTTGATATCAGAAAACTGTTTTCTATTTGCAACAACCTGTTGAATGCTGAGAACTGCGGTTGTGCAGCTCTTTCGGTGTGGGTTTCCATCAGCTTTTCCTGGTGGAAAACACCAAATTTAACTGCTCTTGTTGGTGTCTGAGGTTGCAAGATATGGTTTGGGATTTGTTTTCTATTTCCATCTGTCAGAGCTGGGGCAGTTCTCTGCTGTTCATGGGGCAGTTTTTCCTTTCTCTCTCCCACAGCCAACCCTCCCTGCAGGAGATCTCTGCTGTCCATGGCCACTGAGTGTCCCTGCAGGGCTGATCCAATCCCAGCATCCCATGGGGAGATGCTCCGCCCAGGGGAGGAGCCAAGCATTCCTGCCTGGATCCAATCTGAGCCTGGCACAGCACAGCAGCCTTTGCCCCCTGCATTGCCAGAGGAGCAGCTTTCTGCTGCCCTGCATGGCCAGAGGGAGCCCAGGCCCATCTGCAGCAGCCCTGGAGCTGCAGAGGAAAACTCCCCCCTTGTGCAGGATCCCTGCTGCAGCAGAGCCACAGCTGGCACTGCAGGAGGGCTGAGCCCCCCTGGGATGGGGCTGGGACACCCCCTGGCACACAGGGGACAGGGACTGCTCTGACTCTGGCAGTGTTTGGGGTTTTTCTTTCTACTATTGCATTTGTATTTTAAATTTTCCTAATCAAGAACTGTTATTCCTATTCCCATATCTTTGCCTGAGACCCCCTTAATTTCAAAATTTTAACAATTTGAAGGAAGGGGTTTACATTCTCTATTTCAAGAGAAACTCCTGTCTTCCTTTACAGACACCTGTCTTTTCAAACCAAAACAGTTGGCTATGCCCCTACTTGCCTCTAATTCCTGTCATTTCCTTTCCTGCTCAACATCTTTTAGATTAACCCCTTCTGGTGCTGTCATGGTACTACAAATTCAGGAACTTTGCTAATCATTAATGTTTAAGGTAATAAAAGAAGATTTAAACCATCTCTCACCTCACAGGAAACTCTTAAACCACATCTTCCAGGCCTAATTCGCTTGAAAAAAAGATTTTTGCACAAATACATCTGCATTTATTCTGTATTTTATAATCTTTGAATTTAACCTTTATCACAGAGTCATTTAGGCCCAAGATCAACTGATCCCCACGATCCCACCCAGCCCACAGCACTGGAGTACCACATCCAGTCAATCCTCGAACACCTCCAGGGATGGGGGCTCCACCACCTCCCTGGCAGCCCATTCCAAGGCTGAACAACCCTTTCCATGAAGAAATTCCTCCTCGTGTACAAAATTCCTCCCAGTTTCTGGCCATTATATCTCTATGCCTGACAAGACACCAGAAAATTGTCACCTCATGCACTTGTAGATGATGATAACTCCTTTTAATTTCTAAATGTTAATGTAAGAAGCCAATTTTAACTGAAACACCTCTCAAAACCTTGAAAGAATTTTACCTCTGGCCAATGTTTTTCCTTCGCTTGGATCTCATTCATTGCACCAGATAAGAGAATTCCCCTCTTTGTAAACTCCCCACTTGTAAAGCCCCATCTTTTATGTGAATTATGTCCCTCGTTCAGTCTTATTTGAAAATAGCTTCTTGAGACTGAAGTGTGGAGCAGAAATTGTTACAGATGGACTGCTACTTTAAAAATAAAAAGTTGGTTTAGCAACTCGATTGAGGTTTTTTTTTTAAAAATAACATTTAGCACTGGATCACCCATTTTCAGTTGGTTCTGCAGAGTTTCTGTGGATTTTTGGGTGTGTGTGACCCAAATTATGCAGAGCACAGGTGAGTGGTGTAGGTGAAGACTCCTGCTTTCAAAACCTCTGTTGAGACAAGTGTTTAATGTTGCATGAAATTGATCCAAAATACTTTCATTTCAACAGTCAGAAAAAAAAAACCCAAAAAACAGCCCAACAACTGATATTTTTGCATGAGCAGATGGACAGAATATATCCCTTTTACTGGAGTATTATTTTATTCCATATTTGGTCACATTTCCAAACAGGAATTTCAGTTCCCTACCCCAGATATGTCATTTAAGGACACAACCTCTTCTCTGAGCTTTTGCATTTCAATTCCTGCCTCACACCAATCTAAACCAGCACCAGTGCTGGTGAGGTTGTGCCTGATCTATAATGCTGTGCCACCAAAACCAAACTGGAAACCCCTAAAACTTGTAATTAATAATTTGGGCACGCAATGATTGATGTAATCTACTTTTGTGCAAGTTATTTTACTTGGAGAAATAGATCAGCATGAGTCAATCTTGTATTTCTTCAAGATAAAAATGACTGCAAGCTGTTTGCTGGGTGCTCATGGCGCTGAGGGCTCTGCAGCATTTCTGCACGTTCCTTAACGTTGCTTTTATTCAGATTTTCCTACTCTTTGCAATCCACAGTAATTCATTGAAAATGTCACCAAGAACATGTAATTCCAGCTCCCTTGGCATTGACCTTTCAGCCTCACTCTCCTGTTTTCCCACCCTCTCTGAGACAACACAGGCACCTGATCCACTGCAAATGTTTGAGGGCAAAAATAAGATTTGAGATCAAATACAGCAAGACAAGGAATTGTGTTTGGGCTTTGTTCTTGAGCCTTGATGACCTTTTTTTGTCAGACAACTTCATCCAACTCATGGTGGCACCAAATCCCAATTTCTTCCCAAGAAATTCCACTGGGTGCTTCGTTTTCCTTCCAAGCTCTGTTTCTGAGTTGTTGGAACAACTGCTGTGGGTTTGCTCTGGTAATTCCACTTCCCAATTCCCAGCTGGAATTTTTGTTACTGCTCTAATCCTTTTCACCAGTAGCCAAAGCACTTTTGATTTATCCCTTGCCCTGCTCGCATGGACAGTGGAAAAATGCCAAGAGTTGTTCTGGAGAGTCTTTTCATGCCATGGTGTTTCATAAAATGACATTTAAAAACGTCAGTTTTCTAATATTTATGCAGAAATTGTTGTCTGCTGTAGCAAAAGAGAAGAATTGGACAGTTCTATATCTCACAGATATTTTATCTGGCTCTTAAATTAACAAAATTTCACATTTATTCAGAATTCTCTCTCCAGGTGAATCTCCCAGTGCTTGCATCACCCATACCTGAGTACAAGGGGTTTCCAAAGCTCCTTCTCCCTCTTTCTCATCTCCTTATGCATAAAGCATACCTACAACATATCTTTCAAAACTAGACTCATTTTATTTTATTTTATTTTATTTTATTTTATTTTATTTTATTTTATTTTATTTTATTTTATTTTATTTTATTTTATTTTATTTTATTTTATTTTATTTTATTTTATTTTATTTTAATATTTATTTTATTTTTCATTTCATTTTAATTATTATTTTCTTTTATTTTGTTTTTCTTTTTCAACGCGCTCAGCCTAGCCTAGGCGCCTACAGCTCAACCAGTGGCAAGAAATTATCAAGAATAGAAAAGATAAAAGCTCGAGGCCTTTTTGTGTTTCCAGACAGACAGATTTAGGACGTGCTCGTGCTGTTTCTGATGGCTGCAGGGTTTCTGCAAAGCAGGTGGTGTTTGGTTCTGGAAAAGAAAAAAGAAATTGATTTCCACAAATGCAGAGGACCCCAAATAACCTGATCAGATAAATGAGCCTCAGATGCTCCCAAGGCTGTGCCAGGACAACCCTGACCCTAAATAAATAAACTTTGAAATTTTGATTTGGGGATGAAACATTACCATGAGGTAATGGGAGAGGAGTCTGTGCCTTATAACAGTAAGGCAGAAAAAAGTTTTAAACTGGATTAGAATATTAAATTTGAGAATACAAATACTGGAACAAGAAGAAATAAAAATATAAATATAAATATGTAAATAAAGTAATATTTTATTCATATTATATATAATAGACATAAATCCTTCTTTTATTGTTCTTCTGTGCCACCTGATACTATTTTTTCTCTTTTTCTTGAGGAGACACTCATAAAATAAATGTTTCAATAAACAGCAAAAGGACACTTCATAATTATTATGAGCATTTTTATTAAAATGCCCCCATCTCAACAACCCTGGCGTGATTGCTCCAAAATCAATTACCTCTTCTAAATTAGTTCTGCCAAAAGCTAAATATACTCCTATAAAAATTAGAATGAGAATTGGTCTTAGATGGGATTTTAGCATGGTTTGAATACTGTTGTGATGAGTAATTTTGGGACAATGTGTCCCAGTTGGATCTGCATTGTAATTGTAAAAGCAGGTTGTGTTAAAATGGTAAACAATGGCAGTGCAGGGAAGAATTCCCACCCAACCCCTCAAATCCACCCCTTAATTCCGTGTATTGCTGGTCTGCATTAATTGCCTTACTGAGAGAGGGGAAAGAAAAGCCCCACGAGTGGCAAACTCCTAGAAAAGAGCATTTCTGTACAACGCAGCAAAATTCAGATGCTGCAGAAAGCAAGAGGCAATAAATCTGCAAATCCTGTGGGAACTAGAGCCCAGGAATGGTGATAGGAGCTCTGTTATTATTGTCATTATTGCTTTTTTTAGCAATAAGATCACTGGCATTTACAACTCGAGCTAGAGGAAACATTTACAGCCTTGAGTGCAGTAAATGTGGCTTTTTCCCTGTGTTTCAGGAGTAATTTTCCTTCACACCTGCACTCCTTTGAAGTGTATATTGCATAAATTGCACAGATATATTTCCATGAGGTGAATAATGCAGTTACCAGGTTGTGGATGGAGACAGAAACCTTGTCTAGACATTCCCAACCTGTATTTCCACTACTGAATTCAGCAAATGACAAGAAGTTAATTTGACTTAATTGGGTTAAAAAGCAGTGTCTGAGTTGAGCACATCTGGGACCATCAAAAGACCCTAAATGAACAAAAAAATGGAACTTCTTGGGTATTTCAGTGGGATTTGGAGAGGCTGAAATTCCCAGAACCTATAAATGAGCAGATTTGTGATCCCCACATCTTCACCAAACATTGGAAGTATCTGTTTGTTTTTTTTTTTTTTTATTTAATGTTGAGAAATGCACTAACAGTGCTGCCTTTGCCTCCAGAATTATCCAAAATAATCCACTCTACCCTGGGTGTTTTTGTTGAGGAAATTCTTCCCTGGTTTATTTGTTTTAAGCTGTAGATGATGAGGGTTCTGTCTAAATCCTAAAATAAAGGAAGACAAACTGGCTGACAGTCCCATTCTATTAGATATTCATATAGGCAGGTAAATTTTGTGTCAGTTTTTGAAAGAGGCTTTCCAGCTCTGGAGCTGCAAGAGAGTGGAGGTTGTTAAAACAGAGCATGTTTGATAAAAATATTTAATTTCTTTGGAGATAAAACATTTGTAGTTTACATTTTCTTGAACTTTACAGGTTTTTGTTTGCTTTGAATCCATAGAATCCACAGGTTAAAATACCAAAGTTTGATCAGCATAAAATGATATAGAGTTCATAAATGTCTGTGTTGTCAAATCACTTTCTTTTCAAAGACATCTTTTCAAAACTGTTTTCAGCTGAACTGCTTGATTGGAGGAGGATTAATTCCTGCCCAAGTCAAATCTAATTTGTTCTCAACAAATCACATAAAGTCAGTTAGAGATGTGTGAATTTCTGAGAGGATTTCCCTCCTGGAGACACTCAGTGGCAGCGGGATCTCCTTGGAATCCCACACCAGGGTAGAGAAAAATTGAAATATTAACAAAACCTGAAATTTATGTGGCGCTGTTCACTTCCCAAGCACCTGGCAGATTTTACAGATAATTGAATTTCTGGTTCTGCTGGGTGAAGGTTTTTGTGCTGGGGGTGTGTGACGGGGTGGGAATGGAAGATTTTGGGAATCTTGCTTTTGATTTAGGAGCCCCGAGCCTGAACTTGAAACCCTGAATTGTCCTTCTTTGTCCCAGAAGTTAATCATGAAGAAAAGCTGGAACAGAGGATGTTTCCCTCTTCATTTTGCTTGTTGGCTTGTTGGACAGCTTGGGAAGGCCATGGGGTGTGTTCTTCTCCCTGCCCACCTCCCCCTCTTCTGTACTTCATCTATCAAGGTATACAAAGTTGTTGTCGCAGACATCTTTTATGGAAAATCCTTTCCTTAGGATTTTTCCTCCTGAGAAGCTGGGAGGCCTCAGGAACAAAATGTAAACATTGATTATCTGCTGCTGTGGAATGCAACAGGTGCATCTGGGATTGGTCTCATGTGGTTGTTTCTAATTAATGGCCAATCACAGCTGGCTCGGACAGAGAGCTGAGCCACAAACCTTTGTTATCATTCTTTGCTATTCTATTCTTAGCCAGCCTGCTGATGAAACCTTTTATTCTATTCTTTTAGTGTAGTTTTAATATAATATATATTATAAAATAATACATCAGCCTTCTGAAACATTGAGTCAGATCCTCGTCTCTTCCTTCATCCTAAGACCTCTGTGAACATCATCACAAGTTGTCCCTTAAATCTCTGTGGGAAACACAAATCCAACAAAAAACTCCCACATTAATCCCCCCGAAACCCAAAACCAAAAAAAAAACCCCAAAACAAAACAAATAGAGAAAAACACCAAGATAACCAAAATAAACCAAACCAAAACCGAACCCTTCCCTGATTCACTCCAAGGAAATCACAATAACCCAACCCAATTTCAGCTAAATTTAATCATTTGGTTTGGAAATGTGGGGATGTCCTTGGGTACTAAGAAATAACCTGTCCTGAGATGTCTGCAGAGAGCAGGAGATGTCCTTGCTCGTTTATTTGGAGAATTAAGGACTGAGGTAACATAATTTATTGGGGTAGCTCTAGAAAACTGAGGAATGTACTCAGATTCTTTCAGTGTTTGAGTTGTGTGACAGCTGCTCCAGCAAGGTGCTTTCCTGACTCATCCTTTGTATCCTTCTTTTTTAAATTTCAAAATTCAAAAAGAAAAGGAAGTGAAATTTTAAAATCTGGAAGATTATGACATCTTGGTTTTTAAAGAAAGATTTTGTGTTGCTGATTTTTCTTTTTTTTTCTGTCACAAATTATGTGAATAATACAAGTACTGAAAGAAGCTAAAACCTAAAAATAAATAAAATAAATATTCAGTAATCAAAGCTAAAAGTAAAGGCACATCACATCTTCTTACCCTTTATTTTTGGACTCTGTTGCCCTGTTTTTTATGCTCAAACCCACTCTATCAAGCTGAATAATTTGAGCTTTTTGATTGACAGACTTTTCAACATCAGGTTTTATTTCTGTTGGTATTTTTCATATTTGGCAGTATTATCACACCACCAGGAGAGAAAAAAATTCACTTTTAGCCATGCTTCAATGCTGCTGAATCAGAGCAGCCAAAAAATACCTTCAAGCCCATCTGTCCAAGGAGAAAAGAATCGATTTGAAGCTTATTTGTGCACAAACTGTAAATCACTGAGTGATAGGAAGCACAATATCAGCTTCAGAAACATTATTTCAATATCAGCAGCTTCCATTTTTTTCAGTCACAACCACTAAAAAAACAGCAATTGAAAGAAGAATGGGTTTGGGGAGAGCTTTTGAAAAACAGTTGTGGGATTTTTGTCCTTAATACTCCCTTGTTAACACTTGAAGTTTTTATTACACTCCAACATTTATTAAGCTTTTCTCTCCAACAGTAAAAATCCAAAGTTTTGTTGGTTCTTTTGGGTGTTTTTTTTCCCCTTTGGAAACCTACTGTTTCATGTTATTTCATTATTTCAGAAACTGATGCTTTAAGAAACACAAAGCCCTGGAGCCTTGAGGAAATCTTTTGATTTCATCCCAGAAGCAGGAGCGTGTCAGGCTCAGGTTTGATCCCCTGTGGTGTTTGCAGTTTCACGGTTCCAGAATCGCAGATTTTCCTTCCCAGTCCCCAGAAAAAGAGCCCAGACCCCTCTAATGAAGGGAGTGGGAGATGTCAGTGAGGCAAAGCTCAGCCCAGGGATCACAGTGTGGTTTTGCAGCAAAGAAATGATCTTGGAGATTTCCTTGGCCTCACTGAACCCCCCATGGCATCAGCTCGTGTGTACCCAGCCCAATTCCCAATTTATCTCATCTTCCAGTCAGGACCGCAAAGCAAATCCTCAAATTCTCCCCCAGATCTGCTTCAGCCCTCATTAATCCCTGCATTAAAGCAAATATTGCTTTATTCCACTGCAAGGGAAGCTCGGAGCCCTCTGCAAAGTACTTTCCCAGCTTTATAAAATATCCCCACTGAAATAACAGAGAAATAAATGATGCAAATCCTCTAGCCAAACATGGGAATACTTTCATGAGAGATTCTTAACTAAATAGAGTTCTGAAACCTTTACAAAATATATATTTTTATAATACATTTGAGGGAATGTACAGTGTCTCAAATTTAAATCAATTTTAGAGCACACAATTCCCAAGATGTGGCCAAAAGGGAGACTGATCTCCATGGCTTCAGAGAGTAGGAGGAGGGGAAAGCTGCAGACTGGGAACCTTCTTACATATTTAGAAACCTAAACTGCTGTCTCATTAAACCTTTAAACACTTCAGTGTTGCTTCTCCAAGCATTCTGTATCTTCTTTTACCAGGTATTTATGTACCTGGGAGAAGCAAACTGAATTTTCAGACCTAGGATGCTGTGAAATGTATTTATGCTCATTTAATGTTGCTGTATATCATTGGAAAAAAAACACAAAAAAGCCTTGACAGGAAGATTTGCATCGCCAGTATCCAGCGTGGTGGATACTAATGGCACCATATTTTAGGTACAGAGGAAAAGAAACTTCCAAAGTGAATAAATGACTGTATATTGTTGTTACAATTGAGTTTACCCCTGCTTTATTGAATTTCATAACTCAATAAAAGATGCAGTGAACTTAAAATATTAAAATGGAATTTTAGTGTTAGAAAAATTATAGTTTGCTCTTTTATCTACTTGGATTAATTAATTAACAGGAACAACACCTCTCAATATCTGTGTGAGGACGTTTAATTTTTAAATAATAGTGGGTTCCATGTGGTTTTTCAGCTTGCATTGACATTAATAAAACTCCTCCAGGCTATGCTAAATTGTATTTTATATGCTATGGTGTAAGGAGCCAAAAATAGTCTTGATTAGCAAACAGCAAAAGTGAAATACAGCGTATTTAAAAGATAACAATGAACTTTTTGCACTGTGGATTATAAACGGCCATGGAGCCCATACGGATTTCTCCATCAGCTCTTCCACTGCATTTTGAAATACAAATTTTTAAAAAAATTCATATAATGGATTTACCTGCCCATGTGTGAGTTGTACTGTGTCTTGGTGAATGCAGTAGTAGTGTAGGGGTGTGACTGTGTTCACAGGGTTTTTTGGATTGGGGAAGAGATGAGGATCTGACTCCCTGTTTCAGAAGGCTGATTTATTATTTCATGATATATATTACATTAAAACTGTACTAAAAGAATAGAAGAAAGGATTTCAGCAGAAGGCTGGCTAAGAATAGAATAGGAAAGAATGATAACAAAGGTTTGTGGCTCAGCTCTCTGTCCAAGCCAGCTGGCTGTGATTGGCCATTAATTAGAAACATCCAACATGGGCCAATCCCAGATGCACCTGTTGCATTCCACAGCAGCAGATAATCTTGTTTACATTTTGTTCCTGAGGCCTCTCAGCTTCTCAGAAGGAAAAATCCTAAGGAAAGGATTTTTCATAAAAGATATCTGCGACACAAGGGTGCTGAGAGTGCCACCCACTTCTCCCTTTGTGGCCAACAGATATCTGTCTCCTCTAAAGAATGGAGTCTTCAGAGGAACTCCTGTAATCCTGAAATAAATATTATGCACAGATGCTCAGGGGTTGGATGCTTGTTAAAATGAAAAAAAAAAAAAAAAAACCAAAACCAAAGAGGTTTTTGGTGTCTTATTACAGGACAAAGTTCAGGTGTGAAATCCCATCTCTCAAGCTGCACCATTGGCTTCGGTCAAAGGAGTCTCTGTTTAAAAAGACCTTCACTTAAATCTGGTGAGGCTTCCCAAACTCTTCAGTTCACATTCTATAATCCAGCTGCTCCGTGGTCCCATGTGAAACCTCCAGCAGATCTACAATCCATCTTTATCAATAATATTAATCACATGGAAAACCCTCCTAAAACTCAGCCACGCACAAGGCTGTCCTAAGTGAACATCTCAGCATCCACTGGAAAGTTTGTGTTTGTTTGCTTGCAGACATCTCTGTACTCTACAATAACTTCAGCATTAGATTGCCCTGAGTCACTTGTCCCAGGGTGTTCATCAACATATTAACCACACAAATTGGCCTGGGCTGAACGGGGTATGTCTGGGGAATCTCCAGGAGTGTTTGAAATCCCCAGGCTGTGAAACACTCAGTTGAGTGGTTGATTGTTCAGCCAGTGCATTAGTTACAGTTTTGTGCAGCATCTCAAAGCAGACACCAAAGCCGTTATCTCATCTGTGCAGGGTCCCTGAAACAGCCAGGGACTTCATGGCTTAATTGTAAGAACAGACACAATCCTGATACAGCTGCACCACAATTGTCACTAAAGAAAAATTTCATTTTCATAGCTCCAAGCAATAGCTGAAATCCCATTGGTCTTTAATCCAGAAAGTGTTTTTTTCTCACCATTCCAGAGTCCAGAATCACTGCTGAGCTCAGAGAAATCCACATCTCCACTGAATCTGAGTCCCAGACACTGTGACACTTGGGACTGACCCACTGCTGTCTCCTGACAACCCTGAGCTGCATGCTAATATCACCTGGAAATTAAGATGGAACTGGGAAAGTTTTGAATGAACATAGAAGGAAATTGCTGAACAGCAGTGCAAGCTAAAGAAGTTGACTGATTTTGCATTCCTATTTTGTGATGAATTTGTTTTCATTTTAAAGGTAGTGTTGCCCATGTAATAAGAGGAGGAAATAAAATATGAATGCATTGCTCCAAGTAAAAACATTACGAGGTGTTCAGATATTATTATCCTTGATGAGTCTTCCTCCTGGTCCAAACAGCATCCTCAAACAATTCCCATGCTCAAGAACCAATGTCTCAATCTCTGTTAGTGAGGTGCACAGATCAGTGAAGTGGTTACGGAAACAGAAATAGTTGTGATGAGAATTCAACAAATAAACTCTGCACCATGGGGGTGGCATCGAATTAAATCCAGTCTAGTCCCAGGGATGGGACCTTAGTGGTAGGAGCACATTCATTTCACTTTTGGAATCATTTAATCATGGAATGGTTTGGGTTGGAAGGATCTTCAAGGTCCATCCAGTTCCAACCCATAGACAGGGACACCTTCCACCATCCCAGGGTGCTCCAAGCCCTGTCCAGCCTGGCCTTGGACACTGCCAGGGATCCAGGAGCAGCCACAGCTGCTCTGGGACAGATGTTCCTGTGTCAGCTTCATAACATCTCAAGATTTCTGCTTTAAATACACGCCTAATTTCCTTATTTTGCTCATTTAGTTTTCTGACAGGAAAAGAGAACAGTGAGTTTTCATATGATTTTCATTTGAGAGCACAGGATGCCTCAGGAAGTACCAGCCTGAGGAAGTAAAGGAGAAGGAAGAAAAAGGGAAACAAAATTTTTGATAATCTTACGTGTTCTTCAGATTGTTCTTCACTGCAAGAAAACAAGATACAAAAGAACTTGAAATACTTAGAGAAGAAATAGCAAGGAACAAGACAGAGGCATGACTGAAGCTTTAAAATTCAGTATTAAGAAGTTCAGTAGTCCAGGACTGATAAACTCACTGAGTTATCCCCTTTGGTTCTCTGTAGTGCATGAAAAGTTTTATCCAAAGGGTTCTGATGTTCTCAGGAAACAGGTTTACCATGAGGGATATATTCTGCCCCTGATCCTGTCCTTCCATCCCCAAGAGACAGCAATGACAAATAAGTTTCCACAATGTAGTAGAAGGAAAACTGTCTTAGCCTGAAAAAGCAGGTGTCTGCTAAGGAAGGAAGGAGCCACCCTTGAAGTGGAAAATGTAAACACTCTCCGTCTGAATTATTCGTATTTTTTTAATTAAGGGGCTCTTTAATTAAGGCAAAGATATGGGAACAGGAATAACAGTTCTTTAATAGGAAAATTAAAAATACAAATGCAGTGATACAGAACAGTGCCAGAGTCAGAGCAGTCCCTGCCCCCTGTGTGTCAGGGGGTGTCCCAGCCCCATCCCAGGGGGGCTCAGCCCTCCTGCAGTGCCAGCTGTGGCTCTGCTGCAGCAGGGATCCTGCACAAGGGGGGAGTTTTCCTCTGCAGCTCCAGGGCTGCTGCAGATGGGCCTGGGCTCCCTCTGGCCATGCAGGGCAGCAGAAAGCTGCTCCTCTGGCGATGCAGGGGGCAAAGGCTGCTGTGCTGTGCCAGGCTCAGATTGGATCCAGGCAGGAATGCTTGGCTCCTCCCCTGGGCGGAGCATCTCCCCATGGGATGCTGGGATTGGATCAGCCCTGCAGGGACACTCAGTGGCCATGGACAGCAGAGATCTCCTGCAGGGAGGGTTGGCTGGGGGAGAGATAAAAGATAAAGAAAAAACTGCCCCATGGACAGCAGAGAACTGCCCCAGCTCTGACAGATGCCCCCATTTCCAACCCAAGACAAAAGCTCTTCCTCACTCTCAGTTTTTTTTCCTTCCTAGTCACTCATGTACTGCCTGACAAGGAAAGATCTGCTGTGTTATTGCTTTCTGTTCCTTTCTTAAGATTATTTTCTTTGATTGTTTTGCCCCAAGGTTCCAAAGGAAAAGCAGAAGTATAGAGGAAGACTAAAATGCATCACAAGTTTGACAATGACAAAGGACTCATAAAAGCAGTGAGAAAAGAAAGCCCAATCTTAGTCCTTGATGAAGTCAATGAAAAACTAAAAGGATCTTGTTCTCTCTGGGGTTACATTTGTCACTATAATTCATGTCAGGGGAAGAAATATAAAGATGTTTTGTGTCTGTGTTTGCCACCTCAGTTCACTAAGTGGCTCAGCCCCAAAGCCAACACTTTTCCAAGACCAGCAGTCAGTCCTTGCTTTAGCCAAAAGACTTTAGATGAATATTTGTGCCACATTTTGTGCAGGTATTTCACAGCCACCAGATTTGCATGTCCTGGTTTGAATTTCTGAAGATTATCTCATTTCTAGTTCCAACAGTAAGGAATTCTTAGGGTTTTTATTGCATGTTTAAAGGAAAAAAATACAAAAATAATCTTAATTTTTCTCCCAAGATTAGTTTTTAAAATCCCTTATTAACACAAATACACATTGAAATTTACAATTTAGCTGTTATAACACCAAGCTGGACAAAGACTATGGGGAAGGGATAGTAGAAATAGAAAGTATAACTGGGAACTCTTCAAAGCTCTAAAAATATTAAGTACAAAAATCTAAAACGGGATTCTTGCTACTTTTTGTTCTTTAAACTAATGAGGTTTTCCAAATGTATCAAAGAATTTGTGATTCTCAGTAAGACAAATATGGTTACAGCTACCCCAAAAGCAATTTGTATGGTTTACAAGCAACACTTCCAAATGAGAAATGCAGGATCAAGCAGAAGTCATAAAATAGACTGGATTTAGGTTTGAATTTTCAATTCTATGTTATCTGCAGGTGGTTTGTTGGTGCACACACTCTTTACCTGGTGTTAAATGTGATTTTCTTTTCCTCTTGGTCAAAAAGACAGAAATTACCTTCCAGCAATGATCAGGGATTTAATTTCTTCAGCAAATATTGTTCCTTTTTGCAGGTGTCAAGGTGTGTTCTCATTTCCCTCAACTTTTACTCCAGCTTTAAATTTATATTCTCTGTATTCCAGTAAATCAAAAAGGTTTTACTATTTTTGATATAGCTGAAAAGATCTTGCCTTCCTGGGCTCTTTATTGTTCATTTTATTTATTCACAACTGTGTTTCAAACGAGTTTATTTTTATCACGCTGAACTGTGTATGCATTCAACCTTTAAAAAGGAGCAATTATGGCTCAGCTTCAAGTCTCAAAAAAGTTTTAATTCAGACATTGCAGAGTTCTGAAAGATGAATTTTCTCTTTGCAAAATGCCACTCACATTAATGACTGATTTTGCTCATTTTTCTGTCTATAATAATTTGTCATTCTTAGCAATTAATCTCCATTTTCTTTCATTAGAGACCAGCCTTCAAAAATGCTGGTAATTTTGCCAATGTTTACATTGGAAATTTTTGAAGAGAAAAAGATGATCTTTTAGTGAGTGCATTGGCAGAATGGGAACATAAAGCTGCTATTAAAATTGATATTACTTAATGTCATACAACTGGGATTTGCTAAGACTATTTGTTCAGGAAAGAGAAATAAGAAAAAGTAATAAGAAAAAGAGTTATTCAAAGTCCAGTAATATCCCTGAGGTGTGTTGTACTGGAAAAGAGAAGTTTTTATTTTTAATCTCTGCATGAATTTGATTTCTGTTCTGTAGACTTTCAAAATCCAAACTGGACCACATAGCTAAAATTTTATCTTGCTAGAAATTCAAGCAGTGTTCCCTGTAGGATGGGAAAATATTCGAAATAAATCTTAGAAATGCACACAGGATCTTTTCATTTTCCCTTCCAATGCTACTTAATCCAAGCCCAAATAATGCCCAGATTGGAGACTACCTCAGCATCCCAAACAGTGAAGATACAGCACAAGGAATTTTATCCATTAATTCAGCAGCCTGGGATAGTGGGAGGTGTCCCTGCCCATGGCAAGGGATTGGAGCAGGATGGGCTTTCAGGTCCCTGCCAACCCAAACCATTCTGTGATTCTATGATTTTTTTTTTTTTTTTTAACTGGAAAATATCAGTTGATGAAGTTAAATCATTGTACAAACTTAATTTTGCTTTGTCATTGTAATTCAGTTCAAGGAATGAAAATATAAAAACAAAATTTGTGTAAAAAAGCTGAGTCTTGGTTCTCACGGCCATCAGTCAATAGTGATGGACCAATTAATCTCATTCTAAAACAGTGCCTAAAACTCTCCTGGGACCATCCTAGAAAAGACTGAGTTTCTCATTAATTTCAAGCAGGCACCTGAGCCACCAGGTGTGCAGGCTGAGAGTCTTCAGCACTGGATGGAAAACTGTGCCACCAAATTCACCAATGAAATTATTTACTGTGGAACTCTACCTGAATTCCCACTGTGCCCAGCCTGGCCTGACTCACAACAATTTCTGCAGTCACAGCTGCCAAATATAAAATTAAACATTTTAACCCTTTTTCACAAACTCAGTATTTAACCTTCTTCAGTTTTGGGAAGAACTGTGACAGAAAAGAGAATTTAAAACATAAAAAGATGTAAGGTAAAAAGAGTATATTGCACCTTTTATTTATATAGACTGCTGGACCTGGCAGTGTGAAGTTTATGGTTTAACTCAATAATCTAAAGAATCTATTCCACCCGAAATGATTCTATGATTATTTACCTCAGGTTTCCAAATCCTATAATTTTTACAATTTCAGCATGGGTAGAAAATTTTATATTGCCCAGCACTGGAACCCGAATGTTTCATCTCAAAATAATAACACAATAATACTTTTATTATATATTATTATAATACTTTTTTTGCCTGACATGCTGGTAATAGCTTTAGCTCATAAGAGATAAACAAAGGTTTTCTGCCTGACTTTTCTTTCTCCCTACTTTTTTTCTTCTGTTTCCTTTAATTCATTAACCTGAATTACACACCATGTTTCCTACTCAGACCTAAGCCTGAGAGAACCAGGAAATATTTTCTTTATTGTCCCAACACAATGCATTCTATGATTCTCTAATAATTTCAGCACATTTGATGTTGAAGTTTTGCTTCTTTTTTTGCCTTTTCTTGTTTTGTTTGGATGAAGGTGTTTTCCAGGCTCCATGTGCAATTCTAGAGGCCAACAGCAAATTTTCTTTCTCAACATCATCTTCATAGAAAAATTCTGTTGTGTAAAACAAACAGATCAAATGCCTGGATCAGAAAATCTCTTAGCACATGCCAGTATTTGCAATAATAAACATGTCTCTTGGAATTACTCTGGATATTACACAGGTGTCCAGGAGAAAAGCAGGATAAATTTGAGTTGCAGCATCCCTGAATGCCTTGGCAGCTGAAAATGCCAGTTCATGTTCCTGGATGCAAGATATGAACAAATTATGGTGAAAGATCTCTGGGTTTGGCAGCATTTTCTGTCTTTTCCCTCATTTAAACCCTTTCACATTGGCAATGGGCCTGGCATAACTTCACCAAATGATTTATTGAGAATAACCATATAATGGTAGATGTTTTTTAGCCATTGTTAATCTTCATCACACAAGAGGCATCAGCTCCATCCCTAAATCTAGTCCAGCACTCTTATCCCAGTATTCCCACCACAATTAAAAGTAAATTCATTATTCAGAGCCAAAAGCAGAGTGAAAAATAACCATTGCTGTGAAATTCCTATAATCAGGAATATTTACCTGTTCTCCTGGACTTTTCAACTGAACCTGAAAGGCCAGGCTGGAAAAACAGAGATGTCCAGGCTGGCCAGGGGAATGGGAAACTCTCCAGGAGTCAGAGAAAGCTTTCAGCCTTGAAAAATGAAGCCTGAGAGGGAATAGGCTGGGTGAAAGCAGGAGGAGAGAGATTTAAATGAAAAGCCATTGAGGGTCAGGATAAAAAAGGTAGAAATGGAATATAAAAGCATATAGAATGGAAATTACAGGATTTATGGTTTTCAGGGCTTTGTGAATGCCTCTCAAGAAGAGGAGGGGAACAAAGGCCAGCTGCATTCAAAGCACAGAACAATAAATTTTTGAAGGGAATTATGAAGTACCAAGGCTGCGACAAACAGGGTTTGAACTGGATGGTTGAGAAGTTTCCTATTTTTATCTATTTTCCTATTTTTCACCCCTCCAAATCAGAGAAAACCAGAATTAATTCACTGGGAATAAAATAAGCAGCTGAATTTTGGGGATATGCATACATGTGTATATATATATATATACATATATGTGTGTGTTTATATATATATACATATATATACATACACATATCTATATATATGGAATGTGCCTTGCCTTGTTAAAAACCACTAAATTTAAAGAATTGAAAGATATCCAAAGTTCAATGGGAATTTAAACTTCTCCCAACCATGACCTGTGGAAAAGGAGAGGGATTTTACACAAGGGGAAAAGGCCCCAAGATAAAAGAGTAGATTTAGATTAAATATGGGGGGTAAATTCCTTATTGTGAGGGTAATTTCTTCCTAATTTCACTGAAAATTGTGGTGAAATATCAGCTGTGTGCTGCATAATGTTTGACAATGGTGATTCTGCTATTTTGACTTGACTTAACACCCCTCATGCCACAGCTGAAGAACATTTATAGACAATTAACTTAAATTGATTACACATCCTAAAAGGGAAAATATTTCTACACATCCTAAAAGGGGAAATATTTCTGTCTTCTTTTTGAAATGTGGGAATTCTTCTGGATGCCCCCACACTGTGTAAGGAGGAATCACAAAAATAATGAGACAGATCAAACCCAGCCCCGTTTCTAAGCCCAGGTTTAAGCCCAGCTCAAATGTCGCTGCTGCAAAAGCCAGAGTAGAAATTTTGCCCAGCTCCCACCTCACAAATGAGCAGCAGGCAAACAGGGAGAGCTGCCTTTGCACAGCCAAACTGCAGGGAAAATACAATTATCAGAAACATCCTGCTGTTTACAGAAAAATGGAAATATTTTAGTGTAGAACAATGCCTGGCAGGGGTTGTTCTGGCCCCATTATTCTTGATAGTTTAAACTGAACTTTCCCTTTTCCCAAAAGTCCTCAGTCTTGATAGGCCATGATCCAGGGAAAGTCCTGCAAGTCAAGGTGCATTAAGAGCAGAAAAAAAAGTGAGGAAAATAATAAGTTGTAATGGAAAAAGAGGTTTTGAGGTGATAAATCTAAATTTGTTTGAGTTTTTTAATGGTCCTACAACTGTGTTTTCTTGTTGTTTCTGGGTGAAGGACCTTTCTAAACACAAGGGAAAGATGTTTAAGTATAATTTTTTCCAGTACCAGTTCTTGTTACATTTTCATCTTTCCCAATATAAATTAAGGGTTGTCACAGTAAATGTGCTTCATCTAAAAACAGCTCAGAGCAAATCTGGGTCGCTGATTTATGGAAAGATCTGCTCTCTGTCTGCAGGTTTTTTGGATAGTTTTATAAATAACTATGACTACAGTATTGAAAAATGTATATTTCAAGCTAATGGATGAAAGTTTCAGGAATTAGGAGTATCCAGATGAAGGAAAACAGGAACAATTTAAATGCAAGATGAATGTTATAGATAGAAATGAAATCTAATTCAGATAATGTAAAATATACTGAGCTGTGGAGGAAACACTGACAGAGCATATATTAAATTGAAGAAGATAAGGAAAGAAATAGGAGTGCTATAGAAGGAAAATAAAGTAGAACAAAACAAAGTAAGACATTACATGGACGATTGAAGAGAAATAGAAAGGAGAAAGTAAACAAACTTTTCTATGAGCAAGGAATGAAATGGAAAATGATAAAATTTATTAACTCTACACGCCATTTCTTTCAAAGCCAAGGTCAAACCTGCTGTTGATCAGGCCAAGAATGAGCTATAATAACCTCTGTCTGTATATAAACAATAAATAGTAATTTCTAGAAAGGTTTCAGTGGGAGAGGAGGGACTTGCGTGGGAGGATCTATTTAAATTAAACTCAGTATCAATCACCTTTGCAAGCAAAGCACTGACTCCCACCTATTTTCATTTAGCCTAAAAATATCACTGTAAAACAATATTCATTGCATCTTTGATCCGTGGAGTTGGAGGCTGTCAAACATTTTTTTCCCTCTCTTAAACCTCTGAAGTCACTGTGAACCCAGGAGAGGGAGGTGACATTTTCCTGAGAGGCACCTGCACACACACCTGGGCTTTGGGGTTTTGCTTCCATTCCCCTCTTCAGCCTTAAAAACCCCATTTAAAATTTAAAATACAACTTCCTCTGTCCCACTGTGTCAAAGCAAGGCCATTCAGAGACAAAGTTTTGTCCTAGATTGCAAGGTAATGTGTTTAGTTTATTTCCTATCTGTCAGAGCTGGGGCAGTTCTCTGCTGTCCTTGGGGCAGTTTTTTCTTTATCTCTCCCACAGCCAACCCTCCCTCCAGGAGATCTCTGCTGTCCATGGCCACTGAGTGTCCCTGCAGGGCTGATCCAATCCCAGCATCCCATGGGGAGATGCTCCGCCCAGGGGAGGAGCCAAGCATTCCTACCTGGATCCAATCTGAGCCTGGCACAGCACAGCAGCCTTTGCCCCCTGCATTGCCAGAGGAGCAGCTTTCTGCTGCCCTGCATGGCCAGAGGGAGCCCAGGCCCATCTGCAGCAGCCCTGGAGCTGCAGAGGAAAACTCCCCCCTTGTGCAGGATCCCTGCTGCAGCAGAGCCACAGCTGGCACTGCAGGAGGGCTGAGCCCCCCTGGGATGGGGCTGGGACACCCCCTGACACACAGGGGGCAGGGACTGCTCTCACTCTGGCAGCATTGTTTTACCTTATTGCAGTGATAATAAATTGACCTACTAGATAAAGGAACTACCAAGCCTCAAATGTGAGAAGAAACCTGCTTTGCACACTCCTGGATGGGACAGTAGAGTGGCATCACCCCACACAAGGGTGAACACCATCAGATACAACATTTGATGGCAGCTGAAGGCCACAGAATGGAAAACACAGACTCTGTCAAAGAGGAGAATGAGTCCCAAGGGGTGTCAGATAAAGGATCTGTCCCTCACTCTATCACATGCCTTTTAATCCACCTGTCTGCCCAAATCCTGTGCAGCACGACATGCTCTTGCCCAGATTGAAATTTAAATCTTTCACAGATCAAAATATCTTTGTCTCTGCTCTCTGGGAGCAGAACACCTTCCACAGAGAGTTCCTTTGGTTTCTGTAGGATTACTCAAGGAGAAAGTTCCACTCAGTTTGCCAAAGGTGTCAAATGCTGGCTCAGACCCCACAAAGAAAACACCTGAAAAGAAGGAGAGCCTTGGCCTGCGATTCTCCATCCCAGTCTTGTGCAACACTTTCTCCTTCTGAGCAGCTTTGGTGTTTGATGTGCTGTTAGGAACAAAGCTCTCCTTTTCACCTAGAAGGTCTCAAATTTCCTGCTGGAGGTGAAACCCATTCAGTTGTGAAGAATAAACTAAAGGGGTGAATGTCTGCACTCTGAAAAGCAAAATGACTTAAGCACACACCTTCCATGTTTGCATGGAGCAAAGGGTTCTGATCAAAAAAGGGCCCTGGAAATAGAATTGTTCCTTCTGTTCAATGCACTGAGGGGATTTGTAATTTCCCATGAGTTTAGGCGACTTCTCAAGTGTTGCATTAAATAATGAAGGCAGTGGGAGGGAGAGTCAGACTAGCAGAGCTTCATGTCCCTCCTTAGATTTTAATTCAGCGATGATCCATTCAATTTTCAGACTGGAACAGTTTTCTTCAAAGATTAAAGGAGCTTGAAGCAAACAGCAGCATCAAAAGTCAGGCTGAGGTTATTTAAAATGGACCAGATCTGGAAGCTCTGAAGATTCTGGTAATTCTGAGAAACAGAAAAAGGATTAATTACTGGGGTTTTTTTACCTTCATACATATTCTCTATGATTTTTAGCAGACTGATTAGTTCCAGCCCTTGAAAGGTGTATAAGCACTTGCTTCCTGTTGGAATGCATTAAAGCCCAGAGGAATTAGGTGCAGGTACGTTGCCACGAGAGTGATTCATGCAGCAGCATCTTAATATTTCAGTGTTAAATCTAAGTGAGTTTTATATTTCATTTTAGTCCTTGAAGAGGAATAATTCCACGCAGAAGGATGCACAAGGGGCCAACAGGTTGGAAAGTAACTTGGCAGAAAATTCCCTTTGGAGTCCTTGGGGATGATGGTTTGGGTTGGAAGGGACTTGAAAACTCATCTCATTCCAGCCCCCTGTCATGGGACACCTTCCACTATCCCAGGCTGCTCCAAGCCCCATCCAGCCTTGTGGAGTTTTAATTTTTAAGTGGGTTTTTTGTATTGTTTTGTTTTGGTTTGGTTGTTGTTTTTTTTTTTGTTAGGGTTGGGATTAAATGTGTGAGATGGTATTTTTTGTTTGGACTTCAATGTTTATTCATTTTTATTTATATTATAGTTTTATAAATTGTGAGTTTTACAGTATTTTATTTTAATAAATTTTATTTTAATGAATTAAAAATGGTCCTGTATTTTATAAGGCTTTTTAAGGATAAATTATTTAATTAAGAAAGCAACTAACACCAGAATCCAATGAAACAATCACCTGTGGGTAAACAATGTCCAAACGCATTCCAAAGCAGCAAAACACAGGAGAAGCAAATGAGATAAAAATTGTTTTCCTTTTTCTCTGAGCTCCTCAGCTTCACAGAAGAAAAATCCTGTGCGAAGAAATTTTTCAGAAAAGGTGAATGCCACAAGTCCTGCTCTAGTTGAGGCTCTGATCAATGCAGGGCAGTAGATCAGGACTAAATGTCCACCACAAATCCCTGCCAGGCTCAGCAGTTCTGTCTGATTCCACTGGAAACCATACCTGGAATCACCACTCTGGAAAAGCCAAACTTTCCAACACCCACAGGCTTTCAGGTCTCTGTAGCTGAGTGAGATGAATCCCAATCAACAATGAGAGAAAAAACCTTCAACAGGATTTTTTTTTCCAAACAAAGGGTAAAAATTGCAGTGTGACACTAAAAAGAAAATTAATAATGAGAAAGATGTGTCTAGTTTGGGAAGCAGTGTTATCACCAATTATCACATACCAAATTTTCAACTATTTGAAGTATTTTTTCAGTCCTCTGCAACTGTATTCCAGCAATGATTATCAGCATTCTTTAAAACAAACAAAAAACAGAGGCAGATGTTTGGTTTTATTGTATTGCAGCAAACTTGCATTGTCATGTCCCTGTGGGAAAAGGTTCTAAATGTGTTTGGTTATTCACTTTAATATTCTCAGCCAATGATGTAATCAAAAGAAAAACCTAATGACTGAGAAAAGCTTAAAATGAAACAAAATATATTGAAAAAATCTTGAGCTTGACTTCCAGTAACGATGATTCTTGTTGACACTGTTGACTTCTTTAAATGTCTGTTCTGATTTTGTAGATCTGTATGTGATTATTAAAAATTCAAGCTCTGGATGTGATTTTGATCAGTTTCCACTCAAGTAAAAACATGAAAGGATGAAGTTCCTTTAACATAAATTTATTTTAAAATTTTACATCCAGGTTGCTCCAAGCCCTATCCAAGCTGGCCTTGGGCACTTCCAGGGATCCAGGGGCAGCCACAGCTTCTCTGGGCATCCTGTGCCAGGGCCTCAGCACCCTCACAGGGAACAATTTTTTCCCAATATCTGACCTAAATTCCATAAATTTATTTTCATTTCTATCTATTATTCCTCGTCCTATCCCTGCAAAATGGATTTTTTGCCATTTGATAAACTATGAAAGCCACTCACTTTTTGCTCTTCCATAAATAGACACTTTTGGCATAGGAAAGACACAGGAAATAGTGAAATAAATCATACTGGGAACTTCAGAAATCCAAAATAAAAGTGGGAAGTTTAAAAACTGAGGTGCTGTTCTCTGCATTCCCCTTGGCTGGCTGACAACACCACCACACTGTATTCCATGCATTATATGGCTTATGATGTTTTAGCATTGTGAAAAAAATAACCTTGATAAGAGAAAAAAAAATTTCCAACCTTCAAAAAGGGGAAAAAAAGGAAATATTTAAAGAAACCTCAAAACACTAAGCAAAGAAAATTCTTTTAAAATGCCTCCCCCCAGGAGAAAACACAACCCATGACCAATATTGAAATCAGCATTAGAAGAAATGCTTACATAATGGACTTAAACTGATTTTACCTTAATTCAGTGAACTGAAAAATTATATGCTCTGGCCATTTTAAATAACTGTTGTGTGTGGTCAGAGAAAAGGATAAATACCCCTTCAAAAGCCAAGGTTGTCAATTTTGAAGAATGAAATACTTTCTATTACAGTTTTAAACATTTTGTCTGTTAATAAAATTTTCTAATCAATGTCTCGCAAAGTTTGGCTCCATGGAATTTGAGTATAATAAATATAAATAAAAGCTCTGAATGTAGAATTTTCTGACTTAGTCTGAAAAACTGTGATATATTGTACAGACCATCTAAAGAAGGGAAGGAACAAGTTAGAACTTTCTCCAGACACACACCTGAATAAATAAATACTCAACCAGAGGACAATCCTTACTTTTTCCATCAAAACCAGGTGCTGAAATCCATGGAAATGATCCAGCAAAACACTTTTCCTGCAAAAAAACCAACAAAAAACTTGACTCAAGGCCAAACACTTCATGGAGCTACACAGACTTGAGAAGTGAAAGGCAAGAAGAAAATGTAAAGGCAAGGTAAATTTTGGATCAAGAGCTCCTCCAACGTCAAAATATTTATGTTTTATTCTTACTGTTACCTTTCGGTCCTATTTTAAAAGATATATAGTGTATATATATTCTATACCCATTGTTTATTATTTTATGCCTGACATTAAATAAATAATGTTTTGAACATTGCAATAATTGAAAATGTTGTAGAGTTTTTGTTGTATTTAAAACCTAAAATTGCATTTCTTTTTCTTGCAAAAAAACCATTTTGCTCCTAGAAGTTCAAAAAAAAAAAAAAAAAAAAAAAAGAGGTTTCTCTTTCCACCTAATAAACTCTCAGCTCTGACTTAAGTGTGTGAAGTGCAGAGCACTTTAAACACAGACAAAAAATGGCTTTTCATTCCATCCCTGCTGGAGTGTGCTTTATTTTTAGCCACTACAGAGACATTTCCACATCCCAATAAGCACTAAAAGCAGCTGTGATAGAAGACAGGCTGAAGGCAATTTAACCTGAAATTATGTGTAGCTGCCTCACAGTTTTGTTTCTCTAAAAATCTGTTTCTTTTAATTCCTAAAGAAGTAGTGACTTACAGAGCTGAAAAAGTGTAGAAATTTCTTTTTGAAAAAGAGCACCCAAAAGCCATTATTTTTGTTTCCTAATTAGAATTTGAATCAATCTATCAAAGAAAAACATACCTGAATATTTGCTGTGTTCTTATTTCAACACCTACATTTCCCTTTATTTTTAAATTTGGCAGTTCTAACTCTCTTATTTCATATGAATTTTTAAATACTTTCTATTCCAGAACACGGTAATCAAAAAAACAAACAAAAAAAAAACCCCAAATTTCAACTGCATTTTTTTCAGCAGCTGATAGAGAACAAAGACAAAAATATTTTCATAAAAAGACAGCTTGCATTTAGACATGGTCCTCTTAATTCTATTATTGCATCTTCCAGGGAAAACACACAAAATTTGCTTTATTAGTATTGTTGACACAAAGCAGGGAATCAATTTCAGACAAATTGTTCGTCTCACTTTTGGTTTTTACACAAAAGTTTGGAAGTTTTTGGCAGCACAGGAAGGAATTTGTTGATTCTGAGTTTGGTTTTGTGCAGAACCTTGTGAGGGTACCAGTCATGAGTTTCTCTGGGTCTGGACTGAAGGCACTTGAGATGTTATTTCATGATCAGACTCAGGTGTTTATTGTTTCTTATCAGTAAAACACTCTCACTGCTGGGAGTTCAGCAGCTTTTCATCAGAAGGCACAAAATGGCCAACAATCTCTTGTTCCAAGGCCTTTTCAGACTAAACTATCCCATTAAGAACTGACACCTGGATTATTTTGCCTTTTAACCCAATAACTGATCCCACAGAGCTGCCATGGGGACTTTTCTGCCCAATTACAAAATGCCACCCAAACCCATGGAGAAGGAGGAAGAAGAAGCATGAAGAAGAAACCCAGGATGGCACCCTTTGCCCTCCATCTTGCTGCCATCCACAACACACTAAAAACCCCAAACCCTCAATTTCTCACCCAGTGACACACCCACACTGCTCTCTATGGTCTATTTCACACTTGTGTGGATTACAGTCTATTTTAGAGTTTAGGAAACTTTCTCCATGGATGAGGGTCAGAGTCAGTGCTGCCCTGGGGGTCAGGGCACCCCAGAGCAGACACAGAAATATTCCCAGTGCCCTGCGTTTGCACAGAACCTGATAGGAGGGGACAGCCAGGGTTAGGATTAGGTTCTGCTCACAGGGACAGGAGGAGAGGGAACAGCCTCAATTAGCTCCAGGAGAGGATCAGGTTGGACACCAGCAGGAATTTCCCCATGGAAAGGGCACTCAGGCCTTGGCAGGGGCTGCCCAGGGAGGTTTGGAGTCCCCATCCCTGGAGGTGTCACCTGGAGGTGGCACTGAGTGCTCTGGGCTGGGGACAAGTTGGGGATTTGGCACAGTTTGGACTCCATGGTCTTGGAGGGTTTTCCCAACCTCAGTGATTCTGTGATTCCATATTTGAGTGAGGATGAAGGTGGGGGGAGGCAGAGATGGTTTGGAGAGCCAGAAATGGAATTACTGGAGGTTTCTTTGCTCATGTGAGGGGACAGAGTTTTAATATTGGAAATCAAAGCAACCCCCGTGGCAAGGAGAAATGATAAGGAGTACCCCATCTTATCAGAAGGCTAATTAATTACTTTTTATACGATATTATTCTACACTCTATTACACTACATCTAAATGAATCTGAATCTGCACAAGCACCCAACTCAACTGCACAGCATCTCCTGACTGTCAGTGACAGTCCCCACACACACACCTGGATTTGTTGGCCAATGAATCAAAACACTTAAACCAGAATCCAAATACGAATTCCCTTCAGGTAAACAATCTTCCACAATGCATTCCACTTTGGCACGACACGGGCACAGCAAATGAGATAAGAATTGTTTTGATCATTCTTTTCTCTGCTTCTCTCAGGTTCAGAGAATGTGAATCCCACATTGTAACACCCCAGAGCTCCCTCTCTACTACAGAATGGCAACAAGGGCACATTTCATTCCTCGATTCACACATTTATACGTTGGAAATAAAAGTGTTGGAATGCACAAATCTTTCTGGGATGGCACTGAAGGATTGCTTTGGATGAAGGGCACCAGAATTAGACGCGGTTCACATCCATAACTGCTTGGAGCCAATTGTCTGGAGCCGAGTTTATCTTGCCAGCAGCTTCTGGATGCTTTCCTGAAGGGGACTTGCTGCTTTGTTTGGGCAGGAAGCCTGGCAGCCTTTGTAGATGTGTCTGTGACACAGATCCAGGAAAAGGAGAGTGTCAACCATTCCACACAATCTCCTGTAGGTCCCCTAAAATCAATCCCCAAAACAGAATTGAGTGGGAAGGCTACAGGATATATGACAATGTAATAACCACTGAAAAGCCTTATCATTTACTGTAGGTGTCTGAAGTGATCCTAAATCACAGCTCTAATCACTGCACATAGAGGAGATTTACTGCAGTGGGACAGTGCCTATATTAAGTCACTGCAAGAGGATCCTAATTTTCTCTTGGATTCTATTTACAGGGCACAGAACTTAAAATTTATTAGCAACTTACAATGTTCCAGCTTAATGACCTTCCTGGAAATTCAGGACACTGAACAGTCCCCAGAAATGCCTTTGGGACTGTACTGGACAGGCTGGATTTTTGAAAGTCCTGGCAGGTTTTTTATGGAAAAGGAATGTTCCCCTGAATGACTGCAGCTCCCTGGGAACTGGTAAGGAATTTGGTTCCAGGAAGTAAATCAAATCTAACCTGGTGTTGTGAATGATGTATTTCTGTAGCCAGTATTTATTGTGGTGAATTCTGTGAAAAGATTCCATGAAGTCAGGAGGGATTTCTGCAATGACACAAGGGAGAAAAACATAAAAAAGCCACAAATGCCTGTTAATTTAACCCCATTATGATGGTAGCCAACTTCTGTTCTTGTCTGTCCCAGTGGGGATGTTAAGGAATTAAGACTTCTGAGGAATTAAGACTTCTAGGGAACAAGATACCCTTCCTGTCCCCTTCACAGTAAAAACCCCATGTGCTGATTTTTTTTGGAGCAGCATTATTTTTTTTTTCATGCTTGCTAATATGAGCTTAAATTTTGGAAATGTGCTGAAAACAGGATTGATAATTCAGTGACATTTTAGTTATTTCTAAGCAGCACTTGCACAGAGTCAAGGTCTTTTCTTATTTGATTCCAGCTGTCCCAAGGGGTATTCCAGACCCTGTGGCATCATGCTCAGCATATAAACTAATGGGAAATTTGGCCAGGGATGGCTGCTTGGGGACTGCTTGGGCATTGCTTGGTTGGTCATGAAAAATTGTTTTGCATTTGCATCATTTGTTTTTCTGCAGGTTTATTGTGCTCGCTCTGCTTTAAAAATTATTCCCCTTTTCATTATATTTTATTCAAGGTATGATTATGGTTATTGTTGCTATGGCTATGGTTGTTGTTATTATTGTTGTTGTTTTCTGTCACAAATATTATTTTATTTGAATTATTAAAATGTTCGTATATCAACCTGTGAGTTTTCTCATATTTACCTTCCCATTTATTTTCCCTACATCATGTTGGGATCAGAAGTGAGCAGCTGTGTGGTGTTGAGCTCCAAGTTGGGTTTAAACCACAACACTCCTGTTCAGACCTAAGTAGAAAATTCCAGAGAACTGAAATCCCACTCAACGAATCAGAATTCCAAGCACAAATGCTCAAGATATTCCTTGAGGTAAAAGCTAATTAAATTTAGGAGTGAACAAGGGAGCCAACACCTCAGCTCTACAGGTGATTACGTGGTAAGAGTCTGTCAGCAGCACTGCAGAAGTGACCAGCACAAGAATTCATTGAAAGGAGTGGTGGAAAGAAGTGAGAAAGAAGACAAAAATACTCTGATGGAGTTTTTAGGACTTAATCCTTCATATTTTGGGGGAAGACCAGTGAAAAGGCATAAAATCACCAAGAGAAACTCTGGAGTCATGGAGGGAACATGGACAAGAGGCAAGACTTTTCTTTCTGTCCAAGTCAAGGCTTTAAGTGCGTCATCAAATCTGTTTGAATTTCGAATACACTGAAATTCTGGACTTGGGAAACCATCACTGAAATTTAGTTTGACTTTAATAGAAGAGGGTCTCCTTTCAGAATTTTTTGAGGGCTTCTTCAAGGACTTTGAGTGCCGAGTTTTGGAGAGAAGATGGAAAAGAGACAAGACTTTTCTTTCTATCAGAGTCCAGGTTTGAAGTGCATCATCAAATCTGTTTGAAGAACACTTAGAATGCACTGAAATTCTGGACTTGGGAAGCCATCACTATAATTTATTTTGACTTTAATAGAAGAGGGTCTCCTTTCAGCTTTTTATATTTGAGAGCTTTTTCAAGGACTTTGAGTGCCGAGAGTCATCAATCTACCAACACTATATTCCAATTTTATTTTAAAAAATTGCAGTCACTGTAATTTTGTTCTCTCACTGCAAACAAAGGCAATAAAGAAATAGAATATTAGAACATCAATGGATGCTTGACTCTTGACCTCTAACTTCCTTTTTTTATTAACTATGTGAAAAATTATTTTACTTTCTGAAGAATATGAATACTCAAGAGACTGTCCTGAAGTTATTACCTTCCCAGAGCAGAGGATTATTTGTTGCTTTCCCTAAAGACAAATGAATAAAGAAAACAAGGAAGTAAATATAGAAATTTGGGGTCTTTTGGAACAAAAAAACCCCACAGTTAAGCGTATGAGAAGTGATATGTGAGATACCTGTTTCCCCATGGTGGGTACACCTTGTGTTCATAAATCAAGATGAATTTCAGGGAAACAAAGTGAGTCTAAGGAGCTTCAAAATTAAAGCTCCTGAGTGCAAAGTGTATTTCATGCCTTTGGATGGATAATAACTATTCCTTATTTTGAGTTCAGGGGAGATGATAGCGCTGTTCCATCTGCTGATGGGAATTTTTGGTGTTTATGGGATGAGAACCCCAGGAAAGCTAAAAGGTAGGAGGGAATGCAGAGAGAAGGATTTGCAGGGAGATCAGTTCCAACAGGCTCAGTGAAATGAACTGAGAGGTCAGTGTGGTTAAGGGGGGAGAGAGAGCAAAATAATATTGGAGTTACTAGAAGATAATCCAATGTCCTTAAGATTTTGAGGTGAGGGAAATGAGGATACAAATATGAAAAATAAAAAATAAAAGGAAGAAGGGTTGGAGGCCTGATGAGGAATGTTCCCATAAAGGTCATTCCCATCTGACATGGAAAATAAGGATTTTGAGGTGGGGAGAAGCACGTGGAGGTAGATTTGGTTAAAGCTCTTCTATCTCATATTTGCTCCTGGAGACCTCATGGTCAGTCTGGATTTGAGGACTATTGCAGTGACTTGCGAGGGTTCCTCAGGGTGAGAGAGATGGACGAGAATCTTGGTTCATGATCAGAAGGCTGGATTTATTGATTTATGATATATAATACATTATAACTATACTAAAAGGAATAGAGAGAAGAGTTGCAGAAGCTTGCTAAGCTACTAATAGAATAGGAAAGAATGAATAACAAAAATCTGTGTCCAGGGACTCTGTCCCCGAGCCTGCTCCTGTGATTGGCCCTTAATTGTAAACATGGAACATGAGCCAATCACAGGTGCACCTGCTACATTCCACAGCAGCTGATATCAATTGTTTACATTCTTCTTCTGGGGCCCCAGCTTCCCAGAAGAGGAAAAATCCCAAAGAAAGGATTTTATGAAAAAAATGTCTGTGACAGAGCACTGGCCAACTTATCCCAACACCAATCCATGCTTCCATCATTCCTTTGCACCAATTCATCTTCATCAACCCTGATGCCTCTTTTTGGAGGAAAATCCCTGTGCATTTCAGTCAAACTGGTGCTTGTGAACCCCTCGAGGAGGACCCTGAGCAGAGTTGCGTTATCTCAAATGATCCCAGCCACCTGAGAATCTGAAACCTTCCTCTCATGGCGCTTCTTTCAGTCCCAACCACGTTAGCTTATGTTGTGGTAGAGCTCTGATGTTCCAACCTGATGAAATAAATGCAAATAGGTGTGTGCAGCTGAATTATTGTCTGTGCACAAAGGCAGCCCCTCAGAGATTAAATTTTCCATTTGTATTCTCGCTACTTGGCAAGTCCTATTTGCCTGGTTATAATTGCAGAGCCTCAGTAAACAAGCAGATAACAGAAGGCCTTGCTAAGTCCCTCTTCTTAAGAGACTATGAAGGGGAACTAATTTATTTCCAACATGGAGGCATCCAGACAATTTCACCGCATCTTGTTCCAGTTATGAAAGCCAAATGAGAACTAAAGCCACATTTACTCAGAAACTGGAGATATCCACACTAATTTTGGTTAATTCTGTCAAGTGCCTTTTGACAGCTGGAGAAATTACTGCAGTTTGTTTGCTTTTTCTCTGGATGACTTTCAGCTCTCTGTGAAAGTGTTGTTGTGCTGTTTATTTGGATAAAATTCTCAATTTGTTTGGATATGGAGTAGTTCCAACCTCTTCATGATTGGCCATGGCACAGGATCAAGACTCAGGTGTGATGATCCAAATAATTTACTTGTTTTTGTACTCCTTGGAATGATTTATCTGCTATGCCCACCATTGTCCCACAGCAAAAGAGAGTTGGATATCACCATCCTGGTCCCAGGGAGAAAGAGGGGAATATTTAGTAGGAAAAAACCAAAAAGAGCTGGAACCTACAAATTCTTTGTTCTTTTATCCTCCCAGACTTCTCAGACACCTGAACTCTTTTCCTGGGAAGTGCATCTGGGATGTCTCCTTGTAGAAACCAAAGAATTTATTTTCTCCCTAAGATCATGAGATAAGGAATAAGATATTGATCCAATATATTTTGCCCGTGTTTAGTTGAAAAATGAAAGATTAGTAAGCAAATGTCATTAGGTTTGATCTTTCATAATAGGTAAAGTAGTTGATATATTTAACACATATTTAACACATTTTATTTTTTAATTAATTTCTGTGTCTCATGAGCATATTTGTTCATTGATTATCTTTGCAATACCTCCAATTTGTTCTACCTTTTTAAACCAAGAATACATCATTTACTAAAAAAACCCTGTTACTTCCATTATTCAAACATTTTTGGATGGCAAAGAGGCATCAACAATAAATAAATAGAGGGTTACACTGAGAGAAGCCCTGCAGGATACTCTGTGATCCTATGAGAAGTTTTTTGCCACATTAAACAGGATAATGAATCCACAGGTAATGAAGAGGTGCCAGCAGAATAATTTGGCTGAAATTGCAGAGCTTGTGGTTATAAACTTCTTAATTTTCCTCTAATCACTGGGGTGGTGTTCTTTATTAAAAAAAGGAATAAAAATTAGAGTCTGGTTGTCATCTTGAGTAAGAGGATATAAATATTAAAAATTGATAATGTTAATTCCCAGTTTATTTTGCTTTATTTGAATATGCACTTGCCTTTAGGTGCGTCAAAATTGAAATATATTATGAATCAAAAAGAAAAAAAAAGTCTGGTTTCTGTAGAATGAGAGAAATAGCTTTGAAGAATGGTTTGTAGCTGGCAGAGTTAACTTTGTTAAACTTGCTGATGTTGCAATCTTCATCCATCTAAGTTCTGGGGGAAAAAAAAAAGGACAGATCAATGTTCTTTACAAGTGCTTTGTTTTATTTAGAAGTGACAACATTCATTACTGCTCCCCTTATAAATCACTTCACACATTAACAGAGAACGACCAAATTGCTTCTCATTCTTGCTGAGAATCATTAGTAACTCTCCAAATCCCAGATAATTATGTCTTAGTTTTTTTAAACAACACCTGTGTCACTGTTAAAGCTTCGTAGATACTGGGTTTTGAAAAAAAATAATTTAAAAAGACAACTTTTAATGTCTCATTTGCACATAATTCCCCTAAACTTGTTCTCCAAGAATTCAATTGGAATACAAGAAAATGCCTTAAATTGCGTAGTTTTATTGGAACTCTCCTTCCAATTGTCAGAGTAATAACCTCATTGTCATGGTTTGACACTGGCACAAGGCCAAATGCCCCCATGAAAATACACCTTCTCTGGTGTCTGCTGTGAGATTTTGACCAGGAATAAACAAAGCAGGCTCTCACTTGAAAAAAAGAAAAGTTTATTAACTAAACTACAAAAACAATTACTAAACTACACACAAAAGAAAAAAAAGAAAACACAAAGAAAATGAAAACCTCACAAAAACACTCTCCTCCTCCTCCCCCCTAAATTCCCAATACAATACATCTTCCAAAATCACCAATTCTGGGTCCAGCACCACCCCTTTAGAATGCTCAAATTTCAGTTCCTCAAGAGGAGAGGGAGTCCTTCCATGTGTCATGGTGGCCTCTTCCGTCCTTGTTCCGCTGCTCTCACCACCAAACAAGAATCAGGGCTGCTTCCAGGGTTGTGTTTTTAAGGATGCTTTGTCCAGTTCCAGAAAAGCACAGTTTTTCACCTTTGGGACATCTGTCCCCCCCATATTTTATATACCCCCTGGGGCTGAGGGGTACCCACACTGAATCTTCTTTGGCTCTGGGACATTTCTCCCCCTGGACTCAGTCTCTGTATCACACGGAAACATGGCTCTGTCCATGGCTACACAAAAGAGTCCAGCATAAAATGCCACTCCATCTTCTCCCTTTTTCCAACATCTCTCACTCTCTCTCTCTCTGATCCAGACCTTCATCACTCGTCTAGGAAAGGTTAATGTTCAGTAAGGTTTTCATTGTCCAAGAAGGGTTAAAACTCCTCCGAGCCGCTGGACTCCTGGCTGCACCCCCCCATCTCCTCAGCCGGGCTGCCTGCTGCCAGCACATGTTTACTGAATTTCCAGATAACGGCCACAAACACAGGCTGCACTCTCTCTCTCTGTCTCTTTTGTGTAGCCATGGACAGATGATCCCTGTTCGGTGGTGAGAACACTGGAACAAGGACGGAAAAGGCCATCACGACACACGGAAGGGCTCCCTCTCCTCTTGAGGAACTGGAAGTTGAGCATTCTAAAGGGTGGTACTGGACCCAGAATTGGTGATTTTGGAAGATGTATTGTATTGGGAATTTAGGGAGGAGGAGGAGGAGAGTGTTTTTGTGAGGTTTTCATTTTCCTTGTGTTTCCTTTTTTTTCTTTTGTGTGTAGTTTAGTAATTGTTTTTGTAGTTTAGGTAATAAACTTTTTTTTTCAAGTGAGAGCCTGCTTTGTTTATTCCTGGTTAAAATCTCACAGCAGACACCAGAGAAGGTGTATTTTCATGGGGGCATTTGGCCTTGTGCCAGTGTCAAACCATGACAATGAGGTTATTACTCTGACAATTGGAAGGAGAGTTCCAATAAAACTTCACAATTTAAGGCATTTTCTTGTATTCCAATTGAATTCTTGGAGAACAAGTTTAGGGGAATTATGTGCAAATAAAACTCCTCCGAGCGGCTGGACTCCTGGCTGCACCCCCCCCCCCCCCCCCCATCTCCTCAGCCGGGCTGCCTGCTGCCAGCACATGTTTACTAAATTTCCAGATAACTGCCACAAACACAGGCTGCACTCTCTCTCTCTCTCTGTCTCAGTGGTTGGGCCAGGTGGCAATATTCAAATCTGAGCACTCATTGGCCCCATCCACAGCATCCCAGAAATCCTGTTTCCGGGTCAAACCATGACACTCATCTACAGTGTTATACATTCCTGAATAATAAAGATTTCTTCCAGCCTTCCTGCCTTTTTAACTTTTGCAGTGGAAAGAAATTTTTCCGCATTCAAACTCCCTTAGCTTTTATACTGCTGCCCCTAAATCTGTTTTTAAAAAGGTGGGAAAATCTCTTTGGATACTGAGCTCACAGAATATAAATGTGCAGCTAATTTAGAACCTACACCAATCATGAGGTCACCCAAATTTTGGGTTGATTTTGATTGAGGGAATTTTGGTTTTTATTCTACGTTCTACTCCTAGGTTACTCTGGAGAGTACCTCCACACCAGCAGTGTAAAGTATTTGTATCCTTATGTTCAACTCTCCACAGCCAAAAGGAATCTGGTTGGAAAAGGCATCTCATGGAAAATTAGATTTTGGGGCATCAGATGGAATAAAAGTGGTTAAGGAAAAATCTGCACAAGCAATGCAAAGGGCAAAAAAACTTTGGCCACAGAGTCTGAGTAACTGCTGGAATCAGGATGAGGGAGGAACATGAACAAACTTCATCATATCTGATTTCTGTATCATTTAATCTGCTATTCCAAGGGTCAATGGGATAAACTTTAAATAAAGTTTATTTATTTAAACCCCACCAATTTTATTTCAAAGGGATGGCATAAAAAGGTTAATTCTGAATCCAGGAACTTTTTCTTTATGGATTTCTCACCAAACACTCCTTTAAACACACATATAAAAACCCCCATTATTACAATTACAAAAAATAACTGAACTCCTTTATTTTGATTTCTCTTTCTCAGCTGTTAGAAACAAACCACAGAAGGTAGTTTTTCCATTTTAGTGGCTCTTCACCTCTTACATTGTGATGGGAAATTTGTACTGACGTGCTTGACCTATAAAAATCCCTCAGAAAGTCGTGATCGATATCTGGGGGATGTTTTGAAACACTTGGATGAAAGGCACTATAAAATTAGAAGTGTTTTCCTTATTTGTACTCTGACACTAATATTTACCTTTGAGCTTGAGCTTTTGGCAGAGTTTTCAGTCTCTGTTCCCATTTAAGGAAAGCAATTCTGCACAACTTTTAGGGGGGAAGAAACAGAGGGAATGCTCTCCATTTCCCAACCTTGTGAGTTAGATTTTGTTCCCTATTAACGCCTTTACCTACTCAAGGCAGTCAAAGAGAAATAATGTATCAGAATAAAATTTAATATGGTACCATGTCATTAAACTCATTGAAAAAGGGAAGAAATAATAAATAATAATTTGAGGAGAGAAAAAGCAGGTGTTTGAATGATCTGAAGAACCTGTCACTAAATATTTATTTTCCCTTTCAACTCACACACAATGAAAAAAAGGTATTTTACACACACACACAATAAACCAAGTTCAACTAAGACCTGGAATATTTTACAATCTCAGGTCATTCTTGAGAATAAGGAAGAAATGGGTGTAGTGGAGAGAACAAATAGTTCAGAAAGGCTTTATGATTTCTACCAGTGCTTTCTTAGGAATTATTTCACTCCTCTGTCCTCTGGCTCTTCTATCTCAACAGCAGAGAAATCACTCTTCAGCCTTCTGGAGATGGTTTTAGGAGGCTGATTTAGCCCATATACAGGTTTTTTTTAAATACAATTTTTTTTGGTCATTTTTTCAGTGCTTTATAACACTTCCCATCTGAATGCTGTGTTTTAACTGGAATAACCTTGCAGCAGTTTGTAATTCAATATGGGTTTAGTTACAGTGGGTTTCAATCTGTTTGAAGTATGCACATGGGTTTATCAGGATTCCCAGTTCATCTGAGGGAGACAGGCTGAACTCCTTGGTGGTTTAGGATGACTGTCACAGTCAAATATAATCTTGTCTAAGCTCTCCTGATTTTGTCCTCAGCCTTGTCACAGGGCCTGTGTGAAGATCAACCTCTCCCCCATTAATCTTCCATTTCACAGGGATGCTTTGCCAAATCCTGTTGCTTTCCTGATGCCTTGTGCAGGCTGACCTAGAGCAGAGGCTGGACAGAGCTAAAGAATAAAGCAGGGATTTATTCAAAGGCCTCCATGGATGCACCTTGGGCAGCACCAGAGCCCAGCCAGGGCTGCACCCAAGATGAACCAAAATGGCCCCAAAATGCACGAGCACTCCCGGGGTCTCTCCCTGGGATCAGTTCTGCTCCATTTGCACCTTGCAGTTCATTGTCCCATTCCAGCTTTAGCCCAGGCAGTCCCACCCTGCTTGTTTTTCTCTCTCCAGCCCACGGTGTTTGTGCTCTGGGGCTGAGATTTGGATCATTTGTCCTTGGTGCCCAGCTGGAGCAGGAATTGTTTTGTCTCCCTGCTCTGTGCACAGAGCTCACCATGCCCTGATGTGGAGTTCAGAACAGCACACTAAAGCAGCACAGAATCTGAAAAATAGAAAAGCCAAAACCGAAAATCTGAAATCATTCCCACACCTCAAAAAATCTCTAAATTCCATCCAGCTGTACAGCTCCACTAAGCCCAAATGTTGGTGTTTGATGTCCCTCATCACTGCTGGTTCCAACTTTAATAATCTTTATTTTCCGCAGCTCTTAGAGCCCTTTCTTTTATCAGAGAGCTTCTCTTCTGATAAAATATTGCAGGATCATTTCTCCCTGTCTGGTTTGACAATCCAGAGCTGATCCAGGCCCCACTGTGCTGGGTTTGATTGCATTCAAGCTTCCTTCTTTCACCTTTGGTTTGGAATTCAAATCACACCATATTAACCTCCTCCCCCCAAAGCTTTTCTCTGACTCCATTCCCATTCATTTCTCCTTTTTCTCCCTTTCTCTTCCAACAGGCTTCTCATGTCCTGGAATTAAATGGGTCTGGGAGTCAAGAGAGAAGTGGTGAGGAAAGGGGCTGAGCAATCAGCTACAACTCCAAGTATGAGTGTGCTGCACACTAAATAATGGCAATTCCCTTAAAACCACCATGGGAATAACGAACCACCGAATCCTGGAGTTGGAAGGGACATTAAAGATCATCCATTCCCACCCCCTGCCATGGGCAGGGACACTTTTCACTATCCCAGAATGCTCCAAGCCCCATCCCACCTGGCCTTGGGCACTTCCAGAGATCCAGAGGCAGCCACAGCTTCTCTGGGCACCCTGTGCCAGGGCCTCACCAACTCCCAGGGAACAATTTCTTCCTCATGTGTAACCTAAATTTCCCCTCTTTCAGTTTGAATTATGATTTTTTCCCAGGTAACTCCATTTTCCTCATGAAACCCACAACTAATAGACAAAAAGCCCTAATGAAATCCATTTATTTTTTGGTGTTTATCAGCCAGCCTCTCTGTGGGGCTTTTAGCTGGCCCCAAACAAGCACTGCTCAGTTCTGGATCACTTTATCTTCTCTGCCCAGAAAGGGAAAGGAAATGGAGTTTTACACACAGCAAAGGAAGGCAGAGGGAGGAAGTTTGAATCCTGGCTGAAAGGAACTGATAAAGCATTCATTAAAAAAAAAATTCAGTGTAGTAATTTAGCCCCACAGACATGACAAATACCAAAGGAATTGGACTGATGTGGTCCATGGCAAACAGGTCAGACAAGCTGAATGTTCTGCCTCTTGCATGTCTCCCACAGCAGTAAAAGTTTTTCAAAACTCCAAAGTGTGCAAGCAAATATGATTTTTCTACTCTGACTGGAACCCAGGAATCAGGGATGCCGTAATGGGGATAATCAGAGCAGTTGCTGCTCTGGGGAAAACTTTCTGAGGGATGGCGAACACATTTTTAGGTTCTTTAGGACATAATCCAGAGGGAGCATCTCTCTAAGCAGATGAATGGAAATATTTCTCTTGTGGCAGTCACTTTATTGGGATAACTGTTGAGGAAGAGTTTTTTTTCAGTGAGAAACTCAAAATCACAAATACAAACTGCTCCTACTCTTGTTGCCAACAATTTCCCTCTGCCACATTTATTCTGTGGATTAAATGAGATGTTCTTCGTGGTGCTGGCAAAAACCACAGACCAGACACTGGGTAGTGCGGGACATTGGAATTTTATCTGCTTCTGTTTGTGGTCTCAAAAGTCTGAGGCAAATGAGTCGTTCCACCACTTCTTGTCACACAAATCCACTCTTTGGTCCATGTCTCACAGCAGGGCCAGGTTTCTTGGTCACATACAGCAAATATCCAGAACACCTGCAAAGTTCTAATTGCCAAGCTTGAATTGAAGTTAATAAATTTAGAGGAAAAGCAACTAAAATGTGATGAAGTATAGGTTAGGTAGCAACACCACAATAACAATTTGTGGTGTTGCTACCTAACCTAAATTTGCAATAACAAATCACCACAGGATGTGAGAGAAGGATCCACAGACTGTAACCACAACAGGAAATGATAAAATAGGCCAGAGAGATTTACCTGGGCTTTAAAGCAAGATATCATTGCTAACCCACAGAGGACAGAATTCAGTTTTTCCTCCCAAATGAATGTGGTCACTCCATCCTTTCAGCTCATGAGCGGGTATTCCTTGGCATTTAAGAGTTTTGGATGGGACAGAGCCATCCCAGGAAGAGGGACGAGACATTAATTCTTTTATCATCGGCTTTGCTTAAGCCAGCCCTGGAACCAAATTCTAAAACATCACATTATTCAGGTTTTCAGTTTATTCTGTTATTTGCAGGTTTAGCCTGAGTAAAACAAATAAATATCTGATTTTCCCCTCTGCCCATTGGTAAATAGGATTAGCCCAGTCTTTCCCAGTATATCACACACATATTTCTGCCTCCATCAGTCAGGTTACTTAAAAATGATTCCCTGATTAATCTATATCAGCTCACAAGTGTTTTTGTGCTGCATTTCTCAGTCATGTTTGTTTTCACATGAAAGAGGAGACAATTATTGTTTATATTTATATTAAATATGCTATATTTATATTAAAAGATACATTAAAATATCTATATAAAAATACATATAAATATCTAAAAAATTAAAATATATTAATATATAGAAATATATATAGAAATATCTAAAATATTTATTTTAACACAAAATATTTCACTTTGGGCTCAGTGTTTAGACCATATGATATGTTTAGACCCATGGGAACAGCCAAAAAAAAATTCTTGAAGTGACCTTGCAGAGTTCTTTGGTTTTCAGGATAAATTTCTTTTATAATTCTATATTTACAGTATGGTATTTGGGAATAACACCAGTGAATATGTCCTTGAGTTAAATAGACACTTGATTCCTGTCACCCAATAAGTTTTCTTTTGCTGCATTAGGATGGGGAACAGAATGATTTATGGTGCATCAATAAATAGATTACCTCAGCTTGGAAGAAAAAGAAGAAAAAATTAATAAATGCATGCAATATTTTGCAGTATAATAAGGACCAGTATTTAAATAGCTGGGTATAATCAGGCACAAGCTCTCCTGCTTTCAGATGAACACTGTGTTCTTTCCTGTGGTGTGTGAAAAATAAAGTGCTAAAAGAAAACCTCTCACTTCCAAGATTTCTGGATGACTTGTGGTCTGTGTTATATTAAGAACTAAACTGAGCTACGTTATTAAAAATAATTTAAGTACAAAACTAAAATTATCAAATAAATATAGTTAGTTAATAGGAACACTTTTTTCCCCCCGAAGATTCTACAAACAAGAACTTGGAAAATGCCACTTTTTTCATCAGACTTGTTTTGAGAAAAGTCTTTATATCTAAAACTTACAACTATTATTCAAAAGAAAAGCTGTTATCTATGGAATTAAACTTAAGAATATTTCACTTTATAGATGTAACAGACACACCACATCATCTGTAGAAAAATGCATGCAGAGAGTTTTTCACTCTTGGGCACCCCTTTTATGGGTGATATAAATTACACTTTGGAGATGCTTTATCCACTCCTTAAACAACACAGGATGGCCAGGGTGACATGAAAAACTCATTTCAATTATCTGTGTTATCAATCCAAAATGTAAGAAGTGGCAAACTACACAGAGTTGCGAATTTTATCATTTTCCCTCATTCTGTGCAGGATATTATTGATGATGTGGTAGGAAAACAATATGTGTGTGGGGAGAAATCATCTATTCCAGCATTTTTCTGCTGTTGAGATGCACCTGGCAGCTCGAGCTCACCTGGCAAAACAGAACTCCACGTTTCCCTTTGCATATTTAAAACTAAAGTGAAATTGCTGGAAGAAGTAGCTGAGGATGTGTGGTGTGCTCTGTCAGAGATGATGTGAGGGCCAAGAGCAAATCCATTTCAAAGTCAGCAGTAGGACAGCTCTGTTACATAAGGTGCAGAATGCCTGGAATAGCACTGCCACGAGGGCTCTGTGAGACTGGGCTATAGAAAATGCTATATAAAAGCTTTTTATATAAAGCTGTATAAAAACAAGGCATTATTTATTCACCGTGTTCAATCCGCTTCATTTTGCCTCAATTCCTTTCCAAAATTAGGACAAGGAGGTGAGTGCATGAACAAAGCAATCCAAGCCATCTTCTCTGAAATCTTTCTGTTTTTGCTCTCTTGCCAAGAGCAGTGATTTGTGTTCATTCTTCATTCTGTGGAAAATTTTAAGCAGACAGGACATACCTCAGAGGTGTTGGGCTGTAGTGCTGAGTGTAGGTTTACTGAATGTCCTTGCAGGGATATAATTGCCACTAAAAATCACAGATATTCTGCTCATAAAAAGCTGAAGATGATTAAACCTAATGAAAGTCTAATAAAAATTTGCCCTGACTGGGTCTGATCTGCAATACAAGCCCAGGATATCTGCACAGGGAATACCCAGCAGGAGCATCACACCCAGCAATGCCTCAATTCAGTAAGCTCAGGAATATTAACCAACATTTCTGCAGGGAAGTGAGCCCCTTTTCCCCTCACTGAGAATTTGCCACTTAAAGAACTTTATACTCACCTTTATTTTTATTTATGCTGTTTATTTTATTTAGTTATGCTATTTATATTTATTACACTCTCCTCACTCTTCCTCTTATTGCATTTTGGGCATCATCACCAATTCATGCTCATAATCAGTGTGCTACGAAACCTTCTCATCTTTCAGGGCTAGGCTGAGGTGGTTTGAGATAAAAGACATGGCAATCATAGCAGGATATTTCATAATACCTCGAAAGAAAAGAGAGCTGCATTTCCACTCTGAGCTACAAACACTCTCATTCAGTCTCAGATCCCTGATTCCTCACTCTCCTCTGCCTCAGCTCTGTGAGACCCATGAGAAAACCTTCCCAAACGCATCCCACAAAAATGGGGTTTGGTTACAGGGCTCCAGAATCTGTGTTGTCTCTGAAAAAAGCAAATTTATGGCTTTATTTCTACACAGCTGCTGGAAAGTAGAAACTTATGTGGGCAAATTGTTCTTAAAGTCTTTGCAGCGGTCCCAGAGTGTCAGAGAAATAGCACAAAAACAAGGTCAGTGCCTGTGGCTCACAAGATTCAAAGCAAGGAGAAGATAGAAAATTTCAAAAATAAGAAGATAGGCCTGCCCCAATATAGATTTCTGTGTGGAACTCAGGAAAAAAAGGCGAGTTTTCTGTAAATAGATCAACAACAGAAGGAGGGCTGAGGGGAATCTCCATCCTTTACGGGATGTGGACCTGAACATGAGCCCAGGTGTGGCATTCACATTCTCTAGAAAAATCCACTCTTCCAGGATTTTGCTCCTAGGAAGCTGAGAAGCCTCAGAGAAAAGGAAAACATTTCTTATCTCATTTGCTTCTCCTGTGTTGTGCTCATGTGGAATGTGTTTGGAGATTGTTTACCCACGGGTGATTGTTCCATTGGATTCTGCTGTGAGTTGTTTTCACTCTTTGGCCAATCAGGGCCAAGCTGTGTCAGGACTCTGGAAAGAGTCAGGAGTTTTCATTATTATCTTTTTAGCCTTCTGTAAGTGTCCTTTCTGTATTCTTTAGTATAGTATATTATATTATAGTATAGTATAGTATAGTATAGTATTTTTAATATAATACATTATTATAAAGTAATAAATTATCCTTCTGAGAACATGGAGTCAGATTCATTATTCCTGCCTTTGTTGGGACACAGACAGCAAATACAATACCCAGGAGTGCCCAGCTGTCCAAGAAGGCCAATGGCACCAAGCTGTGCCAGCAGCAGTGTGGCCAGCAGGACCAGGGCAGGGATTGTCCCTCTGTGCTGGGCACTGCTGAGGTTGCACCTCAAATCCTGGGCTCAGTTTTGGGCCCTTCATGACAAGAGAGAATTGAAAACTGCACCAAGAGATACTTGAGAGCAAGAGTTGAAGCAAATTGATAGGAATTAGGCTCCTTAGCCTAAATATTATTGGTTTTGTATGGTATTTTCAGGGACTCCTGTGGCAGGGAAGAATGCTGGATCTGACTCCATATTCTCAGAAGACTAATTTTTTTTTATAATACTATAGTATATTAAAGAATACTATATGATACTATACGATACGATACGATACTATACTATAGAATACAGAAAGGATACAGACAGAAGGGTAAAAAGATAATAATGAAAACTCCTGACTCTCTCCAGAGTCCCAACAAAGCTTGGCCCTGACTGGCCAAAGAGTGAAAACAACTCACAGCAGAATCCAATGGAACAATCACCTGTGGGTAAACAATCTCCAAACACATTCCACATGTGAGCACAACACAGGAGAAGCAAATGAGATAAGAATTGTTTTCCTTTTCTCTGAGGCTTTTCAGCTTCCCAGGAGAAAAACCCTGGGTGAAGGGATTTTTCAGAATATGTGAATGGGAAAGTTTTCTACCTCTTACCATGAAAAAGGAAAAGAGCTGATGTGTATTTAAAGTTTCTCCAGCCAAAAGATCTCAGCTTCAGAAGCATTCAAATGTGAGGCAAACACTGAAGCAAAAACACATCATAAATTAGAAGCTGAATTTCTGTGGACATCACTCAAAACTGGAGTTATGGGGATTTTTTTTCCCCATTTAGCTCATTTTTAGCCACTCTTGATGAGATCATTTTGCTGAGCTGAAGACCTCCCATGTCCCTTCCCCAAATTGTGCTGCTGTGTCAGCCTGGCAGCACAGGAATTCACAGGGGTGAACAATGACTCTGACCTCACTGTGGCAATGGAAAATATGTCAAATTTATTGACCCAGCTGCTTTCCCATTCAAGGGGATGAGCCAGCACTGGCAAGTGTTTCCAGCTGCACTAATTGACAGTGCAGTGTGTTCTAGCACCAGGCCAGAGCCCTACCTGAGGTGATGCTTGAATGCCCCTCCTGTGCAATCAATACTGGGCTCATTTGTGTTTTAGCAGAGTGTGTGGAGTTTGTAGCACGTTCTGAGAGGTTTAAAACCATGGAGTCAAACCTCTTGTTTTTGCTGGACAAAAGGAGACTCAGGGGTGCCCTCATCACTCTCTGCACAGCTCCTGAAAGGTGCCTGTGCTCATCTGGGGCTGGGCTCTGTCTGCAGCAGCACTGACACACCCAGAGCACACAGCCTCGAGCTGCACCAAGGGAAATACAGGTTGGATAGCAGGAAAAGTTTTTCACAGAACGGGTGATAAAGTTCTGGAATGGCTGCCCAGGGAGGTGGTGCAGTCCCCATCCCTGGGTGTGTTTAACAAAGCCTGGATGTGGCACTGGGTGCCAGGGTTTAGTTGAGCTGGTGGGGCTGGGTTGGACTCGATGATCTTGAAGGTTTCTTCCAACATGGTCATTCTGGGAATTCTGTGAAATTGTGAGTTAACAAAGCCACAAAGCCCTCAAGGGGAACTGTGTGGTGAGAATGACCATTGGAAAAAATCAGGGACAAGGAGCATGAAATCATAGAGTGGTTTGGGTTGGAAGGGACATTTAAACTCATCTTTCTCCATCCCTTTCATGGACAGGGAAAGGGATGGAAAAAGGGATCCCTTCCACTATCCCAGGGTGTTTCAAGCCCAGCCTGGCCTTGGACACTTCCAAGGATCCAGGGGCAGCTACAGCTTCTCTGGGAAGCAATTCCAGGGTCTCACCACACTCAAAAGGAAGAATTTCTCCCCTAACTTCTAGTCTAAACCTCATCTCTTTAAGTTTTGTCCTAGGTTGACTTATATGATGCTCTTATCCCCAGTTGTCTCATTCTGTTATGCTGAATAATAAGTTTTGCACATTTAAGACTTGTTCCCGAGAGTGAAGGAGGGACAGAAGAAGCACAGTTTGTTTTCAGACACTGCACTCACTCCTCCACATTCCTGCTCCTGGGCTGTGTTGTCTGTGGATGGACAGACAGCGGGACAGAGCTCTCCTTTGCTTTTAGTTAGTTTAGCTAGCTGAGGCAAAGAAGTTCCCTGGACTGTGTTTTTTTCCCTTTTCTTTGGCCCTGTTTAACCTGCTCTGGCCTGAACACCCAGGGGAGCACCGGCAGCTGCACCTGAGGCCCACCGGGCCGGGCCTGGCCTGCGACATTTCCAGCACTGAGGGACTGATCAGAGACTGAGTGAGCTGAGCTGCAACCCGGGGAGGGACTTTCTCAGTTTGTCATCTCTTTTGGAGCAGCAAGGGGTTTTATTGGTTAATATTGTTTAGGTTTTATTGTTTAATAAACAGTTTTTTTCCACTTTTCTCCAAGGAGGTATTTTCTCCCGGACCAGCTGGTGGGGAGGGGCCGATTGAATTTGCTTTCCTATTAGAGCCCCTTTGGGGTTTCTCTCCCAAATTTGCTCTGAACCAGGACAAGTTTAAAGCCATTCTCCCTTGTCCTATCACTGCATTTAAGTTTTTAAATCGTAATTCTAAAATTTGAACTAGAAGTTATTCAAATCCCACCAGCAAGATAATTTAAATTTACATGTCAAAAGGGAAAGAAGCAGAGGATCTTAGGAGAATTTACTGACAGACAGAAACATCTTGTTGAGCTGCAGTAGAGTCAGAAAAGAATGAAAATGCAAAAGGAGCATATTAGTGAAACAGATTGCTTAACCTGGGAGAGACTCCTTAACATCATAATAAAATATCACATATATTCTCCATCTACTGGCTTTAATTCTTGGGATTTCAGGAGTACCATTAAAACAAGTTTTACAATAATACTTCTGGGACTCTGAAGTACTTAAAATAAATTAATAAAAAGAGGAAAGTCAGAGAAATATTTATTGCTCCATTGCTGTCAAGAATTATGGGCCGTATCAGACCATCTGTCAAGAAGAAAAAAATGAACAGACATAAGCACAGCCTCCAGTAGTGTTATGTGGGAGACAAAACAGCAGATGAAAAGGTCAGAACTCCTCCTCAGCAGTGCTTGTTGAAGCACAGGCCAGCTCCAGCAGCCAGCAGGGCTCTCAGGGAGTGAGTTACCCTCAGCCCCTGTGCCCCATGAGCCAGGATCCCCTCTAGGCCTGGGTGACCAAAGCAGCCTTTGTGATAAATCTGTGATTCAGCTCCCTCTGACATGGCCAGGCAGCTCAGCCATTCCTGCCTCACCTCCCATGTGATTATGAAAGGCAGGAAGATTTTTGTTTTCCATCATTATAAGGCAGATAATAAATCTCTTGTGGAGATCAGCTGTCTCCAGTGGGAGGGACCTCACAATGGGGCAGGGGAAGGACTCTGGCTCCTCTCCCTAAAAAGTGACAGGAACAACATGTGAATGTCCATAACCCCCATTTCCATCTCCCTGCGCCTCTGGTGGGGAGGAGGCAGAGCTGGGAAGGAGAGAGGGATGGGGGGAAGGTGTTTTTAAGATTTATTGTACTTCTCACCATCCCACACTGAGTTTTTTGCTGTTTTGAATTTCCACAAGAATTTTTTTTAATTTCCACAAGAAATTCAATTAACATCCCTGGCTTTGAGTCTGCTTTGCTTGGGACTGCATTTGGTGACTGATGTGTCTCTGTCCTTATCCCAGCTCATGAACCTTTTCTCTCCCCTGCCCACTTGGAGAGGGGAGGCTCAGAATGGCTTGGGTGCCCATCCAGACAGTGTCAACCCACCACAGTACTAACAACACAGAATTAATTTAATAATAATAATAAACTACACATTTCAAGGCTCAGACTTCTGCAGAGACATCAGAAAGTCTTGTTTGTGGAGCTTTAGAAAAGATCTCATGCAAGGGGTGCAGCATCTCCCAGGTGCTGCTTGGCTTGTACAAGGAATGAGCCAGGATGTATTTGCTCCCCTGGGAGGCATTGACAGGGTCCCAGGTGCCATTTCTCCTTCCTGCAGCAATCCAAGATGTTCTTCTCCTCAAATCCAAAATGTTCATCTGCTGAAATCCAAAGTTTTCTTCTGCTGCAATCCAAAATGTTCTCCAGCAATCCAAAAATGTCCTTCTGCAGCAATCCAAAATGTTCTTCTCCAACAATCCAAACTGTCCTTCTGCTGGAATCCAGAAGGTCCTTCTGCAGCAAACTAAAATGTTCTTTGCAGCAATACAAAATGCTCATCTGCTGCAATCCAAAATGTTCTCCAGAAATCAAAAATGTCGTTCTTCAACAATCCAAAATGTTCATCTGCTGAAATCCAAAATGTTCTTCTACTGCAATTCAGAATGTTCTGCAGCAATCCAAAATGTCCTTCTGCAACAAACTGAAATGTCCTTCTGCTGGAATCCAAAACTGTCCTACTACTGCAATCCAAAATGTTCTGCTGCAATCCAAAATGCTCTTCTACTGCAATTCAAAATGTTCTCCAAAAATCCATAATGTTCTTCTGCAGCAATCAAAAATGTTCTGCAGCAATCCAAAATGTCCTTCTGCAACAATGCAAAAATGTCCTTCTCCAGCAATCCAAAATGTTCACCTGCAGCAATCCAAAATGTTCTTCTGCTTCAATCCAACATGTTCTCCAGCAATCCAAAAAGTCCTTCTGCAGCAAAGGTGGCAGGACAAGTGTAGGAAGTTGCCTTTTCCTCCTGCACATCTTTTTGAAGAGTTCATATCTGCAAATGGGAAATCAATGCCAGCTCTTAGCAGGGGGATGCATATTCAGGGAATTCCTGCTGTTCCTGCCATTCCCCACCAGGAGTTCCTTGGAGAAATTGGAGGAAAAATTACTTATTAAAGGAATATTCAAAATCAGAAGACCCCAAAGTGTTAATGTACAAATTATAGTTTCAGTTATAATCTGATGTGGCAACTCCTAAGTAGAATGAATATTCTGAAGGAAAAAGTCCTCAAAACCCCCATTCCAAAACTCAGAATTTACTGTAGGTGTTATATCAGCAAGAATCGAGGATTGCATGGTCTGACATCACTTTCTCCAGTCTTTATCAGCTTGAAAATGTTTTAATCCTTCCTGACACTGATAGAAAGAGACAAATTGTGTCACTGAGGTTGAATTTCACAGCATGAGTAGCAAGGAGCAGGTTACAATCAGATCTCTCCCTTTCAAAGGAGATAAATAAATAAGTAGACAAATAAATTAATAAATAAAAAGCCTGCAGGCAATTTCATATTTCATTTGAAGGGACACCACTCGATACGTCTCTTGAAGTGACCCTGAGGAAACATGAATTTCTTCTACACCAAATTCAGGGTCTCTTTGGTCAGTGTCATCACAAAGCTCTTTGTGCTTGAGAACCCTTCTCCAGGGCTGCCAACCCCACTCCTCCTTTGCTCTGGGAATTTAATTTCAGACCTTTTAGCCCAGAAGGGATTGGGGAATCATGGAGTTCCTCCAAGGCTTGGATATCAGCATCATGATGAGGACCAGACTGCAGGGGAGACAAGAGGCTCCACTGTGGCAATTTAAGTGGGATGGTTGGATCTGAAACCTCACAAACTCAAGCTGCCTCTTCACAGGCTGAATCTGGATGTCTTTGGGTATGTGGCAAATATTTTGACCCACATATCTGAAATTTAACAGGTTTGTAAACTAAAGATAAATGGAACTCTCACCAAACCATTCTGTGGTTGATTTTATTTGTTTTTCTTTTGCTAGATGATGTTAATGTCTGTCCAAACAAAATGCAGTCATGTCTTTCTCCCAGCATCTATCAAATTCCTCAGGAACAGAAGGTGACATTTTATTTTGGATGAAAACACATATTTGTGTAAGCTCAGAGACTGCTGTTAAAAAATAGAACTTAAACCTTTATTTAAAAATACCTTAAATAAATAAACTCTTCCAACAGTAACAAAAGCAATGACATTTTCTTCACTGCTAAGATTAATAATTTCTTTGTGTACTTTTAAGACAACTTTTCAGTGCCGGCACTGAGATCCCAAGGGATCCACAGAATTTATTTAAGAAAATGAGAATGGGTTGCATTGAAAGTCCACCAAAACCAATGAAATGTTGTCAGCTTTTAATCAAAAATAGTGTGGCCAGCAGGAGCAGAGAAGTGATTGTCCCTGGTGGGGCCACACCTCCAATCCTGGGGTCATTTTAGGGCACCTTGATACAAGCAGGACATGGAGGGGCTGGAGCATGTCCAAGAAAGGGAATGGACCTGGGAATTCACAGAATTCATAGAATCCCCAGAATGATCAGGTTGGAAGAAACCTTCAAGATCATCGAGTCCAACCCAGCCTCAACAGCTCAACCAAACCCTGGCACCCAGTGCCACATCCAGGCTTTGTTAAACACACCCAGGGATGGGGACTGCACCACCTCCCCAGGCAGCCATTCCAGAACTTTATCACTCTTTCTGTGAAAAACTTTTCCCTGATATCCAACCTGTGGTGGTTCCAGTTGTGGGTTTCTCTGGGTCTGGATTGAAGGCACCAGAGACAGCAGTTCATGTTCACACTCAGGTGTTTATTATTTCTTATCAGTAAAACAGTCTCACTGCTGGGAGTTCTGCAGCTTTTCATCAGAAGGCACAAAATGGCCAACAATCTCTTGTTCCAAGGCCTTTTCAGACTAAACTATCCCATTAAGAACTGACACCTGGATTATTTCCCCTTTTAACCCAATAACTGATCCCACAGAGCTGCCATGGGGACTTTTCTGCCCAATTACAAAATGCCACCCAAACCCATGGAGAAGGAGGAAGAAGAAGCACAAAGAAGAAACCCAGGATGACACCCTGTGCCCTCCATCTTGCTGCCATCCACAACACACTAAAAACCCCAAACCCTCAATTTCTCACCCAGTGACACACCCACACTGCTCTCTATAATCTGTTGCACACTTTGGTGGATTCTGGTCTGTCTTGAAGTCTGGGAAACTTTCTCCATGGATGAGGGTCAGAGTCAGTGCTGCCCTGGGGGTCAGGGCACCCCAGAGCAGACACAGAAATATTCCCAGTGCCCTGGGTTTGCACTCCAACCTGAACTTCCCTTGGTGCAGCTTGAGGCTGGCTATTCCTTCTCCAGGAGCTGGTTAGAAAGGCAGATTAAAGAACCAGACTCAGCAGGGGTGGTTCTTTCACCATGGCAGAACTCTCCCCCTTTCCAATTTGTCTCAGATCAGTTCTGCCTCAGGCTGGAGTCTCCACAAGGAAAATATTTTCTTCTCAAAGTGCTTCATTTTATTCCTCACTTTAGGAATACAGACATTTACAGGAAATACCACATGGATATTTTTTGTCTGGGTTCCCTCCTACTAATTCTTACTGATGGGTGAGCAGGAATCACACTCTTCACTCTTGGGTTTAGGTTGTAAGAAAGAAGAGATCCTATTTTCACCTCATCAATTTCTGTATTGTAAGCCTTTATGGGTTTACAAATTGTGTCAAAAAATCTATCCTATTCCTCTGGAAACTCATGACCTGTGTCATGATTAATGGCAGTAAATAAAGGAAACTAAATAAATAAATTTGGTCATGAAATGAATAATTTGTGCTTTCAACAAGCAATTCTCAGTTAACAATAGTCTGTGATGTCACAATGCAATCCAGAGTGTGTGACTCTGCCATTAAGATACAATCAGCATAATAACCAACAAAACACAATTTGATCAAACATTTATAGTAATATTCAAAAGTCACACAACTAAAAATGGACCAAAAAGCAGTTAGAAAGTAGAAAACATTTTAAATGACTGGTGTGTTCTTTAATGTGTTTATTTAAAAGCAAAATTGTGACAAATCAACAATCCTTCTATCTTGATCATGCAAAAGTGCCTTGATAGCAGTTATTTAATCAGAATAAAAGTGGAGGTCATAACCAAAAGAATATCAATGGTAAATCAGAAATAGAATATGAATTTGCTCTAAAATAATTTTTTGTAATCCACATTTTTGGATGAAAATGCCTTTTTTGAACAATGTGAACCTAGCTACCAATTGAGACAACTACCAAAAAATTTTACTTCCAGGGGTTTTTGCATTAATTTGGTTTTTTGGTTTTTTTCCCCCACATAAGCAAGTACTAATTCAACAGGAGTTAATTTAGGGAGCACCAATAACTTTTGCTATGCAGAAAATTAGATTAGATGACTTGTTGGTTTTGGTTTTTTTTATTTAATAATCTGTAAAAAGATTTTGCTACACAGACACACAGAGTGTTTGAAATTGCCAAGCACATGAGATAACTGCAATTCAATTCAAAGAAACATTCCAGCACATCCTGAGGCTGGGGAATGAGAGCTCAGACTAACATATGTTATCTGTCACACTCTCTGGTGTGTCAGATTCCCACACCAGCACAAGATCCAGCACGTGTGTGCCCGGGAGCAGAGGAGAAATTCTGCTGTGACAGATTTACAAGCTGCTCCTCTTCCCCAGCTGCATCCCTGGTGATTCAAAGCACTGGGGAGACAGTGGGAAATTGAATTATTGCCCAGCTCTGCTCAGATTGACACTAAGAGTGAATATTAAGAACAGACCCATCCTGCAGACCATGCAATCAAACCCAAAAATAATTATAAAAATCTTGTTGGATGAATGATGCCATCCCTTTGTAGCAGCTGAGCACAGTCTCACCTGGTTTTGACACTGCAGGAAAGAGGATCTCTACATTTTCACAGTGCCTTGATGTGCTACCAAAATATCCTGTGAAATCCATCAGGATAAAGTGCTTCTCACCCAGAGTGTCCAGAGCAGAGAAGATGCTGACCCTGCCCATCCTGTTTAATCATCCATCAGAACCTTCCCTCCAGTGGAAGGTGTCCCTGCCCATGGCAGGGCTTTGGAACAAAATTATCTTTGAGGTCTCTTCCAACCCAAACCATTCTGGAATTCTGTGATTTCCGTGCAAAGTGATAGGGAAATTCCTGGTGCCCAGTTTGATTTTCCCTCCTACCTTTTCTTCCTGGACTGAGTCCAGGTGGAGCCCTGGTTGCATTCCCATCATACCTTTGTTTGCCCAGTGGCAGTGCCTTGTTTCTCTTGGTTTATAATTATGCCAGATCCTGGCATCTGTGCTAGGGCTTTGTCCCTTTGTTCTGCTGCATCTGCTGAAGCTCTCCCAAAAGTCAGAGCTCTTCTCCCACTCATTGTGGAGTTTTAATTTCTTTTTGCTAGGGTTGGGATTAAGTGTGTGAGATGGTATTTCTTGTTGGGACTCAGATGTTTATCAGTTCTTATCTCTGTCACAGTCTCAAAAACCCTGAGTTTTGCAGCATTTCACTCTCACAAACTAAAAATGGAGCCCCATCTCTCTCTCTGCAAGGCCTTTGAAGGATAAACTGTCCAATTCTGAAAGGACACCTCAATTATTTTTACTTTTAACCCTATAACCAACCACCTGTGCCTGCAATGGGGACTTTTTTATCCAATTACACAAAACCACCCAAACCAAAGGAGAAGGACCAGCCTCCACCCCAAAACCTCCATCTTGCTTTATATCTATTACTGTATTCTAAACCCTTAAACCCTAATTTTCCCACCCAGTGATATTACACATCACCGTGATGTTTCTGAAAATTCATCTTTGCCCAGGATTTTCTCCTGAGAAGCCTCAGAGAGAAATGTAAACCATAATTATCTGATCCACTTCTCCCTGTTTTGCTGCTTTGGAATGTGGCTTGGACATTGTTTACCAATGGGTGAATGTTTGATTGCTTCTGTGTGAATTGTTTTAACTTAATGGCCAATCACAGCCAGCTGTGTAGGACTCTGGAAGGAGTCACAGGTTTTTATTATTCATTCTTGTTAGGCCTTCTGATGTATCCTTTCTCTTTCTTTAGCATAGTTTTAGTATACCATTGTAGTAATAAAATATAATAAAATAATAACTCAGCCTTCTGAGATCATGGGGTCAGATTCTCATCTCTCACCTCATCCTGGGGACCTCACAGACACCACAATTACACACTTCTATTCAAACTCCACACCCACAATCCCAGTTCTGTCATTCCATTTTGGAAGCTTCTCCATGGCCTCAGGTCAGTGCAGTGTTCTCTTGGGGGTCAGTGCCTGCCAGCACAGAAATCTGAAATTCTCAGCAGCCGGGGTTACAACAACTCAGCACCCTGAGCACTCTCATGCACACACCAATCCTGCTGATGGCAATTTGTCCCTGCTATATGTAGGAAAACCCATGGGTATCTGCAGTATTTCTTATTTAGGCTTCTCCCTGAAGTCATTCCTCCTTAGCACTCTTGATTTAAATCTACTTTTTAAATTAAAACCTATTTTGATATTGGTTTTAATTTATATAAAATGCCAGACTTTGGCACAGCCAGGTTATGTCCAAGCTGAGGCCATCCAGATCTATTTTCCTGGGTTTCCAGCCCCTGTTTGCTCAGCATGAGGCAATGCCAGGGTATTTAATTCTCTGATAAAAAGCCTGCCACAGGTATTGGCAATAACAATTAGGGTGGAGGCCTAGCAAGGCTCACAGCAAGTTCCTATGTGAATGTTCTCAGTCAATATTTGTCCATGTGTGGAGTCATACTATAGCCTATTATCCCAGTTCTGGGAAAGTTTTAAGGTCATTAGGGTGATTTTAAGAAAAATGAAATCACTCAAAGGTCGGGGGAAAAATAAGAGGAAATCAAACATTTCGTAGAAACTGGAAATTTCATCTCTCCTGGTTGCTTCTCAAGAGAGGCATTTTCCCTTTTCAATCCCTAATGGGTCCCTGGTGCCCAGGGATGAATGTTACCAGGATGGGGAATGCTAACACCACCAATTCCAGCGGTTAATCCTCAAAATTGGCTCTTCCTGTTTGTGCTCCAAGTGTTCAGTCCTTGACCTTTTTGTACAAAGCAAATAAGAGCCATTATTTTCAAATTTATCAGTGTTGCCATAGTTACTAAACTGTGTATGTGCCAGCTAATATTTTAAAGATATGAATAACAAATATCTGTTGCATGTTTTGCAGAGTTTGCCATTATCATGACAATAAATTCACATGCCACGGAGAATAGTCATGCTGCAAGTTGGAGATAGGAATGATTTAAATTCATGGTTCTTTCATGCTTTTTGGGAGGGGAATGGCTCTGGAAGAGGTGAAGCAGAACTTTGTAGGTGTTTTCTGCAATCAAGGCTGAGAGGTGAACATCTCCAGGAAGTGGTTCATAAATTGCCAATTAGGGAGAGAGGGACAAGGGGGATTATGGGGACTATCCTCCTAAATTAGGTGTGAAAGGACAATAAAATCAGGTGTTCAAATAGTCCCTACGCCCAGGAGTTACACATGTGGAAACAGGGATTGGAAACCTCAACAAACGGCTTGAGAAACCCAAGTGGACACTAAGAGTTATCCTGGAGACCCTCTGAGAAACCTGAGTGGACAGAAGAAAAAGAGATTTTCCATGTGGTGAAAATACAGACCTTTTAAAACCTTTCAAGCTGCTGGGGACATGCTGAGAATTTCAGATTTCTGTGCTGGCAGGCACTGAACCCCAAGAGAACACTGCACTGACCTGAGGCTGTGGAGAAGCTTCCAAAATGGAATGACAGAACTGGGATTGTGGGTGTGGAGTTTGGATAGAAGTGTGTGATATCACAGGGTGGGAAACTCAGAGTTTAAGGGTTTAGAATATAGTAAGATATATAAAGCAGGATGGGGGTTTTGGGGTGGAGGTTGGTCCTTCTTCTTCACCTTCTTCTCCATGGGTTTGGGTGGTTTTGTGTAATTGGATAAAAAGTCCCCATTGCAGCCATGGGTGGTTGGTTATTGGTTTAGAAGTAAAAATAATTGAGGTGTCATTTCTTAATTGGACAGTTTAGCCTTTCAAGTCCTTGTAAAGAAAAATAGTACCTTGTTCATGAAATTTTGTACCTTGTTAATGAAATATTGCAGAACTCAGGTTTTGTGAGACTGTGAGATAGATAGTGACAGAAAACTGATTCTGAACAGGAAACATCATCTTGAATGCTTCAATCCTTATAATGACAGCAAAAGTAAAAAGAAGCCAAGAACAAGCAGGGTTCCTCTGTTCTTATGAATTATGTCCTGCCTTCTATTTCATAGTAGCTGTCTCCTATTTTCATGGCCTCTTTCTGTATAAACACGGATAGATATATCTCTGCATAATGTATTTACTCCTTGCATAAACATAAGAAAATAAACAAATAAACATCTGTCTTTGTTTGCTGAGAGCATCGCATTGTACCTGCCATTTTCTGATGGAATTCTTTGGAAATTGAACATTTTTACCAGGCTGGTTTTTCCATACTCCAAACCACACATTCCACGTTATAATTTTGCAATAATAATTTTGCAATTTATAATTTTGGTTTAAAAGAGGTGGTTTAACTCTTCATAACTTTGTGGTTTCCTCTGAACATTTTGTCACAGCTGACAAGTCTTATCTTCTTTTTGCCAGGGTAGGGGTTAAATGTGTGAGATGGTATTTCTTGTTGGGACTCAGATGTTTATCAGTTCTTATCTCTGTCACACTCTCACAAACCCTGAGTTCTGCAGCACTTCACTCTAACAAACTAAAAATGGAGCCCCATCTCTCTCTCTGAAAGGCCTTTGAAGGATCAACTGTCTAATTAAGAAATGACACCTCGATTATTTTTACTTTTAACCCAATATCCAGCCACTCGTGGCTGCAATGGGGATTTTTTTTACACAATTACACAAAATCACCCAAAGCCATGGAGAAGAAGGTGAAGAAGAAGGACCAGCCTCCACCTCAAAATCTTTATCTTGCTTTATATCCATTACTGTATTCTAAACCCTTAAACTCTGAGTTTCCCACCCTGTGATATCACACACTTCTATCCAAACTCCACACCCACAATCCCAGTTCTGTCATTCCATTCTGGAAGCTTCTCCACGGCCTCAGGTCAGTGCAGTGTTCTCCTGGGGGTCAGTGCCTGGCAGCACAGAAATCTGAAATTCTCAGCACCCAGGGCTCCAACCACAGCCATCTCCACTTCTCCCAGGTGGTTGCTGGGGGTTCCTCACACTCCAGCTGCTCTCTGGATGTTGAAGCATTCCTGATTTCTTTGTAATGTAGACAAGGAGAACTCTATAGACTGTAACTCCATCATTTTCCGATAGTTCAACAAAGGAGTATTTATTATGTTGATTTTCTATAACAGCAGTTACGACTTGTGCAAACTCTGTGGAGCAAAGTTTCCTTGGCAGCTGAGGCATGGTAAGATAAAATTTGATCCTGTTGCTGGCTGGAGCTGTTCCTTTTCCACAAAGTTTATTTTGGGAATGGGTGAACTAAGATATAACAGCTTTTGATTACAGTCATCATGTGTGCATGTATGTAATTTTAATTGTATTTTATATATACACTATTGCATTGCTTTATGAATTTGGTGATTTTTTTCAAGTAGTGTTTAAACTAAAGGATAATGGCCAGTATTTCTCTATTAGGAATTGAAATTACATCAGAGTGCAATTTTAGATGTTGCTAGAGGTAATGGGAAGGCTGACAGAAATTCCATCTTCCATTTCCATGCCAAACACCCAACCCACTCTGCAGAACATGGGAAACAACTTTCAGGGAAGGATGAGCAGTCCTGAAAACTGAGTTTCTCCTGGCACACAGGCCCTTACAGGTGCCATCACCACCAGCATCCCTTTGCCAGGTGATTTGGGGAGGACTGGAGATGTGCTTCATCATGACCACGATGGTGAAGGGAGATGTATTTCAAAATTTCTTTCCATCTTCCATAGGTACCATAATCAGATCAGGGCAGAAGAGAAATCTTTTATTTCATTTATAAACAGAGAAAAACACTCAGAGCCCCCCCAGCTAGGCAAAATCAGTCCAGTCCAGAGCAGTTTATATGGCAAAGGCTGGACAAAGAACAGCTGAAAGATAATCTCAGTTTAAAAAAGGGATTTGAAGATACTCTTTAAAAGTTGCCACATCATGATTTCAGATGTTACACTTTATTGATCAGCAGTCAGGAATTTGTTTGCTCATTCCTCCCACATCTCACAGAGCTTCTGCACAGATGATCATTAAATGTGGTGTTTAATAGAATTAATGCCAGACCAATGCCTCCACACAGAGCTCCTGGTGCTTGGTTATTCACCTTGAGCATCAATAACCCAGGCAGATCAAGGACAGCATCAGAGTGAAATAAGAGCAGAGGGACAGGCTTCAAAAGGGGATTTAACTTCTGTGCTTAATTATTCAAGTGGATAAAAGTTAAAATTTGAAGAAACAGGACCTGATTCCGCTTAACATTTCAGTGCAGCTCTTCTAGTTCTCAGATATTTTTGCTCTTTGGCTTTGGAAAAATTGCAAATTATAATTGACTTCAGGAATCTTCAGTGATGACATTTACAGCTGACCTTGTCCCACTGAGTTCCTCTTACAGACTTAGGGAGATGCAAATCACCTAATGTACATTTGCCACCCACATTTCTGTGAGGTGAGCTCTGCTTTCCAAGCTCCTTCTGCTCTCTGCTCACACTGAGGTGATCCAAGTAATAATCTCACAGGAGCTGTCACATCAATGTTCTGGGAAGCTTTGCAGAATTCTCTGTTTGGTCAGACGAACCTTTTTCCTTTATCTTTAAATTATACCTCACCAAGTGAGGTTTGATAAATATAACCTCAATTAATTGATTATTCTGCCCACTCTTTTTTTTTTCTATCATGCCACCCTTTCTCTTAAATACCTATTATTTTATATGAATTTAAAGTCAGAGAAAATTCCCTTTCAGTTGTTCCTTCTGGTATTTTGTCCCCAGGAATGGAACAAAATGAAGCTCTGAGTATATAAAATATTTTACCATAAATGTTGCATGAATTACCACCTTCTCGATGGAGATACCATCGAGGTTTGTCACATTTCTGTGTAACTGAATCTGAGAAATTTTTATTTTTATTTTTAATTTTTATTTTTATTTTTATTTTTATTTTTATTTTTATTTTTATTTTTATTTTTATTTTTATTTTTATTTTTATTTTTATTTTTATTTTTTTCATTTTAATTTTTTATCTTCTTTTTCTGTTTCTTTTTTTTTTTTTTTTTTAATATACATTGCCAAGAATGAGAAAAATTTTCTGCACCTTGTCGTAAGTAAAATCCTGATCCTGCTGCTGGTTACAGCTGCATTTAATTGCACTAATCTGTGCAGACCAACACTAAACAACCTGGATCATGTGTTGTGCTTCAAATTCCCCCTTCTAGCACACACAGCACAACCATAGCCTTTCCATGTTTAAATTGGCAAGTGTTTTCCATTGCTACCAAAAATAAAATATAATTTAGAATATCATGTGCTGGATGGACACCACAAATTACTCAGGGCAGGGCTGCAGGATGCTCAGGAAACCAGAAAAGTTGAACAGACTTCAGATTTCTCCCAAAGCAGGATACTAAGATTGGAAAAACAGCAATAATGTGCATTTCTAATGAAATAAAGACACGTGAGATACAAATTATGTGCCCCAACTTATTTATTTAATGTATCAGAAACATCATCACCTCTACACTTAGCTGCCTTTGGCCCAGGGAGGAGGTCAGAGGGTTTCAGAGGGAATTTCCCAGTTTCAGAGGGAGTTTTCCAGTTTCAGAAGGAATTTCCCAGTTTCAGAGGGAGTTTCCCAGTTTCAGAGGGATCCTCAACACCCCCCTTTTCCCCTGTACACCTATTTTCCCCAAAATTCAGATGTCTGTGGTTTAGAGCAAGTAACCTCATGCGGTTTTCCCAGTCATGGCAGAGACATAGATCTCTCAAAATGGGACTCATCTGCCTTGCTCTGCTTTGGGATTTTAATCCTGGAGTCCCAAATGTATTAAGTAGAAATTAAGGAAAGATAAATTAATATTAACAAGCTCAGGTAGGCAGGAGGTGCCTCCTACACGCAGAATGCTTCCTCCAACACATGATTCAGTTTTCTCTTCCATCTTTCTGCTTTTTCCTTGTGTGGTAGAAAAATGAGAGGTGTGGGAATGGTGGTACACAAAGGCAGTGTGCTGCTTTTAAATAACTGCACAGATAATGTAAGTGCATGAAGTAACACATTATTCTCTTGGCTGAATGAAGATGATTGCAGCATTAAAATTTAATTAAATGCAACTGCTTGTAGTAAAGGGAGGGTAAATGACAGATCTGCTGTAACACAGATTCTGTTTCGTCCTCTTGAAATGCACAAGCAGCTCCAGTAAATCTACACAAGCAGGGATTTTTTAATATATATATTTTTATAGATATTCCTTTCATGCTCTTTGTGTTGAATATTGATTCCAGGAGTAACCATTTTATTGCTTGTTTGTAACTGTTGGCAATTGAAGTAGCTTGATGAGGATGAAAGCTGGGAAAAACATGGTTCATTCAATTTTGCTTGCTCACCTACAAAAAAAGCTTAACCTGGAAAGTCTTGCAAGAGGACAATTATAATAATATTACACCCCTAAATCCTCATTTTATCAGGATGATTACTACAGAATATAGGGGTGAGATGAATTTTAGAAGTTCATCCTCTGGGCTATTGTCTAGAAATGCTCCCTCCTGAGTTCTTCTCCGGCAATTCTTCACCCACTCCATCATTCTGTCCTTTTCAAACCCTGGGTGCTGAGAATTTCAGATTTCTGTGCTGCCAGGCACTGACCCCCAAGAGAACACTGCACTGACCTGAGGCCGTGGAGAAGCTTCCAAAATGGAATGACAGAACTGGGATTGTGGGTGTGGAGTTTGGATAGAAGTGTGTGATATCACAGGGTTGGAAACTCAGAGTTTAAGGGTTTAGAATTTAAAAATATATAAAAAGCAAGGTGGAGGTTTTAGGGTGGAGGCTGCTCCTTCTTCTCCATGGGTTTGAGTGGTTTTGTGTAATTGGATAAAAAAGTCCCCATTGTGGCCATGGGTAGTTGGTTATTGGGTTAAAAGTAAAAATAATTGAGGTGTCATTTCTTAATTGGCTATTTTATCCTTAATAGGCCTTGTAGAGAGAGAGATGGGGCTCCATTTTTAGTTTGTGAGAGTGAAGTGCTGCAGAACTCAGGATTTGTGAGACTGTGACAGAGATAAGAACTGATAAACATCTGAGTCCCAACAAGAAATACCATCTCACACATTTAATCCTGACCCTGGGAAAAAGAAGATAAAAACTAAACACTGTCCCTCATGCTTTAAGTAACAAACAGCACCTCTGGACATGTTTAAGTTCCCTTGCATTTGTGATGTTGAAGTTCTGCTCTCTGCTCTCTGCTCCCATCACACCACAGAGACACGAGTTATTTTATACTGGTTTTCATCCAGCTTTCTGCAAGTGCTACAAATGGTGCAATGCTGATAGGAGCTGAAATGTGGAGGGGGTGGGTTGAACTGGTGCCTTAAGAGGCTGACCTGGAACAGAGGCTGGACAGTGTTCAAGGAATAAAGTAGTGATTTATTGGGATTTATTGAAAGGCCTTCAAAGGGTACACCTTGGGCAGTACAAGAGCCTGGCTGTGGCTCTGCCCATGATGGACCTAAGATGGATGGCGAGTCACAAATTTTCACACTTCTGTAAGTTTTAGTCCATTTCCATATTGGGGTTAATTGTCCAATTACAGCTCCAGGTTATGCAGTCCCACCCTCCCAGACTGCTCTCCTCAATTTGCCATTTGTACTTTTTGTGCCTGAAGCTGCAATGGTGTCCTTGGTTCTGGGGCTGGAAAAAGAGTGTTTTGTGTGACTGAACTGTGAGGAGAACTTGCTAACACTCTATATGAAGTCTAGAGTTATATACCAATGCAGTACAGAAGCTGGAAAACATGAAAGCTAAAACTTAAGGCATCAACACCAGGTACAGAAACCTCAGAACCATGGAGGGGTGGGAACATCCCTGCAGGACCCCACAGAGGAGTTGTGGGAGCACATGGTGGCAAAGGAACACATTGAGAACTCTTCACTGCCCTTTGCTCAACAGACTGGACATCTTCAGCATTCAAATTTCTCCTTTCCTCCTGATCACAGAATCCTTGGGGTTGGAATCTCCTCTGGAGGTCACCCAGTCCAACCCCTACCAAAGCAGGGCCACCCACAGCAGGTGACACAGGAATGCATCCAGGTGGGTTTGGGGTGTCTGCAGAGAGGGACACTCCCTGAAATCCCTGGACAGCTTATAGGGACTCCAGCTTGAGGACAAAGCTCAGGTTACCCCCTGTTTTGGGGTATAATTGGGATTGGGTGAAGGGTAACTCCAGTGTTACACATGGATTTGACTTTGCTCTGGTGGAAAGGTCAGGCTGCTGAAGGGAAAACCTCTGGATGAAACAAAAGGCTGGGGCACCCAGCACCCTAAAATCTCCACAGTGGTTTTTTTATTGTCAGAAAAACCCAGCCAGAGTCTTGGGAAACTTCTTTAGGTTGAACTTATTTTGCCACTGCAAGTTAGGAAAATGAGGATATGAAATGGAAAACTGGAAGCACTCAGAAGATAATTTTGATCAGTGTTTAGTCTAAGCAAGAGCCAGGAGTTCATATTTTCCCAACAGAAGTAGCATTAAAGGAATAGCTGCTGCCTGCACTTAGGCCATCCATCCACTCTGGAATATCACAACCTTCCTTTTAAACCCACTCTGGAATATAAACTGTCTCCAAGGGCAGGGAGAACTGCAATAGTGAAGAGAAGCAGGCGTTTATACAAGGACTGGGTTTTTAAGCTGCATCAAAACATCACCTAAGCACAGGTTTAACAGCAGAGACTCTGAAATCCCTGGACAGCCTGTGGGGACTCCAGTTTGAGGACAAAGCTCAGCTTACTCAGGTTGGCTGTTTTGGGGTATAGTTGGGATTGGGTGAAGGGTAACTCCAGTGTTACACATGGATTTGACTTTGCTCTGGTGGGAAAGGTCAGGCTGCGGAAGGGGAAACCTCTGGATGAAGCACAAGGCTGGGGCACCCAGCACCCTAAAATCTCCACAGTGGTTTCTTTAGTGTCAGAAGAACCCAGCCAGAGTCTTGGGAAAATTCTTAAGGTTGAACTTATTTTGCTACTGTAAATTATAAAATTGACGATATGAAATGGAAAACTGGAAGCACTCAACCACCAAAAGAAGATAATTTTGATCAGTGTTTAGTCTAAGCATTAAAGGAATAGCTGCTGCCTGCACTTAGGCCATCCATCCACCCTGGGATATCACAACCTTCCTTTTAAACCCACTCTGGAATATAAACTGTCTCCAAGGGCAGGGAGAACTGCAATGGTGAAGAGAAGCAGGCGTTTATACAAGGATGTCACAATACAACACAAAATGAACGACACTCACACACTCAGATGTCCAAGACAAAAAAGGTGTGTTTATTTCCAGACCTTGATATTTACAGAATTCCAAAAGTGACCATGGATTGATGAATGATGACCATGGAGGATGAAATTGCCACCTCTCCAACCACACTGGTCAAACCAACAGTCCATCAATTCTCTCCTCCTCCAGGAAGGAATGTAAAACAATCATTATTGACATGAAAACTGTGTGGAAACTCCTTTACAAAAATGTAAACGTCAAAAGGCTTAGAAGAACTTTAGATGAGCAGGGCGACACAAGGACTGGGTTTTTAAGCTGCATCAAAAAACCAACCTAAGCAAAGGTTTAACAGCAGAGATTCCACTCATCCCATTCCCATTCATCAAATCCTTTCTGCTCATGTCTCATTAGCTACAAAGCCCTGCATGGAATGGTTTGGATCCACTTGGAGTTTAGGGATAAGGATCATCCTGACTGCCCAACAGGGCACTGCCTGTGTGCAAAGATCCTTTTAAAATTTGTGGGAACTTCCGTCAGTCAAAGAATGTTAAAAGAGCCACCAAGGTATCCCTGCATTCACTGGTAATTCTCTGCATGAAGGAAAGAATAAGGGAATAAGGCAAAAAAGGCACATGGCAGTGTAGCAGTTAAAGAAAAAAAAAGACAACAAATTCTGAGACTATTGGAATAGAGATCAACTTATAAAAGTAGTGGGATTTTTGTTGTTTGTTTTGTTTTTTTTTTAATTTATTTTTTCCAAGTAGCTTTTAAAATATTCCAGATCTTCTTGGAATCCTGTGGGCTGTGTAACCAATGGATAAGCATGTATTTGGGAAAGTAAAGAAATTTTCTGACAACTTTAAGACTTTTAAGAGAACCATTCCTGGAACTATTAAATGGTTAAATGAACTTTTAAAATATTTTGTTAGTGAAAGGCTTTTATTTTTAGTCCTGAACCTTATTCTTCCAGGGCTCTAGACACTGAGAATGGGACATTAGCATGATTTCTCAGAACAATAATAGTTTGTCATTCTCCATTAATTTGAAAGGATGCTGATCCTTGTGCAGAAGGAGTAGTTCTAACAGGATATTAATATTAGAGTTTTTTTTTTTTTAATACTGGAATTTTTTTCCTTTTTTTTCCCCCTGTGTCAATGCTGCAGGTCTGTCCTGCTTAAGCACTCTGAATCTGCTGTTTGAGACCTATAAATCTCCAGTCATTCTCTGGTTTTTTTTGTGTTTAAATCAAAGGGCAGGGTAACCTGAACCAGTTTCTCTAGTTATGAACTAAATATTTGGAGTTCCCAAGCAGCCGTGCTGACCCCAGTGTATCTCTATGGTAATTCTGCTCTTCCCTCAAGTCTGCCACTGGAATTCTGCCTGTTCCCTGATCCATTTGGGCAAAATTCTGGTCTGTCCTGAATCATTTTTTCTTGGTTGAAACAGGGTTAGGAGCACTCAGAGAAGCAGAAAAAGAGCTGGGGGTAGGAAAATCTCCAAAAGCCATACCTGACATCCACTGCTGATAGAGGGATCATGGAAACCCTAATTCAACTGTGAAAATTGCATGTGGGAAGCAAAAATGATGGGAAAAACCCACCAATCCATGACATTTACATCACTACTGTCTTTCCAAGCACATCTATTCTCACGTGATTTTATCTATAAATTACTCCTGGGTATTCCAAAATTCAGAGTGCATTTCCTTCCTTTACTCCCTTCCAAGTCTTGAGCTTCGTTCTGTTTTCCAGTTACTTCAACCTTTTAGCCAGAAAGGTCTCCAGAATATTTGTTCTGGAGAAAAATTCCAAACACTGCTGAAATTCCCAGCATTGGGTGTCTCTTGGCTTATAATCACTTTCAGTGCATTGATTGTAGTCCCTGGAATTGCTGGTGTACATGACACAGCTTTTATAGACAACTTTTTTTTTTTTTCCTTGCCTTTATGCAGCCTCTAAAACCAGGCAGTGAGGATTTCACTACACAGATTTTGGATAATTAAAAACGTGAATAAATAGAGAGCTGCCACTGTAGATGTATTTAGAATGCTTCCACCATTTTCTTTGTGAAAATTTCCAAGAAAAGTTCCATTAAAACCTCATTTTCTTAAAACACCACTTACTTTTGCCTCTGCACTCTGAGCATCTGATTGAGAACATAATTAGGTATTTATATTTGCCAGTACCAGTCTTGTTAATCATCCACCTCATCCTCATCTCCCCATCGGGTTTATTTAGAGTACATTCATCTTTTGCTCTCCCAAAAATCAAAATCTACACCTGCACTGCCATTTCTGTCAGATGGCTTTGATTCTTTAATGAACAATTTAAATTCAGCTGTTTTCTGTAATTCATAAACTTATTGGGCAATGCAGAGAAGGATGAACTCTTAGCAGCTGACCAGTTCCTTATTCCCAGAAAATGAATGAGGATAATTGGAAAGTGGACAAGAAAAGCAACACAGACTGAACCTCAAGCTACTGCTGATTTGTTGGCACAAAATAAAGAGAGGATTTTTCAGATTTACTAAAGTTTCTAGGAAAGATTTTTGGACTCTTCCTTGTTACTGGTTATTGTCTGTGTCAGGCTGATGGGCTTCAGACATTCTCTTCCATCTTATACAGTTAGAGATGGGCAAGATTTTCTTTGGCAGAGAGTAAAATGACAGGAAAATAAATTTGGAAGAGGGGTGACACTCAGACAGTTTCCCTAATTGCCTAAAAAAAGGGAAGGAAGTGTGAAATACTTATTAAAAGTCAAATATTAACTTTGACTTTTTGAGAGCAAAACAATTCTCCTTGGTTTTAGAGCCTTTATTTATTTAGAAACATATTGTTAATGGCAGAGGGGTTAAATGCTGCCTTTTAAACATTCCATTTTAAGCTGTGTGTTTCATTCTGGATTAACTCCAGCTGCAATTCCAGGGCTTTATTTTTATTTTGTTTGTTTCACAACAAAACATAAAATAAGGCTGTTCCTTCTCTGCTCTGCAGACAGGGCAGATTAATGACTGGGGGAAAAAAAAATATACTGCAATAATTTGGAACAGATTTAGGAGCTGGAGCAATGAACTGGACAAACTGAGAGGTGCCTGCCTATTTATGACATCTCCAGTGGGGGTGTTTACTGAAACAGCCACCCTGCTCTGCCTTTGCAGCCAGCACAGGTCAAATCATTATAAATAAAAATCTGTTCCAGAGCTGGATGTGTCTCACAGCATCATTGAACATCTCCTCCCATTTCCCCCTCAGTGACTACAAAGGGAAGTGAGAAGAGTTCTGAGGCTGGAGAAGGGTTTATTACCCAAATGTGAAGGTGGGATGTTGCTTCCACAATTCCTTCCAGCTGCCAAACAAGCAGGGAGAAATAAAAAAGAGGAATGAGCAGCTGGTGAGGAATTTCCAATGAAATCCCAGGTGGCAGCTGTGGGGTTGTTACTTCTTAGGAGAGAAGAAATAAGGAGGAAAGGAAGATGTGAGTTAATAAAAGAGGAGAGGAGAGGAGAGGAGAGGAGAGGAGAGGAGAGGAGAGGAGAGGAGAGGAGAGGAGAGGAGAGGAGAGGAGAGGAGAGGAGAGGAGAGGAGAGGAGAGGAGAGGAGAGGAGAGGAGAGGAGAGGAGAGGAGAGGAGAGGAGAGGAGAGGAGAGGAGAGGAGAGGAGAGGAGAGGAGAGGAGAGGAGAGGAGAGGAGAGGAGAGGAGAGGAGAGGAGAGGAGAGGAGAGGAGAGGAGAGGAGAGGAGAGGAGAGGAGAGGAGAGGAGAGGAGATAGAAAGAAAGGAGAAAAGGAAAAGGGAAAAGGGAAAAGTCAGGGAGAACTCAGAGCCCGTTCCAGGGCCCAAAGGGGCTCCAGCAGAGCTGGAGAGGGACTTGGGACAAGGGATGGAGGGATGGGACAAGGGGGAATGGCTTCACACTGACGGAGGGTGGCGTTAGATGGGACATTAAAAAGAAATCCTCCCCTGTGAAGGTGTTGAGGCCCTGGCACAGGTGCCCAGAGGAGCTGTGGCTGCCCCTGGATCCCTGGAAGTGCCCAAGGCCAGGCTGGACAGGGCTTGGAGCAACCTGGGATGGTGGAATGTGTTCCTCTCATGGCAGGGGGTAGAATAAGATGTTTCTGAATGCCCCTTCCAACCCAAACCATTCCACCATCCTGTGCAACTCTGCCCTGGGCACTGCACAGTAAGAAGGAAGGAAACTCATTGGAAACACAAAAGCAATTCTGAGAGAGAGATTTTGCTTTTTAAGTGCTTTGCTGTCCGATTGCCTCAACTGCCTTGAAAAATGTTATGGGAACCTGGCTCCATGAGGTAGGAATGATTCATTCAGGAAAAGACAAATCCCTGTAATTAATGGGGAAATAAATTTTACAAGAAATCTTCCATCTTCTCTTGTGCAAGAGTCTGTAATGGTCAACTGATGGGCTTTTATAAGACAAGTGTTATAGTTCACAGTGAGTTTAAAGACAAAACTTTGATTCCAGGGGATATAAATGTATTTTCAGGAACAGTTTAAATGCTGGTATTTTATGGGCTAAATACATCAGAATGAGTCACTCTGAAGGTATTAGTTTGGGCAGACAGTGACTCAGAACTATTTGGTTATTTTTTAATTTCTGTTGTAAGCTGGCCCTTAAAAATCTCCAGCAGGGAAATGTTTAATAATTGATAGCAAGTTCTAAAAATTAAATATTAATTCCATCCTGTTCCTGAGCATTGTGCACATAATTGGACACTATGCATATTTATGTTAAAGGTATAAAATGTATTTACTTCCTGGATTTTTACAGCTGTCATCACACTTTTAATAGAATGCTCACATATTTAACCCTAAATCTACTATTCTCCTGCTTTTATGTCCCTATATATGTATAATAATTCCTTGGATTTTCATTTTTAGATCTTATCTGTATATAGTAAATATATAAAAATATGCGTAAATATATTATAAATATATATGTAAATATATAAAATATATAAATATAAATGTATATTAATATATATATATGCAAATGTAAATATCTCTTTTTCAGGTAATGCTATTTCACAAGAAATCCCCTTGGATTTCTACTGGGTAATTAATCAAGTTCAGCTTGTGCATCCACATGTACAGGAATAGCCCCAAGAGGTCTGAGTGTTGTATGGGTCAGCAAAGCTTCATTTGTTCCAAGAAAACACCTGCTTTGATTTGAATCATCCCATAAAGTGAATTGGAGCACATTTTTTCTAGAATTCTGTGTATTCAAAAGCATTTTTTCAATTTTTTGAGATTCTGAAATGCCTTCCAGAAAAGAAATTTGCCACTTATTTGGAGTCCCAGAATGTTTGTTTTCTGTTTGTGCATTTTGCATGTCCTTTATCCAGCAACAGTTGGACACCCCCAGCTCTGAAGCCATTCTTCTGATCTTCCTTCCACTCCCAGCAAATAAAAATAAGCTGAAGTGTTTTACCACTGCATGTGGTACCTGTAGATAAAAGTGTTAGCAGAAAAAAGGAGCTGTCTGCATGACTAACTGCATTCTCTTCTTTGAGAATTAAAAAATAAAGTTAATCTCAACAGGAATAAATGCAACTCTTTGTCAGAGTGAGATACCGAGTCTCAGAATTCTCCAAATGTCATACATTACAGACACACATCAGCAGTTTTGTTCTCAGACCCAAAGACTCAAAAATGTCAAAGTTAAGCATTTATTCAGATCTGGTTTTTAAAATTCCCCATGTAATCAATAGAGCATTACTAATATTTTCAGACAGAAATTTAACATTCACAACTGCCAAAAAATCACCTTTTGGAGATGCCTCCCTCTCTTATCTATGCAGAAAACCTAACACAGATGATTTTTATAAGCCACCTTGCTTTTACATGGCTTTCTTCTCTTGGGCTCATAAATTCCTACAAAACCCTTTGCAAATCTGAAATTTAGAACATTTTCAGTGTCCCATAATAGATCTCTTTTGCAACATTCTCTAGACCTTCTGTTTGTCACCCATTCAGAGTTTATACAATAACTATTAAAAACTTCGACAGTTTACAAAACACTGAACAATTTTTACTGGAGGCTGTAGTTATTACTTTACGTGGAAGTTTACTCTGACATATAAACTCTTAAATAATTAAACTTTAAAATGAAAGAGTGGTTATTAAGAGTGCTTAGTCACTTAAATGAATTATTGCATGGTGGATTTATGCCTTCACTTAGAATTTTATGGCTGTGGAAATTATGTTGTAGCTGCTTTTGTGTCAGCTGGGCAGAGGGAAGAGAAATTGGTGGAGTTTCCTTGTTTGAGTTAGAAAAAGGACTAAACAAGACATTTCAGTGGCTTTCTCTCATTTCTCCTGTGGTGACTCCACAAGGCAGAGAGGAAGGAATGAATGAAAATTCCTGAATGACAAATACTCTTCTTGAACGCCCACATAGGAGGATAAAACCAGGACAGATTAAATTGTTCTGGGATAGAGAGATTCCCTGAGGAATCCAAAAGATAAGAGATATCTCTTTGAAGGACACTGGGTGGAACAAAATAATTTTTCAGTGTTTCCACTGCAAGACAACCTGAGGTTAAAGAGTGAACCTTGACCCTGAGAGATCCACCCCAAAGTCACTGATCTCCACTTCCAGCCCTGCTTTTCCCACATGCACTGAAGTCAATGGGATTGATCTTTGTGCCTGAGCCACATCTGCATTACAGATTCTGAAATCATATTTGTTATGCTGGCTTCAGAGTAGATCTGTGCTTTCTCAGAGAAAGACATTTCCAGGAACACTTTTCAGTTCTCTGCCACAATCTACCTTCTTGCACAGGAGCTGGAAAAGCAGATTATTTTCCCCCAGAATTCTTATATTTACTATTTTTTTAGCTTAGTTTTTTAGATTATTGCCTTGTGTTGCAGGCTTACCATGATACTGAGATCTGACCATGCAATCACCTTTGGCTGTTTTGGTTTGTTTGGTCTCAAGAACAGGAATTGCAATCATAATTCTTGGATTTGGATGAGAATTCAAATCCTACAACCACTTATTTATTATATAATTGCTGGTGATTTAGTATTTTTAACCAAGAAACTTCTGAGAATGTAGTTACAAACTGTGACATCTGGCTGGTCATGTAAATGACCAGCAAAACTTCATTTAAAATACTTAGAAATATTTTAACATGGCCAATACTCTGCTGACACACAGATAATATCTCTCCTGACAGATCAAGGTGCAGCATCACGTAAAAATAAAAAACAAGAAAGGTGAAAAAATAGTTCAATCTGAGTGGCACAACCTGCTCATTGGACATCCCACCCCATCCAAGAGCAACACCATGAGTGAGGCATCTGGAAGTGATTAAATGTGCTTTAAATGGTGTGGGCAAGAAGAGGAAATCATATGGCTTTGAGCAACCTCCCATCCCACCCATGGCTGGGTCAGGGATGATTTGCAGAGATCCCAAGCCAAGCATGGACCCGCCTGAGGAGCAGGAATGCACCAACAGCAGCTCCTGAGAGGAGGAGGATGTGCAAAGGGGCTGGAAGCACATTGATGGCACCAGTCCTGTGTTAGTTAGGAAATGCAGTGATGCCTCAGGTCTGAGCTTTTATATTTTCACATTCTGTGCTGCTTTAGTGTGTGGGTCTGAGCTCCACATCAGGGCATGGTGAGCTCTGTGCGCAGAGCAGGGAGACAAAACAATTCCTGCTCCAGCTGGGCACCAAGGACAAATGACCCAAATCTCAGCCCCAGAGCACAAACACCGTGGGCTGGAGAGAGAAAAACAAGCAGGGTGGGAGTGCCTGGGCTAAAGCTGGAATGGGACAATGAACTGCAAGGTGCAAATGGAGCAGAACTGATCCCAGGGAGAGACCCCGGGAGCGCTCGTGCATTTTGGGGCCATTTTGGTTCATCTTGGGTGCAGCCCTGGCTGGGCTCTGGTGCTGCCCAAGGTGCATCCATGGAGGAGATCCTTTAAATAAATCCCTGCTTTATTCTTTAGCTCTGTCCAGCCTCTGTTCTAGGTCAGGCTGCACAAGGCATCAGGATCAATCAGTACCTGAGGCAGGGTCTGGAGAACACTTCCCCATCCCAGCAGAGCTCTTGGTGGTGCTCTGGGCTGGATTTCTGACAGGACAGAGCTGTTGGACAAATCTTGGCCAGCACTGGAGCTGTTGGAAGAAGGAGCTTTGGCATTGGCTCCCCCTTGGCATTGGAGCAGCTGTTAAACTGCTGTGAGGCAGGAGAGGCACAGATGGGGAAAGGAGGGTTCATATTCAGGCCAGCACATGGGGCTGGTCTTGAAAGACCAACCAAGACAAGGTGAGGCAAATTCCTTCTTTAGGAATGTGCAAAATATCCCATGCAAGCCATCTGTTAACACCCCATGGATGTCAGGACCCACTGCTCTATTTATGGAAAGAATGGCAAAAGATGCCAAATGTGATTCATGGGGTTTTATCCAAGGCAAAATTCACCACAGCTACCTAATAATTAGGGGTTTTTAATTCTATGCTCAAGTATTTATGCTGTGGAAATAGAAGCATTTCCTAAAAGGGAGTCATTCCAACAAAGGCAGATGATGCAAATGCAGATTGTCATGGCTGATGCTAAAAACTGAACAGTTTAAGTTAAATATATAGAATTAAATTAATAGTTAAATATATAGAATATTAATTTAAATATGTAGAATTTCACCTTTATGATTTCATCCTTGCCCATTGCAGACTGTTTGCTCTGAGTGTAACTTCTTGTGTGATAACAATCTCAGTTCTTTTTTTGCTTTATGACTCCAATTCATTTGGTGTCTGTTCTGTCTGTCTTTCTGGGTTTTTAATTTAATTTCTCCTTATTTGCTTGCTTTTATGCTTTCTGTAAGGAAAGTAATGGATTCCTTCCTTACATGGAGAATAATTGCTGGAAAAAGTAGAAGAAAATTCCAGCTGCAAAGCCCAGGTCTCCAACAGTTTGTGCATCCCTTCTATTATTCCTCAAATGGAAGGAGACAACGTTTTGGAAAAGAGACAACATAGTACCTGCAGGCTGAATTCCTTAGCTAGTACCCCCAAATTATTTTTTTTAAGTAAAACATAAAAAAACTAAGCCCTTTTATTAATATTTTTATTAACAGTGTGGTAAACATTGTAATTGTTCAGCTTGGTACCCATAGTGCTCAAGCCAAACATTCATGGAAACATGAACCCAGCTGACCAAACAGCATTGTAGCTCTGGTTTTCTTTTTTTTTCTTTTTTTTTCTAAAGAGTTTAATTCAAAGAAATGACTGTAAATGTTTGAATTTGTGCACGTGTGAGAGGCTTTACCCTGTTCTTACAGCCTGAGCTTTTCCAGCAGTTTAAACAACTTACAGGAACATTGCTATTTTTAGTTCAGTATTTTGAAATATTTGACCATCTTGAAAATTAACTCTTGGTGGAGGTGATGAGGAGAATTTTATTTCACTTTTGCATTATTATCACAGGAAGGGACGATCACAATGTTCATGGTTACAGCCGCCCAGTAATTTTAGTTATATAAGCCCATATTTCATAGCTTTGGAAAATTAACAAGTATGGGCTGAAATGGTCCAGTTCCCATTTCTGCCTCATGATGATTTCTCCTTTTTAAATTAATTTCTAAAAACTAAAAATAAATCCATCTCTGAGAACAACAATAAGAGAAAATTTGTTGCCTTGGTCATGTTAAAAAAAAAATTCATGCATTTCACCTTTTTTTTTCTCTTGTACTGCTGGTGGAAAAGATGGTGTTGAAATCCCAAGTGGATGAAAGGGCAGAACCACCAACTTTTCTGTCAGATGTGGCTTTTTTGTCACTTCTGAAGAAGAGCCTAGTTTGAGAAAGACAAAAACCTCTGAAGTGTCACCAACTGCACACAGACAGAAGAAACAACTCCAAAATCTGGTTGGATGTCTCAAAATCTACAGCAAAGCATCTCAGGACCCTAAATCGAGAGGGACAGGGCAGTGAGTGATCACCCTAAATTGATTCAGCATCCATTCCAGACACCAAAGGAAGAGGCTGTTTTCATTTGTCTCAAGTTTTTCTTCTTTTTGTGCCCTCAAGAAGAGGCCAGCCTTGGTATTTGGAGTTCCAATGGACATCCAAGGAGCAGAATTCAGGGAAAGAGCTGGGTAAGAGCACAGCCCAGCCCTGTTGAGCAGAGCTGATTTTCCACAAGCAGATCGAGGGTCTGAAGTGGAAATGCCAGGAGTGGAAATGGCACAAAGCTGTGCCAGAGGAGTTTTGTGTTGGAGATCAGGAAAAGGTTCTTCCCCCAGGAATGGTCAGGCACTGAACAGGTTCCCCAGGGAATGATCACAGCCCCAAGGGTGCCAGAATTCCAGAAGTGCTTGTGCAGTGCTCCCAGGCACAAGGTGGGATTTTTGGGGTGTCCTTAGGGTCAGGAGTGGAACTGGATGCCTTGAAGAAGAGACCAAGGGTCCCGAGAGACACAGGATGAGGTCGTGATCACCCTGGATTTAGAGCAAAAGCCTGGACTCCTGCACTGGATGTGGAATGAACAAACACATTGTGACACTGATTTAGGACAAAAGAAACCTTCAAGTACCAGGAGTTCTCTTCTGGACGGGCCTGTAATGCCTCTTTAATTAATGAGATGTCCCTATCAGTTGGTTGCCCAAAGCAGAATGATGTCTCAGGTTTCAGTTTTTATATTTTTCAGATTCTGTGCTGCTTTAGTGTGTGGGTCTGAGCTCCACATCAGGGCATGGTGAGCTCTGTGCACAGAGCAGGGAGACAAAACAATTCCTGCTCCAGCTGGGCACCAAGGACAAATGATCCAAATCTCAGCCCCAGAGCACAAACACCGTGGGCTGGAGAGAGAAAAACAAGCAGGGTGGGACTGCCTGGGCTAAAGCTGGAATGGGACAATGAACTGCAAGGTGCAAATGGAGCAGAACTGATCCCAGGGAGAGACCCCGGCAGCGCTCGTGCATTTTGGGGCCATTTTGGTTCATCTTGGGTGCAGCCCTGGCTGGGCTCTGGTGCTGCCCAAGGTGCATCCATGGAGGAGATCCTTTAAATAAATCCCTGCTTTATTCTTTAGCTCTGTCCAGCCTCTGTTCTAGGGCAGCCTGCACAAAGCATGAAGAACAATAAGAACATCCGCCAGCTGCCCTCCAGCACAGTCCTGGGCTGGATCAGCCCCGTGCTCAGGGCAGGGTGTTGGAATTTGCTTTTCCACACCAGAATGCTGCAGACAATCCCCTTTTGTCCTGCTGGTTCTAAATCCTTTGAGCAGCTCATTGTGAACTCCCTTTTCCAACACAGGTGTGCTCTCCTTTTCACTGCCAGTTCCTGACCTCACCCGGGTGAGTTCACGACAGCTGAAAACCCGTCTTTGGTGTGACTTCTCCAAGTGAGAACGAGTTTGTTTTGGAAACAGAACAAGTTTTCCTCTCAGTTTTTGGGCAGGAATCCATCTGACACTGAACTACCTTCAAGATATCTCAGTGGCAGAGCTCACCTTCTGCAGCTCAAGAGCATTTTACTGCAGGTTAAAGAGAAATTTTACCATTGTTCACTGCCAGAAAAAAAAAAACAAATAAAAAAACAAGACGTCCCTTTCGGTTATAGGCAATAAAATATATGGCAATAAAAACTCAATAAAAAACAAAACAAAAAAAAATCAACAAACAAACAAACAAACAAACAAAAACCAAAACAAAAACCAAACAAAAAAAAAAAAAAAATCAAAAAAAACACAAAAAGCCAAACCAAACCAAACCAAAACAAAACCACCAAAAAAAAACACCACCAAAAAACATCAAAAATGAACAAAACCCAAAACCATGCATTTGGACTTGTGTGGAAAAAAATATTTTTCACTGTTAAAATCTTATTATATCTCAAGCTGAAAGTTTATGGAAGTGTTGTTACATCTGTTATTGGAAACAAAGCATCTGCTTTCCTATTTCTCAAAGTTCTTTGGAGAAGTTCTGCTTATTCTATTATTATAGTGATACATATGGATGACAAGTAGTATTTTGATGCTGTTTGATATGAAATTCAAAAGAACATAATGCCAAAAACGAAAGGAAAAAAAAAATCAGAACATGCTTAAATTTTTATACACCTTCTCATGCAGGAAAAAATAGCATGGCCTTGTGGTAATTTGGGACATTGGATTAAATAATTCAAAGACATTTATTCGGTTTTCTAATACATCAAAATTTATACTCATTTCCATAACTTCTCACAATCTGAAACATCAGCGTTAAGAATAGATGTATTTTTCTTTTTTTCTGTTAAGAGAAACAGAAATTCCTCCAAGGGAGCAGAAGTCAGATGTGTCTCATCTCATTTGATCTTTAAGGGAGCTTCTCTTTCTCCAGGCAGTTTTGCCACCTGCCCTGGGCTGCCAATATAAGCTGAGATGAATCCTTCCAGCTGCCACTCCACAGGAAAATTAAAATTATTGCATCAGAAAAATAAAAAAATCAGGAAGCCCTGAGGGCATGAAAGAGGATGGAATACAAACTGCAAATCCATGGGCACTGGATGGGATTCAATATCCAACTGGAACCATGGAAAATTAGCAGTTTTGTGTAAAATGGAAGTCCAGGTACAGCCAGCATGGACAGGTGGCTTCTCCAGAGGAGGGGCGATGATCTCCCTGTCATAGAAATTTAAAATTTAGAATTTTAAAATATTTTAAAGTATTTTAAATCAGGAAGGGCATTGCTTCATTCCACAGGCCTGCACTGAGCAGCTGTTGTGAAAACAGCAATAAAAACCCAATAAAAATCTAAATTTCTACAAGACCCAGGACGAATCATTAACCCACTTTGCAGATTCTTGTCTGTTTCCCTACAGGGATTGTGCCTTGACAGCAAGAAGCAAAAAAAATTACATTAAAATTACTTTCTAATTGTCAATAATTAATCAAACTAACAACTATTGTTCCAGGCTCCACTGGATAAATAATTAGTCCCTACTGGCCTCATTTCTCCTCTTTAAAATGGAAATAGAAAAGCTGGTTTTGACAGTGTATTTTGCTTCTAATTTCTATGAATGGTCAGTTTTCAGGGAAAAGAACAGGACAGGACCTGACAGGAAAGTTTTCAAACTGCTGCTGTAGTAAACATAAAGAAACAAGACTAATAATGTTATTTTTAGAGGTGGTAGCCCTGCAAATACGGACTGCACATCTCTAGATGCGACAGATTTCCTCCATTTGCCTCACTGATTTCTTAAACTTTATGCCAAGAATGCAAATAATAATCTGCTTTATGATTTAGCATCAATAACACACTAATAATGTATGTTAAATACATTTAAATAAATTTAACATAGCGGATTCTTTACCAACACCCAGTTTAAGACCCTTGGCAGGGAATTTTTGGCTTAAATACACTCTGATTTCATAATTACCCCAAACCCCAGGAAGCAGAGCTATCTGCTTACAACTCTTAGATATTTTATAGCTACAAATGTCCAGTTAAATAAAGTGATTTTCTGGTTTTTAGGCCAAATACATGCAGAGACTCTCATCTTTAAAGAATAAAACCATTTAAAAAAGCACTAAAACCAAACACAAACTGCCTGTTGGGAATGGCTCCTGCAGCACTGGAAATCCTGGACCATGCCCAGAGTTTTTTGGGGGTGTTGCTGGCCCAGAAGGGCTGTTCCTCACACTGGGGAAAATCCTAAAACTTTAAATCTTAAATTTTAATATTTTAATTAAAAGTATTAAAAACTTTTAATTTTTTTTTAAATCTTAAAACTTTACAAATAAACCAATTTAAAACCTGAAACATTCCTTGCCTCTGTTGAAGTCACCAATATAGAAATAACTCTATGAAAAGACATTTCTTGCAATAGAATAACAAAATTTTATTACTGAATACATGGAAAAAAATATTACATTTTCCAGTTGTTTTGATGTATTAATACATCATTTGGATAATTCTTGATTATTTTTTTTTTAATCAGAAAAAAATCTAAAAATTAAAATAAACTTTTTGACAAATGATTTGCAGGCACACTCTGGTTTACACACCCAAAGGCTGAGCCACAGCAGCTGAGGGTTTGAGGAAGAGCAGAATTCCCAGCAGCACCAGAATAGTGCTGGATTTTATTCCAAGGAAAGGCAAAAGTGCAAAGCTTGCACTTCCTAGTGTTTGAAAGAACAACTTCATGTATAAACTTAGAGGCAGAAATAGAAAGGAAGGAGTAAAACTGAGGATTCCTGCACTGCTTGCCATATTTCAAATAGGCTGAGGTTACTCTTTAAAAATATAAACTCCAGCCCTGAGCGAGTGCTCTCTGCTCTGGATCAAACCTGAGGCTTGTGATGATCTTTTTGGGCCCTAACATCAACAAATCTTTTAAATAAATGTGCAATTCCTGCTTCCCTCTGTGTACACGATGGCTGCTCATGGAATGGCCATTCCAGGCACTGAACATGTTTAAAATCATAAAATTAAACATAATACACTCCAGTACTACTATATATCTATATCTATATCTATATCTATATCTATATCTATATCTATATCTATATCTATATCTATATCTATCTATATCTACATCTATATCTTGTTTTATTTCATTTCATTTCGTTTCATTTTATTTTATTTTTTTTTTTTTATTTTATTTTTATTTTATTTTATTTTATTTTATTTTATTTTTCCCCCTTACAGTTCCTCTGTTTTTCCTCTGACCACCATCCCTCAGTTACATCAGGCTCAAAGAACTTGCTCTTGTCTCATTTTGTGAGCTGAACCATCCTAAATGGATCTTGGTCCTGCCTAAAATCTCCAGAGGATGGCAAAGGCTGGAGGAGCAGAGCTGTGTCTGAGCTGGAAGGGGGGATTCGTCTCACCCAACCTTTACTCATCTAAATCAGAGCCAAGAAATCCCAAACAAAACCTCAGGAATTGTCTGAATTTGGAGAGTGCGTTTTAAAGCTGCTAAAATGAGAAAAAGTGAAAGGAAGGAAAGGAAAGAACTGGACTGTAATAAATAAAATCCTTCTTCGCTTTTGCCTGGATTTACCTTTTATTCTTAATGTTTTCATTTTCCATAATATTTCCAAATTATTTTTTCTGTTCTGATCCAAACCCATGACTCTGACACCTGACAAAAGAGGAAGAAACACAAATATTCTAATTAACAAGATTTTTTTATTAAGAACTCCAGCTCAGATCAACATACTTAGCACAAAATATTTCCCTTCTTTTTCCCTTTTTCCAATACTTAATCTGCCCACCATTTGAATACAAGCTCATTTTAGACATGAACACCTCTTCAAGAAGTTTCTTTGAATTCCAAACACTATCCAGGGAGAGGATGGAATCGTTTATTGGACCACAAGGGCTTTGAAGGAAAAGGAAGAGAGAAAATCCACCTTGCCAGGTGTTTTGGAAGTGAATACAAGGGAATATTTTTATTTCCTAGTAAAGAGAAATGGTCAGGAATATCTAGAATTGTTCAAGATGTGGCCAGTGCTTGTTTTCCTGTTGGTTTTATTTACATGAGATTCTAATCTTGGGAGGGAAGGGAAGGGAAGGGAAGGGAAGGGAAGGGAAGGGAAGGGAAGGGAAGGGAAGGGAAGGGAAGGGAAGGGAAGGGAAGGGAAGGGAAGGGAAGGGAAGGGAAGGGAAGGGAAGGGAAGGGAAGGGAAGGGAAGGGAAGGGAAGGGAAGGGAAGGGAAGGGAAGGGAAGGGAAAGGGAAACACAGGATCTTCTAGAATTTGTTATAAATCCTTGTCCTAACTTGCAACTCAATACTGACCCAAGACAAACAGCTGTGCCATTTTTCCTAAGTTTCCTTGAAGCCTAATGAAACTATTCAAACCCAAACGCTCCGAAGTATACCACAGACAACAGCAACAACAAAAAAGACATTTCTGAGGCCAACTCAGACATTCCATGTTTTTTCTCAGGTTTGAAAATTACTGTGGCCCAGAAGGTAAAAGCCAGGAGATCTTGATGGAATAAAAGCACCAGGTGTGGCATTGCTGCCATTTTTTATTGGATGTAATTTAGCAAAGAGGGTGGGGAACAATGCCAGGCATGATATCTATGCTTTGCCTCCAGTGGAAATGTGAGGCTCTCCCCCAAAGGGAGAAACTAATAGGCTTAATTAAGATATAATTGAGCCTTTTTATGAATTTGAAAGAAATAATTTTTCCCTACTTTCCCCCCAGAAAAGTCAGGGCCCACAAGCAGCTGATGCTGTCATTAGTGATGCTGAGAGGCAGCTGCTTTCTCAGGATGGCATTTTTATTGCATTTTTCATCCTATTAAGCACACAAAGGGCTGTGCAGTTTAAATGATTAAGAACTGATATTTAGGAGTTAGCACATTTATTTTTAAAATAGAAGTGAGATCTTTCCACGTCAACTTGTCAGCAGCCTTTACTACCTTGATACACCATGGGAAAGCATTCTTACCCTGTAGTAGCTTCTAATTACATTTCTTTTGAGTCTGAAACTCCTCAAATCATGCTTGTGATTAACCATGTCAGGCCTGTCAAAATACATGAGGGTTTGATGGGCTTAAATCCAAAGAAGCATTGCACAGAAGAAAGTGTCACTGCTAGGAATTGATTCCTGCCTTGTCACCTCTTTTTGTGGTGGCACTCTCTGTGTAAAGTTCACTCAAAACATTGCTATGGCCAGCAATGTTCATAATTATTGGGTTTTTTACTAAAAATTACCCTTTATTTCCACCTCACATGAAGGGCAGACACCTGCATGTTTATTCTGAACCCTTTTACAGGAACAGTCCCAAAATACCTCCTGATCCTCTCCCAGGTTAGAAAGCTGGGAACAGTTGTTTTTATTTTTCATCTGATGCCTTGTGCAGGCTGACCTAGAACAGAGGCTGCACAGAGCTAAAGAATAAAGCAGGGATTTATTCAAAGCATCTCCTCCATGGATGCACCTTGGGCAGCACCAGAGCCCAGCCAGGGCTGCACCCAAGATGAACCAAAATGGCCCCAAAATGCACGAGCGCTCCCGGGGTCTCTCCCTGGGATCAGCTCTGCTCCATTTGCACCTTGCAGTTCATTGTCCCATTCCAGCTTTAGCCCAGGCAGTCCCACCCTGCTTGTTTTTCTCTCTCCAGCCCACGGGGTTTGTGCTCTGGGGCTGAGATTTGGGTCATTTGTCCTTGGTGCCCAGCTGGAGCAGGAATTGTTTTGTCTCCCTGCTCTGTGCACAGAGCTCACCATGCCCTGATGTGGAGCTCAGACCCACACACTAAAGCAGCACAGAATGTGAAAATATAAAAGCTAAACCTGAGGCATCACATCCATATTGTCACCTTGGAGCCAATGTTCATTTTCCCTGTTTGAGGCTCCATCCCATTATTATTTCTCAGCTGTGCTGCTGAAAGCCCTCCAAGCTCCAGGCTGAAGTCACTTGTGCTAAGTGCTCTGTGACCCCAAGTTATGGCACAGATCTGGTTCCAAAGAACAAATAGTCTGAAATTTTGATGTTCTGAGGATAAAAACATGTAAATATGAAGAGCCACCAGGGAACTAAATTTTTTTCCTCAAGGTGATTGAACCAGAAAAAAAGCAAAGCCAGGGACAAAACAGAGGTGTCTCACTCTTTTAGACAGCTCTAGACTTTTATCTAATAAAACATTTATTATTTTAAACACTTAGGGTCAAATCACATGAGATTTTCATGGCTTTTGTGCATAATTAATAAGTAAAAGCCAACTGTGAATCATCATCATAATTATTGTCATCATTTTAACATTATTATTATTATCATCATTATTATTGTCATGATCATTAACATTATTATCATTATTTTCTTCTCTTATATCAGAAACATTCCTCACGCCAATATGAAAAAATTATAAAAGCCCAACCACCTCTTTCTGACATGTGTCCTGAAGTAAAATAACATCTGATAAATAATTTCATAATCATGCAAATAATAGTAAAAAAAAAGGCCAATGAAACAGCACCTAATTTATGGATTACACTGTCCCTTTATTTCAGAGGCATAACTGAAAATTTTGTGAACCAAGACCAAATTTGTTTGAAAAACAAATTACTCATATTTTTATGTACTCCCATGAATAGCTAATGCATAATAAGAGAACTGTTTAACAATATAAAGTTATAGTATAATACCTATATAATAATAGTACAATAGATATATTGCAAAACTTAAAGCACATGAATCTAAAAAACAGAGAAAAGAGATAAAAATAAATCTCAAAATTTGAGGTTTTTGTGGCAATTTTTTTTGCATTTTTTATAGTTTAATAGTTTTCATTTTAGAATATATTATCAAACCAATTTTTTTTTATCCCATTTGGCTTTTTCCCCTGCTTCCTTTTGGCAAAACAGAGCTTTTTCAACTATGGATTTACCGCTGTAATTTTAACCTGAAATGTGGAAAAACAGGCTGGATTTGGATTTGGATTTGGATTTGGATTTGGATTTGGATTTGGATTTGGATTTGGCTGGTGGCACTTTTCAGAAGGCTGTCGGATGTTTTCAATCTAATCATGTCCAACAAGGATACAGAGAGGCATCAAATGGCCTTTGAGGATTTAAAAATAGCATCAATGGTTTTCAGTGTCAGTATTTTACCATCAAATCCACACCATTTTCCAGTGTAAACAATGCTGCAAAAGCCAAATTATCAAAAAATCTTTTACAAGCAGAGCTAAAAATCATGGAGATTATGCTCTGTGAGTGTCAGTTTAAAATTATTTGAGTTTCCCCCTGCATTTTTCAGTACTTATTTGAAATTAGGCTATGATATTCAATCAATCACCAGAGCAACCCAGATGTGAGGACATAAAAATTCTGGGGGTTGAGTTATAGCCCTGAAGTCTTTAAACCAATTTTCTTTTTATTGGTGAAAGGGAAAAATCAAGAATTCCTTCACTGGGTCAGTGAGTTACAACGAGCTGATTTGAAGCAAAATATAAGCAGGTACATAAAATCAATCAAGCAGAATAAAGAGCCAACCTCTGGCTAAACTTACTCCTCTTCTATCCAGTTCATTTAAAATGGGATAACAGTGACACAATAAGGTTAAAAGAAATATGATCATTAGGGCAGGGAAAATATTGACTCTTCTGAAGTGTTCTCTTCCTGGTTGGAAGAAGGCAATTTAGAAGTAATGCAGTTCCTAAAGTCAACTGATGCAGCCCCAAATGCTTCACAGTGTAATGATAACAAATTTTTGAGTTGTAAAAAAATGGATTCACATTTTATTTGTCTTTTCCTCTATAAATCAAAAAGTCAGAGTTTAGTGCAAAATAAATCCAGAAAGCAAAGAGAGCTTTAATCAGGCAGACACACATGGAGAACTCTGGTGTTATTCCTTCCAGGCTGCCCTTGGATTTTGTTGGAACTCTGATTACTGAGAATTTCAGATTTCTGTGCTGCCAGGCACTGACCCCCGAGAGAACACTGCACTGACCTGAGAAGCTTCCATAATGGAATGACAGAACTGGGATTGTGGGTGTGGAGTTTGGATAGAAGTGTGTGATACCACAGGGTGGGAAACTCAGAGTTTAAGGGTTTAGAATAGAGTAATAAATACAGAAAACAAGATGGAGGTTTTAGGGCAGAGGCTGGTCCTTCTTCATAGGTTTAAGTGATATTGTGTAACTGGATAAAAAAGTCCACATTGTGAGCCACAAGTTGTTAGTTATTAGGTTAAAAGCTTATTTAGGTTAAAAGGTTAGTTATTAGGTTAAAAGCAAAAATTATTCAGGTGTCATTTCTTAATTGTACAGTTTATCCTTAAAAAACCTTGCAGAGAAAGAGATAGAGTTCCATTTTTTAGTTTCTTAGAGTGAAGTGCTATAAAACTCACACTTTGCGAAACTGTAATGTAAATAAGAACCAATAAAACAAGAAATACCATCTCACACGTTTAATCCCACCCCCCAAAAAAACAAACAAACAAACAAACAAACAATTAAGACTCCACAGGATTTCTGAAGGAAAAAAAACATCAAAAGTGTTTCACACATGGCACAAGGCAGGGTTTAATTCATTGCTGTGACTGCATGGAGTAACCAAGTCCACATTCCCCTTGCTCTCCGTTTCAGATCAATATTTAGGGGAAAAAGCTTTGTGTCATCACATCAGATGATAAAGCCCACATTAGTCTGAATGTGAAATTAGTCACTGAGAGACCTTGAACTGAGGCACCTTGCCCACAAGGCTGAATGGGACAGAATCAACGATTTGAAAATAGTGAAAATCTAATGTTTTTTTTTATTTTTTATTTATTTTTCTTTCTTTCTCATTACGTCTTCTAAGGAAACCTGCATAAATTGAGAAAGAATATTTTTTTGTAAAGTTTCTTCTTAATCTTATTTTTCTTTGCTTTTTTTTTCCTTTTTTTTTAAAGGTACTTCAGACAGGAAAAAAATTAATTTTCCTCTAAATTGATTAAGTATTTCAAATGAATTTTTATGGCCAGTAATACAGAAAGGCAGCTTGTGAAATAGATGGAAAATCTATGAAAATTTTTCTCCAAAAGCCTGTCTGTCAGACTGGTTTGGACACATGTGAAATGCTGTTTTCCCCTCTGAGGTGATGTTTGCTCTCTGTGCACAGTGTTTAGTCTGGTTAGAATATTCCACCTGCCTTCTCTGGATTTTGGCTGAGCATTTTAATTGAAAATGTACAGCCTTGAATTATTTGCTCTGAATCCCCAAAGCAAAAGACAATTTAATCTTGAGGAGCCTCTGTGGAGAGTTGGTATATCCAGGAAAATTGATAAAACCTAATCAGCAAGAAGTGTCCTGCAGATAATTTGTTGGTTTTATGGATTGTATTTTTAATATCTCTGCAAAATGTACAAATAGTGGGCTGCTTTATTATGCTCTAATCTGGCAGGCAGTGTTCAAATGGGAAAACTTTTCGTTTTCATTGCTCAGTTTAACACAGGCAAAGGCAGAGGTAAAAGAGATTTATCTTCACCTGGGTGTGAAATCAGTCAAGAGTTCAATTCTTCACCAGCTGGACTTGACATTCCATAAATATTATGTAAATTTTGCAGCTGGATGACATGAAAAGTGAAATTTCTCTCCCAATAAAATATTGCATTTCTTTATCTATTGATTAGTTTTTTAGCAATTATTGATTTTTCTTAAATGAATTTTTTCCAGAAAGGAAATTCTGATCATTATTAATCTCTTGATTAGGGGGATTTTTTTTTTTCATTCCTTTTCTTTAAACAAGCTATTAATGGTTTATTTCTTTCATTGTAAAATTTCCCAAGGTCCCAGTGATAATCTCCATTTAATTTCTGCCCAAATTCAAAAATTGATCAGACAGGCACTGGTTCCTCCTGGGCATCTGTTTTGAAGAAGAATAAATTATTATATATTGATCAGAGGGAGCTGTCAGAGGTTTCAGATCAGCCAACACTGCCCACAGATCAGGTAAGTCAGTTACAATCAGGATTTCCCACAAAAAAAATTGCTGCCATCAAGGTTTCAAAGCAGCCTATTGGAATTTTTCATTATCTCAGAATTTTCCCAGAGAGCCATTTTTGGAACTGAAATTGTTTCCACGTGGTATCTGTCTGAAAGAAAAGGCAACTTCCTTTTTTTCTCTGCAGCAAAATTCCTTCAAACCCTCTGAAGCTGAGGGTAGATGACAAATAAATACAAGTTTGCTACTCTTATATTTTAAAAAAAGCAGAGAATCCCCTCCTGGGATTCTGGAGCAGTGACTGAATCTGTGCTTTGTGCCACTAAATTTTACCCATCCAAAAATGGATCTTTGCAGTCTTCCTCCCAGGAGGAAAGTGCAGCAGCCTGAAGAAGATGCTCCGGCTCCCCAGGTTCAAAATCTGGCCTTTCCTGTGCTTGATTAAAATTTGGGCAAAGCAAGGGGCTGAGAGAAGGAACATTAGGACAGAAATTCCCTTGGGTGTGGGAGGAATCCCCTGGATTCACATCTACCCCGTGCCCCTTGTGCAGGAACAGTAATTTTTCTGAAATTTGTGGCTAAAAATGAGACACAAATAATACAGAAATGGGAAATTTTACAAGGATTTATGGCTAATAAATACATGCTACCAAGATGATAAATAAATAATAATAAATGTAGAATGAGCAAACACAAAGTAGCAAAATTGGTACTATGGGTTCCAAAAAGAAAAGCATTCAAATAAACCAAACAGTCAAAGATCACCATTGCCTCTGTTCCCTTCTCTCTCTTTTTCTTCTTGGCAAAGAAAAACATTAAATATATTCTCTTCAAAGCCTCAGATCAATTTATGTAGTTTTCAATTTACTCTGGCATCTTTCTAAGGAAGCTGTAATCTTCCTCTAGAATTCATTTTATCTATAAGAGCAAAGTAAAATTCACCACTAAATCAGTACAGAGAAAATGGCAGGTGCTGCATCCTTGTATTTTTTTGGAAAAAACTGAATTCTTACTTAATCTAATCTTGGTTGCTCACACGATCAGCAGCCAATTATTTCTGTCTGAGATGCTAAACTTTGCAGTAGATTTGCTCTCCACACTCCCAGAATGCTGGCACCCCTCGGTGCTCTAATAAATCCACAGAGCTTTGCAAAGACTGACCAGTCTCCCTGTATTTCTGACATATTATTTGTGTCAAAAACACCTTTTAATCTTCATTTCCACCTCCCATTAGACCATTCCATCTAGGGGCTGGTGGAACAGAGGTTTTGTTGATCCAGGGAAAGATGTTCTATTCGTCTCTCTCCCCCTCTCCATCTATTTTCCCTGGAGCAGCTAAATGAACAGGGAAATAAAGAATCCCTGAGGAGGATGTTCAAATAACCAGTTTCCTTGACTGATGCCACCATTTCTCAGTTGCCTTGACTCAGATCTCACTTTGACAGGTCTCATATGTCAGCCCTTCCAACTGATGTGTTTAGGGTTCATTAAATGAAATGACTCAGGAAAGGAAAGATGTCAACAGCCCCAAAACTTCATCTCCAGTTCTCATGGCAAATAAAGGAAGGAGTAGAAAATGGATATTTGGAAATGCTCTGCTTTCCTTCCTGCAGTCTGTATTTCTTTCTCTTGAGTTCCAAGATGTGATCCAGACATATCCATGCCCTGCAGAGAGATCCAGGAAGTTTTTATTAAAATTGTGCAGAATTTGCTCCTAAGGGATCAACAGAGTTATGGACACAAGTGAGAAGGACATAAAATGGGAATTGAGAGAAAATGTAGCTGAGTTAAGTAACGGCATTAATCATTGCAGAATCATGGAACATCTTGAGCTGGGAGGATCATCAAGTCCAGCTCCTACCCCTGTACAGGCCAACCTCAAAAATCCCACCCTGTGCCTGAGTGTTGTCCAAAACCTCTTGGAACTCTGTCAGCTTTGGTGCAATAACCTCTTTCCTGGGAAGCCTGTCCAGAGCTCCATCACCCTCCACAAGAAGAACCTTCTCCTGATCTCTAACCTGGAGCTCCCCTGACACAGCTCCAGCCTTTCTTTCCCTTAGGTCGTGTCACTGGTCACCAGAGAGGAGATCAGAGCTCCACTTCTCCTGAGGAAGCTGCAGACTGAGATCAGGACTTCCCTCAGTCTCCTCTCATCTGGATGAGATGATTTTCCACATTATCGACCTGGAGACAAACATTTCCACGAATCAGGTCTGGCACATGATGTTGGGGAAGATAAAACAGGAAAGCCTTATAAATATGATTGCCTGGCAAAAGATTTTGAGAATACAGAAACTATAAGCGAGATTGAAATGAAAGCAAGCTTTGAGATACCTCAGTTACTGAACAACTGGAAAACAATGGTGTGGGCAGCTGAAGGTGATCCCCTTTTGATGGAACAACACCCTCTGCTCGCAGACAGGCCCAAGGGTCAGAGCAGACCCTACAGCTTGGCAGAAGGGGCCCAAAGAGGAGTTTTTAGGGTTTAAAATGTCACACGGTATGGCAATGTAATGATTCTTATAGGCTGGATGTAAATGCTGTAGGATTTGTATATTGTATTACGTAGGGAGATAGAACATAAGAAAATAAAGGTAGTATAGAAAGTAATCTTACCCCATTAAGGAGTTGCAGGTGAGCTAGTTATTAGAGACTGAGAACAGGCCTGCTTTTACCAGGCCTTGGCTGTTGCCACTAAGAAGAGTGATATAAAAGAGTGGATAAGTTGGTTGTAGGAAAACTGGAGTCAGTTGGCTGCTGTGAGGATGAGGAAGAGTCAGTGCCTAGAGATGTTATTGTAACGGGAACTTAGTTTTTTTTTGCTCTTTCTTGCTCTCTCATCATCTTTACCATGCTCTTGCCTTCTGTCTCTTTACCTCTCTCCCTCTTTGGGGCCTGCTCTGAGCTGTGGCTGGCAGCCCCAGCAGGGCCCTGCGCCCAGGCCCTTGGACATAAACCTGAAGTTCCAAGACCTGGCTTCAGAAATCTCTTCTCTCCATCTATCCCCACCATCCTACCCCCCAGCACTGCTACAGTGACCTACACCTCTGGTCCAGCTGTGACTCTGTGTTTAGGGCAGGGAAACCTGCTACCCATGGCCCTGGTGGCATCACCTGGCCCTGAAGGTTAGCGCACATTTCCCAGGTTTGAGCTCGAGAAGATCCATTGAGTTTTCCCAGTTTGTTTTTCTCTTGCTGGTTGCTGTCCCCTTTTTGGAGGAAGAGCCATTGTGTAGGACTGATTTCTCCATGGAATGTGAATCCTGCCCCACAGGAGATCAAAGCACACTGTGTTACAGCATGCCACGTACTTGGATACCAGAGGTACCAGGGCAAGTGTCCCCAGAAATAAATAGCTACAAATATCTTATTATTTTCCATGAGTGATCCCACATTTTAGAGCTGTATGGCTGTAGAGAACACATCAGGCTTGTAATAAAACAATATTTCTTTTCCAGTCCCTCAGGATAAGAACTGATTGAATTGCATTTGTCTGAAGCAAAAAGAAAAAAGACTTCAATACTGGATGAATCATGGACAAATCTGTAAACCAGGCTGGATAAAGTGAACATTAAACTTCAAATTTAGGTATTGATATTATGAGCCTTGTACTTTTTATTCACCCCCAAGACTGGAACTCAAATGAATCTGGGGACATGTGCAGTTCTCATTCTTTCATCCCTCATTCCTTCCTCCATCTCCATTTCTCTCCCTCAAGCTCACCAGCTCCAAACCCTTGCTGTAACATAATAAGAGATTTTACTGAGTTAGAGATACTAAGGCAGAATCCATCATCCTGAAAAAAAAAAAAAAAAAAAAAAAAAAAAGGCAGTATCAGGAAATGTTTTTATTTTCTTCCCTAGGAGTTAAAATTCTCTTTAGATCTTTGTTTATAACCATCTGTGTCAAACAGCAGATAATAAGGCAGAAAGTGGAAAAACAAAAGATATTCTTGTTTGTTGTTTGACATGGTTTTAGACTTTTAGGAGAGGCGTGAAATAATCTATTTGGGTTTATATCTTAAAGAGAAACAGGGGTATGTGAGACAAGCTCAGACCTCTGGAATGACATACTCTGAGAAATTAGATAAAGCTGAAGAAGTAAAAAATTGTCAGGTTGGTTTTAGTTTAGTTTTTGGGCATTTTTTTCAGTTTTGTTTGGTTTGGGGTGGTTTTTTTTGTTGTTTTTTTGTTTGTTTTTTTTTTTTTAATTAGAGTTTGTTAACCTCATGTCCTACAAACAAGCCTATTGGTTTTCTGGCCAATTCTGTATTAAGGCAATTTTTGGGGGTGGGATTTGATTTTTCGCTCTCCTGTGGACCCCAGAATTTCTGCACTATTTTCTCGTATTTCATTTTAGCTATAAAAGCATGACTGAACTCTGGTGTCTTCCTCCTCACAACTGCAGCTCCACTGTCTCACCCCTATCCTGATCATTGCCTAGAAAAGAATTTGTTCTAATAATTCTGCTGGGTTTGGTGGCCAGGCTTTGGTAGTGGAGGGGATACAGGGGTGGGTTTTGTGAGAAGCTCCCAGAAGATTCCTCCATGTCCAATGGAGCCAATTCCAGCCAGCTCCAGGACAGACCCAGAGCTGGCCAAGGCTGAGCCCGTCATGGCTTTGGCAACATCTTGGGGATAACAGAGCTAAGAAAGGGGAAAGGATTTGCTGTACAGGATAAATCAGAGAAAAGAAAAGAATATGTGAGAGGAACAGCCCTGCAGGCACCAAGGTCATGGAAAAGGAGAGGCAGGAGCTGCTTCAGGAACTTGAACAGGGATTTGCCTCTGGGCAGCCCAAGGACAAGCAGTTGTGCCCTACAGCCCATGGAGGTCCATGGGGAAGCAAAAATAAATTTGCAGCAGTGGAGAAGCCCATGCTGGAGCAAGAGGATGCCCAAAAAACCGTTGTGACCCCATGGAAAGCCCATTTTGGAGCAGCTCCTGGCAGGACATGAGACCCAGTGGAGAGAGGAGCCCACACTGGAGCAGGTTTATGGCAGGATTTGTTACCCCATGGAGAACCCACATTGGAGCAGCCAGTTCCTGAAGGACTGATCCCATGGGAGAGGCCCACGTGGAGGAAATATAGGTTGGATATTAGGAAAAAAAGTGATAAAAGAGTGATAAAGTTCTGGAATGGCTGCCCGGGGAGGTGGTGCAGTCCCCATCCCTGGGTGTGTTTAACACAGCCTGGATGTGGCACTGGGTGCCAGGGTTTGGTTGAGGGGTTGGTGCTGGGTTGGACTCGATGACCTTGAAGGTCTCTTCCAACCTGGTCATTTTGAGAATTCTGTGTGAATTTGTGAAGATCTGCAGCCCAGGGTGAGGACTCCCATGTGAGAAGTGCCTGAAGGACTCTCCCATGGGAGGGATCCCACACTGGAGCAGGAGGAGACTGTGAGGAATCCTCGCCACGGGGAGGAAAAGGCAGCAGAGACAACCTGTGATGAACTGACCACAGCCCCCATGCCCCATATCCCTGCAGCCCTTGGGAAGGAGGAAATTGGAAGAAGGAAGGAGTGGTGGGAAGGTGTTATGAAATTTGGATTGATTTCTCATTGTCCCACTGGGCTTTATTTGGAATAAATCAAATTAATTTCCCCAAGATAAGTCTATTTTGCCCATGATGGTAATTACTGAGCGATCTCTCCCTCCTCTTACCTTGATCCATGAGCTTTTTGTTGCACATTCTCTCTCTGTCCAGCTGAGTAAGGAAGTGACAGAGTGACTTTGGTGGAGAACTGGGTCCATCAACCACAATCAGTACATTAATATTTACACAGAGTCAAATGAAAAATGCTTGGATTTCAAAAACTTGACATTTTTATGCACATTTCAAAAGCTTGAAATTTTTATGCCCACCTCGTATTACAAATGCAAGAGAAGACAAAATTTGACTCAATTTCAGAAACACATAGTAAAATGTAGCTGAATTAAGTTCCTTGTCCACAGCTGACCAGAGAAACCAACTCTGATTTGCCTGTAGTGGTGATGTGATTTTTGTCCATAAACTACCTCAGAAAAGTGACATTTAGATTTGTCACTACAGCATCATCATAAGGGTGAGGAAATTATGATAATCCAATGCATTTTTCATTCTTTGACATTTAACAGGGAATAGCATTAAGGTGGATCATTTGCATACTGTAATTGTTTTTGCATAGGTTTGGCAGGGCTGACTTAACAGGAACCTGTCAGTTATATTAGATTTTTAATTACTTTATTTCACTACTGTTCCCAAGTGCCTAAGCAAGTGAACTTTAAAGTAACTTCAGAACAGATTTGTTCCTCAAAATAAATATAACCTGCAATAAGCTAAGGAGGAAATTGCAAGAAGGAGAGAGTGGTGGGAAGGTGTTCCAAAATTTTTTGTTATTCTTCCTTGTCCCACTCTGCTTTACTTGGAATAAATTAAATTAATTTCCCCAAGTCGAGTCTGACAGCACTTTTCCTCTTTCCTTAGCAATTCAGATATCAGATTAATTGAGATTAATGAAAGTAAGCTGATTCATGCTCATTCAGATAAATGTGAACAGGGGCTTCTAATGAGGAATTAGTCTTTATGGACTGAAATCCATTAAAATTTTAGACATAAAATTCAGACCAGGCACCTAAATTAATCATTTTCCTCAGAAAATGGAAGGTTAGTGGCCAGGTGTTTGGATTGGATGGTCTCTGTAGGTCCCTCTGATGCCTTGAGAAGGCTGACCTAGAACAGAGACTGGATAGCACTAAAGAATAAAGCAGGGATTTATTAACAGGATCTCCTCCATGGATGCACCTTGGGCAGCACCAGAGCCCAGCCAGGGCTGCACCCAAGATGAACCAAAATGGCCCCAAAATGCACGAGCGCTCCCGGGGTCTCTCCCTGGGATCAGTTCTGCTCCATTTGCACCTTGCAGTTCATTGTCCCATTCCAGCTTTAGCCCAGGCAGTCCCACCCTGCTTGTTTTTCTCTCTCCAGCCCACGGTGTTTGTGCTCTGGGGCTGAGATTTGGCTCATTTGTCCTTGGTGCCCAGCTGGAGCAGGAATTGTTTTGTCTCCCTGCTCTGTGCACAGAGCTCACCATGCCCTGATGTGGAGCTCAGACCCACACACTAAAGCAGCACAGAATCTGAAAATATAAAAGCTAAAACCTGAGACATCATTTCCCCAACTGAGCTATTCATTAAATCATAGAATTGTATAAATACTTATGTTGGGAAAAACCTGTAAGATCATTGAATCCAACCATAAACCCAACATTGCCGAGTCCACCACTAAACCATGTCCCCATCAGGGTGCACATTTCAGATCTCTAATCAGATATATCCCACTCTAAACTGATAATTGGAGGAAAGGTGGAGGAGACAGAGATAAACAAGTGTGATTTATAGCATCCATCTTATATCTCCATTTTAGATGCAGAATGACCTTTTGGAAGGACCCATGTCTATCAGTGGCTGTAGGAGAAGCCCAGTGACAAATTTATGCCAAATTCCAGCTCTTGGATCAGACAACACCTGAGAGAAGCCCCAGGTTCTGATCAGAGGATTTTGCCTCAGCATTGGTATATTCTCCCAATTTCCCTAAAAGGCATACCTAGAAGGATTGCTCTGAACAACAGTGCTGGTCGTGGGTGCAGCATTCACATTCTCTGAAAAAATCCCTTCGCCCAGGATTTTCTCCTGGGAAGCTGAGAAACCTCAGAGAAAAGGAAAACAATTTTTATCTCATTTGCTTCTCCTGTGTTTTGCTCATGTGGAATGTGGTTGGAGATTGTTTATCCACAGGTGATTGTTCCATTGGATTCTGCTGTGAGTTGTTTTCACTCTTTGGCCAATCAGGGCCAAGCTGTGTCAGGACTCTGGAGAGAGTCACGAGTTTCATTGTTATCTTTTTAGCATTCTGTAGGTATCCTTTCTGTATTCTTTAGTATAGTATTCTTTAATATAATTAAAGAATTATAATATTAATAAAAATAGAATATTACTTCATAATAGTATTACAAAGTAATAAATTAGCCTTTTGAGAACATGAAGTCAGATTCATCATTCCTCCCTGCCATGGGTGTCCCTGCTAATGCAATATCATGGGGAACACTTTAAGGTTATTTAGATGGAGAATGAAGGAAAAATATTTATCATGCTTGAATTCAAGATACTAACAGTGCTACGAAATGTTTATCTTAAAAAATTATAAAAGTTAAAGACCAATAAAATAAATAAAGAGGTAAACTACAAAATATTAGAAAAAGAGGGATTATCAGAAAAAAGCTGGTCTTGTTTAAAGCCTGCAGTAATGGGGATACTTGCTCTCAAGAAGGTGGGAAAGAAACCAGTCCATCCTTATTGTTCTGACCCTGTGTTCCATGAGAGAAGCTCAATATCCCCAAATGTGTCCTGCCTTTCTTCCAAAGCCATCAGAGAGGAGAGCAGAGCTGTTCCTTCTGTGCCCTCATTTCAGCCACAAACAGGAGCACAAACCAGGGTCCCACCCTCCTGCCTCCACCCTGGTGACAAAACCTGCTGCAGGTGTGAATCTTGAATCTTGTCAGGATGAGCCTCACCATTCTGCAAGCTGAGGCTCCCTCCAGGAGGTGCATATTTTATTTTCAAACACTGCTTTAAACCAGAAAACAAGAGCTGTCCTTGTGGGAAGATGGAAATAAGTGTAGCGACAAGATACCAGTTGCTCTGCAAGAGCAGCAAATGAATTTAATCCACTTGATATTCAGGGCTCTGTCCTTTGCATGATGAAGTTTTGCTGTTCTGCTTTTATCTTTTAACATTGTTTATATGCCTGCAACACAAGCAGACAGCTCTGTGCATTTCTGCCTGAATATAGCCAATTTTGGACAATCTCTAGAAGATGCAGTTCCTAATTGCCTGTCTGAGACTGTCCTTCCCCCAGACCACTCCAAAAGATGAAGCAAAATTAATTTGGCATCTGCAGGAAATACTGAAGATTGTCAAGAGTTCAGAAGACATATTTTTATAAATGGGAGGGAATTTTGCAATGTTGATTTGTTTGCTTCCCAGAAAGGTGTAGCTGTCAATTTTTGCCTGATGACTTTCCAAACAATGCTCTTATTTCCTGCTTGTGACCTGCTCTTCGAGAGGAGACCAAAACCAGAAGTCTTAATTTCAGACTGAACTATGCCCTAATAAACACTTTCTACTAAATACAGGTTTGCAGAGGTCTGCATTTAAATTTGAGGGGTTCCGCTGCCAATCACAAAACCATCTCTTTTATAATAGTATTACTATTCCATAATTCATGCCTCAATTATGTCCCTTCTCTTTTTTCTTTTCTGCCAGACCCATAAGAATATCATCATGGAAGATTAAGTTTAAACTATTTAATGTCCCAGAAAGAATGCTTAATTAGACTTTTTTCCAGTCCACATCTGCAAAGTTAAATCACTTCCATCTCCTTGATGTCCCTGATCATGTAAAAATCAGTCAAGAACAAGGCTGCCAGGAGGATTTTTATTCTTCAGTGGGCACAGTAGAAATATTGAAAGCACAAATAACTCCAAGTGTTGCTTCCTGCACGTTTTGAAGACCAGCAGATGTGTGATGTGCTCCATCTGTAGCACTTCAAATAAAAAGTGTTAAAATTTGGAGGGCTTGAGGAAGTTCCATTTTTCTCCGAGCCAAATTTAATTTAAATAAGCATGAGGTTCTTGAGTCTATTCTTCCCATGAAGGATTTTTATTTATTTATTCATTCTTACTTTTCACTTCACTGTTAAGGAATATGAAGCTTGGCACACAGCAAAGACTGGCTGCAAGGCAAAGGAAAATGACAAAATAATGATAAAATTTGAGTGGGAACGTGGGGGGTTGGAAGGGGACATAAAACAAGGAGACAAAAATAAAAAAATGAATGAGACTAAATTAAAAGTAAAAGAGAGAAAATTCCCCATTTCTCTTTAGGTTTATCATATCTGGCTTTTAATTTTGAATTTACACAAGAAGACCTTCATAGTTCCCTAGAGAACAACTGAACAAATATTCAGGGTTGTGTAGGGAAAGTCCCCCTACACAGAGAAAAACCTGCAGATCGTGGCCAAAGTGTGTTTTCTGGACATAAAGTTCACATACAAATTGTGTGTAGTTGCTAGAACTGTGCACTGAAGACAGGTTCCCTAAAATCAAGAAGTTGAATTAAAATTGAGGAGATTTTAGAACAGGAATATTTTAATCTATTTTACTCACCTGCTAGTGTTCAGGGCCCACAGTGTTGTCTTTTTTGTTATGACCAAAGAGAGACAGGAGACAGTGTGGACTTTATTGGACAGAAACAGGTGAGCGACACCACAAGGTGAGGTTTTCATGTGCTTGTGTGATTTAAAAAGCTGCAGATCCTTGCGAGATGGACATTAAACCCTAAGAGTTGAAAGGCCCTAAAGTCTTCAAAGTTTTTGCCTTTGACTGATTGATCAAATTTTATTTCCTCCTCATTAAGAGGACAAGAAAAGATGCCTCAGGTTTTGGCTTTTATATTTTCAGATTCTGTGCTGCTTTAGGGTGTGGGTCTGAGCTCCACATCAGGGCATGGTGAGCTCTGTGCACAGAGCAGGGAGACAAAACAATTCCTGCTCCAGCTGGGCACCAAGGACAAATGAGCCAAATCTCAGCCCCAGAGCACAAACACCGTGGGCTGGAGAGAGAAAAACAAGCAGGGTGGGACTGCCTGGGCTAAAGCTGGAATGGGACAATGAACTGCAAGGTGCAAATGGAGCAGAACTGATCCCAGGGAGAGACCCCGGGAGCGCTCGTGCATTTTGGGGCCATTTTGGTTCATCTTGGGTGCAGCCCTGGCTGGGCTCTGGTGCTGCCCAAGGTGCATCCATGGAGGCCTTTTAATAAATTTTATTTATTCTTTATTCTTTTATTATACTTGATTCTTTAGCTCTATCCAGTCTCTATTCTAGGTCAGCCTTCACAAGGCATCAGGATAGGAATGAAACCTGGTACTGCCAGACCAGAAATGAACATTTTAAGAGACATTTTCCTAGAAAGTGACTCTCATAAGGCTGCCCATTTTATTTACCAGTTTGAGATGGGGTTTGGCTTGCTGTGAGAGGTTGCAGGGTGATGGATAATTCACTGCTCTGCAGATGACTGAGGATCAATAATTGGCTCCACTTATCATTTTCAGGAGAAATTCATTGCCCCTCATGAAATAAGGTCAAGATTCCCTTCACAGCAACATCAGCCTTTGTGCTTACCAACTGTGGTATAAAAAACTCCATGTATTAATAACTACTGTTATTATTACAAGCTATCCAAATGGTTTTTTCTCATTTTCAGTAGTGGGTTTCCAATCCAGGCCACAGGTTCTGCATTTTGGCTGACAATGCTAGAACAAGATAAAACAGAGCCTGAAATTATTTCTTTTAAAATCACCAAACAGCAGCAACTCAAGGGGGGTAAGGGAGAATGGCTTCAAACTGGGACTAAGCTTAGATTAAGTATTGGGAATAAATTCTTTACTATGAGCTTGTCAGGCACTGGAAAAGGTTGCCCATGGAAATTTTGTATGCCCCATCACTGAAGTGTTTATGGCCTGGTAGGATGAAGCTCAGAGCAAGCTGGACTAGTGGAAAGTGTCCCTGGCAGGAGTAGAAATGGATAATTTTTAAGGTTCCCTCCATCCCAAACCATCCTGGGATTCCACATACTCAAGCCAATTTTGTCAGGAAGGACTCAACAGAGAGTAAGGGGTGTGCCCAGCAAATCTCATCCTTTCATAAAACAAAGCATCAGCCTTGCATAATTAAATCCTGAATGGTTTCCTCAGTGCAAAATTCTTCCACAATAAGCAGAGAAGAAAATTCTCTTATCTGTTGAAGGCCTGAATCCAGCTGCCATTAGATTTATATGATTTTCCCCATTAACTCATGAAAAACCTTAATTGATACAGGTTGCCTGGTGGAATTGTAGGGAATAATTCTTCTTACTTTACTGGTAACAGGAAGATAAGCATAGGATTGTCTCCAGGAATTAACTATTCAATTAAACTTAAAAAAAAAAAAAAGGAAATAAGGATAAAAAATAAGAATAAACCTTGTTAATTTCTGCATTAAAATTTGCTTACACTGAGGTTTGGAGGGGCATTAAGTAGCAAAGTAACACCCTGAAAACAAGCAGGCTTTTGCATTTCTTTAAGAACACTCAGGATATTCCCTTCCAGCACACATAAATAATGGATTACCAAAGCTTTATTACTTTTTTTGGGCATGACTTGCCCTTCTATCAGGTTTGCAGCTCTTAAAATCCCATTAGCAATTGTGCTGTTTCCTACAGTGGTGCTGGTTCCCTCCTCCCAGCAGCTGGAATTTGCTCATAATGATGTTCCCATAATGATGTTCCTATTTCCTCCTGCTCCCTGCAGCATAATGAATGCTCCCTGACATTATCCCAGGCTCACTAATTCCCACCCAGCTCTCGTTCCACGGATCTGTGCTCTCACTCTGCTGACTCAGCAGCACTTCCCCATTCCTAAAAAAAAATAATGAGTGTCGCAGACGTCTTTTATGAAAAATCTTTTTTTTCAGGATTTTTCCTCCTGAGAAGCTAAAAGGTCTCAGGAACAAAATGTAAACATTGATTATCTGCTGCTGTGGAATGCAACAGGTGCATCTGGGATTGGCCAATGTTGGATGTTTGTAATTAATGGCCAATCACAGCCCAGCTGGCTCGGACAGAGAGCCTGAGCCACAAACCTTTGTTATCATTCTTTGCTATTCTATTCTTAGCCAGCCTTCTGATGAAATCCTTTCTTCTATTTTTTTAGTACAGTTTTAATGTAATATATATCATAAAATAATAAATCAGCCTTCTGAAACATGGAGTCAGATCCTCATCTCTTCCCTCATCAAAGAACCCTTGTGAATACGGTCACAAATGGGTTTGGAGAATTTTTTCAATCCAGAGCAGCATTTCAGAGAGGTTGCTGAGGCAGCACACATGGAGAGATACCAAATCCACTAAAAAGAAGCTCATGGAAAGAGGAAAACAAACAAAAAAAAGAGGTGAATTGAAAAATCATCATAAATGTTGCAAGGGAAAAGGGATGGTGGTGCCACAATGAAGCAGAGCAACTCTGAGATATTTAAGAGATAAGAAAATTGATGGGACTTGTTCATCCTGGAGAAAAGGAGGCTCAGGGGGGACCTTGTGGCTCTGCACTGCTCCCTCACAGGAGAGGGCAGCCAGGAGAGCCTGGCTCTGGTCCCAGGGAACAGGGACAGGAGGAGAAGGAACGGCCTCAAGTTGCTCCAGAAGAGGTTTAAGATGGAGATTTGGAAAAAAATTCTTCACTGAAATGTTGGTCGAGCACTGGAACAGACTGCCCAGGAAAATGGTGAAGTCACCATCCTTGGAAGTGTAAAATCTGTGGATGTGGCCAGTGAGGATGTGGTTTATGGCAATGGTGCCAAAATGAAGGTTGGACTTGATGACCTTAAAGGTCTTTTCCAGACATGCAAGGACAGATTCTGTGTTACAGCCCCACATTCCTCTCAGCAACTTCTGTAAAACCAAATTCCTTTATTGCAGCTTTATCCATTGAGGAGGAATTTACCTGTCGCTATAGGACAAGAAAGAACACAAGCTCACACCGCTGCTCTCAAGGTGAAGAAAAAAAGGAAGTTTATTTTCTGACTCCAACATTTGTAGTTTTCTAAAAGTGACAGCAGATTGGAGGGTGACAGTGCCACCTCTCCAATGACATTGGACAAACCAACAGTCCATCAACTTTCTCCTCCTCCATAAAGGAGTGCAAAGCAATGAGTTATTTACAGAAAGCGTGTGAGAAAGTTCATTACAAGAATGTCAACATCAGAAGGCTTATAAAATCTTAAAAAACCAGGGTGACATTTACCTTCTTGCCAAGGCATGTAAATCTCCTCACCGTTTTCTGTCTTCCTCCCTGTTGCACATTGACCTCATTCAGAGCCCCCTGAATGATCCCACTGTGAACCTCTCCCAGGAGAAATGTAAATGCAAACTGTCCAGGGTGAACTTCTCTAGAAGTCTCCTCCTCTAGAAGGAGGAGAAAGAGGAGATGCCTTAGTCTTGAATCTGCTTTCTAGAGGGACCCCTTTGGAAGTCTCCTTCCAAATTTGCCCTAAACCAGGACAAATATCCAAATTAAAAGGCCTATTCCCACATTTCAAGCAAGTCAAAATATTGACTTGGCTGCAGGCTTCCACTACCTAATTTTAGTCCTGATTATAAAATCTAATGAGGTATATAAACCAGCAATATTTTATTTACTCATGCTGATGTTAAGTAAATTGACCTCCCCCATTTTTGTTTTCCTTGCACAAACACAATCAATCACCAAGACACAGAAAATTGCCCCTGGATTTTATTGGTCACAGGTTAGGTGTTCTTTCAATTAGATATAATCAAGAAATGACAAGACTTTATTCGACTGTGCTTACTGAAAATAGGTTTGGGTTTGTTTTTTTTTTTCACTACAGCCCAAATGTAAATTAATCCTTTACTGGATTATAATTAATTGCTGGAGGTCAGTAATTAATCTTTGTTCTACAAGATAGACTGCACTTAACTGCACTGAGACAATGGCAAAGGGGATTTTCCCTGGCACTGTTAGCAGAAGGAATTTTCAATGTATGAGTGGTACAAAGTTTTTAGGAGACCCAACTCCCTCATTTAAATAGACTCCTCTGCAAAATTCATTTTCACAAGCTTCCACCAGCCATGAAAAGATGTTTTCTTTCTAGAATAGGAATTTTGGGAGCAGAATTCACAGTCTTTGTTTTACCATCGTGTTTCCTTCTGTGTCTTCAGGTGGTGCCAGCCCATGTGCTCAAAATATTTTTCTCCACTTCTGGATAATTTCTAAGTGCTGATGTTGGGGATTAACATACCCAACCAGTGTGAAATGAGAATTCATTCTCTCAGAAAAACCAAATGATTCTGGAAATAATATCTTTTTGAAACACCTGGATCTGTAAAATGAAAGTAAATATTATGAGCTTTCAGATTGCCAAGAGCAAAACCTTTCAGCATTTTTGCACAAACAAGGGCAGAAAGCAAAGGGCTCTCTGATTTTATTTTAAATAGGTGACTATAAATTGACTTTCTAATTCTTGATTTTCTTTCAAGTTGATTGAGTCTTTTAATATTTTTTTTTTCTGTGAGATAATTAGGATACTTACTGAGTTCTCCACAAGAAAACTAAAAGCTTTTGGATATGGTACCTGCTACCTACTTTTAGTGTTTGAATGCCCAATAATGTGGTTTTTTAAACTCCAAATATCACCCTCAAGCTGGATGGTGTAAATTTTACACCCCGTTTCAGGGATGTAGAAGTTTCTGGCTTGCAAGGTGTGCTCTGGAATTCCAAAACCCCAGAATGCACACACTGCACCTCTCCTGCAAACACTGCAAGAGGTGTGGGTTAGGCAATGCCTTTTGTTTAGGAATAGGAACTCCATGAAAATATGCATTGTGGTGCTGCCAGAAAAAAAAGATATTAAAGTGGATGTTGACAATGCAAACAGAGCAGAACTCAGCAGAAGCAGCAGCTCCCAACCACACCTCTCAGCCTGGGAGGGTTCACTGAGGACAGGTCTGAGTTGGAAGTTTTGACCTCAGACACTGATTTTCCAAGGGGATAAAAAACCCTCCTCAGTCCCCAGGATCTCTGAGTGCCCATGGAAAAGGGAGAGTGTGAAATTTGAAGGGCCATCCAGCAGTAATCTCCTTGGAATTGCTCCTCAAAGCCTTTCCAGAGCAGAGCTGGATAAACGCACACGCTCAGATATTCCAGCCAAAGTGGGGAGGGAAAGCAAGTCATGAATGGCAAGAGTGATTCACGTTTACTCCATGAGTAATCAGCTTGTAAAAACACACCCCCGAGTAACCAGCCAGAGCAACAGGCAACTGTGGGCTCTCCTCTCCTGCTGTGCTTCTCTCCAGCTTCTGTTTGAGAAAAAAAAAAAAATTAATGCGAATTAATGTGTGCTCCTGGTTCCTTTCTCTTTGGGGTTTTCTCCACCTTTTCCCCTTTTTAGCTCCCAATAATGCTGTGAATAATAGACCCCAAAAAATCATTCTGCCTCTGCTCTTCTCTCGCTGTTCCAACCAACTGCCTTTCCTAAACAAATGCTCTTTATGATTTTAAGCACAGAGAGGTAAATAAGATTACTCTGTATTACAAACAGGATTGTTTTGCTATAAAGGGAATAGGAAGAAAAAAATTATCTCCAAGGAAATATTCCTCGAGCAAATATTTCTGCTCTCTGAAATCTGCCACTGCCATCATTCATCCTGTGCTCTGGGTAATACACACGACAGCAGTGGAAATGAGCATTTAATTAGTGTTTAATGCAAACACCAACACCTCCTGTGCTAATAACAAATGCTGGAGGTTGTAAATGTTTATCAGGTAAATATTATGGAGTTCTGAGGCTCCATCTGACCTCCGGCATGGAAAATGAGTGTGATGAATTTGCTGGCTCCATCACGCAGTGAGAGATCAATTGATGGCACCACTCAGGGCTGGGAGAAGATCCCAGAGGTCAAGGAAAGGCCATGAAAAGGTTCAGGGGGAAACCAGCCTCAGGCAGAGCAGTGACAAAGCTCAACAGCTATTTTTAGGCACTTAAAAGTCACAAAAAGGGGTTTCACATCACCACAGAGTGAATTTTATTGGTAATATTCTGGTGGCTTGCTTCTCTGAAATAGCCTTGGGTCCGTTCTTTCTGTGAGAATAAATCACACAGATTTAATTTCCTTCATGGTGGAAAAAATACCTTTTTTTATTCACATAACTCCTTTTTATTCAGTTTTTCAAACCTTGTGTGGGACTCCAATTGGTCAGTAGTTTTCTTGTTAATTATTTGCACTGGTTAGTAAGAAGTTGTAATTCTGTGTTGATTGGTCACTCAAACCCCTGGGGTGTACCTGTAGGAAAAGATTTTTTGTGAGAGATAGTTTTCATTTTTCTGTCTTTGTCAAAACAGTTTATACGGATTCTGGTTGGTTTTTTTAACCCAAGAATAATTGTTATATTAATGAACTGCTCACACCAGGATTGCTTTCACATGGGAACCTGCAAAATGCCAGCTTTGACAAGGCCAGCCACTGATTCCAGGAGAGCAGGCTTGACTTTATGAAGCCTTTCTTTGTGATTTTTCTACCTTACTGCAACAGTATTTTCCATCAAGAATCTGGAGAATTTTCCTCCCAGAGGGTTCCAGGACAATTCTTCTGGAATCATCAGCCCATCAGTGTGGTGTGGACAGAGCCAGGACCCTGTATAATTCAGCAATACCACTGGTTTTAATGGATTTATAGAATTATTTATACATATATACACTAATTTTTATGCAAACAGCTCAAATAAACTTGAGCAGAGGCTTGAGCCTGAATTTGCACAACATTTTTACAGTGATTCCATGGACTCCAGCACTGCCAAACCTCCTCAGCATTCCCCAAAATCCCTGTGCCTGATTGCCAGTGCTTCTGGAACTTTCCATCCAGGTCAGCTGAACACTGGCAGAGGTAAACTGGGAAGGACAGACACCCAGGGGATGTTTCTCACTGCTGTGGGGTTGGCAGGGTGAAATAAAGTGAATTTAAGGGTGAAAGATCTCAGTGGTGAGGAATGGTTGAACACAACTCTTGGGAAGAACCCCATAAGTTGCTGTAAACCCATCTTGAAGCCAGCAAATATAAAAAGCTGATTTCTGCTCCTTGAGACATCCTTTGTTTGTGTTTTAGGACATTTGTCAGCACCCATCTGTAGGAACATCTGAACTTTCCTATGTTGGCTGGTTGAACCACTCAAATAAATAAATAGTGTGGATCCCAAGAGGAAATAGAGAAATTTATTCCCAGGAAAGCTGTGTGAACTTGGGCAATTTATGCTCATCTTCACCAGGTCTAAAACCAGGAATAGAATTAGTAGGAAAGGCAAGAATAAATCCCCCTAACTGCAGAGGGAACCTTTCAACCACTACAAGGAGACCTTGCTCTGCCTGAATCTCTGTATGATCTGAGCTACAGCTCCCTAGAATGCAGCTCAGATTTGCTGCTGAACATGGAACTCCATCTAGAATGTGTAAGGAAAAGTTGCCACCTCAGAATGGAAAACAAAGTGGCTTTGAGTAAAAGCTGAATAAAAAAAAAAAAAAAAAAAAGCTGAATTAAAAAAAAAAATTACCAAAAAAAAAAATCCTCCCCAAAAAACACCACCCCAAATTAATAAAAAAATTTAAAAAGTCAAAAAGTGTGGTGGAATTTTAGTTTCTCAGGTAGAAAAGAAAACCAAAATTGCACAGACAAATTATTTCAGTGTTTTCAGACTTCTAAATAATTTTAATTGCAACTTCAATGGAACTTCGTAACTTTAATTATTTTTCTTCAGATGCAACCTGCACAATGGTATGTTCAGATCTATATTTTCCAAAAGCATCTGTGTTACCAGATGAAAAACAGATTCAGTTGCTACACTGAAGAGTAGGAAAACTGCTTTGTGATTGAAAGTTAGAACACAAAATTTCACCATATGCAATGAATCAGAAATTGTGAAAAACAGCTCTATTTCAGTATTCAAATATGCAGCTTCAACTCCATCTTTTCAAAAAACAATAACTAAAATTAGCTCTTTAGAAATTTGGGGAGAAAAACAATACTTACATCTCTAACTAATTAAAATATAGAATTAATAGTTAGATTTTTATTTCTATTCCTCAAAAATAAATGCTGGGGAAAAAATCCCTTTTCACGTATGTTTCTTTTCATTCAGTAATGAATTGATGAGTTCAGGTTTTTCCTCTCCCTTTGAAGGTGGGATAATAAATTTTGATTAAAGTTGTATTAAAATTTGTCTCAACATGTTTAGGACATCTAGACCCAGGTATATTATATTATTATATTATATTATATTATATTATATTATATTATATTATATTATATTATATTATATTATATTATATTATATTATATTACATTACATTACATTGCATTATATTGCATTATATTGCATTATATTGCATTACATTATATATTTTATATAATATTATATGTTATATATTATATATTTTATATATATATTCTGTCATATTATTAAAACCTTTTTGTTGACTCAGCATCTGACACTGTCAAAAACCACTACACTACAAAAAAATATATAGGATGCAGTGGAAGCACAGCTATTTGAATAAGGAGGAAAAATTCATGTATGGTGGTTTGGAGCCCAATCTGCCACACTGAACCTTGGCAGGAAACCTCAGAAGTTTATCAGGTTCTGTGCTCTTGGTGTACAGCGAAGAAACACATTTATTGCATGAAATATTTATTTCTGAGAGGCGCTGCTTGAGAGGTCAAAGCAAGACCCTGATTTTGGTTGGGGTGGCTGTGATGACATGTGGCAGATTTGTCCTTCCTTGGCAGCTCCTGGGATGCAATCCCAGCTCAGTCCAGCTGGAGTTCTTCCCTGGCAGGGTGGGGAGGCCCTGGAATGGATTTCCCAGAGAAGCTGTGGCTGCCCCTGGATCCCTGGAAGTGTCCAAGGCTGGGTTGGATGGGGCTTGGAGCACCTTGAGATGGTGGAAGGTGTCAGGGTTGGAACTGGATGATCTTTAAGGTCCCTTCCAAGCCAAACCATTCCATAATTCTGTAAGTCTGTGATCTCAGTGACAGCAATAATTTGGAATCCAGGCATTCAATGTATTGTATTTGCAGGGGAACGCCCTGACAAAGGCAGGAATGATGAATCTGACTCCATGTTCTCAAAAGGCTCATTTATTACTTTATAATATTATATTACATTAAAGAATACTATACTATACTGTACTGTACTGTACTATACTATACTATACTATACTATACTATACTATACTATACTGTACTATACTAAAGAATACAGAAAGGATACTTACTAAATGCTAAAAAGATAATAATGAAAACTCCTCACTCTTCCAGAGTCCTGACACAGCTTGGCCGTGATTGGCCAAAGAGTGAAAACAACTCACAGCAGAATCCAATGAAACAATCACCTGTGGGTAAACAATCTCCAAACACATTCCACATGAGCACAACACAGGAGAAGCAAATCAGGTAAGAATTGTTTTCATTTGCTCTGAGTCTTCTCAGCTTCCCAGGAGAAAAACTCTGGGTGAAGGGATTTTTCAGAGAATGTGAATGCCACACCAGTGCATCTCAGATGTTCATGGATGTGCAGGTCCAAGACACCTCCTGCAGGTTCTTTGCTTCTTTCCGCCCTCCCAGGAATATGGGAAATGTGTCCTTGATCACAGAGCCACTCTGCACACAAGAACTGACAATCCATATGATCCTTCCAGGCTCTCTACCTGCCAACCTTTACTGTTTATTTTTATGGGATCCACGAGGTGTCCTCTGGCCTTGCTTTTGGTAATTGTGTTGCTGGGAGAAATTATCCCTGTCACTAACGAGCCAGCCGGTGCTGAAGGAATGTTTTGCTTCATTAAGAGCAGGCTGTGAGGTTGAGTTTGTTCCCCTCCATCTCCACACACTGGGATCTGTCACTTCAACAGGCTCCTCCTGGTAGACTGGACCCAGCTGAGAGGTTTGGTAACTAAAAAAAAAAAAAAGAGAGAGGGAGAGAGAAAGCATATTTTAATTAACAATCCCTGAGGAATATCCACTCCTCACCTTATTGTTTGAAATAGGTAGGTTCTTAAATTTTGAATTACTCTTTTCTTCTCTAGGTTAGGAAGAGGCTGCTCATGGCTTTCGACTGAGGACAGGACTGTCCAGTTTGATTGATCAGTCATTCCCAGTAGCAAGAAGTAGCCATGGATAGATATCTTTATTATGTTCTGCATTATTAATTTGTTTCCAGGATCATGTCAGCATGTACATGTCACAATTTATTGTGAATTTCAGTCACAGAGCCTCAGCTTATAACAATATTCTCTGCAAAACTCCCTTTTCCCCAGTAAATTTCTTCTGAGCCAAACCAAACTTTCTGATTGATGTCGTCAGATCAGCACTTGAAATCACACCTCTGTGATCACAGAATCCTGGGATGGGTTGGAAGGGACCTTAAAGCCCACCCAGTTCCAGCCCTCTGCCATGGGCAGGGACACCTTCCACTATCCCAGGTTGCTCCAAGCTCCATCCCACATGATACACAAGAGTTATTCACATTAAACAAAATTCAAGACAAAGTGTTTCAAATCGTTTGCTATCCAGGCTTGTCAAAATCTGGTTTTCATCTACACTGAACTGACAGAAATAGAGGTTTTACCCAGGTAAAATTCAGATAAAATTAATTCATCTCCTTTAATTAATTAAAAATTTTTAAAAAATTTTTAATTAATCAATTAATTACATGGTTAGACCCAACTCATGAATCATTCCCCAGCTGTAACAGACATTTACCCATGGAAGTCACCCCTGACTCCCCTGTGGCCACTCAGGGGAAAGGAATGGAAACCTCCAGGATGCAGCTCTTTGGGCCCCTCTTGGAATCCTCTTTTAGGATGGGATGAATTGTGCTCCTGACTTTGTTCACAGGTCTGGAAAGCCCAGAGACACAGCTGAGATATCACACCTCTATCACCTTGAAATTTCACTTCCTTGAAGGAATGGTTTTAGAGAGATGTTCAGGGTTTGGGGTTTGTTTGGGGTATTTTTTTCTTCTCTGAAAACATCTCCCAAAGACAAGACTGAAAACTCAGAGGCCAGGGTGAGGCTTTCTGAGATATCACTTCAGCCAAGGATTTCTACCGTCATCAGATTTAAGCACTGGTAGTCAATAGGATAAAATTTCTATCTCAAAACCACTTTTTAGAAGGTGTAAGAGAGAGAGCAAAGTAATTCCCTTCATGGCCAGAGAGGTGACACCAGGTGCATCAAAGCAGATTTTATGATTGAATAAAGGGCTTTTTTCTCTAGGTCTTCATTTACATTGTAGCCTTTCAATCAAAATGGAGAGATTGCTCAAATTGCCATTAAAAATTTGGACATGTCATAATACAGATGTGGTATATCAAGGCTATCCAAAATGAAATTTATTGCTAGACAGGCTTCTTTGAATCCTGATGATTGCTAGGACAGGCTTCAAACACAAAACCACAAAGTTTTTTTTTAATTTTTAAATTTTTTTTATTACATGAAGTATAAATAATAAATACAAAAATAATCCCAGTCTTTCCTGTCTAGAATTAGGAAATGTAGAAAACTGGGGATGTTGGTGTCAGCCACAACATATAATACAGGTAATTTGTGGGTAACTTCCATGCAAGAGATAATTTTTTTGAGGTGAACATACACAGCTTGAAAGATTCTTTATGTCAAAGCCCAGCAAAGTTCTCAGAAGATTTCTCTCTGCAATATTGACCAAACCTCTCCCCTCCTGATCTCTCCACCTCTTGTGCCTTGGCCTCCCTTAAATCATGGAATCACTCAGATGGGAGAACTGCATCCAAACTGTTAATTTTGCATTTCTCTTTTGGTAGAGCCAAGAAGCAAATATCTGTGAGCTGTTATTCCATTTTCCACCTTCTACATTGAGAAATTTTATGGACTTACTGAGAACACCAAGAGGATCTTGACAAACAAAAAATGTTGGCAATCCATTCCTTTTATTCAGCATCTCTGATACTACCTGTTGTGATTACTCCTCTGAATATCAGTTCTTGTTGTAACTTGAAATTTAAGGGAAAATCTATTAACAAACTATCCATAAATCTCAGTGTTCATAAGACATATCCTTTGGGGTTTTTTCACTCTTTTCCATTGAGTGATAAGGATCTTTTAGCGTTAATTGATTATTTTCTCATCTCAGTGTATCCAATTTAATACTTGCTCAAGTAAATGCTGTTTGCTGTGACTCTGAGAATGTCAGTCTTTATAGGTCCCTTCAATAAAGGATAAGGAAAAAAAATAATCATTCCAGAAACTGGAATGAAGATAATCATTCCAGTAACATCTTGAACATCCCTTGAGATGTTCAAGATGTTGAGCTGGGTGCTCAAACCAGCTTAGTTTTGGCTGGGTTCAGAATCATCAAATGAAAGTCAGACTGAATTTATGGGGGATAAATCCAGGAATTCTGAAATATGAGTGTTGGTTGTGACTCTGCTTCACTCCACCAGATTTAGCAGATCTTGCAATAGGTTTACGTGTCTGTTTTTCCCCTTCTGATTTAGGATTGGAGGCCCACCCACACTTCAAATTATTTCGAGGTTTAGAAAAATGGCAGATGCGTAAATCTAATTAAACCAAATCAATTTTTGTTGAAGTGACTGTACTGCACACACATACTAATTACTGCCTTCTAACGTAAGGCTAATTAAGAAAGCTCTTAAAATTCCCTAATAGTAACCTGACATCTGAATTGTCTTGATTTTCAACAAAAGACAGTTAGTTTGGGGCTTTTTGTGTCTCTCCTGCTGTTGTCCTTCCCCATATCTTTTAGGAGTAATAAGCAATGAAGAAACAGAAAAAGCTACTGAGATCTCCCAAGATATAACTCAAGTGTCTTCTCCAGGTAAAAAGGGATAGAACCAGAGAAGGTTTCGATTGGATATTGCGGAAAATTTCTCCACTGTAAGGGTGGTCAGACATTGGAATAGGCTGTGCAGGGTGGAATCATCATCCCTGGAAATGTTAAAAAAAACCTGTGGATGTGGAGGGTTTTTCTCCATGAACAGCTGCAAACCCCTCTGGGAGGCTGCTGAGGAATGTTATGATTTTCCCCATGTTATTCCTCTTGGAATAAACACCCAAATCCTAATGCCTGGGTCTGATTGCTACAGTGCCAAGGAAATCACTTTGATGGATTTTTCTTTTTACAAAATTGCAGGGAGGAAAGGTCCTCAGGTTTTTAGATATGTAAGGTCTAACACAATCCTGATTTTGGTACTGAGGCCACCAGGCCCACCCACAGTAATTTAACCATAAAGACACTGACAGATCAGAGCTGGGTTCAGTTTGAAATCTTCTCTGAGCCCCCTTTCCTCATAATTTTTGAAATTTGTGTCTTCACTTTTAAAGGTCTCAGAATGATTTAGGTTGGAAAAGATCTGTCAGAGATCAAGTCCAGTCTTCCTGATCCCCATCTTGTCACCTGCCCAGAGCACTGAGTGCCCCCTCCAGTCCTTCCTTGGACTCCTCCAGGGGTGAGGACTCCAAACCTCCTTGACCAGCCTCTTGCCAACCCTTTCCATGAAGAAATTCCTGCTAAAAGAAGGACAATTGGGATAAATATGTGATTCAATATGCACACCAATGGCATGTACTTCTTATTCTTTTCTCACATCTCAAATTTTCATGATTAGCTTGTTCACATGAAGGTGTCCCCTAATTAATGACACAATAATGATGTCACTTCATGTGGATATGATATCTATTAATTTTTAGCAGGTTTAAAACAGCCTTACACTGTTGGTTTTTTTTGTAACAGTAGCTGGGGAGCAGCTGAGTTCAATATGTGGTTAATATCCTGCATCAACCCTTTAAATCCTTATCAATAGTTGGATCAATTCTTATTAGCAAACTTTGTAGGGCAGATCTTGCTGGCAATGGAGTTCAATCTGAAGATTAGCATCTAAAATTCACAGGGAGCTCTTGGTTTACTCAGTAAATTGAACAATCCATCACGTTGCTGAACTCAGGCCCAGTGGGCATTAGAAAGACCCCGTGGCAATTTGCACAGAGTTCAGCGACACAGATCTACATTTACTCTAAATAAATGAAGGTTCAGCTTGCAATTAAATATTTCAGAGGCTGGCCTGTGATCATCCTCCTCTTTGTTGTTCATTTGCCCCTGTTGTTTTTAAGCTCTTTACCCTTTACTGTTGTCTGAGAATTCCAGTGTCACCCAGGGGTTTCTATTTCCTGGAAACACCTAAACGCTTGAAATGGGGCAAATAAATTCTGTTTTGTTCAAGGGACAGGTGAGAAGTGGTTCAGGTTGGAAGGGAAATTCAAGATCATCTAATTTAAGTCCCCCTGCCATGGGCAGGGACAACTTCCACTATTCCAGGTTGCTCCAAGCCCTGTCCAACCTGGCCTTGGGCACTTCCAGGGATCTAGGGGCAGTCACAGCTTCTCTGGGCACCCTGTGCCAGGGCCTCCCCACCCTCACAGGGAACAATTCCTTCCCAATACCTCATCTAAATCTACGTCCATGTGTTTGAAGCCATTCACCCTGGTCCTGTCACTCCATGCCCATGCAAAAATTGCCTGTGGGATGTTGAAGATTCCATGGCTCAGTGTTTTTCACTTATATTTTTCTCCAATTAGAAGTATAAGATGGAGAAGGGCACTTTAAAGAGTTTTTTTTCTCCTTTCCATTCCCATCTTTTAATGGTCTTTTACTGTCAGACTGCTTAAATAAAGGCCCCAGTGCTGCTCTGTTTCTCTCTTTAGAGAACTGCACGTTTCTTTCTTCCTGAAATTGCCTTACCAGGTAACAATCTGAGAATGGCATCACTTTAGGAGAACCTCAACGGACAAGCATTGCTCGTATTCAAAAAAATGGGAGGATTTTAAGAAATCAGGGTTTTGATATTTGGGCACCAAGATTATTATTGGGTGTTTTGAGACTATATGAGATCGTGTTCTGGGATAAATACATGGATACGGCTTGGGAAGTTCCTGCCTCTGGTAGGAAAGGGGCACCAGCTACTGGCACAGCTTATGAACAGAAACATGACCAAGAGCAGAAGGAGATTCAGCAGGAAAACTAAATTAATGAAGGAGAAGCATTTCATCTCATCGGTGTTCTCAGAAATAGCCACATTTTACAGACCATAAAGCAACACCAAATGTCAAAAAGCTTCTCAGCAGTGACTCACCTGCTCTTTCTCCTGCATCCTACACAGCTGCCATGTGTTTAAGGTTAGTGGGAACTGCCCTTTGGGAAATTATCTCTACTAGAGATCCAAATACATTTTTCTGAAGTGTTCAGTCAAAGAGAATCATAGGAATGGAAAAATCTAAAATCTACTGGCAAGCAAAAGATAAAGATCTAAACTTGGAGCATCATTTCAGATGTCACAGCTTCCACATCCACCCAGGCACCAGGACTTAGTGCCCAGGCAGCTCTCAGCATGGGCCCAGCATCTGAGAGGATTCAGCTCTTTTCAAAGATGTCAAACAGCTCTGGAAAGAGGGAACAAAAAAGGGAATAACAGTTTTCTTTCCCTTTCTTATCTCCCAGGAGATCTGTTGGTAACCTCTTAAACAAGCTACAGGTAGAATGTTCCTTTGATGTCAGAACTCAGCACATCCCTTTGGATGTCCAGAGTTGCCAAGGACACCGTCAGGGGGTTCAGAGACCCTGGCATGCTGCCCAGAACACCTGGGGACTTGATTTTGACCCTTGGAGCAAGTTACCAGCTTTGTATGAGGACCTGAAAGTCACACAGGTTTGAATGGTGTAATAATAAGATATTCACAGGGTGAAAATGTAGATTTTAGGATTTTTGGTATGGGGGTTATGGGGACAAGATGGAGGAATCTGGGCATGTCCAGCCTTTCTTTTTGTTGTTCTCCATTTTCTGCAGTGATGTTGGCACTAAGGGATTGGTTTAGAGTAGAAGCTCACTGTCTAACATAGGTGATGGGCATTGGGAATTAAGTGTAAATACGTTATACGTAGTTTGTAGTATAAAAGGACAACACAGAGGGCCTGTGGCTGCCCTGCTGAGCAGATCTCAGCTGGGCAGAAAGAAAATTGTATAGATAAGAATCAATAAACAACCTCAAGACCAAAAAGTGAAGAGTCCAGACTCGTTCTCCAGTTGCATGGGCTGAAGCAGAGACATCCTGCACATCTCAGGGCAGCAATTACCAACAGCAACCCGAGACTTTGAGAACTCCAGGGTTCTCCTTGCACCTCAGGTTGGTGGCAGTGCCTCACCTGGGCTTGGGATCCCCAGTTTTAAGCTTTTTCAAAAGCCCCAGAGATGCCAGGGCTGCTTCTCACCCAAAGTACAACATTCAGAAACTTCTGACAGTGTCACCTGTCTGGATTTGGCCATGGGGACAATTCCATGGTTAAAAGACAGATGTGCAGGGTTATTTTCATGTGGCTGAATACTGATCAGCAGCAGGAGACAAGAGAGTGTAAAATAACCTCAGAGAAGCCAAGGCCCTTCTGGAGGCCAAGTGGGACACATTTTTTTGGGCAAACACTCTGACTCTCTGTTCTTTTCACTGTTGCTGCATCTCCCAGCTCCAGCAGAGCATCCTTTCCCTGCCAGCTCCAAACAGAGTGTTCTGAGTCACTGTGCTCCTCTCCTGCTCTAATTGCACTTTCTCCCAGGGAATTTTTTTTCAAAGTTTATTGCGGAGAGAGGTGTCAGTGCTGAGGTACAGGGCAATCTGTGCTAAATATGGCTTGAACAAAGAATCAAAGCTCCATTTGGAAACTTAACCCTTCCCTAGGACTCAAGAGAGAAAGAAAAGAAACAAATGACTCCTTAGTGATGAGCAGAGTTCTTAGAACTTTCTTCACATTGCTTTTTGGAGAGCTCAAAGAGAAGGACACTTGCTGAGCAAGATTTAAATCTATCAGGAGGGTCTGGAGAAAGGAGAGCTTTTACAGAGGACTTTTCACCATGTTCTAAAATATAATCTTTAGTTTTACGTTCCATTTTGGACAGTCACACAAAGACTGATCATAATCCATTATTAGATCACGTCTAGGTGAAAGTATGTCCCAAAAATCACCTTACTCCTGGCTCACTGTTTGTTTTATGGATAATTTATTCCTGCTGCTGCCAGCCAAAAATCTGTTTGTTCCCAGAGATCTCTGTCCTGTGGGCACTGCATAGCTCAGTGTTCCTATTCCCTGATTCTTGACTGATACACATTCCTTTCCAAGGAAACAAAGGTGACATGAAAGTGAAATCAGATTTTTTAGCCTCTTCCATGCCAACTCCAACAATTATTTTGGCCTCAGCTATTTCAAATAGAGTTTCATATGAGATTGACTTTAAAAAGTTTTAAGATTATTCTAATAGTGCAGAGTTTGGAATAGAGGCTGATTTGAGGCTCCACTCAGGTCCATCACACCAAACAACTGCTGGGAAAACTGAGCAAATAAAACATTGAAAAGACAGCTCTGAGCTCAAAAAAAGGCAGGAAAATTCTCTTGGCTTAGCAGCACCTCAAGCAGTATAAATGCATACAGTCCTGAATGCACCAAAAAAAACCCCCATTCTTTAGTCTGGATTCCCTCACTTATATTGGATTATTGACAGGAAAAGGAAGAAGAGAAAAACAACTGACAGAGCAAGTAACTCTCATCTCTAGCACTGCTCATCTCTCCCAAACAATGAAACTATTTCTTTGTCCCATATTATTGTCTCCAAATTTGTTTCCCAGGGTTCACCACTGCTTTTTTACAGAATACATACAGAATTTTTAATATAAACAGTTACCAATAGTCTCACTGTAATAATATCATTGTTGTAATTAACAAAACCCTGTTTATTTTTTTTTCTTTCTGATTAATTTTCAGAAATTTTGGGTTTTGGTATTCAAGTAGAGGTCAGAATAAATACCAACATGACACATATTTCAGCGTGAGCTCCCTTAGATAACAAACACAGTGATTCACTCAATAATCAGGTTTTTAATGATTAAAATGGGCCATTCATTATTTGTTTAGTATTTCGAAGCATTCTGAGCAATGTTCCTGGAGTATTTTGGAAACAAAAGCCAATGTTTCTCTGGAGTGAAGTCATGGTGAGTTGCAGTTGATGGCTCCACAGAGAAGGAGATTCAAAATAGACCCATGAAATAATTTGGATGTAATTCATAGAAAACAAAGGGTTAAAATAACTTTTTTGGCAGCAGAAAAATAATTTGCCTGCAAGTAGGAGCAGAGGAACAGATTTCCTAGATTCCCAGCTCTTGGTTTTCTGTGGTTGAGATGACCCCCAAGGTATTAGAAAGTCTTTCTTTTCCCAGCCCCGCAACTGAAGAAAAAGTCGAGATTTATCGTTTCTGCTTTTCAAGGTTGTTTATTTTCTCTTATCTATGACATTCTTTCTCTGACCTACTGAGATCTGTCTGGCAGGTTGGGCTGTGGCACACTGACCACCCTTGGGGTGGTGTTGGCTGTTTATACTAAGAACTACGTGTGCATTATTTACAATAATTTTCCAATACCTATCACCTATATTAGACAGTCTGTCTCTACTCTAAACCCATCCAGAAGTGCCACCATCACAGCAGAAGATGGAGGGCAAGAAGGAGAAGGACAGGACACGCCCAGATCCCTCCATCTTGCCTCCTGAACCCCCATTCTAAATCCCCAAATTTCTACTTTTTCACCCTGTGACAAATTCACTGTCATTCTACTCCAACTCTTGTGGCTTGTAAATCCTCACACAAAGTTAGTTGAGGAAAGTGAAGAGAGACTTGCACATCCTAGCAATGATCATCGATCTCAGATTTATTGATCCAGCTTACACACTTTTATAGTAGTGTTAATTAAGCTCATACATATTGCAAAAACCGAGCTCACCATTGGTTACAGATTACATGCCAACCCCTCCTTTGTTGCTAATACCTGTGGTTTCTTGCTGAGGCTAATACTTGTTTTCCTCATCCTGCTGTTGACTCTTATTGACCAGCCTCAAGAACTCCATGTTTTCCACCGTGTTTTTCTCTTCATTTAACCAAGGACACAGTGTTATTGTTTTTCTTGTAAGGAAAAAGGCTGAGAACTTACTACTTACAGCTTCTTTTTACTGCTTAACCAGCTGTATATGATCATGGCCTTTTTCTATAAGCCATGTCTTAACAAAGCTCTCCACAGTTAGTAATTGTTTCCATGGGTTAAAATCAAAGGCACAGGTGTTTGTGACTCCATGCCAAGGTCTCTGAGCTCTTTGCCAGGGTCTGGAGCCCTCCAGGGCAGCCAGAGGAAAGTCCTGGGTTCCGACACCCAGCCAACATTTTTACCCATCTGAACAAGCAAACCCTACCTGTGGTCATGGTTTAACCCCAGCTGGCAGCTCAGCCCCACTTCAACCTCCTCCCCAAACCCTTTCAGAGGGATGGGGGAGAGAACTGGAAGTGATAAAACCCATTTGTTGAAATGAAGACTGTTAAACAGGTAAAGGAGAAGCCACACACAACAAAACAAATCAAGGAATTTGTTCATGGCTTCCCATGGGCAGGCAGGTGTTCAACCATCTCCAGGGAAACAGGGATCCATCAGGAATGAAAGGTTACTTGGGAATAAAAATTGGATTGAATGGAGAAAATTGAAATGGGGAAAACTCCAAAAGCCCCCATTTCCTTCTTGTCCAGCTCTTCTACTCAGCCTGATGCCATATGGGATTCTACAGGGCTGGAGATGACCCTGAGGAATCAAGACAAGCAGGTGGGATATAAGGAACACCAAAATCCTCCTTGAATGGAACATACAGACCAGAAAAAGCATTACAGAACATCTCAACTAAGCTGTTACCACCAGCTTTACCCAGCATGAAGAAAAATACTGGTTATTACAGAAGAAAAATACTGGTTATCCCAGAAGAAAAATACTGGTTATTCTCAACTGAAATATTCACAAGTTGCAGACTTAAAAAAGCAAAGACTTAACAATTTTTAGCAATATTAAGTGTCATTTGAATTTCTCCTATCAAACAAATAAAAAGCCTCAGAGTAGAAAATTATGTCTAAGAAAAATTCACTTTACCTCTTGGAAGTGGCAATCATTGAGTAACCTGACAGTTTTTGCTCCTGATTCAGACTCAATCCAAAATTTCTTTGTTGCTTTGTATTCCTCTGTGATAATTTCTTTGGTTCATTTAAGCTTGGGAAAAAAATTAAGACTTTTCCTTTCTTTTGTCTGCCCTCATAAAGCCCAGAAAACAAACTCAAATCACGTTCATTGTGTTTTTCTGGAGAGTGAAATTCTAACAGAAGGAGAGGCTGAGAGATAAATATTCTGCTTGAAGAATAGCCCTGGTCAAATACATCCCTTTTCCAAAGGAAACTGATTGTGAGTTGATTAAACCAGGTGATTTTGATATTTTCACACCTTTTTCAGGCGCTTGAGGGTTGTGGGGGGTTATTTGCAGAACGGTCTAATTCAGAGTTTTAGGAGAAAGTTTGAAATTGCTGCTGAGGATCTCCCAGTCCTGCCTGCCCCTGCAAATCACACACCTGAGGACAATCCACCCCATCCCTGGCAGTGTCCAAGGCCAGTTTGGACAGGATTGGAACAACCTGGGACTGTGGAAGGTGTCCCTGCCCATGGCATGGACGATCTTTAAGGTCTCTCCCAACCCAAACCATTCCAGGATTTTAGGAAAAGGGTTTGGTGCGCAAAAGGAAATTTATTACATATCAAATCCACACTGTGAGCAGCTCTGCTGGGCTTTTGGAGAAGTGTCACAGGTAGTAGGTGAAGTAATTTTTGCACCTACTGTTTCCTGTACATTCAGGGGTTGCATGGAATCCCCCCATAAGGTGGGAGTGTGTCCCATCCTTTTCTTTGTGCACAGCACCAGCGGACAGCAGCTGGTCCTAGGGGAAGGAATTCACAGAGAAACCTCATCCCTACAATCTGAGAGGTGCAGAGAATTCCTGCACTTTTGTGAAGGAGGAAAAGAAAGTTTAGCAATTTCCAGCTGCATGCATCCCAAGTGGGAATAGCTGTGTTCCCACAGAGGTTTTGGTGTGGGTGTCCTTGATCTTTGAAAAGCTGAGGCAAGCTGCATCCAGCTCATTTCAGAGCTCTGAAAGGATAAGTTCAGGCCCAACATGTGATAAAACAGCTGCATTAATGTTGGACTGTGCTTCTGTTGCTGGGTCTCCATGGAGATCCAGCTCCCCACATCTCCCACCTGCACCAGGCTTTCCAAGTATAATGATTTAAGGAGATGTAATGATCAAAACATTTCATTTGAATTTTAGGCACAGAGAGAACTGTGTTTTGTGAGCACTGACCTTGTGAGCTTTTCAGTGTGTGGGCTGCAGGATTTAGCATCCTTGCCATCCATCTCAGCTCCTCCTAATCCTCCCAGAGTGCACTCTCCTCATTTGGACCCAGCTGTGGGCAGGAGGCACGGCTGCAGAATGGGAAATGCACCACGGGGCTGACTGTACTCCAAACCACTAAATTCACTCTCTGAGAACATTTATTTGTGGTATTTGAATAATTCATAAAGAGGATACACTTTGGAGACTGGTGGCAGCTCTGAGCTGTGGCCATGCCTGGTGTTTGTGATTCCCTGGGACAGTGAGAGGGTCAGGTCACTGCTCATGACCCCGTGGCGATGGGTACCCAGCTGTGGACACACCAGTGCAGAGGTGAAACCCTTAAAACGCCCAAACTGATTTTTTGCAAAGATGCTGAGAAACGTTTATGCATTGAAAGGCACCTTCCAGCTCGTCCTCCAACACCTGGTACTTTCCTGGGTGGGTTGAAGTGGCAGGAGCTTCATTCCCTTTAAAGGCACAACCCCAGCTGCTCTCCAGACACTGAGGGGAGGCTGCAAACCTTGTCTGATTAAAGTCTACTTCGTGTTTGGTTCAATCATAACATCTAGGAGCGTTCCTTATCTTGCTTTTATAAACATCACGGGTGGTAAATAGAGCACAGGCTCTGGCAGTTTGTTTAACAGCCCTCAGGTGCAATTACTCGGGGGAGTGGTGAGGCTCTGGATCTGTTATTTTTGTTCTGCTCACAATCATTTCGTCCTGCTGTGCATATCCCAACTTTTGTAAAAAAAGATCTTGGCACTGAGTATCTTCTACCTGTGGAAACAGGCAGCCACTATGCCTGGAAGTGTCCAAGGACAGAGTTTGGAGCAACCTGGGGCAGTGGAAGGCATCCCTGCCCATGACAGGAGCTGGAATGAGATGATCTTTACCATCTTTTCCAAGTCAAACCATTCAATGACTCCATGATCATTCAATGATTCTATGGTCATCAGAAATATGTGCGTCATGTTGGAGGAGCAAAACAATTAATTTTGAATAACTTTCCTATTCCTTTTCCTATTAAATGAAACTTTTTATCCTATTTCTAATTTTTCACTCTGCAGGAGAAATGGCATTTTAGCATGGCAAGATGAAATCGTAAGTTTTAAGTTCTTCTTCCTGGGTTTCTGCCTCCTTCTATTTTAGCCGATATCGTTTCTGTGCTACTGTAAATAAAATTAAAACAAACCAGTCTTGGACTTTGTTTCCAAAGTCCTTGACCTTACATGGCTGCTTTCAGTCTTGGGCAGGGGACAAGAATCTTACCACAGAATGGGGTTGGAAGGATCCCTACAGGTTATTTTGTTCCAACCTTCAGGGAATGGTGCTTAATTCCCAGTCCCCATTGAAAATGTTGAAGAAATTTTTTCCCAAGGCTATTGTTAATGTAAAAACCAGTGATGAATAGTTGAACCAAACAAGGGACTGAAGTGGAAATATCATTTCCTGAAGACAGCATAAGATCCCATGCAGAGTCCTTGTCCTTGAAGGCACAAGTGGTTGCCACTAAGAGAGTTCAGCGTTCTGAATTTCCTTATCTGAAGAACTTCTTTACTCATCTTAGAGAGACAGGAGAAGAGTCTCTAATCCTGTGACTCATTCAGTTTTGCCAATTAAAAAATAAAAGAAAAAAAGAAAAAAAAAAAGAAAACACCTGTGGCACTGACTTAAGTATCCAGAGATAAAAGGAGGGGGGAAAAACGGAATTTCTCTTGCCTTAGGAGCACCAGCTTGGAGCATAATCTGGTGTCTCAGTGCTCAGCTTCAGCACCCGCCCTGCAGTGTCATTCAGGGAATCACTGAGCCACAGAATGGTTTGGGTTGGAAGAGATCCTAAAGTTCATCCAATGCCACCCCTGCCGTGGGCAGGGACACTTTCCACTGTCCCAGGCTGCTCCAAGCCCTCTCCAACCTGGCCTTGGGCACTGCCAGGGATCCAGGGGCAGCCCCAGCTGCTCTGGGCATCTGTGCCAGGGCCTCAGCACCCTCCCAGGAAAGAATTTCTTCCCAATATCCCATCCAAATTTACCCTCCATCAGTTTAAGGCCATTCCCCCTTGTCCTGGGCTTGGAACAAGTCCCTCTCCCTCTTCCTTGCAGGCTCTTTTCTCACACATCTTCGTCCTTCAAAGCAACACAACTTCTTTAAACCTTCCACACTCTCCTATGAGTCTTTTCAGGAACTCAGTGTTTTGATGGATATAAATTTTCCTCCCAGTTTCAGTTGATGCCCACGTGTTTCTCAGCCTTTACTGCCTGGAACAGTTCATCCTTCCTGGAATTTACCTGGTGATATTCAGCCTGCCTCCACCTGCCTTCCTTTGCTACAATAAACAACTCATATCTTGCCATGTTTTTTTTTTTTTCCTTTAAAGTTCTCCCTGATCATGTTTATACAATAAAAATATATATTTTTATTGTAGCCAGGAAAAATATTATTTAATTTTTTTTCTTTTATTTTGCATTCTCTGTCACTCTTCCTGCTGTAAACTGGGAACCATGAAGGTGAAAATACATTGAGCTTTATTCATTTTCAGCAGTTAAAACTTTTTCTTTTTTAAACAATCACCAAATATTAAAAATATGCTCCCTCAGCAAAAACCTGGCATAGTTTTAGGGACTGGCTGCGACTTGAAAGAGCTACGGAAAGCAAACAATAAAAATGTATCTCCTCTCCTCGCTTCTTATTCACATTAATAAAATATGATTTTTATACTTTTTGCCCGAGTTAAATGAGGTTCATTTAACTGCAATATGCTGAGTATTCAATTTCCAGGCCTTAGGAGCAGTACAGACAGATAACTAAGACAGATACATGTCTTAGTCCAAAGTCAACTGAAGTCTTTAAGGAAAAAATAATACTCAGTTCTGTCCAAATTGCAAACTTTTTTTTAATTTGGTCTTTTTCCTATTAAATTTGGGTCCTCACTTCTTGCACAGGTTGCATTCTTCCAATGAAAATATTCATTTTAAAGATTATCATACACAAGAGTGCTTTTTTTTTCTGCAACAAAGCCCATTTTACTGGAATACCAAAACAATGATATTTGTTTTTAATGAAAGGCAGCCTCTACTGCTGACACCAGAAGTGAACGATTAATCCAAGTGTGACAGAAATCTAATTATCAAAATCTTGACTGTGTTTCCAAACTGAAATATGCCTCTCTCTCACATTCCTTCACAACTCATAGATCTATTGTTAAAAAAATTTAGATAAATTTGTCTGCTGACTGGGAAATCTGTATTATAGTGACTTTTACTTTCTTTATAATCATTATTTATATTGCCTTCAAAGCTATTGTCTTCTCTTTCCTTCTTGATATTTTTACCATTTTCTCTTTGTTAATTACTTTTTTCCTCCCATGTTTCCCATAACTGAGTTGTTGCATCTGTGGTAAATATTGAAAATTCGGTGCCTAAAGGTAAAAAGACATGTTCAAATTAGCTGAAATTAAACAAAAGTAAGGGCTCCCTTGTACTCCTTGTGGCAAAGACAATAAAATAATTACTTTGTGTAAATAAAGCTAAATAAAATTATGGCTTAGCCTAAGCCTCTGAAAGAGTGATAAAGAAGGGAAGGGAAAGGCAGGACCAAGGATATTCAAAAGGGAAAAAGGAATGAAATTATATGAAATTCCATTATCAAGCCTTCAGTGGAGTGGAACAGCTTTGAAAACTATATGTGAGGAAAAGCAAAAAAGAAAAAAAATAGAGAAACAGCACAAGATATTCAAGAGGATGCTGAGTCCTGGTCTAGTGTGGTTTGGATCTTACTCCTGCAGAATTTTACAGGAATATTTTGGCAAACATCCTGTTTTCTCCACCATAAGAAAAACCTCATTGTTATTAATGAAACTGTTAAAATAGTGAAAATATTTATGAACAGTAAGAGAAAGGGACTGTAAGACCAATGACACAGCAACATGAACCACAAATGTTTCCTGCTAATAAATAAAAATGAGATAAGGACATAAACCTCCCCAAAACTCAACCTGCAGAAAAGCCCAGCAAACAGAATCAGCAATCAGGAAATTGAGATGTACCATGGTTTATACCCTGACGTGTGGGAGGATGATGCTCTCCTTGGGGTCTCTTTTTGCCAACTTTTCTTGGAGAGAAAAGAGAATTGGAGAATTTCATAATGACCCCAGTTTAAAAGATTGATATTGTATTTGCTGGGAATGTTCCGACAAAGGCAGGAATGGTGAATCTGACTCCATGTTCTCATCAGAAGGTTAAATTATTACTTTATGATACTATATTCTATTAAAGAATACTATACTATATTAAAGAATACAGAAAGGATACTTACAGAATGCTAAAAAGATAATAATGAAAACTCACGACTCTTTCCAGAGTCCTGACACAGCTTGGCACTGATTGGCCAAAGAGTGAAAACAACTCCCAGCAGAATCCAATGGAACAATCACCTGTGGGTGAACAATCTCCAAACACATTCCACATGTGAGCACAGCACAGGAGAAGCAAATGAGATAAGAATTGTTTTCCTTTTCTCTGAGGCTTCTCAGCTTCCCAGGAAAAAAATCCTGGGTGAAGGGATTTTTCAGAGAATGTGAGTGCTATAGATTGGTATTTTTCAGGATAAATTTTTGGGTAGGCTCAAATATTATAACAAATATACTCCAACTTCTAAAAGCACTTTCTGGTTTTTTGATTACTTTCTGGAACTTGAACAACTCATCTTGTTCTGTCTTTGTGGCTTCTGAGTGGAATATAAGTGAAAAAAAAATCTCTTTATAGAAATCCTACAAAATTTGGGGATCTGTAGTGGTGTTTCCAAGGCAGCAATAACAGAAATAATTTTCAGAAATTGTTTCAATTTTATCTTTTTTAATCACTTAACAAAACTAATGTGAAAAAAATAATTTTGAGAACAGCTTAGTCTAACAATGGATTGATTCCACATTTAAACTTTTAAACTGACCATCCCTCCCTTTCATCTGTTTACATTTCATTCTACAGCTGAAAAACTTTTATTGATATAAATTCATTACCTGGTTCTTCTACTCATTTCTTTTTTTTTTTTTTTTTTTCTATTTGTTTTATTTGTACTGCTTAATGATATGACAAATATAGTTTGCAAAAGTTGTGATGCCTTCTAAATGATGCTTTATGGGCAAAACTGGAGGTGTTCTGACATCTGACACATACCTGCTGTTAATTACTTTGCATCCTTGGACACAGTGCAGAAAAAACATAAATAAATAAATAAATATTAGAAAGAATACAGATTCCATGTGAGCCAGGCAGCTTGAGGATGGAAAATAGTAATCAGATTACATCTACCTGACTGAAATGAGCCCTCCCAGAACAGATATTTGAATGGTCACTCTTAATTGGTTTACATATAAAAAAAAAATTATTCAGACTTTTCAGAATCTTTAGGACTTCTGAACTCATCTCAAAAATCTCAGGAACAATGTGTAAGAATTGATATGAAAAACTTCATACCCTTCAGTTTTGTTTGGTAGAAGATGGGATAACAACTGGGGTTCAGAATGTTTATCTCAGGACCAAATGATATTTTTGTGGAGTCCATAATTTTTATGCCTGCTCTAAACCAAACCGATTTTCTACTCCATGAGCAGCCAGTTTTAGTTTTACTTGTGCTGGTGTAATTTATTTCTCCACAGACTGGGATGCAATAATTATGATTTATCTAGAACTAATCTTGTTGCTACATGGCTCTTCTTTCTTCGGCATGACAACTGTAAAAGCTGATTTTCTGGACTCTCCCAAAAGATAAGTTTATAAATGTGACCAAGAGATTTGCCCCTTTTGGGATGTGGGGCTGTAAACACTAAGTTTTCGACAATAGCTGTACAGGGCTGTAGCAATCAGGGAAAAAATTTCTTCACCTCTTCCAGGGGTTCAAACTTGAGATATTGATGCCTGTCTTGGCTTGAATAGACAGGTGCCTGCTAAGGAAGGCAGAAGCCTCCCTTGAAACTGAAAATTTAAATCCCCTCCCTCTGAATTATTATAATTTAGAAATTAAGGAGTTCTCAGGTAAAGATATGGGAGTAGGAATAACAGCTCTTTAACAGGTAAATTTAAAATACAATAGTAAAAAAAAAAAAAAAAAGAAAAAAAGGAAACAAACCACTGCCAGAGTCAGGCCATGCCCTGCCCCCTGTGTGTCAGGGGGTGTCCCAGCCCCATCCCAGGGGGGCTCAGCCCTCCTGCAGTGCCAGCTGTGGCTCTGCTGCAGCAGGGATCCTGCACAAGGGGGGAGTTTTCCTCTGCAGCTCCAGGGCTGCTGCAGATGGGCCTGGGCTCCCTCTGGCCATGCAGGGCAGCAGAAAGCTGCTCCTCTGGCAATGCAGGGGGCAAAGGCTGCTGTGCTGTGCCAGGCTCAGATTGGATCCAGGCAGGAATGCTTGGCTCCTCCCCTGGGCGGAGCATCTCCCCATGGGATGCTGGGATTGGATCAGCCCTGCAGGGACACTCAGTGGCCATGGACAGCAGAGATCTCCTGCAGGGAGGGTTGGCTGGGGGAGAGAGAAAGAAAAAACTGCCCCATGGACAGAGATAACTGCCCCACCTCTGACAGATGGCGATAGAATGCACAAATACTTTACAACCCAGGACAATGCCCCAGAAGAGCTGGAGTTATTCTCCTTTCTGTCTGTTGGCAGAAGTTGTAAATGGGAACCCAAACTCTCCCAAGAAAACAGTGTGTCCTCAGCTGGCATCTGCTCCATTATTTCTTTAGAAATACAAAGGCAGAAGTGAATAAATAATTCATGCTTTTTAGTCTTTTTTATCTGTATGCCAGGAATACAATTGTGTTTTTGCAGATGTGGTGGTTTTAGTTTGGAATCGTGTAGAAACATTAATTTTTTTGTATCGGTTTTGGTTTGCTAATATGAGATTTTGTTAATTTTGACATTTTTTGGGTGGTGTATTAATGAGTGTGGTAGGTTTACTGTCGGTTAATTATTAGTGTATTTACTTCCTGTTGTGAGGTAGGATTAGGACAAAGGCAAAGTAGGTTTAAAGGTAGAGTTAAAACTCTAAAAGGATATAAAGAAAACATTAACATTAATGTTAACATTAATGTAACATTAATGTTATCATTAACAGTAATTAAAAGAAAGAGTGATGAAAATTAGCGTTAAATTTTTATAACACTTTTTTTCTTCCCACAGCTTTTTTTTTTTTTTCTCATTCACAATGTAAAGAAATAGAAAAGAAATAAAAGCTTTACATTACTTCCCTAAATGTTTCTTATACAAAACCACAACACCGGGTCAGTTCTAAGAAATAATTTTAGGGGTATTTTTGTCACTCTCAGCTTACATGCCCCAGCACCAGCAAAGCCCTTTACAAGGTGACCCTGAAAAGTCAAATCTGACCCAGGGACCTATTGCAGTGTGAATTTAGTCAACAACCCAGAGCTCAGGTCATTCCATCATCCTGGAATAAAGAGGAATTAAGGCTCCTCGGTGGAGATTCAGCTCGAGATTTGGGTGTTTACATTTAGGCAATAGATGCAGATATCTCCGTGTGGGTGAGGCATTTATATTCTCATGACAGTAATTAAAACCCCAGTCAATGTAATTAGTGGAGCTTACAGAGTGATTCAATAAGCAAACACGTTGGGACTTTGAGATGAGCTCAGTAACTTCTCAGGTTCTATTGGTGCTGCTGACCTTCTGTATTGAGCATTTATTACACAGTTCATTGGTATCAACATGATTTTATATAAATATGTAGATATATAAATATAAAAATATAAACCCATAAAAATATAAAATATATGTATATATTTACATATAAATATATACCTAAATATATTTGTATTCATATCAATATAACAGTATAACTAAACATCTTCTTATCAAGATAACCAGACTCAAAAAACATAAACTAAACAATTTAAACATCATTATCTACAATACAAATTTTAATAGGGTTGTTTGAAATGCCTTCAGGTGTTTGAAGCATCCAGAAGAGCTGACAGCTGGAGCCAGCTGGGATGCTCAGGGATATCTATAATGGCATTGGATATCTGTAGAGGACAATCCTAGACCAGGTTTCTCCAAGCCCTGACCAACCTGGCCTTGGGATTTCCAGGGATGGGACAGCCACAGCTTCTGTGGGCAAATCAGAATAATTGGCTTTTCACAAGCAAAATTAATTTGTAATTTTCTAACTAAGGTGTGTATACATATATATATATATATATATATATATATATATATATATATATATATATATATAAATTTTTAAGTAACTTAGCAGTACCACAATGCAGAAATTATTTTCTTTTGGAAAAGATTTTACTCCTGCAGGCTTCATACAAAGAGACCAGGGGGAAAACTAAGAAAAAATGGTGGAATGTGTGAGGGAAAAACACAGCAGTTTTCAGACAAAAAATATCCTTCCTATTCATGTCCATGTCCTTTCTCAGGAAGTTTACAAATGCTCCCTGCTCTGCAGAGATGACCTTTACATGCCATCACAAAAGAGTTACTGCAAAGAATACGTGACACCAAATGCATTCCCCAAAAGCAAATGCCACCTCCTCATGTAAATGTCAGCAGGCAAATCTTTGGGCAGGAATGCTGATGGGCAAAGAGGAGCCCTGGAGCACCAGCACCAGTTGCAGGAGTTCAAGCCATGTATATTTATTTTTTGAATGACTCCAAGTATTTCTTTTGTCTTGTTTGGATTTTTCCGCGAGTCTGAATGATTGACAATCCCTAATTAACAAAGGAAACTTTGAAAATAACAAGCTCTGCAGGAAAGACAAAGTTAACATTTATATTTCAGGGTAAATTAAATAGTCTGAAATGACTTTATACCTTTATCCCTGTCTTATATTTATTGCAAATTTATTTTTCTTCGGTTGGTTTAGACTACATCTCTAAATTATTAAATATGCCAAGCATGGAGTGAGTAGATTTTGCTTCAGAATAAATGTGACTTCTGTAAAAATCAGCTCTGAAAGTTTTTTATTTTCTACATTGGCTCTTTTTCCCCTTATTACAAGGAGTTAAGACATGTCAATGTAATCGCAGCACATTCCTCTGGAAAGAGAAAAGAATGGAGAAGAAGAATTTTTATGACTCCTTAAAAGTGATATCAAGTGTTATCATCCTTTGCACACACATTTTATTCCTTCCTCATGGACTCTAATTACTGCACAGTCTGTAACAACTTGAAAGGAAGATTTTGTCCCTGGAGCCCTGCTGACCCACATTGTCAAATCTCCTTTTTCAGAGAGCTACCACAGTTTAAATCAGCTGAAAATCTGCTCCCATCAATTGTTCTCTGCAACAAGATCTCAGATTTCCAGCCCTTCATCTTTAATTAACTTCCTCCATAACAGCATTAATGTGGAGGCATCAGAATAAGGAAAGGACAAGGCACTTACTTTCTTCTTGAAATCCTTCTAAGAGGTTTCTCCAAGTGCTGTTGAGATGGACCCTGTGAATCTGTGTAATTCATAGAAGGAACTATTCCATGTGTGGAATGACAAACATTCAAAACTAACAGGACAAAAAAAAAAGTCTGTGTCTGAAAGTCTTCCCTTAGAGAAAGGAAAACTGAACCCAAAGTGAAAATTTCAAAGCAGAAGGGAAGATTAGTTCTGCCTTTCATGATCTTATTATTGGCTTCAGCAGAATAAAAGAAAATCTCAAGGCAAAAAGAAAATTGACTTTGCCAACACACACACTTCATTCAGACATTTCTTGGTGCTTTCATGTTGTCCCATTTCTCAACTGGAGAATCATCAACTATGTCAGTAATTTTTCCTAATTATTGTGAAAAGACAAGAAAGACATTTCTGGCACAAGAATAAATAGATTTAAACTGGCCACCAGTAAATTTAGGCTACACTTATTTAGGTGTTTTTAAGCAGAACATATTCCAAGCCAAGCTTTCAGCAGGTTGTGGACACCAACCAGGCTGGTTTATTTTAAGATAGAGTTGGATTAACTAAAAAATACAAAATTTTCAGTAGCAGAAGTCTGGAAGTGGAATGAGATTACCTCAATAATCAGTGGGGAGAGATAGGATGGTATGAATTGGGTGTTCATTTCTCCTGTATCATTTCACACAGAGCAGAGAATGCTTCAGCTGGACATTAAAATTGTGGTCAGCTAAAAGCTGGGATGTGGGAGCACTGGATATCCAATGGAAATTCCCGAGGGACATTCCCCTGACCCCTTTGCTCTCCTCAGGTATTTGGTCCATCATGACTGCAGAGTGTGTTTAGGGATTTAGCACAAGTCTGCTTCAAGTCTGCAGCTTTGTTCCCAATTCCCTCATTGCTTTTCAGGCTCTAGAGGTACAAAAAAAAAAAAAAAAAAAAAAAAAATAAAACAAAACCCACAAATTCAGAAGGGGTAAAACCAAGCCCTTCCCCAAGAAACAGAAACCAAAGAAGTGCACTTTTCCTGGAAGGAGCACATCAGCCCAACTCCTTTGGAGACCTACAGCCATTTTATCCAAGGCAGAACAGTTTTTCTCTGGCTGTATTTAACTTCAGGAAATAATTTTATCTGATTAAAGTGAAAGTCGTTTAACACTGACTTTCCTTGATAGAGAATACTCAGTAGTGAATAAGACAAATAACGAAAAAGACCAAATAGCAGCAGTGTCCATAAGTAAGAATCCCTTAAAATCTGCATGCTAGATAGCCTACAATCCTGAAAATAATAGAATCAAGATATTTTGTACATTTAAACTGAAGTTTCTGATCCTTTTATCCAAAGTAATGAAGGGGTGGCCAAATTCCATGTGCCATGCAAGGATCTTTCCCTCCTTGCTCAGTCCTGTGCCCATTCCTCCCTTGGCAGACTTAACTGGGTTGTCAGTCAGTATTATCATGACCAATAGAGCAGAAAAATACAGACAGGACTGGAGTACTGACTCCAAGAGCTGAAATTAAGCAGGAGAAAAGAGCCAAGACTTTCCTCAGCCAAGAAGCCAACATGAAGTTACTCTTGGAAAAGGTGCACAGGGCTGTGAGGGCTACAAATCCAGCTGGAGTAATATCAGAAATTAAGAATCAATTATTATGGCACCATTTTTTCTGGGATTAAATACTCTTTAGGCTGGCCTGCCATGTTTCCTTGGGGCATGACAGGGAATTTGGGGAATTTACAGATTCCCATTGTGTATCTGACAAAGTATAGGGAGAAAATATTTGGGCTTCTTCTCTGAAGTAAGAAGGGCACAAGTAAGAGAGGAGTGATGGTTTGAGTTGTTCCTACACCACAGCCCCAACACAGGATCGTGGCTCCTGTAAACATCTCCACTGCAATACTGAAGTTTTCTCTACCACCAGTCTTTGTCATGACTCAGGATTGAGAGCTTGCATTAAATTCTGACAAACACTGTCAGAAATCCTGACTAATACACGTATTTTCTCCTGAATTGATATACTTGGCGTGCATTTGTTGATATCATATGGATATAGATAGATGATAGATGTATAGATGATATAGATAAATATAAAATAGAGATATAAATATAGATAGATATAGATAGATGTAAATATTTCCTTTGGAAATATATAGACTCACTACAAGATCAATTTTCAATTGCACCACCAACATGAGCTTTACTCTTGCTTTCCAAAAGAACTGAGCATTTAAAATTATTAAGCTATTTAAACTCCTAAAACTGTCAAAGCTCAGGAAACCAAATAATGTAAAAAGACCTTTGTGGTTCCACACTCCTCAGGGAGTGAAGTTTAACTGGATACCAGTTGAAACTGCCTCCAATGCTATATGGTCCCCACATCTTCCCACACCTGATGTGTGCTCAGAATTCATCCACAGGTCACTTTGATCAGGGGACACTTGTCTGGCTGAAAGTCAGAAGGATTTTCATTCCTCAGTGACTAAACAGCTTCTGAAAATACAACATGTGCTCCTCAGGGCCCTGGATCCCTTGGGAATAAAACATGACAATTAAATCTCTCTCATCATGGTTGCAAAAAGATGAGCAACAGGCAAGTGTGGATTTGCCAAGCAGGAATCATCTTAACGAAGTCTGATCTTATGCACTTTGTGGAAAAGGAAAGAAAAACAAATTGAGGATATGTACTGTGGCATTGGTAGGGCTTCTAACACTATTTCTTATGAGAGTTTAATGAGAAATTAAAGTGGCCTTGGTGAAATGATTACACACTGAGGATCATTCCACTCTAGTCTATTCTCAAGGAGTTGTCAGCAGAGTAATGTCAAAACTCAAAGGGATGGGGCTTGGAGCAACCTGGAATAGTGGAAGATGCTCCTGCCCATGGCAGAGATTTCAAACAAGATGATCTTTAGGGTCCTTTCCATCCCAAACCATTCTGTAACCCTGTGAAATTGGGAATCACTTCAGTTGTAAGCACAGAAATGAGAAACTGGGAAAAGAAATCCTTGATAATTCACAGATTCAGAAAATACTATCCTATTTTCATGTGCCTGTTTATTGAGCTAAAGCAGAATTTGATTTTAACAGTAGTGATCTAACTTCTGCTTTCTGTGAAAAATCAGTACTTTCAGCTTTTCCATTCTTTGCCAATCCACTGTATTGCTTTTCCACTGATTACATTTGGAACATAATGTCATCACATCAATATGATTCATACAACCTGACTTCAAACTCTCATTTCTTATTTGCCCAATCTGAACTGGTCAGAATGGATTCCCTTCAGCAACAGTGGAGACAAATCAACACCTCCAGAGGGGAATTCATCTCCATATATTACAGTAACAAAATGATCACCAAATGAATCAATTTCTGGAGGCAACTTCTGTTTTATATCTGTTTTCTATAAACAGAACCTTCCTGAGCTTAGAACAATTTAGAGCTGTATCCTTAATGTTTAGACAGCAAAAAAAAATTGGGATATGAATCACCATTTGAGTTGCATAAACCTCACTCTCCTGGTTTATTGAAGTGTGAGACTGTGCACAAGTTACAAACATTCCATAACCATCTAACAGTGATGTTTTAAATGTTACATCTCACGAGGGCAGGATTTGGAGGAAATTTTGTCCTTTTTCTTTCCTCTTGAGCATTCAACAAGCAGGAGGTTCTCAGGCAACAGAGGAGACAACAAGAAACACCTTCCAGAGCCAGTCCATATAAATGATGTTCTTAATGTTCTATCATTACAAGTCACCAACTTCCCCCAGGTGCAATTTGTGGTCGTTTCCACACCTGTTTAGTCCTGCTGATTTGTTCTTCTTCCTTTACAGAGCTGTTTAACAGAGCCTCTATTTCTAATTTGCTCTTTTATTTTTCCCCATAAATATTATTTCCACCCTAGAGAGCCACGAAATTTTATCTCTTACTGCAGCACATGAGGTACTCTGGTGGTTACTCTGCTCACATCAGGGATGTTAGTCAGCTTTCAGGTGTCAGCCTGATTCTGAGTGAATTTTCTTTTTTTTTTTTTTTAAGGAGAATGGAAGAATATTTAAAGAAAAAGTCTGGTTTGCAGTCCACTGTAAAAGAAAATGATCAAATACACCACGGTTCAAGTATTGTCAAAATCTCCCCTCAGTGTCCTTGAGTTTAGATAGGGAAAGCTTTGCATTCAGTCCTTATTTTAGAGAAATAATCCTTATTTTAACCCAAGAAAGGTTTTTATTTTAGAGAAAATAAATGGGAACTGAGGAACACAAGAGGGAGAAAGAGCATGTCTTAGTTATGTACAACCAAGCATCAAACTTTGCCTGGCATTTCAAAGATATTGAAGATTTGCCAGAGACTTTTAAGGAATTAAAGGAGATCAGATTTATCTCTCTTTCTAATAACTCCCAAGTCAAATAAACTTCCCAGTACTCCAGGGAAGGTTTCTGGGTGGCTTTGTTTTATATTCTCTAGAATAATTATTAAGTGAGGAATTCAAAATTTAGTCAAAGAGCAGCACTGGCTACGTTCTCCAGCTGAATTGTACATTTAAACCCTGAAATGACTTTCTAATATGGCACATTGTGTAATGCCCAGCTTCTTTGTTTTAATTAAATTAGGATTTCCAAGTGCTGAGTTTCACCTCATGTTCTCCATTCCATTTTGATGGAAGTACCATAAGAGGGAACAATGGGATGGTTAAACCTGACTCAAAGCCAACAAACCAAATGGGGCAGGCAGAGAAGAGTGCCACAAAGATTTTTTTTTTTTTTTTGTGATATAAATACGTGTATTTAAGAGCAAGGTAGGAATTTTGACATTTTTTAGAGGAGCTGGCTGTTCACATTGTCCAGGGCAGGTTAAACTCTTCCCCAAGAAGTTCATAATGTAGAAATGAGGAATCGTGGGATGTAGAGAAAATATAGATATCTGTCATATAGACATCCAGATCTGAACTGTTTCCCTTCAGTCAGTGAACACAAAAAAGCCCTTTCAGAGGGCCATTCCACCAGAGTATCTCAATCATAGCCCAAATAACCTTTTTTCTCTTCCGTGGTTATTCCAAGGGTCTGCACTATGACTAACTCAGCTGCAGACAGCTAAAGCCCAGTGAAATTATGGTTACTTGGCAGAAATGATTTTTCTATTCCATTTGTTTTCCCAAATGAGCAATTATCTCATGCTCCAAACTATCCCAAAATATAGATGTGACTACAGATTTACAGGAACTCAACAGGCAGCAGCACCTTGTAAGCCCACTGAGTAAGTAATATCCAAGTGGCAGCAGGAGAATTCAGCCTGGGAGCACATTTGGATTTAAACCAGGTCTGCAGAACGTCAGGCTGCTCTGGAGAAAATTTAGAAATGACCATGTGGTGAACTCCCACAGCTCACTCTGGAAGTGCCTCAGGATGCAGCCTGGAAAGCCTTAAGCCATATCTGCACTGAGGAATGAATTCACTGCAGGGAGGTTTCCCTGCTCCCAGCCCGAATGGAAACTGCAGCTCGTGTCCACCCTGCTTGAGATTTACCATCTCTAAATCACAGTGCTGCATCCACCCGACAGCAGCTCAGCCCCAGCTTCCCTGGGCTCTGCAGAGTGCATCTGTGGCCCTGGGAGATAATTACCATTTTAAAAAGCATTCGGATAATTGTCCGAATGAAAGTGTCTGATATAATGTGAAGGCTGTGTCACAGCCCACAAGGGAAATGTTTCTATAGCGTGAATCTAAGGAAATTAAATGCATGTCTAGAAGTCAGATGGGACTGTGTCATCACTGTAATGACCACAGTGGTACCTGTGGTTAAGCAGAAATGATCTTATCCATCAGCTTTTCACTGGGAAGTTGTGCTAAGGTGAAATAACAGGAGCAGGAAGGTTTCCTACAATGGAAACAGCTGAAGTGGGTTCTTTTGGGTTTTCATAGCAAAAGCCACGTAGAAATGTGTCTCTTTAGTGCAGGTGGAAAGACAGCAACCTGTCACCACGCTTATCTTCACAGGGAAAAGCAAGGCAATCTTCCCAAGAATATTTCTGGGCTTCACATTCTCTGAACCTCAGAGAATGATCAAAACAATTCTTATCTCATCTGCTGGGCCTGTGTTTGTGCCAAAGTAGAATGCAGTATGGAGATGGTTTACCCACAGTGAGGGTGTTTTGGTTCCTTGATCTGTAATGGCCAAGTGTGTAACCCCACATTTCTCTTCACAGAGAAAAGCAAGGCACAATTCTCCCCAAGAATATTCTTATCTCATTTTCTGTGTCTGTGTTTGTGCCAAAGTAGAATGCAATATGGAGATTTTTTACCCAAAGTGATGTGTTTTGGTTCTTTGGCCTGTCAGGGCCAGGTGTGTAACCCCACATTTCTCTTCACAGAGAAAAGCAAGGCACAATTCTCCCCAAGCATATTCTTATCTCATTTTCTGTGCCTATGTTTGTGCCAAAGTAAAATGCAATATGGAGATTGTTTACCCAAAGTGATGGTGTTTTGTTCCTTGGCCTATCAGGGCCAGGTGTGTGTGTGTGTGAGTTGGGACTGTTGGTGACACTCACGAGATTCTGTGCAGTGTGTGCAGAGTGGAGTGCTTGGCAGATTCAGTTTAGATGTAATGCAATAGAATGTAATATTGTATAGAATAATATAGTAAATTAAAGTAATTAATTAGCCTTCTGATAAGATGGAGTCGGATCATTCTCACCCCTTCGTCGGAGGCAAAAATATCCGCTATAGTAACCTCCTTAGCAAAGCTCATAATTCTTACAACAAATATTTTTAAGGTGTCTGTTTATTGTGGGGGTGGGTCAAGGCCCTGGCACAGGGTGCCCAGAGAAGCTGTAGCTGCCCCTGGATCCCTGGAAGTGTCCAGGTCTAGGTTGGATGGGACTTGGAGCACCCTGGGACAGTGGAAAGTGTCCCTGCCCATGACAGGAGGTTGAAATTTGATGGTTTTTAAGGTCCCTTCCAACCCAAACCATTCTGTGATTCTTTGTTCATAATTTGCATTGCTGATGAAGCAATTCCATGTGCATTAATCACCTGGAGTCATTGGCAAGAGCTCCTCTCTGTTTTTCAGGGAAGGAAGCTGCCTGCCATCTCCCTCTAACTCTATTCAAAAAATAATTGACTTGGAAAGTAAAACCCTAGAATAAAAAATAACCCAAACAACCTGTCTTTGATGATCAGTGACAGGACATGAAGGGATGGTTGGAAGCAGTTCCAGGAGAGTTTTAGGTTGGAAATCAAGAAAAGGCTCTTCCCCAGAGAGTGGTTGGGCATGGGGTGCAAGAGCTCCAGGAGGGTTTGGACAACGCTCCCAGGGATGCACGGGGTGGGATTGTTGGGGTGTCTGTGCAGGGCCAGGAGCTGGACTCGATGATCCTGGTGGATCCCTTCCAACTCAGGATATTCCGTGACTCTTTGATTCCAAGAGTCGCACAAACAGAAGCCAAACGTTGAGATTTGGGCAGTGGAATAATTTTACAAAATATATTTTGTAAAAACGTGTCTTCTACCAGTTACTGAACCACCCCTTCTGTTTGGCCAAGACACAGGACGCTAAAAACCAAAGGACAGAAGCACTATTGCTTGTCAGGATTGGACACAGCAGGTTTTATTTTTGGCTTTCTGCGAGGCTACAAAGTGCTGCTGCCTCACATGGTTCAATGGCTTCAAACAAACAACCACCAGTTCTTCTCAAACAGGGGCTGGATGTTGGGCAATGTTTGCAAACAGTGAATGCTAAAGGGCATAGCCATGGCTGAACTTTAGAGTTCAGCTTGATGTTTGTCATTTATTTTCTATTTGTTTTGGAGGAAGGAATTCAACCAAATGCTAATGATGATTGAAGTTCAGGAATGACAAGTTAAACTCACTGATGTGTTGTACCAGAGACCAAATATAAAACATCATTGCATGCAAACACTCAGAAATTCCTCTTTTCAGGGCAATTATTTGTGGTTTCTGTAGGTGTTTACCAATCCCATGGTTATGGCTTAACAGGCACAGCCTGGAAGTTAGGAATGGGAATCTTTTGGAAATTGTGACAGCTGATTGAATAGCAGGATGTATTTCATTCAGTGTTCACATGGTTATCGTGGGCTGAAACCAGTAGTCAAATTCTCCCTTTTGCAAGAGTCATAAAAACACCAACTTGCACAATAGTTTTAACTCACAGAATAAGTAAATTAAACCAATGGAGCTAAAGGTGGGGCTGACCCAAAAACTCCACTTACTCAAGAGGCACTACAGCACTAAATCAGATTTATTTGATGTCAATCCAGGCAGTTGTTCCCACATGTGCATTGTGCCCTTTTGAGTATTAATCAGTATTGAAAATCCTAATTTGGCCGTGATCCAGGGATGGTGCTGGCCTGGAGAATGTGGAAGGTTTCATAACTGAGCCAGCCCTTCCCATGGCTGCTCCTCCCAGCAGTGGTGGCTCTCTGGTGCCTGGAGCATGTCAGCTCCACCTGGTCCCACCGCTGCTGGGATGCCGAGGGTGGCATTAACCAGCAGATGTCACTGGTGGAGCACTGGGAGGTGGGACACCCACCCCAGCCTGTCCAAAACACGAGCTGTGGGCCTGGTCAGCTTCTGGTTGCTCAAGGAGAACACACAAACACACAGGGGAAAACACCTGGAGCTTCGGGTTTTTATTTTTGCTGGTTTTATTTATTGCCTGGCCAGAAATACTTGGGAGAGAGATTTTCAGACTGTCCAGAAAATGAGGCAGCAATTTCCTCCTCTGAAACATTTTTTGTGGCTATTCTGGGGAAGAAGGGGATGATTGCAGGAGAGCAGGTTCGTCTTTCTCCGCTCAGTTTACGTTCTGCTTTTCTTGCTGTGAAAGCAAAGTTTACACCCAGCAAATGTGTTCTGGGTGAGTGATGCCCAGTGCAGGTTCCTCTCCACTTCCACCCCAATGCCAAGAGGAGTCTGTCCAGCAGAAAGTGGTGTGTGCTGAAGGATTTATCTACCTAAAATGAAATATCCCAGCAGCAGCCCAGCCTCAGGAGCACAGAGCACAGGATGGGAGTGCGTGTGACCTTTAGCTGAAGCTTTCACTGAGGCGTTGCTGAAACAGGGCAAGATGAGACTTTACCCTCAATTAACCAATCTGGATCCAAAGAGGCACCACTGCCTCCAGACTCTGGGCTCCAGGCTCAAAGGTTTGCTATTTTGGTCCTCAAGGGCTGTGCAAACCCAGAAGCCAAAGGTTTGTCCCCACCTCATAACTTATTTTGAAAAGAAGGAAAAAGGTATTATGTAACAACCAGCAGCAAATAAAAGAGTACAAAAAAAAAAAGAGAAGCAACAACAGCATGGGATTGATCTGCCTAAATATAAATATGGATTGTCTCCTAGGCTGCCTTTCAGGTAGAGGAAATCTAATCAGGATGTTCAAAGGCATACAGGTCCTAAAATAGGTGTCTAAAATAGACCAAGTGAACTAGGCTGTGGAAGGTTGGGGGTTTTATTCAATCCATTTCTGAGCTCTCCATCCTGGACAGGGAGATCTGCACAGGAAGTGTGTAAACTCAGGGCTTTCCCATCGAGAGAAAAAGCAGGGCCTGAAAATAAAGTGCACGTAAAAATGTGATTTCTCCCATAAATGAACCCCAAAATGCCTTATACAACCCCAAAATTCTGATACAATCTATTAATACCTGTGGCTAAGGTGAGCATGATCTGTTCCCTACACAGTACTAATTCTAGGGCTTCAATCCAAAGCTAAGATCTTCACAAATCCTCCCAGGAAACAGTTTAATTTCATTTATTATTATTTAATATTCAGACTGGGTATTCCTTGTCACTGTGGCAGCAGATATGTAGGTCAGCAGTTTTACTTCAGTTTCCATTTGCATTCACTTCTGTTTAACTTCTGAGTCTGTGTGTGGCAGGGAAAAGCTATGGAGAGTGGATTAAAAAGATATCACTGGGCCTGAGCACCTCATGCCAAGCACTGTTTACCAGACTTTCTCTTGTATTTAATAAGAAATTCAGTCTAAGTCATTTGTTTCCTTAAAACTTTGCGAGTTATTCCTCTATAACTAAAAGAAGCCATCTGATTCATCAAGGCTGTTCCATAGATCAAAATAATTGCTCGGAGGTGGAAGGAAGAAACACACTGACTCATCAAGACAGAGGTTTTAGTGAACTATGAGCCAGGATTTTTCTTTCATTTCTACTAATAAAGTACTTTTTAAAGTGTCTTGCACGTAGCAGGACGCAGAAACAATTATGAAATGGATCTGATGTCTGCATCATTAGGAACACTCACAAAAAGAACATTGCTTCAAAAACAACAATCCAAGCTCATTTTTCTTCCATCTCTGGCAGGATATATAGCCTGTTGCTAAAAACTCCTCCATAAGGTATTCCCATGATGTTGGCAATAAATGTTGAAGTTTATAACACGGGAGGACTTTGAGCTTCAAAAGTGCTGGAAGTAAAAGAATTGCAAAACCTGCTAAATGTCATTAATTACAATTAATGGAAAGTATTAATGACACTTCCCAAGCTGGTCTGAAAAATTCTGAGGGGAGATCCTGGATGGAATCCTGGGATTATTAAATTGGAGGTGCTTTGCCACTGCTTCCACTTTAGATCCCTCAAGACAACAAGGAAATTTCACAAACTATTGAACAAAGAGGCATCAACCCACTGGAGAGTGCAAAACCCAGCGCTCAAAGACAAGTGAACAACCCAACATGGTTTGTTTGGAATCACAGAAACATCAAATTAACGGAAAGAATTAACGACACTTCCCCAGCTGGTCTGAAAAATTCTGAATGGAATCCTGGGATTATTAAATGGGAGGTGCCACTGCTTCCACTTTAGATCCCTAGACAACCAGGAAATATCACAAAATATTGAACCAGGAGGCTCCAACCCACTGGAGAGAGCAAAATCCAGCACTCACTTTAAAACACCCAACATGGTTCGGGTGAACAACCCAACATGGTTTGTTTGGAATCACAGAAACATCAAATTAATGGAAAGAATTAATGACACGTCCCTAGTTGGTCTGAAAAATTCTGAAGGGAGATCCTGAATGGAATCCTGGGATTATTAAATTTGAGATGTTTTGCCACTGCTTCCACTTTAGATCCCTCAAGACAACAAGGAAGTTTCACAAACTATTGAACCAGGAGGCACCAACCCACTGGAGAGTGCAAAACCCAGCACTCAAAGACAAGTGAACAGCCCAACATGGTTTGTTTGGAATCATAGAAACACCAGATTATAGAATGGTTGGGGTTGGGAGGGACATTAAAAGGTCACCTAGTCCAACTCCCCTGCCTTAAGCAGGAGCATCTTCAGCTAGATCAGGTTTCTCAGAGCTTTGTCCAACTTGACCTTCAATGTTTCCGGGGATGGAGCATCCACCACCTCTCTGGACAACATTTCAGTGTTTCACCACCTAAAGTAAAAAAATTATCCCTCATGCCTAGTCTAAATTAACTCTCTTCAATTTACAACCATTGTCTCTTGTCCAGTCACTCCAAGCCCTTGTCCAAGGTCCCTCTCCAGCTTTCCTGGAGCCCCTTTAGGGCCTGGAAGGGGCTCTGAAGTCTCCCCAGAGCCTTCTCTTCTCCAGATGAATATTCCAAGTCTTTCCTCATAGTGTTCCATTCCTCCCACCCCTTTCTCCATGTCTCTATTCCTGATGGATCCCACCTGCTTTAGGGATGACAAGGACTTGGACAAAGGTGGGCAAAGAATGAATTTGAGCAATCTTGAATTTTGAATGCAGTGAGAGGAGGAGCAGGAAGTTCAGATTCTTCCTCTGACTCTGCACCCAAGGTCTGCAGCTCGCAAATCCCCTGCACAATGCTTCCAGTTAGGTCCTTGGATGCCACAACCCCATAATTTCTAACGTTTGAATCAGGCTCTGCAGCTTAATCTTCAGAAAAATCCCATAAATAAAATATACAGTGGAAATCATTTGCTTTCTTATTACAGCTACAAACAGACTAATGGGCAAATAAATGAGTGCAATCAAACCAAATGTTCTCTTGTTTGTTTTTTTTTTTTCATGGGAGGCAAAAACCATCTGCAAACAAAATCAGACATGTTTTGTGAGTTTGAGACACACAAGTGTTTTGGAAGGATAAACAAAGTAATGAAACCTGGCTGGTGTGAAATTCATTTTAATTCAGAAGAGGAAAAAAGAACCATTTATATGGGAGCTCAATAAAACAGGCAGCAACTCAGGGAGAAGTGTGGTGAGAACTGGAGGTGACACTGTGTGCTGAGGATCAAGATTCTTTTCCACCTAAAAATGCTGTCTTATTTGCTTGTCTGTGCTCCTTGGGTGGTGAATCCAAGCTGACAGGAGATGGGGGAAACTGAATTGTTAGTGTTTTCTTTCATAAATATTCTATTTTTGTCATATTTCGCATGGAAATTGTAACAGAGCTTTATAATTTAAAGTCTTTAACTTAACATCTAAGGTAAGAGCTATAGAAGAGAGCAGGTCAGGGAACAAAAAAAAAAAAAGCAAAAATATCTTTATTTCTTTAATTTTGCCTTTCATTTCCTAGCTAACAAGGGAACCTGGCTAAATTGGGATGCTCCAGCAGTACCACACCTCAATCTGAGCCTTAAAAGGCATCAGCAGAAATATTGAGGGGTGTTCAGCACTGGGATCTTCAGGCACTGACAGTGTGAGCTAGCAGCTCAGCACAAGTGACAGGAATGTCAATAATTCCTGAAGAGGGAGTTTGGAACCTAACAAAACATTTCTGAGTGTCCAACAGCTTTTCCCATTAGAGATCTGATGTGTAGTAAAGAAAACTCCTGCACACTGGAGTTATTTTGGAGCAGTGCCTGCAAGCAAACATTTAGTTCACAGTAAAAGAGAGTGCAAGGAACTTCTCTTCCCTTTCAGAAGAAATAAATTACACAATCCAAAGTCCTCCGAGTGACAATTAAATGAAACACATCAGTCAACCCAAACGTGAGGGAATTCTCAGTAGAAAAAAGTGTATTTGTCTTGCTGAGCTCAAAATCTCACACAGAGATCTCTCTCAGCCCCTGTATATGACCTGAATTCTGAGTTTTCCTGTTGATATTATCCCTTGGAGATAAAGACACCAAAAAAACATCTTTGAGAAAAATTCAACGGGCTCAGCTTGGAGACCTGGAGCCAAGCTCTGCCCTGAGGGTTGTGAGTCTCAGTGGGGATGGGTGAGAATGGCAAAGTTTAGTGATTGACTTCGTGGGTCAAAGGTTGGACTGGATGATCTTGGAGGTCTTCCCAGCCTTAATTTTTCTATGATTCTATGATTTCAAGTCTTCACCACCTCCTGGAATCCCAATGGACCTTCATTCACAGATGGCTTCATCCCTCAAAAATCAGCAGCTGCAGCATCTGTAATGCTGTGTTAAAAGAACCCAAATTTGGTGATATTTTCTTTAGAACGACTTTTATGCAGTAAAAAGAGAATAGAAAAGCAAGAAGTGCTCTCCAATCTGCTGCCTCAAGTGGAGCAACATCCTCTCATGGATCCAAGGCCTCCATGCACAGGTGCATATAGGATTAAATCATTTAATAAATCACTCAGACTACATATTTTTCATGGTGGAAAAAGCCCCTTCTTTATTCACATAACTCCTATTTATACAGTTTTACAGACCTCATGTGTGACTCCAACTGGTCAGTAGTTTTCTTGCCAATTACTTTTATTGGTTGTTAACAAGTTGTTCTTCTGCATTAATTGGTCATTCGGACTCAGTGTGTACATGCAGGAGATGTTGTTTGTGAGAGACAACTTTCATTTTCCATTTTTTTTAATTTTTCTATCTAATGGTGTAAAAACAGTTTATGCAGGTGCAGTTTGGTTTTCACCCAGGAATAGATTGCTGTGTTAACAAACTGCTCACACCAGGATTGCTTTCACAGGGGAACTTGCAAAATGCCAGCTTTGACAAGGCCAGACACTGATTCCAGAAGAGCAAGCTTGATTTTATGAAGCCTTTATGATTTTTTTTTTCCTTGCTGCTACAGGTTCTGACCTGGAGCGAAAGGGTAGAGGCCAAGGGAGCTGTTCAGGATTTTGGAGTTTAAAATTGCAGAGAAACCCATTGCAAACCTAAAGGTGCAGGGCTGCCCCAGTGCTGCTTGGTGACAGCGTGCTTGCTTCATTTGTCACTGACTACAGACCTGTGACTGCATTGAATTGCTCCTGATTGATCAAACCCTGCAGATTTACACGGCTGGGAGCTGGGACAGGGATTCTGCATCACAGAAGGACAAGGAGATTTAAGGGCAGTGGCATTAGTGGTGTCATCCCACACGTGTCACATGTGTGATCGTGACAAGAGGAATGAACCAAATGCTGTCAGAGATAACCAACATCAAGCAAAATAGTCTACAAATAAAACCATCACAGGCCTTCAAGTCTGATCCCTGCCTCTCTGTCTTGGGAATAAATAAAGGACTCGAATCTTGTTAGCATTAAGCAGATTTTCATTCAAAGTCTAAAGGATGGCTCTTTCAGGGAGATGTATCACAGTGAATGGTCCCATCTCATCCTTCTTCAAGGAAAAGCTGTGCCAATTTAAAGGAAAATCAAATCAGCTGTGCTAAAAAGGTTTGGCTGGTTTTATCTTCTATTTTTTATTCATTCTTAAACCTATTCTCTTTTCTCATCTCAGCATTTTAATTCTTCACGGAGGAGAACAAGGACATAGCACTTTCCAGGCAATACTAAGTATTTACCTCACTGAGAAATCAACCTTAGATTTTCAGAAATGTCTCTCTGTGGCTGCAATTTATTCCAGAGTGAGATTTCATCCTCATGTCTGATCCCCGTAATCAGTAACAAAGCCTAAAGCAGGAAACTTCTGACATTAATGTATTTTTTTCTCTCATACTTTTCACTCATACTTTTTAAATACCTAATCTTGAAAATTCTCTGTCACCGTAACTACATCTATATGAGGATGTTGGACAGTCTCAAGAACATTCCAAGTCCAGCTGCTGCAGAATCACCCGGGTGTCACACTGGAGTCTCTCAGACACCAAAATAATGCCACTCCCTGTGGAAAACTGAGAGTGTGTCTTCTGTCTTCAATTCATTCATGTTCTGCAAACCCTTTTCAGGACTGAGTAACCAGAACTGTCAAATACATCCACATGGGACCAATCTGTGCTCGAAGCTGTGTCTCCTGCACAGAGCAAAGAATGGAGTCACAGTTGTTCACAAAACAGGGATGAGCAACGAGGAGAGAGATTTGGTAATCACATCATGAAAGGAGACCATCCTTCCTTTACAGATTTGCTTTCTTTGAACTCAGTTTTTCTCCAGCCCTCCTTCAGGGTGCTGTATCGGGAGGTTTGTGAATCTCCGCTCAACAGGAACCCTTTTTCTGGTTGGAGAAAATCTGCTGTTGTGGGAAAAGATCATTATTGCAAGGAGATCATCCTGCCCTCAGCCCAGAAATATTACCAAACATTCCCCAGGCTTCCCAAATGCAGGTTTTTAAGCTGCTTCAGGTATTTTCAAGGAACCACATCCAGGTTACACACACAATATCGCTGCTGACCCTGAAAGGCAGTTTCTACGAAGGACGTGATCAGTTTTGCTCCAAATGCCACAGGAAGGCAATAAAGCAACACACATCTCCCTCAGCTGTGTTTGCCCACATCCCAACATTTACTGAGCTTGCCTGGGTCCAAATGATCAGCAGCGATGCAGAGAAATGGAGCTGGACAGAAAAGCACTTCAAGCTGGTTTTTATCCTGCCATTCAGGATAACAGTGTAGGCAGAGGGAGTTCTTACAGAAAGTGTTACTGTGTGGGTAAAACAAGGGGGAATGGTTTAAAATGACAGAGGGCAGGGTTAGATGGGATTTTGGGAAGAAATCCTTCCCTGTGAGGGTGGGCAGGCCCTGGCACAGGGTGCCCAGAGGAGCTGTGGCTGCCCCTGGATCCCTGGAAGTGCCCAAGGCCAGGCTGGACAGGGCTTGGGTCACCCTGGAATAATGGAAGATGTCCCTGCCCATGGCAGGGGTGGGATAGGGATGATTTTAAAAATCCTTTTAAACCCAAACCATTCCATAATTCCAACTCCTGTCATCCTGACCAAAACCACCAGTGAAATACAAGTGAATGGCATAGCCAAGCTGTGCTACACAACTTCAGCTGTAGTCTCAGCCATAAATGAGAACCAGCAGGAAGCAAACTCTTCACAAATGTTTGGGGAACACTCCAAGCAGGCTTCTATAACTGAATTTTGTACTCACTAGATTTTAGTCAGAGAAAGTGAAAAGGAAATTCTGAAAAGGCAACACAGTCTACAGCAGTTAGAAAGTGGAAAACAAGACAGAAATATACTGAGGGGCAACTGGGACAAGTGAAAATGTTTTCTGTACATCCACATGTGTTCAACTAGAAAATCAGGCCACATTCAGACTGGCAGAGCCCTGTGAGCATTTCATTCCTCAAAATTGCAAGGGGGAACTGTTGGGATATTTTTTATCACACAGAAAACAGGCTGAGGCTTAAGGGACACATTCTGCAGGACACTGATTACTGGATTTGGAGGATGCATCCTTTGGGTCAGTGGGATTAGTTCCAGCACTCCTCCTTGACCTGTGCTGTGTCTCCTCCTTGTAGGCTCTGCACTTTCTGGTGCCAGGACTTGTTCCACACATGAGAAATCTGAAAGTCTCCTTTCCTTTGCTTTAAAAATAATACTTTCATAAAGACTGAGCTGTAACCCATTGAACTTGGTTCCTTTGCATCCCCTGAGTTTTAGCTGGATGGTTTATACTGAAAGTGGATGAAGGCTGTTAGATTCTTTTTCTGTTCACTGTCTGAGTGTGCTTAGAGCTCAGGAAAGATAGCTTTAACCTTCACTTTTGCTGTGACACTGCAGTGTGAAAGGAAGGAACATGATTTATGACGTGCTCACAATGTTCATACCACAACGCAGATGCCGAGGTGTCGCTGTGAAACATTTCCTTTCAAAAGTTCAAAATGCTAAGAAATAACATTCAGCACAATGACCCACAGGTTGCATCAGCAAGTTAAAATTAGAGAGTGATGTGAATGGGGTTTCATGTTCTAGCACACCTGAATGAATGGGCTGCGCATGGAATGTTTTAAATTGAAATACGTGATTTGGTTTTCCTCTTCATTAGGGAAATGAGCCCAGCTGACAGAAAGCTGTGACACAGTGGCAGTGCTTCCTTACAAAAGGAGGGCAGCAACTCCCATGCACTTAAATGCTGAGGATGGAAAGTGGATTTCAGTGAACTCCTCTCAAACTCTCGTGGTCAAGGACTGCCCCAGCTGTGAGTAACCATTACAAAACATTTACATTCTTCCAACAAGAGTGAACTTTACTGGTTTTCTGCATCTGTCTGCCATTCAGTCAAGGTCAGAGTAATCTTAGGCATCAGGAAGTGATCAGGAAGTTCAGGGACAGCACATTGATTAAAGTACCAAAGTTACAATAAAAATGTGAGTTCCTTTCAGGATGGAGCTTGAACAGCTTAGGAGAGGGCTGTGCTAGTGCTGATGACAGGAGGCTGAATCATCCTCTGGGCAGGTCTCCACCATTTCCTTCTCTTCTCTGCGTTCTCTCTGCACAGAAGAACATTTATTTTCCCTGCAGAAGGAGTTGTGAGTGCACAGGTTGCTGGATGGACCCCAGTGGGCCCAGTCAAGCCCAGAGCACCGCCAGCCTTGTTCCCATCAACTTGATCAGTTCCTTTTACATTTCCATTTCTTTCCTGCACACCTGGAGACATTGCACATTTTCTGGGATGCTTTGTTCTCTGAAAGTTTGAATATCCCTCTGTTTCAGGGAGTAAAGAGGTCTGAGCCCAGCACTCATACAAAAAATTCATCACCTTTGCCAAGGCATTCCCCTCGTGGGCACAGCTCCCACATTTCTCATTTGTTCTCCACTCAGTGAAACTCCCATGAGAGTTTTGTGCCATTACAATGACCTCACACCTTATATTGAGATGTGATTAAAAAAAAATCACAAATAAATATATATTTGAGCACATCTAATTGTTCAGAGCAAGATGCAAAGTGGGGAGGAAATGCCGTGGATGGCATTAAGTCCATTAAACTGTGGCTCATGTTCACTGCTTTATCTAAGCAGAATTTTGAATGATTTAATCAACTTATTAAATTTGTTTTATTGGCTGTTCTCCTTTTAACCATAAGTGCAGACATCACAGGGGATTGTGTAAATGTTGTTCAACATTTTATAAAAATTGATTGATGCTAGGACTAAAGTAGCACTTTCTGGAACTGGCTGCAATGATAAACAGTGGCTGTCACTTTCTGACTATTTTTAGGACAGAGAAAATATTGCATGACATCATACCAGTGACCAAGACTTGCCTTTCTGCCAGGATTTCCTGTAGAATTAAATTTTTTCCCCATCTTCCAAGACATTCTACACACACATCTCGGGTCAGTAAATACCTGCCTTTATTTTATAGGTTACATTGCCAGAGGTCAGTGCTAACCAGGTAAGAATGAGATATAAAAATAGGAGAGAATAGAACAGAAATATTTGGCTTTGAATTTACCTGCAATGATCATCTACTCCAACTCCCTGATCAATCCAAGCCTGGCCAAAAGTTAAAGCATGCTAATAAAGGCATTGTCTAAACCGCTGAAAGACTTAACTTGACACTAAAAGATTAAATAAAATATTTTTTCTTTAATTTTGCTTGAATAAGTTTTTAATTCATTTTAAACTTAGAATCCTGTGGTTATTAAATGAAAAATAAATATCTTTTTGAATCTGACCCATGGCTGAGCTTGGAATAGATGAGTTTAAACTGTGGAAATATCTTTATTAATTGTAGAAGTTAATCAGAACAGATATCTCAGGGGGTGCTTCCCCTGATGTTTTAAAAGATGAATTTACAAGGCTTTCAGTAAGTAATGAAATTACAGGAGACAGGCACCTGCATGATATTTGGAGATGGTTCAGAATGCTGTGCCTGAATGCAGCTTCTCCCACCCCATACTAATTACCCTTCAACCCATTAAATACAGAAACAGAATTGTAACTAGATGGGAAGGCAGATTTTTACTGGAATAAGAGATTTGTGTTGAATGTTAATGAGCTGGGTCTTATGTTTGCAAGATTTTCATTTGAAGCTAAGTTATTGTAATTTATTGAATCTCAACCATGTATCAGAAAGACTTCGTAGATAATATTTTCTATTCATATAGATCATTAATATAGATCATATTTTGGGAAACCAATGGTGAAAAGAATGCAAAGAAATCCAAAGAAGTTAATCAGCTTCTCTTAAAATTATTTAAATTATTGTCATTGACGCAGATCCCTTTGCAGAATTTGGTTATCAACACAATGGGAATCTTGGGTGGAAGATCCAGCTCCATTTCCTGATTTCCAGGAATCCTCTTCACCAGTGTCAGATGGAAAAAAGCCCTGCCTGGAAGCCATCTCCTTTTGAGGAATGAATCCCTGTTTGAAGTGCAAACTGGCTTGCCTTGGAGGGAAATTTGAATCAGAGAATAATTTGCGCTGAAAGGAACCTCTGGACATAATTCAGTGCAACCCCCAGGAGTTGAATGGGTCAAGTGTTTTGTGAAAGGAAGAGAGTGGTGGCTCTGATCTCCCAGTTCCCTGAGCTTGAACTGGTTTTATAAAAAATGGGTTTTATACTGGTTTGTTTTTTTTTTTTTTGCTGTCACTCAAGTTACATCCAAGGTTGTCAGTCTAATTAAATCCAGTTTAGGTCAATGCTTCTGAACCCAGGGGTCTATCTTCACAGGATATTTGCATCTGGGTGTTTTCCTTTTTTCCCTAATTTCTACATTTTCTGCTGCATTTCATTTTCCACTGCATTTTCTCTCACACTCAGTTTTTATGATGATGTGCTCAGCAATAAAAGCTTGTTGGTGATTATGGCACTCAGCAACTAAAGTGACTGTTGGAGTGGCCCTGCTCTCCAGGAAGAGGCTGGAATCTCCCCAGAGATGGGAATTACTAAAAAAAATTCCTCTTTCTACACTACTTGTGTGTGCAGCTTCTGCTTTCCCTAATCAATGATCTTTATCTTGATCCACAATTTTGCTCTCCTCCTGTTTTTCTTATCATCCTGCAGGTTTAGAAAGCTAAGTTTACAGTTCTTAACTGACAGGGTCAAATCCATGTCCCAGAAGGACAGGATTCTGTCTTAGGATACCTGAGACTCCTGAAGTGGGATCCCAAATATGAAATGGAACCCACAAAAGACCAGTGCTCTGATGGAACCTCAACATGGCTTTATATGATGGGTTAGGCAACAAAATCCCATCCTAGGATTTTATAATTCCATTTTAAAATGCAGTTCAGGCCCATCCTTGTAGAGGTACCAGTCTTGCTGAGAGTTTTTACAGGAGAAACAAACTCTAGGACAGCTGGGCTGTGCAGCAGCAGGAAATAAAAACAGAATGAAACATGTGGAATGTGAAATGTGAAATGGGAAATGGGAAATAAAACATGTGACAGGATGGGGAGAATGGGAATTGATATGAAATGTACCCTGCAGTGAGAAAAAACAAGCCTGTTCATCATCCCTACCTCTTCTTCCTCCACCTAAAGTGGGGAGGTCTTGATATAGAGGGGAAGCATGAGAGATAGAGCAATCAGCACTGCTGAACATGTAAGAATGTTGGATTGGTGTTTCTTTAAGAGCCACCAGGTAAAATTTCCTGGTTTTCATTATAGAGAAGCCTGCAGAACAATCTCTTGGTCATAAATATATACAAATATCTTGCACTAAACAGTGAATCACCTAATGCCTGTAGCTCCTTCCACATGTGGGAGTTTAGTCACGTAATACAACTGTCTGTTGTCTTAGCAATGTTTTGTACCTGAATTTCTGTTTGGTTTTCCAGTTGTCTCTTTTATTTCTGCTCAGCCTGAAATTCCACGCCAGGCTATTTAAAAAGGAAAATCATTTTATTGCAGCTCTTAATGACGCTAGAGCTGTTTGGGGATTATGCATTAAGAGCAGGGATTGAGCTCAGAATAAATGTTTGCTTCCTGCTATGGAAAGAAAAAAAACAATAAAAGCCTGTGTCTTGTGTCTATATGAGTATTTATTTTTCCAGCTCTTACAATTCTCTACAATGGAAGTTTTCTAAAAACGTCTTCGCGTTCTTCCTCCTGAGTGCCGTCTGCATTCCAGATCCAAGAGCTCCTCTAATGCCATTCCTGCAGTGGATGAAGGGGGGGGTGTGAAGGGGGGATTCTTATTGTGGAAAGGTTGTGGCATTCTCATTCTCATAGTGGGAAGGTTGTGGCATTCTCATCCTCATTCTCCTTGTGGGAAGGTTGTGGCATTCAGAGCTCCAGCCTCTGGTGGCTCCAGCTGTTTGCCAAGCACGGCGCTGACGCATCGGGAGCGGCACCATCGGGGGGGCAGAGAGGTCCTCAAAAAAGCCACCAAGCACCAGGTGACATCCAGGAAAACATCCCTCCTTCAAAAGCACCCATGGAACAGCACCAAGGGCACTCCTCAGCAGCCAGCACCTGTGGTGGTGCTCACAGGGCTCCCAGGACGAGGGAAGAGATGGGAATCTTGACTCCATGTCTCAGAAGGCTGATTTATTATTTTATGATATATATTATATTAAAAGAAAATTATATATTAAAACTATACTAAAAGAATAGAAGAAAGGATTTCATCAGAAGGAAGAGAAAGGAATGAGAAATTCATGATTCTCAGAGAGTCCAAGCCAGCTGGCTGTGATTGGCCATTAATTAGAAACAACCAACATGGACCAACCAAAGATGCACCAGTTGGATTCCACAGCAGCAGATAATTATTGTTTTTCTTTTCCTCTGAGGCTTCTCAGCTTCTCAGGAGAAAAATCCTGGCAAAAGTATTTTTCAGAAAATATCATGGCGACAAGCACCCAGCTGAGCCTGGTGGAGATGTGTTTGTGAGGCAGGAAGGGAAAATGAAATAATGAATGAAAAGCAGAGATAAACCAATGCTGTTCAAACTGTAATACATGCTGCAGGTTGTACAGCAGAAAATGACACTGTTAGGAAACGAAAACTCATACCAGCAACATATAATTGGCCTTTCAGCAGCTTAAAAGGGGTTAGTATTGAATAAAGCAGTAAACTTTCATCCTGAGTGGATCTTTATGAGTGCTGCTGTTTTAGTGACTGCTACATCGACTTGTTTATGTAAAAACCTGTGCAAATTGTTAAAAAAAAAATACAGATTGTGCCCATAACAAGTTTGCTGGTGCACACAAAAAGAAGCCATGTTCTGGCTCACCCTGTAGCACAAATAATAAACTTAAATCTGAGTCAAAGGCCCCAATTCATGGTCCCAATTTATTCATTCCACCCTCTTTAGAGAATGTGAGCCAAGCCATGGATCCTCTGCTCTGCTGTTCAGTGTCACTCTTTACATCAGATTTGGGATTGGCTTTTAGAGGCAGTGATCTGAGGCAGGCAACATCTTTGTAAAGCCAGAGGGATTTTAGAGAGATAGCAATTAATTATAAATATATAAATAAAACACATGCATGCATACATTCATGTATGTGCACGTATTTATATTTAATTTTATATATTTATATTTTATATTTATATGTGTTGTCATTTATATTTATATTTATATTTATATTTATATTTATATTTATATTTATATTTATATTTATATTTATATTTATATTTGACTCTTTTATTTTTATACATACATGTACTCCAAAGTACATGAGGTGGTAAACTACAGCATCCCTTTAGCAGCCTGTAAATTCTCTCTTCCTTCCCCACGTCCTCCCAGATACTGGTACAAAATGGGATGAAAGATGCAGTGAGAGCACCGGGCAGTTCTGTGTGTTTGCACCTGGAAAGGTGAAAGGCCATTTTATTGTCAGAGATTTTTGAAAGTATGATGATTTAAGGAATATATTCCAGCCAAGAAGCTGCCTGTGTCACACTGTGTATGGGACTTGGGGTTCCTGACTCTTAATAAATAGTTGGGGTGTTTTGGCTGTATCTGAAAATTTGTTGGTTGCAATAGTTTAGGTTTGGTGGAGATTTTTGTTTTTGTTTTTGTTTTTTTTTTAATCCTTCTGTTTATTTCTTTTCCCACCTGCAAACTCTTAATGTAAAAAATGTGTCTTGCTCTTTTCCCATAACTGGGCTATGTTTTGTTGCCCTTTATTATGCAGAAGAAGAAGGATCCAGCTAAAAAGGTGAACAGCTGAATTTAATGTCAACAGAGTCAATAAGGAGAAAATTTTGAGATTTATGGAAAAAAAGGGGTCAAATACTTCAAGTTTACAGCTGGTTTCTAAGCCTGACCCATAACCCCAGTGGTAATTAATGCCACAGCTGCATTATGCAAGGAGACAAACGTGCTGTTATTAGCAATTTATATCACAGCTGACCTGACCTGAGAGGTTTATGTGTGGCCTGGAGGGACATTTAAGTGCTTTGTGTTAGCAGCTGGAAGTTTTATATATGTCACTGTGTAGAGTTCCAATCTCAGGAAGACCCTGAAGGTGCTCAGGAACAGGAAAATCATATTTGAATCTGTGCCTCGGCATCTCGTAAAAATATGAAGTAAAGCCTTCACGTTTAGAAAGGAAGGTAATGGGCAATGTAGGGACAATCAATTTTACACTATTGTGTAAAATAAACCCCAAAAATAAAACAGGCAGAAGGAGTAAAATGGTACCAAGCTCTGAGCAACTCTAGTGGAAGGTGCACCTGCTCACAGCAAGGGATTGGAATTAGGGGATCTTTAAAGTCAACTCAAAACATTCTGGGACTCTCTGATTTTCCTCTTGGTCTCATTTCTCTCATAAATGCTGCTGGCATCAAGATACTGAGCTCTCTACATGATCCAAATTGAACTTCAAATGGGAATTCAAACAATGCCAACATCCAAAATAACTCAGTCATCAATAGCCAGAGACACTTCAATTCCCTCAGCACCATCTCTTTTCCCTTTAAAGATTTCTAGACACCTGCAGAGCCTCCCATTCCTTCAACTGGACTGACTTGACTAATTAAGAAAGGAAATGTGTAATTATACCCCACTGAAGCTCTGGAACAGCAGGTTGAGCACAAACTGATGAAACAGTTCAGAACCAAAGTATCCCATTATCTTGGGGTGAAAATGCAAGGTATGGATGGGAGTGCGCATTCTATTTCCATCTGTCAGAGCTGGGGCAGTTATCTCTGTCCATGGGGCAGTTTTTTCTTTCTCTCTCCCCCAGCCAACCCTCCCTCCAGGAGATCTCTGCTGTCCATGGCCACTGAGTGTCCCTGCAGGGCTGATCCAATCCCAGCATGCCATGGGGAGATGCTCCGCCCAGGGGAGGAGCCAAGCATTCCTACCTGGATCCAATCTGAGCCTGGCACAGCACAGCAGCCTTTGCCCCCTGCACTGCCAGAGGAGCAGCTTTCTGCTGCCCTGCATGGCCAGAGGGAGCCCAGGCCCATCTGCAGCAGCCCTGGAGCTGCAGAGGAAAACTCCCCCCTTGTGCAGGATCCCTGCTGCAGCAGAGCCACAGCTGGCACTGCAGGAGGGCTGAGCCCCCCTGGGATGGGGCTGGGACACCCCCTGACACACAGGGGGCAGGGACTGCTCTGACTCTGGCAGTGGTTTTGTACTATTACATTTGTATTTCATTTTCTCCTAGTAAAGAACTGTTATTCCTGTTCCCATATCTTTGCCTGAGAGCCCCTTAAATTCAAAATCATAATAATTCAGAAGGAGAGGATTTACATTTTCCATTTCAAGGGAGGCTCCTGCCTTTCCTAACAGAAACCTGTCTTTTCAAACCAAGACGCCTGTGTAGACCCCTGGCTGGGACTTGTAGCAAGAACAGGGAATTTCCTTCCTCCTGCCCACAGCAGGGCTGCCAGGCCTGGTTCTGATGTAAACCCTGCTCAGAGCACAATCTGAGAGCCTCCCACCTGAAAAGAGACTCTAACAATCAAAGCACAGGTGAGGAAGAAGATGAAGAACATTTGTGGCTGATGATGCTGCTTTTCCATAACTTTGATCCCATTTTTATAGGGTTAGAGGATGCAGGCACCAACAAATCAACAGCATCCAGCAGCCCATGGAACTGCACCACAAAACCCCAGGATCTAAATAGAAAGGCACCAACCTTCAGCTCCCCGGAACTTCTTATCTGCCACATCTTTTAATTTCTTTGGACAAAATCTGTACAGTTATATCAGTAGAGGTAAACTGATTCACTTGCCGAGGTCATGGGGATTTGCAGGCACAATATTTTATTTTATACTTGCCAGAGGCCTAAAAGGTAATCTCTGGTGACTCATGAAGTCTTGGGAATGTAATCACCTGTGAAAGCAGTCAGAGAAACCTCTAAAATTTACCCCTTTTCACTTAAAATGTCAGGAGAAAATGCAAAGGCAATAAACTTTGCAATAATAAGGAAATTTTATCATCTAGCAGGCCTATGAAACACACATTATCCTAAATAGCCTAAGCTTATTTACACCAGTCACCACTTAATGAAGGCCGTTAGCATTGAGAGGAGTGAATTTGTGCATGAAAATCACTGTAAAGACTTTGGGTGCTTTATTACATTAAAAACCCAAACCCCACAGGAGAATTGGAGGTAGGGGATTGTCCTGGTAATGCTCAGAGGTACATCCAGGATTTCCTCTATTCACAAAACAGAAACAGGCAGACACATCCTCCTTTTGTCACTGTTCCTTAGCAAAATGCAGTTTCTCTCCTGGAGAAATAAAGTTGAGCAAATTGATGATAAACAGCACAGGGAGGGAAAAATCCTTATAAAAATCTCACAGTCAAGACAGGAACAGGCAATTCTGGAAACAAGCAGGTGACAATGGCATTTTCTCATTTTCCCTGTAAATACAAGATGACTCCTGAGGCATTTGCTAATCAAAATAATGAAACAATTCAGCTGGCAGTTGTCAAGTCACCTGAGTTTGCTCATCTGATTAGCTTTGGTCTCCTGTTATGACCTTGTAACTTGATCAAGTGATGATGTGAACAGCAGTCCAAGAATTGCATCAAAATTCTCTTTACTGACATTGCTCATAACAAAAGAACAAGATAAGGCCAGAATGGTACAACTTAGAGGATAAAAGACATGAAAGAACACTTTTCTAATTTTCCTGTGTGATACTGAGTAATTATGCCCTATTATTGTTTCATTGTTGAAATTGGCAGATTTTGTATGTTTTTGGGTTTTTTGGTTTTTTGTTTTTTTGGTTTTTTTGTCTTGTGCACAACAGGGGTTTTGTTGTATTTCCTGCTAAGACAATGCAGATGTCACAGCCAATACTTCTGAGTGCCACTCAGATCCTCCAATTAAAAAAAAAAAAAAAAAAAAAAAAAAAAAAAAAAAAAAAAAAAAAAAAGTAGAATAAATGCAGTAGATCCTTGTAGCACCTAAAGGGGCTGCAAGAAACTTGAAGAGGAACTTTGGACAAGGGCATGGAGTGATAGGACAAGAGGGGATGGTATAAAATGGCAGAGGGCACTGTTGGATGGGCTATTGGGATGGAATTCTTGGCTTTGAGGGTGGGGAGACCCTGAGAAGCTGTGGCTGCCCCTGATCCCTGGAAATGTCCAAGGCCAGGTTGGATGGAGCTTGGGATAATCTGGTCTGCTGGAAGGTGCCCCTGCCCATAACAGGGGGTGGAATGAGATGATCTTTAAGATCCCTTCCCACCCAAACCATTGTGTGAATCCATAAACCCCCGATCCCTGAAATCAGGGGCATTTGCTTCCAAATTTGAGCTGGGATTTTGGGAGGGATGTGGCTGCCCCTGTCCATGGTGCTGATTCCTGCCCGAGAGCTGCCGGCTCCCTATGAGACTTCGGGCTTCTCCTCTGTCAGAGCTCTGACAAAAAGTCTTCTGCAGATCTCTGGTGGTTCTGATTAACCCCAGTGCCCAAAGAAGTGATTATTGGTTTCGTTGTCTTTGGCAAGCACTTGGCTGTAAGAAGCTTCCATATATCATCATCCTGTCCAACCCTGTTGTCTGTGAGTGTGGGAGTCACTGAAACCACCCCAGGCAGGAATTTTTCTGGCCCATCCTGAAGGTCTGGAGAGTGATGGCTTTGCAGCAGTAGAACTTCAGTTGACAGAGTACAGAACAGAATCAATTTTTTGCTAAACTGGGTATCTGAATAGGTCAGACAAATACTGCCTAAAACATCCGTATTTCTTTTACTTACAGAACAACTTGACTTACAGTGGTGCAGATGTTTTAATACAGTTCTAGAAAGGTAATTTCACTCCATTCAAAATCACCCTATACTGTAAATAAGAGTGCCCCAATGAAGGCAGGGACGATGAATCTGACTCCATTCCTCAGAAGGCTAATTTATTATTTTATGATACTATATTATATTAAAGAATACTATACTACACTAAAGAGTGCAGAAAGGATACTTACTGAATGCTAAAAAGATAATAATGAAAACTCGTGACTCTTTCCAGAGTCCTGACACAGCTTGGCCCTGATTGGCCAAAGAGTGAAAACAACTCACAGAAGAATCCAATGGAACAATCACCTGTGGGTAAGCAATCTCCTAACACATTCCACATTTGCAAAACACAGGAGAAGCAAATGAGACAAGAATTGTTTTCCTTTTTCTCTGAGGCTTCTCAGCTTCCCAGGAGAAAAACCCTGGTGAAGGGATTTTTTCAGAGAATGTGAGTGCCACAACCCCACATTGAAAGTATCCCAATTACAGTAATCTCTGTTCATCAAAATGGAATTCATCTTCTCCAATACTGAAAGCAAATACCTGTTTAGCAGAGAATTGTTCCAGCTCCTTCTAACTCAAAGCAGAGAGATGAGCATCTTCAGAGGGTGATCCTGTAAATGCTGCCCAAAATTGGTGAGATGATCCATGCCCCACCCTTACACCAAGGATGAGCTCAATCACCTGAGCAATAAGGGTAGTGCCTCTGCCAGTCTGGAAATTCCAAATCTGCCTTTTCTGGGTGACTCTGGATGATTCTGCCATGGACCCACAAGGCCATGCAAGATATTCATGTGCCAGGCGTGGTGTTGCTTGTGTTTTCTTTTTGAATCTTTATTTGCCTCTTGTTGCTTTCTAACAACCCTGAAGAAATTTCCCAGATATTGTGGGGTCAAATACCAAATTTTGTAGTCAGGTGGGGTTGGCCTCTTTCTCCAGCAGCACTGACACAGCCAGAGCACACAGCCTCAAGCTGCACCAAGGGAAATACAGATCGGATAGCAGGAAAAAGTTTTTCCCAGAAAGAGTGATAAAGTTCTGGAATGGCTGCCCGGGGAGGTGGTGCAGTCCCCATCCCTGGGTGTGTTTAACAAAGCCTGGATGTGGCACTGGGTGCCAGGGTTTGGTTGAGCTGTTGGGGCTGGGTTGGACTCCATGATCTTGAAGGTGTTGTTCTATGGAGGGTCTTGTTAGTTGAGTTGCAAGGAAAGCTGAGTTAATAGAAGAAATAACAATTGATGATTTTTGAGTGTAGCAAGGGAGAAGATAACACTGTTAGCATGGAAATAGATTAGAAAAAATACATTAAAATTTTTGTAAGCTAGGCTACGTGCATAAGTAGATGTGTATACATGCTTTATTAAATGTCAGTAAAACTTTTGCCAATTATATTGACGTTAATTGCTTTGTACTAATGAATATAATAAGTTATTGTGATGTTGTTAATTACTTAAGATCACGCTTTGTTAAGAGTATATAAATTGGAGAACACACAGAATAGAGGTTTTTTCTTCTTGGACCCTGATCACGTGTGTGTGTCATGTCTGACCTAACAGTGACATCTTCCAACCCCGTGATTCATTGAATTCTGTGAAATCATACTGCAACCAGGACTATTTTTTATTTTGGTGTTTTCCTCCTCTGACTCCTGCCAAAATGGACATTTTCCACTCTTACCACTTTATTGTCCCACTAACACATTGCTGGCTATGAACTCTAGCAAATTCCCATTAAAAGTAAACAGTTTAATTAAAAGTCTGCTGCATATTCCCCCTCTAAGCCTCTAGGCTGTTAATAAACAGAGGAAAATCTTATTTCAATAAGCTCTCCTCTAATTAACATTTTTCTCTGCTTTTCCCTGGACATCTTAAACAAGTAGTGCTGCATTGGGACCCAGCTGAATTTTGCTCCACAATGATATTAAAAGCTGGATAAATAGTAATATTTAATTTATGTTAAAGCTTAGGATGGAAAATTAATGTCAAAAATTCTTCCTTTCCTTTCTTTTTGACTCTGGTTGATATTTATGGTCCACTTGTTTGATCTGATTATTCAGGTGCCTCAGTTTAGGTTGTACCAGATCAAATCATTAGGAACAAATAAGCACAAAATAAGGTTAAATGGCCTAATAATTTCCCCTGCTATTTAATAAATGCAATGCTGACCTTATTCCAAACCAATATTAAAAATATTAAACACAACTCAAAGAGGTCTGTGTGCAAATGCCACGTGTTTCACAGATCTCACAGGCTGTAATGATGAAATTCCACTTATTTTACAGAATTATGCTGAAAGCAGCGCCAGGTTTCTGAAACTCCTGTAGTAAATAAATTTCTGCATGGGTATTTTAACTCATGCCTCTCTAAAAGCACCAAATAGCAGTTCTGGGAAGGGCTCTATCTCAGTTCTTGGTGGGGAGCTTGTGTGGTCATCCTAGTGCTGGTGGTGATATTTTAGTCTAAAATAATTAATTCTCATGTAAAAATTATCCTGGTAACTCTGGCAGGTGAGACTCAGCTCCAAAGTAACCAAGTGTATAAATGGTAAGGTGGGTTCATGATAGATCTTGTAAAGATTGAAGGGTAAAACACAAATCAAAAATTCCCTCGTTGCAACATAATGGTATTTTTAGGGATTCTGTTGATTTCCTTACTTTTTATTAAGATGTTGTGATTTGTACCTAACTGCACTAGTATGTAATGGAATGACAAAAATTCAAGACGAGCACAGCTTTTTAAAATTTTGTTCATTAACCAACCCCTCTCCTCACACACAACAGGAAAAGAATAAGAGAATTAAAAAAAAAGGATTATTTAAATAAAAACTATAGGGAGGGGAGAAAAACTCTTCCTTCCACGCAGTTCTTGGCCACCTCAAATTGCTTTGAACAAATCATAGGAAAACATTCTGTTTCACCTCACATTTATCTTTTTTTGGATGCAATTTAAATTTATATTTTTTAATAAAATCTGCAGCTATAAATCAGCTACTACTTCACTATCAGCCATATAAACATGAACATTTTCAGAAACTTCTCCCTGCTTAACTTCCTGCTTTTTCCTGCTGTTTAGGGCACTAGGATTTAATATGGTCAAAGAGTTCAAGCTGGAGCATGGCCTGAGTGTGACAAGGTGCTGCCTCTGCTGATGGGATAAATGTGGATTTTTTTTAAAAATATGAAGGATTCTGAATATTTGTACCCCGTTTTGATTTAATCTCTTTAAAAAAGGAACACATTTTTGTGTAAAAATCCTTGAAGGGTCCTTAATAACAAATTCACAAATTTACAAGGTTTGTGTGTTACAGCACATCACTGCTCAGCCCTGGAGGAAATAACCCCAATTATTGGGTTATTTTAGGACATCCCATTAACTTTGAGGGCACAAATGAAACTCCATTAGCAAAATGGATTCAAAAGGTGTTCTGATTAAAGGATTTGGGCTTGTTCCTTTGGAGATTTACAAACATTTACTCTGTGATCTTCTGTGGCGTCTCACGTTTCACCCCTAATGAACCCAGCTCTGGCTGGAATGATGTTTTATTTTTCTCCAAACTATTTTTATGCAACTATTTATGAAATTTGTTTATTTATTGGACTAGAAGTTGAAACTGTATCCCAGAGATTGTCTTGTATCTCAAAATGCTGTTTCAAACCTTGTCAATCCTAACTTTTACCCTGAACTTGGTGATATTCTTACAATTCCTTTTTTTCTCCTGCTAAATTTCCGTTCATTTCACATTAACCCCACGAGCCTTCACTCTGAAAATTACTTGACAATTTTAGAGTGGGAATGGTTTGTTTTCTATCTTTTGAGGTTCAGTTAATTACATTTTCCTGGTTCTAGATCTGCCATAATTCCAAAAATAATTCCACGCTATTTGTGGGTTTCCCAGCTTGAGTTGAACACAGGCTCATACTCATGGCTCCATTTCTTTGTAGGTTTTTTATATTCAGACTTTGAAAATCAGAAATCAGCATCAATGCTCATTCAGAATTTTAGGAATTATTCTAATTTCCTGAATGCATAATCTTTGTGAGAGAACACCTTGCAGCTTTTGGATGTCACAAATTCTTCATTGTTCTGCTCCACCTTAGCAGCTGATGGATTCTGCTCAGACATTTCATATTTCTGTGAATGGTGACAGCACTGCTGCCTTCTCTTCTGTTAAAATCCCCCAAGGATGTGCATTTGACTTGCTCTCAATCCCTTCAGTTTTTTATTATTTTTTGTACTTGAGTTTTATGTCAATATTACGGGTTATTTAATTTTTTCCAGTTGATTTACACTCAAATGTTGTATACCTATCTGTTGTAAACTGTCATTATCTTAGCATATGAAAAAAAATTGTAGAAGTTAACTTCAAACAAAAAAAATAGAATAATGGTTGTTTTAAGTCTCTTCTTTCTGCTGTGCTAAGAAAAGAAATTCACCAAATTTACTCTCACAGCAATGAAAACCTTGAAAATCCCTCTTTTTTTTTTTCTTAATACATACTTTAGAAAGATTTATGAGTTTCAGAATAATGTCACTGGGGCACTGTGGATATTCAGAAACCCTCAAAACAGGGCTGACACTTTAATCTTGGCCTGACAGATCACATGAGACCTGTGAATATACGGCCTGGATAACCCCTCTTAAAGTAATTTCCAGTTTAATACTCCAGATTGATGATGCTGATTTTCCACCTCCATTTTTCACTCCTTATCAGTGTGCCCTGTCATGGCAGAAGCTTTCACAGAGATTTTGATGCAGCTGAAGGTTGGTGTCACCTCATGGCAGTCACTGCCTCAACCTTGCAGTGGACAGGGGGCTCCACTTTTCCAGTGGTAGATTTTTGAGTTTTACCTGTAAGAGCCACTGATTAATGTGGAAACAGCCTCAAATAAATGACTCTGGCTTCACCAATTTTTTTTTTTTTTTCCCAGGATTTTTATGTTCATCTGTTGGAACCCTGGGTGCTGAGAATTTCAGATTTCTGTGCTGCCAGGCACTGACCCCCAAGAGAACACTGCACTGACCTGAGGCCGTGGAGAAGCTTCCAAAATGGAATGACAGAACTGGGATTGTGGGTGTGGAGTTTGGGTAGAAGTGTGTGATACCACAGGGTGGGAAACTCAGAGTTTAAGGGTTTAGAATACAGTAATGGATATAAAGCAAGATGGAGGTTTTGGGGTGGAGGCTGGTCCTTCTTCTTCTTCTTCTTCTTCTTCTTCTTCTTCTTCTTCTTCTTCTTCTTCTTCTTCTTCTTCTTCTTCTTCTCCTTCTCCTTTTCTCCTTCTCCTCCTCCTCCTTCTTCTCTTTCTTCTCCTCCTTCTTCTTCTCCTCCTCCTTCCCCTCCTCCTTCTTCTTCACCTTCTCCTCCTCGGCTTTGGGTGGTTTTGTGTAATTGGATAAAAAAGTCCCCATTGCAGCCATGGGTGGTTGGTTATTGGGTTAAAAGTAAAAATAATTGAGGTGTCATTTCTTAATTGGAGAGTTGATCCTTTAAAGGCCTTGTAGAGAGAGATGGGGCTCCATTTTTAGTGTGTCAGAAGTGCTGCAGAACTCAGGGTTTGTGAGACTGTGACAGAGATAAGAAGTGATAAACATCTGAGTCCCAACTCGAAATTCCGTGTCACGCATTTAATCCTACCATGGCAAAAATATGATAAGACTCAGCATTTACCCATTCTGTGAATTTATTTCCAGGTGAATTAGAGTTTTCATGACAGAGCTGGACTTTGGGATGAAGAGGCAATGTCTGAGAGGAGGTTCTGAAGATGTCAGAAGAATCTAAATACCTCCAATGTTGTGCTCTGATACAGATTCCCCAACACAGGAAGTTTGTTGTGAAATGAGGAACTGGAGGAAGGTTCCCCTCTTTGCAATCCCAGATTTGAGAAGCCAATCATTTCCACTTGCCATCCCCATCCATTTTCTCCACAGTACCTAAAATAACATTGTTTTTCTCCCAGTCAGGCTGATACCTCTTCAAAGAACATTTTTGGGTGCAACTCATCTCACAGAGGGATAACAACATTTTGGGGTGTATCTGTACATATTAAATCCCACTAATAATCCCCTACACCCATTTTCCATCCATTAGGAGCCATGAAGGGAAAGAACCTGCAACATTTGGCTGTGGATATTATCAGTGTGGTACAATTAACCACCACAGCAAAAATCCAATTATTAAATTGTCTTGGTTCAGCTAATCCACCTTTAAACTACAGTGGATAATGTTTCTGACTTCCTTGAAACATCAACACATATTTTCTGTCTTCTCTCATCTCTGAAGCTGGCAGACAGGTACTGCTGCCCAAAATTATTGATTTTGCTTCTCAAATCTCATTTATTCTATCTGAGACTCAAAACTACAGCCACCAGTAGTGGAGAGATAAAGAGGGATTATGAGCACATTGGTAATGTCCTCACACTACATTTATCAGATTAAAGGATGGATTTAATAACTGCAATGTAATCTCAGATTTGATGGCATTGCTGGGATAAAGACTGTTGTTAACATCGTTGATATTGGATGAAATTGATCCTGGCATCATTAAAATAAATATTTTACCTCTTCTTCTCTGCCCTACTAACTGAACCATTGAAATCCTAGTCCTGAAATCTGTCTGTTCTGCCCTGGTTCCTAAACAAGACAGCAAATTCCCTGGAATTGGGAACTTCAGTCCCTCTTTTGCTCTGTCACCAGGTGCCCAGCAGCTTTGCCAGTGCTCAGCCACCCTTGGCTAATGTTTTTCCTCTCCTGTGTGTGAGCTTTTCTTTAGCACTGTTCCCCTTTGATGAGATTAATGAATAAGGAGCTGAAATCAGCACTTCTGTGCAGGATCCAAAGGCTACACCACAGTGAAAGTCTTCATCACCATGGGCTGGGCTGCAGGTCACATTCCCCATCATCTCTTGGAGGCTTTGAAGCCTTTCCATGAGGGCAACCCCCTAAAACCCACAGATCACAGGACCATCCATCTGTTTAATTAAAACAAATGGACCTGGAAGGAAAAGTACCAAGGCCAGGCCATGACTGGAAGCAATCAGCATTCCCCCACTGCCTTTGGTGATGATTTCTTTAAGGATATTAACTTGATGCCTCAAATTTCAGTTTTTAAATTTTTCAGATTCTGTGCTGCTTTAGTGTGTGGGTCTGAGCTCCACATCAGGGCATGGTGAGCTCTGTGCACAGAGCAGGGAGACAAAACAATTCCTGCTCCAGCTGGGCACCAAGGACAAATGATCCAAATCTCAGCCCCAGAGCACAAACCCCATGGGCTGGAGAGAGAAAAACAAGCAGGGTGGGACTGCCTGGGCTAAAGCTGGAATGGGACAATGAACTGCAAGGTGCAAATGGAGCAGAACTGATCCCAGGGAGAGACCCCGGGAGCGCTCGTGCATTTTGGGGCCATTTTGGTTCATCTTGGGTGCAGCCCTGGCTGGGCTCTGGTGCTGCCCAAGGTGCATCCATGGAGGCCTTTGAATAAATCCCTGCTTTCTTCTTTAACTTTGACTAGTCTCTGCTCTAGGTCAGCCTACACAAGGCATCAAACTGAGCATCAATGCATTAAATCAGTGTTGCTCAGGAGGAAAACAATTCCCCTACAACATTCCCACTGAACAAGCCTGTGGAGCACACTGTGTGTGGTGCTCAGCTTGCTCCTGCAGCCCCAGTTCTGGTTTAGGTTTGGGTTTTTTCCACCCCAGGACGCTGTGTGTCCAACATTCCAGCCTCTTGCCAAAACACCCATGATTTGGGTTTGGCCTGCTCTTTACTGCTGGGCTGTTGTTTATGGGATTTAGGGACATAAACAACACTGATTGCGTCAACAGAAATGTAACAACTGCATTGCACGAGGCACGGGGTTGTATTTTTAGCATTTGCCAGGACTTTTTGGATTTAGTTTGGTTTTTCAATTAGGATACGTGCTTAGTTTATGAAATTAAAACCACCGACTTTCCAGAATTTGGGATTAAACACGCCACTCCCTGGATTTAAAATCTGATTTTTTTTTTACTGATGGGGATTCATAGCTCCAACCCTTCATTCTGCATTGGTGCTCCACAGCTGTTCTTGCAAATGTGACTGAAATAACCAGAAATTGGGACATTTCTGAGTCCTCACCCACGCCAGGAATTTGGTAAAAACTCTGGCACCTTGGAACATCATTCCCTGGCCACCACCCTCAACATCTCTGCACAGCTGTCCCTGCTGAAATGCCAAAAATGAGGGAAGGGAAGGGAAGGGAAGGGAAGGGAAGGGAAGGGAAGGGAAGGGAAGGGAAGGGAAGGGAAGGGAAGGGAAGGGAAGGGAAGGGAAGGGAAGGGAAGGGAAGGGAAGGGAAGGGAAGGGAAGGGAAGGGAAGGGAAGGGAAGGGAAGGGAAGGGAAGGGAAGGGAAGGGAAGGGAAGGGAAGGGAAGGGAAGGGAAGGGAAGGGAAGGGAAGGGAAGGGAAGGGAAGGGAAGGGAAGGGAAGGGAAGGGAAGGGAAGGGAAGGGAAGGGAAGGGAAGGGAAGGGAAGGGAAGGGAAGGGAAGGGAAGGGAAGGGAAGGGAAGGGAAGGGAAGGGAAGGGAAGGGAAGGGAAGGGAAGGGAAGGGAAGGGAAGGGAAGGGAAGGGAAGGGAAGGGAAGGGAAGGGAAGGGAAGGGAAGGGAAGGGAAGGGAAGGGGGATTTCCATTGAATTCTGCCTTTACTTCTTTCCATTTTTTAGTGCAAGAATTGAAATCCCAGGAAATGGTATTTTATCAGAAGATATCTTCATTTTAATGAGCAAATCTATTTGAAATGCTAATGTTCTTCCGCCAACAGTGGATTACACATAAGAAAATTTAACTTTTATTGACTCTACTGAATACTAGTTTTGTATTTTTTTAAGGTGAGTGGGTGAGATGTATAATTTTTTTTTATGCTGAAGGTCTGTGTATTTTGCTGTTAATTTAAATGATGATTTTTCCTTTTAAAACCCATGGCAGCCTTTTTCCACCCTCGCCTTACCCAGCGCTGTGATAAATGTTTAGAAAAGTCATAAGAGAACGGGTCCTGATGTAAATTTGGGGGCTCCTGGGAGCTGCATTCAAACAAATCCATTCACAGGCTCCAGCTCTCCTGTGGTTATAAGGGTTTATTCATCCTGGAGAAGAGAAGGCTCCAAGGAGACCTGAGAGCCCCTTCCAGTCCCCAAAGGGGGTTCAAGAGAGCTGGTGAGGGATTGAATCATGGCAGGCTCTGGCACAGCTGCCAGCACTGAAAAACGAGGTCTTGGGCCAGCAATTCTCTTATGGAAATGTCAATTCAGCAGAAGTATCAGTCAAAAAAGTAAATGAAATTTGGGATATTCTAGGGAAATGAAGAAGAAAATAGAAGGCGTTTTTCTATGGGTAATGTCCTCACAGCTTGAAAATTGTGTGTGGTTCTGGGCACGTTATAATAACTCTGTGAAATCCTCATGGAAAATCCATCACTGAAGGGGTGATCCATCGTGGGTTGGTGGTGCTGGAATAAGGAGCAGAAGGACAGGTTGGAATCCAGCCTGGCAGTGGGATGAGTGAGGAAGGGATGATGGACACCTGCAGAATCCAGAGCGATCTGAGCAGTGGCTGAGAAGATGAAAAGGCAGCAAATCTGTTCTTGGGTAGTAATCACCTCGCAACAAATCAAATTAGTGAGCGCCCAGCTCAAAACAAACAAAGGAGATGCCAGAAAAAGGGATGTGGAACTGCGGAACTCTCTGAAGGAGCTTGGAGCAAAAGGTTGGATAAGTTCAAAAGACAATTGGAGATATTCAGAAAAGGAAAATCCACAAACCAGGCAAACACATCTCAGGATGTTCTCCAAGCCTCTTTCACACCCAAGCCTCATCCTGGGGAAATTTAGGAGACTGTGTGAAGGAAACCTCTGATATTCCAATGCCTGTCCCTGGGAAGGTGCTTTAGACACACTGAGAACAGGATACCCATCTGGGCACTGATGCTTAATGATGTTCTCATAGGTTTGACCCCCTCACTTAACATATTTTTAATTTATTGGGGTTTTTCCTGCACAGAGCAGCACCAGAGTAGGAAGTGAGTACACGATCATGTCTGGTAGGTGAAATAAATAAGATGAAGTGTGAGGAAAACAACTTATCAATATTCCTTGGCTGGGGGTGTGCTGGCAGATCTCAGTTCGTGAGGGCAGCCCCTAAGAACTGTGTCGTTCTAAATAAATAATGACGGAGGGGAAAAATTAATTAAAAATTAATTTCATTAATTGAAAGAGATCTGTGTTTCAAGCTATAGATTTAATTGTTAGACAATGCAAGAGATCTTAAGGAGGGAGGATGAGCCAGTGGTGGAACACAGGGCTGGAAACCAGTGGAATTCTGCATTGCCGCTCAAGCTACTGGGAGTTATCCTGTCAGGTCCCTCAATCATTCAAGCTCTGTTTTTCACAACTTAATAGCCAAATCTTCTTTTCTTTGCAGTGCCAAAAAAAAATCCCACCAGAAATATGGAAAAGAAGTTGTTTGGGTCAACACCCAAACTTTAATTTCTTCATGATCTAAAAAGGAGGAAAATGATTTTATGGCAACCAATTAATTCATTCGAATTAACCCTCATCCTAATTATTCTCTTTTATGGACAATAATTTGTTAGCAACAATCTGTTCAAAATCAGCAATGCAACATTATAAGACTGTTTAAAGGTAGAAGCTTGTTATTTTTTTTTAAATTGTGAACTGTACAGGAACATCCTCAGTCCTTTAACTGACAGATTTAAAAAAATATTCTTTGTGAAACAGGATTTGTGCAAAAAGAAAATTTTTAGCTCTATTGCAAACAACATAGGCCAGAATTATATCCCATAATGAGTTTGCACTACACCAAACATAATTATGTGCATGTAACCGGTGCTGATTCTAGAATAACAATTACCAAAATTTTAAGTACATTTCTGAATTTTACCTAAACCTTCTAATTACATTGAGATTATCCACAGAATTTAGCTGCTAAATGAGAGTCTGATTGAACAGCTGTGGGGATAAAAATAACTCAAACCTGCCCATCGTGTCTGCTTGTCCCAACAGCTGGTGCCAGCCTAAGAAAATATAAAAAATGTAAAAAATGAAGGTGGGCTGGACTCAACACCAGCAGAGTATTTTGACCTCCTCCATGGGCCGGATCCTGACACAAGTTAAGGTTTGTGCAGCTGAGAGAAGCCAGTTTGTGAATTAGCTGAGATTTCACAGCTCACTTTCCAAACTCATTTATTTATATCAGACTTGAGACCAATCCAAAAACCTGGATCTCACACTGCAGACATCATTAAAAAAAAAAAAAACTGTAAAACCTTCAGCCTTTTAACCTCACCCTGTGATCCCTTCACAGGAGATAACCATTAACTAGTGTTCTATTTTCCAGGTTTTCTGCCCTCAGAGCACTAAGCCACGTTTCTCCTGCTATCCCAGATTTGTGTTTACATGATTCCTCCCTGCCCTGTATATTTTGGGATTGCAAACTTTCTCAAACAAGTAAAATGTGATGGGGAAAGCAGCTGTGCTGCAGCAAAGCTTTCACAATGTTCCATTTTCTCCCCTCACGGTGCTGATGCCCTCCACGGATTTCTTTGCAGCAAATTCTGCAAATTCTCCTGGCTGGGAATAATAATCCAAAAATATCACTTCATAATTAAGGAGCACGTGCCTTTTGCATGTTAATGACCACGGCTGAGCGTGCTGGACTAAGAACACCACTGTGAGCTGGAGGGAGATGACAAATCTTCACCCACGGTGTCCAAATGCCCTTTGAGCTCCCATGGCTCCTCAGCAGATGATTTCTTTCACCCAGCTGGTTTCAGGAGGCAAAAAAAAAAGCATAAAAGGAGGCATAAAAAGGCATTCAGGAGCCATAAAAATTCCCTCTGCCTCTAAATTTGATTCCAGCCTTCTACTGAGTGGCATTAAGGTCTGCTGTGGGTTATGCCCAGTGTTAGGTAAAAAAAAATGTAATTTGCTCATGTCCAGCATCACTACATTTCAAAATAATAAAGAGTGTTTTTAACCACTAAAGGAGTTTTAAAAATGCACAGCTTGAAGAAGCAGCCCAGCCAAAAAGCTACAGCTCATGTGTAAACATGAGACTTATTGCTCCATGTACTCAACATCTTGTATGAGTTCCACAGAATTTAAGCAGGGATTCTCTGGGTCCCTAAAAAAAACCAAAAATCTCATCCCAGAAGTTAAACATTAATGTTTTCAGCATGAAGTGATTAATTTGGATGGTAATTGTGCTTCTTATAGCCCTTTAGGACCAGCCCACAAATCATCTTTAGATTTTATAAGTCAAGCCAGTTGACTCTTAACAGAGCCCCATAACAATCCCAAGAAAGATGCAGGGTTGGATGGGATTTTGGGAAGAAATTGTTCCCTGTGAGGGTGGGAGGCCCTGGCACAGGTTTCCAGAGAAGCTGTGGCTGCCCCTGGATCCCTGGACATGCCCAAGGCCAGGTTGGATGGGGCTGGGAGCACCCTGGGATGGTGGGAGGCATGGTGTAGAAATAGACCCCTTTAAACCCAAACCATTGTAGGATTCCATCCTATGGTTTGCAGTCTGGATGAATGGGCTTAGGTGTTTCAGCAAATAAAACCCAGTTCTCTTCTGTCCTGCAGAACCTCCAACCCAGCAGTTCTCAAGCTTTTCTCACCTCTCCTCTCTTCCATTACCATGATATCCCTTCTATTTACACCTCCAGGCTGGCCACTCCACCTGGGCCTCTGCTTTGGTTAGAGCAGAATGAAATATTTGCTGCTTTGGATAAGGATTGCAATAATCCTCCCCATCTGCTAAATATCTTCAGCTCAGCCCTGAGCTTCCTCCTCCAGGACTGCCTTTCCATGAGCAGCTCATTATTAAAGCTCACTGATAGTGTGTCCCTGCAATTGCATTGCCTGGGTGTTTTTGGAGGTGGTTCAGTTCCTATTCCAGATGAGAACATCCTGGAGCTAATAAAAAAAACCAAGAGCCTCCTTACTGAGTATTCTGGTTCTGTTTGTTGCTGTATTATCTATATTTCTTCAAATAGTTGTTAAGAACATTGTTTTCTCTTTCAGCTGGTTGAGAATGTGAATTTCTCCTGCTGACACTGCCTCCTTCTCCTTCCACCCTTTTTGGAGTCTTTTGGAGTCTTTTCTCTCTAAAGATGACTCTGGTGTGCATTGTCCTGCTTCTTCCCAAGAGGGCAGCTGGCACAGGCTTCAAACAGCATCTCTGACTGACCAAAAATGTGTCTGCAAAACACTCACTGGGTCATCAGCACCAAACACACCAAACAGAATCTCTGACTGTCCAAAAATGTGTCTGCATGTAGGGGGAAACAATATAAGAAAGTGAAGATAGTATAGAAAGTAATTTTACCCCATTAATGATTCGCAGCTGGACCAATTGCTAAAGATTAGGAGCAGGCCTGATGTTAACAGGGCACGCCTGCAGCCAATAAGAATGGTGTTGTAAAAGAGTGGATTGGTGGGTTCTGGAGTCAAATGACTACTGCAAGGACCAGGAAGAGTCAGTGCTCAGAGGAGTTGTCTGCGAGAAACATCGAGGAGGTGTGAAACTCTGGCCATATGAAATCTTTGCACTATAATGACAATAGAACTCATGATATATAAGACAACAACTCTTGCTATATAGGACAATATCTGCAAAATACTCACTGGGTCATCAGCACCAAACAGCATCTCTGACTGACCAAAATGTGCCTGCAAAACTCTCACTGGGTCATCAGCACCACATACTCCCACCTTGTGCTTTCGTCTGGTGAAGAGCACAAAATTCTTGGCAGGTAAGAGGATCATCAGCACCATCCTGCAGATGGAAAAGCTGAGTTCAGCCAGACTCTACCCCGAGGCTCAGGCAGCTGTCAGCCAGACTCTCAGCTCTGTCACTCCTCTGGGATTATCCTCCCAGCAGAGCTAGGGGAAATGAGTGTACGAGCTCCCACAAATCAGCCCAGGGTGAAGTTCAGGAGCTGAGCTCTCATAAATCACCGCAGGGTGAAGTTCAGGAGTTGAGCCCTCATAAATCACTTCAGGGTAGAGGTCAGGAGCTGATCTTCAGCCTTTTCCACTGGAAACCTTGGCATGTGCACACAGAGCCTTGTGTGCAGTCCATAAGTGCCACCAAGGCATCAGGGACAGAGCTGGCCCTGGATCTGGAGTGGACAGGACAGAGGGAAGGGATGCTGCTGGTTCCTTTCACACCTGGAGAACCACAGGGACTCTACAAGGTGACATCCTGCAATTATTGCATCTGTCCTGCAGGTCTGGCATGGATTTTCTCCTGGATCTGTCTCCTCAGTTCTTTACACCAGGAGCTCTCTGCAGACACAGCCCTGCACTGCCCCTTCCAAAACACTGCTGAAAGCCCCAGGGCTCCTTCCAAGGGAAATCCCTCACTCCTAAATAATTTACTACATCTCCCAGTCACTCCTTCCCCAATGTAGACAATGATTATCTGCTGCTGTTGAATGCAACAGGTGGATCTGTGATTGGCCCATGTTGGAGGTTTCTAATTAATGGCCAATCACAGTCAGCTGGCTCGGACAGAGAGCTGAGCCACAAACCTTTGTTATCATTCATTCCTTTTTCTATTCTTAGCCAGCCTTATGAGGAAATCTTTTCTTCTATTCTTTTAGTATAGCTTTAATGTAATATATATAATAAAATAATAAATCAGCCTTCTGAAACATGGAGTCAAATCCCCGTCTCTTCCCTCAACCTGAGGCCCCTGTGAACATGGTCACACTGTTCACCACCCCTCTCTGGGTCTGGCCATGCAGCCAGTCCTGAATCCCTCCTGCTGGATGAGAGGTGATGTTACTGAGTGTGACTCAGCCTGCACATTTCAGGATTAACCCAAGGTGTCCCAAGGGAGGCCGAGTCAGACGCTGGTGTCTGGAGCTACGGATTAATCTCATCCTCATGTTCCAAATTTATCCTCACCACTGTCACTGCACCAACCTTCCCATGAGGATTGCTGCTCATATCCAGGGGGGTTTGTGCATCCATGCCCCAGCTCTGCAGGGGAATCAGCTCCTGATGGTTTGGGAGCAGAACCCACACAGGCCTTTGTGCTCCCAACACCTTTAATCCCATCTGAACATTTTTCCTAAACCATTAAAACCTCAGTCTTTGGGAGGCTGTACCTAGAGCACATTCCAGGGAGATCATAAAACAGGGAAGAGAGAGATTCAGCTGTGAACATGGGATTTATCAACTTCATACAAACACTATTCAGGAAAAATAGTAAAAAGAGGCATTTTGATAAAAATCTCACTTCTCTCCATAAATCTTTTAGCAATTCCCTTTGGGTAAATCCAGTCCAAAGTTTCTCATTGACGTTGGCTGCCAATTAAAAACATCTAAATGGATACATTTAATTTACCTTTTTGTAGTTTTCAGCGCTAAAAGAGATCTAAGGCAGAAAACATCAGAGAGGATTACTCATGTGTCCTGAAGAAAATACATCCCTTATAAAGGAATGAAAAATGGCTTTGTGACTACCTTTTGGAAAACTCATGGGGAGTTCTTCAAGGGATATCATAAGAGACCAAAACACTGTTACAAATAATCAAAATATGTTCTTTTTTTATCTGAGAGGGTATGAGGAATGACACAAAGGCAGCTGCTGTACTTTTAAGGAAGGGACTGGAGCAATCCTGTATTTTTAACCTCTTTCCTCAATGTTTGAGCCATCAATATTTCTACTTTAGAGCTTCACTGCTCTTATTGAATCCACCTGGCATCCCAGAATGATGAGGCAAATGCTGAATTCCCAGGGAATCAGACACCAGTGCCAAGGATCAATTTTCTGCTCTTGTTGTTTCTTTTCTTGTCACTCGACAGGTGAATCCATGAATGAGAACAAGACACTAATGAGGTTGTAGAGAATAATTTTGAAAACACATCGAGTCCAGAGGCGTAAATGGTCTCTCTTAATGAATCTCCATGTTTCACTTGTACTCACTTCAGCGTGGTAAATCAATAGTGCACGCTGTGACAGCAGGAGCATCGCTGCTCTACACCCAGGCTGAATCAAAAGTGTGGCATTCACATCTCTGAAAAAATCCTTTCACCCAGGATTTTCCTGCTGGGAAGCCTCAGAGAAAAAGGAAAACAATTCTTATCTCATTTGCTTCTGCTGTGTTGTGCTCACATCTGGAATGTGTTTGGAGATTGTTTACCCACAGGCGATTGTTCCACTGGATTCTGCTGGGAGTTGTTTTCACTCTTTGGCCAATCAGGGCCAAGCTGTGTCAGGACTCTGGAGAGAGTCAGGAGTTTTCATTAGTATCTTTTTAGCCTTCTGTCTGTATCCTTTCTGTATTCTTTAGTATAGTATAGTATTCTTTAATATAATATAGTACCATAAAATAATAAATTAGTTTTCTGAGAACAGGGAGTCAGATTCATCATTCCTGCCTTTGTCAGGGCATTTCTCAGCAAATACAATACAAAAGTTCCAAGATAAGTGCTCAGGATGCAGCATCACACAAACAAGCATGAAAGGAACCTCAAAATGTGATTTAATCTGTTCCTTCTCAATGTCAGACAAGCCCAGGCTTGAGAAACATTCCTTTAAATCATTGCACACTCTCAGGGTGCTGGATATGACTCATGTAAATCAGCATAACCACACAACCACCACAAACTGATTTGGAATATAACCCCAACCTCTGCATTTCTTTTTTTTTTTTTTTTTTTATTCCATGAGGGTGTGTCCTTATGACAAAGTACAAACTGTGCAGGTAGGTGTGGGAAAATCCCATGGATCGGTACAAACTGGGAATTTCCTGGCTGGCAGTTGCCAGTGTGTTATGCTGTGCCCCTGATCATTTTGGTAGCCCTTTTCCCAATCATTTTTATTTTCTTCACATCCCTCTTGGGCTAGAAAAGGGTGGGAGAGCAGCAATGTCTACAGGGTGTCAGGAGTGACCCCAGTGGTGCTGGACAGGGGGAGCTCATTTTGGCACAGGTATTCTAACCAGCTTGACTCATCTGCAGGCCACCCAGACCCTCATGAATGTTGTTTATATCTCATTCCATATCCAAAAAATCAGCTTGGACCAGTGGTTAAGGGAGGGACCAGGATTTAACTACACGATCCTTTACAAACTGCTTGGATTATTTCAGACAAATCCTTAAAGGATCTAACCAGACCATGTCTTACAGGTACTCAACATCTGAGCTACAAATCCCACAGACTTTTTGATCAAGAGAGAAAAGCCCATGACTCAGAGTTTAGGGTTTCTATTTCCATTTAACTGTGCAGCCAGAGGGTTAGACATGGTGTCTGAATTAATGTATATCAGGACATGAAACTAAATTCTTTACATTTTCCCTGGCTATTCCCTGTTCATGTAATTATTTTCCAGTCAAAAAAGTGTCATAAAATATCTTCATTAGCACTTTATTGTGGCAAAGAATATAATTTTCACAGCAAGTCTGGCTCAAGCACTGACCAATCCGGCACTTTTCAGAAGAAGCTGCCATAAAAAGTACAGATTCTTCTAAATTTTCATTAGTCTGTACCTTGTCATTGTCATCAGTTTTAGTCAGTTTTTTGTGCTGTTTGACACTGCTGCAGATGTCCCCTCTTGGCCATTTATTTTCAGTGGAACGTGGTCATCCCCAAATGCCACCTCAGATAAGCACTATCCCTCTAAAACATACATTGGGCTTTGAGTTTATCTCCTCAAAATTAATTAGTCAGGTTTTTTATTTGGTCTGTAATTAAACCAGCTTGATTTAATGATTTTAAATTAGTCATCATTCACTTTTATCAGTCTTCTTCTTTTAGTAGCAGACTGTTTCTGTGTTTCGGGTTTGGGAAGCCAGGTTTTGGTAACAGGGGACTTCAGGGGTGGCTTCTGTGAGAGGGGAGGGAGTGATGTCTGAAGGAGGCAATTCCAGGCAGCTCCAGAGAATTCAGGATGAGGTGAACCCTAGGAAGAAGGGAGGGGTAGGAGGAAGGCGTTTTATGATTTGGTTTTCATTTCTCGTTACCCTGCTCTGATTTTATTGGGAATACATTAAATTATTCTTTTTTCCTAAGTCAAGCCTGCTTTGTCCATGCTGAGAGATCTCACCCTGTCCTTCCATCAACCCAAAATCCTTTCCTCCTATTTTCTCTCTTCTTCCAGCCAAGGAGGGGAATGATGGAGTGGCTCTGGTGGGAACCTGGTGTCTAGCTGAGGTCAGCTCACCACAACCCGATTTCTCTGAACAAACCTCTCCTCAACACTCATTTTCTCTTCATCTGTCACATTCCTCCACATCCATCTCCTCCCTGCGGCCCTTGCAGAAACCTTTCCCCGTCAGCAGTCATTGCTGTCACCTCATTCTGGAGTTCTTTGCTCTTTACTCAGACTTTTGGGATGTCAGGCAGCCACTAACAGGGAATGGAGATGGATTCATCATGGTGCAAGCTGTGTATCTTCCCCTGGGCTGCTTACAAAAAATTCCCTTATAACCAATATCAGCCCAGGCAGTCACACCTTTGGAGTTTGGTTTCTGAGACCAAGGGTGATAAATCAGCGGCGCAAGAAAGAAAAGAAGGGGATTCTCCATTTCTTGGCAATTTCAGGCACAAACTGCTGACATTCCTCAGGCAAAGACTGGATGATGAACCCTCTGTGAGAAGGCCACAGCCCCATTAATTTATACATCCTAAACCCAAATCTATCACAGGGGAGAATGAATTACCCTGTGAAAGAAATGATCCCTCTCCATTACCTGCAAAAGGAGCAGAGGGCAGGCAGCTCATTTTGGCACAGGTATTCTAACTCTAACTTCATTCCTTAAATGACTGATTTATTGAGGTGAATCCCATCCCACAGGCTGTGTAAAAAGATCAAGGTGAGTGAGCTAATGATCCCATCTGGCCCTTAAATGTGCGAAAATCTCTGAAATACGAGCTGATTCCAGGGACTCCTTTCCCACACAGCCAAGGCAACCAATTCCTGCAAAAAAAAAAAAAACTGAAGCCAGCCAAGATTTCAATAACACATGCAGAGTTAAATATTGTGGTTTAAAAATAATGAGTTGTTTTGGGAGAGGAGGAAAGGATTTGCATTGTCTTCTCCAGAGATAAAACAACCAAGAAATGGGGATTAGGGACAAAGCACCAATGTGAATAAATTACCCCAGAGCTGACAGCTTCAAGACTCCTTCTGCTGACAACCAAACCAGACCTGTCCCATTTTATGCTGGAATCACATGACATGGTCCTAAAATTTCTTGTGGCATTGAAAATATGACCTAAGGCCATGTCCATCACATGGAGAGCTGCCCTGTCCATGGAGCAGCCCAGTGTGTGTCTTCCACAAATCTTTCCTAATTGGAAAGGGATATGTATAATATGCATATATAGAATATATATAATCTGTCACAGGATTGTCACTGTCACAGACAGCTCAAAGGACGGATCATGATTTCATCCAGTACAGGAACATTTTATTCCAATTTTAATCAGCTATAATTGAAATGGGGTCTCTTCTCAAGGCTAATTTCATCCATGTTGGATGTATTTCCCAAGTCCACCATCAGAGGAGAATGTTCTACACAAAGTCTACTAAAGCAGTCTGAAAAATGAACCCAGGGACACAGTCTTATATTCCTCCTCTCAAATGAGCACGTAATTAAAGATTCTTTCTGCATTTAAGTAATTTCAGTCATCTTCAAGCCTTAGGGCTATATTCTGAAATGGAAGATTGATTTTATAGGGGTTTTGATGAAAAAGTGGCGTTTTTTTTGAAATTCATTCAATTTCTGAAAGATGTCTCAGTGATTCCGGTGGTTTCACTGGGGATTGATGTGAATTAAATATGATTAGTGGTGCCCCATAAATTTCCAGTTACCTGTGTAGTAAGAGGTTCCACACAGTTATAGGACCTGTGGCTTTGGATATATCAACATCCAGAGATGTTACAGGCTGACACTTCACTGTCACTGTCATTCAGAGGACAATAAAATAACATCCCAATATGTTAAATTAATGTTAAATTAACATAACCCAGAAACACAGCTATAAAATATTAGATTAAAAAAATTAACATAACCCAGAAACACAGCTATAAAATATTAGATTAAAAAAATCAGCATTACAAATTTCCCCAAACAACTACTATTCATAAAAAAATTTAAAACCACAAAAAACGTATTTTTTCCCTTATAATAAACCTCCATAACATTAACAAAAAAACCTTCTCTTCCTAAATAAATTTTAAAAAACTATTCTAAAATTAGTAAACTACTAATATTTTAATTTTTATTTCTTTTCATCATCAATAGAAAAAGAAAAGTTATAAGAGAAAGAAAAATATTCTAAAAGTTTTATTCTAATTCTTATCACTCTTTCATTTAGTTACTATTAAGAAATTTTTCTTTATACCCTTTAAAATTTTAAACCTACTTTACCTTTCTCCTAATGCTGCCTCACAACTAAAAATTAATACACTAACAATTAACCAACGCTAAATCCACCACACTCAATAATACATTAACCAAAAAATCTCAGAATTAACAAAATCTCAAGTTAACAAACCAAAACCATACACGAAATTGGTGGTTTTGTTTGGTTTAATTAAAATTTGAGTATTTGGGGTGTTGGTTGTAGTTTGAGTGATTGGGGTAGTTTCTGATTTTTTTTTGTTGGTTTTTTGGGGGGGATTTTACTTGTTGTTTTATAGTATTTAGTAGTGTGTCATAAGTATAAGTTAGGGTTTGGTTTATCCCCATGGCAATGGGGATTTGCAGATGGCCCCACAACCACGAGGCATTTATCAGAAGGTTTTGAGAGCACCCCTGAACAAAATGAACTGTGAGTGTTGGTGGACATCAGAAATGTGGATTCACTGACTGAATTCTGGGCTGCTGCAAAAAACAGAGTGACCAGCAAGCTGATGGAGGAGATTTTCCCCTTTCCTCCGCTCCATCCTGCACTGGATATTGGGAAAAAAATCTTCCCTGAGAGGGTGGTGAGCTGGAATTTCACTGTCAGCCATATGAACGTGAACATTTTCAGACATTTCTTCCAGTTTAGCTTCCTGCTTTTTCCTGCTGTTTCAGGCTCTAGGATTTAATATGGTCAAAAAGTTCAAGCTGGAGCATGGCCTGAGTGTGACAAGGAGTGGCCTCTGCTGATGGGGTAGATGTGGATTTGTTAAAATATGAAGGATTCTGAATATTTGTACCCCTTTTGATTTAATCTCTTTAAAAAAGGAACACATTTTTATGTCAAAATCATTGAAGGCTCCTTAGTAACGAATTTACAAATTTACAAGGCTTGTGTATTACAGCACATCACTGCTCAAGCCTTGAGGAAATAACCCCAATTATTGGGTTATTTTAGGACATCCCATTAACGTTGAGGGCACAAATGAAACTCCATTAGCAAAATGGATTCAGCTGGCTGTGGAGGGATGATATTTTCAAGAGGTGTTCTGATAAAAGGATTTGTGCTTGTTCCTTTGGTGATTTAAAAACATTTACTCTGTGATCTTCTGTGATGTCTCACATTTCACTCCTAATTAACCCATAAAAGGATCTGAGGCCAATACAAGGCCTCAGGTTGCCCAGAGAAGCTGAGGCTGCCCCTGGATCCCTGGCAATGCCTAAGGCCAGGTTGGACAGGGCTTGGAGCAACCTGGGATGGTGGAAGGTGTCCCTGCCCATGGAAGGTTGGAATGAAATGAACTTCGAGGTCTCCTGTCACAGACATATTTTCTGAAAAATCTTTCATTAATATTTTTTCTCCTGAGAAGCTGAGAAGCCTCAGAGGAAAAGAAAAACAATAATTATCTGCTGCTGTGGAATGCAACAGGTGCAGCTTTCATTGGTCCATGTGAGTTGTTTCTACTTGATGACCAATCACAGGTCCAGCTGTGTTAGAACTCAGAGCAGTCACAAGATTTTATTATCATTCCATTCCTCTCCTTGCTAGCCTTCTGATGTCTCCTTTCTATTTCTTTAGTATAGTTTTAATATAGCATTTTCTTTTAATATAATATATATAATAAAATAATAAATCAGCCTTCTGAAACATGGAGTCAAGATTCTCATCTCTTCCCTCATCCTGGGACCCCTGCAAACACCACCATGGTCTCCTCCATCCCAAACTATTCCAGATTCTGTGATCACAGCTGGTTTGAAATGGCAAAAAAAAAAATACATCTCAAACCCAGTCAGAGATATCAAAAATATTGGCAGACAAGATATGGTATAAGAGGAAAACTGATCACGTCATCACGGTGATGTACCCAAGTTAATCAGGCAATTAGTTTATTTATTAATTCATTAATTGCCAGGAGATGCATGCTTCCCTCATGCTTGAAGCCTGATCTACTCACAACCTCCCAGATTATCTCTGGAGACATTTCTACACAACACTGCACTTCTGAGGGCAGACAACGCTTGGAGGTGTTTAGAGCCAAGGAAGATCAGAGTCTCACTGCTCAGAACAGGCTCATCCTCCACGAACTGACTCACTCACTGTGGGAAATAAATCCTCTTCTGAGGAGGAAACCTGTGTTCCCTCAGGTCTGGGCCCTGCTTTGGATTCCTTCCTCATGCTGCTGGTGTGAGGTTTCCCTGGTTCCTCTGCTGCAATCAATCCTTTTTTGTCTGCTGATGCAGCTCCTGATGAATAATTGCCTGGGGATATAAATAGTGAGCCTGATTAGAGCCAGCATTGGGATGCTGGCAGTGCCTTCAGGATGGCTCAGCTTCCCTTCAGCTCCAGCCTGTGCCCTCCTCAAACCACCTTCTGGGCAAACCCAAAGGGTTTGGGGTTTTCCTGCAGTGCTGGAGCCCAGCCTGGCAGGATTCCCTGGCCAGCACGCTCCTGGTGATCCCAGATGTGCCCCAATGATAACTTTTTGAGCCAGAAATCAAGCCCTGAGCATTGTGACCGTGTTAAACAACAGATCTGGAATACTGGAATCTGAAATGCAGAGAACTCTCAGAACTTTGGAGCTGTAAGCCAAACTTAGAATTAAACCCAGGATTTGATCTGAGACCTTGAAAAAGGCTTCCAAATTGAGGTGCCAGAAGGGAGAATGTGGATTTACAGTTTAAAGCAGACACAAACTAAACTAAGTAAAGAAAGGTTTAGAGTTTTAGAGTTCAAATACAGTAAAAATAAATGTAGTTGCAAAGGTAACAAGAAGATTTTGTAGGTTTGTGTGCCATAACATGATTGGCTTACACTGTAGCATGGACCCATAAGACTAAATATTTAAAGATTGGGTCAAAAGCACAAATATCCTTGTTGGCAGTGTTTTATTGGTCAATAAATCCTTAAAAGGTTCTTGTAACTTAGAGTGTTGTGACCTTCTGGGCCATGTGGTGAAGATGTGAGCTGAACTCACCCTTCCTGCCTATGTAGAAGATCAGAAAAATAAATCACACCATCTAAAGAAACTCAGAAGTCCCTGTGGCATTTACATTTTCTGAAAAAAATCCCTTCACCCAGGATTTTTCTCCTGGGAAGCTGAGAAACCTCAGAGAAAAAGGAAAACTATAATTATCTGATTTGTTTCTCCTGTATTTTGCTCCTTTGGAATGTGTTTGGAGATTGTTTACCCACAGGTGATTGTTTCATTGGATTCTGTTGTGGGTTCTTTTGACCAGCCAGTGCCAAGCTGTGTCAGGACTCTGGAAAGAGTCACAATTTTTTATTATTATCTTTTTTAGCCTTCTGTAAGTATCCTTTCTGTATTCTTTAGTATAGTTTAGTATAGTATTCATTAATATAATATACATCATAAAATAATAAATTAGCCTTCTGAGAACATGGAGTCAGATTCATCATTCCTCCCTGCCATGGGGCACCCCAGAAATACAACAGTCCCATCTTGAATTCTTTCAAAATTCTTCACACTGGAATATCAGGGATATTCAAATTATTTTGCCACACAGCATTCTTTAAAACACAGAGGACGTGCCTGAAAGCTGCCTCAAGTTCTCCATAGCATATCTATGCAAATGTTATCACTGCCATGAGATAAATGTGAAAGGGGATCACGGGTACAGAGCATGGAAAGGTTTTATGGCTTAGCATCTGTAAATATTATTCAGGTTGCCTCCATAATGTGATTGTTAATAGAACACTGAGTAGGTAAAAGGATTTTTTTTAGATCCTTCTAATGAAAATTGTGGATTTTTAAAGTGATCTGGCTTTATTTTCTCCAGTTTTTAAAACGTGGAAAGATATTCTCTTGAAAGGAGAAGTCTTGATAAGCTTTGGAGATGAAAAGAATATAAGGGGTTAAACATGTAGGACAGTTTCTAATTTTTATTTATGTACCAAAATCAAAGTAGCATTGACTCTCACACTGATAACCTTTCTTTGCAGGAGCCCACAGGTCACTGCTCCCATTTCCAACTCCAAACAGAATTCAGTCCAAGCAGATAACTTCAGCTCAGGTTGTTACTGTTTGCATAACCATTGCACTTCAAAGGTTTTACAGCTTGAACAAATAACCCAAAATCGAACCAAACTGGAGGGAAAACAGAAGGGTCAGCCTCTGAAAGAGCTGAAGAACTGCACCAGCTTTGATCTCAGGGTTTTGCTTCCCAAGTTGTCTCCGAAACTCCCAACAGCACAAAGACTGGGAACATTCCAGCATCAGGATTTCCATTAGTTCTGTGATTTAATGCCTGGAGTGAGCTGGTACCTGAGCAAACCCAGGGCACCTCTGGGGACACCTCACCAGCCCTGGCTGAGCTCTCCTGGATCAGAGCACTGCCCAGGGGAAAGGAGCCAGGGCAGGTCCCACGTGTGTCTTCTGCTGACCTAATCACAGCTGGATACAACAAAACCCTGAATCCCAGTGACATCCATCCCCCAGGTATTCACACTCTGGGCTGCTATACCTGAAATTGCAGCCCTGAGCTCAGCTGCTGCTGAAGGACAGAAATAAGGTACTTTTGAAGGGGGTTTATCTGACTTCTTTCAGATGTTTTCATCAGGATTATCTCCATCTTTCCATGGCTGGAAGTCATCAAACTCCCAACGATTGTTAAAAAAGGAGCCAAATGAACACCTGTAACATGGAGCTCAAAACCACAACCACCATTTGAAAGAACGCTTTTGACACAGCCACCCACATTTTGCCACCCTGTAAAGCACAGGTGTGCTGCAGATCTTGCAGATCCCTGTTTGCCACGCTCACAGGGCTGTGAGGGAGAATCTCAAATAATGTTGTCTTTTGCCTGTGGTTAAGCAAACAAATCCCACCCAGAAGCCCAACAAAGAGGTTGTATAAAGGAGCAGTGCTCTCGTTTTATATGAAGAAGGACTGATGGCTCCAGTAAAGTTGGAAGATTATCTGAAGATGCAAACTTGGGTGCACTCTGATAACACTTCACTATTTACAGGCTGGCTCTTGACAGGGAGTGTGTTTGCTTTTGGGGCCACAGCTGAAGAAACACATGTAAATACTGGTTTTTATTGCAGGGCTCTTTTGCTGTCCAGGAATAGAGCAAACCTTGAGCAGCATGAAAGGCACAGGTGGCACATTGGGCAGCGCTGGGTTTTGTTATCTTCATCACCTCAAAAGACCTCCACCATGATTAATTTCCCTGGAAGTCAATGTGGGTGGCACTGAGACTGTCTGGCAATGAAACTCATCCTGCTTATTCTTAATGTCGTGTTTGACTCTTGGTTCAAATGGTTGTTCTAACGCACGATCCTAATTATGTGCTCTGGAATAGTTTTGACCCAGTTCAGGAAAGCCCTGAATAAGTCCCCAAAGAGGAAATAGTTTTAACAGACTTTTGGCTTTCAGCACTAGCTATAACTTCCCCAATTTAACAGGACTTGAGTAAACTGAAATTTAGACACTATAACCTCCCAACTTCAATAGATTTGAGTAAACTGAAATTTAGATACTATAACTTCCCCAACTTAACAGGATTTGAGTAAACTGAAATTTAGATACTATAACCTCCCCAACTTCAATAGATTTGAGTAAACAGCAATTTGGACACTATAACCATCCCCAATTTCAATAGAATTGAGTAAACTGAAATTTGGACACTATACCATCTCCAATTTCAATAGAATTGAGTAAACTGAAATTTAAACACTATAACCTCCCCAACTTCAACAGATTTGAGCAAACTGAAATCTAGACCAAGTCTGTAGTGATTTTTCCCTTGATTGTGGATAATTTCTTAAAGTGAAGCCTTAACTGATTATAACTCTTAATGCAGAGATTCCGTGTTATCTTGGCATTGTTTAAAATCATTATGATTATTTTCTCACTTGTAAATACACTGAAAGACTGAATTTCATCTTGGTCTTTATTACAGGCTTATATTCTGTAATCCTTGATATTCACAATAACAGAAAGCCTTGGGTCAACCTGAGCATGGATAAATGGTAAAAGAAGAACGTCTCCAGTTTTACAAATTGCATCTGCGTGTCTGATGCTGTGTCCTGTGGTCTCCCCCCTTTCTGCTGGAAAACTTTGATGGGAAGTGTGGAGCTTTGGTGCAGTGAGACTCCAGGGCCACATCATCAATCAGATATGCCTGGAACACACAAATAAACAAATGAAAATTGGTGAAGCTGCAGTAAAAGGAGATGGGGATGACTCACTGCAGAACGAGTCCAGCCCACTCACCTCCCCAGACAGAGCGAGATGTGGCACAGCTGCCTAAATTCCCCCTCAGAGAGCTAATCCCATCAAAGAGGGGACAGACACTGGAAGTTTTCTAGCCCAGCTGCTCTTAGCAATTTTACAGTGAAAACACCTCCATCACCCCCATTTTCTCCTGGGAATCTGCTGTGAATGTCTGAAGGGGACAGCACCTCAGTGGGGTCATGCTTTAAAAGTAATTGATATTACTGCCTGTGGCATTCATGTTTTCTGAAAAAATCCCTTTGCCCAGGAATTTTCTCCTGGGAAGCTGAGAAGCCTCAGAGAAAAGGAAAACAATTCTTATCTCATTTGCTTCTCCTGTGTTGTGCTCATGTGGAATGTGTTTGGAGATTGCTTACCCACAGGTGATTGTTTCATTGCATTCTGCTGTGAATTATTTTGACTCATTGGCCAATTATGGCCAAGCTGTGTCAAGGCTCTGGAAATAGTCGCGAGTTTTCATTATTATCTTTTTAGCCTTCTGTCTGTATCCTTTATGTGTTCTTTAGTATAGTATAGTATAGTATTCTTTAATATAATATAGTATCATAAAATAATAAATTAGCCTTCTGAGAACATGGAGTCAGATTCATCATTCCTTCCTGCCACAGGACCCCCTGCAAATACAATAACTGCTTCCAAAAAACTGCCTGCCTGACAGCAAAAATCCCCTAAGCCCATTGCCCTCAGCATTGGCACTGGGATAATTTTTGTCACTCTTGCACCGAGAATGACACAGGAACAGGGGGAGGCAGGACTGTGGAAAGAGCAAAAGAAGGTTTATTCAAGAGAACCGCGCAGTTTTTATAGAGTGATAGGATAGATTCTATTTGATTGGCTAGCTAACAAAAGCACCTTCCTCACACACCACCCTTGAGAAGAACAGAAAGATGAAGTACAAAAACACCACCTGCAGATTGTTTATACTTAACAAGTTATCCTTACAACTCCCTAAAAATTCTCACAAGCCGCTGTGAGAAATGCTTGGCCCTTTCTCTCTCTCTCTCTCTCTGTGTCCCATGGCATCCACAATTTCCCCTCTGCCAGCTGCACACAGCCCAGCTCTCAGGCTATCTCTGACTGGAGATAAACCCCGTGCCCAGGTGCCACTCCCTCCCTGCGTGGAGCTGTGGAGCAGGAGTGGTTGCTCTCTGCCATCCCCAGCCAAAGTTCTTGTTTGCTGACCCAAAAGCGGCACAAACGTGAAAAGCTGCCCTGTTCCGAGGGGACTGGGAGCCAGGGGAGAAGATGCTGTAAAAACACAGAGGGCTGAGCGTAAATAGAGGGATAAGGGAGGAGATTGATGTTACAAATGCCAAGGGTCATATTTTCTGTTAAAACAAATAAAGCTTCGCTGAGCCCCAGTGAACTTGGCTGGGGCTGTGCCAAGCCTTTGATACGTGAGTGAGGAGCGAGTTCAAGGCAGCACCTTGGAGGTAAAATCCAGTCCCAGGCTCTTGTGCCCTTCAGAAAGGTCACTCACCTCTCTGCAAAATCCCTTTCAGAGGCACCAGGTAACACAGGAGGCACCAGCACGTCAGGAACGCTCAATAAATTCAATTATCTTCCCTAAAAGCCTAATGCTTCGCTTCCCTTAGTTATTGCCTGTGTTATGGCATCTCCTTGGATAATGTTTAGCTCTCCTTGGGAAGTGTGTGTTTATATGCCTGATTTTTTTTTCTAGATGACTACAGCAGCATCCACAGTTTAAAAATCTCTTTTTTCCTTGAAAAATTCAAGGAAAACTTCCTTGCCAAACTTCCTGGAGAGGCTCACAACTCACAGGTATCAGAGTAATGCCACACACTTCAGCTCATTCACTCATCCACCTCTTACACAGAAAAAGAGACTTTTTGGGATATTTTGTTGTTGCCATTTGCACTGTCAGAAGTTGAAGGGAAGCATGGAAAATCAGTCGTTGTCAATGCTGTTAAATCTAACACGATTTAGTCTGGATTAGGAGAGGGTTTCCCTGCTTTGTACAGTCAGTCTGGCAGATTGTGGGCATGAAACTATCTTTTGCTTACAAAGAAAGAAGAGCTGTCAGGGAAAGGGGAAAAATTAAAAAAAAAAAACGCATCAAAATTATCTGGAAAATTACATTTATGTGCAACAAATTCTTCCCAGACAGCATTAATTCAGGAGAATGTGCTGTCATTTCTTATTCCCCTCAAGAAATAGAGTTTTATTTTTCATGTGTGTTGAAAGGACTTAGAACATAACACTTCCCTCCATTAGTGGATGTAATGTTTTGCTGACATATAGTGAGGATGCTTAATTTGCTTGCACAAATCTGTCCTGGAGGCAGCAGAAATGTAAGGAATGCATCAGGCAAGGGAATCAAATGAGCAGCACAAAGGCTGGGATATCCATCAGTTCAAGCAGGAGAAATGAACTGCAGCAGCCACAAAGGCTTGCTTTAAATCTGATGCATAACAAGGAGGGCTGGAGGAAGAACTCCCAGCCCTCTAATTCCTGCTTGGGTTCTTTCTCTCTCAGAGATTATGGCTGAGTGGAAAGGGAAAAGCAGGGCTGCAAGGAGGATTTTGAGGAGCACGTTTGAGCTGGAAACAAGGGATATCCCAGCTAAACAAGCAGGAGGAAAATCAATAATCTTACAAGGAGTGTTCCCTGACTGCCAAAAGCACAAGCAGGCAGAGGCAGGAATTGATTCTTTGCAGTGACATTGGTTTGTTTGGGGTGTGGGAGAATGAGCTCACAGGGGAGCCCTCAACCAGGCAGATTCCTTCCCTCTAACCACACACAGAGCCCCTGACTTCATCTTTATCCTGTGGAAACAACCAAATTCCAGATGATAGACAAACAGCAAGTTTCAGGCTCAGGCATTTTCTTACCAAGCTGCAAAAAAAATCCCTCAGTTTGAGGGGAAGAAGGGGTTTGAGGGGAAGAGGGGGGTTTTACTCCCTTCTCCCCCTTCTCCATCACCATGTTTGAGCCCTGGCTTGTGATTTTTGTGGTTTCTTCCTTACTGATGCCTGCAGGAACAATCTGGCATGGTCCAGGCATAGGGCAGGGCTGTCCCCTTCTCTGTTACCATGTTTGAATCCTGGCCTTGTGATTTTTGTGGTTTTTTTCTTGACTGATGCCTGCAGGAACAATCTGGCATGGTCCAGGCATGGGGCAGGGCTGCCCAGCCCTGTGTGAGAGCAGCTGGCTTGGACAGAGCTGAACGGACCAAGGCTGAAAAAACAGACCAAAGATGAAAGATCTCCTTCTCTGCAGGCAAGAGAGGAAAGGAGCCTGAGCTTGCTGCTCGTTTCAGGAGAGGAGAGGAAAATAAAAGAGAAAAAGTCACTCCTGTGACTGATAAATCCCTAAGAGTGTCCTGGTGGATGTCCAGTGCTTTGGATCTCAGCTGCACCTTTCACTCGGCTTAGAAAAGAGAAAGTGGCAACTCCAGCAGGTGTGGAAAACAGGATCATGCTCCACAGTGTGGCCAAAAATGCTTTGCTGAGCATTTACTCTGTTATTCCACCTTCCTCCCACATCTGGCTCTGCACAGATCAGAGCCTCTGTCCCCAGGGCTCTTTGCACCCCTCAGGACTCCAGCAGCCCCAAAGCACAAACCATGGATCAGGCAGATCCTCCTTAATTCAATGCACATGCTGATTTCTGAAATGTGGGCTTTCCTCTTTAACCCTTCCTGAAGTGGATGTGGCAGTTCAGCCTTCTCAAAAAATGGTTTCAGTAAATCAGGCACATCCAGGCTTAGAGGTTCTGAGACTGGTTTTCGTCCACAGTGAAGCCAAAGGTGGATAAGAGATAGAATCTTGAAGAGCAATAAATTTACAGAATCTTGGAAATTTTAGCCTTCCAAAGAGCCTCAAGATCAAGTCCAACCATTAACCCAGCACTACCAAGTCCACCAACAAACCGTGTCCCTGAGTGCCACCAGCAAGTCCAGGCAGAAACCTTGGGAAGAGCCCTGAATTTTTTATTCACTGTTTATCACACTTGACAGTTTATACCAAGCCTCGCGACATTTATCACAAAAATTAACGATATTCTAGAAATTCCTCTTTCCTGCTGCTTAGCAATTAAAAACAGTTCATTGTTTTAACAACAGAGACTCTCATCACCCAGCCAGAAGAAAGTGGGGCTTGTTCTGTGGGCACCAGCAGCCAATCCTCCCTGTGCAGAGCAGCTCCGTGATGCATTTGGCCAGGCTGTGTAAAATGTTCCATTTCCTGCCTCCCCCACAAAAGCATCAGCTGTGTCACATCCTCTAATGATAAGGTGCAGGCTTTATCTCCCCCTCTGGAGCGTGTTTGAGCCCAAGTTTTTATTTAGCTCGTGTAATCTCTGGTGTCAATCACCGTGTTGGTTTCCCTGCTTCTTGTGCCTTCTCCTGCTGCCAAACCACTCTCAGTGAGTGTTAGAGGAGATAAAAATCTCTCAGTAGTCAGGGTAAAATGTTTTTGCAAGGTGGCCACGACATGGGACAGAACCTGCCTCTGCTGGGCACTGTGATTTTAAGAGATGTGGTTGTAGCCATGCTGAGTGTGAAAAATGTGTGTATTTTATGATTGGTTTTTCGCAAATATTCAAATGAATATTATATGTGTTATGTTAGAAAGTAGTGCTGTATTAATTCTCTGAAGTAGTGTGTTAAATATAGTTTTAGGTTATAAAAATTGTTAAAATAGAAACGATGCTATGTAGCATACTTTTTTTAAAGAAAGAATTTGCAGTGAGACAGCAGCCACAGGACACCTGAGTCTTTCAGAGAAAGAGAATTTATTGCTCCATTATCAGAAGAAATGAACTTCTTCCCACCTCAAAGGCGCTGTCAGCATTCAGAGGAAGAAGTTGAGGATGCCCAGACAGAATCCTGTGTTTGAATGGAATTTATGCATCATGTATGAGGTGTATGAATATCCAACAGGCTGTTGCTTTTAAGGGTTAATCCCTTGTTAACCTGTGTTCTTTTTCGGGCTTGTACTGCCCAGAAAGAGGTACCTGGATGTCCATAACTCTTTGTTTCTGTTGTCTCATATTGTCCTAATTCAAATTGTCCAAATTATTATTACTCTAATTGTATTCCTATGTTTATAAACATTTTATTACTATTAAACTTTTATAATTTTAAAAACAAGTGATTGGCTTTTTCCACAGGACCAGACAGAATCCTGTATTTGAATGGAATTAATGCATCATGTATGAGGTGTATGAATATACAACAGGCTGTTGTTTTTAAGGGTTAATCCTCTGTTAACCTGTGTCCTTTATTGGGCACATGCTGCCCAGAAAAAGGTACCTGGACATCCGTAACTCTTTGTATTTGTTGTCTCATATTGTCCTAATTCAAATTGTCCAAATTATTATTAATTTAACTGTACTACTATTTTTATAACCATATCATTACTGTTAAACTTTTAAAATTTTAAAAAACAAGTGATTTTATTTATATAAATTTTTTTAAAAAATTAAAAATATAAAATATAAAAATATAAAAATATAAAATATAAAAATATAAAATTTTAAAAAACAGTGTGAAAAAGCGTTTTTCACACGGAGGACTGTGCTGGGCAGCTTTGTGCCCTCACAACCTGCTGTTCCCCTGCTCTGTCCTCCTTGGCTGTGCAGAGCCCCAAGGAGAAAGGAGGGAGAGGTGCCCTGTTCCCCTGAGCCTGGGGCACGTGGTGTGCCCTGGAGCAGCTCTGCAATGTTCCCAGTGTAAACAGCTCTGCTTTCATAACGCAGGGCTTGCTCCTCACCTGAGTTCATTCCATCCCTGCCATCCCCAGAAAGTTCTTGCTTGTTAGTTTGTTTGCATAGTTTTTTTTTTTTTAATTTGGTTTGTTCTTCCTGAGCTCTCTTTTTTTTTCTCCTTTTCTGCCCAAACACAAGATTATTATTATTTTTTATATTATTTTTTATATTATTATAATTCCTTTTTTATATTATTTATATATTTTTTTTATTATTATTATTATTATTATCTTTTTTTTTAAGAAAACTGTTTTATCCGAGCATTTTGTGAGTTGGATAGTCCCCTGTGGATGTGTAATAGTAATTGCAAAGATGATTTTTCCTCTGCTCCCAGTGGCTTTGATTGTGTGGAAATAAATGTTGAGTACTATGAAGCAATTAATCCTCAGCTCTCCTGGGAGTTGGGTAGGTAATTATTGCTATCTTTAGCTTACAGAGTGAGGTGAGCATCAGCAACTGGATAATTTGCCCTTGCCCCAGAGATCAAGGACAAGATTTTAGCCTGCTTGGATCAGGTAGGTCCTTTTAATTGAAATATCCCACTCCTGCTCTTCAGATATTTCATGAAATATCCACCTCTGCTGCCCTCACAGCTTTAATCATCAAACAGGTGGAGATTTCCAGAACTTCGTGGGAAAACTTTTGGGGACAGAAAGAGAAGAAAGTCTGAGCTTTCAGCCCTGCTGGGCTGTGGTCAGCTCACTTCAGATTTTCCCTAGGGCCACTCTGGTGTTTCCACCTCACACAGAATAAGGAGCTTTAAACCCCAGGAAAGCACAACTGTTTGTGCTTCATTTTGCAAATAATGAAGTCCTGTAGGTGGATGGAATTGGTGCTGTTTGCAAAACACCACAGCCAGTGTTTGCCTGCCTCTAATCCCCAATGCAAATAATGCACAGGAATTCATTTTGCTGCTTGTTCAGGGGATGTGATGCTGTTACTGTATTCAAATAAAGTCACCCAGTGGAAAGCAGAACAGATGCACTGTGTTGGCTTTGGAGAGGAAGCTAAATGGGGAACAAGGGCACAGAACAGCAAATCCAGCCTGCAGCAAACTGCTGCATGAATCAGCCCTCAAATATTGTCCTTCCAGCCACCACTGCTGTTAGTCTTTGCATTTCTGATTGCCAGAGGCACAGAGGGAAAAAAGAAACATGGGCAGGAAACAAACTCTGCCATTAGTGTCCACCAAAAATTTCTTATTTGTGACATTTCCCCAAGCAGCTCTGGGCGAGATAAGCCATTTTGTGAAGGATGGCACATCAGAAATGTTAATTACCTTCAAGGGAGAGAGTTAAATAATGGTAATGAAGAAAAGCAGACCCAGGGAAGATGCACCAGCCCAAGACAGTGATCACTGTGCTGCTGTTGATGGGAAAAGGAATTAGATCAAGGCTTTCTCAAATTGTTCACAGCCGAGATTAGGGGGGGAAAAAAAAATCACTTTCTAGGCTGCAATATCAACTTATTAGCTGAGAGGCTGTTCAGCACCAAGCAGCTGCCACCTTCCAGCCCTGAAGGTCAGGAAAGAATTTTGGAGGGAGGTGTTGGATGGAATCCCAGTGAGGTGAGCACCAAGCAGAGAGGAAATGGAAGCTGAGCTGCTTCAGAGCCATGCTTTGGGGGAAATACATCTTGGAATGGAAATACCCGAGTAATTTGTGGAAATACATCTTGGAATGGAAATACCCGAGTAATTTGTGGAAATACATCTTGGAGTGGAAATACATCTTGGAATGGTAATACCCGAGTAATTTGTGGAAATACATCTTGGAATGGAAATACCCGAGTAATTTGTGGAAATGCATCTTGGAATGGTAATACCTGAGTAATTTGTGGAAATACATCTTGGAATTGTAATTGCTGAGTAATTTGTGGAAATGCATCTTGGAATGGTAATACCTGAGTAATTTGTGGAAATACATCTTGGAATGGTAATACCCGAGTAATTTGTGGAAATACATCTTGGAATGGAAATACCCGAGTAATTTGTGGAAATACATCTTGGAATGGTAATACCTGAGTAATTCAGCCGGGAATTCTCCTGTTCTCACCCACCCAATGTAAAAATCAGGTTTAAACCATGACCAGCACTAGGCCATGCCATAAACCTGACATTTTGAATTCTTCAGACGCCCATTTTTGTTTTAAAGAGGATACACAGGGATAAGAAGAGGGCAAAAAAAGATGCCAAAGGTGTGGTACAAGCTCCAGAGAGTTTGGGGCTTTTCAGCCTGCGTTGACAGAGAGCCTTGTGGAAAATGGAATGTGATTTCACTGATACAGGCAGGGCAAGATCTGGACGCATGGGATGAAACAAGCAGGAGGTGAGCTCAAATCAAACACGTGCTGTGAAGTTCACTTGTAAAAAATGATCAGATTTTTTTTTTTTTTGAGAATTATCTGAATTTGGAGAAGAATTGAAGAGAAGAACATGAGATTTCCCCTCTTTTATTTTGCACCTGGCCAGAGCAAGGAGTGACAACAGGATGATGTCTGGAGGGAGGCAGAGGTGCCACAGCCTGATGTTGTTTCAGTGAGGCACAGAAGGGTGGAAGAGGAGCAAAATGTTCATTTTACCTGTTGTATTCGCTGTAAATTCTCACTGGAAGTAGCCAAACCCCTCGTTAATACTCATTTGCATATTAATTCCACACCTCTAAGGATGCAAATGAAGACACACCTGTAACACGTGATTTTTCCAGCCATTTGGCAAGGCCAAAAATTATAGTGCAGAAGGAGTCTGGATAAAATTAAATAAGAAAAATGAAAAAAAGGGAAGGGGAACACAACTCTGTTGGCTCAGGGCTGTGTCTCTCCTCCTCCATTGAATGTAACCAGATTTATGGTGTTGAAAACGAACAATTTGTGAATATGTGGACGTTCTTGTTGAACAGGACCAGACTTGAGAGCTGAATTGGTTTTAATCAAGAATTAAACCCAGCCCTTCTGATCCCTGAGGACCAGCAGCACCACAAGAGGGTTATTTGCTGCCAAAATTCCATACCCTCAACACAGCAAACCCACAGGACACTCAATGAGCTGGACCTTGAGCCAGCACAGTCCACAGGGCAAAATGTGCTTCAGACTTTTCCTGTAAAATCCCAAATCCTCCAGATTTACTCTCTGCAAAGAGCCCAAAAAAGCACCACCTACCAATACTTCACTCCCCTCCTCTTTTCCCCCAAAATTTATCCTTATCAGGCTGCTTGAAAGCATTCAGGCTGCATTAATAAATGAAATAATGAACCCCAGAGTGGCTGTAATTAGTGGGGGGATGCAGTGACCAGATAATCAGCTCTGCCCCTGTTATTTTAGGATCCAAACTGAGCTTTATATAGCTTTATAAACCTCTGTACAACTAATTGAGGTAATTAACATCTTGTCTCTCTTTTTACACTGGCAATTATAAGCCACCTTTAGATCTATGATGAGAAACAAGGGAGAGAATGTGGGATTTTTCATATCAAATGCAAAAAATAAAGGGGGAAAGATATTTTCAATACAAATTAATTCACATTTTTTCAGAAAAGTACGGGGGAAAAACACTAAACTGTTTTGTTTTTTTTTTCTCACCCTTTGCAGGTTGGCTTTAAAAAGTGGATGGTTTAGTGATTTGCTAACAAGAGATAAAGACTGGATATAACTTTGGATTTTTAACCATTAAGCCTTTTCTCTAAAAATGACATTTTTCTTAGTTGTGTCAGTAAATTGAAGAACCTGGAATTAGAGAACTGTCTCCAGGGCCTCCAAAATATGAGGATTTTGTTTTCTTTCCTTGAGGATTTTGGGTTTTTTCTTCAGCAGGTGCCTTACAAAACAACAAATCTGTCATCTGTTGGAGCTTGAAAATCTAGTGGGGCTGGGGGTAAGGAACAGCAAGGAGGGGATTATTTTTCTTACTTTTACCTTTATTTATGGGGCTTATTTGGCCTTCTACACTAAAGCAAGCTTAGACCTGAGGTTGTCTTGAATTGAAAGGAGCATTGCCCTTAATATTAAATGAAATGCTGCCCAGTGTGCTGGAAAGGGGAAGGATTTCCACATTTTTATTAAAAAATAAGGGTCAGCCTGGTCTTGAGCTGTTCCTCCAATCTGAGAAATCCAGAAATTCCATGTCAGTGACCTGCAACATGGAATTGTTCTGCCTTTTTCTGGGGAAAATATACATACAGATCACTGAATTTGGATTTTTGGCCCATTTAACCACTTCTTACCAAGCAATTATTTCAGAGAAGGCAAATGCATCAATTAATCATTCCTTTCCCTTTCCAGAGTGCTGGGTCACATTCCCAAAAGTGGAAATGTGAGGGAAAGGAAAGGAAAGGAAAGGAAAGGAAAGGAAAGGAAAGGAAAGGAAAGGAAAGGAAAGGAAAGGAAAGGAAAGGAAAGGAAAGGAAAGGAAAGGAAAGGAAAGGAAAGGAAAGGAAAGGAAAGGAAAGGAAAGGAAAGGAAAGGAAAGGAAAGGAAAGGAGTAAATAGAGAACAAGGGGGAAATGGGAAAAGAAAAAGAAAAAATGGGACAGGAAGGGGGGAAAGAAAAAGATGAAAAGGGAGACCAAGTAAAAAGGGAAGATAGAGGAAAAGGGGGAAATGGTGAAAAGGAAATGTGGGAAATAGGAGAGAAAGGGGGAAGAGAAGAAGAAGAGGGGAAAAAAGAAGAAGTAGGAAATAAAAAGAAATGGTAAATTATAAAGGGGAAAAAATGAAAAGTAGGGAAGAGGGGGACAAGAAGGGAAATGGGAGAGAAAGGAGAAAGGAAGGGAAAGAAAGGAAGAAAGGGAGAAAGGAGAGGAGAAAAGGGGGGAAGGGAAAATGAATAAAGGTCAAGGAAAGCGGGGTGAAAAGGAAAAAGACAGAGGGAAAAAAAATGAAAACTAGAGAAGAGGGGGACGAGAAGCGAAATGGGGAGAGGAGAAAGGGCAAGAAGAAAAAATGGGAGAAAGAAGAGGGGAAAAGAGGGGAATGGAAAATGAATAAAGGTCAAGGAAAGCGGGGTGAAAACGAAGGAAAAGGAAAGGAAAGGAAGGAGAAGGAGGGGGAAGGAAGGGAAAGGACGGAGAAGGAGGGGGGAAGGAGCCGGGCTCCGGGCCGGGCCGTACCTGGGGCGGGCGGGGGCGGTGCCGGGGGCGGTGCGGGCTCGGCCGAGCGGGCTCGGAGCCGCTGCCTCCTCCTCTCCTCCTTCCTCCTCCTCCTCCCGTGCCTCCTCCTCCTCCTCCTGCCGCTGCCTTGGGTGCCGTGCCCGCTGCATGCGGCGGGGCTCGGGCGGGATGCGGGGGCCCGGGGCTGCGCGGGGGCCGTGCCGCTGCTGGGCTGCCTGCTGGCCGCGGTGAGTGAATGAGGACCGAGCGGGGAGCGCCCCGGGCAAACTTCGGGCAACTTCGGGAGGATCTGCTCCTTTCCCCGGCCGTGGGAATGCGGGAAATAGCGAGGCGCCCGGCTCCCCGTTAGGGTCAGGTGTGCGTCCCCTCCCGTGAGGGGATGTGAGAGGATCCATTTGAGCCGCAGGGATTCCCTTCGGGATTTTTGCGTTTTGTTCCACAAGCGGCTCCGCGTTTCGCTGTCATTCAGGTTTGGTGGCTTTCGGTTCTCTTTGGTTTCTGTTCGGGATCTCGGTGAGTCGTGCAGTGCTCGCCCCACACCTGGGGATAACGGGATGAGGTTTTCCCGAGGGGCTCCGGCATGGGCGCTCCCTGCGGCTGCCAGAAGTTGGGCAAAGCTCGGAGCCGCTTTCCAGGGCTCCAAAGCCGGAGCTGCGAGCAGGGGATGTGTCCGGGCTGCCGTGTCCCTGCCAGGTGTGATTTCCCCGCTGTCGGGTCCGTGATGTCTCGGGTTTGCTCCCTCCTGGAGCTGTGGCTGCCCCGCACGGACTCACACGTGCGAGCCGAGCCGAGCTGAGCCGAGCTAAACCCCCGTGCCAGCAGATACAGGGCACGGCTCCTGCACGCTCAGCTCACTCCCGGATCCAGGGAAAGTGTCCCTGCCATGGCACCGGTGGAACCGGAGGGATCTTTAGCTCCTTTCCATCCCAGACCATTCAGGGAGTCTGCAGTTCCATGATTTGGCTTTGTTCTCACAGCTCGTTTCCTCGCAGGGTTTGATTTAGAGCGAGAACTGGTTTTAATTTAGCAGCCTGGGCTTGGGGAGAGATTTGGTGCTGGCTGTGGCTGAGTTTTCCTCTCACGTGTAACCTGCTCCCACAGCTGTTTTCCCTGCCTCCCCAGCATCCCGTAGGGCTGGCTGAGGTTGCCCTCCACAACTGGGTTGTACCATCCCTTGCAAGTCACCTGTGCTTGCTCTGCTTGTGGTCACAGAGCCATCACAGAATTGTATGATGGTTGGAAATAAATGGCATCTGATTCCAAAGCTCTGTTGGCAGGACAGCTTTCAGTAGACCAGTTGCTCAGAGCATCTTCCAGCCTGGTCTTAAAGCAGAGTCAGACCAAGCAAGCTGAGCCTCAGAGTGTGGAAGTTAACCCAGATGTGTCAGTGCATCACTTGTCTCCCTTTCCTTCTCCCCTTTCTTCTCCCCTTGTTCCACAAGGAATGAAACAAATGGATTTAATTGTAAATTTTTTTTTGGCTGTCGCCATGAGCCCCTCACCCATCTGCATTGCCAAAGAATTTCTTAGAGGATGAACAGGTTGGGAAAATGGATTAAAGTACTGAAAAATAAAAAGGACCAGGCAATCAGTTCTTGAGATTCTACAGAGCTTGCTTTAGGGAAGATCCAAAATAGCCCAAGTGTCCAGGGCTGGAGCTGGGGAAAGGAGAAGGGGGCAGGGTTCTCATCAGCTGCTGGAGCTGCTCCAGCTCCTGCTTCCACTGAAGCCCTTGGCACAATTCCCATTTCTTTAAAGATTGTTGGCATGAGGGGCTCCTGTGGGGCCGGATCCTGCAGAGGGTGAGGTCACAGGGCTGCTGAAATTTACCCTGCAAGGGTGGCAGGATCAGGCTGTGGGTGATGCTCTTGGGCTGCCGTCAATGAGCACAAACCCCTAAAGCTTTGGGGCAGCACAAGACTGGGTGCAACCCTGTCACTGCTTCCTTTCCAACCCTTTTATTATTCTGTTGTTGTTGTTAATGTTCTTGGGATCTGGTTCATGCTGGTGGGTTAAAAAGATTCACATGCTCCTTATCAGCGCTGATCTGCAAGGTGACTAATACTGAACTGCCTCAGTGCTGGAGAAAATCCCTGCCTTGTTTCTCAGCTTAAACCTGGGGTTTTGGGGCTGATTTTTAAAACAAAAGTAGCTCTGCAGTCATAACCCAGCTCTGGGACCTGGCTCAGCAGAGCTTGGTTGGTTTGGGTTTTTTCATTTAATTTCTTGTGATAATTTTTTATCGGTACGTCCTTGAGGTAAAAAAACCTCTGAACAAGTGGCTGATCAACAAGTTCAGCACCATAAAACTCTTGCAGCCATGTGGTTTCTAATTGCTGCTATAAACTTTCACCTCTCATCCTGCACGCTGTGGAGAAGAGGGAATTGGGCAGATCTCATTTGCTGAGGTCATCAGGCCATGCTCACCAAAGTCCTGCTCTCCTGCCAAGGGCAGCTTGGAAAAATTGGAATTCAAGTGTTAATGGTGGTGATGTGGTGTAAATGCACAATAATCCCTTTTAGGTTCTTCTGTGTTGCTTTTAGGGGTGTAATTAAGATAATTTGGCCTGAAGAGCTACAAATTAGGCATTTTTTTTTCTCCCAGTGTGTGTCTAGAACATGAGATGTGGATAATTTGAAGCAGTTTGTGGATTCCACGTGCCTTCAGACTTCCAAGCTCCTTGAATTAGCCAAATCTGCCCAGCTGGTGTAATTTGTGCTTTTCTTCAGAGCTTTGCTCTGTTCCAGCCTTGAAGTAGGTTTGTGATGGGAAAGAATAAAACAACTCAGATCTGATTCTTCATGGGGAGATGTGATCAGTGTGGGAAATCAGTGAAATCTGAGCTCCGCCGAAATCAGAACAACCACCTCAGCTGCGTCTGTGTCTCTTTCCTCCTGTCATTGATTGAGGATCTGTGAAGTGACATAAATATACTTTAAACAAAACAACCACAAGGTTCTCACTGGAACCCTCCAGGCCAGTTCCTGCACAAGGATCCTTTAGCAATTACAATATGTGTTTAACAATATGTGTTTGCCTTTCCACAAACCCTGTGTGTATCACTGGGTGTATGATTTATTCCATTTTTGCTTGTAGAAATGCATGACTGACTTCATTCAGGAGAACCAGTTGCCCAACCCTGTGTCTGGGTAGCTCTGAAAGCCTCTCTATAAAGTTTTCAGAGAGGACACATAATCAGCAAGAATAATATTGTGGGTTCTTATTTAGGGCATAAAAAGGCAAAATTGTAAAATAGTGAGGAGGAACAGTATCTTGAGGAGGAAAACTTGCTAAGGGAAATACTTAAAGGTGTTTCAAGCTGTGTTTTACTCACCAGCAGGACAGCAGGGGCACTCACAGCATCATTATCACACCCTCCCAGCCCAGGGGTTTGTGTCCAGCAGGGAAACCCGGGACTGCCAGCCAGGAATTAGGATGGGTGTAACAGCAGAGAGTCCACCAGGGTGATATTTAAAAAGGGATTTTTACCAGACACTCAGCAGCAGGAGGCAGGTGGGACCATGGACAGGGAAAACGCTGGGTTGTGAATTTTGGGTGTGGAGATGCATTTCCTCTGCTTCTATAACCCTTAAAAAATCCTCTGGTTCCATCCCCTCAGTGAGAGGTGTGAGAGCCAGAGGGCTGCTCTGGATAGAAATGCAAATTCAGGTGAGTTGCTTTTTGTCCCATGGTGGCTCCTGAGGCTGACAAAACATTTTGTTCTCAGTGTTTCACAGTGAGTTTTTGAGTGGCTTTTTGCCTCTCACACTTGGCTTTCCAAGGAGGCATTGGGGCAGTCTGGGGATGCAGGGCAGGGGATGCTCTGCACATTTAGCAAATTGCAAGTGGTGGTGATGTCAGGAGAGAGGTGTTTCAGCTGTGAGGCTGCCTTAGAAATGGCAAACGTGCAGAGTTTATATTCATTTTCAGAGGAGAAAAAAAAGGGAAAAAATACAGAGAGGTTTTTGCCTTTACCAGATGGTCTCCAGCAGAAACAACTGGAGAGACTGGTGACTTGTCAAAATCAATCTTCCACATGATGTGCCGATAGTCTGGGAGGAGTGGGAATTTTCTGGTGTTTGGGCTGGAATGTAGACACAAATCTTTTGGGACAGGAGGGAGATCTCCCTGTTCAGCATCAAGTGTCCCATTTCTTGGCAGCCTGGAGAAGGGCACCAGACACTGTGGAAAACGAGGCCTGAGAATTGATGATCTTTTTTTATTTAAGTCAAACCTGAGTGCACTTGGAGGAGATTTGTCACACCCTGAGTGGCTGAAATTCAGGAAAAAGGGCTCGGATTATCTGTGCAGAATAAAAAAATCTACGTCAGGCTTTGGTGGGGAGCAGGACTCAGCTGGGTTTTAGGAACGCAGGAGGTCACACACCCTGCCCTCAGCCCAGGTCAGCAGCAGCGTGGCAGTGTCACTTGTGTGCTGCTGTTACTTCATCACCCTGCCTCAGGGGACAGGGATTTGTGGTTTTCCAGTGCCTGGGAAAGGCTGTGGGATTAAATGTAGCCCCACTCCCTGCTCTCGTCAGCTGTGTTGGAAAGAAGAGGGAAGAATCAAGAATCAAACTCTAGGAAATGCAGCCAAGAAAAAATCCCAGGTCAGGGGCCAAAAGCACAGACTAAAGGAGCTGGAGGTGACTCTGAGAGCCCAGAGCAGGAGGGATTTCTCTGGGCTGATTCATCTCCCTGGGCACATCCTTCACCTTTCCTGGGATTTCTTCTACTCCTGTTGAGCTTGGGATTGAAGGCCCTTGAGAGGATAGTTTATTATTTAGATGGTTTTTGTTTAGATAATTTGTTATCGAATTATTAAATAATTTATCATCAGATAATATTTTTATTACTGCTATCATTATTATTATTATTCTTTAGATGTTTATTATGTCTTATCTGTGTTACAGTCTCACAGCAGTGTGTTTTGTAGTCTTTCATTAACAAGGCACAAAATGCTTCACAATGTTTGCTACAAGGTTTTTTAAGGCTAAACTCTTTAATTAAGAAATTATACTTAAATTATTTTCACTTTAAAATTTAAAATTTAAAAGTTAAGTTGAAAGTTATCACTCAAAGTTGGCAATGCAGAATTTTTTGTCTAATTACAAAATACTACTCAAGAAGAAGAAGGTAAAGAAGAACAAGTAGCTACTGCTTTAAAGCTTCTGTCTTGTCCCGTATATATCGCTATATTCTAAAATTTTAAACTCTAAGTTTTCTATTTTGTGATATTAAACACTTCTAATCAACTACACACCTGCTAACACTAATCTTAGTGTTAGCAATCAGTTTTGGAAGTTTTTTCCATGGTTTCATGTTAAATGCAGTGTTCTCCTGGGGGTGAGAGTATGTCAGCACAGAAAATCTAAAATTCTCAGCATCCAGAACTCTGACACAGGGAGAGTTCATTCATTAGCACTCAGGAATTGCCTGGGGATGGTTTTAAGGAGATTTTTGAGAAGGGGTTGAGCTCCTAGAGCCATTGGATGCTGCTTGGATCATTGTAAAACCCATTTATTTGTTAAATGGGGCAATACCAGGCTGCTTCAGCACTGCTAGAAAACCCAAAAGCTCCTGAAGATGTAAAAGAAAAGTTGTATGGTGAGGTTTTTGGGGTTTTTTTGGTTGTTTTTTTGGGTTTTGGTGGTTTTTTTTGTTGTTGTTTTTTTTGTTTTGTTTTGGGGTTTTTTTTGTTTTGTTTTGTTTTTGTTTTTTGTTAAGGTTGGGATTAAATGTATGAGATGGTAATTTTTGTTTGGATTTAGATGTTTATTAGTTTCTATTATAGTTTTATAAATGGTCAGTTTTGTAGTGGTTTATTTTAATAACTTAAACAAATAGAGTTGTATTTCTTATAAGTTTTTTTAAGGATAAATAGTTTTTATTAAGAAATGTAGCTTTCTGAGGATGAACCAGTAACTTTCCCCCTGACGAGGATGGTGTTTAACCCAGCATGAATATTTTCCACCCCAGAACTTCAGCTTTCTTAGCAGCATCCCCTTCACTGGGGCTTTCAACCAGCTCAGCCTCGTGCATCAACCCTAATGAGGGGAGAGCTATAATAGCAAAGAGCCTCTGATTAAACTTTCCATAATAAATATTTCCATAATAAATAAATATTCTCTGTGAACAAGCCCTGCCCTGCTGGGCGCAAGCAGGTGAGGTGCAGGGGAGCGAGCAGATGTGAGATTTCCCTGCTCTTCCAGCCCTTGCCTCTGCTGTTTTTGCCCCCAGTGCTGCGTGTGCCAGGCAGATGCAGAGCCCCCGGGTCAGTGCAGCCCTGGCATCAGCCCCCAGCCGGGGCATTTGGAGCTGGTTGGTTTGTGGAGTGAATTTAGGGAGGTTTTTGTCAGCAGGGATGTGTGCTGTGGGTTGCTCAAGGCTGCAGAGCTCGCATTAGTGCTGCTTTGCTGGCACTTTATTGGGGCAGATCTTATCTCCAGCACTGACTGTTACAGATATATATTTATATATTTATGCACTTATATATTTAGAGTTATAGTTATATTTATACTTATACTAATATTTATATATTTTAATATACATTTATACATTTTAATATTTGTATTTTAAATATATGCCCATATATATGTGTATATATGTGTGTACATATAAATATGTGTATGTATAGTGTTATATATATACTTGTATATTTATATTTATACATATATTTATGCTTATATTCATGTATTTTATTATACATTTATAAATTTTAATATTTATATTTGTATATACATGCCCATATATATGTGTATATATGTATATGTGTATATATATGTGTATGTATATCTATATGTATATGTATATATATAGTGTGTATATATATACATATATATACTTATACATTTGTAGTTATGTTTATACTCATATTTATATATTTTAATATGTATTTAGAAATTTTAATATTTATGTTTGTATATATATGCCCATATATATGTGTATATATATATATATAAAATATGTATATCATATGTATATATCATATATATATTATTTCCAGGATGTAAAGCCCTATTCCTCTACAGGAATTTGGCATAGAGACCCTGATGTATTGTAAATTAACACAGTCATTTTTTCAGTCAGCTGCACCAGTGGATATTAACAGCCTTAAATTCTTCCATTGGTGGCATTAGGTGGATTTCTCCCCTCACTAGAGCAGTCCCTAACTCTCCATTTCACTGTTTGCATTGGGAGCTGGAGATTTACACTTCTGTAAAGCTGCTTGGCATTTAAATTCTGGTGTTTGCACAGAATTGTGATTATTTTCTAATTCAGAACCAAACTGGGGTTATTTTTGACGTGTTTCACTAACGAGCTGGTAGGGTGATGGGATTTTGATAAACTTTGCTGGCTGCATTGTCTTGCATCAATTTAAAGTGGAGAAGAGGCCAAAGAATTAAATACAGAGATCCCAACTCTGTTTGTTGAGCCACCACCCCCACGACCCTGTTCTTTTTTCAGCTGGAGTGTTCCTCCTGTATCAGCTCCACAGTTTTTTTCATCCTCATCCTTGTCATCTCATCAAGAGTTATGGGGGGAAAAAAATCTATTTAAACACAATTCTTGTCTGGAGGGCAGAATATCAATACCTGGTGTCTCCTTTTGAAAGCTGAAATCCATTGGGTGTCTTTTGAACAGACACGTTTGAGGCTCCAGCCGGGATATTCTGTGTTTAGCAGATGTTCCAATTAATCCCCGGTGATGTGGAACATCCCCACCAGTGTCCCCAGGGCCCTCCCAGATGTCACTGGCTGTCACAGATGCTCAGCCTGGCAGCTCCCTTGCAGGTGGGATTCTCCTGGCAGATCAGGACAGCCCAATTTTGGCATTTTGGGTGTCTGAGTGACCAGGACGGTCACTGAGCTCCTGTGGGGTCAGCAGTGAGGGCAGGGTCAGTGCTGCTGACCACTTCCAGACCACTGGAGGGATAGAAAAATATCAAAATTATCCCCACATCATCCCTTGGCAGAGAGGGAAGATGCAGATGCTCTGTGGGGCTGGAAGGAGATGATCTTGGAGGTCCCTCTCAACCCAGACCATTGTAGGATTCTGGGGCTTTGTGATGCTGTGAACACCAAAATTAAAGTCACCTCCTTCTGATCTGACAGATACCGTGGCACTTCATTCCTTTGGCAGACACCTCTCTTTGGAGATCTTAAGCTTCAAACTGGTTTATTGAGTGGTGTAAGAGTGAAAAAAAAACAAAGGAAATTTCCTCCATGCTGAGCCCCTCCCTGCAGCCTGCTTAATTCCTTACCCAAAACCAGGTTTTATTTCATCTCTCCCAAGTGGCAGCTCAGACTTTGAGGAGCACACATCCCCTTGCCAGGCAGGAAGGAAATGAAACAGAATTAAATGTGCTTGTGATCGCCACCACCCTTGAAAAAAAAAGGACATAACATACAACTCTGCACATCTGCACCGAAATGAAAAGCAGCCTCAAGGCTGACCCTCAGCATTTTTATGCACACAGCCTGGAAATGGCCAGGATCCAAACCCTGCTGGGGATTACACCTCTGCACCTTTGTTTTGCCACATCCACCTCTCATTTTTAGTGAATGTGGTGATTATTGTTATTCCTTCTACCCCATCCATTTGTCAGGGGAGAGGGGAACTTGTACATCCTGCTCATGGCTGTGTGGCACACATGTACTTGCTTTTTTTCTTTTTTTCTTCTTCTTTTCTTCTTTTTTTCTTTCCTTCATCTTTCCTTCATCTTTCCTTCATCTTTCCTTCATCTTTCCTTCATCTTTCCTTCATCTTTCCTTCATCTTTCCTTCATCTTTCCTTCATCTTTCCTTCATCTTTCCTTCATCTTTCCTTCATCTTTCCTTCATCTTTCCTTCTTCTTTCCTTCTTCTTTCCTTCTTCTTTCCTTCTTCTTTCCTTCTTCTTTCCTTCTTCTTTCCTTCTTCTTTCCTTCTTCTTTCCTTCTTCTTTCCTTCTTCTTTCCTCTTTTTTTCATCTTTTTTATTCCTTTTTCATTCTTTTTTTTTCTTTTCATTCTTTTCTTCTTTTTTCTCCTTTTTTCTTTTTTTCTTCTCTTCTCTTTTCTTCTTCTCTTTTCTTCTTCTCCTTCTCTTCTCCTTCTCTTCTCCTTCTCTTCTCCTTCTCTTCTCCTTCTCTTCTCCTTCTCTTCTCCTTCTCTTCTCCTTCTCTTCTCCTTCTCTTCTCCTTCTCTTCTCCTTCTCTTCTCCTTCTCTTCTCTTCTCCTTCTCTTCTCCTTCTCTTCTCCTTCTCTTCTCCTTCTCTTCTCCTTCTCTTCTCCTTCTCTTCTCCTTCTCTTCTCCTTCTCTTCTCCTTCTCTTCTCCTTCTCTTCTCCTTCTCTTCTCCTTCTCTTCTCCTTCTCTTCTCCTTCTCTTCTCCTTCTCTTCTCCTTCTCTTCTCCTTCTCTTCTCCTTCTCTTCTCCTTCTCTTCTCCTTCTCTTCTCCTTCTCTTCTCCTTCTCTTCTCCTTCTCTTCTCCTTCTCTTCTCCTTCTCTTCTCCTTCTCTTCTCCTTCTCTTCTCCTTCTCTTCTCCTTCTCTTCTCCTTCTCTTCTCCTTCTCTTCTCCTTCTCCTCTTTTTCCTCCTTCTCCTCCTTTTCCTCCTTTCTTCTTCTTCTTCTTCTTTTATTTTTCTTCTTTTTTTTTATTTTAAGTCACCTTTCACTGCCCTCAGGAGTCTCCTCAGTGGAGATTAAACCTCTGCCTGGTTTAAAGTAGCTAAAGTCACTTCATCCTCCTCACCATCAGTGGCTGGGCTCAGTCCTGAGCTGTGCCTGGCATTTTTTGGCTGCTTTTTCCCCCGTGTAATTTGGGATAATTCAGCAAGGAATGATGTGGCTGCTTTGCTGCCCTCGCTGAGCATGTGCTGGGAGTTCTGTGGAGGGTTGATGGAGCTTTGGGATCCCCTCCCTGAGAGCTCCTGGGGTTTTCCTGTTGCCAAAGTAAAATGCAAATGGCAGAAGAGTCAATTTACTTGTTTCCTTCCACACCTCCACCCATCTATTGGGATTTTTAGCTATTTTATCTTGCTTTTGAAGAAAATTTTGGTTTTTCACTTGTTTCCTTCCACATCTGCATCCATCTATTGGGATTTTTAATTTTCATGCTGCTTTTCAAGAACAATTAGGTTTTCGCTTTTTTCCTTCCACATCTGCATCCATCTATTGGGATTTTTTACCATTTTCATCCTGCTTTTTAAGAACAATTGGGCTTTTCCAGCCCATTTTCACAATAGGAACAGGTTGGTTTTTTGCTTGACATCCTCAAAGGCAGAGAAAAATTCTGCTGCTGAGATATCCCCCGGCTTTCCAGGGCACCAAGAGGAGTCCAAGCACTACACCAGGAATTTCTGATGTGCTCAAATGTTGGCTGCAAGGCTGAGTGCATTTTTGGGGTGGATATGACATTAAACACATCTGCAATTGGAGTCTCAGCCGTGCACTTAATTCCAGTGATCCTTCTCAAGTAAATTTTCCACCCTTTCTGCTCTTCTTTGCTCCCTGACTCTCCTTGGACAGTTTGGTTTTTTGCAGAATTTCTCTGTGCAAAGCTTTTGTTTTTCACCTGCTGGAGGTGATGCTTTGTGGTTGGGGCACAGGAATTGTTCCAACAGTTTTGTTTTCGGCATCTCCAGCAAAATTAAACTTTGTTCCTCCTTGCCCCTCTCTTTCCTCCTTTTCCAGGGAATTCACACAGCACAGGGTGTATCAAAGGCTTATCTTTGCCTTTTTGTGTGCAATGCAGACGAGGAAAGGTTTTATCAAGAGAAATAGCAGCTTCCATTGGAACAAAATGGATATTTATATATATGTATTATATTTATAATATGTAAATATATATTTATGCTTATAAAATGGGTGCTTTCAGGTGTAGCAACACTTGCTGAGGGATAAAAGAGGAATAAAGCCATTGCTGTGGATTTAGCCTGAAAATCAGTGCTTACCAAGAAGGTAGAATATTTAGATTCATGTGTGATCCAACTGGACTTTTTTTCTGTAAAACTATAAATTCTATCCAAGTTTTGGCTACCCCGATGTTAAAAGCATGCCTAATTTCTGTAAAAAAGGATAAATGAGGGTGCAGAGTACTGCAATGTAAAATATTGTATATAGAAGCAAAAAAATCTATTGTGAAATCAGAGTGCTGGTTGAGGAGGTTGTCTTGTGGCAAAACCATCTCTCCCATCCTTCATGAGAGCCACAGATTTACAGCCAAGCTCCCAAATTAGCATTCCTGGCTCTTGTGGGCACTAAACCCCTCAAACTCCGTGGAGATGTGGATTTTTATGTCATGCCACAGTTTCCTTCCCACCTGCTCACTCCATGCTGCCCCAGAGGTGATCACTCTTCACATCCCCACCAGCTCCTCCTGCCTGGCTGATTTAGTCTCTGCAGGTGCTAATTGCTCTTTTTTGATTTTTATTTCTGTAATTAACGACCTTGACAGAACTCAGAACAGTTTTTTCAGTCCCATGAAATGCATGGCTGGGAATTTCCTCGCTGTGTTCCAGGGGTAAAGAGCTTTAAAAGCTTTTTTTCTGCCTCTGGCTGTGCTAGTCAGTCAAATAAAAAATACCTTGGGTCATATATCAGCAGTCAATCATGGCTGGAAGAGCACTTAATAAAACTCTGCTTTGAGATGTTGCTTTTAGAGATCCATTCATCTTGGTCCCTGCTTCTTTTGGAGATGCTTCACTGGTGTCTGCCAGGGGCTGAAGGTGCTCTGGAAGTGTGTGATCTACACTATAATTAAATTTATACACCAGGAGGAAGGGACTCGTGGTGTTGGTGGATTTGTGCCTGCAACCTCAGCTGTTTCCATTTGGATCTTACAGACTTGGGGATACAATAATATTATATAAATATTTTTTAGTTTTCAAAAAGCTATTTTAAAAATATTTTTATCATGAGAATTTGTGAATTTATATTATATAAATAATATATTAGTGGTTAATGTTTGAGGAAGTTAAGGTAATATTTCTAAATATTATATTATATTATATTATATTATATTATATTATATTATATTATATTATATTATATTATATTATATTATATTATATTATATTATATTATATTATATTATATTATATTATATTATATTATATTTTTTCTAAATATCAATAGGTTATTATTTATTATAATAGTTTTATTATTTTAAAAGTTTGTATTATTAAACTAGTATAATGAATAATATTTATTCATATGATATTCAATTAATAAATAATAACGAATATATAATAGGAACATATATAATATATAATAGGAATTATATATATTATAGGTAATTATAATATATAATAGGAACAACTATTAAAACAACTACTAAAGTTAAAAAGTTTAAGTTACCTCATTCTAATAAAACTATTAAATATTAAATAATTAAAATAAATATTATATTAAATAACAGGAATGATTTTATTATATTAAATAAGAGGAACAACTTTTCTCCTTAAATTGTCTGCCAACACATGGCTCCCATTTCAACCATACAGTTATTTACTTTAATTTTATTAAAATTCACCTTTTTGCTGTGCTGCTTTCACTGGAAAGCTGTTCCCAGAGCCAGGCATGTCTGGTGGTTAATCTGTGTCAGCCAAGCCCTGATGGTTTTGTAGACAGAAAAGGAAATTAGAGTTGGAGCTCTCTGCCTTGGGTCTACTTGACCTGAGCCTTAAGGGACCAAGCAAATATCTGGAAATCTTTTTAAACCCAGCTACAAAGCTGAAGCTTTGGCTGTCTGTGCAAATTTGTTTGCTGAGTGTTGTTGTTACAGGGAGGTGGAACAAAGGCAGGGATTTATTGAGGGGACGTCTTCCAAAAACCACAACTGAGTTGTGGAAGAGGAGCAAAGTAAAGGGCTGAGGGAAGGTGGAGTTTTCCTGAAGGGAAGATCCCTCATGTGTGATATTTTCTGGGTCCCCAGGACGAAGGAGGAATTGAGAATCTGACTCCATGTTCTTGGAAGGCTAATTTATTATTTTATGATATTATATTATTTTAAAGAACACTACACTAAAACTATACTAAAGAATAGAGAAAGGATACAGCCAGAAGGCTTCACGAGATGCTAATGAAAAACTCATGACTCTCCAGAGCCTTGACACAGCTGGACTGTGATTGGTCATGAAGTTAAAACAATTCACATGAAACCAATCAAATAACGACCAGTTGGTAAGCAGTTGTCATTGTAAATGACAATTGTAAATTGTCATTGGTAAACAATGTTCAAACCACAATCCAAAGCAGCAAAACACAGGAGAAGCAATCAGATAATTATTGTTTGCATTTTTCTCTGAGGCTTCTCAGCTTCCCAGGAGAAGAAATCCTGGTGAAGGGATTTTTCAGAAAATATTATGGTGACACCTGATGTAACTCACCAGCACTGTCCCTGCTCTTTGGAAAGAAATGAAAAAGAACCCATGGAATTGCTGCAGGCTGTGGTGGGGAGCTCAGGGTCTGGCCAGGAGCTGTGATCCCAGAATGGGATTCCCTGGGGAGATGGGATGAGGGAGAGGATGGAGGTTGTGGTGACCACGAGCAGGAGTCCTGAGCTGCAGAGGGTTGGGAAGCACAGCCCTTGGGAGATCCACTGTGGAGTGATCACAGATCTGAGCTGGATCCCTGGTGTGGCATTCACATCTCTGAAAAAATTCCTCCGCCCAGGATTTTTCTCCTGGGAAGCTGAGAAGCCTCAGAGTAAAGGAAAACAATTCTTATCTCATTTGCTTCTCCTGTGTTGTGCTCATGTGGAATGTGTTTGGAGATTGTTTACCCACAGGTGATTGTTCCATTGGATTCTGCTGTGAGTTGTTTTCACTCTTTGGCCAATCAGGGCCAAGCTGTGTCAGGACTCTGGAAAGAGTCAGGAGTTTTCATTATTATCTTTTTAGCATTCTGTAAGTATCCTTCCTGTATTCTTTAGTATAGTTTATTATAGTATTCTTTATTATAATATAGTATTATAAAGTAATAAATTAGCCTTCTGTGAACATGGAGTCAGATTCATCATTCCTGCCTTCCTTGGGGTATTCCCTGCAATTACAACACCCTGGCTTTGCTGGTCCCACCTGGATCACCAATGTCCAGAAGTTCCAGCACTCCCAGGACATTTCCTGTGCTGGGAATGCTGAACAGCCCAGGTGCACTTCTCTCTCCTATACTGCCTTTTTTTTTTTTACTGATTTTTTTTTTCCTCTGAAAATTGCTCGGATGATGTATCCCACCCATGTTCCTGTGCTGCAGATCTGACAGGATTTGTTATTGCACAGTGAAGCCATCATCACCATCATCATCCTCATCAAACAACAACTGTGTCTTTGATTCTTGCTTCTTTCCCCACCATGGGATTGCTGAATCCCGTGAACAATTGAATTGTTCAAGTCTCTCTTTCCAGAAAGGGAGTTAAAACGTTTGGCAGGTTGATGCCCCTCTCCTTTTTTAATGATTTCTTGCCTGTGCCAGTTCACCACTCAAACTTCCTGGGCTGTCAGCTCTGAAAACAAGTATTAAATATATATTGCAGCCCTGGGAGGAGAGCCCAACCAGTCAGAGAGCAATGGACCTAAAAATAAATGCTGATTTCCCTTGCAGAGTAGCCTGGGGAAAAGCACAGGCAAGGAACAGCATCCACTGGGGCAACCAGCAGGAGAAGGAGATGAACCAACAAATTCAGCCCCAGATGGAGAGTTCAGGATAAAGCTGGGAAGCTGAGCTCAGTTCCAGGCTCTGAAAATGAAATTTCTGCTGGGGGTGGTCTTGTGGCTGAATGCCTAAAACCCAACCTGGAAATGAGACTTCCTTTTGCCTTGTTTCTTTTAATTTTTTTTTTCTGCCTACATCCTAAAGGCATTGTAATTAATGTTTGGCTAGATTAGCATTGCTAATTGATGTCATGGGGATGACATGGGCTCGTGGTGACATGGGGGAATGGAAGCATCTTTTTTTTCATGGAAATGTTAGGAAAAACTCCTTCTCTGAAGGTGTTGTCAAGCTTTGGAACAGGCTGCTCCTGTTGGTGGTGGAATCACCCTCCTTGAATGTCCAAAAAATGTGTAAAGGTGGTGCTTGGGGCCATGGTTCAGTGGTGGACATGGCAGTGCTGGGTTTATGGTTGGGCTCAGAGGCCTTTCCCGGTTTTAAGGATTTTATGATTCTAAAGTAAAGAGCCAGTGCTGGTGCAGGAGTGTTGTATACTCAATGGAACTGGATTTATCTGGGTGTGGGAAGGTTTGCAGCAGCAAGGGAGTGAGATGAGATCCTGTTCTCAGCGCTGTGCTCACCCTCCTGCTCTCCTGTCAGGAAAAACTGAGCAAGGCAGGACCACTTTTAGCAAAGCATCAGTGCAATTATGGACCTACCTGGCAGTGCAGGAATGGGAGCCTGGTGAAGCTTGGAGCTGTGTCTGGGTTTGACTGTCATCCAGGTGAGAGTAGGAGATGGGAACAGGTCATCCTGGAAAGAGGAGCATTTCCTCTGGCTTAGAAATTAAAATCCAGTGTAGAAATCCAGTGTGGTTTGTTGAGGGATGGGCAGGATCTCCAAAGGGATTTGTGTAGTCAGCACAGAGTCATGGGATGGTTTGGCTTGGAAAGGATCTTAAAATCATCCAGTTCCACCCCCTGCCGTGGACATTCCACTGTCTCAGGTTGTTCCAAGCCCCATCCTGCCTGGCCTTGGACACTTCCAGAGATCCAGGGGCAGCCACAGCCTCTATGGGCACCCTGTGCCAATGTTTGGCTGAGAATTTCTTCTTGACATCTAATAAATCTCTTCTCTTAGTTCAGAACCCTTCCCCTGCCCTATATCTACCTGGCCATGTGAAGAATTGTTTCCCTCTCTTTTATAAACCTCCTTTAAGTACTGGGAGACTTCAAGGGTGTCTCCTCAGAGCCCAGTCCCACCAGTGCTGTGGATCTGCCAGATCCCTGGTGGAAGGGTCCCACTGATGATCCCTCTTTTGACAATCTTCCTCCAGGCTCGTTATTTTGGAATTTATGGCTGTGTGTGAACCTGCTGGGGGTGTGTGTGTGTGTGTGGCAGAAGCTCAAAGCCAGCTGGGCAGCTTTGCTCTAGGTTTGACAGGGCTCACTGCCCTCTGCCAACATCACCCCTTGTTCTGAAGGATCCATCCATCCATCTGGCCTTTCTGGGCCAGCCAAGTGTCCTGGGGATCGTGGCCATGAAGATAAAGGAGTGTTTTGTCAAGGAGCAGAGCCAGGGAATGGTTTCCAGCAGGATGGCACAGGCCATGTGCTCAGTGGTCGCACAGGGTGACAGTCCCAGCAGGGTGTTTCACGCAGTAGATGTGGCCCATTTCCTGTAAAATAACTGGAATGGAGAGGAAGATTGATATTTTTTATTGTCCTCGTATGAGCAATAGAGAGTCTCACCCAGACTCTTCACACTGCGCTAAAGTAACAACAGCAAAATTAAAAATTGTGCTTCTCACCAGAAAAGGTGCAGTGAGCACCTCCAGCCCCACATGCACAGGGACAGGAGCAGCTTACAAGGGGCAGGAGGGAGAGAAATCTAAAATTGAATTTGTACCCCAGCAGTGAGGTCTGCAGTGGGGAACCCATTAAAATTCTGCAGTGACCAGAGCTGCCCTCTGAGACTGGGCCATGTGGCTACTGGGAAATGAGATTTAATTGATCTTAAGGCCAAGATGTGAGGATTGGTGAGTGGTCTCTTCACTTTAGACCTTGCTGACTGCCTTCCAAAGATATTTTCCCTTAACAAAAACCTCTAACCTTTCACTTGAGGAATAATCTCAGCAAGGTGGTTATTTTGTGAAGTTGAGAGGGATGAAGGGAATTCTCATTTTTATTCTTAGTTCATGAGGAACAAAAAACAGAATAGCCTTTCCCCCTTTTCTTCCCATCAAGAGACTGCATATGTTCAGGAGTCCTAAGTTGCTTTTTTTTAACAGAGGGGTGAAAAAATAAGGAAAAATCTTGCTTTTAAACTTTCTTTTCAGGCCAGGATGGCCACATCTTTATTTGATGGCAGAGCCATTTCTGGGAAGGAGGGAAATGCCACTTTGCTGATTCTCAGGTCAGTCTGACCCACCCAGGGAAGGGATCATGACCTGTGCCACAGATCAGACAGTGGAAGAGTTTCACTTTTGAAAGTTCTATCACAATTATCAGTTTCAATCCTATTGAGCCTTGGAGTCGGGAGTTCTCTAACTCCCTTCAACAGCAGCAGATTTAACTGGGGGAGAACGTTTTCAGGCTTAGAAATGTAATATACAGCTAAGTCTGGAGTTTAAAAGTATTTGGGAATCTCAGAAATTCTGGCCACTGAGATCCGGTGTCACTGTGATATTTTCTGAAAAATCCCTTTGCCAGGATTTCTTCTCCTGGCAAGATGAGAAGCCTCGGCTTCTCCATGTTTTGCTCCTCTGGAATGTAATTTGGAGAATTGTTTATTCAAACATGTGAATTGTTTTTAATTAATGGCCAATCACAGCCAGCTGTGTTGGACTCTCTGAGTCTGTCACAGGTTTTTATTATTCATTCTTTTCCAGCCTTCTGATGTATCCTTTTTCTTTCTTTAGTATAGTTCTAGGAAATATAATATAATATAATATAATATAATATAATATAATATAATATAATATAATATAATATAATATAATATAATATAATATAATATAATATAATATAATAATCAGCCTTCTGACAACATGGAGTCAAATTCTCATCTCTCACCTCGTCCTGCGGACTCTCCCAACACCACCATCAGGTGTCTCCTGTGGGGTTTATCAGTGGGTTTTGTTTCCCTGCAGGATGGTGGCATTGGAGTGGTGGGATGGAAAGCAGCACTCCTGTTTGGCAGGAGGAGTGCAAGGGAAAAGCTGCATTTTCTTCATTTTGTGGGAGGCACATGAAGAGCAACACGTGTGTTCTTGGGTTTGACCTGGAGATGGTTAACTCAGCCTAAATCAGCACCTTGTGGCTGAAATCATTTTAGTGGAGCTAAAATCTGTGTCTCTCCTGATGCAAGTAGCATCAGATCTCCTTTCTGTCTGTAAGGAGAGTGCTGCTGAGTTCCTTGGCTATTTCAAGGCAGTTCCCAAAGGATCACTGCAAACAGCACACAGTCCAAGACCTCAGCTCCAGCCTCTCCCCAGCATCCCTTACCCTCACAGGAGCAGGCAAAGGACACAGGGACATAAAAGCCCTCAGGAATTCAGCCATGTATTCATTGGGCCCTTGGAATTTAACTCCTGGCTGTGCTTGGGAAAATCCTGCCCTGCAGCCACCAGGATAAATCAGCTTAGCTGGGCTGACCTGAGCCTGGCTGTGGCACATTAATGCTCCTGGAAGCTGTGACAGGAGCAACCCCAGCGGGCTGAGAGCTCCCGGTGACCCCAGGGATGTGGCGAGTTCCTCAGGGGACACCTGGAGGGGGTGTGACCCTGCCTGGTCCCTATCCTGAGCTGGGAATTTTGTGCTCCCCATCTGGCAGCAAGTGTGGGTGATGATGCTTGGGAAGAAAGGGCTCCCCAACCATTGGAGTGGGGGGAACCTGCCAGGAATGGGCTCAGCCTGTGGTCTCAGGGCCCTTCCAGAAACATCTCAGTTGTATAAGAAACAAAAAGAAACCAGCCAAGGAGATGAAATTAAATATATGGAGATTCTCAGCTTAGGAAATTCCCAGGACTCATCAAACTGAGCTCCAGCAGATTCAGGAAAGGAGCTTTTGTCTTTTAGAGAGACTCTGTGTGCCCTGCATGATTTTTCTGATCCATAAGTGGCTGTCAGATGGGGCAGCTCCAAAGGGTTACACAGGATTTAGCACAGGGAATGGGATGCCAGAGTTTCCCACCCTATCCTGAGCTGGGAATTTTGTGCTCCCCATCTGGCAGCAAGTGTGGGTGATGATGCTTGGGAAGAAAGGGCTCCCAAACCCTTAGACTGGGGGGAACCTGCCAGGAATGGGCTCAGCCTTTGGCTTCAGGGCCCTTCCAGATCAATGAGAAACATTTCAGTTGTCTATGACTATGAAAAACCAGCCCAGGAGATAAAATTAAATATATGGAGATTCTTAGCTTAGGAAATGTAGGGGGATACAGTATGGGCAAATGGAGGTGGTATAGAGTGTAATCTTATCCCCTAAAGTGTTGCAGCTGAGCCAATTACTGAAGTTTAGGAGCAGGCCTGATGTTAACACGCCACACCTGCAGCCAATCAGAAGAGTGTTATAAAAGAGTGGATTGGTGGGATCTGAAGTTGGTTGGCTCCTGCAAGGAAAAGGAAAGTCAGTGCTTAGAGGAGATGCCCGCGAGAAGCATCAAGGAGGTTTGAAACTCTGGCAATATGGAACCCTTGCAATGTAATGATAATAGAGCTCTTGCACTGTAATGACAACGAGGAAATTCCCAGGATTTGGCAAATTGAACTCCAGCAAACTCAGGGAAGGACCTTTTGTCTCAACTGTTATCGAGATTCTGTGTGCCCTACATGACTTTTCTGATCCATAAGTGGGGTGAGGGGAGCTCAGATGAAGGAGCTGCAAAGGTTTATACAGGGTTTGGCACAGGGAATGGAATTCCAGAGTTTGCCACGTTCCCTTTGTCCCTATCCTGAGCTGGGAATTTTGTGCTCCCCATCTGGCAGCAAGTGTGGGTGATGATGCTTGGGAAGAAAAGGCTCACTAACCATTGGAGTGGGGGGAACCTGCCAGGAATGGGCTCAGCCTTTGGCCTTCCAGGACAGTGAGAAACATTTCAGTTGTCTATGAATATTAAAAAAAAAAACAAACACCCCCCCCCCCAAAAAAAAAAAAAAAATAGCCAAGGAGATGAAATTAAATATATGGAGATTTTTAGCTTAGGAAATTCCCAGGATTCAGAAAACTGAGCTCCAGCAGATTCAGGAAAGGAACTTTTGTCTCAACTCTTACAGAGATTCTGTGTGCCCTACATGACTTTTTCTGATCCATAAGTGGGGTGAGGACAGCTCAGATGAGGCAGCTGCAAAGGGTTACACAGGGTTTGGCACAGGGAATGGGATGCCAGAGTTTGCCACGTTCCCTCTGTAATCAGCTAAGTGCTCTCACTCTGATAAGCAAAGTATGATTTTAATTAAAAAGCCATTCCAGCTGGATTTAATTCTTATGCCATTGAAGAGGCAAATTGCTTTGTGTACAAGGAGGGAAAAAAGTGTGATTGTCTTCTTGTTCCAAAGAGTTTTAATCCTCAGTGGCTTGGATCCCAGGGCAGGGATAATTTCTCTGCTTCTCGGAAGAAATGTGATTTTTTTTTTTTTTTCCCCTCTCCCATCTTTAAGACATCCCTGCTCTGTCTCCATGTGTTAAGGAGCTCATGGTGCCATCCCAGGGGGATGCTGCACTCTGGGGAGCCAACCTTGATTTTTTTGCTTTTAAATGAAGGCTTTTCAGTGAAAATCTGCACATTTTGCTGTACTTTGATGCTGAGGAGAGCACCTACCTCTATTTCCTATCCTGTATTTAATTTTGTGGTGCAAAGCCTGGAGCTGGTGCTCGGCTGAATCCAGGGGATTTCTGGCCACGCTTGGTAGAAAATATGTGTTCACCTAGGAGCCAATAAAGATGTTATATTGCTCAGTCTTACCTAGTCCAGGTTTAGCTGTGGCATGAGATGCTGCTGTCAAACACCTCCAGAAACAACTGTCTGATATCAACTCGTGTCACCAAGGAGATGAATGACACAAATCTCCGCCTTTAAGAAGGCTGATACACAGAAAAGAACAGAAGCACAGCAAGGTGATGCCTACAAACTCAATCCAGAACTCTGAAATCTCTTGCAGAATTAAAAAAAAAATTAAAAATTATTCACTTCTATTTGTTTATTCACCCACAAGAATATTCCCAGGCCCTATAACCACAGCTGTGGTGTGGAGTGTCACTGTAAATCACTGGGGCAGGGTTTCTGAGTTTGGTTTTCCTCCAGCTCTTGGCAAGGCTCAGCTCTGGGCGTGCTGGGAGCTGTGGATGGATGGCTCCATGCCCAGCTTGGGAAAGCTGTGCAGGGTGGAAGGAGAAGGTTCCTTCCCTGCCTGCAGCCCTGTGAGCATGGAAGGCACATCCATTAGCACTGACAGCAAGCACAGCTGTAATTACAGCAATAACAGCCTTTACATTAGCTCACATTAAAAGGTACTAATGATTTCAGGCTTTTGATTTTAGGCTTTGGCGCTTCTTCTCTTTCCTCACCCCGTTCTGCTGCTGCTGCGCCTTCTGTGTGGCTCCCTGAAGCCCAAAACTGGGAATTGGGGAGTGAAATTAAGGGGAAAAGCTGCATTTCCACACTTGGAGAAGCCAATTTTACATTCAGGAAAAGCTGAGCAAGGCAGGACCACCTTTAGCAGGAACAAAGCATAAGTGCAGTTGTGGATCTACCTGGCAGTGCAGGAATGGGAGCTTGGTGAAGCTTGGAGCTGTATCCGGGTTTGACTTTCAGCCAGGTGAGAGGAGGAGTGATTCCCTTCTGTGTGATTCCATGAAGGCCAAAATTGGGAATTTAGGCGTGAAATTAGGAGGTAAAGCTGCATTTCCACGCTTGGAGAAGCTAATTTTCCTGTCAGGAAAAACTGAGCAAGGTAGGGCCACCTTTAGCAGGAACAAGGCATTAGTTTTGGTGAAGCATGGAGCTGTGTCTGGGTTTGACTTTCACCAGGTGACAGTGGGAGTGTGTGATTCCCTGAAGCCCAAAATTGGGAATTTAGGAGTGAAATTAAGGGGAAAAACTGCACTTCCACACTTGGAGAAGCCAATTTTTCTTGTCAGGAAAAACTGAGCAAGGTAGGACCACCTTTAGCAGGAACAAAGCATTAGTTTTGGTGAAGCATGGAGCTGTGTCTGGGTTTGACTTTCACCAGGTGACAGTAGGAGTGTGTGACTCCCTGAAGCCCAAAATTGGGAATTTAGGAGTGAAATTAAGGGAAAAAACTGCACTTCCACACTTGGAGAAGCCAATTTTTCTTGTCAGGAAAGACTGAGCAAGGTAGGGCCACCTTTAGCAGGAACAAGGCATTAGTTTTGGTGAAGCTTGGAGCTGTATCTGGGTTTGATTTTCAGCTAGGTGAGAGTAGGAGTGTGTGATTCCCTGAAGCCCAAAACTGGGAATTTAGGAGGGAAATTAAGGGGCAAAGCTGCATTTTCACACTTGGAGAAGCCAATTTCTGCCAGAACTGCTCACAGCCTGATAAACCTGTCATGGATGCACAAGGCACAGCTGGATTCTGGTGCTGGTTTGGCTGTGGTTTAAAAGTGCCATAAATTCTCATTTACAATGAGAACTGGCCCTCATTAACGTGTGCAGGGCTGGGAATGGGATGTTCTGGGCAGGAAACAACCCCTGGGGGCAGGAAACCCAGTTAAGGGAAGTTAATGGTAGGAATCAGATGATGGTGAACACAAAGTTCACTGCAGTGAGCAAAGCACAGGCTGTGGAACAGAAAATCCTCATTTTTCATGGAGCTGGCTGGAATTTCTGAAGGGCTCCTGACCTTAAGCATGGTTTTCCTCTTGTCAATAGCCTGGATTTCTTGTCTGGAAGAGCTTCCCTTGCTGGACCAACCTCTGCAGTTGGCAGTGTGAGCTTGTGGCACTGAGAGGCATTTTCAGCTCTGAGGATCCTCAGGGAAAAGGTTGAACTCTGCCAGAAGAGTGAAACGATTGGGTTGTGAAATCCCAGCCCTGAAGATGCTTTTTAGGTCCCTGCTCCGAGGCTAAGACCCAGATGGGTCTGATAAACCACGAGCAGTGCAATCCTCCTTTATGGGATGGGGTGTTGTATTTGTGGGGTGCCCTGTGGCAGGGAGGAATGGTGAATCTGACTCCATGTTCTCAGAAGGATGATGGATTATTTTATAATAGTATATTATATTAAAGAATGCTATACTAAAGAATACAGAAAGGATACAGACAGAAGGCTAAAAAGATAATAATGAAAACTCGTGACTCTTTCCAGAGTCCTGACACAGCTTGGCCCTGATTGGCCAAAGAGTGAAAACAACTCACAGCAGAATCAAATGGAACAATCACCTGTGGGTAAACAATCTCCAAACACATTCCACATGAGCAAAACACAGGAGAAGCAAATGAGATAGGAATTGTTTTCCTTTTCTCTGAGGCTTCCCAGCTTCCCAAGAGAAAAATCCTGGGTGAAGGAATTTTTTTAGAAAATGTCAATGGGACAATGAGGCATTCACAGACAGCAAGAGGGTTAAAGTGGGATCCCACAGCACATCTGCAGGCACAGGGATTGCACAATCAGTTCTCTTTTGTAATATCCAAATAGCTCCTGAGGGGCAGGTGCAGCCAGAGTTCACTGTGTCCCCAGCCCCAGGCCGGGTTTGTGGGGTCCAGCAAGCCCAGAACTGATGACATGGATGTTCTAGCTTTGAAGAACAAAAATCAGCAACAAAAAAAAGAGTAGGAATGGTGTCTCTTCCCTGGAATTGCAGGACATCTCCTTCATTCAAGATTGATTTCTTTCTCTCACACATGGAGCAGAGGGAGATGTTATGCAGAGGACAGGGAGACTCCAGGCATTCTTCATTTTTAGCAAGAATAAGCTCAGATCCTGCTTTTGCCCTGTAAAAACATCACCAGGGTAGGACTGGATTGCAGACTAAGATACCAAACTCTGCTTTTGTGGTCACTGGAGCTTCGATGTTGGATTTATCTGCCCCAGGCAGGGCCTTGTGCCAGTTCAGTATGCTGAGGGTAGCGGAGGGGACAGGTCCCTCAGACACCTTTCCTTGGACCATGGGCTCTCCCAGCTCTTGAGAATTTCACCTGGAGCTTGGGCAGCAAACCTCAGGCAAAGGAATTCTGCCTTGGGGTGCCATTTCTCTGTCTGCTCCTGCATGCACAGGAACCAGCTCCGTGTCACTGTCTGTGTGACGGTGTTCACAGGGGTCTTATGCTGAAGGAAGAGACAAGGATTTTACTCCGTATTTCAGAAGGCTGATTTATTATTTTATTATGTATATTACATTAAAACTATACTAAAAGAATAGAAGAAAAGGTTTCGTGTCAGAAGGCTGGCTAAGCTAAGAATAGAAAGGAAAGAATCAATAACAAAGGTTTGTGGCTTGGACACTGTGTCCAAGCCAGCTGGGCTGGGATTGGCCATTAATTCCAAACATCCACATGAGACCAATCCCAGATGCACCTGTTGCATTCCACAGCAGCAGATAATCAATGTTTGCATTTTGTTCCTAAGGCCTCTCAGCTCCTCAGGAGAAAAACCCCCAAGGAAAGGATTGTCCATAAAAAGAGGTCTGTGACACTGTCTGTGCTGGTGAAACACCAGTAGCTCCTGGTCATTTTTGGCAACCCCAAAAACCAGCAAAACCAGCAGCAAAAAATCATTAAATTAGTCAGAAAAAAAAGAAAGAAAAAAGTTGAATTTCTCATTTATTTATCAGCTGGATTACAAAGGTTTGGCATCTTTCTTCTCTGCTGCTGCTCCTCTCTTGACTGGGATCACAGAATCATGGAATGGCTTTGGTGGGAAGAGATTTTAGAGTTCATCCCATTCCACCTTTCACTAGACCAGGATGTACTGAATATGAAAAAAAAAAAAAAAAAAAAGAAGATACTGCAAGTTTCCTGATGAAACATTGGGAGCTGACAGCACCTGTGGCTCCAGCAGGATCAGTATGATTTTTCTCTGCCTCTTCTTGCTCCATGACATGGATAGTTAGACCTTGACCTGGCTTTTTCCAACCCAAAGTGTTAATCAAAGAGAAATGCCCCTGAAGTGGAGTTTTCAAGGTTATCTGAGCAGCATTTCCTGCTCTTACAATTGAGAACATTATTGAAACTTCATTATTTAAATGTATGGGGTTTTTTTCCAAACAAGAGCAAGTGGGCTTTGATGAGTGGAAGCCAACATCTACTTGAGAAAGTCCAAGGAAAATGTAACATCTCAGTGCCTGGGCCAAAATCTGACATCAAAACCCAGGAAGTCTGTGCAGTTGGAACTATATTAAGATTAGAGTAATCCCTGATGGGAAGGACAGATTATTTTATTTGGCAAGCTATTAAAAGCAGCTAATTTTCACCAGTTACCTCCAGTAAATCGAGTCCAACCACCTGTTTCTGATAAAATGTGACTTACGCTCTGCTGAACTCTGCTTTTCAAGGGGCTGAGATGAGCAGCCCAACACATTTCCCCTGGCCCTTGCTATTATTGGGGATAATCTGGGGAGGGTTATGGGTTTTCTGAGGTTTTCAGTTCACGTCCCACTGCGATTTACTCTGCCAGATTGAATTTTCTGACAGCAAAGGGTCTCTGAGCACATTCAACACCCGGTTGGGTTGCCTGAACGTGCTCCCCGTGGCCACTGAGATAACCTGGGGGCATCCAGAAGGATGCAGGGCTCCTCCACTTCCTTCTGTGCTTCCTTTCCACACCCTCCTCTGGTTTTTATTGGCCTGTTAAAATCCTTGACGTGGTGTCATGGGACAGATCTCCCAGTGCCGTGCAAAAAAGGAGAATTTTCTTCTTGTCCTTCCTCTCTGCTCAGTTTATCCAGCAAACAACTGTGTTTGCCTTCTCCCAGCAGCACTCGCTGGAGTTAAAGTGGAGTTATTTGCCTCTTTTAATCCCCAAATTCTCCACCACGTCACTTCTTTCCCAAAATGCGGGTTGCTGTGCTGGAGATCTGCACTGAGTCTGTTCTTGCTCGAGTCCGGGTTTTGCACTTGGCTGGGTTCAAACAGCTCTCAGCCAGCTTTTACAAATGCTCTTAGGTGCAAGTTGTCCAGGCCTGCTAATTTTAAATGTTTATCTCTCGTGGATGCTGTTTAACATCTGCCTTTGTTACTAATGAGCTGGAAAAAGCTTCTCTGTCATCAGCAGAGCCATGCCTGTTGCCCTGCCGCTTTCCAAATGCAGATCAGAATTATTTCATGTTGAACTTTCCTCTACTGGAGTGTGCACGGTCTGTAAAATTCTGTTTGTTGTAATTTTTTTGTTAAAAAAACTCAAAAATCTCCAAGGAAACCAAACTCAAAACAAATAAAATTAAAAAAAAAAAAAAAAAAACCAAAAAAACAAAACAAACTAACAAAACATCTAAAAATATTTACTTCTCATTAAACTCTTATCTTTACCAGCTGCAGAGTTTTCCTGATGTCTTCAGGTTCTCATCTAATGCTTCTAAATTTCATGCTGCTTTGTTTGTATTTCTTCATCTCTGTTTGCCTTAGTTTAGTAAACACTGGGTTGTTGGTTCACTTATTTATTTTCACTTCCGATCCCCCCTGTTCAATTCATGCTTGAGCTGCGGTGAGGTTTTTACTCCAAGTTAATGATTTCCATTGGGAAGCTGTGCCTGGCTTGGATCACCATTGTGTCTTTGGTGGCCTGGCCCTTCCATTCCAGGAGAACTGTGACCTGTGTGCAAAAAAATAACCTGGTCTGGTGGGAGGTGTCCCTGCCCATGGCAGGGGCTGGAATGAGAGGAGTTTTAGGGTCCCTTCCAACCCAAACCATTCCATGATTCCATGATTTCATAAACAGGGCAACCAAGAGGAGGGGAAGGGGGTTCCCCATCCTCAAACTGGTGTCTGGTCATCAGGAGAAGGAAGTTTTTTGTCAGGATGCAGAGATCACGAGAGGAAGATGGGTTTTATTACAGAAGCATCATTTATGGGACAGCAGGGATATTTTATTAGGCTCCCACAACATTCTGGTGGTGCTGTCTGGAAGTCAGGGATGGCAATTTGGCAGTGGGAGTAGGATAAAATCATCCTAATGGCATTGTTGGGATGGTGTTCCCTGGAAAGGTGCAGAGGATCGACAGAGCAATGATCAATTCCCTAAAGAATTGTTTATTCAAAACCCAACCTTAATAAACACACTAAACAGCACAGGGAAATTTTCCACAGTCCACAGAGAGGACCTGATAGGGGAACCTCATTCATTTCACAGAGAGTTGGTTTTCATGTTATTATGAACAATTTAAGTGCTGTTTCATTAACAGATTTACACTTGGTACAATTAATAAAACCAGAGGGAAAAAAAAAAAAGAATGTGCTGAATATTAAACTCAGCTTCCAATCAGTAGAACACAGGAAAAGGGGGATCTCCTGCTTGGTATCACTGTTTGTGGAGATATCTCTGTTTATAGAACATATTCCTTTTCATGGGGCATGGATGGCAGCTTAAGAACTTGGCTGGGTTATGTCAGTTAATGTTTTCAGAAAATTCTCTGGGCTGTGTTTGTTACATGTCCGTGCTTGAAGTGTTCTTGTGGTGGATGCCTTCTGTGGGAAATCTGGGATATCCAGGAGTGTGTGATGTGGCCAGGAAAATATCTGCTCAAGATCAAACTCTGGAGGAAAAAGGGCTGGATTTCTTAATCATTATTATTTTTATTTTTAATGAAGCACCTTAATCCTTTAGGATGTTTTTTGTGGTTATTTCCTCTAAGGCATTTTGCGATTAGGAGCTTTGATGGCAGCTCAAGCTGTTGCAGAAGGAGTTTGGAAGGAGATTTTAATCTGCTTGTGCAATTTCACCTCTGTATCCACAGAAACATAGAAATTTTTAGATTGGAAAAGACCTTAAAGATCATCAAGTCCAACCTTTAACCCTGCCAGCTCCACCCCTCACCATGGCCCAGTCCAGACCATTTTGAAGCCCTGAGATTTATCCTTCCTGAATGGGTAAACTTGGCTGGGTTCATTGGGTGTCATCCATTATGTGGCTTTGCAAGTGTCGTCTTATTTCCAGTTGCATCCTGAGTTAAAATCCTGACAGGACATTGCTGCTGGTTGGGGATTGCAGGTGAAGATCTTACACTGGTTGCTCTTCAGGTGCCATGGGGACATGGTTTGGTGGTGGATTTCACAGTGCTGGGTTAATCACACAGAATCACCAGGTTGGGAGAGACCTTCAAGACCACTGAGTCCAACCCAGCCCCAACAGCTCAGCTCAACCCTGGCACCCAGTGCCACATCCAGGCTTTGTCATCCTCAAATTTACTAATAACAGACTCAATAATGGTTAGATTCAATGGTCTAAAAGGTCTTTTCCAACCTAAATGATTCTCTGATGTCAAGGTCTGTGGTTTAACTGGTCCTGTCAGCTGTACACATCCTCAGGGAAAAGTGAAGCCACAGAGGACTGATTCTGTGATTCCCTGATTACCTTCATTCCTGCCATGTCCAAACTTCCTGATGTTTGAACACAATACAGTCCTTATCAAAAAGGGAATTCCCAGGAATTTGTGAAACTGTAGTCCTCAGTGAGCTTCACCCACGTGCACGTGAGCTGCTGGGCTGTGTGAATGGAGAGGGACTAAAATGAGGAAGTGTTGGGGTTTGTCTTTTAAGAATTCCTATTTTTATCATTTGGTGTTGCTTTTGTAGGACAAGGTATTTTTACCCTCCTGTTTCAACATGAATACACATCCAAAAGCTGTTGGAATATGTGGTGCCACTTCAGGAGGGGATGGAGGGGGATGTCTTTTTCTGGGATTTTTTTCTGCTTTTCCTTGGGGTAGATGTTATTCCATGCAGTTCCTCTTCCCTGTTCAGCTGTGACTCTGGAACACAAAGTTCATCTGGTGCACTGATATTTTAATTTGCTGAGAGGTGGTTATGTCACTAAGATTTAGATAAGGGACCTGGAAAAATTACCCTGGGTTTCTGTTCCTGACAGGACTTTTTGTCCTCCCCAGCTTTATGAACTTCTCCACCTGAAAAAGCAGAGTTTCTCTAAGTTTTTTGTCTTAGTTCATTTTCTGCAGAGGTTGGGCTGAGCTCATAGACAACCTGTTTTACTTTTGGCTGCTGCCTGTGTTAGGCTGCAAGTAAGATAAACAAGAAACTGGAACCAAACTTTTGTTTTGGCCAAGGAAAAAGAAGCAAATAATCCCTGGCAGGCTTTTAACTGGAGCACGTGTATCTGTTCTGGAGTAAAAACACTTGAAACTGGAGTCCAGGCAGGGCCAGAAGAATGATAAAAGGTCTGAAAAATGCTGTTGAAGAAAAAAGAAAAAGAAAGAATTGGGGATTGTTTATTCTAGAAAATTAAACACTGAGGGACAACTCACGACTTGTCTTTTAGTATTTGATGAAACTTTTGCAAATAGAAAGCCGGAGGAAGAAAAAGCTCCATAACCAGTCTGGTTAGAACCACAGATGTGGTAGGGTACAGCTAAAAATTTAAGCCTTAAGTTGCAGTCACAGAAATCTAGAGTTTCAAAATACAGGTCAAGTCTTTCTGATGGTCAGCAGAGAGAAGCCCAGGAATGGGTCAGGATCTATGGGGACACTGATAAAGGATGGGAGAAAAGGTTATAGAAACCATTTCTGGGATTTCTTACTTTTAAATAGGGATAAAATAGTCAGGCTCTTATGGACTGTCCTAATCTTTGTGGGTTTTTTTTCTGATAATTAAAAGAAAAATCCCAAGAATTAAATTACACCTTCTCCCTTTACTCTTGGCAAACTCAGCATCACCTCCATGCAGACCCAGGTCAGCTGAGTTTGGAAGGGATCTCTGGAGCTCAGCTGTTTGCCTCTGTGATATTTAATTTTACCACCTGCACGGCTCCAACCATCAGGTTCTTCCTTGGACCTGCAGTACAAGCAGACCCAAATGATTTGGGAGAGACACTCCAGAAAGGCTCTTCTGGCAGTGTTAAACCATCCCCAAGAAAAGCTTTGCTTCTAATCCTCATTTGTCTCGTTAGAGAGTTCAGTCCCTGCAATTTAAACCCTTTTCCCCACATTTAATAAATATCCTTGGGAAGAAATCTTATTGTTTAGGCCCTTGCTGGTTGTGATTGATTACACATTTGCTTTTTCTCTCACTGAGTTTAGATGGACTTTTTTTTTTTTTTTAATTTGTTACTTTATTATTATTTTTTTATCCTAACTTTTTATTTTCATCCTAGAAAAAATTTTTTGCCTTAATTTCAGTGTTTTTGCTGTCCTGATTTGATGTGACCAGGGGATGCTGGGGTAGAGCCAGGAAAGATCCAATCCTGATGGAAAAGGTGCCAGGCAGGCAGGGAGGCTAAAGCAAGGAGGAGGTGGCTGTGAAGGGCAAAGGCACCTTTGATTACTGCAAAGGCACCACCAGCATCCTTTAAATTACCTCTCTCTGTCCACTTTTAACAATGTTTGCCCCGTCTTTTTACCGAGGTTCAGAAAGTTTTAATTCACTGACTTTCATCTCTCCCCCCTCAAAAAAAAAGAAAAAAAAAACAAAAAAAACCAAAAAAAAAAAAACCTCAAACAATTACATTATAAAACAACCTTATAAGTTACCTTGCCATGATTTACTCTCTCAATAAACCACATTTTCTATTTTGTCCCCATCCCCATTTGCTGCCGCTTTCCATCACTCTTCCTTTCAAGTCCTGTTCAAAAGTCCTGTGTATTTAACCCAGATTAACCTGGATCTTTTCCACCCCCCTCTCCTTCCTATATATAAAAAAGCTTTACATTTGTTGACTTTGAGCCAGGTGGTGCCACTCCCACCATCCCATCTGAGCACGTTTTTCCTGTCTGAGTGCTGTTTCCAAACCCCTTTACACCCAGCCCTGTTGTTGCTCTCAATTATTCAAGCTAAATCATTTTCATGTGTAACTGTTCCAGTTTTGCATTAGTAAAATTCTATTTTCACCTCCAGTTCTTTGGAGAAGCCAGTGAACAGAAGCTGGGGTGGGGCTCCCTGTGAGTTCTCCTTTTCTTGGTGCTATATTTGGCTTTCTCTTGAATTTCAGCTCTTTGCATAGTAATCTCACTCGGTTTCTTTTCCTGTTGTTCTCTTTTTTTAGCCCTGTTGCTCAAAGGCATTTTCTGCTCAGCTGAGTTGATCCTGACAGCCAGGCTGAGACTTCTAGCAATGCTCAGAGGTTTTCTGCTCCTCCTGCTGCTCTAAACATTGTTTTCTTTCCAAGATCCTCTTCCCAGGTGTCCTGATCACTGATGCCCATCTGTTTTACCTTCCTAATTGCCTACTCTGTTGTTTTCCTCATACCCAAAATTCCTAAATTGAGATTTGAAGTCTTTCCCTTGTTCCTGTGGAAGTAGGACCCAATTATTTTCTTTCCCACTCCTTTTTCCACACAAATTGTCACTTCTTCTGTTGTCTCTTTGCTGTCAGACCAGGGTGTTTTGAGGAGAACATTTCAATATTTCATATCTCTGACAGATGTGGATATCAATGTACAATGGCACATGGAAAGGTCTTTTAGAGACATTCAGAGAGTGTGAAGTATTTAGGGGGTTTATTACTGTTTTATCTATTTTTTTCTATAAGGAAGGAGTTTTTGGAGGCAGAGGCCAACTGACAGTTTTGTTGTGGCTTTCTAGGTGGAGTTTTGTGGTTTGGGGTTTCCTTAGGTTGAGGTTTTTTTTGTTGGTTTTATGTGGGTTTTTGTCAAAAGACATTAAAGACACTACCTTTGTGAAACACTGAGATCTACAGCCTGTGGCATCACCTGAGAGAGGTCTGGTGATGCTGTACCACTAAGATTTGGTTTTGTCATCAAAGCACTCATTTTCTGTGTCATTTGTGCTCTTCCATATTTTCCCTTTTAACCAGACAAAGCAGAAACATCTTTAATCTCTTTCCCCCATCTGTGCTGTTAGCAGGCAAGGAGTTACAGAAGGAAATGCCTGGGGGAATAAAGCAGAATTAATCATCTTCCTGAGCATCAGGTTCACCACGAGCTGGTGGAGCACAGTTTGAGGGTGCTGGAAGTTGGTTTTGTTTGGGGATGGATGGGCAGCAAAGCTGTCACCCAACAGCCAGGCTGGGGCGGTGAATCCCTGCAGGAAGCAAGATAATTTGATAATTTCTTCTTTAAAACTATTGGAAATAGTATTGGAAGTCACTTCCGTGATCAAGCCTCGCCATGTCCCATCCCTGGGGATGTCCAAGGTCAGGTTGGATGAGACTTGGAGCAGGCAAGGAATTACAGAAGGAAATGCCTGGGGGAATAAAGCAGAATTAACCATCATCCTGAGCATCAGGTTCACCACGAGCTGGTGGAGCACAGTTTGGGGGTGCTGGAAGTTGGTTTTGTTTGGGGATGGATGGGCAGCAAAGCTCTCACCCAGCAACCAGGTTAGGGTGGTGAATCTCTGCAGGAAGCAAGATGGGTTGATAATTTTTTCTTTAAAACTATTGGAAATCACTTCCCTGGCCAAGGCTCACCATGTCCCATCCCTGGGGATGTCCAAGGTCAGGTTGGATGAGACTTGCAGCAGCCTGGGGTAGTGGAAGGTGTCCTGCCCATAGCAGACGGCTGGAATGAGATGATCTCCAAGGTCCCTCCCAACCTGAACCATTCCATGATTCTGTGTTCCAAACCACCCCAGCAGCTTCCACGTTTTAGTGTGGAATGTGGATATTTCCACCATCTGAGCCTTCACTGGGATCCCCTGTCCCAGCTGGCACTCAGCTGTGTGCTCAGAGGTGTGGGTGGGGGGGATGCAGCCCTGTCACAGCATCTCTCTGTGGGCAGGGAGGTGGTGGGAGCTGTCAGGAGGATTCAATGTGGCCCTCAGGCTCCTGGGGAGATGTCAGAGCTCTCCTCAGGTGGAAGAACTGTGTGCATGCCTGGTTTAGACAGTGTGGGCGAGTGTGTGTCATGTCCTGTGTGTCATGTCCCATTTGTCACCTTTTCAGGCTCTTAGGCTCATGTTACAGCCTGTCCAACCTGTGGCTTTAACTCCCTTTTCAGGCATCAGGAGTGGAACCACATTTTGAATTATTCCCATACCTGCATACAGACCCTGCACACAGGACTGTGATAGTTCTGTTTACTGAGTCCAGCAATGTTTACTCCTCCAGGACTGCTAAATTCCTCCTAAAATCTGTGGTCAGGCTGCTAAATCCTGATGAGGATGTCCCTCTTCATCCATTGCTCAGACACATGATGTCCTCCATGTGCACTGGCCATTGGGCACAGGAGGGTTATCAAAAATGTCTTTACTCAAAGCTGGCAAACTTAAATGTAATTAGAAACTTTCCTCTAGGAGATCCCTGAGCAATCAGTGTCCTCCAGCATGTTCTGTTCTTATGATTCAGCTCTGTCCATGTGTCCATCCTGTGCTGGCTTAGAAGTGTCAGTGGGAAGGAAATATTCACTTGCTCTCTGCATGGTTTTCCCCATTTTTGTGAATCCTTTTTTTCCATGGCAGTAATGATCCCTGTAGTTGTCCTAACCTTGCTCTGCTTCTCAAATCACTTGTCCTTTTGTTTCCCACCTTCCTCAGCCAAGGGAGGAGAGGTGGCCCTGTCCAGATTTCTGTCAGAGAAGCTCTTGAGCCTGGAATGGCTTCAAACCACTTCGGCACTCTTGATTCCCTTGTTTTGAGGAACATTCCTTAGGTCAGGAAATCTTCACTTGCTCTCTGCATGGTTTTCCCCATTTTTGTGAATCCTTTTTCCCCATGGTAGTAATGATCCCTGTAGTTGTCCTAACCTTGCTCTGCTTCACAAATGACTTGTCCTTTTGTTTCCCACTTTGCTCAGCCAAGGGAGGAGAGGCCGCCCTGTGCTGATTTCTGTCAGAGAAGCTCTTGGGGCACTCTTGACTCCCTCATTTTTAGGAACATTCCTTAGGTCAGGATCTCTTCACTTGCTCTCTGCATGGTTTTCCCCATTTTTGTGAATCCTTTTTCCCCATGGCAGTAATGATCCCTTTAGTTGTCCTAACCTTGCTCTGCTTCACTCATTTTAGAAATGACTTCTCCTTTTGTTTCCCACCTTCCTCAGCCAAGGGAGGAGAGGTGGCCCTGTCCAGATTTCTGTCAGAGAAGCTCTGGAGTGGTTCCAAACCTCTGGAGCACTCTTGACTCCCTCATTTTTAGGAACAATGACTTTGTCCTGAGGCTCATTCCTTTTTCCTGAGAGCTCATCCCAGCATGTCCTCCTTCCTGGAAGGCACACCTGGATGCTTCAGACCATCTGTGAGGAACCATTCACTGGAGGGCTCTGACAGAAATGCTTCATAAAGCCATGAGTAATGTGCTCATCCAGAGCCTTGACTGAGCCGCTTCTGCTCCATTTGAAAGAGGGAACATTCCTTTTTCTGCCCAATGTCTGAATGAGCCAAACTCCTCTTGTGCCAACACCTTTGTGTTTTTTGTGCTCCCCTTTGAGGGGAAGCAGCCACCTGAGAGTGAATTCTTTGAAATGAGATGTGCTTGTGGATTGTTCCAGGAACATACCTGGATTTTCATAGCAAGCTCTGAATAGTGGCACAAACAAGCCCTGTTTAGGGCCACTAGCTTAGAATGGAAGCGATGTACAAATAGTAAAATCATCCTGCAATTGCTCTTAGGTTGGTTTGATAAAAGATGTGGAAGATACTTATAGCCAAGAAGGTTAAAATTTTATCCCAGTCTGTGTTCTAGAAGGGCACTGTGGTGACTGCTGGATAACCCAGTGTGACAGACATATTTTATGAAAAATCCTTTCCTTAGGATTTTTCCTCCTGAGAAGCTGAAAGGCCTCAGGAACAAAATGTAAACATTGATTATCTGCTGCTGTGGAATGCAACAGGTGCATCTGGGATTGGGCTCATGTGGTTGTTTCTAATTAATGGCCAGTCACAGTCAGCTGGCTCGGACAGAGAGCTGAGCCACAAACCTTTGTTATCATTCCTTCTTATTCTGTTCTTAGGATTTCATCAGAAGATGATGGCTTTCTTCTATTTTTTTAGTATAGTTTTAATGTAATATATATAACAAAATAATAAATCAGCTTCTGAAACATGGAGTCAGATTCTCGTCTCTTCTCTCAACCTAAGACCCCTGTGAATAGGGTCACAACACAGCCCATGGGAAGGATTATTTTATGCATTCCCTTTTTCTTGTTTTCACTGTTTCTTGTTTCTGTCTCCTCCTGCTTGTTCTTCAGGATGTGATACTGACACTAAACCTTCCACTGTCCCAGGCTGCTCCAAACCCCATCCAACCTGGCCTTGGACACTTCCAGGGATGAGGCAGCCACAAATTCCCTGGACAACCTGTGCCAGGGCCTCCCCAGTGAATTGTTTCCTTCCCAATACCCAATCAAAACCTACTCTCTTTCAGTTTAAAGCTGTTCTGTAACATTTCCCTTTGCTGTCCTTAAATGAATACATTAAAAAAAAAGCAGTGAGTAGCTGTGGACAGGATCTGCCTCCTCTCCAGACATCCCCAGAGCTCCAGGTGAAGCTGGCTCTCATTCCAGCTCTGAGGGTTTCCAGCAGGGATGCAGGGCAAGCCTGGTGTCTGTCACCCCAGCCCTTCCTTTCCTGGTGGTGTGGTTACACTGGATTTCTGGACAACCTCAGGGCTTTCACTTCCCCTAAAACTGAACAGGAGCTGCCTCTTTGTGACCAAAACTGCCGTTCCTCAAACCAAACCACCGCAGCTTTGCTGACAACTGGAGAATGCCCAGTTTGCTTTGTCCAGCTCCCTGGTTATAAGTGACATCCAATACCCAGCCTTGCAGGAGGCCTCTGGGGTCCTGTTTAACAAAGGTTTTGTGGATGTGATGTGTGTACACCAATCCCAGGCAGTGGGAGAGGTCTGGGGAATGAGAAGAGAAGAGAAGAGAAGAGAAGAGAAGAGAAGAGAAGAGAAGAGAAGAGAAGAGAAGAGAAGAGAAGAGAAGAGAAGAGAAGAGAAGAGAAGAGAAGAGAAGAGAAGAGAAGAGAAGAGAAGAGAAGAGAAGAGAAGAGAGCCTCAGGACTTCACTGTGGTTCATATCAAGCTCTTAATTTTGTGCCAGGCTCTGCACTGATCTCCCACCTGCCAGGTTAAGGATTCTTCTGGACAACCTGCCAGACTCAGCTCCTCTGGATTTGGGATCCCCCCTGCAATATCCTGACCCAAAAAGCCTCCCAGCTCTCTGGGGAAGCTGGGCAGATCTGAGTTCAGCTCCATGGCTGAATGTCATGGCAGGTGGACCTGCTGGGGATGGCATCAGGGTTGGATTCAGGAGGAAAACAAGACTCAGGTGGCACAGCTGGAATGGACTGGAGTGGAGAGCAGGCAGGGCTGGGTGGGGCGATGGATGGATGGATGGATGGATGGATGGATGGATGGATGGATGGATGGATGGATAGATGGATGGATGGAGATGGATGGATGGATGGATGGATGGATGGATGGATGGATGGATGGATGGATGGATGGATGGAGATGGATGGATGGATGGATGGATGGATGGATGGATGGATGGATGGATGGATGGATCTGAGGTTTTTCAGTCCCTTCTGAATTAGGAAGCATTTTTCCTGTGCATGGCAGTGAAGAGGTGGCTGCTCAGGAGATGACTCAGGGCTGGATGAGCAGAAATTCAGGACAGCATTAACAGCTTACCTGCACGTTCTGCTGGAGCCCTGGGCCTTTCCTGGACAGCAGCATGTCAGAGTTGTTGTATCTTGGAGTGAAAACCCAGCCTGTGAACAAATCAGAGTGCTCACAAGTATTCACTCAACTTCTTTATAGGGATCCTGCCGGGTGCCATCGCCACAGGCTCTTGGGGCATTCCAGGGGAGAATGGGGCTGGATGTCTGGAGGGGAATGATTTTGTGTAGGTGAGCCCAGGTCTGTGGGGTTTGACTCATATAACTTCAGATATTGGCAGAGTGGGCACCCACCCAGTCTCAGGCTCCCTGGATGGAGCACTACAGTTTTCTTTTGCCTGCTTTAGACAGTTCCTTCAGTTTGGAGTTACTCCTGCCCTGAAAGTTCCTGCTTCTCTCTTCGGGTGAGGAAGCACAATCAGTGTGAAGATGTATATGTTTGCATTACAAACACATAATTTTTGCCCACAGATCTCCAAATCCTGTTCCTGAAGCCCTGGGGGTCAGGCAGGTCTGTATCTGAATCTCCCTTTGTCTTCCTGTTGTTCCTGTCATTGACTGAGCAGATTTGAGTTGAATTTGAGCAGCTTTGGAGTTGAATTTCATCCAGAAGGTTTAAATAGTTTAATGGGTAAATTTTGGAACATTTTTATTATAAAGAACAGACTTCCCTCTCCAAAGGGGAAAGGAAATTAAGAGTAGTCAATGATCAGTAATGTAGGGAAAACTATAAGTTGATTTGCACTCCAGGTAGTGGAGCCCACTTCTTTCCCTCTTTTCTGTCCCTGCTCTTTTTGGGATAATTATTGTTGTTCCTCTCGTTTTCCCTCAGCCATGAGGGATTTTGCAGCACTTCAATGCAGATCTAAGCGCTGCTGAGCCCAGTGTTGCAGCATCCCTCTATTCCAGCCTGGATTCAGATCCTCACTCTGAGCTTCCTGGAGGGGAAACTCCTCCTTGGCTACTCCAGCTGGTAATTTAAGGAGCAGAAGGTGCTCACCCAGCCATCAGAGCTGTCTCCTGCTCATTTGAATTCGCTCAGGGGCTGCCTCCCTTTTGGATGTGTGTCATAACTGAATTTCCAGGGTTCTCTTTGTGACCGTGTTCCCAGGGGTCTCAGGATGAGGGAGAGATGAGGATCTGACTCCACGTTTCACAAGGCTGATTTATTATTTTATGATATATATTACATTAAAACTATACTAAAAGAATATAAGAAAGGATTTCATCAGAAGGCTGGCTAAGAATAGAAGAGGAAAGAATGATAACAAAGGTTTGTGGCTCGAACTCTCTGTCCGAGCCAGCTGACTGTGATTGGCCATTAATTAGAAGCATCCAACATGGACCAATCCCAGATGCACCTGTTCATCCCACAGCAGCAGATAATCAATGTTTACAATTTGTTCCTGAGGCCTTTCAGCTTCTCAGGAGGAAAAATCCTAAGCAAAGGATTTTTCATAAAAGATGTCTGCGACATTCTCTTCCTTAAAAACCCCAACTCCTCTCTTTTTTCCCAGCAGAGACATTTGCAAGCTTGTCCCCAAGGAGTTAGGGAGCACAGCTGCTCAGCTTCCCTTTCCCTGGGGCTCTCCAAGCCCTTTGCAGAACTCTCCTTTTCCCCTGAAATCTCCCACAGAAATGGGAGGATCTGACTAAAAGGGGGCTCTGAGCCTCCAAGCTGCTGGATGGATTTGGCCAAGTTGCCTTTGTTTGACAGGATGAGCTGGGAAAAGACATCTGCTTTCCTTGTCTGATGATGGATCAGTCATTGGCAGGATTATTTTTGGCAGGATGATAAAGTGCAGTGGTTTGAGCAGCTAAGTGGGACTCAGGAGATTTGGGAATTTGCCTGGGCCTCTTTTGTGACGGTGTTCACAGGGGTTCTTGGGTTGAGGGGAGAGACGAGGATCTGACTCCACGTTTCAGAAGGCTGATTTATTATTTTATGATATATATTATATTAAAACTGTGCTAAAAGAATAGAAGAAAGGATTTCATCAGAAGGCTGGCTAAGAATAGAATAGGAAGGAATGATAACAAAGGTTTGTGGCTCGGGCTCTCTGTCTGAGTCAGCTGGGCTGTGATCGGCCATTAATCAGAAACAACCACATGAGACCAATCCCACATGCACCTGTTGCATTCCACAGCAGCAGATAATCAATGTTTACATTTTGTTCCTGAAGCCTTTCAGCTTCTCAGGAGAAAAAATCCTAACAAAAGGATTTTCCATAAAAGATGTCTGCAACACTCTTATTTGGGGAAGTCTCCCAGGGACATGCGCTGCTGCCCATGGTCCCTCACTGCTGCTTGGTCACAGAGAAATTTATTTGCAACACAAGAGAAAATAACTTTTCTCTGTTTAAAAATCACTGGGTTTGCAAATCCTTCTGGACTGATCCTACAAAGGGCACACAGAAGGTTTGGGGTGTTTTAAACTTGGATTTATCTCTCATTCTGTCTATATTACTGATATATAAAATTTACTTCATGACATTTGTAACATGGTTTTGGATTCTTACACAATGGTCCTTCAGAAGAGCAAATAATTATAATAATTCATAAATACTCCCTTTTAAAAAAATTATTTTCCCCAGGCCATTTGAGCTTTTGCAGCTTTAGACAGCCTTATTGTTGGAAATTGTGTCACTCATCGCTATAGGAAAAAAAATCCTTGGTGTCTTCCTTTTCTCATTCTTGCCCTTTTACACTGTATTTTTTGGCTGACTGAGAGGAGTTTTAGGAATAAAGCTGTATTTTCCTGAGGATGTCTAAAAGGAAAAAAAAAAAAAACAAAAAAGGATCTAAAAATCAAGTTTTAACACAGAGCTGAATGAAGTTAGGGAAGAAATCAAAGCCAGGGTTGTTTTGAGAGAAGTCCCTTCAGCCCTGTGTTCCTGCAAATAAAGAGTATGGATGAAAGCCAGAGGGAGGTTATTTTCTGATGCTTTAAATAAGACCTGCCTGCTCAAATCTTTCATTTCCTTTGTGGTTCACATGAGAAAGGGTTAAGAAACTCCATCTCAACCTCAAGCAGTGACTGAAGTCAAGTTACAGAAACTCTTGGAACCGACTTGCTGTTGTCTCGTTGCATTCCTGTTTTCGCAGGAGCTCTGGGAAGCGGGGACGGGGAGAAATTGTCACTTAGACCTGGGAGTGAACCCGTGTCCACTGAGCTGAGCAGAAATGGGTGAGGGGTGGGATTGCATCATCTGAAACTTCTCAGTTCTCCTCCTCGGTTTGACCCCAAATCCTCTTATTCCTATGGTCACTCTGGTTCTCATCTCCGGAGTCTCCAACCAGTGCGCTCCAAGTGAGCCCGGGAATACCCTGGGTGTTGTTTTCATTTTGGGGCTTTTTGGTCTTGTTTTTGTTTTATTTTTGGGGTTTTTCTGTTTGGTTGGTTTGGGTTTTGGTGGGGTTTTTTTTTGGTTTTTTTTGGGTTTTTTTTGTTTTGTTTTTGTTTTTGGGGGGGGTTTTGTTTGTTTTTGTTTTTGTTTTTTATTTTTCCTTTAAAGATGGGGTAATTGAGGTGTTTTAATTTTTAATTTTTTTTTTAGTTTTATGTGAAGGGTGAGACAATAGAGATGTTATAATTTACGTTTTTATAATTAGAAGCTAACTCTTTCCTAATTACAATACATTATAAGGTGTTTCTTGGCCTCTCAGCTTTAGCCACACCGTGCTGTAAATGCTTTAAAGCCAGTCATCTAAAATTACTTTTTGTGGGTCTCACTACAATTCATCTTTCACAGTTCTATTTCTCCAAAGTATCCAGACTTATTTGTAAGGTTATCTTTTGAAACTTGTTTGTAGTTCTGTTTCTCTGCCAACACTGTCTTATTCAATGCTATTTCTAAATCAGTATTTTTTATCCCAAGGTTTGCACACAGATGCACACACTGTGTGAGCCTTCTGCCAGGCTTGCAGAATTCCCTGCAGATCCATGTCCCACACCTGAGATCGGGGGAGAGGGGCACGCTGAGCTCACAGCCCTTCTCCTGTGGCTCCCACCTGTCTCTGAGCAGCTGCCACGTGTCCCCTGGATATTCTGGCCCTGCAGATGAGACTAAACACTTCTGCAGCTCCTCCAGGTCTTGGCAGTCTTTGGAATTGTATTTCATTAAGGAGCGTACACAAAGGCTTTATTTGCAGCGGCAAGACTGCTCAGTAATCCTCTAACAATCCCTGGGATCTGTTGGGAAGGAAAACTCTCATTACTAAAGACTTTGGTTACAACTCCTTGTTACGTGAGAGCTGCTGCAGAGCTCAGGGCTGCAAGAAATCACATCCAGAGGAACATTCCCTTCATCTTTCAGAGGGGGAAAACCCCTGACGAACCCAACACACCTTTACAGGGTGTTTGGGGCATGCCAGGGGGGATTTGAGGGGTGGTTACCACATTTCAGCCTCACCCACAATGGATATTCCCAAGAAGCTGGATTACAGCTCACCCTCTGATGTTGACGTGAGCTAACCAGAGCTTGTTGTGTTTTTTGCTTTATATTTACTTCTTGGATGGGAAAAGTGAACTCGTGTGTTCCCCAGCCCTTTGTCTGTGTGGCCAGCTGCCCACTGCAGTGAAAGAGGCCAAATCCCAAAATCTCTGCCTTTTCCATAGGAAAAAAACCCAAACAGAACAACACAACATAGTAAAAATGAGAAGAATTCGACTTCACAGACAGCTTTGTCCCAACTCACTTTACTAATTCTCCTAGAAATGGAGAATTAGTAAAGTGAGTTTGTACAAAGCTGTCTGTAAAGTTTAATTCAACTTTTCCAGGAGGAATAGACCAGAGAAAGATAATTATTTAGCTCCTCCTCTTGCTAGCCAGGACTGACTGTTCTTCAGGGCTCTTTCCAACCTCATGAGCATTTTGTCACTTGGGAGGGGGGGAATTAAGGCAGCTGCACTTGTTCCCTGATGACCCCCCCGCAAAAAAACCCACACTTTCTGTTTCCTAATGATGTCAAAACTGTGATATTTTTGTGTTATTTTTATTCCACCTGCCTTTCTCAGCCTGTATCAGTGACTGCTGTGACATGTGAGGGTTATTGCTGTTATCACTGAGGAGGTTGAAGGAGGAGTGATAGAGTTATTTATTTACTCCTTTAGTTAATGTGCAAAATGAGCCATAACCTCCAGGTGCTCCAGTGTGAATCTGTTTGTTGACCTTGATTGAGTTAAAGGTCTGTGGGCATTAAATTCACACATCACTGACCTTTTCCAGCTGAGTGCTGGCTGTTTAAGTTTGGAGCCATCCAAGCACAGGCAGTGGAGTGGGATGAAAGCCTTCAGAGCTGGGGTTTGCTTGCTCTCTGTGGACTTGGAGGAATGGTAAAAAAAAAATCAGGTCAGACTAAACATAGAGCTCTGACTCAGCTAAAACTGAGGGATGATGTGTCCCACTGACAGAGGAGCTGAGATACATCCCACTCTTTCTTTATGGGACCATAAAATCATTAAGGTTGGGGAAGATCTCCAAGATCATCAAGAGGAGTCATTAGCCCAGCACTGCCAAGGCCACCACTCACTCATGTCCCCAAGGGCCACATCTACATGGCTTTTAAGTGTCCCCAGAGGATGGTGACTCAACCGCTGCCCTGGGCAGCCTGTGCCAGGGTTAACCCTTTGTCACTCTGGTTTTTTAAGATTTTCTAAGCTTTCAGATGTTGACATTCTTGTAGTGAACTTTCTCACACACTTTCTGTAAATAACTCATTGTTTTGCATTCCTTTATGGAGGAGGAGAAAGTTGATGGACTGTTGGTTTGTCCAGTGTCGTTGGAGAGGTGGCACTGTCACCCTCCAATCCGCTGTCACTTTTAGAAAACTATAAATGTTGGAGTCAGAAAATAAACTTCCCTTTTTTCCCTTCACCTTGAGAACAGAGGTGTGAGCTTGTGTTCTTTCCTGTCCTATAGTGACAGCCCTTTCAGTGAAGGCATTTTCCCTGATATCCAAACTAAACATCCCCTGGTGATGATTGAGGTTGTTCCCCTCTTGTCCTGTCACTTGGGAGCAGGGCCACACCTGGCTGTCCCCTCCTGTCAGAAGCTGTGCAGAGCCACAACTTTTCTGCAGACTGAGCCTCCTTTTCTGCAGACTGAGCTCCCTGAGCCTCTCCTGGTGCTCCAGATCTTTCCCCATCTCCATTCCCATCTCTGGACACTCTCCAGACCCTCAGTGTCCTTCTTGTCATGAGGAGCCCAAAACTGACCCCAGGATTTGAGGTGTGGCCTCACCAGGGCCTCTCCTGGTGCTCCAGATCTTTCCCCATCTCCATTCCCATCTCTGGACACCCTCCAGCCCCTCAGTGTCCTTCTGGTCATGAGGAGCCCCAAAACTGACCCCAGGTTGGAGGTGTGGCCTCACCAGTGCCCAGCACAGGGGACGATTCCCACCCTGGTCCTGCAGGACCCCCAGTTCCTGTCCAATCCAAGGGCCAGTGCCCTTCCTGCCCACCTGGGCACACCTGGGCTGATGTTCAACTGCTGTCACCAGTGCCCCCAGGACCTTTTCCAGCCCCTCTGCCCTCAACCTGCAGTTTTATGTGGAGTTGTTGTGAGCACCCACCTTCCCTGAAAGCTCACAAGAAGTCAGCACCAGCACCACAAATCCAAGATCTTCTGTATTTTGGTATTTAGCTGCTGGACACTCTTTTTTTAGACTTTTGCCTATCATAGATATATATTTTCTTTTGGATTGTATAGCAAAAAAAAAAAAGATGTGATTTTAAAGATTCTATGCGTAATCAAATTTACCTGAGCCTCTCACAATAGATGCATTTTCTTTTGGATTGTATGGCAAAAAATGATGAGATTTTAAAGATTCTACATATAATCAAATTTACCTGAGCCTGTCACAACCCCACTTTTCAAAACAGAGGCTCATTTGTTTTTTTAAAGGTGATAAAACCAGTTACTCAGAAGTAAATATTAGACCATTGAGGTGAATATACAATTATCCAACTCAGGCATGAGATTTTAGTGAAGGGAAGAAGTGGCAGTGAAGTACTTGCTAATGGGCTTGGAGTAAAGTCTTCAGCCTAAAAAAAATTCAGATCTGTTGTAGAACTACAGAGTGCTTTGCCAACCCTGATCAAAGTTAGAGTAGTATGAATTAATTAATTTATAAAGTGAAAACCAGAGGTATTTATAGATGTGAGATGAATTTGGCGAACGTTTAAGTCCAGAGAGTTAAAACTTCCCCTTGAAAAAGTCAGAATGTTTTGAAAACATTTCAATCTTTATTTTTCCAGCAAGTGTTTTGCAAATCTCTCACGCTTCCCCTTGTGCTTTTTTAAGGTTAAAATAAAATGGCAAGAAGAACTGTAAATCAAAACAAAATAACTCTATGGTATTTCAGATGAGCCAAGATGAAATTTCCAAATATCTGTTTCCCTTTGGGGAAAAGAAATATTTGAGAACGCAGACAGCTCCAAATGATTCCCCTTCTTCTGGTGTTTGTATTTTTATTTATTTTTAATTTGACTAGAAAACCACAATTATTTGTTTATACACTACTAATCAAGGCCCACTCCCAACCTAAAGGAAATTAAAATCTAAACCAGGCATGGCATGAAACAGGGAAGAGAGCAGGATAGGTTAATAGGAAATGGTGAGATTAATTTATTGTGTTAAATTATTTTTTAATCTTAACCCAAATTTACATCAAACAATTGTTCCTTCAAAGGATTGCTGGACTTTTTATGTCTTAAAACCTTGACTGGCAAATCTATCAACAGAGCAATAACTCGACGTATTTTGAAACGAGACAGGAAATTATTTTTGTTTTCTTAATTTATTTTCTCTGCCTATTTCTGATTAAAATGCATGGTTATCCCAAGAGGGAACACTGAATCAATCACTTCTCCTGTGTCCTCATGATCTGTTCCTGAAGTTCATCCCACTGATGTTTTTTCCCACATTACATTTAACAGGGACAGCATGAACTCAAGCCAAGGCTTGGCTCTCTTGACATCATTCCCTTCTCTCCACCTCTTTGCAGCTGGATTTCTGAAAATCCAGCTCCATTTTTCTCCAAATCCAAATCCATTTTGATCCAAATCCATTTTTCTCCCTGTGGAATATTCTTTGCAATCCCTTTAGAAGAGCTAGGGTTGGGAGCAGCCTCAGTTTCTGGCCATGGCAATGGTCAAGGTGTCCCCTCCAATCTGAGAGTGTGTTGGTGGCAAGGGGACACTGAGAAATGTGTGAGTTCCTGTTTTTGGAATAAAAAAATCACCATTTCCACGTTTTATGATTGAGGCAGTTCATGAATTGCACGTTGTGAGGAGTCCACAATTAATTACCTCAACATTTACGGCCACTGTTGTATTACAAACCTGATTAGGGCTGACTGAGGAGAAACCACTTGAGGGGGAAAAGCCTTCTCACTGGGAATTTCCTCCTTTTTAGCTCCTTGATCTCCTAATCTGCATCAGAGATCCTGCTCTTATTTGATTTGGGGTTTGTTGTGCTTTGAATCAGTGTGAGAGCCAGGGAATAAACCACGAAGCACAGGTCCCACTGCTCCTGGCATAAATATTAAATCTGCCCTGCCCTACATAGCTGGTGGTGCTGGTTAGCCAGGCAGGGTTCCCAAGCATGGAGCAGCAGAATTGCTCCTCATCTGTTGGAATCCAAAATTCAGGGAACTCTCAGAACTTTGGGAAGCCAAAGCTTAGAATTTAACCCAGGATTTGAGCTGAGACCTTGGAAAAGGCTTCCAAACTTGGGTGACAGAAGCAAGAATGTGGATTTATAGTTTAAAGCAGAAACATGTTAAGCTGAGAAGAGGAAAGTTTAGAGTTTTAGAGTTTTAGATATAGAAAAAAATAAAAGTGGTTACAGATGTAAACAAGTTTAGAATGCAGTACTGTGGATTTGTGTGTCATAACAAAATTGGCTCAGAAAGCTCACACTGTAGCATGGGTCCATAAGACTAAATATTCAAGGATTGGGTTAAAACCATAAATAATCCTTGTTGGCAGTGTTTTATTGGTCAATAACTCCTTAAAAGGTCTTGTAACTAAGGGTTTGGTGACCTCCTGAGCCATGCTGTGAAGATGTGAGCTGAACTCACCTTTCCTGCCCATGTGGAAGATAAGAAAAATAAACCACATCATCAAAAACAATTCAGAGGCTGCATCTTGAATCCTTCCAAAATTCCCCACAAGTGAATTATCACATTGATCATCAGAAAAAAAAAAATAGGTTGTGGGTTTTTTTTTTTCCTAAGGAAATGGAGAGAAATGCTGATTTTTTTTTCAGCAGCTCTGGGTTGGTGTCCCTCCTCTGAGCGAGCACAGAATAAGGCTGGGTGCAGATCCGTGCAGTGGAGAGCTCCAGCCTGCCCCACGAGGCCAGGAATGCCCAGGAATGCCTCCCTGGGGATGGGCTCTGCTCACTGTGTCCCTCTGTGCCCTCCCTGCAGGCGTCCAGCACGCGGCCCGAGTGCAGCATCATGCAGGAGATCGAGGAGGAGCGCAGCCAGTGCCTGGCGGAGCTCACCTGGGACAACCGCACCGCAGGTATGGCAACGCTGCTGTCCCTCCCCGCCAGCACACCCACCTCCCTCAGCCTCACAGCTGCCTCGTCCTGCCCGTTTCCCAGCCCTCCTGCTGCTGCAGCAAGGATTCCTCCAGCTGCTCTGGAAGCTTTGGTGCTTCCAAAGCCAGCCAAGAGTTCCGGCAGCTCTGCAGGTTCCCTCGCAGCCTCCTGGCTGGGAATGACTGACTGAGGTGTTCCAGTGGGTTTAATCATGGTGGTCCACAGTGATGGTGGTCACAGGGGTCTTGGGATGAGGGAAGAGACGTAGATCTGACTCCATGTTAACAGAAAGCTTGATTAATTATTTTATGATGTATATTAGATTGAAACTATACTAAAGAATAGAAGGAAAAGTTTCGTCTCAGAAGGCTGGCTAAGAATAGAATAGGAAAGAATGATAACAAAGGCAGCTGCCTCAGACTCTCTGTCCGAGCCAGCTGACTGTGATTGGCCATTAATTACAAACATCTACATGAGACCAATCACAGATGCACCTGTTGCATTCCACAGCAGCAGACAATTATTATTTACACCCCTGAGGCCTCTCAGCTTCTCAGAAGGAAAAAATCTTTAAGGAAAGATTTTTAATGAAAAGCCTGTCTGCGACAGTCCACCTCCTTGAACTGGAATTTTTCCAATTTTTCCTTGGGAGCTGAAAGCCTGAAGTTCTTCCAGGCCTCGGATAACTTCAAGAGAAGTCATTGTGACCATCTTCTTTGATTGAACTGCCTTCCCTTCCCTGTGCCAGAATTGCTCCTGTCCTCATGGTGGAGCAGAGGATGCTCCAAGGCTGTGAAGTATTTCTGCAGTTGGGACAGGCAGCTGAGATCCTCTCCTTGTCCATGGAGCACTCACCACGCTGAGAAATCCCCCTGGAAGGGTCTCCATTCTCCTTAACCCTCTTCCTGCTTCAATGGTCAGAAAAGGAGGGAGGTTTTGGTGCTGCCCCATCCCATCCCACCCCATCCCATCCCACCCCACCCCATCCCATCCCATCCCATCCCATCCCATCCCATGGATCCCATCCCATCCCATCCCATCCCATCCCATCCCATCCCACCCTGTCCCGCAGCAGAGCTGTCAGAACCCCAAATTAAGGCATCCACTTGGATCTCTCCCCCTCCAAATGCCTCTCTCAAGTTACCAACCCCACATCTGCCAGTATAAGGTGAGTAGGAACCCAGATGAGACTGCCAGAATCCAAAAAAAAAAAAAGGGATCATTTTTTGCTGGGAAGATGAATCTGAAATCCTGCTTGAGGTTTCATCCCTCCTCCCAAAAGAGGGAAAAGTGGAAGAGGAAAGTCTCCACTGGCAATGATTGCAGCCAGGCCACAGAGTGAAGGACTGCTCTGATGGAGCAGAATCCTGGGACAAGCTGATCCCAGGAGGAGCTTCCTGGGTGCCAGGAAGGCTTTTGGCCCCTGCTTTTATCTGCTAAGGGATGCTTGGCTTTGATTAGGAAGCTGTTTCAAGTGTCTTTGTACATTTAAATGGAGTCTTTTGAAGAAATGTTCTTCTGGAATCCAGTAAAGGGAGAACTCAGGGTGGATAAAAACCTTCATCTGAAAGCCAGCTAAATGCTTAATTTAGTTTTCATGGATATTTAAAGAAATTTAATTAAATACAATACATTAAAAGGAGAATAAATAGTTGAAGTGATGGTGCTTTTTCTGCTTTTCCAAAATGATTTTTTCTCATTGGAAACTATAATCCACAACAGCTCTTTTTTTTCTTTCTTTTTTTTTTCTTTCTTTTTTTTTCTTTCTTTTTTTCTTCCTTTTTTTTTCTTTCTTTGTTTTTTTTTTTTTTTTTTTTCTTTTCTTTCTTTTATTTTCTTTATTTTTTTTCTCTGTAACAACAGAATTTAATTATTGGAAATATTTTCCCAATTCTGAAGTAAAGACACACAGCCACGTTGCAAGTCATTAATGCCCAAAGCCAGTACATAGAAATCCTTTGGAGAGTGTTTTTCCCTGAAATGCTGAAATGTTGGACTGGGAAAAATCTCCACTGGTCATTACTGATGAATTGGACTGATTCAGAAATTGCAGATTTAAGCACAGGAAAATGGTTTTGTCCGTGAATACAGTACTGGAACTGGAATGACAAAGGGGAATGGCTTCCAACTGAAAGAGGGCAGGTTTAGAATGGATAATAGGAAGAAATTCTTTCCTGTGAGGGTGGTGAGGCCTGACACAGGTTTCCAGATGTCAGGAAAATTAATCCACAAACACCAGAGGTTTATGTCCAAAAAGGAGAGAGAGGAGTCCTTTTTGGCCTTATTCTAATAAAGGGAGAGGCCATGGGGCATTGCCCTGGGTCTCTCAAACTTTTGGAGAACACAGCCTCCTTTTTATCCCAATTTCCCACCTGCTCTTCCCTCTCGCTTTCCCCGTTGGCTGAGGTACTTGAGAGGTTCAGACTCCCTGATACCAAAGATTTCCCTCTAATGTATAACCCTCCCTTTTAATTTTTAATTCTTATGGAATTTAGGGGTTTTTCTTCCCCATTGTTTCTTTCATCTTTCAATGTTTAATTTCAATTATCAGCAAACCTTAAGTTGATTTGTAAAAGCAAATCTCTTTTTCCATTCCTCAGCCAGTGGAATCCTTCCCATTGTTTCTTTTCTCTCTCAGGGCTGGTTTTATCCACCAGCAGACCCACAGCTTGTTTGGAAAGACAAATCCATCATTCCTCTCATAGAGAAGCTGTGGCTGCTCCATCCCTGGAAGTGCCCAAGGCCAGGTTGGATGGAGCTTGGAACAATCTGGGACAGTGGAAGGTGTCCCTGCCCATGGAAGGAGATGATTTTAAGGTCCCTTCCTTTGTGGAAAGCATTTGGCATCCATTTACCCAAAACATCAGCAGGGGTTTAGGAGCTCAATACCTCAATTTATTATCCAGACATTCACAACTGCCCTGGAGGCAACAGAAAAAGCAGAATTGTTGGCTCTTAAATGGGTGATGTGGGTGAAAGTGTGGAGAGCTCTGTTAAATGCTGTGTGCACAGACAATTTCCAAGTGCCTACATAGGATGTGTTTCCCTTTCAGACTGTTCACAGAATGTGAGCACAAGTAGGTCAAAGAAGATGTTTTTTTCTGGAGTGGGGCCCCGTAACTCAATAAATGTGCCTGAGCTGTAAAATCAAACTTTGAACTTTGATGGGTGGGGGCAAGGGGGGAGTTTGCTGGAGAGAAATCTCATGAAGGTGATGACATGAGATCCTATGAAGGTGATGACTGTTTCATCTGAGTGTTGCTGGAAAGAGAAATCCTAGTACAACTCTGAGGAAAAACATGATTTTAACCCCGTTCCATCCTCCAGAACAGGAGGATGGCAAGCATCCTGCAAATTGGATGGAGAATTGAGGCTCCCTGTGATCTGCAGTGTTACACTTTGATTTATGGCCAGGTGGTTGTGTTGCCTTCTTCGCTTCCCACACCTTTTCAGGAAAAGGAGAACCACTTGAGGTTTAACGAGTGTTTTATTATCCTTTCTAATCAAAAGAGTGGAAATAAACACAGTGTCTCGGTACATTCTGGAAAGAAAGCTCTGTTTAGGAGCCATTATCAATGGTATTGATCAGAGGGGCTTAATCACAGCTGTAATTTGATGTGTCAGGCAGATTAGTCACTTGTTAAGAGCACTTGATGGTGCTGAGGTTGATCACTGGCTGGGGTTGAGCAGGTGGATTTCCACTGATAAACAACAGTGACCTTCTTAACCCATTGTTTTTTTTTTTTTTTTTTGTCTTCAAACACCCACCCCTTCCTCACAGGGGCTGAACATGCATCAAATCCAGGTTTCTTTTCAGATTAAATTTCTGCCATCCCTAGAAGTGTCCAAAGCCAGGCTGGATGGGGCTTGGAGCAACCTGGGAAGGTGTCCCTGCCCATGGCAAGGGATTGGAAGGAGATGATCCATGTAAATCTATTCCCTTTTAGGAGAATGATTCATTATTTGTGGATTTACCCATATTTTAGGAAGTTTGACAATTGGACTCGATAATTTTAAAGGTCTCTTCCAACCCTGATGATTCTGTGATTCTACAGCCCAGGGGTCACTAAATGCTGCCTAACTCTGATGAGGAGAAGTTTATTTAATTTGTTTTCTCTCAGGGTCTCTCGCTGCTCAGAGTGACCCTGAGATGTGTCACAAAGTCTCTTTTCCCAGCCTGGTGGTTAAAGAAGGATTCAGAGCTCTTCATTTCTCAGTCTCAAGGTTGTTTATTGTTCCTTATCTATAAAATTTTTTCTCCTGTCCAGCTGAGGTCCATCCAGCAGGACAGTTCCAGGCACTCTGCCTGCCCTCAGGGCAGTGTTATGTCTTTATACTAAAAACTACGTGTACAATATTTACCATAACTTTCCAATACCTATCACATATGTTAGACAGTAAGCTTCTACTCTAAACCAATCCAAAAGTGCCAACATCACAGCAGAAGATGGAGGCCAAGAAGAAGAAGGAGAAAGGCTGGACACGTCCAGATCCCTCCATCTTGCCTCCTGAACCCCCATACCAGAAACCCCAAAAATCTATTTTTCACCCCGTGATAACTTCACTGTCATTCTGCTTGTATACTTTTGTGGCTTGTAATTCTCCATATAAGGTCAGTAATTGTTTTTTCCAAGGGCTCAATCAAAGGCACAGGGGGGGCTTGGGCTCTGTGCCAGGGTCTCTGAGCCCCCCTGGGCAGGGTCTCGAGCCCTCCATGGCAGCCAGAGGAGTTTCCTGGGTTCCCACAGTTTTCCATCACAGGAAAGGCTGCAGAGGATGCAGCGAGGGGGAAGTCCACAGGGAAAAGCAGTTGGAGCTGGCCGAGTGTACAGAGGAGAACCAACCAGCACGAAGATCAAAGTCTGGGCTTTTAAGGAAGTTTGCTGCCGTCAGAGGACACCCAGCAGCCTCTCTGCAGGTGTGCAGGAAGGAGAGTTTTATGGACTTCATGGCAGAGCTTACCCAGTTTGTGGAAGGGTGTGTGGGGCGCAGTTGTGTTGCAGGACAGAGCTGGATTTGGTGAGCAGGACTGGCCTTGCACTCCCCTGCCCTGGTGTTCTTTCCATGCTGAAATACCTGGCAAAGACATCAAATGTGGGAGAAATAGCCCCTCAGTTTTCATAGTTCAGGAAGGTTTATTAAACCTTAGCAAAAATACAACAGAAGAATGAATAAACAAAAAATCTTACAGCGCTGGGAGCAAAAGATTTTCCCTGCTATGTGCTTAGCCCCCTCACAATCGAGGTTTTCCCTGTTTAACCCTTTGACCCCTCCCAAAGTTCTGTCCATCAGCCCCTTCTTTGCTGTCCAGTGGTGGAGATCTCTTCCTCAAATCCTGGTTGGAGCCCAGGTGTTCCATAGTGACAAGCCAGCCCTCCCAGATGTGCCAACTCCAGCTGTCCCTTGATAACCACACCAGGGGGTACAACATAACTACAAATCTATACACTTTTCTTAACCTATATCCACGATATTTGTCCTTTAATTGTGAGAGTCAATCATCACATTACTCATCTAGCACAAATGCAATAGTACAACATAACCATAAATCTATAAAACTTTTCTTAACTTATATCTGTGATAGTGGTCCATTAATTGTGAGAGTCAATCATTGCATTACTCATCTATCACAAGTACAATATGTGATTCAACACAGGAGTGGGTTCTTTGCCACTAAAATCAGGAATAGGTCGACAGAGACCAGATTTACGTGGACACACAGCCATGGCATGGGAATGACTTTTAGCAAGGGATTTTCACTTGGTTTTGGGTATCCCTGGTGTGTTCTGGCCAGGTGTAGCAGCTCTTTCAGGATGTGATGAATCTTGTTCAGATTGTCTTGCCTGTGGTCAAAATATTTAAAATGAAGGGATATTTAAATATTTAAAATCTCAGTGAGCAGCTCAAGTGTGTAGGAAAAAAAAACAGATTTCACAGAAAATCTCTGTGCTGGTGTTCAGTGGCTTGGAGGGGATTTGGCCAGCTGAGGTGAAATCATGGCAAGGGAGTGGAACAAGATGACCTTTAAAGGTCCCTTTCAACCCAAACTATTCCACCATTCTGTACTTCAGAAGGGAGGAATGCAATCCCAGCCTCACTGAAAATTGGGATTCAGCTCCAGGTGCTTTTTGCAGGATATTTGTGTGCAGCACAGTGGCTGCTCAGCTGACAATGCACTGAGCAGCAGGAGGGAAGCTCTCCCAAGGGCTGCAAGAAGAGGATTTCCTTCCCAGAACCACAGACAGAGGCAAATCCCTCTCTCTGCTGAGCTCCTGATGCCTGCAAGGCAGGAATCACCACTTTCACTTGCCTCTTTTTTGTCATGCACAAAGGAGTATTTCTGCTTTGTTTTTGGTTTGTTGTTTTATTTTTTTGGAGAAAGCTTCGCTTCTCCACGGTTTTAATTTACAAACAGTTCAGCCTAAACCAAAGCACACAAATTAAATGATAATAAATTTTAAAGAGTAGCCCTCTCCTTTTTTAAAAAAGGCAGGAAAATCAATCAGGTCTAGGTCGGCTGGCTCAGCTCATTATCTGTTTATCCCATTATTGCTAATTAATTTGCTCTGCAATCAGATACTCTTTCAGAAGCAGCAGAGTTATTTAGGGGATAACAGCTGAATGAGGAACCATGACTCGTGTCTGGGTGGGATGAGCAGCTCTGGAGACCAAGATATGCAGGGAGCATGGCCTTTGTGGAATCATGGCGTGGTTTGGGTTGGAAGGGACCTTAAAGATCATCTCCTTCCAACCTCCTTAAAGATATTCTCCTTTCAATCCCCTTTCCATGGGCAGGGACACCTTCCACTATCCCAGGTTGCTCCAAGCCCCATCCAACCTGGCCTGATACCCCTAGTCCTTCAATGCTGCAATTTCTGGTTGCTCTCTAAGCCTGTCTGTCTTGGAAGCATAACAAAACCCAATAAAAAAAGCCTGGAAAATGGAAAACACAGGAAAAATAGTGGCATTTCCCCTCTCAATGTCTGTTCACGTCTGCTACCTTGCACATGCCTCACACCTGTGAGATAGAGATGAGTCCTGCAAGGTCATCATCACCATTGTGGCATGGAAAAAAATCCAGGTGGGAAATGGCCCATGTTGTTTAAACTCTGAATTTTGCTTTTGCTGCTCCACAGTGAAGGCTGGCTAAAAAAAGCCAAATTTGGAGCCTGGGGGGGTCTCTGTCAGTCCCCCCCCTAAAGAAGTCAAATCAAGTTTGATGGGAGGAGAAGCAGTGAACATATGGAAATTAAAAATCAAGCTGGAAAAAAACATTGATGAAGTTTAAATTAGGAGCCTGTTTATTCATCACCATCTGTTTATAGTGCAGCAAGATAAGAAATAATTAATAGTTCCTTGCTCGGAAAAGTTCAAGTGAATTCTCACCTCCCCGTTTCACAAGCCCTCTTGGGGCGGATGAGGTGTCAGTGGGATTTGTGGGGCAATCCTGTTATCAGCAGCTCTCCAGGTGCTGGAGAAGGCTGATCCAGCTCAAAATTCCAGAAAGTGCCCAAAGCAGGGTGGGGAAATCTGTGGATGTGGCACTTGAGGATGTGCATCAGTGGTGAACGTGGTGGTGCTGAGCTGGTGGTTGGATTTGGAGACCTTAGGGATCTTTCCCAACCTCAAAGCTTCTGTGATTCTGTCATTTCAGAGCTGTGTAGAGCTCTCATAAGCCTTGTACCACATCTATCAGCCTCTTAAAAAATCCTGGGACAACAGGAATGGCATTACATGGCAGCTGCTGGTCTGCTAAATCAAACCTCTATCAACATACTCAAAAAACCCCAATTTAGCTCAGTCTAAAATATGTTTGAACTTGGTGGTCTCTCTGAAGGAAGAAGGACCTGCTGGCCTTTTTGCCACATTCTCTTCTATAAATTTTTAATTTACTTTTTTCCTGTTATTCCAGCCTAAGTGATACAAAGGGCCTCTTAGTTTCATTCTTGCTCTGACCAGCAGCACTGGACAATTCCCACATGTGGCATCAGTCCCCTCCATTCCTTCACAGGGCGGCCTCTCTTACAACATCAGAAAATTCAGCCATGGGGCTTGAAAACCTTAAACCCCAGACTCTCATGCAAGACCAGTACCAAAGTCAAGCTCCCTTCTATTTAACAGGAAATTTTCTCCCAGTTCTTTGGTAATGATCAAGATACACCTAAATAGGACAGGTCCTTCCAAATGGTCTTCCTTCACCATTCCCTCATCTCCCCAGGACTCTTCCCAAGCACCTTCATGCTGCAGCTCTTACAGAGGTGGAACCTACTCCCTGAAAACTCAAAATAGAAATCTGCCATGGGTTTTTCAGAGGAGAACTTTTGCAGATTCTGTGTGAAATCTGGCCCCTGAAACATGAGGGAGGAGCAGCAATGTCACAGTGGTAAAACCAGCCCCAGACTTTGGTGTTGGCTGATCCAGCCTGAAGCTGCTCTTCCAGACCGGTAGTTTCTTTCTGAGGAAACAATAATCAGCAAAATTTCCTAAAAAATGGTTCTTTTTCTGTCCATCCTTGCTCCATGGACACACAGCCATGACATGGGAATGACTTTTGGCGAGGAATTTTCACTGGGTTTTGGGTTTCTCTGGTGTGTTCTGGCCAGGTGTAGGCAGCTCTTTCAGGATGTGATGGATCCTGTTCATATTGTCTTGCCTGTGGTCAAAATATTTAAAATGAAGGGATATTTAAACATTTAAAATCTTAATGAGCAGCTCAGATGTGTAGGGGAAAAAAAACAGATTTCACAGAAAATCTCTGTGCTGGTGTTCAGTGGCTTGGAGGGGATTTGGCCAGCTGAGGTGAAATCATGGCAAGGAGGTGGAACAAGATGACCTTTAAAGGTCCCTTTCAACCCAAACTATTCCACCATTCTGTATTTCAGAAGGGAGGAATGCAATCCCAGCCTCACTGAAAATTGGGATTTATCACCATGCTTGGGATTGGGATTTAGCTCCAGCTCTCCAGTGAGCACTGCTAATTCCCAGTCGAATTTTAGTGATTCAGTGGTGAACAGAGTGATGCTGGGTTAACTCTCGGCCTCAGTGACTTCAAAATGTTTTTCCAACCTCAGCAATTCCCTGTTTCCAACAGTGGTCCCTCAGTTGCTTGTGTGAGCCCACCCACCCACCAAAACCAGGATGAAATTCCAGCACAGACCCACACAGCACCTCATCACCTCCCTGCTTTTCACCTTAACCTCACCTTTCCGCAGATGTTAACATGTTCTGTTTTCTGCCTTAAAATACAGCAGGGGTGGAGGCTTTGCCTTGGTTTTGCTGTTGCTGATTCCTGGCTGGAATTTCTCTAATGACAGCAGGGTTTGTTTGATTCGGGAACAGCTGTCCCAGGGTTTGTCAGGATTAGCAGCCACTTAAGTTGACATAAATTTATGTTGGAAAAGGCGTTTTAATTTGGAGAGTGTGCCACACTTAAATGCCAGCAGAAGTTTTGGCTCCTTTTTTTTTAAAAAACATGGGATAATAGATAAATGCACACAGACATGCAAAGGTTTTGGAAATAAGGAAGAAGTGGCATTGTTGCAATGGAAGATAAATTCCAAGTATTTTCAAAGCTCTAGATAGTTAATAATTTAATCTGGAGCTCAGATTAAATCCATCTATGCAGAAGTTTTGTTTCCGACAGCAGCCTGTGTTTATCCCTCTCAAATCCCATGCAATTTCTGGTTAAAAATATTCTCCTTCGTCAACTTTTCTTTTAGTTTTTCTGATAATATTGACTTTATCAGAGCACTTTCATGATGGTCTCCACCCTTTCTACCTGGGGAATATCGTGAGGTTGGGAAAAGCATTCCTAGAGGGTGAGCCACTCATCCTCACGATGAATTTCTCTCTGGAGATGCCAATATGGGGAAAATCCATCTAGGAAAGGTCCCTAAATTCAAAGTCTGATTGTGTGTATATCCAGTTGTGTACAACTCCTGGCAGAGCAGAGGGATTTGAGTGAGGAAGCCCTGGAGCAATCCTTTAAGCACACTCTGTCTCAGAGCATGCAGATCTTGTTTAGAGGCTGCTGAGGAGGTAAGTCATGGTTTTGGCAACACCCTGTGTAAACCTTCTTAAATCTTGGATCTTTTCTTTCAGTTTACATGTTCTGGAGCTAGGCAGAAGGGCTCAGCTCACAAATTTGATTTATGAAAAGGAGGGATTAAATAAGTTGAGTGTTTATTTAGTTTGTTGGTTAAAAAAGGCTGAAAGATTACAAACTTTTTTTTTTTTTTAAATAAATTATTTCCCAATAGATGTTGTTGATGGAAAATTTCAAGATTTTTATGCTTAAAAATCACCCTCCAGCAACAGTCACTGGTGATTTCTTTCATGTTGATTAGACAGACTCAGTCTGGGGGCTTTAAGGTGAGGTTTCCTTCTTATGTCTTCGGGTCAAATTTCTCCAAACATTTAGGAAGAAATTTATTTTTAATGTATTCCTGTTGAGTGCTTGGACAGCTTCTACTTGCAGAAGTATAAACCAGGTTTTATAGTAAATAATGGATTTCTTGTTACAGAATCAGGGAGTTGTTAGGGTGGAAAAGACCTTTAAGATCATCAAGTCCAGCTTGTGGGAAAAATGAAATTTCAGACTTGCCACAGATATTGAGGCAAAGTCCAAAGCAAACTCTTTTTCACTTATCCTGAATTTTGGGATGGGGAAAGGATGGGGTAGAATTAAACCCACCAAGGATACCAGGGAGAAATGACAGGGAGCTGTTTCTATGCTGGAAGCTGCTGAATGGGCTGGGACACTTCAGTTTGAAAAAGAGATGCCCGAGGAGGGATGTTAAAGAGGATTTTATGGGTTTTCTCCCCAGGGAAAGGGGTGCTGTGGTTAGGCTGTGAATATTTCTGTCTTTGTAAAAGAACTGAGCAGTTCCTAGTGAAAGCAGCAATGAGCACGTTCAAAGTGAATTCAGAAAAGAACAGAATTTTTCTGCCAGTGGACACTTAAATCATGCAACACCTTGGCACAGGAGGTTGTGAATTCTAAAGATTTTCCTAGGTTCAGAATCTAAATCCAATTGCAATTAATTTACAGGAGTTATGGGAAAAAAAGAATCTATCTGTGGTATTTTTTATTATTACATACAACTTTCAAATAGAAAATTATCCTCTATTGGGAGATCTCTGTTCTCTGGAGTCTGTGGTGGCCCAGAGGTTTTCCTGGGCGGTGGGCACAGGAGGTTGTGAATTCTAAAAATTTTCCTGCGCTCTGAATCAAAATTCAACTGCATTTATTTACAAAATTTATGGCAAAAAAAAAAATCTATCCATGGTATTTTTTATTATTTCATACAACTTTTAAATAGAAAATTGATAAATGTCACCCCGTGGCTATTTACAGGTTCAAAATGAATTCAGAAAAAGATAGAATTTTTCTGTCAGTGGACACTTAAATTGTGCAGCGCCTTGGCACAGGAAGTTGTGAATTCTAAAGATTTTCCTAGGTTCAGAATCAAAATCCAAATTGCATTTAATTTACAAGATTTATGGCAGAAAAAGAATGTATCTAAGATATTTTTTATTATTGCATATAACTTCTAAATAGAAAATTCTCCCTCATTTGGGAGGTCTCTGCTCTCTGGAATCTGTGGTGGCAGTGGTGACCCAGGGGTTTTCCTTGGTGGTGGGCACGGGAGGTTGTGAATTCTAAAAATTTTCCTGAATTCCGAATCAAAATTCACCTGCATTTAATTTACAAAATTTATGGCAGAAAAAGAATCTATCTATGATATTTTTTTATTGTTTCATACAACTTTTAAATAGAAAGTCATCCCTCATTTGGGAGTTCTGGATTGGTGCAGGCACCATCCTTTGGGGTCTGTTCCCTTCAGTGAGGGAGGATCAGAGCTCAGCTGGGACAGGGAGATGGATGCTGTGATAATTGGCTGTAATGAGATGCTTTTAACGAGGCAAGCCACAAGGCTGGGTGTGTCAGGGGGGACAATAAATGTCACCCCGTGGCTGTTTGCAGTGCTGAGAGCTTGGGAGCTGCCTGCTGGTATGAAACCGGAGTGAAAATGGGATTTTATTGCAGCACAGCAGGCTGTGGTGGGATTGCTCAGCCTGGCTTAGCTGATCCGTGCCTTGGCCCTGCTGTTACCCCTGAGGGTGCTGAGAGCTCCTGAGGTACCCCAGGGCTCAGATGGGCCTCCCTGCATCTGAACAGGGATCCCAAGAGCAAAATGTGGGGGAATGTCTTCCACAAGAGACCTGGAGTGACCCCAAGCGTTAGGGAGAATTGGGTGGGAGGGTTTGGAGGGTAGAGCTGGGCTTGATGCCCTTGGAAGCCTTTTCCAGCCTGAATAATTCTATGATTTAGTGAAAGACTGATGTGCCCAAAGGGTTTTTCCCTGAGCTGGGAGTTCTCCTGGCTTCAGAGAGTGCCAGCCTGCTGCCATTCATCTCTTTGCTCAGCCAGACCAAGTCCCATCTCAGGGCTGTGCCAAAGCTCTGGAATTCATCTTTATTCATGAGGGAAAGTCATTCTCTGCTGCTGCCTAGATAAGCTTCGACCACAGTTTGCTGTGAGTGTAGATATGAATCCAATAAATGGGTTTTTAATGCTCCAGTCTGCCAGTTCTGCAAACCAGGGTGAGAATTGACCTGTTTTCTGTTTATTAACCTTTCAGAGGGAGAGGAAATGAGAGCTCTTGTGTCACTGTGTTTCCTGCAGCTACTTCTGAGCCAGAATCTCCTAGAGGAGGGCTCTGAGTGAGGCTGGGGCAGCCCTTGGCTTGCTGGGGGGATATTTGGCTTGCAGAGAGGAAGGCTGAGCTGCTGGATTGAGGGATCTGAGCTCCAGCTTCCTTAGAGGAGTGAAGGATTTCTCCCTGCAGCCCTCCAGAAGAAGATATTCATCTCCAGAGAGCACCTCAGGGTCTGGCAAGGAAGGGCAGGGCAAAGCTGAGGGTGTGGGAGTCACAGTTAAAATAATTAAAATGGGGGGAAAACCCTCTTCTTTTAAAAATTTTTATTTAATTTTTAAAGTTTATTTTTGTAATGACAAGTCATTATATTATATTAATTAATATAATTAATATAATTAATATAATTAATATAATATAATATAATATAATATAATATAATATAATATAATATAATATAATATTATTATATTATATTATATTATATTATATTATATTATATTATATTATATTATATTATATTATATTATATTATATTATATTATATTATATTACTGATTAATTAGGTAATTAATTGATTGGGAAGCACTGATCAATCCCCAAACATGATGTGATCAAGCCATACTTGTCCTCTTTTCTGCATCCAAGTGATGCCACAGAGAAGGGAGGGATTTCCTTCTTTCAAGGCACTGTGCAGCTCTTTCTGCCCTCAGATGGAGTTTTGCCTGCCAAGCCCCCAGTCCCAGCAGCTTTCCAAGATAAAGTCTGTCACAATGATATTTTATGAAAAATCCCTTTGCCAGGATTTTTCTCCTGAGAAGCCTCAGAGGAAAGGAAAGACAATAATTATCTGCTGCCGTGGAATGCAACAGGTGCATCTGTGATTGATCCATGTTGGTTGTTTTTAATTAATTACCAATCGCAGTCCAGCTGGCTCAGACTCTGGTCAGTCACAAGATGTTATTATCCTTCTTTTCTATTCCTTTCAAGCCTTCTGGTGAAATACTTTCTTCTATTCTTTTAGGATAGTTATAATACGTAATTTTCTTTTAATATAATATATGTCTTAAAATAATAAATCAGCCTTCTGAAACATGGAGTCAAGATTCTCATCTCTTCCCTCATCCTGGGACCCCTGTGAACCCCACCACAAAAGTCTGTCAGTTTGGGAGGAAGAAAACCATTTTCTGGAAGGCTCTTTGCTAAATGTTCTCTGTGTGCTGGGTCAGATGAAAGGGCACAAAGCTTTACCTGAACTTGTGATGAGATTATTACAGCACTGGACTGTGCATGCAAAGCATTTTGCAGGTGTCAATCTTCGATTGTTCCTATTCTTTAAGCTCCAGTTATTCTCTTCTATTCACTAAAAATTACTGATTTTCCTGAACTGCAGATAATTAGCACAAGAAAGACACGGAACAGGGTGCCCAGAGAAGCTGTGGCTGCCCCTGGATCCCTGGAAGTGTCCCAGGCCAGGCTGGAGGGGGCTTGGAGCAGCCTGGGACAGTGGCAGGGATTTGGAATGAGATGATCTTTAGGGTCCCTTCCCACCCAAACCATTCCAAGATTTGCTGATTCTCACAGGCAAAGCCAGAGTTCTGCTTTCCATTCCCTTCTTTATTTATTGCAGAAATATTTTCAGCATGTCTGGGACAGCAGTGAGGAAGATTAGTGTGGTAAGAGCTATCAGGCAGGCGCAGAGTGTGTTTACAGAAGCAATAATTTGTAAAAATACACTTTATGTGTCTTGCAAGGCCAGTTTCACTTTCCTTTTATCAGGAAAAAAAAAAAAGCTTTTTATACAAAAGTGAGCACCTAAAAGCTTTCTTCACACATCACAGGTGGTGCTGAAAAATGTCAACAGAGAAAAAGATACAGATCACCAAAACTCTCAGAGTGCATAATTCAGGGCATTTAAAAAGCCATCTGATGCTATCAGATAGCTTTTATTTTGTATTATAACCTATCATGAGGTAATGGCTGCACTCCAATTTATTGCACTTGGTGGAGGAAAAGATTGCAGAACACGAAATATTCCACCATGGAATTCTTTTCCATGGAATATTTAATATCCTGCCCCTGTTGGAGCTGCTGGCTCTTTGGTGGGAGATAAGTGTGAGCTGTGAGAGCTGAGCTGGGCACCTGATACCAGGACCTGAAACCTGACTTTTAATGAGCTCTGCACGGAGGAGATACCATCAGTTATTCCCTTTTTCAGGCTCTGATAAACTCAGCTCAGGACTTCATTATTTAAAAAGTTCGGTTTGTTCAGGGAAGAAGAGGGGAGGAAAAACCTGTAAGATCACTTTGAAAGCCAGCTAAGGGCTCTTTTTCAGCTTCAAAGCATTTCTGTGTGCTCTCTATTGATCTGAGACAGATCTGCCTGGTGATGACACCAGCCCTCTCCTTAGCTCAGGGAGTACAAGATGATTTAAAGGAGGAATTTGGGTGTAATTACCAACAAGTGCAGCCTGACAGGGGTTCTCATAGGCACTTGAGGAGTATTTCCTCAACATTTTGTCACCACTTTGTTCCTCACACCCCAGACTCCCCTGTGGGGCTGGTGACCGCAACAGCTCATGAGTCACATTTGGGGGAGTGTTTCCATCTGATGTGCTGTTAAATGTTAAATAACATTTATTGTGGGACAAATAACTGAGAGCAGAGGTGCTGGAAGCAGGGATCTCTGCTGACAACCCATCCATATCACCCAGGCAGCAACTGAAGTGCCTGGCTCTTGGAAATACAAAGCAGGGGGGAAAATGTCAAAATTCTGCTAAGAACTCTAAAATGGTGACATATCAATGTAAAAATGTGTTTGAGTCCTTTTTTGTTTTTTAATTCAAACCTGCCAACTCCTTTTGGCTTCAGCATTAACATTACATGATCCAACAGTGCAGCATGCATGGGGTGTTATTAATGCCTTTTGAGAAATAAAAGGGCAAAATCAAAACATTAGAAATCTGTGGAAAGGGCATGGTATTTTTTTTTCTTTTGATTCTACCCAGAAAATCTTCAGCAATGCCTCATTTTGACAAACCCCTGTGTTTTCTCCCTGTGTTGGTTATTTCATCATTCCCAGACTGGATGTGCCACCTTCCCTCACTCCTCTCCTGGCCACAGCACTGTCCCTGCTCAGCCTCTGTCACGGACAGATTTTATGAAAAATCCTTTTGTTAGGATTTTTTCTCCTGAGAATCTGAGAGGCCTCAGGAACAAAATGTAAACATTGATTATCTGCTGCTGTGGAATGCAACAGGTGCATCTGGGATTGGTCTCGTGTGGTTGTTTCTAATTAATGGCCAATCACAGCCCAGCTGTCCCGACTGTCTCGGTCAGTGACAAGCCTTTGTTATCATTCCTTTTCTATTCTTAGCCAGCCTTCTGATGAAACCCTTTCTTCTATTCTTTTAGTACAGTTTTAATGTAATATATATCATAAAATAATAAATCAAGCCTTCTGAAACATGGAGTCAGATCCTCATCTCTTGCCTCATCCTGAGACCCCTGTGAACACCACCACAAGCCTCCAGAAGTGTTCTGTGTTTCCCTTTTAAAGAAGAAAACTGCTTCTGGTGAAGGCATTTTGGTCCTTGACCCCTTGATTGTCACCTATGTCCCCTTCCTGCTGTGAGAGCTGCACAATCACTGCAATGGGGAGGAAAAGATGATGGCATTTGGGGGAAACACAGAAGGAAAGGGACGATGTCTCACAGGTTCAGATCAGGTGTTTTACTGCATCAAGGGCAAGGAAGAGAGATATTTAATTAGGAATTTCTGCCTTTTTAATCTAGGAGAAGACACTGTTCTTGTATCAAGCCTAATTTGCCATATTTTTCTTTTTTTTTTTTTTTTTTTGGCCCTTATATGCAGTTCTATCCATACTGATTTCTGGAAAAGTACAGTGCTGGATTTTAGGAACTGGGGGAGCTAAAAGCTGTGTGCTTAAAGGAAATATTCAGCAGGGTTTCATTCCAAAAGGTGCCTGTGCTGGGGTGAGGGGCCCTACACACCTTTGCAGAGCTGTTCTGCTGCATCCAGTACTCCTGAGTGCTCCAGCATCTGCTTTTGTCTCTTCCCCAGGCTGCAGGAGGCAGTGGGACAACATCACGTGCTGGCCCGAAGCAGAGGTGGGAGAAGTCGTGGTACGGCCATGCCCCAAGTACTTCAGGTTCCTGACCTCCTACCTGGGTAAGCAAATCCCAAATCTGCTCCACAGCTTCACTCCCAGGGGGGTTCCTTGTCATTCCACGGGGGGTACATCTCAATGATGAGGGAGAAACCAGCTCTTGGCATGAGGTTGTCGCCACATTTCTCTTCACAGAGAAAACCAGGCACAATTCTCCCCAAAAATATTTCTGAGATTTGCGTTCTCTGAACCTCAGAGAAAGTAAAAACAATATTTATGTCATTTGCTGTGCCTGTGTTTGTGCAAAAGCAGAATGCAATGTGGAGATTGTTTACCCGCAGTGATGGTCTTTTGGTTCTTTGGCCGGTCAGGGCCAAGTGTGTAACCCCACATTTCTCTTCACAGAGAAAAGTGAGGCACAATTCTCCCCAAAAATATTTCTGAGATTCACGTTCTCTGAACCTCAGAGAAAGTAAAAACCATATTTATGTCATTTGCTGTGCCTGTGTTTGTGCAAAAGCAGAATGCAATATGGAGATTGTTTACACAGTGCTGGCATTTTGGTTCTTTGGCCGGTCAGGGCCAAGTGTGTAACCCCACATTTCTCTTCACAGAGAAAAGCGAGGCACAATTCTTCCCAAGAATATTTCTGGGTTTCACATTCTCTGAATCTCAGAGAAAGGAAAACAAATTCTTATTTGCTGTGCCTGTGTTTGTGCAAAAGTAGAATGCAATATGGAAATTGTTGGTATTTTGGTTTCTTGGCCTGTCAGGGCCAAGTGTGTAACCCCACATTTCTCTTCACAGAGAAAAGCAAGGCACAATTCTCCCCAAAAATATTTCTGAGATTCGCGTTCTCTGAACCTCAGAGAAAGTAAAAACAATATTTATGTCATTTGCTGTGCCTGTGTTTGTGCAAAAGCAGAATGCAATGTGGAGATTGTTGGTATTTTGGTTCCTTGGCCTGTCAGGGCCAAGTGTGTAACCCCACATTTCTCCTCACAGAGAAAAGCAAGGCACAATTCTTCCCAAGAATATTTTTATGTCATTTTCTGTACCTGTTGTGCCAAAGTAGAATGCAATATGGAGATTGTTCACCCACAGTGATGGTGTTTTTGTTCCTTGGCCTATCAGGGCCAGGTGTGTGTGTGTGTCAGGACTGTGGGCTGACATGTCATGAAATTCTGTGCAATGTGTGCAGAGTTTAGTGCTTGGCAGATTCACTATAGATGTAATGTAATATAATACAGAATAATATAGTATAATAAAATAACTAATCAGCCTTCTGATATCAATGGAGTCCTCCTCATCATTCCTCCCTGCCGTGGGGGTTGTCCTGTTTGGATATGAGGTGAAGGAGGTTTCCAAGCCATTCATGAATTCCCAAACATCAGAACATCCTCCCTGCATGTGCAGCAGCACTGCTGTGCACCACAGGGATGCAAAAATGGCTCCTGGTGAAATCCAATAATATGGATGTTGTGCAGTGAAAATTGAATCAACCTGTGGGACAGTTGTGTTTGTTGTGCAAAATGAGCAGTTTAACACGATCATTAATTAAGTCTCTGACAGAAAATGAACAAGCTGGAACTGGATGTAATAAATTTGGGGTTTTTTTTTCTACTGGAATGACACATCTGACCACAGGCCAAGGAATTAACCTGACAAATAATGGGCAGGGGAGGCTAATGGAGGAGGTAGCTTAACTCACTGCTCAGGGTGTTCTGAGAAGCTTTAGTTTAAAACTCAGGTCCCAAGGGGCCGTGCAGCAACAGGGCTGATTGTGCCTCCTGGTAGTGTACAGTTATTTTTCACTATTTTTATTGTGGAAGCCCTGAAGGCCTTAACAGAGAATTAAGTTCTTTTGCTCTGGAGATCCTGTATTGAGCTGACCCTCCATTTTTAAAGCCTGTAGTGCAAACACACAGGATAAATTAGGAATGGGGTTAGGGAGACAATATCACCCCTGTTCAACAGGCCTGGGCACTTCATTCATTAACCAACACGTGCTGATTAGATGACTTGCCCAAGATTACACCAAAATTCATTGCAGGCACAGAAAGGAAACTAAAAATCCCTGGAGTCCTATCCTGCAGATTCTTGGCTTCTTTTTTTCTGTCAGGGTCGGGATTAAATGTGTGAGATGGTATTTCTTGTTGGGACTCAGATGTTTATCAGTTCTTATCTCTGTCACACTCTCACAAACCCTGAGTTCTGCAGCTCTTCACTCTCACAAACTAAAAATGGAGCCCCATCTCTCTCTACAAGGCCTTTGAAGGATCAACTGTCCAGTTAAGAAATGACACCTAAATTATTTTTCTTTTAACCCAATAACCAACCACCTATGGCTGCAATGGGGACTTTTTATCCAATTACACAAAACCACCCAAACCCATGGAGGAGAAGGTGAAGAAGGGAAGGAGAAGGAGAAGGAGAAGGAGAAGGAGAAGGAGAAGGAGAAGGAGAAGGAGAAGGAGAAGGAGAAGGAGAAGGAGAAGGAGAAGAAGGACCAGCCTCCACCCCAAAACCTCCATCTTGCTTTATATCCATTACTGTATTCTAAACCCTTAAACTCTGAGTTTCCCACCCTGTGGTATCACACACTTCTATCCAAACTCCACACCCACAATCCCAGTTCTGTCATTCCATTCTGGAAGCTTCTCCACAGCCTCAGGTCAGTGCAGTGTTCTCTTGGGGGTCAGTGTCTGGCAGCACAGAAATCTGAAATTCTCAGCAGCCAATTCCAACAGTATTCTAGCACTGACTTCCTCATTTCCAAAATTCCCTGGTAGCTCATTATTCCTTTGTCAACACCCAGGGAGAAGAGGCAGAAGCTGCTGTGATATCACATCTTGCAGGACAAGACCCCTGTGCATGGGATCAGTTGTGTGTAGTAATTTCCTGCTGTTCCTGCTCTCTGCCCTCCCCTGAGCACAGCATTCACTCACTGGGTTTTATATAGCAGCAGAGTTAGTAAAACACCAAGAAAAATCTCTTTAAAATGCCTTTTAGTACATTATCTCACCAGAGCTGAGTGATGAGGAGAATATAGTGTATATTTGATTTTATATAGAGGTCAAGCAGTGGAACAGACTGCCCAGGGAAGTGCTGGATTCATTGTCCAGGGAAGTGTTCAAAAGGGGAATGTGGTTTAGTGTGGACCTGGCAGTGTCAGGTTAATGGTTGGACTTGATGTTCTTAGAGGCCTTTTTAAACCTCAGTGACTGTCTCTGAGCTGGTTTTATGGTCAGAGATGAAGATCAGGTTCTTCGATCTGGTTTTTAGATTCCCACTCCAGGATGAGTTTAATACCATCCACAAACCACATATTTCTCTCCATTTGCAATCAAAATATTGCAGAGTGGCTCTGGCAGATGGGAATGTCTTCCAACAGGATTGAGTTCCACCTCAGCAGAGCACCAACACAACAACTGATGCCATTCCCAAAGCAGAAGCAGCAGCTTTGATTCTCTCTGGTTCACTTTGCACACAACCATCAACAAACCGGGAAAGCAGTGATGGTCTCAAATAAAGGGAGGGGAAGATTGCCTCCTGTTTTGTAGGATTTGCTGCAAAATTAATGCCATTAAATGTTGTGAAGCAGCTCTTCCTTTGTAGCAGTGAGTGTCATTGAGCAGCTTTCAAGGAACTCAATCATCTGGGTAATGTTTGTGTCGTACTCTTTGATCCCTTTGCAGGAACAGGGAAGCTTTTATCAAGTTGTGAGCCAGAGAAAATCTTTTTAATGTGTTTATAGCAGGAAAAGAGTGAAATACCAGGGAACAAAGAGTTGATGTGATTTTCCTGCCTCATGGAGAATAAGCTGTTCAAATGACTAATATCCTATCTCATGGTTAATAAAGGATAAAATGTCTTGTGGCACTTTAAAACCTTAAACTGTCCTGATGTCATTTGACATTAATTTTTTATGGCATTCACAGATCTAGAAAATTTTCATTATTTCATGACGTTCATCGGTGCCATGTGAGGGAGATGGATGAAAATATTTTTGGCATCTTTCATTATTAAAGTGCATTGCTTTCCACCCCTTGACCAGGGTGTTCCAGCTCTCTTTGCACACGTGGAAGATGACATTTGTAATAGGGATTTATGTCCCACAGTTTCTCCAAAAGCAAATTGTCTACCATGCACAAATTAAATTAGCACTGACAGGTTTTAAGCTTCAGCTCTGAGATTAATTGACCTAAGGGGTGGGGATGGGCACAGCCAGGCTCTGGAATCCCACTCAGAGAGGTGAGATCCATCTGAGTTTTGGGCTTGCCAAACTCCTTTTTCCCTTGGGTGTTTTAAATTTATTTCTCCTCTCCTTTCCCCTCCTTCGTGAACACTTTTTATTCTGCATTGCTTCTGAAACTGGAGCAAAAATTGAATAAAATGAGGATAGGGATGAGCAGAGAGCAGCAGATGAGCAGAAGACAACACCATCTCTCTAAAGAACCCCAACATGAACCATACCCATTATTTATTTGCTACAAAAGGTCCTTAAAATACTCAAGAAGTTGAGTGTGGTTTTTTTGGAGTTCTCTTTACTGAGAACCCTTGACCTGCTCAGGTTCTCTGCTCTACACATGTGCCTTCATATCAGAAAGGGAAAATTACCTGGAGAAAAGGAGGATCAGAGAGGGCATCACCATCCCTGGAAATGTTCAAAAACGTGTGGATGTGGCACCTGGGGACATGGTTTGATGGATGTGTAGGGTTAATGATTGGACTTGATCTTTTAGATAAGATCTAAACCATTCTATGATTCCATGATTTATTTGCACCTGAGGTTTCGCAGTACTTGTCCACACTCCTCTGAAGGATTGGTGCTACACCTCCACCTCTACCCAAAAATGTGCATCTTTTTTTCCTAAATGTTTCCTGGAATTCTGTAATTGCAGGATCAAAAGATCTAATGAGAATTTTTTCCTATAATTTGACAGCTCTGTTTTTAGGATGAAAAAAACAGTTTCCAAAAGGTGCCTAATCACCTAATCAAGGGGAACATTGTTATTGTTAAGAAAGGGGGAATTATCTGTAATAAGGATCAGGATCTTCACTCTTAGAAGTGAAATATGCAGGAAGGGGAAAGTAAAATAAGGCAAAATGGAGTTTTGCCACAAAAACAGGGTGCAGGAAGTTTCAGGGCACTGGACATGTGGCAGCAATATCTGCAGGCCAAGTGATGTGAAAAACAAGAAAGGGAGAAAATCAAGTTAAAAAATTAAGGCTCTACTATGACATGAAGCTATTAAATACAAAAACATAAAATAACAATAAACAGTGGGCAGAAATTGTACTGAAGGAATGATATTGTGAGACCACAACTGAGGCAGAGGAAGCAAATTGGGAAATTATCCTGTCATGACTTTCCCCATAAGTTTTTCCCAGGCCCAAGCACTTCAGCATCCAGCTAAGTGCAAGCTGTCTGCAAGTTCCAAGTGTTTCCCAGGAACAGTGGGGCAGATCAATAATAAAAATGAAAGCAGAGATGTGCCAGTGGGCTCAGCAGTGTCTCAGGAATGGTAAATAATAGAAATGTCACTGCTTTAATCGTTTCTGCTTGAAAAAATCGATTTATGTCCATGGAATATGGTGCTAGAGAAGCAGGAGTGATTGCTGGGCAATCAGTCACCACCTTCCCCTCTGCTTCAGAAATTGTTACAGAAAAGGGCAAGGAAAGCAAGAGGGGGGCAAAACCCAACACCCCTGAGCCATGATTGACCTCAGATCTCTTTGTCTGAATTCAGACTCCCATTAAAAGCCAATAAGAGGGTTTTTTCCACGAAGATCAAAGAGGTAAAATTTCACCTGTAACATGAACTTTCAGACGTGTCTCAGAGTTTGAAGGGTGTGTTTGAAACAGATGAGAGGCAGAGAGAAATTAAGTAGGAGAAAAAAAAAATTGAGAGCAAGACAACAGCTCTGTGCATTTATTCAGTTCATGTGTTCAGTGATTAACTCCCACCCAGATCAAACACCTCTGATAAAGAAAATGTTCTGGTTTCATCTCTGCTCCACAAACCCCTCCCTTTTCTTCTGCTGTGTCATGAATAAATCATGGCAGGACATTCCTCTCAGTGACAGCAAGGAGGTCTCGTGGGAGGTTGGAGCTGGGTTTTAGGGCCCCTTCCAACCCAAATAATTCCTTTATTATGATGATTTCATGATTCTGAATGGAGACAAGAGTTGCTTGTGCAGCTTCCATCCTTGAAGGATTCCAAGAATATCCAAAAGGCATCTGTCATGCCTAAATTTTAGGTGACCACGCCTGAGCAGGGGTTTGGGGCCAGATGATCTCCAGAGGTCCCTTCCAACCTCAGCCATTTTGGGATGCCATGAAAGCAGGAACTGAGCTCTTGCAAGGCAAAATGAGGTTATTATTAAAACAAATGGGAGTTAGTTGTGGCTTTTTCAATTTTTTTTTTAATGGAAAACCTCACCTCATTGCTTTTCGGAATAGTCATGCCACTGTGACATTGATAAAATTAAATACAAGCCCCACAGAAAAACCCAGGTTAATTCATGGCTTTAACTAATACCATGAGAATGAGGGGACTCTGCTCTCACCAGGGGCTTTCCTCTTCTTTTTCCAAAGCACAGAGGAGAGCCTGGAGCACAAACTTCAGGCACTGGGATGCTTCCCATCTCTCAGTGAATCTCCTCAACTCTGCATTGCTAAATACATGTAATTATAAACCCCTGGTCTCCTTTCTCATTAAATATCCAGGAGTACAGTTTGAAAATTTTAACTCCAGTCTGATAGGAAATGGGAATATTTGGGAAACCTAGTGGGCTTTGAAAGGCTGGAGATAAATTCCAAGTACAGAAAGTTTGTGTTTTCTGCTTCTGTCATTTTCAATGTACTCCATTGGTGCTTATTTTAGGGAGAACTTGTGTTACAGAAATTGATGAGAAACAGCTCTGGAAAAGGGCAAATACAACTTCTGGTTGTTTGAAAAATTTGCTTTTCCATTGACAAATAATTAGACTTTATGACCAAAGTCTGGAAAAAACAAGAGCCAGTGAGACCACAAAAAATGTCTGATTTTTATCGGGGATCTGCAGCAGAGCTGGGATTTGACATTGGAACATAAAAATCTGTGTGATACTTCAGTCTAACCTGAGCCTGTGAACCTCAGAGGAAAGCTAAGCTTGTGAGGCACTTTCCCAAATTTTATGCTCATTTTCAGTATAGAAAGTGATATTTTAAATAGCAGTAAGTAGAAATGTTGCTTGGTCTGAGGACAGACATCATCCATTACTTGAGGCAAATTGTGGTGTGATAAAATCTTTATTTTCTAATCTTTTACTTTTTGTACCTCTCAGACGTCAGGTGAACATGAGAGGTTTTAGAAAGATGTCTTGTATCACAACATGTGTGTGAATTTCCACATCTAAAAGCGACATGAGCTGCAAAGGGCAGCAGGAAAAATTCTCTGGGAAGTTTCCCTAAACTCTTCCTCTGTTTCCCTAAAATCACAGTAATTTTTATAATTAGTTTTTTAATCCCATGGATGCTTTGTCATTGATTTTCCTTCTACCTTGGTTTCCACATCTGCTAAAGCATTGGGACAATTTCTGTAGGTATTGAGAGAGGTGAGAGTTTTTAAATAATCATAAAATTGTGAGGAAGTGCAATTGAAAAGAAGAAACAGGAGAAAAATAAGCTGAAAGAAGCACACCTTAGCTCACTGGGAATATGAAACAAAGATTGAAAACCACCGTGAAATCTTGAGCCATCCCCAAACAGAGTTTTGAGCAGGAAATGGGAAGCAGGGAAGTTCAGATAATGGGATCCATTGTAACAAAGAAGAAATAACAGAAATTGCATAACTCAGAAAAGCTGAAAGCACCCAACAGTCGTGTCCTTGATTTGTTTGCACAAGATCCTTTATGATCCTGATATGAACCCTGGTGGAAAGAACTGCAAACAGTGGCCATGCAGGGAAAGCCTGGGCCAGCAGCCCATGGAAAAATGAAGAAAAGCACCTTTGAGAGCCCTCCCTGTGGGATTCGCAGTCTCTGAACCTGAGAGAAGCAGAGAAAAGAGTGATTTTTCCAAAAAAACCAAATCTTATCTCATCTACTGCTCCTGTGTTTTGGAACACGTTGAATGTGTTGGAAGATGGTTTACCTGAAGGAATTTGCTTGATTGGATTCTGGTGTGGGTGTTTTGTTTTCTTGACCCATCTCTGCAAGCTGTGTCCTGATGGTTGGTCAGGAGATTTGGTTGAGTTGGGTGCTTGTGCAGTTTCAGTTTAGATGTAGTGTAATATAGTATAGAATAATAATATAATGAAGTAATTAATTATCCTTCTGAATCAATGGAGTTCTTTCTCCTCATCATTCTTCCCTGCACTGTAGGCCCTGCTTTTACAATACCTCCCAGATTCATATCTGCTGCAAAGACAGATTAGAGGAGCAAGTTTAATGTCAAAATCCATCTGTGACAGGGATTGGAGAAGTGACTTCAGGCAGGGGATTGTTCTCAGTGCAGAGCAGGCCCGTGGTTGGGAAGATGCTCAGATTACTAAAGTGTCAGAAATTGCTGGAGGTGATACTCAAATATTTTTGTGACTCACAGCTGAATAATTGGTTTGGTCGCATTTGCAGGAGTTTTCTTACTCTTGTGTGCAAAGAGCTCAATTGTTGGAAATGTTTGCAAAGCTCTTTGAGCTTCACTGGTGTCATTTTTCACCTTAAGAAGCAAAGTTTTATTTCTGTTTGCTCATTCTGGCGTATTGACCAGCTTTCCAGTTTTGTGAGGTGAATGGCACCAGTGGGATGCCCCAGTAATGGGATTTTAGTGAGGTGGGCAGGGTGGGCACTGGTGGTCAGGGGAGGTGCTGGGGGAATTTACAATGTGCTGTTGGGTGCATTTCTGTTTTATTATTTTTTGACAAGCCCATATCTTGGCCTTTTAGCCCACAAACCTCTTGGGGTAAGGCTTGTCCTGAGTGCTGCTCTCTCCTCCTTTGGCTGGATTGAGCTGCTGTGGGTTTGAGGCCCAGCTGGGACAGGGAGCAGAGATGTTTTACAAAGTGAAAAGTGCTTTTTTCTCTTACAGTCCTGGATGGATCAGGCAGCTCTGAGTACCAAAGAGCCACGTAAACTTCAGTTTTGACAGTTTGGCTGAGGGAGTGAGATGTTCTTGTGTTAATTAAAGCTCTTTTTGGCTGGTCAGAGGCCCCAGGCACTCAGCGAGCTTGACAGTCCAGGAAATCTTCCTGCCCTGGAGTGTGCAAGTTGAAACAGGCAATACAGGTTGTCAGTGTGTGGATTTTCTCCCTTCACAGCCAGATTTTGAAGTGTTTTGTTCACAAACCAGAGTGCAGTCCATTTCTCAGGAATCACATTTGCTCAGGGCTCAGTAGTAGGCAAGGTCTGGGTGTGGAGGACTGCATTTGGTTCCCAGACCCCCAGCCTTATCTGCATGGTGTGAAATGAGCCCTTTATCTATCCCTGTCCTGGCTTCTCACAGGCATAGTGAAAGGCATAAATACTTCACTGCTCTGTTTAGATAAAAAATTTTCCAGGAACAAAGTCAATGTGACAATAAAACATTCAAACAATACTGGTGCAGTGCCAGGAACCAAAGGTCTGGGTACAACCAGCAGCATGGTACCACTTGAAGGGATGTTTTTTGTGCACCTCTGTATTAAAATGTACTTTTCTACTGAGGTCTGGACTTTAAAACAGAATAGATGCCTCCCATTTATGAGCTCTGTGTAATATGAGAAATTAATAACAGGGGAAAAGCATGAGAGTTTTTCTCTAAATGTTACAAGAATTGTGCTTTGGCATTTATACCACAAGAGGCAGAAGTGGTTTTAACAGTGAGCTGAAGGTTTCTTTTTAAATAATGTTGTTTTCTTTTCTTGCAGGGAATGTGACCAGGAATTGTACAAGCCAGGGCTGGTCAGATGTGTACCCTGCACCCTACGCTGTAGCTTGTGGATATGATTCCAACAGCACTCCAGTGGAAGAGGTTTGTAAACCTGGGTGGGTGGACATCAAGATTTAACAGAGATCAATATCAGAACTGTAGGATCTTCCCATGCCCAACTTTTCCCATTCCCCTCTGATTCCTCAAGAGGGAAGGATCCTCTTGAGGATCCTTGGAAGCAGAGTTCAAATGTTTGGTCAAGGAAATTATCTTCCCTTTGATGTCATAGACTCATAGAATTATGGAATGGTTTGGTGGTTCCAGGTGTGGGTTTCTCTGGGTCTGGATTGAAGGCACTTGAGATGTTATTTCATGTTCACACTCAGGTGTTTATTATTTCTTATCAGTAAAACACTCTCACTGCTGGGAGTTTTGCAGCTTTTCATCAGAAGGCACAAAATGGCCAACAATCTCTTGTTCCAAGGGCTTTTCAGACTAAACTATCCCATTAAGAACTGACACCTGGATTATTTTCCCTTTTAACCCAATAACTGATCCCACAGAGCTGCCATGGGGACTTTTCTGCCCAATTACAAAATGCCACCCAAACCCATGGAGAAGGAGGAAGAAGCAGCATGAAGAAGAAACCCAGGATGGCACCCTGTGCCCTCCATCTTGCTGCCATCCACAACACACTAAAAACCCCAAACCCTCAATTTCTCACCCAGTGACACACCCACACTGCTCTCTATAATCTATTGCACACTTTGGTGGATTCCTGTCTGTCTTGGAGTCTGGGAAACTTTCTCCATGGATGAGGGTCAGAGTCAGTGCTGCCCTGGGGGTCAGGGCACCCCAGAGCAGACACAGAAATATTCCCAGTGCCCTGGGTTTCCACAGCTTGGGATGGAGAGGAACTTCAGGATCATCCCATCCACCCACTGCCACGGGCAGGGACACCTTCCACTAGACCAGGCTGTTCCAAACATGGCCTTGAACACTTCCAGGGATGGAGCATCCAAAATTTCCAGGATGTCAGGACCTGAGAAGATCAGATCATTGTCCATATGATGCCCACACATAACTTCAGGTGTTTATTTTCCACAGTGTACTTTGAAACAAGCTCGCCACATTTATATTTATGCTTAAGTAGATATGGTGGTTCCAATCTTTCTATGGCAACATAATCATCAAAAACTCTAAAAGGATAAAAATTATCTTTTGCTGCTCTGCACATCCTAAACAGCTAAATATCCACATCATTGTAGAGAACACATATTTTCATGAAATTTTACTAAATTTTGATAGAAAATCCAGAAGTTCTCTGGGATATTTGTGTATAAATTAGCAATCACTGACCTGGGTATAATTAGCTTTGCAGAGTATTGTCATTCCACAGGAAGGAGTTTGTTACTGGTTTGCTGCATGCTGAGACATGAAGGGTAAAGTCTAAAGAGGATAACAAATGGCAGAAGCAAGATTCACCTCACCTAACTCAAAGTTCAACATCTAATCTAAACTAATCACCTGAAGCAGTCCCACAGTCAACAAGAAAAAGCTTATGCATGGAAAGTTATACTTCACTGCAATCACATGTTGCAGTATTTATGTTTTTATATAATAGCTTAATGTGTTTATATTAAACCTCTGCTCATGCTTTTTTTTTCTGTTGCTGTTTAAAACATACCTCAGTGTTAGTGAATGTTGGACATAGGAATCTCAATAATTAATTAATATGTGTTTCCAGTATTTAAAGGGGGCTTACAAAAAGGCTGGAGAGGGATTTTTCACAAGAGCATGGAGTGATGGGACAAGGAGGGGTGGTGTTAAGCTGAAGGAGGGCAGGTTTAGATGAGAAATTGGGGAGAAGTTCCTCGCTGAGAGGATGGTGAGGCCCCCAGAGGAGCTGTCACTGTCCCATCCTGGGAAGTGCCCAAGGCCAGGTTGGAGAGGGCTTGGAGCAGCCTGGGGTAGTGGAAGGTATCCCTGCCCATGGCAGCGGTGGAGTGAGATGATTTTTAAGGTCCCTTCCAACCCAATCCATTCTGGGAGTCTGTGACTCAATGTGGTGAGAGGTCTCTGTGCATGGTCACACATTGCCAAGGCACTCCAAGAGTTAACAGGGAATCTGAGCCAGCTCTGAGTGGGAAAAAAAAACCAGAAAAGACCAAAGGCAGAGGTGCACAAAGAACTTGAGGGCTGTGCTGAAGAGAGCCTTAGTCTGCCTCAGGGTCAGCCAGCGCTTCACGTCCTCAAGTGTCCTTCCCTCAGGCTGAGCTGTGTGCCTGCAGAAACCACAGCTCCAGCTCTGCTGTGAAGGACCCCCACCCAGAGCTCTGGCTGGTGTCCTGTAGGAACCCAGGAAACTCCTCTGGCTGCCTTGGAGGACTCCAGACCCTGCCCAGGGGGCTCAGAGACCTCAGCACAGAGCCCAACACCCTGTGCCTTTGACTGAGCCCTTGGAAAAAACAATTACTGACCTTATGTGAAGGATTACAAGCCACGACAGTTTAAGTAGAATGATAGTGAATTTATTACAAGAAAAACTAGATTTTGGGGGTTTTTAGAATGGGGGTTCAGGGGGCAAGATGGAGGAATCTGGGCGTGTCCAGCCTTTCTCCTTCTTCTTCTTGTCCTCCATCTTCTGCTGTGATGTTGGCACTTTTAAATTGGTTTGTGTGACGGTGTTCACAGGGGTCTCAGGTTGAGGGAAGACAAGGATTTGACTCCATGTTTCAGAAGGCTTGGTTTATTATTTTGTGATATATATTACATTAAAACTATACTAAAAGAATAGAAGAAAGGATTTCATCAGAAGGCTGGCTAAGAATAGAAAAAGAAAGAATGATAACAAAGGCTTCTGTCTCGGACAGAGAGTCTGAGCCAGCTGACTGTGATTGGCCATTAATCAGAAACAACCACACAAGACCAATCCCAGATGCACCTGTTGCATTCCACAGCAGCAGATAATCAATGTTTACATTTTATTCCTGAGGCCTTTCAGCTTCTCAAGAGGAAAAATCCTGAGGAAAGGATTTTCATAAAAGATGTCTGCAACAGTTTGGAGTAGAAGCTCACTGTCTAACGTAGGTGGTAGGTATTGGGAAGTAACTGTAAATATTGTACGCATAGTTTTTAGTATAAAAAGATAACAACACCTCTGGGGTGGCCGGTGTGCCTCTGACTGACCTGCTGAGCAGACCTTGGCTGGACAGGAGAAAGAATTTTATAGATAAGAAACAAGAAACAACCTTGAGACTGAGAAATGAAGAGCTCTGACTCCTTCTTTGACTGCTGGGCAGGAAAAGAGACTTTCTGACACATCTCAGGGTCACTCTGAGCAGCAGTAGACCCTGGAGTGTTCCTGCTGCACAGGGGATTTGGGAATTCCTGGACATGCTCCTGCCACCCAACAGCCTGCAGCGTTGCCAGAGTTCTGTGTTACCAGGAGAACTTCTATTGTGTTCTTTTAATTCTTTCTTAATTATTTTCCTTTGATTTCCACCGTGTTTTTCTTGCTTTTTTTCTTCCAATTTGTGTGAAAGGTGGCTGAAGAGGGGGTGAACATGCAGTAGCAGCCTGTGAAGAAGAATAGATTTTTGTTTTCTTGTTGTTGAATTGGCAGTGAGTTTGGGGAGCAAGAAGTAAAGGGAGGAGAAAAAAAAACCAGCAGGCTGTACAGGACATGAGGTCTAGCAAAGACTGATAAGCTTCCAGGAGTTAAGAACTTCATGAACTTTTGGTCTCAGGTCAGAAACAGCAACAAATAAAAAAAATGAAAAATAAATAAGGGCAGTGTGTGAGGTTTTAGCTGTGAATTCTGTCAGTGCCTACAGCAGCAGATGATGGAGGCCCCAAAGTGCTGCTCTTGGGGTCCATGCAGGGATGATGAGCCCCTCTCCAAGCTGACCTTTAGAAATGGTGCATTAGCAAGTGGGGAGTGGGGTTGTTATCCTGCTCCTCTGTCAGGTGATGCTCTTCTCCCTGCTGTGCTTCCATCTGCTCAGAGGGGCCACCCCAGGGTTCTTGTGGTTTTATTTTGTTTTTTTTGCTTTGGTCAGGGTCGGGATTAAATATGTAGGGATGGTATTTTGGATTCAGATGTTTATTAATTCTTATTTTTATTGTAGTCTTATAAGTTGTGAGTTTTACAGTATTTCACTAATAAGCTACGAAATGGCTTCATATTTATCTCTATAAGGTCTTTTAAGGAAAAACTATCTAATTAAGAAATTAAATTATCTTTATTTTTAACTTAATAACTACTTGTGTTCCGCAATGTGGACTTTTCTATCTAATTATAAAATACTACTTAAACTCATGAAGAAGAAGGTGAAGATGAAGGATTAGCTACTGCTTTAAAACTTCTATCTTGCCTTATATATATTACTATATTCTAAAACTTTAAACTCCAAGTGTTCCACTGTGTGATGTCACACACTTTTATTTAAGCTACACACTCCCAATCTTTGTGTTATTAATCGATTTTGGAAGCTTTTTCTATAGCTTCAGGTCAATGCATTGTTCTCTTGAGGATCTGCGCCTTTCAACACAGAAAGTCTAAAATTCTCAGTATCCAGGGTTCCAACACCAGGTCTCTGATGGTTCAGGTTTGTCCTGAAAATGGTGAAATAGAGAAACCTCCAGAGGTCAGTTTAGCCCACATTTCTCTCCAAAGAAATTCCTTTTCATTTACTCTCCAGAGAACCCCGATGACTTTGGGCTGAATGACATGAACCCCAAAACACTTGACTCCTGAAAGACTTCATATCAGTATTTCTCTCTTTTTCCTCCCAAAACTGTAAATGTTTCCCATTTTTAACCACGGGACAAATGTTGAGGTTACTGAATAGAAACCAAGGAAAATAAATCTCAGTTAATCTCAATTTAGCACCTACCCTGAATAATTGTTATTATCACACTCCAGTTAAATTAAGCAGAAGCTTTTAGAAGTCAAAGAGACAATGATGAATTTTCCTGATTTCATTCTGTAAAACAGTCAGGCATCCTGGCAGGCATTGCCTCCACTTATCTACATCCCTTTCTTTCCTAATAAGAATATTTTATAATCTGGACCCTGAGTGAAATTTCAATTCCATTTATGATCTTGGGTCAAATTCTCTGCTTTGATATCTCTGAAATAGGAACCAACTGTCATTAGCAAGTGCAGTGAAGAGTGAGAAGCCATTATGTGCTGTTTCCAGAGCAGAGATGACCCCACATCCTGCATTAAAGCTGCATGCAGAACCATCCCTCTCTGCACAACAGGGATTAATCACTATAAAATATGAAGGGGAAAGCAGGGATTTGCTTGTTGAATAACAACAGGAACCTTCTGTGCATAACTTGCTCCTGGGAATAACTCTAAGAAGCAGAAGGGCTACTTTGCTCTGCTAAATGAAGTGTGGGACAGCCTCTTCGTCCTGCACCTCCTGGTGCCATCAAAAATAGAGATAATAGAGAAAGATTAAACATGAGGGAGGTTAGCTGCTTTAATTAGAAAAGTCAGAGCTGCCTTTGAGACTCCAGGAAGGCTGGAAAGAAGATTTAATCTTGGGGGTTCTGGTGGATGAGAGGCTGAACACGCGCTGACCATGTGCACCTGTAGCTCAGAAACCAAATTGTGTCCTGGGCTGATCCCACAGGGGAAGGGGGCATTCTGCCCCTCTGCCCCCCTCAGGTGAGGCCCCACCTGCAGAGCTTTATCTGGGCAAGACCAGGCAGATGAATTGTCCTGAAAGCCTTGAATTATCTGTTCAGAGTGACCCAGAGCTCTCAGTGATGTGGCTGGAAGGACATGATGCTGTAATCACCTCTGAGATCTGTGGTCAAAGACATAACCAGTGTTGTCTCTGAAAAATATCTTGTTTTAAAACCTCTCCAAGCTGGCTTGTGCAAATGCTAAAGGATTGAAACTCATCCCAGCCTCCCTGCTTCTGTAAAGTACCAAATACTTGTTCAAGCCTGGGAAAATAGCACATAAAAATGTCAACCCTCGATGTTATGGAAGAGTACTTCTCCAAACAAGGTTGGGTTTAGATTTTCTGCCTAACCTGCTCTTTATGGTTTTGGTTGTTTGGGTTGTTAATAGAAGATGGTGACAAGAAGAGCAGAGGAGGATCAGTCAACAGCTGGAAAATACAAAATTTTCCATAAATAGAGTCAGATTCTCATAAAAACTTGGATTTTTTTTTATTTATAAATGTCTAAATAATTTTACCTCTTGAATTTTTCTTCTTTTTTTTGAAGCTGAAAATCAAATTCTATTGATTTAGAGTGTTGCTAGAGAGTTTTGGAGAGCTTATTTGCCCGTTTTACTTAGACTGGGATTCCCTGTTGGATCCAAGCCCTTTGCTGTGCCATGCTCAGAGATTCCCTCTGTGTGCTATCAAAGAGAAAAACCAGGAACCAATTTCCCACTTCACACATATTTCTGAGTTAACAGTGAGAACGTTTTACTTGCCTAAACAACGGTGTAAGTCCCTCAAAAGCAAAAACGCAGACCAATTTCCCAGACAGTTCTGTCCTCAGACAGAATAATAATAAAATTAATTTCACTGCTCTCACCACATCAGACCCAGTGTCGTGCACTGTTTAGCTGAGCATTGATCACTCCTGCTCCACGAGGTTTTAGGCTGGAGCTGTCTCTGCAGGTGTCAAATCAGCCTCCTTCCAGCAGGAACCTTTCCCTTGTGTAATTTTAACCTGGGTTTGGAGTGGTCCAAGCCCTGCTGCCCCCAGATGAGTTCTCCACACTCACACCGGCGGTGTTTGAGTCACATTCATTACTGGATGGGATTTTAAAGGGTGAAGGAGTCGGAGGTGTTCTAAGAGAAAGGAGAATGATGGTTTCCTTGTCCCAGCAGTCAGTAACGCTGTGTTTAGGATTTCTTTGGACCTCTTTGAAAGCTCTGTTTTCTTTCTTTCACACCAGCAAACGGCGTTCTACGGCACGGTCAAGACCGGCTACACCATCGGGCACACCCTGTCCCTCATCGCCCTCACAGCTGCCATGATCATCCTGTGTCTCTTCAGGTAAGGCCACCAGCAGAAAAAAAATCAGGGAAGGGGCTCAGAGGCTGGTGATTTACAGCCTGTGTGGACACAGGACACAAAATAAGGCTGTGTTGCTGTAGGACGTGAAATAAAATGACACGCGTGATGGAATCACCAAGGTAAAAAAGAAAGGGAAGTTTAATTTCTGACTCCAACATTTATAGGCTTTCAAAAGTGACAGTGGATTGGAGGGTGAAAGTGCCACTTCTCCAATGACACTGGACAAACCAGCAGTCCATCAAATTTCTCCTCCTCCAGAAAAAGAATGTAAAACAATAATAATTTACGGAAAAGCGCGTGAGAATCTTCATTACGAGAATGTAGCATCAGAAGGCATAGAAGAACTTGGAAGAACAGGGTGACAGCTGTGCAGGTTTTGAGTGTCACAGGAAGATGCCCAAGATTTCTGTCGGTCTGTCTTGGATAAGGGAGGAAGGTTCCTCCATCATCAGTGTGGCTGTGTTTTGGTGTGTGATTTGTGACGTTTGTGTGGGAGCTGTAAACAAAATCCAATTATTTAAGGGGATTCATCTCACCAAAGGCAGATTGCTCTATGATGGATCTCTCTTAAAAGGTTACAGTCCATAGTGTCCTGTATATGGATACCAGGGAATTTCTACCTAAAGTAGGAATTCAAAATGGGTATCCAAAATTGCATCCAAAAAATCCAGGATCACAAAATCCCAGAATGGTTTGGGTTGGAAGAGACCTTAATGATCATCTCACTCCATCCCCTGCCATGAGCAGGGACACTTTCCACTGTCCCAGGTTGCTCCCAGCTCCATCCAACCTGGCCTTGGACACTTCCAAGGGATGGGACATCCACAGTTTCTCTGGGCACCCTGTTTCCTCCCAAAGTCTTTTCCAAAAACACTTCCTGCTGTCACTCTATGGCAAGACAGAGACACCCAGGGCCATTTAAACTTGCTGGTGTCCCTGAGATGGGCACAAGTGTGGCAGATAGGATGCAGGGCCTGCAGGAGACCAGGAGACCGTGGATGGATGGACAGATAGTCTGGAGCTCACCAAGTGGCGTTGGAATCCCACACTGCAACAAATGGATAAATTCTTGCTCTCTAAATTTTGCAGTAGATTCAGGCATCTAAATTTGGGTGCCTCCAATGAAGATGTCTGCATCTATGTCATCTCCTATTATAAATTAATTTATGCAAAGGGAGATGAGCAAAAAGCTGGGATGGAAGAGCCCTTTGGATGAGGTTCCATCTCCTTATTTAAGACAGAGCACATTTTCTAGAGTGACTGACACCGAGGCTGGCCTCACCCTTCAGGAACTCAGCACTTCTCTTCCCAAGTGCTCTCTCCACTGCTCTTACAATGGAGGAGTCAATCAGACACAACCAACAACCTCCACAAGGCACAAAGTGCCAGCCAGGCTGATGAAACCATTGAGGATCCTGTTTTTCCTTGGTGGGAACCAGCTTATCTTGACTTGCCTTGGCCTGCAGGCACAGAGGACTCAGTTCAGCCCCATTATTTTGCCATCATCAGAGATTATGATGGAAACAACCCCTGCCAGGGCCCACATTGTGCTGCTGAGTGAGGTCTGGTGTGGTTCTGGTGTCTTACAAAGCACCCTTTTCCAGACTATCAGGCCTTTCACTTTAGCTGGTGTAAATTCTGTTTTTAAAAAATTCCCACTTGATCGGAATTCACCTTCAAAATATTAGCAGGCAAGGGATAGAAAAACTCTGGTGTAGTTCTCAGTATCGTTAACAACCAGTAATTTTAAAGTGAAAATATAGTTCATATTATTCTAGAAAGTCTGTAATATGTGTTAATTCTGGGAACAGATGCTAAGAATTTATTTGCCTGCTTGAAAAGACATTTCACTTTGAAAAAATATTGCAGCAGAAACATTCTGTAGAAAAAATCCCTTTATCATGAGCACAGTCTGCACAATCAAAAACATTTCTTTTCCAGTGGAGAGCAGGGGGATGGACCTGTTTTCTGTCATCCTGTATTTTTTCCTGTTTTTCTGAGGATTGAAAAAGCAGCAGTACTGCTGCAGATACATGGATTGTCACATTCTGTGGAATTAAAGAGGCTTAAGTGGATTTGTGGTGATGTTCATCAGACCAGAGCCTGTCTCAGGGTTTCCAATGTTTAATTGGGACTCTATGTCATAGTAGAAGAAATGTGTAAATATAAAAAGAATGCTTTTGAGAAGATTTGCTATTCAGAAATGCTTCATTTCTTCCCAACAGAAAACTACACTGTACTCGAAATTACATTCACATGCACCTCTTCATGTCCTTCATCATGAGAGCCATCGCAGTCTTCATCAAGGATGTCATCCTGTTTGAAAGTGGGGAGTCTGAGCACTGCTTTGTGAGTTCAGTAAGTAGCCTCGAAATTTCCACCTCATTTTGTTGCCCCTCTTAAGCCAAGCACCAAAAATTACCTTGCAAATGCATGTGAGTTGGTACTTTGGGAAGATTTCAACTCCTCTTCTCATTTGAAAGGAAAAAGAAATCCATGATTGCTGCCATTTGACTTATATGGAGAAGGAATAAATTGATTATCAGAGTCCAGAATGTTTGTATTTATATTTTGTATCTGATCCTTTCTGAAGTTAGACTTGATGGTCCTAGAGGTGTTTTTGAATCTTAAAGATTTTATCAGGTCAAACCCACAATGAGGTTGTACGGGACTGCGGGGCTCCTGTCAGCCCTGTGTCCATCTCCCAGCCACATGCAAATTTCTTGGATATCTTGGTCAAAGGTGTTTAGGGACTCAATAAAACCTTTTTCTTCCATGAGGATGGGAGTCAGATCCAAATTCCCGTAACAAATTTTAGTTATCTATGGGATAAGTACTTCCACATGAGCTGTGTGTGTTATGTGCACCCACAGACAGTGGGCTCTATTTAATCTGTTCCCTGGAGTCTGGAATGCTGTTCAATCCTTTGGGAGAAGGATCCTGCATGTGGATAGTTCCCTGGGCTCAGGTGACCAGATCCCTGCAGGATTTCAGGCAGGAAATCTCTGTGCAGACACCATCATCATCATCCATTTTTCATCTGAATCAGTATCCCACGCTCGCTGTCTGCAACTGTGAGATTTCCCTACTGGGGTGATAAATGAGGGGAATAAAGGAGCTGGGTTATTTCTTTGCCTTTCAAACTCAGTGTTATCAGCTGGAGCAAACATTAGGGAGGGAGAAGGGCTGTTTATCTAAAGGCCACGCTGACGTCAGGGGACACCAGTCATGAATAAATTTTGGCAGGAAATGGAAATCACCAAAATGAAGAGATGTGATCAGAAGTTATCCAGGGGAAAAAAAAAAAGGAAAACCAGGAACTCTCCATAGTAAATTCAAAGCATTAGATGAGCTGCTTGCTGATACTGATACATCTGGACCTGTTTTATATGTCATACCACCAGATAAAAAGATTCTCGTTTCTTTTCCATCTGCCCATTTTTTCCTTGCTTGCTGGCTTTCCTGTGTCCTTACCCTGAGTCCTGTCCCTGCTGTTATAATGACCTTGAAACCCAGAGCAGCCTCCTCTCAGCTTTTCCCAAGAACTGTGTGCAGCATGATTCCTTTCCCTGTGTGCTCCCTCCTCTCTGTGATCCCCTCCGGATTCTTGGAATGGGATTTTCTTCTGAAGGTCCATGAATGGGTAGAAAGACACGGAAACTCGAATAAATTGCCGCAGATTAATTGTCAATGCCAATTGGCAGAAGAGTCATACCAGGACAGGCCATGGGGTGTGAACCAGCCTCTCATCCCTGTGGAAGTTTGCACTGGATTCTGCTGGATCCAGTGTTGGCTTCTCATCCATGCAGAAACATTTCTGGGTGTAAAAACAGAATTTTCCTGCAGAATCCAGAATACCTGCACTTTCAGGGTGCCCCATGGCTACAACATTTTTTGTGTTTCTCCCCATCAGAAAATTTTTGAGTTCATTGCCAGCTCAGGTGAATGGCTGGATGATAAATGCCAGTTATAAAATTATGTGGGACAAACCTGTCTCCACTACATTAGGCTGAGCATACCCCTTGCAGTCTTGAACCAGCATCTTTGACAACATTTTTAGGTCACAGTCTAAAAATGCTGACACAAAATGCCTCTCCTAACATTAATCTGTTAGGAAAAATTGTTGTAAAATCCACTGTGTTGCTGTGGGGTTGGTTGGGTTGGGTTAGGTTGGCTTGAGCTAAGTTTGTGCTTTAAACTGGCAGGATAAAGCTTGAATTGGGAGACCTGGTGCTAATTCATATAGTCAGGATTTTATACACAATTCACTGAAGGCTGTGTGTGTAATGTTTATACACAATTCACTGAAGGCTGTGTGTGTCACGGATGTGGCCTTGAGCTCCTTCAGTCTGGGGAGAGATTTGAGCAAACAATTTGCTGAATGCTCTCACTGCTACTCTGGTTTAGAACAGGGCAAACCCAAAGCAATAAAAGTGTTTCATTAGAAGAGAAACACCACACTCGGTTCCTTTAGGGAATGAAAGGGTAAGGACAGAACAGATTTAGGGCTATAAAATCCAAATGAATATAAACCTCTCCCGGCATTTCTGATGTAGGCACCAAAGTCCTCAATTTGATATTACCTGCTGCAGTAAAAGACTTCAAATTATGTTTTGTGCTCCAGCCACACAAAAATACATTAAACTCTCCACCAACAAGTGTGTCAATGCTTTAATCAAGTAGAAACTCCAACACAGAAAGATGTATATGTAATAAAAACCCCTTTTCTTAATAGGCTTTACTGTATTTTTATTTCATTTTACCTAGTTTGGGACACTTCAGGTGTGGTGTTCACTCTCCACCACTATAAACTCAAAAAGAACTGGATTGCTACTGAGTTCAACATGAACAAACACCCCGAAAAATTAATTTATTGAGCATTTCTATGGGCCACAGTGCCTGAGAATGTGGCTGTAAGCATTTCAGGGCCAGTGCAGCCAAAATATAAAATATATGTGATGAGCATCACTGAGTGATGGTGTGAGCCAGCACTGGGTGATGTTTGCAGAGTGATGTGTGGTCCTTGGTCCTACTTTATGGATAAACTCTCTCCTGGGGGAAAGAAAAGTCTTGCTGCTTGGGTGAAAACATCAACCCGTTTTCACTGGGCAGAAACCCTGAGCTGACAGGCAGGGCTTGTTTTTATGACTAAATGGAGAAGGTTTAAATGATCTTTAAACCCAGAACCTGCACAAGGCCCCTTGTCCCACACCAAGGGAACTCAGCACTGGTGGCTTTGTAAATGTCCCTCACTCCTTCTCCTCCTCCCCGGTGTCCCAATCTGTTAGATTTGTGTCTAGGCACAGTGAATGAAGGAATGAAAATACACCCTCAAAGCCTGAAGAAAAGCCTTTGCATCTTTGCAAGACACAAACCTACAGAATAAAAACAGAGAATTAGCCCATTTCCTCGTATTCCAAGAGCCAGCTCTAATAATAATACAAAAGATTCTTCAAGAGACATCCAAAATTCTACCAATTAAGCAAAAATTAGAAAAAAAAAAACATGAAAGGAAGGAGATTTTGACATGACATCAACACAAATAATAGCCATACCAATAAAATATGGCAAACAAAATACAAATCCCAAATATGTACCACTGACATAAGACATAATTAAAGACTTGAGAAAAACAATTAGAGGAGCTTAAGCTCTCCCTACTATTGAAATACACTTTGTATGATCATTATATTAATAATGTAATAGATAATGTATTAATATATAATATATTATATACTATATATTATATATTATATAATATATATTTTATATTTTATATTTTATATTATATATAATATATTATATATTTTATATTATATATAAAATATAATATATTAATATAGTCTATATTAATATATCATATTATATTATATTATATTATATTATATTATATTATATTATATTATATTAATGGTATAATATTTTATATATTTACATATTATATATTTTTATATATATAAACATATTTTATATATTTACATATGGATATAATTATATATATAATTTTTATATATTTATATAGATATATTTACATATGTTTATATACATAAATTTATAAATATTTTATATGTTTGTATTTTATATATTATATTTTTAAATATAATATTATTATTATCCAGTACCTTATGACTGCAAATATATTACCAACACAGTCTTAACAGATTCACAACACATACTATAAGAAGTCAAATAGAGAAGAGCTCTCACCAAATTAACAGAGACTTATGTTAAAGCTCATGGAGAATCCTTAGAATGACCTCTTCCAAAAAGTGGATTTTTGTGGGATTTTCCACAGAAAGAATGTGGAAAATGTAAGAAACAAAACCCTGCAGGGAATTTTCTAGAGGGGTGTGAGGGCCATCCACAGACACAACGTTCTGCTCAAGGTACCATGAGGAGACCAAACTCACTTGCTCCCTCTCTCTCATAAAGTACTTATGGAGCTTTTTAATTGTAATTATGTGTAACTGAATCATCCTGTTGGCTTAAATGGATTAAAAGCAGGCATCTGCTGGAGTGTGTTTGTCAGCTGGGGCTTTAAGCACTTGGATGTGGAGATGATGAGGCTCAGAGGGCTCTGTAGAACCACCCACCCTGAGTTCTTCAAAAATTCTTCAATTCAATTCCTCAATATTGGTTTTGACTCGCTCAGGTCATGTTCTGTCTTTCTAATTGGTCATTTCTGATGGAAAACTTGCTGCACGTGGCTTTTTTACACCTGCAAATTGTTCATTGTGTGGGAAAAAATTGCACCATTTTTCAGTCTGGATTTGCCTTCATTTTTTCCATTTTGGTTTGGTTGGGTTGGGTTTGGTTTGGTTGTGTTTTCCTGCCAGACTCAAGAGGCCTCCTTAGAAGTTTCAGTTTTTCTCCCTGATTTCCTTAGCTTCAGTGCCCTTCCCTCTTGGCATTCCCACAATTTATCTTCCCCTTTCCTTCTCTCCCTGGGGTACACCCTGTAGAAAACAACAGTCAAAACAACAAATGTGGCAGAAGGATTGAACTGAACACTTCAATCGTTGTTTTATTTAATTTTTTTTGTGGGTTTAGGGATGGGTTTTGATATAGTTTCATTACTGTCATATCTGGATGGCATCATAATGATGAACCACTTACATTTCCAGCCCTGCTGAAGACAAAGCCAACAGTTTGCTGTAAACAAAGATCAGATTCCACAGATTAAATTCAAGCTGACATTTTTTTCTGAGCTTTGTAAGTCTGCCCTTGCTGGAGATTTAGCCAAGGGAGATCACATCGTTTATCTTGTCCCTTTTGTGTTATTCCAGTAAAACAAAAAAATTTCCAGCACAAAAATTATTCTTTGCAAAGGAGAGTGGGAGTTCAGCAGTTGAGAATTTGCATGAATATCTCATATTTTCAGAGTGAAAAATTGGTGTTTTTTTACTGTAATTCCCTCAAGACAAACTGATAACAGCTACAGACCCCTAAATGAATTTTATTTATGGAAGTTGAAGACAGATACATTTTCATTTCCAGCAGTGAGGCCCACTCAGATCCATGTGGGAGCACCATGATATGCAGGCTGATGAAGAAATGGAACTGTAGAAGGTTTTTTATGCACTTGTGTTAAAGCAAAACAAATATTAGAGAGTCAGCTGTTTCCTTGTGTGATATCTGATGATCACTGCTACAATCTAAGGTTTACAGCAAAACAGAGAGGAAGGGAAAAAAAGAATAAAACGAAACAAGAAAACCCAAACAAGTCCTAGAGAACTGTAAATCATGCAAAGCAAGAGAGGGAAGGAAGGGAGGAAGAAGGAAAAAAAAAAAAAAAACAGGAATGGAGGCAGAAGGAAATAACCCAGGAAGAGAGGCAGAAGGAACAACCCAGGAATGGAGGCTGAAGGAAACAACCCAGGAATGGAGGCAGAAGAAAAACTCCAGGAATGGAGGCAGAAGGAATAAAAACAGGAATGAAGGCAGAAGGAAAAAAAACAGGAATGAAGGCAGAAGGAAAAAAAACAGGAATGTAGGCAGAAGGAAAAAAACAGGAATGGAAGCAGAAGGAAATAACCCAGGAATGAAGGTCAGACTGGCAGAGCTCTGGAGGAGGAATTTTCTTTACTTAAGTGATTCTGTAATCCTGGACACAGCAGTGCCACCATCATGGGCTGCCACCAACACACCAAAAAAGAGGGAAAATAGGAAAAATGTGAGGAAGGGCTTTATTAAAACCCTGATTGCCTTCTCTTTTTAGTTGCTGCTTTGTGGTTGACTTGGTTTACCACTGCAGGTGTGCTCATGAGTGCCTTTATCCTGTGATTGACAAAACAGGCACAGTTCACCCATTTACCAAAATAATTCTATTTTTACACCTGAACTCAACTCTGAGTCATCTGACACCCAGGTTAGGCCAGCCAGAGCTAATCAGCATCTCAGAAATACTCACAAGACAGCTCCCAAAAATCAAACAGGAATTCCTGAGAGACAAAATAGGCTGAGTCCTTCAAGACTGACAGTTACATAACCCCTGTTAAAATCAGCAAAGAGAAATTCTTAAATAGCCTTGAGGATCACAGTCACGGGGCTAAAGTTGCTTCTTGTGTGAGGGAAAGCAGACAAAAGAGTTTCTTCCTGAATACAGTTTTGGATTTGAGGAAGCCTGCGTGGGAAGTGGGCAAGGCATGAAGAGCAGCCATGTGCACCACATTTTTCATCAGTGTAAAGTGGTACAACTCCATTTATTTTAATACAAAATTTGCAGGTGCAACTCCATTTATTTTAATACAAAACTCACTAGTGCAACTCAATTTGTTTTAATACAAAATTCACTGGTGCAACTCCATTTGTTTCAAGACAAAATTTACTGGTGCAACTCAATTTATTTTAATCACTGCAGGATCTGCCCCTGCCATGCTTTGCACATGAATTAGAGGCTGTCTCGTGTAATTTCCTTGTAAATCCTCACCTCATCCCTGGAAGTGTCCAAAGCCAGGTTGGACAAGGCTTGGAGCACCCTGGGACAGTGAAAAGTGTCCCTGCCCATGGCAGGAGGTGGCACTGGTTGATATTTAAGGTTTCCAACCCAAAACATTCTGGGATTCTGTTTCTCTAAATGCCTTGCCATTTTCAGCTGGCACCGAGGAGGTGAAAGTACAGAGAAAAACCAAGTTTAAATTAACTTTAAATTAAGTCTTGGGACTTTGGATTTCATATGACTTTGGATTTCATATGACTTTGGATTGAGCTCTTTCTGCAGAAATAATTCTCTAATAAGGAATACAATGCTCCATGCAGATTCATCAATGGCCCAACTTTCTTGCAGGTGGAAGAGGCCAAGGAAATAAATAGAAATAGAAATAGAAATAGAAATAGAAATAGAAATAGAAATAGAAATAGAAATAGAAATAGAAATAGAAATAGAAATAGAAATAGAAATAGAAACTGATCCAAAAGCTCCTTCCTGATGTCTCCATTGCTGCAGAGTTTTGATGGGAGCAGGAAAGCCTTACCTGGCTGAGGCAGGGGGGTGTGCCTGGGTCAGGCTGTGCAGCCCAGCTCGTCCGTCTGGGAATGGCACCTCTGCTTTATGAAGTGGTAACAAATCCACGAGCCCAGACACAAATCCAGGTTATAATGGCTTCATAAATTGCCCTGTGACAGATGACATGAAGCAAGAATTGCAGGGCATGCTCTCGGGGCAATGATGGGTGTGGGGAAATGTAATGGGTTGTGACCTGAAGGAAAGCAGGTTAAGATAAATGGAATTAATTAGCCACTGGTAAGGCTTTAGAGTGCTCTTGCATTATGTTTCTAAGGCACGATGGGTGCAGAACAGGAAATTAACAGGAAAATGTGGGTTTGGGACCCCTTTTTCCTGTGCCTGAGGCAGGCACTGGCCATGAATCCAGTTAAATTGATCTGCCTGTGCTGTTAATAATACATTTCTACACTTACGAGTTGAAGCCTCTGAAAGGTTCATCATCAAGACATAAGATTACTATTCCCATGAAGGTCTTTTATTTTTCATAAGTCCTGATAGATCATAAATTGCTTTCACAGAGACTTTCACAGTGGAGTCCATCGTGGGCCCCTTTGCTCCTGTCAAGATGGCATTTTAAGAATTTCTTCAATCACATTTCTTCATTCACAGATATTGTTCCTAGCATCCTAAATTTCTGTCCTAGGAGAAGCTGCAGAACCACTCACTAGTGCAGCAATTTATTGTTGGAAATTCCCTGCTTGTCACAGCCTGTGATAGGGAGGGAAAGAGTCAAAGGCACCCAATTGATTTAGGAGGAATTTTCTCGTTTGGGTTTTTGAAGACAATTCACTTTGATTATCAAACATAAACTTGTGGGGCTTTTTTATAGCCCACCTGTTTGAACCTGGTCTACAACTGCAATTAAACTGAGGGAAGAAATTAAAGTGATGGCTTTTTGCCAGGAAGTCTGGCTTGTTTGTTTTTAATTTGCTTTTTTGCTGTTCTTACACAACAGGTTGGGTGTGCTAAGCCTAAGTTAGGATAAGTTAGTTTCTTTTTCTTTTTCTTCTTCTTTCTCTTCTTCTTTTTTTTCCTCTTTTTTCTCTTTTTCTTTCTCTTTCTATTTTTCTTTCTTGTTTTCTCTTTCTCTTTTTCTTTCTCTCTGTTTTTCTTTCTCATTTTCTTTTTCTTTTTTTCTTTTTCTTTTTCTTTTTCTTTTTCTTTCACTTTCTTTCTTTCTTTCTTTCTTTCTTTCTTTCTTTCTTTCTTTCTTTCTTTCTTTCTTTCTTTCTTTCTTTCTTTCTTTCTCTATTTCTCTTTTTGTTTTTCTTTCTCTTTTATCTTTCTCTTTTTCTCTATTTTTATTTCTCTTTTTCTTTCTTCTTTTTCTTTCTCTTTCCCTCTCTCGAGGACACAGTCTAGGGGTGGCCTTGGCATGCTGGACTTACAATAGGACTCTATGATAATGAAAGTCTTTTCCAAACCAAATGATTCTCTGCTTCTGTGAACTAAAAGTTAAGTTAAAAACAGAGAAAAATCCCCTCTGAAAATTGAAAACTTGTTTGGAAACTGAGTCCATCCTGACATCTCCATGCACAGAAATTAATGGGCCTTGTTAAGCCATGGACAAAGCAGTTAGAGTATAAAATTATTGGGAATTTCACACTTATATTAATTCCAGGGCCATTATAGTGAGATGGGGAATTAACCATATGTGTAGCCTTACAAGCAGAGCAATTATTTGGTTACTGGATCATTATTACAGATTTCATTATGCTTTGGTTAAAGTTGATGTTTCAACAGGAGGGGTGAGGTGGTAACAGCTCAAAAGCAATGTATTCCTGAATTTAATTATGATTATGAGTGTCTGAAGTGGAACTATAGTAATGGACATGTAGGCTTGGGCCAGTCCCTGTGCTGGAAATTCTTAATTTCAGCATCTCCAAAGCAGGCAATACCTGCCCAGTGCTGTCCCATCTTCCAGGTCATGAGTGGGATCTATGAAAAGCTTTTAAATAAGGCCAAGGAATCCTCTTTGACCAGGCTGGGGAGAAGATCAGCTCTTTCTGTGTGTGCAAATGCAGCACCATCAGTCAGCAGCCCTTCCACAGGTTGTGTCTTCTGGGCAACATAAAACAAAAGTGCTGGGTAAATCTGTCACTGGGAAAATGAGTTTTTATCAGTCTTCTGTGGAAGACACCTGCAGGAACCTCAGTGTAAATCTCTTCCTGCTGCAGTGCTGGTGATAGTCCAGGTTACAGCACCAAAGAGCCTTAAAGGAGCATTTTGAGGTCTCAAGGTTTCATGACTGATGGATTGAGGCAAATCTGAGCCCACATTTTTGCTGGATGCGCCGTCCCAACTCCATAAATAATGCCAGGAGCTGCATCACTGACCAGGATTGCATGGGATGTCTTCAATATATCTTTAATCTGACTTCAAGAAGTCTTGGTGCCCTGCCTCAAGCCTTCCACACCTCAGGAAGCCACAGAGTTTATGGTACAAGGGAGGAATGTGGGGTCTGCAAAGGGGTTGTGTCCACACACAGGACCTTTAAAAGGTCCCTCCCAACTCAAACTATTCCATGATTCTGTACAGGGGAGGGGGATTCTTGTGACTGGGGCTGTGAGACTCCAGTGCTCCCAGTCCAGCTGTGGCAGATTGTGGGCTATCAATCACTCAAGTGCTCCTTTGTACTTCTGTGGTCTAAATCCTTCCTGAACCCAAATCCTAAACCTGCAACAAGCCCTATCCCTGCTAAAGAAGGCAAGAGAGGCTTGTGCTGGCATTTCTGTGGAGTTGATTGCCTTTTTTTATAGAGTTTTGTTGCATTCACAGGAGGTTGATCATGGATGTGTGTGTACCTCAAAAACTCAGAACAATTCCTGTCCAACTAAGCTGTTCTTATTGAGCTTGATAAATTCCTCAGCTGGTCCAGACTGACTAATTTCAGGAGTTATGAATGAGTTACTGCCACTGAGGAGGATGATAAATGTATATTCAGTGCAGATTCAGCTCTGAGCTAATTACTGCCTCCAGCATCTGAACTGTATTTTTATAGGTGGGTCATAAAACTGATGTAGTGACCAGCTGACTCACCTAAAAAATTAAAAGAAAGATATTTTTCTCAGGGCTAACATTATCCAAAAGTAAAATATGGGCACAAGGAAAAAGCCTGGCAGGGTTGTCTCTCAGCCTTCTTGTCCCCACCCTTGTGTCCCTTCTCTTTGGTTCTTCCTCTTGAAAGCCCTTGAGCAGGTCTAAGACAGGCCCCATCCTCAAACAAATCATCTTTTTTTTTTTTTTTTTTTTACAATAGAAATAATCTTTTCTTTTACAATATTAAAAATTAAATTTTCTTATTGGCTGTGAGGAATCTGCAGAGAAGCACAAAAGTGTTGGGCTCCAAGAGTTTGTCAGGAGGAGTCAAGAGCCCAGTGCCTGTTGGCTGGAGGCAGAGCCCTTGCCAGAGTTCAGCCATTGGAAACACATGTGGAAAGGGATGGATTTTCATGGGAAAAGCAAATGACACATCCCTAATGCAGCTCTAAAGAGATGAACAAGAGAGGAGCCACAAAACCAAGGGAAAAACCATCTCACTGCCACATCTGCTGTGGACACGAGCACAGCAAGATCCCTGAGGAAAGGCAAGGAAATAATCTGTAAATGAGCCTGTGGGAGAAGAGAGAGTAGCAAAAGCAGTGATGTAATTCAGCTTTTTCTCTTGAAAATGTCTGCTCTAAAAATAGCCCATGTTAGTCTTTCAACAGTGACACATCGTGAGCTCTGCTCTTTGTGGAAAAAAATAAATTCTAGAGATGTAATGGCTCATCTCTGCCCTGTGCCTGTCATCTAAAGGGTAAGAAATCTTACATAAAGGAGGATTTTATTCCCCAGCATTAAACCGGCCTCTCTGAGGCTGAATTTAATCAATCAGGAAGGTGGAGACCCATTACCAAGTGCTGCATGGAATAAGGTCTCCAAAAGCCAGGAAGGGCTGTTTTCCAAATGTGCCACTGTCAAACAGGATCAATGGGATCATCAGCAATCAAACTGCACCTCTCATGGAAATCTGCTTTAAACTTACCCACTTTTGGCAGCACTAGCAAGCCCAGACAGTGGAAAAATGTCATTATTTAATTTTAAGGAGAGGACAGTGCATCCAGCTCTCTTCCAGTGCCACAGGGGATCCCTGGCTGCAAGGCATTACTGCCATGCACTCAAAATGCTGCACAAAAAGGTCTTTTCTCCAGGTAAAACCAAAAATTCCAAGAATGGTAGGAACTGCTCAAATAAGCAAATATCCCTCAGCCAGGAGTAAAGAATTGACCTGCTACCCAGGAAGAGAAGAAGTTGCCAAAACCCAGCTGCTGCCCATGTGCATGGAAAAATAAAACAATAAAATAAATTAATTAATTTAAATTATAGAATTATTAAGGTTGGACAGACCTAGGGTATGATCAGATCCAACTGCTAACCATGATCCACCTCAGCTTTTGTGACAAGTCACCACCCCTTTAAGGGAGGAATTAGGGCCAGAGACTGCCACAAAATTGATGTTTGCCAGTGCTGGGAGAAGAGGGAATGGCTTTGGATCTGCAATTTCTGCTGCCACAGCTTGAGTTCAGCACAGCTTTCTCTCTGTGCAGCAAGAGCTCTGCAAAGTCAGGCTGGAAATCCCTTCCTGAGGGATTTCCTTTCCCTTCCTGCTGGGCAGAAACCACGTGCACTGCTTGTGAGCAGCCTTCCCTCGTGCTGTGCTCCTGCCTCTGCCATGAGCTCAGTGCAACCATGCAGAAGTGATCCCCTGGTGCACAGTCCCCAGAGGAAATCCTTGTTTTACACGCAGGTGGTTGAGATGCATCAGATCTGCCCCCTCAAACCTCGTGTCTTCCCGGGTTTTGTGTGCTTGAAATGGCTCCTGAGGTATTAAAAAGTCTTTTTTCCCAGCCCCATGACCAAGGTTCTTTGGCTTTGCTTTTCAAGGCTGTTTATTTTCTCTTAGCTATGACATTTTTTCTCTGACCTGCTGAGATCTGTCCAGCAGGTCAGTTCATGGCACACTGACCGCCCTTGGGGTGGTGTTATCTTTTTATACTAAAACCTACCTGTACTTTATTTACAATAATTTTCCAATACCTATCACCTATGTTAGACAGTCTGTCTCTACTCTAAACCAATCCAGAAGTGCCGCCATCACAGCAGAAGATGGAGGGCAAGAAAAAGGAGAAGAAGGACAGGACACACCCAAATCCCTCCATCTTGCCTCTTGAACTCCCATTCTAAATCCCCAAAATTCTACTTTTTCACCCTGTGACAAATTCACTATCATTCTACTCAAACCCTTGTGGCTTGTAACTCCCCACACAAAGTTGGTGATTGTTTCCATGGGCTAAAATCAAAGGCACAGGTGTTTGTGACTCCGTGCCAAGGGCTCTGAGCCCCTTGCCAGGGTCTTGAGCCATCCAGGGCAGCCAGAGGAATGTCCTGGGTTCCAGCAATGTCTCACCTGGGAGCTGCTGAATTAGGGCCAAACACCCACAGAGTGAAACCATGAAGGAATTCACTCACACACAGATCCCTGCTGGCTGCAGACAAACCAAGCAAGCTTTGGGGAAAAGGAAGGAGGGGTGGCAGTGTCACACAGCCACGTGCACACAATATCAGGGAGAAACCAAGGGTGTGGGGATGTGTTGTATTTGCTGGGATCCACAACAAAGGGAGGAATGATGAATCTGACTCCATGTTCTCAGAAGGCTAATTTATTATTTTATAATACATTAAAGAATGCTTTACTAAACTATACTAAAGAATACAGAAAGGATACTTACAGAAGGCTAAAAAGATAATAATGAAAACTCCAGACTCTCTCCAGAGTCCCAACACAACTTGGCCCCAACTGGCCAGAGTGAAAACAACTCCCAGCAGAATCCAATGGAACAATCACCTGTGGGTAAACAATCTCCAAACATATTCCAAAGGAGCAAAACACAGGAGAAGCAAATGAGATAAGAATTGTTTTCCTTTTCTCTGAGGCTTCTCAGCTTCCCAGGAGAAGAATCCTGGGTGAAAAGATTTTTCAGAAATGTGAATGCCACAGTGATGCCATTGGGATGAGGTTGCTGCATCCCCAGCTTTGCCAGCCCAGCCCTGTGCCACCTTCCGTCCTTCAGGCAGCCCCTGAAGTCACGCACAGAATATTCTGAGTTGGGAGGGAGTTTACCTTCCAGATGGTTATCAAGAGCCCAGCAAGGTCCCCAGGGCCAAACACTGGTGGGTTTAGGGGTGGGGGTGGGGACAGTTCCTCCCAAAACACGTGGCATTGAAAAATACTCTTTCCACACTTCTCCTTTTAACCAGTGTTTCGTAGCAACTGCTTTCAGCAGGGGAGGAGTAGAGGGGAAAATGGGGTCTTGTCACTGGTGCTCTAAATTAAAATTGTTGCTCTAAATTAAACATGCTACACGTGCAGGACACCAGGGAAGTGCCACCAACCAGAGATTGAGCAAACTCTTGCCCCAGAAAATGCAGGGTGTCACCCAGGCAGATCCACTGAAAGCAGCAGGGCAATTGCTGAGCCAGCCTCGAGGATGTGTAATGATGCAGTGGGTGCCAAGTGTCAGAAATTGCCCTTAAGTGTCAGAAATTTCTGTTTGTATTTATTTATTTGCTAAGGGAACTGTTCCCATTACCTGAGCTGCAGTGAAATCTCCACACAGCAAGTTACTGTGTTTAATTATTCATTTCCTGAAGGTAAACAATTCACCTTCCCTTTTCAAATCTCTCCCCTTCCAGAGCAATAAAACCTCTGCAAGCTTTTGTGTGCTTGCCCTGCTTCTCCTGCCTATCCTTTATTTTAAAAACACATATCCCAGTCCTTCTTATCCTAAAGAGGAGCAACTTCTTGTAGACTTTTCACCACAGAATTCATTCCATAAGGAGTTCAGGTGCTGCACAAAGCAACCCCAAAGATACACCCAGAGCAAGGGTCACTGGTAATTTGGTGGAAATTTCTTTCTTGTGGGAATGTGCTGCTGTTCCTAACACAGGGCACCACTATGTGGATTTTTTTACTTTTGTTGTTGGTTTGTTTTTTTTTTTTTTGTTTGGTCTTGGTTTTGGTTTTTTGGGGTTTTTTTGTTAAGGTTGGGATTAAATGTGTGAGATGGCATTTCTTGTTTGGACTCATATGTTTATTAGTTCTTATTTACATTACAGTCTCATAAAGTGTGAGTTTAATAGTACTTATTTCTAATGAGTTAAAAATGGAGCTGTATCTTTTTTATTATAAGATATTTTTAAGTATAAACTGTCTAATCAAGAAATGACACAAGTTATTTTTACTTTTAACTTAAAAACTAACTACTCATGGTCTGTAATGCAGATTTTTTTATCTAATTACACAATACTACTTAAACTCATGAAGAAGAAGGTGAGGAAGGACCAGTTTCTGCTTTAAAACCTCCATTTTGCTTTATATCTATCACTATATTCTAAAACATTCAGCTCTTAAGTTTTCCACCCTGTGATATCACACACTTCTACTCAAACTCCACACCCACAATCCCAGTTCTATCATTCCATTTTGGAAGCTTCTCCACGGCCTCAGGTCAATGCAGTGTTCTCTTGGGGGTCAGTGCCTGGCAGCACAAAAATCTGAAATTTTCAGCACCAGGGCTCCAACAGTTCACCACTGCTCATTTCTTCTCTTCCAGGTGGGCTGCAAGGCCATGATGGTTTTCTTCCAGTACTGTGTCATGGCCAACTTCTTCTGGCTGCTGGTGGAGGGGTTGTACCTTCACACCCTGCTCGTCATCTCCTTCTTCTCGGAGAGGAAATACTTCTGGTGGTACATCCTGATCGGCTGGGGTGCGTGGCTCCTCCTCCAGGAGGGGATCTTCACTGGTGATTTTAGCAGGAATTTAGCGCAGATACCTGGGCAGTCAGGTGGGGCAGAGGTGTTGTCCTGGTTTCGGGCAAATTTGGGAGAAAATCTCCAAAAGGGGGCCCCTCCAGCAAGCAAACCCACAGGGCCCCTCTCCCCAGCAGTTTGGGAAGGATTCCTCAGAGGGAAGGGGAAAGAACCTGTTCATTTAACAGGCACAGCACCCCCAGCACACAGAATGAACAATACCGGGTGACACTGCTCTGGAAAAGAATGACAAATTCAGAAAGTCTCTCTGGGGGTGGTCACTCTGTTCTTAATCCCTCAGGCACTGGGGCAGCTGCTGCCCAGAGCAGGCCCCGGGTAGGCCACAGGGTGCAAACTCTCGTTGTTCCCAGGGCCCAGTCCAGAGCAGGTTCGAGTAGGTCCAAAGAAAGGAATGGAAAAACAGCCCAGGGAAAATTCAGACTGCCTAGCTGAACTAACTAATGAGCAGAAGCAAAAACAGGAGCAATAGCAAAGTGAAAAGCAAAGCAAAAAGCAAAAGCAGCACCATGTACTGCCCTGTGTGCCCCTCCAGCTGTGGGGGAGTGGCTGATAGCAAAACCAAAAAAAAAATTTCACTCTTCAGAGCCAATCTTGAAGGCACAGAACATGATATCCAGCATAAACAGAACACAGGAATGGGGATACAGCATCATAACATCACCCTAGCACAGATGTTGTAGGCAGCACTCAGCCCCTCTAAGTCCCAAAAAGGATTTGGGACGGTTGGTGGGTGAGAGTTTGGACATGAGTTCAAAAAGTGCCCAAAAACCCAACTGTGTCCTGGGCTGCATCAAAAGAAACGTGACCAGCAGGTTGAGGGAGGTGATTCTGTCCCTGTGCTCTCCTCATCGGAGATCCACCTGCAGAGATGCAGCCGGCCATGGGGTCCCCAAAAAAGAAGGTTGTGGAGCAACTCTAGAGGAGGTCATGGAGCTGCTCCAGGGGCTGGAGCCAGGCTGGGAGAGCTGGGAATGTTCCCCTGGAGAGGAGAAGCTCCAGGGAGAGCTCAGAGCCCCTGGCAGGGCATAAAGGGGCTCCAGGAGAGCTGGAGAGGGACTGGGGACAAGGATGGAGGGACAGGACACAGGGAATGGCTTCAAACTGACAGAGAGTAGGTTTAGATTGGATATTGGGAAAGAATTCCAAATTTGATGTCATGGATTGATCTTAAGTTGTAAGGATGGATCCCAGCAAAGTAGAACTGGATTGAACCAGACACTGAATTCAGGCCAGCCAGCTGCCCTGAGATCCCATCACCTGTGTGCCAATGCTGATAACCTTCTGCTCACTGCATTGGTGATTTCTCCAGCTTAATGCAAATCCAGTCTTAAACGCATCAAATAAAATTAAACTAAAATCATATAAGGAAAATAAAAAAATTAAATAAAATAAAATTTTAAAAATTTAAAAATTAAAATAAAATAAAATAAAATAGCAAAATAAAATTAGAAAAATGGTAAGGAAGAGAGAATTAAGCTCTTCACAAAGCAACTCACCACTGAATTGCTGACTTATGCAAATTAATCCTACCAGATCAACTTCTTTTATTTCTCCAAAAAGGAAACAGATTTTTTTCCCCTTTTCATACCATGTAGTTGAAGATTTATGTTTAAGTAAGCAAATAACTTTCTACTGCCTGCTCTCAATAGCTGAAGCAGAAATAATTAGAGCAAGGAAGAATATTGAGAAGAAAAAGTAAAATAAAATTGTGCCATGTCCAGGGACATGCCAGGACTCAGGATTTGCTCAATTATCCATGGAGTAACTTCCATGGAAAGTGGCAGGAGCTATGCTTGCCTTCACACTGAAAGCAGAGATGATTCTCCATGCCCTGGGCAGAAGGAGGGATGATGGCAGCAGGTCTCGTTTCAGTTCCCCAGGTCAGACCTTTGTTAAACTCACCTCGTGCTCCAGATATTCTTTATTTCAGCACTGGAGAGCTGGCAGGTTTTAAAGAAAAATGCATGAAGGTAATGATTTAAATCAAAGGAAATTTCTTGCTCTCCTAATGTGTCCTGAGGTCGCTTGGGTGCAAAAGGGCAATTCCAGAACATGGCAAGTGCTTGAGGGATATTTTGGCCTTTCAGTCATCCATCATTTGCAAGAGCATCAGGGATGGGTCTGGAATGGATTATGCATGAATTAATAATTTGGATGCACTAATTAGAGTTTTTACTGGTTTTAGTACCATTGCACTTGGAAATCACTGGTAATAACGTGTACACAATCTGTGAGTAACACAGAGCAAAGAGACATGTCTTTCCTGGAGTATTTCCAACCTAAATCCAGTCAAAGATAAGAGAGAGAAAAGACCCAGCACAAGGATGGGACAAAAGCACCCAAATGTGGCAGATCATGGAGTGAGGAGCAGAGGCAGCTTCACCTGTGAATTTGGCACTCCAGGCTCCCTTACAGGGCAAAAGAGTCCAGGGATATTTCATTTTTATTGTTCTAAATCAAACATTTAATGTAGCTGGATGACCTGTGTGTGAGAAACACACAATTCTGCTCCTTGATGCTGAAAAGAACCTGTGGTGACCTCCTTAGGCACAGGTGTCCACACTGTAGGTGGCTCAAGTGACCCCTGTTCCTTGCATTTCACCCCTGGAAGGTTTTTCCAGGCACTTCAACAGGATTTTCAACATGCTGGGAGCAGTTCCAGAGAGCTGATCTTGCATGGCCACAGGGAGGGAAAGGCAACGATGGCAGTTTGGCATGTGAGGGTTGAAAATTCGAAGTATTTCCCCACCCCTGAGGGAAGGCACCCCTCAGTCACTCAGGAGAGGTGCAGAGGGAGGGAGAGCAGCCCTGAGAAAAGAGGCAGATTTTAAATAATCTGGCAATGAAATCAGGGAACCTTTTGATCATGGTTTCTGACAGCAGCACCATCTCTTCTCTCCTCAGGTGCCCCCTCTGTGTTCATCACTGCCTGGACAATTGTCAGGATTTACTTTTTTGATGTTGGGTAAGCCTGTGCACTCAGCTATATTTCCTTTATAAGGAAATTATATCAGTTATATTTTCCTTTATAAATCCTTTAAATGGCCAAGGAAAGTCCTGCAGCCTTAGCAACCCAAAAAACAGCAGTGGCACCTCTCCTCTGCCACCAGGAGCCAGGAAGCTCTCCAAGGTCTCCCTGAAATGTCATTTTAAGTCAATCACTCCCCCTCTTTACTTCCCAGTGCCTTGGCCAGGATATTTGCAGGGAATTTTTCAGCAGACCCTGATGGCTGCATTTGGCCCCATGCTCAGAGCAGAGCTTTGCACTGTGCAGAATTGACCCTAAACATGCAGCAGGGAATTTATAAACACACCTAATTCTCTCCCACAGGAAAAGGCTAAAAATTCTTTTTTCCTTCTTTTTTCTCAAGCAGATTTTAGGATCTGTTCTTCATCCTTTTTAACTTAGCAGCAGCCTTTGATATTTTGTATAAGAAGCAGATAGAGTGCAGCTAAGAAAATGAGACACCACAGTTATCCAAGGATATGTGCAAGTAAAGAGGATTTGATCCCGAAATCCTCATTCTTGCTTTTATTCAAGCAGTCAGACTGCAGTAATTGGAAAGGGGTTTATAGGAAAACACCCCAGAGAGAGGCAGAATCAAGTGCTGATTCTGTCCTGTGTGCATTCCCTCATTTCTTGCATTTGCATCCTGGAGTTAAATACATTTTCTCCCATGCATTCTTCCCCTCCAAATGTGTCCTGATTTGCCCCTTTTTCACTACAAGAAGCAGCTCAGATTTCTCACTGCATTTTTGATTTATAGTCACGCCAGCACATTTCCTGAGGGCAACTCACTTCCTTTATGGTTTCACTCTATCTGCATAAAACTGACCTTATTTACTCTGTTAATAAATAGCCTCTACAATGAGACAGAGACAGGAGCATTTAACCATTCTGGATGCCAGTTTTTCTTGCTGTATATTCCCGTTAAGCTCCAAAAATTCTTAATAAAAATACAGAATTCTTTGCATTTTCTGGGGGCTTTAAAGCCCTACATTTTTGTGCTGAGTAAAACAGAGCATGAATTTACAGAATGTATTAATACCTTACACAGATTTTTTTTTCATTATCTGGAGAGAAAAATTACAGGAAATAAACCCTAATTAGGTAAGATTGATTAAATAACACTGAGACTTTATTTAAACATTCTAACTCCAAGTGCAAGTGACCTTCATTCAGGCTGTCTCAATTGATTTCAAAAATGAAGTGCACTAGACAAAATTAGGGCCACTTTAATTCTAAATGAAAGGGCAGCACACACCTAACTGGAAGCATCTGTATGTGAGAAATTTGCTCCATCTCCCTGCAGAGTTAGGGCAGATTCAGTCAGTGTAGTCCACAGAGTGCAATTTTTATCACCCTAAAGTGATAATTAAAGTGATCCTTAATATAGGTCTGAGGAACTGTGCCCTAAAAGTGCCTCTCTTCATCTCCTCCTGCCTTCCCTGCCAAAATTTGGAATTAGAGGAGCTGAATCTGGGTGAAATTGTCTGCAGTAGGCACCACTAATTCATTCTTACATGAAAGCAGCCCAATTTCCATGAATGCTTTCCTAAAAATGCACCTTCTGTCACCTGGCTGTGCAGATAAAGGTGTCCCAAGCAATATCAGTCATTTCCATATCAGTCCTTTCCTCTCATTTCCTCCTTGGCTTTAAAATGCAGTCCCAGGTGAGGGGTGGTGTGTGCAGACAGCTCTGGCTTCAGGATGAAATGAATCCCACCCTGGACCCTTTTTCAACTGTTCTAACCCCATCCATAGCTCAGGTGCAGCTTGCTGGATTTATGGGACTAACCCCACCACTAGCTGGTATTTTTTTCAGAAGGATGTGATGGTTTTTTGGGTTTTTTTTCTGCTGGTGCCAATTGCTCTGTGCTTATCAAACCCCCTCCATCCAGAATGGTGGAGGGCCCTGGTGAATCTTTTCATAGATTTTGATAGATTTTCATGGCTTCCATAGAATTTCCCTGCAGCAGAGCTCAGTGTAGGAGAAATTAAGAAAAATCACCATCCACCCCCACATCCATCCTGCCTAACATCCTCCAGCCCATTCTATGGCCAAGAGGAAAAAAATTGACATTATTTCTGGGATATTTGGTACCTACCAGTGCTCACAGCAAGTTTTGGCAATTCCCAGTCCATACACAAGGTTTAGTCCTCTTCACAACCCAGACTAGCAAAACTGAGCTTTTAGGGGAAAAAAGAGAAAGCTACAGACCTGCTTTCTTGTTGTGCTTGATGTTTTAAGTCTGGCTTTGTTTCTTTTTAGGTGCTGGGAGGAAATAGTGGAATCCCCATTCTGGTGGATCATTAAAACTCCTATTTTGGTGTCTATTTTGGTAAAGTATCAGCACGTTCTGCTGGCTGCAAAGCCATCTTTAGTCCTAACTGGGGAGGGGTGAAGGGGTGTTGAGAAATGTCCTTAAACGCCCATGCCAGGTAAAATCACACTGTACAATGAACATCTGCTTTAAGATGAGGAAATTCCTCCTGTAGATAAGCACCCTTACCTGCAGCATTGACCACAGGAGGAATTTGAATGGCCAGTCCACCAGGGTGGAGCTGATTTGATGTAGCTTTGACCACCTCCATCTCCTTGGTGGGGTGGCGACCATGGAGAGATGGAGAAATGTGGTTGGACATCCAGGAAAAGCTCATTTTGCCCCAGGAATCAGTGAATTCCACCAGATGACCCATTCTAGGAGGGGTTCTGTTTCTCTGAGCTGACCAGGGTGACTTGTTCAGTTGTAGATGTCAACAATACAAATTAACATGAGTCCTACCATGAATTTCCACTTAGATAAAAAGGGAGTAGATGAATTCCCTCAGGAATTTGCCTCTTTCATGCAGTACAGAGTTGCATTCCAGCTGTGTATTTTTGGAGTAAGTTCTGAGGAAATTTGGCTAATTTCCAGAAAAATCAACAGAAGTGTTTTATTTTAATTCTCTGGATGTGATCAATCCTGACCATAGGAACCAGGACACTTCTCAGGATCTCTGGGTCCTTCCATCCTTGTTGAACATTGCTCTGTTGGGCATGGTTCCAAGCCTTAAGATCAAATGAACTGGAGTTAAACTTAGTTTTGAGTTTTGTTAAATGAAGTTAACAATGTGAGAAGGGAAGCAAAAAAGAAAATGCAACCGAAATCAAATCAAATATATCTCTTTTAAACAGAAATCTTTCCTTAGACATCCATCTTATTCCATGTACATTGTGACTTTTACAAGAAGACTTTTTTCTATTTTTCTGTAGCATTTATCATGCAGGGATTCCAGACTGAATGTTTCAGTAATGACATCTTGCTCTGTTTACCTCACTGGAAAGAAATATAGTCCTTAGATGACACATCTCCAAATATGAATATCATCCTGGAAAGCTATAGATAGCATTTTCCCTTTCCTGAGATAAGCTTTCAGTCAAAAAACACACCCTTTTATTCTCCTCAGATCGATGGGTCTGTATTTTCTTTTGGCCAATCAATCTTTTCCTCTTTGCCAAACAGAATTTACCCAGCAGTTCCTGATTTTCCTTTAGCAGATATCCTATAAATCTTTCCTAAATGAAGGGCATGATAGCCACTGGCTGATGAACAGCAGGTTTCTCCAGGGGGTAATGCAGCATTTCCTCCAAATCCATGGGAATACAGCTGATATTTCAGTGTAAGGAAGAAATACATATACAAGATCTGTAAGATCTTTAAGGTACATGAAATATATCTTGTGTACAAAGAAGAAATGCATACACGAGATCTATAGGATCTTTAAGGTTCAGGAGATATATCTTGTGTACAAGGTGTTAAACACTGAGAACACATTGATTATTTTGATTGCATTCTAGGGATAAAAAATAATCTAAACAACTCTCCAATATCCTGATTCCTGTATTTTCTGCCATGGAATTCCAAGGTTATACCAGGCCCATATACACACTCCACTCTGCTCTTGACCTCTCCAAGCCAACACAGTCAGAATTTAATTGTTTCATTCTTGCCTTTCTTGCAGCAGCTTGTGTGTTATCCATGATCATTAGTGTAGTTGATCTAGATAATGCTGGTTTGGGGCTAATAAATTTCACTTCCCACCAAATCAGACACGCAAACCATTTTTTAAGGAAATAAATACAAACAGAAACTGTGATAAATTGCTCAAAGTAGGTAAGAAGTGATTAAGCAGTGCATCATAACCAAGAAATGCAATGGATATCCAATGACTCATAGGCTTTGAAAAAAGTGTCTGTTTGAGAGATGGGCTTCAGTCTGTTTTATTCATCTATTGTTGTGATAAGTATAGGAATTGCTGGAAGAAATCTTATCATCTATTTTTGCGGGGAATCAGATTGGCTGGTTTAACACAATCCCTTCCAGCTGCTGAGCCTCTGAAAACCAGAATCATTTGCACATTCACTGACCATGAAAGAATAAAGAAAGAGGTTGTGTGCCAAACCGTAGCTGAACTAAGTCCCCAGAAATCTGTCATTGCTTTTCTGTTTGTGTTGCATGAGTAACAGGATGACTCAACAGAGAGGACCTTGAAAGAAGCAGATTTGCATTCAGTTCATGCCATCAGGACATTCCCATTCCTAGCTCTACACCTTTGCTAAATAAGGTTCACATTGCTTGAGTACATTGGTGGGGCACTGTGAGATTCTGGGGTGAAAAGAACCATCTAAAACCTGGGTACCCGCCAGGCTGCTCTGGTCTAACATCCCAGGAGGGAACATTCCCCGCTGCCTTGGTGAGGTCTGTCCCTTGCTGCACAAGAAAGAACATGGCAAATATGATGCCTTGGAGTGGCTTCCTGAAACAGAGGCTAGACAACATTAAGAGAATAAAAGTGGGTTTTTTTTAAAGGCCTTCAAAGGTTCACCTTGGGCAGTCAGAAACCTCTGAGAGGGGCTACACCCAGGATGGATGATGGTCATGAGTTTTTTATACAGTTACAAGTTTGGTCCATTTACATACCAGGGATTATACTGATGTCTTAAACAGCTGGAAAGGATGCTAGGCAGAGTTAAGGGGAATAAAGAGGATATTTACTGAAGAGCCTTCAAAAGTCACACCTTGGCAGTACTGGAGCCACAGTCATGGCCCTGCCCAGATGGCTCCGAGATGGAAGCAAAAGAGGGCTTGGTCACAAGATCTCATATTTTTATAAGTTCTGGCTCATTTGTATTTTGGAGTTAATTGTCCAGTCACAGCTCCAGCCCATAAAGTCCCATCCTCCTTTTTCTCTCTTCAGCCCACGTTGTTTATGCTCTTGGGCCTGAGATTTGGATCATATGTCCTTGGTCCCCAGCTAGACAAGGAATTGTTTTGTCTGCCTACACTGTGAAGAGAGCCCACCATCCCCTAATATGAAACCCAGACCCACACACTAAAGCAGCACAGAACCTGAAAAAATTAAAAAAAAAAAAAAAAAAAAAAAAAAAAAAAAAAAACCTAAAACCCAAGGCATCAAATCCTCCAATTACAGCTTCAGGTAATTAAGTCATATACCCCCAGTCTGCTCATTTCTGTTTATACTTTTGAGGGCCTGAGACAGTCAGGTGTCCCTGAGTTTCAGACCAGAGAGGAATTGTTTTATCTGAATAAAACAGCAGACCAGAAGCTGATAGGCTATGGAGTTTTAGATCTATACCCTAAAGCAGTACAGGATCTGAAAGACATAAAACCTAAATCCTATGGCAACAAATAGGATTGAGCAGAGGCCTGCTGGAGTGGATCCTGCCCAGCCATAGCACTGAGAAATTCTCTCTGGTGATGGTGAATTATTCATTTCATCTGCCTAGAGAGATTCTCACGTTTATGAAAGGAAATGCCAATTTTTGACTGGCTTTGGTTTGGTTTGGTTTGGTTTGGTTTGGTTTGGTTTGGTTTGGTTTGGTTTGGTTTCCCTGGCTCACCACGCTCAGCAGATGGCCCCATGCCACTGCCTTAAATCGGCCTTTGCTGGGTTCAGGGTGTCCCCAGCAGGCTGCTGGGTCCCAGATAGCACAGTCCTGTTTGGGAGACTGTCTGAGTTCCCAGGCAGTTCTCAGCCACAGGCAACCTTAGCAAGCTGTCCTGGTTTAGGGCAAATTTGGGAGACAATCTCCAAAGGGGACCCTTCCAGCAAGCAAACCCACAGGGCCCCTCTCCCCAACAGTTTGGGAAGGATTCCTTGGAGAGGAGTGGAAAGAACCTGTTTATTTAACAGGCACAGCACCCCCAGCACACAAAATGAACAATACTGGATGGCACCACTCTGTCACTGCTCTGAAAAAGATGACTCATTCAGAAAGTCTTTCTTGGGGGTGGTCACTGTTATCAGTCCTTCTGGTGCTGGGGCAGCTGCAGCAGCCACAAGGTGCAAATTCTTGGTGTTCCCAGGTCCCAGTCCAGAGCAGGTTCGAGTTGGTCCAAAAAAGGAAAGGAAAAACAGTCCAGGAAGGAATTTGGACTGTTTAGCTAAACTAGCTAATGAGCAGAAGCAAGAGCAAGCAGAAGCAAAGCAGAAGCAAGAGTGAGAGCAAAGCATAAAGCAAAAGCAGCACTATGTACTGCCCTGTCTGTGTGTCCCACCAGCCGCGGGGGAGCAGCTGATAAGAAACCAAAACAAAACATTCACTCTTTAGAGCCAGTCTTGAAGGCACAGAACATAATATCCAGCATAGCCAGAACACATGGATGGGGATACAAGCGTCATAACATCATCCTAGGACACAAGCTGAAGCGAGATCATCTCTTTAGTGACTATCAGCTCTTTGTGATTTCAGCCCTTCAGCTTGCTGGGTGCCACAGCAGGCAGATGCAGGGAGAGAGAGGAGAAGGCCATTTGGAGTTCCACAGAGATGTCTTTATTGAATCTTCTGAGAAGGGTTCCAGTGACAGCTCTTCTGCCAGAACCAGGCAAAACCAGCCCTTTATATAGGGTACAGGGGGATCAGAAATGGCCCAATGGCAAGGGTTAAAGGAAAGTGACCTATAGGGTTACAGAGAGATAAACAAGGGTTCCAAAAGGCAAAAAGGGGCCTTTCTAGCCCATTCACCACCACTTGGCATTTCCTGCCTTCAGGCTTCTGCATGCCACGGGGCCCTTGCAGAGCCAGGGCCTGCTACACCGCCTGGTGAGCCACCGGGCGCCACACGCGGCTCCTCCCGCGCGCGCTCCAGGACGTCGTGCAGGTAGAGAGAGGAGAAGGCCGTGTGGGGTTCCACAGCAATGTCTTTATTGGTTCTTCTGAGAAGGGTTCCAGTGACAGCTCTTCTGCCAGAACCAGGCTAAAAAAGCCCTTTATATAGGGTACAGGGGGATCAGAAAGGGCCCAATGGCAGGGGTTAAAGGAAAGGGACCTACAGGCTTACAGAGAGATAAACAGGGGTTCCAAAAGGCAGAAAAGGGTCTTTCTAGGCTATTCACAACTCTTGGCATTTCCTATCTTTAGGTTTCTGCACACCACAGGGCCCTTGCAGACCCAGGGCCTGCTACACCGCCTGGTGAGCAACCTACAGGGTTATAGAGAGACAAACAGGGGTTCCAAAAGGCAGAAAGGGGTCTTTTTTAGCCCATTCACCATGACTTGGCATTTCCTATCTTTAGGCTTCTAGACCCAGGGCCTGCTACACCGCCTGGCGAGCCGCCGGGCGCGCTCCAGGACATCGTGCAAAGCTGTGCTCTATGGGCTTGACATCATCATACTTGGGATGTATGACACAAAGTCCCAAGCAGGCTGATGTCAGGCCCAAGATGCCATCATCCTGTGTCGGTTTTCCATGTGCTCCCTGCCCCAGAGAAGGGGCTCTCTCTGCTCATGGCTTGTTAAACGGCAGCTCCTTCCATGGCAAAAATCATTCCAGTGAGAGGAGTTTTCCTCTAGTGATGGGCTCTTTTCCCTGGAGGAGAATGCTGATGTTTTACCCCTCTCTTCCCGTCTCCACAGGTGAACTTCATCCTCTTCATCTGCATCATCCGTATCTTAGTCCAGAAGCTGCATTCCCCAGATGTTGGGCACAACGAAACCAGCCAATATTCGTAAGTCCCAGACCTTCCCAACCCTATCCTAAAAGTGTTTTTTGGGAAACCTGCCTGGCTGCTTGATAATTCTTCATTGCATCTTGTTTCATGATTGCATCTGTCTGCACTGATCAAAATCAATTAATTTTAATTGCTTAAAGCAGATTAGAAATCAGGAGATGGAGCATTTACTAAAAGAGCTGGTCAGGTTTTATGTCAGTTTGTGGCAGGTGAGAGGGATTTCTCCTGGGATTAATGATGAAGAAATGAGAGTAATAATAATGATCATGAAGCCAAATATAATTTTTCTTTGAATATTTAATGTTTATTGGATTCTGAAGGCAGAAGGACCCTCATGTAAAACAAAAAGTTGCTCTCCACAGTATAAAGCCTTTTTTTCCTGATCCTCATTTTTAAAAAAAGAAGAGATCTAGAAAATTACCATTCAGTAGGATCTGTGACAAATTTTCCTCATCCTAAAAGAGATCTCTAAACAAGATTGGATTAACTCAATGCATTTCTCTTCTCTTTTGAGAAAGATCACTGGCTTAGAAGTTTTACTTGACTTAATACTTTTATTCCAGGGATATGAGGTTGACCTTAATGGGGCTTTATATAATGAACAACATGCCAGAGAGATCAACATCTCTCTCAGTGGCCAAGGCTGGTCTCAGCTGCAGTATTTTAAGAGTGAAAGAAATGTCTATTTGCATACATTTATTCTGGCTTCAATACAAATAAAATAAAAGTCCAGACCAGGTTATTTTTGACTCTTCCCACTGTTCTGGCTCCGCTTTTCAGCTATCCTTGATATTTATTAAATGTTTCCTAGAAAAGAATTCAATAAAAGATCCCAGTGTCTGCATGGTCACTGCTTGTAAATCTTTGTCTTCTGAGGGAGCTGTGCGTTTGGGTACCCTGAAAAATCTCAGTTCATCTTCCTGCAGGATGGAAAAAAGTAACAATATGTTCCTTAAATCCTGCCCAGCCACAGTACTGAGACTTTCTCTCTGGTGATGGTGAATTATTCATTTCATCTACCTCAAGAGATTCTCAGATTTACGAAAGGAAATGCCAGTTTTTGACTTTAATTTTCCTGGCAGCAGCCAAAGCCAATTACCTATTTTTCTGTCATCACATCACAACATTACCAGACCCTGTGCTTTCTACCACCTGCCCTTCTGGATTTCCAATTTGGAATTTTATCTTCACACCCCAGGTTTACAGCAGGTGCATAGATTAAATCAGCATATTTAAATAATTTCTAGTACTGAGCATTGTCCTGGCACTGCCAGCTCCTGTTCACATCAGCAGAAGTGCTGCCAACATGCACCTGATGAGTTGTGCTCAGATTATCTCAGAGGTCATGCTGGGCTTTGGGTTCAGGACACATTTTCCAGTGAGGTGGAGCTGCCAGGAAAGCTCTTTTTGCCTTGTAAACACACGTAGGGCGTGTTGGTAAAACACAGAGCTCCCCTCACTGACCTGCTCTACAGGGGCTTCTGCTGAAGGACAACTGATCCTGACATCCACAGATGCTCACCTTCCTTCACCACCTGCAAAGATGGCTCAGTTCCCCTAGGGAATGAATCAGTTGTTCACTTCACAAAATTATAGAATCCCACAACATTTTGGGTTGGGAGGGACCTTAAAGCTCATCTAACCTCCTGCCATGGGTAGGGACACCTTCCTCTATCCCAGGTTGCTTCTTCCAACCTGGCCCTAAAATTTGAGGTTTCCAAGCCACATTAGGCGCTTTAGGACACTTCCAATCCTTGCTTGGACCTGTCACACAGGACATAGGACCTATGGGACACTTGTCCCCTTGTACAATGGCACCTGGCCACCAGCCACATCTGGAAAACTCTGTTGACTGAATTCAGTGCAGTAGGTACAAGACACCACACTTTCCAAGGAAAACAAATACTAAATTGTCTGAAACTTAAGTTTAGATCCCACCAAGGTGAGTTCTCAGTGTGGTCCCAAGATTTTTACTTTTAGGCAGAAATCTGTGGAGACTTCTGGGGTTTGACTGCAGGATCCAACAGTTCTTAGCAGAAAACTGCTGCTGAAATGCTGAGGGAGCTGGGGGTGTTTAGCCTGGAGAAGAGGAGGCTCAGGGTGACCCTATTGCTCACCACAACTCCCTGAAAGGAGGTTGGAGCCATGTGGGGATCAGGCTCTTCTCCCAGGCAACAAGTGACAGGATGAGAGGAAATGGCCTCAAGTTGTGCCTGGAGATGTTCAGGTTGGACATCAGGAGGAGTTCCTTCACCAGAAGGGTTGTGAAGCATTGGAAGGGGCTGCCCAGGGAGGCTGTGGGCTCCCCATCCCTGGAGGTGTCCAAGGAAGGCCTGGAGGTGGCATTCAGAGCTCTGGGCTGGGGACAAGGTGGGGATCAGTTGGACTCAATGGTCTGGGAGGTTTTTCCCAACCAAATGACTCCATGATTCTGTGTGCATTCCTCCTGCCAAATCTGAGATAAATCTGTTTTAAACTAACAGCATCCTGGATAGCTCATTTGCATTTCTCCTTCCTTCTCATGTGTATTTTATACTGTTTATTTTCTACACACACAGCCTGCTGACAGCATTGTTCAGCTCCATAAGGTCTGAGCTTAGCTGCAGGCTGGAAGTTCAGGGGTGCTGCTGACTCCCTCATTAATGCTGCAGGCAGGGAACTGGGCTTTCATGTGCTGGAAGCTGTAAAAACAAGTCTCCCCAAGCAGTTTTCTGGGAATGACAGGGACATGCGCAAGAGTGGGACAGCAATATTTCAGGCAAATGGAGTTTGTCTTCTGCCACAGAAAACTGGAGCAAAATTTATCTCTCCATTCTGTCCGTGTCTGTGGATCAATATTGTCATTAAATTCCTCTGAGTAACTTTTCCATTATGATTTCAAGGAGCATGACTGAAATGTTGGTTCACTCTTGCCCAGTCCCAAGGACAGGAGCAGGTTCATGCAGGTTAATGGACACATGTTCTCCTAAAATTACCTGTCACCAGGTGTGACAAGTCAGAGAGTGAAGGTCTGGGATGTGCTGGGAATCAGAGTAATGAAGGTTTTGAGAATCCATGGTTTCCAGCAGATTTAACCAATTTCAGACAATCCCCCAAGCAGTTCTGCCTCCTGCACAGCCAGGCTGGAGCTTCCTGGGAGAAATGACACTGGGACTGGGTGCTGATTTTCCTGAGTGCAGTGTTTAGGTGGTGGAGTCTTTAAAAAAAAAAATCACAGAGCCCTTTTCTTGATGCCAAAATAAAATCTGAAACTCAGTATCTGGTGAAGCTCAGTGTTGGGAGCAGGAGAGTGGTGTGAGGTGTGCAAATTGAAGGAGAAGGCTCAAGTTTTGTCATTTATGTCCTTTTCATCACCACAGTCCAGCCAGGAGGGAAAATCTTTTAATTAAGGGCCCAGTATTGTCTGCAATGATCAGATGAAATTTTCTATTCCCACTGGAAGTTGCAAACAGCATCTCTGTCAATGTGGGACACAAAGGTAGCACCACATCTCCTCCTCTAGGCTGATGTTCCTCAGAGAACTCTGATTTTGGATCCCCATGAGCAGGGATGTGCCTGCTAGTGAGGGATGTGAGAAAGGCAAACTCCTGTAAAGTTCCTCATCTCCCTGCAGGCTCTCATTTTGCTGGGATGAGCCACAGCCTCCAATCACAGCCTTATTGTTGAGAGGAGAGCCAGGGAGAGCCACAGAGGGGCTCTGGGAGGCACAGGGATGAGCATCCTCTGCACAGAGCTGCCACATCAGCCTCCCAGGAGGCTCCTGCAGGTGCCAAATAAATGAAGATGGCCTGAGAGCTCTGAGCCTGATAAGGCTTTGGAGGTGGAGGGGTTGCAGGTGGAAAAATGAATATTTCCGACATCCCATTTATTTTATTATATTATTCCAAAATAATATTATATTATTCCAAATCCCATAGATTTATTCCATCCAGAAGCCTCTGAGAGAGGAGGAGATATCACAAGATAGGAGTGACCAAGGGAGACAAAACCCCCACAAGCATCCTTAGACCCTTGATTTCATTTTCTTTCTGCCAGCTACTTTTCAAATAATGATTACATTTAATACATTATCATCTCTTCCTAATTAAACCCCTGATTACCCAGCATGATGCCATTAAGCACTAATGCTGTTCATCCCCCTCCTTTGGAGACATTCATTGTGCAGTAGCCTGTCATTATTCCCAGCTAAACATACCATTTCCCTCTCAGAAGCTGTAATTTTCAGAAATCCCAGGCAAACAAAGACATTGGTAGATGATGATTTAGCTTGTGGAGATGAAAAAAAGATCTCTGGTGGGCGGGGAAGAAGAGAGGAGGGAGAAAGAAATACCTCCAGTGGAGCTACTGGGAATAAAAATGTCACATTTTATGGTGCCACCAGGTCTGAGATCACCAGCCATCTGCAGTCTGTGGGACAGGGAGAAATAATAAATTTTCAGGGTTTATTTCAGGGCTCAGCTGCAGGATTCCTCAGCCTCTTAGCCTCTTCCCTCTCCCCTGGTGGCTCATGTTTGTCTTTCCAACAGGAGGCTGGCCAAGTCCACTCTGCTGCTGATCCCTCTCTTTGGCATTCACTACATCATGTTTGCTTTCTTCCCTGACAATTTCAAAGCAGAAGTGAAGCTGGTCTTTGAGCTCGTGGTTGGGTCATTCCAGGTAAGCCACCATTTGGGTCACCAGGTTTGTCACCAGGGAGAAATGCAAAGAGCTGTACAGGGGTTTTTTTCTGGACATGCCCCATATTGCTCTTGTACCTTTGTGGAAAATCTACTCACTCCAGCCTGGCCAGGATGAAAGATAAATTTATGTTTTGCCTTCCAGAAGGAGATTATCTTCCCCCATTTTAGGAAATTAAAAGAAAATGTTCCTGTCTACATTGATGTCTCTGTGTTTTTTCATACTTTAAGGAGAAAAATAAACAACTCAGTTCAGTTTTTGTATCACTGACATGTCCAAGGCCAGGGTGGATGGGGCTCTGAGCAGCAAGTTTCATTCAGTGGTAAATTATTAACAACCCTGTCTGCGTCATTATCACTGCACATCTGGCACCTGGAAGTGTTCAAAATCTGTGCGGATGTGGCACTTGGGGACACGGGCCAGTGGTGGACTTGGCTGTGCTGAGGGAATGGTTGGGCTTGATGAACAACTCTGTGGTTGTGTGATCTCTCCTTTGGGAGATGAATGGATCTACACTCTGTCTGCAGTGCTAAAATCCTGTTTTCTCCTTTCCCCAGGGGTTTGTGGTGGCTGTGCTGTACTGCTTTCTCAATGGAGAGGTGAGACCAGACCATCAGAGTTTTTTTGGTTAATGTTTGCAGCTAGAACAGAATGAATGCATGTGGAGAGTGGTATCAGATATCAGAAGGCTGATTAATTACTTTATTATACTAGATTATTCTGTACTACATTACACTATATTACATTACATCTAAACTGAATCTACACAAGCACTCAACTCAACTGCACAGCATCTCCTGACTGTCAGTGACAGTCCCAACACACACACCTGGATCCAATTGGTCAATTAATCAAAACACACCAGAATCCAATTACCAGTTCCCTTCAGGTAAAAAATCTTCCACAGTGCATTCCACTTGTGAACAAGAGGAGCAGCAATTGAGATAAGAATTGATCTTTCTTTCTCTGAGGTTCCTCGCTGCAATTCCCAGAAATATCCTTGGGAAGTTGTGCCTTGCTTTTCTCTGTGAAGAGAAATGTGACCACACACAGTGTCAAGTTGCATCAAGGGAAATTTAGGTTGGGTATTAAGAAAAAGTGATAAAATATTGATAAAGTTCTGGAATGGCTGCCCAGGGAGGTGGTGCAGTCCCCATCCCTGGGTGTGTTTAACACAGCCTGGATGTGGCACTGGGTGCCAGGGTTTGGCTGAGCTGTTGGGGCTGGGTTGGACTCGATGACCTTGAAGGTCTCTCCCAACCTGGTCATTCTGGGAGTTCTGTGAAACACCAAGTGATGCCCTGTGCTGCCTTTCCTCTTTCCCATGCCCAGGTGCAAGCCGAGCTCAAGAGGAAGTGGCGGAGGTGGCACCTGGAGCGGTTCCTGGGCTCGGACATGAAGTACCACCACCCTTCCCTGGGCAGCAACGGCACCAACTTCAGCACCCAGATCTCCATGCTGACCAAGTGCTCGCCAAAGACGCGCCGCTGCTCCGGCTTCCAGGCCGAGTTCTCCCTGGTGTGAGAGGCTGCCCAGGCACTGAGCATCCCAAACTGAGACACGAGGATCCCCGGGAATCAGTGATCCCATGAGAAACCCCTGTGAAATGACCTGCTCCACATGAGCCAACAGAGGACACACAACTGGAAAAGCCGCTGGCGTCCAGGATGAGATCGGACGAGCCAAGAGGCAGAGGAACACTTTTGCTCTTCCTCTTTTCAGGCCTTTCACTCTTCAGTTTCGAGCCCTCAGGGACTGATAACTCTGAGGAATTGTCCAACTTAAGCTTCAGTTTCAAGCCCTCAGGGATTGATAACTCTGAGGAATTGTCCAACTTGCTTGAGGACAGCCTGGGAGATGCTGGTGTGACATAAATAATGAAGTACTGGGGGTAAGGGAGGGAGAGCCTCAGTCCTTGGTGGCTTTACCAGAACTGGCATCTCTCAAACAGACAAATTGCACTTTTTTTTTTCTAAAAAAATGAGCCAGTAAAGGAGAGACAGAGGCAGGAAGCAGGAAAAAAAAAAAAAACAAACCACCAAACATATGAATGTGCCAAAATTCCTGTGGATAAGAGGTGATGATGCAGCACCAAAGATGGTGCTGGGGACATGGGGAGAAGGGACAGGAGGAACATGAGCAGGAAGGGAGAGGCCAGCACATGGCCCCCACATTTTACACAGGTGGAGATGAAGCTGCAGCACCAGGAGAGCCCCTCAGAGGATGTCCCAGTGTGTTCTGCTATTTCCCCACCACCCTTGGGAGCAGAAGCTTTCCAGGAACCCTGTGGAAGAGCAGATCACTGAGAAGGAGCAGCATGAGGACTGTGTTGGTGACATGGTGTTTTGCTTGGTTGTGTTCCATGAACAGGAAACTCGATTTGCATGTATAAAAAGCAGGGCCAGGTGCCAAAAGCAGAGCACGGCTGTGTTTTTTCATTCTCTTTAAGTTGTCCCATAGATCTCGGTGCATGGATGCACCCAGGCTCATTAGGGATCAGGGGGAAATAATTGGGCTGTAATTCATTTGCACTTGCTTAGCACACATTGTCAGGAAAGGGAAATACAGGGCCCTGTAATCCTTAATTGAGTCAGAGCTGCCATAAGGAGCCACTCTCCAGATGAAAAAAAAATGAGTGTCACAGCAGCAGGTGAGATTGCTTTCATCAGGACAAGGTTGTCTCAGCACACAACTGGCACTCCAGGAGGGAGGAAGGAGTGCAGGAGCTATTAAATGGATTTCTTCTTCAGCTTTTCTGGGAAACTTTCATCCTATGTGAAGGCATTGCTAGATATTTAAGATGTGTGTGTGCGTTTTACCTCTTTTCTGAAGGCCTTTTAGTTTCCACACAGGGGCAATTCCTACTTGAAGAATGCACATGGATTCCATTAAAACCAAGGGAGAATGTTTTTTTTAATTCTTGTTTTTGTGGTGGAGAGGCAAAGGAGAAATGTTAAAGCCCAGTCCTGCTCATTTGAGGCAACCCCACAGTCCCAAACTCAAAATACAGAGATACAGATGCTCATGTCTGTGTCCCACTCAACTGCATCAAGTGGGGTTGAAAAGGTTTTATGCTGAGGGTGAGAAATCCCTGCCCAGCTCATGAGTACCCTCAGTAATTGGGTAAATCCTACTAAAACATGTCCTTGTGAAGGAGTGTCTGGGTCACCAACACAGGCACCTGGAGAGGGAGGTGAGCTCCTCTTTTAGAGCTCAGAGATCTCAATTTCTCTGCTTTATTTCTCCACAATGAAATGAAAGTTCAATGGAGGGAAGCACCTGCAGCCTGGTGGGGCTGGGGGTTATTGGCCCTAAGCAAAGGATGCCAGCAAACCACACTGAGCCCAGGAGGAGAACTTGCAGATCCAGCTCCTTTCTGAGTCCTGACAGGGCAGTGTTCCATCCATAACCATTCCCAGAGCCTGTTATCAGCTCAGCTGGGTTCTCCCAAAGTATTCATCCAGGTTTAGGACTGATAACAGTGTGGTGGGCTGCAGTCATGAGGAGCTGTGATCCACCACGGGCAAAGGTGCAGTCCTGAGTCTGCAGGGAGCCAGCTCAGACCTGTCACATGGCTACCCAGCCTGCAGGTCCTAAAACATCAGGAAGACATGAAAATTCCTGGAATTACAGTGCTGGTGATCCCAGGTGTGGGATCACACCTGGTGGCCAGGTGTGAGCCAGCTTTGTTATGGCTACTTTGCACTGAGCCCACATCAACAGTGAGGATCCAGCTCTGACGTGCCATGAGATCACCAAAATGCAGCTCACTGATTCCCAAAATGCAGAGAAAACAAGAGGATGCTCCAATTTTCCCCACTTTTCTTGAATTGAAAAGCCTTTATGCCTTGACACCCCTCAAACAATATCCCATTAAAATCCAGAAGGTTCTCAAAAGCAAGAACCTTTGAAGTGGTCCTGAGCAGAGTTCAAGAAAAATTTGTATGATGCTCTCAGGCGTTTTGTGTGGCTTTTGGGGTTGTCCTGTGGAGGAGCAGGAGTTGGACTCGATGATCCTTGTGGCTCCCTTCTAACTCAGGATATTCTGTGATTCTCTTTGTGTTTGGTGCTTGTGCTGCTCTGCTGAGCTTTTTCAGACCTGGATTAGGACTCACCCAGCAAACACTGGAGAAATCCCCCCAGTACCACCACTTCTGCTGCTGTGCCTGATTCAAAGCAAGGATTTGACCTGCATTTTTCCAGGTGAATGACTAACTTCAAAGAAGCCCAGAAGAAGCAAGGGAAAATTCAGTCTCAGCTTCCAAATTGTTCCACTTGGTGTAAAATGCTTTGTCTCACTGGTTCAGAGTTCTGAAGCAATGTCAGCCTGGGAAAGATTGGATCCATCAGGCTGCAAAGCCATTCTCCCTGTTCATCTGCCATGGTAAATATTTATACCCAACAAAACTGATGGGCTGCAGAGGAGAGACTGCCCAGTCTTGGGAATGCATCCACTGAGGTGTGAACTGGAATTTCAGGTGCCAGCCAAGCAGCAGAGGAGCTGGAGCACAGAGCTGTGGAGCAGAAGTGCAGCACCACTGCCAGCAGCCTCCTTTGTGGGATGTGAGGGAATCCCTTCCCATCTGTTCCAGGCCTGTGAGCCATCCTGTGAGACACACTGAGCATTTTCCCTCTGCTCTTCCCTTTCCTCTCCTTGTGCTCCCTTTCCCTCTCCATTTGCAGGAAATTTGTGTGTTTGCAGTAATTTTTGTGTTCCAGCCCTGTGCTAACCCAAGCCAGCACCAGCCATATGCCAAAGACAGCCAGGAAAGGTTTGCCTTTTGGAGATGTGACACGGAAAAACCCCAGCTGGATATTTACCCTCACCACAGGCTCCTCTGCAGCCTGTCACATTCCCCACCAGGATGTTCTGCACAGGAACCTGAAGATGGGATCTTCCCTAAGCTGAGGAGCTCCTTCAAAAACTGTGGAGTCCATCAGCATGCCAGAGCTGTGCCCCCAGGCACCCTGCTCACAATTATTTCATCACTGAACATCCAGCCATGCCTCCTTTCTGCTGTCAGGGGTGTTTGAGGGGTTAAATGAACCTGCTGAATGGACCTGCTGAGACAGGCATGGCAGTGTCAGCAGTGCAAAGCTGCCAGCCCAGCTGTGTTCCAGGAAAACACAGGAGCTGGGGGTGGAATCACTTCATAAAGAGAGAAATCGTCTCACTCTGGGGACGTGAGCAATCAAGAGAATGATGACATTGGGATTGGACCCCGTTTGACTGGCTTAGTGCAGGAATTTGGCTCCAGAACTTGGCCTGGTCTACTCTGGTTCTCATCCAGCTCATCAATAAAATGCAATTCAAGGACTTCACTGCAGATGACAACGTGGAGCAAGCTGTCCTGGCCCCATGACCTGGCCCCACACAGAACACAGCTCAGCACTTTTGCTGCTTCCCCACCCAAAACAGACCCCAGCAGGGAAATTGCATCCATTTGCTGCATCAAAGATCAGAGGTGTGCCTCTGAAAATGTATTAAAGGAGAAAAGGAGACTCAGGGCTGCCCCCATCACTCTCTGCAGCTCCTGAAAGGTGCCTGTGCTCAGCTGGGGCTGGGCTCTGTCTGCAGCAGCACTGACACACCCAGAGCACACAGCCTCGAGCTGCACCAAGGGAAATACAGGTTGGATAGCAGGAAAAAGTTTTTCACAGACAGAGTGATAAAGTTCTGGAATGGCTGCCCAGGAGGTGGTGCAGTCCCCATCCCTGGGTGTGTTTAACAAAGCCTGGATGTGGCACTGGGTGCCAGGGTTGAGTTGAGCTGTTGGGGCTGGGTTGGACTCGATGGCCTTGAAGGTCTCTCCCAACCTGGTCATTCTGTGAAAGCTTCTTCTGCCTCTGTTAAAAGGCACAGATGTGCTTGAGGATCATGGATTTGGGCTCCAAAACTCTTTATATAAATAAAGCCAAATTCTGATCCTGCTTGCACCAATCAGTTCATGGCAATGACTCCTGAATTACACCAGCATTAAACTGGGATTTGCCTTCAAAATAATTCTTTTTTCTTCATTCTGGAGCTGTTTACTCCCTTTTCACATCAGGGACAGAGTAAGCCCCTCCTGTTCTATACTTCAGGGATTGAATTATTAAATTTATTCATAAGTGTAGAACAATTAAAATATAAACAATAAATTATTGTCAAGGTCTAGAGGTAGCAGGTTCAATGCTAACATTAGACTGTAGATATTTCTGTTCAGCTGGGACCTGTGTTGCTTTGTGACCCTCTCACAAACAGTAAGAAATGAGAATATGACCATGTTTAGGGTTTAGCAAATTAATTCTGTTGCAGAATTTTAGAGGCATTAAAATCAAGCAAGTTTTTAAAATCAGAGTTATGTATGCAGGAGCAACAGCATTACTGCAGTTGTGGAATGAAAAGTGGAAAAGACCAGAAGCTGAAAGATCTGAGCATTTTGTTTTATTTTTGGTTTGTTTGGGGTTTTTTGCTAGGAAACAAGTCATGCTTTTCTCCAGGAAGGTGTTGCTGGAGAAAAGATATTTTATACATGAACAAATCATCATATTTCCTTTTTTCTCTCTATCCCACTGGGTTCCCATTCATCTTAAAAGCAACGAGGGTCATGTCTGTGCCCCAGGGCAGAGGGGTTAAACCCAAATCTCTGCTCCAATCTGATGGAAATACTTTCAGAGAGAAATGCACCCGCTGATTAATGAAAGGTTGATGGCAGTTTTTCAAAAGCAAAATGAAGTTCCAAAGAAAGCTCAGGAGGGAATGAACACCATTGGCTCCCTGGCAGGGATTAAAGGGGTTTGGGGGGATTTTTTTTGTCTCCATTCCTTCTAGCTTCACCTCAGGGTTTAAACAAGGGGAAAGGAAACATAGGGAAAGGAAATACAAAATAATTTCTGACCAAAAGGGAATATCTCAAACTGGGAAGTGCCAATGTGTGTCTCCATGAAGCTTATGTTACTCTGAGCACACAGGTGCATCTTGGTTTGATAAATGGCCTGTGGAAGCACAGGAGGACCAGGAGCAATGTCCCGTCTCTGGCAGGTGAATGCAGCCCCAACAGGAAAGCCCACATGAAACATTCCTCCTGCTGTGTCCCACTGGGTGCTGGGCACAGCCCAGCTTCCCTCCCAGCCCTGTGCTTCCCCCCCGTGGCATCTCTGCACCCTAAATGTGCCAAACTCCTGGGGACAGGCATTGCAATCCTGAATTCCCTGGCCCACAACGCAAATTTGCACTTTTCCCACTGCAGTGCTGATGGGGCCAGCACCACAGAGCTGCTTCAGTGGAGATGAACCTCAAAGAGCAGGGGCTCACACACCCCCACATCCATCCAGAAGGGCTCTGCTGGCATCACTCAGGCACTAAACTGCTGGAAAAAGGGAAAGATTCAAGTCCCAGACTGGCAGGGCTGTGGTAGTGTGCACAGGGGTCCCAGGATGAGGGAAGAGATGAGAATCTTGACTCCATGTTTCAGAAGGCTGATTTTATTATTTTTTGATATATATTATATTAAAAGGAAATTATATACTAAAACTATACTAAAGAATAGAAGAAAAGGATTTCATCAAAAGGAAGGAAAAGGAATGATGATAAAATTTTGTGACTGACCAGAGAGTCTGAGCCAGCTGGCTGTGATTGGCCATTAATTAAAAACAACCACATGAGACCAATCACAGATGCACCTGTTGCATTCCACAGCAGCAGATAATTATTGTTTTTCTTTTCCTCTGAGGCTTCTCAGCTTCTCAGGAGAAAAATCCTGGCAAAAGTATTTTTCAGAAAATACATCCATGACAGCAGGTGGAGTCAGATGTCCCAAATTGTGGATTTCAATCCATTTCCTTTCAGTCAGTCAGCTTTTCATCCCCTCTCCAAACCCAATATTTGCATTTTAGTCTGATGAGGTTCAAAACAGTGACGGACCTTGTTATTATGTATAATTAAAGTGACTGACCTCATTATTTCCCCTGGAGACCTGTGCAGATGCACAGATGGCCTTTAATCTGGAGTTTCTTGGGAGCACAGACCATCTTTTCCACCCGTTCCTGAATGTCCTAACTTGCATGTTGTCCTATATCCTGAAGAGCCATGGGTTTGAAATTCTGGTCATTTCTAGAATACTGTGAAATCACAGGGGAGAAAACAAACATTTGGGACAGGTCTGTAAGGAAAATAATGCCCACTTGTGTTCTGAGGGCCAGACCCTGAGGACACACACTTTGGCAGCAGCAGAGCACCAGTGTTTTATTCCCAAGTTTTGTGGATATTGTACATTTGTACATAGAGGAAATCTGAAGAGCACATTTAAAACGAAAAAAAAAAAAAAAGAATAAACACCACATTTTTGATACTCAGATGATGATGATGATAAACCGAGTTCAAAAAGGCAGTTTTGAACTCCAAAGTGCATTTTTCAGAGCCTGTTTCAAACACCTCAAGCTGTGGGTCAGCAGCTGGTGCCAGCTGACCCTTCTCCCTCCAGCTGTGAACTCCTCTGCTCTGCCCTCCTGTAAATTGGCTTTGGCAGCAGAGGGTGATGGGCACGGGCTGTGAGCAGAGATCTCTGTCTCCGTGGGCTTCTCTGTGCCAGGTGCTTGTGATGTACCCTCCATGCCAGCAAGAACAGGCTTGCTTGCTCAGCACAGGTGAAATCTCTGCCTTGTTCCATGGCCTTTTGCCTGATGTTATTTATTTTTGGTCTGACTCTGTACATATGCAACAAAATGGCTATATTTTATTTTTTTCTTTTAATTGTTTTTTTCCTTTGTATTTGGTTCACCTCCTTGCTTCAGAGGGGGTTCTTCTCTGTGGTTGACACTGCTGGAAACAAGCAATAAAACCATCGTGAAGACATTGTGCCTGAGGTGTTCCACCTGATATTTTAATTTATTCCTCACAATCCTGGAGAAGACATAGAGAAGGAAAACTAAGAAGGAAGTTGTGAGCTGGGGAGGTTCTTGCTTAGAGTTAAGCATAATGACCTCATAATTTGAAAGGTTAACCAGACAGACCAAATCACTCTTAAGATCAGAGAATCATAGAAATATTAATGTTGGAAGGGACTTTTAAAGGCCATTTAGTCCTTTAAAGTCCTTTAGACCTTTAAAGGCCATTTAGTCCTCAGACAGATGCTGGGTTGTCCCAGGATCCCAGGGACATGTGGCACAAAGTGAGCAGTGACATCTTCAAGCAGATGGGAGTTCTGAGGAGACCTTATTTGAGAACATCAATGCCAGCAGAAGAACCAGTGCCAAATCCAACATAATTGACCCCAAAACCTCCTCCACTGCACGAGCTGGGTGCATGGATGGTCCTTTGGAGGCAGGACTGATGGGTGGAGGTGACAACCATGAAATCATGACCACACTGTGATCATTTTGTCACAACCCACAGGTGTGAGATGATTCCTGCGTTCACATGAACGTACAACCCCACACACAAATACAGACTGCTGCTGGAATATCCTCCAGCAATCATCTTTATTGCTCAGGACAAAGCACAAGCCTTCCTCTGTGCTGGAGAAAAGCCCAGCAGGCAACCACAAGTGAACCATAATTGTTCACATCAAAGACATTATTTGATGCACACGAATATCAGGCAGTGAAAATAGATCTCAGCAAGAGGTCAGTGAGCTTTTCCATGTCCATAGGGCCAGTTTGGCCACTCATCCCCTCCTTAAACTGATTTACACCCAGTGCTGACACTGCTGATAAAGGCCAAACCTTCAACTGGAAATGACAGGTCCAGGCTATATTTGTCCCTCTTTCTGCATGGATTAACCATTTTCATTTAAAATCAAGGGGTCTGATGCTCTGGCCTGTTCTGAGAAGTGAAGCTGTTTGTGTTGACTTCCACTGGATCTCTCTGTGGGTTCAGCCAGAAATCAGGAAAACAGCTTGTGAGGGCTGGGGAAAGGGAAAAGCAGACAATTACATTTATTCTGTGTCTGTAGAGGTGAGGATAATCCCAAATCCACCAAAAAACATCTTCCACGTGAGAAACCCCAATCACTGCTCAGAAATGAATGTAAGTGGGTTTGATGAAGGTCACCTGAGAAGTATGGAAAAAAAATCCAGCCCGACCCTCGTAGGTCCCAGCTGTGTGTCCTCTGTGTCCCTCCTGGCTGGCAAAGAGCAAGGCATGGCTTTTCTTAGGCACACACCATTATTCTGAATTTGATGGAACATGCAACCACAACCTCTGGAAGGTTTTGAGCTTGGCTTTTAGGGCCTCTCTGTGTAAATTCAGTTTTCATGACTGCAAAAGCATCTTTCTCTATTAGAAAGAATCATGTTTTAAGATGGCAAACGACATCCTCTTCCTTTGATCCCCCGTGGTTTCCAAGGCAAAATACCAGGATGAGGAATTTTGTGATCTCCATGACATTAAAGCAATTTCCCATGTAGTGGATCAACCCTAGTGGTTAAATCATCTTCCCTCCACATGCAATTGGTTGTATCTACACCCTCACACTGGGGATGTAAACTGGACTGTGCCTCAGTACAATCCACAGAGGGAATTTGGCTGTCCTCAGCTCAGAGGGCTGTCCAAGGATCCCAAGGACAGGTGGCACAAGGAGCCTGGGCATGGTGTCACAGCTGTAACACTTTCTGAAAGCCTAAAATCCTCTTCTGCCACTGGCAGTGCTCACAGGGAAATCATTCCTCCCGTAGAACCCCTTTTGCATTTACTCCTTTGTTAGATCATAAGAACAAAGGCAGGTGAGTGGACCAAGTGGCTGCAAGCTCCATCCAACCTGGCCATTAATTAAAAACAACCACATGAAGCCAGTCAAAGATTGGTCACTGCAGTCATGAACACTTCCAGGGATGGGACTATTAATTCAACTGGGTTGAATTGTCCTGGTTGACAAACAGGAATTCTGTCATTTAATATCAGCTCCAAATCAAGGAAGTGGCTTTTAAAGCACAGGGATGCCAATATTTGATGTGAAATAAACTAGGGTTGAACCAACACCCACAGATTTGTCTTTTTCTCCTGAAAAATGACTGCACCCAAACATAATTTTTTTTTTACCTGAATTCACTTGTGAAACTCATTTTACAAAGGAAGTAAAATACCAGCAGCAAGACCCTGACACTGAGTTGGGCACTGCTGCCAAGAATCTGCCTCCCCCAGCTCTTGCAGATTTATTGCTCTGGGATATCTAATTTAATGGCTGTTTCTTATCAGCCACTTAATCCTGAGCTCTTTGGCGTAAAGCCATTAAAATCCATAATATTTCATTATGTCCTATCTGCTCCCAGCTAAAAAAAGTATGGGGATCTGGTAGAAACATGATCTCAGCTGGCAGCGATGAAGGAATTTATTACGTGGAATAGATTTATGTGTGAAATGTGATTTTTGGGTTGGAATGCATGCTGGCCTTCATTCCATCCCATCGAGTATTTCCCATCAAGTGTGATCTAGCTGGCCACTAAATTCCAGCTCTCCTCATGTCTTCTTTAGTTCACAGGTAGGAGTCTAGAAAGGGGGCTCAAGAAATTCTGTGGCTTTTGAGAAGATTCCAAACACGTTGGTCCATGATGGGAGAAGGTCCCTCTTGGCTGAGTGGGAACTCAGCCCTTTCCCAGCTGGTGATGGTCACATTTCCAAGGACCTCTTTGCAAATCACCTGATTTGGAGAAGACTGGATGGTTTTATTCTCCCCCCGCTTCCATTACTGGCCAGGAACCCTCAGTTTCTGAGACAATTACTGTAATTTTGGCCAGAACTGGGCAAGGATAAAGCTTGGAATAAAAATTATAGAGTACAACTCAATTCTGGGCTCTCAACAGCTCCCCCATCTCCAAGGAAAGATTTGGAATGCATCAGCTGGATCAGTGATTAGGGCTTGTGTGAGGAACTGATTGCATTTGTTTGGCTGCTGGGGAGGAAAGGAAAAAGGAAAAAGGAAAAAGGAAAAAGGAAAAAGGAAAAAGGAAAAAGGAAAGGAAAAAGGAAAGGAAAGGAAAGGAAAGGAAAGGAAAGGAAAGGAAAGGAAAGGAAAGGAAAGGAAAGGAAAGGAAAGGAAAGGAAAGGAAAGGAAAGGAAAGGAAAGGAAAGGAAAGGAAAGGAAAGGAAAGGAAAGGAAAGGAAAGGAAAGGAAAGGAAAGGAAAGGAAAGGAAAGGAAAGGAAAGGAAAGGAAAGGAAAAGAAAAGAAAAGAAAAGAAAAGAAAAGAAAAGAAAAGAAAAGAAAAGAAAAGAAAAGAAAAGAAAAGAAAAGAAAAGAAAAGAAAAGAAAAGAAAAGAAAAGAAAAGAAAAGAAAAGAAAAGAAAAGAAAAGAAAAGAAAAAGAAAATAAATGGATGGCACTGCCTTCCCCCCACTGACTCATCTTAGTCAGGGCAACTAAATAAAGTGAGAGCAACAGTTCAGATCAAGACTGAGTCCTTGCTTTGGACAACCTGCTCTGGTGGAAGGTGCCCCTGCCCATGATAGGGGGTGGAACAAGGTGGTTTTTCAGGCCCCTTCCAACACAAACCATTCTGATATTTAATACCCATCTGCATCAGTTAATTTTTTCTATGTACACAATGATTTATTTGTCTGTAGTTATAATACACAACATTCTCATGGCAGGTGAGAAACACAAGTGTTGTTCTGTGGAGCTCAGGAGCAGCAAGAGTCAATGAGCACCTTTTCTAACATCAAAAAAAAAAAAAAACCATGTATAGAGCTCAGCAACTCTCATCATTCAAATCCCATCTAATTACAGTGCAAAATGTAAATTAATGCAATGTTCTTTGGAGAGCTGCTCACATCCATAGTAATATGCCAGCTCTGGAAGCTGCCCAAGCCTTGAACAAAAGTGAAATTCTTCAGACTCAACATCAAGTTCTGTGGTCTGTTCACAGGGAAAAAGCATTTCAGGTGTCATTAAGGCAAAGTTTAAAGCAGGAATTGCTCCAGCAAGAAATTTCCAGGGAGCTTTTGAGATGGGGTCCCACACACACAGCTGGACACATCTCTTGTCAGGAGGTGAACAGGTCCTTGAGGAGCCAAGGGCTGGCACACAGGCTGGAAGCACTTCAGCAATGAAGATAAATGAGAGTCCTCATTGTTGTCATCTGGCTGCCGAAGCTCCCTACCAAAGCTTTTACATTTCAGGAATAAAACAAAACAAAACCAAAAAACAAAAAACAAAACAAAAAAACCCAAAAACAAAAAAAAATACAAAAAACACCCCAAAACCAAATTAAAACTAACACAGCACAGCTTGGTGAGGTGGACAATGAAAATTTCCCTTATTATGAATTCCTGTTAATTCTGAACCCTGATTTAAAGCTGTGAGCACTTCTGTTGGATAGGTTTGCTTTCTTCACCCAGTCTTAGCAGGGTGAGCACAAATTCCTCACATCAGAAATAGATCCCAAAAATAGAATTCAGCCCTAGAATGTGGACAAACCTTCCACCCAATGTTTCTCTCCTGAAAAACAACGTGTTTCTACAGAGAGAAGCTGAAAAACTACATTTCACTGCACATAGAGCAATGGTAGTTTCCCTCTGCTGAGTGGGACAGGGTGTGAAAAACTATTGTCAGCTTTGAAAACACAAAGAGCATTGTTGTTTTATTTTTACACATTTGTTATTTTAGTATTGACTTTCTGGGGGAAAATCTTCTCACCTGCTTTTAGGTGTCAATTAAGCAGCTATTAATGCCAGAGCCACTCATTGGAACTCATTTCTAGGGAGTTCTTGTCAATGTAGTTAATTCAGTTTAAGGGGAAATTCATCCGTGCGGGTGCAGCAGATAAATTTATCCTCAATTTAAATATACTTAAATAACTGTAGGTTGTCTGATTTAGGACTTGGAAACTAAACGACAATGAGAAGAGAAGACAATGAAATTCCCAGTTTTTCCTCTTTGAAAGGGGCAAAATGTGGCCCACACAAAGTCCTCGTCTTGCTGAATGCATTGCATGGAAACCATAAAGGAGGGGTTTAGGGACTCCTGATGAGTGTGAGCTCCTCTGCAAAGGTCTAAGGTGATGACTACAGAGGAGCTGCCAAGGAGAACCTGGACTGGCAGGGCTTTATCTTCTTTTCTGCCTCTGTCAGGGCTGGGATTGAAAGTGCTCAAGATGATATTTTGTGTTCAGACTCAGATATTTATTAGTTCATATCTATGCCACAGTCCTACAAACTGTGAGTTCTGCAGCACTTCACTAACAAACTACAAAAATGGAGCCCCATCTCTCTCTCTACAAGGTCTTTCAAGGATAAACTGCCCAATTAAGAAATGACTCCTAAATTATTTTTACTTTTAACCCAATAACCAGCCACTCATGGCCCACAATGTGGACTTTTTTATCCAATTACACAAAACCACCCAAATCCATGGAGAAGAAGGAGGAGGAGGAGGAGAAGGAGAAGGAGGAGGAGGAGGAGGAGAAGAAGAAGAAGAAGAAGATGAAGAAGAAGAAGAAGATGAAGAAGGAGAAGGAGAAGGAGAAGGAGAAGGAGAAGGAGAAGGAGAAGGAGAAGGAGAAGGAGAAGGAGAAGGAGAAGGAGAAGGAGAAGGAGAAGGAGAAGGAGAAGGAGAAGGAGAAAAGAAAAGAAGAAGACCAAGAAGACCAAGAAAAAGAAGCAGCAGAAGAAGAAGAAGCAGAGGAAGGAGAAGAAGCAGAAGAAGAAGAAGCACCCTAAAACCTCCATTTTGCTTTATATCTATTACTGTATTCTAAACCCTTAAACTCTGAGTTTCCCACCCTGTGATCTCACACACTTCTATCCAAACTCCACACCCACAATCCCAGTTCTGTCATTCCATTTTGGAAGCTTCTCCACGGGCTCAGGTCAGTGCAGTGTTCTCTTGGGGGTCAGTGCCTGGCAGCACAGAAATCTGAAATTCTCAGCAGCCAATTCCAACTGGACATCCAAGGAATGGATGGATCACCAGCGTCCACTGCTCTCCTTGGCCTTCTGAGGCACAACTGCTCTGCTTCCTGTCAGATTAGTGAATACAGAAATTGCTAACGAGTTCTTGTGAAGGAAAATGTGTATCATGGGAAACAACACCAGTGAAAAAAGTCTGATTAAGAAAATGCTGCACAAATCCATTTCCCTTCAAATTCAGGGTAGGAAAGTGACAACAATTACAGTTTTGTTTGAAATACATACCTGCAGACCTCACAGGATATCCAGTACTCTCTCCCTCTCCTTACAGAAATAATTGGGGTTTGCTTTTGTTGTGCATTAATATCGAAATCAAATTCTTATAAAAAGAACTTTGTGGTGAGCAATGTGTATGGAGACCTTGAATATTAGAGTATTAAAAAACACTTGTCACCAAAAGGACACTGCTGTTGTTAAGATCATAATTATCTTTACTACATTAACATTTAGCGAATGTTCCCGTTTGTAAGAAAAACATAATTTCAGAACTTTAAAAAAAAATAGAGAAAACATTTTCTACCTCCAGTAATACACCTAAAACTCATGACCTTGGCTCAGTGACAGGAATAATTTTTGGGGGCTCTGTGGGTTCAACAGAGAGAATTTGACTGTGGCTACAGCAAAGAGAGATTAACTGGGAGAGAGTAACCCCCGGATGATCATTAATACAGTTATTTTCCTTGTGGGTTGTAAAAAGTTCTTTCTTCCCCAAAGACAAAATGAGAACAAACCCAAACTTCAATTTACTCTGTTTCTTTACTAATGGAATATTAATTTTTGTTTTTCACGGGGCTGTTTGGGAGGTTGGGGTTTAATATATTGAAATTGCAGCTGTATGTATTTGAATTATTTATGCAGCCAGACATGTAGGCTGTGATTAAGCTTCTCATTTGGTTGTAACACAAGGTTCATTTCTCCTGCTCGCTGATTTAGCGCGAGGAAACCTTCCCCGCAGCTCTGCTTCACAATAAATTGCTATTGGCAGATAGAAATGTCAGGTTTACCCTCCAGATGGGAGCAATAAGAGAGCAGACCTTTGCTTGTTCCATTTATCCTGCTGCACGTGTGACAAGAGCTGTGTGCTGCTCTCTGTGTCTCTCCAATGAACGATTCCATTGAGGCATTTTTCCACAGGTTCATTTTGTGGCTACAAAAAACAGCTCAGCATCTGAGAAACCAGCTCAGAAAAACTTCTCAGGCCCAATTTTCCACTTTGTCGTGAATCTGTTCAAGTTGAAATCATGTTTTCATTAACTGAGGTTGCATTTTTACGGAGAATCTCTTTATAATCATGGGAGATTTGGTCAGTACCATGGAATCACAGAATGGTTTGGGTTGGAAGGGAGCTCAAAGTTCATCTCATTCCAAGCCCTGCCGTGGGCAGGGACACCTTCCACCATCCCAGGCTGCTCCAAATTCTGGCCTTGGGCACTGCCAGGGATCCAGGGGCAGCCACAGCTTCTATGGACACCCTGTGCCAGGGCCTCACCACCCTCACAGCCAAGAATTTCTTCATGATATCCAATCTAAACCTCCTCTCTTTTCAAGACCCATAGGATCTGCTACAATTCTCCAAGACTGTTTTTGGGCAGGTGAAAAACTCACCCAAAGTGCCCATTTCTTTTCCTTGAATAAAGAATTCCTAGGGGGTATCTTAGCTGGAGATGTCAGCAGTGGCAATGTCTGGCCAGGTGCCAAGCCAGGACAATCCACCCACTATTGCATATCGTGGGTTTTTTTGACTGTAAGTGCTACAAAACAAGGAGGTTTTTTTTTCCTTTGGGTGCAAATTCTATTAATCTGAATTTCAATTTATTTTTTGGGACAGTTTGGGGAAAGCCAGTACAGTCCAAGGGCAACACCATGGCTTCCAAGATCCTAAACAGAAAATATAAATCTGCCACTGTGGGAGAAACGAGGCTGTGGCTGACGATGGAGCCAAGATCTGTGGCCTCCAGGATGTTCACACAGCTCCTGCTTTCCTCCACCTTCCCCACTGCCTCCCTCTTCCTGCACATGAAGAGCAGCCTGCTCTCAGCTCCTTCAGAAGGTTTAAAACTATTTCCCTGCACTTTCTAAATGTCTGGAAAAGGCAACTGACAGCAGTGGAATGGACAACTGTGACGGTGTTCACAGGGGTCTGAGGATGAGGGAAGAGATGAGGATCTGACTCCACGTTTCAGAAGGCTGATTTATTATTTTATGATACATATTACATTAAAACTATACTAAAAGAATAGAAGAAAAGGTTCTCATCAGAAGGCTGGCTAAGAATAGAAAGGAATGATAACAAAGGTTTGTGGCTTGGACAGAGAATCCGAGCCAGCTGGACTGTGATTGGCCATTAATTACAAACATCCAACATGGGCCAATCCCAGATGCACCTGTTGCATTCCTGCATCCCACAGCAGCAGATAATCAATGTTTACATTTTGTTCCTGAGGCCTCTCAGCTTCTCAGGAGGAAAAAATCCTAAGGAAAGGATTTTTCATAAAAAGATGTCTGTGACAGACAATCACTGGACATCATAGGGAATTACATCATTCCATTACCCAATGTGGCTTTCAGAGTACTTCATCCCTCCCTGGTGACTTAGGAATGCATTTATCTGATATCTTTGCTTATTTTTATCAAAGCACTTCAGTGACTGAGCTGGAATTGCATTTTTCCCATGTTTTATTTCCAGTTTCTTGCTCTCCAGGAGGATGTAAACACTTTTGCACTGCCCACAACCCCAGAGACAGCACGAGGGGAAGGGAAGGGGCTGCTCCCAGACAGGGTGACCTTGCAAACACCAGCCATCAAAACACCAAGGACCTCATGCAAGAAGAAGGGTTTGCTGCTGGGACTTCTTGTCCAGGCTCAGTTCCTCATACCCTCTAGGAACATGGTATGCAAAAGGGTCATCCACCTCAATGTCTTTGAATTTTTAAAATGGCCAGAATCCTCTTTTGCTTTTCCCTGCTGCTCCTTCTCCTCACAGCAGCCTGTGTTGGCGCTGATGATGCTTCTCCAAATTAGCTTTGGGCTCCAAAATACACCACAGTAGCTGCAAGTTGTCCTTGGGGTTGTAGTGTCGCTGTTGTGCTGTGGAAGGGTGAATAAAGTGACATAAAGACTCTAAGTCAGAAGGTAAATGCAAAGTTTATTAGGCACTACACATTTTTTATGGATAATTACAATAAAGCTGGACCTGACTGGTCCTTAATTAACACTCTTCACTTTATTGAATGTGACAGTCTTCACAGGGGTTTTTGGTTGAGGGAAGAGACGAGGACCTGACTCCACGTTTCAGAAGGCTGATCTATTATTTTATGATACATATTACATTGAAATTATACTAAAAGAATAAAGGATTTCATCAGAAGGCTGGCTAAGAATAAAATAGAAAGGAATGATAACAAAGGTTTGTGGCTCGGCTTTTTGTCCGAGCCAGCTGGCTGTGATTGGCCATTAATTAGAAACAACCACATGGGCCAATCCCAGATGCACCTGTTGCATTACACAGCAGCAGATAATCATTGTTTTTCTATTCCTCTGAGGCTTCTCAGGAGATAAAATCCTAAGGAAAGGACTTTTCATAAAAGATGTCTCCAACACCTGGACCATACCATGTAAGAGTATTGCCAGTGCTACCTAAAGGCCTTAAGTTTTGCACTGGATTTCCAAAGTCTCATGAGCCTCTCAAACTCATTCCTTCTGAATTTTTCTTCTCCTAAAATAGCTTTGTTTTACTGGGTGTAACTGTGAGAGAAATTTCTCAAGCTGATCAGGGGTGTGATCAGGCTCATTAATTTTAGTTTTGTAACCACATTTTTATGCAGGCAACAGCAGCAGCAGAAAAACAAACACAAGAAACACCAAGGAGTGTGTATATAATTGAATTGGAAACATTTCCAGACACTCAGCTGATCACCTATATAGTGAAATTATTATTATACACAGGGCAGGAGAAGTAAATGTGATAGGTTAGAAAAGCAAAATAAACTCTGGGACAACTGTCTGTTGGGTTAGAAAGTTCTATATTGTATTGTAACAAAGAAATTATGACTACTCTGAGCTATGGCCAATTGCTTGCTCCTCTAAAATCTCACAGCCTCTGAGACTGATGTTTATCTGAGCAATAAACCACTCTTAGCCCAAAAATAGCCCCATCCCTTCATTATTAGGGGTGCTAATGACAGTGTCCCAGAGGGCTGCACAGCACTTTGCCCTTTCTGCATGCCAGAAATGAGCAGCACTCTGTCAGAGGGGTGTCCTGCCCAGCCTGGCCCCTGTAGGAGCTGTAAAACATTAATAAGCACAGGAGCTGCTCTCTGCTTGCTCAGGAGGTGCAGTGCCCTGGCAGGGAGCCCAAAAGGAGGAGGGAGAAGGGCCTGGCAGCTGTTGGAGGCACTTGAGAGATCAAAGCATATTAACTCACTGTCCTTCTCCCATTCCTCATTTCCACAGCACGAAGAAAAACCTTTTCTCTTTCCCATGAATGATACCTCAAGGAGCTGCTCCTAAGTGCAGGCATGATCCCTAAGGTCCCTTCCAGCACAAATCACTCTTCAATTCTCTGAATCCCTCTGTTTCTCTGGGCTTTGCCATGATGCAGACACAGCAGGAGGAGCAGCTTTGGATGTGGTTCAGACAAGCTTTTCCCACATCTCTGCACCAGGCTGTGGAAAAGGAGGGGCTGCATTCATTCCTGCCCTCCCTCAAGGAGCCATGGGTGATTTCTGGTCTGGAAGTTCTGCTGCATCCCTGCATTAAACCTGAGGAGCAGCTGGGTGTTGGTAGAGCAGAAATAAACACAGAGTCAAGGGGTTTCACTCAGGTGCTACAGCTCCTCCTCCAAAACATCTGCTGCTGCTGCGGCAAAGATTCTCTTTTTGTCCAAGGACAGATTTCTGGACTTTTGTCACATTTACAAGGGGAAATGCTTTGATTTGAGGAGATCAGGTTTAGATGAGATATCTGTAAGAAATTGTTCCCTGTGAGGGTGCTGAGGCCCTGGCACAGGTGCCCAGAGCAGCTGTGGCTGCCCCTGGATCCCTGGAAGTGCCCAAGGCCAGGTTGGATGGGGTTGGAGCAATCTGGGACAGTGGAAGCTGTCCCTGCCCATGGAAGGGGTGGAATGAATTTATCTTTAAGGTCTTTTCTAACCCAAACCATTCTGTGGCTCCATGAAGGACCACAGTGACATTGGTGCTACCAGTGTCACTACCCTGTGACCCTGCTACCATAACACCAGGTTTGAAAATTGGATTTAACCACGCAGGCAGTCCTGTTAACAACTGAAATTATTATTATTTAATTTATTGTCCACAAAGTGCCAGGGAACATTTCCAGGCACCCAAATTGACCAATCCTCTCGTGATATTGCTACAATACTCCTTGGTGTGCCTTGTGCATTAATCCTTGGGGATAAATGGCACATTCCCAAAGGATTTCTGGGAGTGTCTCATGGGGGAAGGTGGTGTGGGACATTGCTGATGAACATTTTGGGTGGAAACATTTTGAAAAGTCAGAGTTTAATAAAATAGAAATGGGCCATTGCAGCAGGCCTCAATGCCAGAGAAGGATCCCAAAGCTATTTCACCCACTGCAGTAGCTGTATCCTTAGTGTTTATTCCACATTTTTTCTGGGTCCCTTTGCACTGTCAGACCTTACAGGTCATAGGGGCATTGCTGGAGCAGCAGGATGGCATGAACAGCATCCCTGAGCTGGCTTTAGGGTGTCTGAAATGCCACCAAAACCAGTCATGAGGAAGAAACCTGACCTCAGGGCAACCCCTGCTCTCCATGGATTATGATTTTCTTTCTCCTCTCCCCAAACTTTGCAGAAATGGGCATTAAAATTCATGTATTGCTCCATGTAGGATTGATGAGGTGACCGTGGATGTTCTCCTCCTGGTAGAGCTTTGAATTTATAGGATATTTCTATTTCTATGTTTTATTTATAAGAAATATATCTATATTTATGCTTATTTCATATTTCTGTTTATATTTAAATTGATGCTTAGATATTTATATTCCTATTATCTACTTTTAGCAGCAAATATTTCACAGGCCCAGTGATCACATCTCCCTTCAGCCTTGCAGGCAGTGCAGTGACTCATTCCAGCCCTCTGTAATTCCTCTTTTCTCTGAGTCTCTCCTCAAGGCAGACAAGCCATGTAAATGAATTGGTCTGGTTTGTAACTTGTTTATTGGGATTTCACCTCAGGGGCAGCATGAGCAGGCAGATGGGAGAGGATTTTTTGCCTAATCCTTCTCTTTAGGATTGGCAAAGTCCCATTGGTCTTACCCAATTTTTGAAGGGCTGGCTTTGCAGCTTTAAAAGTGCTTTTGAAATGCAACTTCGGTGGGTAATACCCCACAACAAAAAAAGGGGAGCAGGGTTGGAATCCCTCAAACAGATTGCAAGATGGAGGAAGGAAAATGCCCCTTCCAATGGAGCCTGCTCAACCATTCCAGAAACACATTCTGGAAAATATAAAACAGTTCCAAGAGCAAAAAACGGGATGGAAAGGCAGGCCTAGCCCAAATTGTTCCGTTTGTGAGGAAAACAGGAAAATGAGGTGAGTGTAAGTACAATATTTTTATATTTATGAAAATGTTTGGGGGATATTTCTGGGCTGAAACTTCAGGCAGATTTGTGGGGCCAGTTTCTCACCTCCACTCAGGGGAAAACAATAGATCCATGTCCAGGTAGTGGTCCAGAATAGGAATAATTTGGGATCTCTGCAATGTTTCCTGGTACTGCCCCTTGTCTCAGCCTTTCATGGGCAAAATTTTTTGGCAGAGGGGAGAAATGGGATTTTAATGTGACGGTGAAAGTGGAATATTGTGTGCCTGGGGAAAGAACCTGGCAAGGTTTATTTTCTCCTGTGCTTCAAAACCAGTCAGCTGAGTGCCTCTACTCCAGATAAATACTCTGTGTTCTATGAATGGATCTGTAAATGTGATTTTTTTTTTGGGTGGTTTAGGTGCTAATCAACAATGAAGGAGCATCCAGTTACTTTTAACTCCAGCTTCTTCATGAAACTACACTTCTCTCCTGTATATACCTTAAAGGTTGTGTCAGCACAGCGAGGGCTTCATCCAGCAGTCAGAGAAATAAATGGAAATGCTTGTCTTGACCTCAAGAGGAGGTGGGGAAAGCTGGATGAGGTGAGGCCTGGCACAAATGGGGACAACACTCACACCAGTGGCACACAAAGTGAGAAAGATCTTCCTGAAGTCTCTCTGTGCTCCTTCTGTGCTGGAAAATTGTGCAAACCCAGGGCACTGGGAATATTTCTGTGTCTGCTCTGGGCTGCCCTGACCCCCAGGGCAGCACTGACTCTGACCCTCATCCATGGAGAAAGTTTCCCAGACTCCAAGACAGACTGGAATCCACCAAAGTGTGCAATAGATTATAGAGAGCAGTGTGGGTGTGTCACTGGGTGAGAAATTGAGGGTTTGGGGTTTTTAGTGTGTTGTGGATGGCAGCAAGATGGAGGGCACAGGGTGTCATCCTGGGTTTCTTCTTCATGCTGCTTCTTCCTCCTTCTCCATGGGTTTGGGTGGCATTTTGTAATTGGGCAGAAAAGTCCCCATGGCAGCTCTGTGGGATCAGTTATTGGGTTAAAAGGGAAAATAATCCAGGTGTCAGTTCTTAATGGGATAGTTTAGTCTGAAAAGGCCTTGGAACAAGAGACTGTTGGCCATTTTGTGCCTTCTGATGAAAAGCTGCAGAACTCCCAGCAGTGAGACTGTTTTACTGATAAGAAATAATAAACACCTGAGTGTGAACATGAAATAACATCTCAAGTGCCTTCAATGCAGACCCAGAGAAACCCACAACTGGGACCCCACAGAAAATCCTTTGTTACTTCAACAGAGCACCTCAGAAATGCATGGATTTAACCAAAAACCACTAAAGCAGTGTTAGCTACAGCTCTGACAAGGACCTTCAGCCTGGCCCAAGGGGATGCTGCTGAGGCACAAGGAGATTTTATTCCTCAGGTGTGAGGATCTAGTCCAAAGCCACTGGACCAAATTTTCTCCCTTTTTGCTAGAAGATAATACAGATATCAAATTTAACAGCAACATTTCTTGCTCTATTAATGGTTTTGTTCTTTGAATTAAGGACATTAATTATTCTTTGAGTGAGCTCAGAAGATACCCCAGAAAAGGGCTCACTCAAAAGACAAAAAAAAAAAAAGTCTAAAGCCTCCCTTGATATTTTTTTACTCCAATATTTAGAATAATTAATCAACTTCCATCCAACTGTCAAGCTCCAAGCCTGGCAGTTGAGTCACACCAGGGCATTCAGGTTGCCGCCTGTAGGTTTTAAACTGGGGTCAAGGTTTTATCCTGGGATCAAGGCTCTAGTCTGGGATCAAGGTTTTAGCCTCATGAGGGCTTTTCCCACAGAGAAACTTCCCAAATTCCTTTCTGGCTGTCCACAAGAACCCCAAGCCAGCAAACTGTTCCCCAGCATGACAAATCTACCAGGCTGGGCAAGGATGGGAGCTGATTGGAAACCTACAGAGAATCACAGAATTTCTAAGGTCAGGAAAGACCTCAGAGATCAGATCCAGAAGATCTGTGTTTGTCCTGCAGGTTGAACACGTTGCCATCAGCAGAACAAGGGCCTTTACAAAGATCTTCATGGAACTGGGCGCAAGGTTCTGTGGCAAATTACTGTGTCCTGCAGGCAGCAAAGTTAATCTGGAAAGAGGCAGCTGAAATAGTCTGGGCTTTCATCAGCGCCTGACTGTAGCCAGCAAGGGTTAAGCATTAATTTTGAAGACTCCAGTTTCAGGATAAATTAACAAATCTGATGCATTGGGAACCAAGCCAAGATCATTTCCCAAGAATCTGTTTAACACTTCTCTCCTTTATCAGGCAGAGGAAGGAGAGACATAAAAAACCAGCACAGGTAGTTAAGGGTCACCCAGAAGTCAAAGGTGAGAATAAAAACTGCACCTTTTCCACCCCAATCCAGCCACAGCAGCCACTGGGCTTCCCAGTGAGGCAGGAATGGGGTGGGAGGGCCCTGATGAGTCTCTCCATTGGCCTCATTAGGATCTGGATCAAATATTGAGGCTAATTTTTCTTCTGTTCCCCCATGGAGCTGTGCTCTTAAATGATTTATGCAAATGAGGTGCATCTATTAAATTTGCAATGCTGCAGGCATCAATATGCAAGTGTTAGAAACAGTTCTGTGTTCAAGAAACCTGAGAAAAACCCTGATTTTTCCTTAAAAAAATGAACACTGAAGGAGCTGGGATAAAGCTGATTCTTTCAAGTACATATTTAAAGGAAGGCAGAATAATTTCCTATGTATCGCTGCCCTCTGTTATTCACTGGAAAAGGTCTCATTTTTTATGTCTTTGTAAATATCCTGCTGTCCATGATCATGCATTGTCATGACTCTTTTGTGATGAAATAACCAATCCAGCTGCTCTTGAATTAAGCTGACTTTTGCAAGTGATTTTTTTGTTGGGGAAAAAGCTGCAGACCAATCCCTTGCCCCTTGAATTCAGGGAATCAGCCCTATTGGAAATAATCCTCAGAGTTAATTCACTGATGGCTTGACAGCCCAGCCTCCCAAGGCTTGGAAAACCTGGGAGGGTTTTAATTCACACCTGATTCTCACCTGCAGGCAGCATCCTCATGAGCATGGCCACCATGCTGGAATCACGGAATCCTTAAGGTTGGAAAAGACCTCATCAAGTCAAGAATCAAGCCAGAACCATCACCACGTTCACTCCTAAATCACATCCTAAAGTCCCAAATTTCTGAGTCTTCAAAATCTCTCCAGAAATGGTGACTGAACCACTTCCCTGGGCAGCCTGTCACAGTGATATCACCAAAATTCCATTTAATGCCCTAAAATCCCTTGACCCCAGAAACTCCAGAGAATGCAGAACCTCAAAAAAAACGTTTGCATGTATCTCTGGCAGGCAAAACCACCCCAAGACTTATTATTCCTCTTAGTTTCAGCAGGAGGAAATTCAGTTTTCAGCAGGGAAAAGCGAGTTTGTAGTTGTGTCTTCCAACAGAAGTTTCTAGCACCTAAAGAAAAATATTCCACTTTCCAATATAAATGCAGCAGCACAAGTCAAAGGAGGGGGGAAAAACACTCATTTTATTTAATAAATACGTAGAATAATATGGATTTGTACTTATGCTGTAGCTTTTCATCAGCTGCAGCCCACAGCCTCTCAAAGCACTTATTAATAGAGCTCCAAGAGCATTGCTTTCTCAGCTTGTGCATAAATCAGACAGAAAAAAATAATTGCAGGATAAAACAAATCCCATTCTTAAAAAAAAAAAAAAAAAAAAAAAAAAAAAACCACAAAGTAATAAATGGTGCAAAAGCATAGTTTGGAGGTAAATAATAATCTCAGTCTCAGCTTCAAATGTTTTCTTTAAGGAATTCTGTAGTAAAGGGCTTTTTCCTCAAATGGCACCATTAAAAATTCAAAATTCCATTCAAATCCACAAGGTGAAGGATTTAATTCTGAAAAGCAGGAAAAGAGGCAATACAAGCACGTTTCAAAATTGCTGTTTGTCCCATTTCCACACAAATGAATTGAAAATACCAGTAATAAACATCCTGGTTTATTATTAAACCAGAAGAATAAACCTTCTGGCCTCTAAATCTGAATGTCTCCCATGGAAAAAAGAAGTTTTTACTGTAAAATGTGCCCTAGTTTTCCATTACACTCTTCCCTGCCTAGAAATATTTGTAGAGGAGACACTTTTCTCTAAGATCCAGCATCCAGAAGAGGAGAAGATGTTTTACTGAGCAAACTGGATCATTCAAAATTGTAAATGGAGCACAAGGATACTCCACAGAAATAAATCTCTAGAATATTGACATTTCTACAGAAAAGTGTTTTCAATATTATCCCAGTTAGATAATAGAGAAATAATGAGAATTTCCAAACTGCAGCAAAAGTTGCAGCAGCCAGAAGTCTGTGTCAAGACTCTCGTGGTCCTTGGTGTAATTTTTTGAGGGAGAACTCAGCAAAATATTCATTTTCCTTTCTGAGAAGTGGCTTTTTGGCGGCAATGGCTGTTAGAAATCCAATATCTGGGGGGGTGTCTCCTCTGAGAGGCAGAATTTCTGCTGGCCTGTGCTCCTTTTTGTGTCTCTTTTGATCCTTTCATGGAGGACACTATTAATTAACATCACCTGTTGGAACCCTGGATGCTGAGAATTTTAAACTTTCTGTGCTTAAAGGCACAGACCCACAAGAGAACACTGCATTTGAGATGAGGCTGTGGAGAAGGCTTCCAAAATTGATTGATAGTATTGGGATTGTGGGTGTGGAGTTGGTTAGAAGTGTGTGATATCACAGGGTGAGAAACTCAGAGTTTGGGATTTTAGAATATAGAAATAAATATGAAGCAAGATGGAAGTTTTAGGGTGGAGGCTGCTCCTTCTTCTTCACCGTCTTCTTCCTCCTTCTCCATGGGTTTGGGTGGCATTTTGTAATTGGGCAGAAAAGTCCCCATTGCAGCTCTGTGGGATCAGTTATTGGGTTAAAAGGGAAAATAATCCAGGTGTCAGTTCTGAATGGGATAGTTTAGTCTGAAAAGACCTTGGAACAAGAGATTGTTGGCCATTTTGTGCCTTCTGATGAAAAGCTGCTGAACTCCCAGCAGTGAGACTGTTTTACTGATAAGAAACAATAAACACCTGAGTGTGAACATGAACTACTGTCTCTGGTGCCTTCAATCCAGACCCAGAGAAACCAATAGCCATTACATTATATATTAAAACTATACTGAACTACAGAGAAAGGAGACATCAGAAGGCTGGAAAAGAATGAATAATAAAAACCTGTGACAGACTCAGAGAGTCTGACACAGCTGGCTGTGATTGGTCATTAATTAAAAACAATTCACATGCTGGGTAAACAATTCTCCAAATCACATTCCAAAGCAGCAAAACATGGAGAAGCTGGGGTTTCTCATCTTGCCAGGAGAAGAAATCCTGGCAAAGGGATTTTTCAGAGAATATCACAGAGACACCAGTGGCCTTCTTGGCCACCTGAGTACATCTGGGCTCATGTTCAGCTGCTCAACCCTCACCCCCAGGACCTTTTCCATGAGCAAATCCCTTCTGGAGCACAGAACCAAGGGGTTGGTGGATAAACTCTCACCCTTCCTCTTTCCACAGAGCAGATCTACAAAACCCCCTTCATGGTGCACTCCTGGCATCAACATTTTGGGAATTCACAGCTCTTGGCTCTTCCCAGAACTGGTTTGTCAAGTCTGAGGTTAAAATTCATTCTTTTCTTAGGACAAATCAACTTGACTGTGGATATTTCCACCACTGGAAATATTATAAACATATATATATATATATACACACATACATATATATATATATATATATATATATATATATATATATATATATATATACACATATACATATATATACTTACGTATATACATATATATACATACGTATATACATATATATACACATACACATACACATACACATACATATACATATACATATACATATACATATAATAAATTAATTATATAATTATTATTATTATGCATATTATATAATTATAATTTAATATGTATATATAACATATATATAACATATATCTAGAAAATATATATAAACATATTTTCTATATCTATAAAATATATATAAATATATTGATATAAATAGATTTAGGTATAGATATAGATTAGATAGATAGATAGATAGATAGATAGATAGATAGATAGATAGATAGATAGATAGAGATATATTCCTATAAATATCCACTTCTTTTCTGGCCCAGAAAAGGTTAAACAGCTCTCTTCACTGACAGTGAGAGCAGCTCAGCCTGTTATGCTCCAGATTGATTGCTTTGTTAATTATACGCTGGCACTCCGAGCTTGACAGATTTTCCAGATGTATTCCTGGCTTTTTCTATGCACACACACGTGTGTGGATAGTTACAGAGACAGATCTGTCTTGGGCTTTACAAGTTCAGCCCCAAAGTGCAGGCAGAAAAGACCCTGGCCAGGCTTGAAATTAAAACTACTGCCAATCTGCTGAAATACTTTTTTTTTCCAATATATTCTTCAACACATCCCCCTCTACCCAGCTCCTTAGGAAGTTACAAAGGAAATATTAATTAGCTGCAGGCAGGTCTGAGCTCTGTGCTGCTCTCCACTGTCAGATCCTGTGCAGTAACTGGGTCACCCTCCCAGATGCTCAGAATAACCAATGCATGGAGCTTTGCCTGCAGCTCTGGCACAGGGAATCTCACAGAGAACGAGGACCCAGCTCAGCTCCTCCCAGCTTTAAGAGTGCTTGAGTAGAGCTCTTTATCAGCATTAAAGATTTATGAGGGTTTGTACCAAATCTTCCAATATCTGGCTGGTAGAAAAAATAATTTTGCCCTTTTTGCAAGGCTGAAGGATCACAAATAAGTTATTAACCTCATCAAGGTAACAGTGTTGGAGAAGGACATTTGGAGAAGGACATTTCACAAGGGTGTGGAGAGACAGGACAAGGGAAATTACTTAAAGCTGAAGGAAAATAGGTTTGGGAAAATCTATTTTTCAGATTCTGTGCTGCTTTAGTGTGTGGGTCTGGGCTTCACATCAGGGCATGGTGAGCTCTGTGCACAGAGCAGGGAGACAAAACAATTCCTGCTCCAGCTGGGCACCAAGGACAAATGACCCAAATCTCAGCCCAGGAGCACAAACACCGTGGGCTGGAGAGAGAAAAACAAGCAGGGTGGGACTGCCTGGGCTAAAGCTGGAATGGGACAATGAACTGCAAGGTGCAAATGGAGCAGAACTGATCCCAGGGAGAGACCCCGGGAGCGCTCGTGCATTTTGGGGCCATTTTGGTTCATCTTGGGTGCAGCCCTGGCTGGGCTCTGGTGCTGCCCAAGGTGCATCCATGGAGGAGATCCTTTGAATAAATCCCTGCTTTATTCTTTAGCTCTGTCCAGCCTCTGTTCCAGGGCAGCCCTCACAAGGCATCAGGACCTGCCAGGAATTTTGTCACCTTCCCCAGGGAGTAACCCTGAGCAAAACTCTGCTGCCCACAGCTCTCATTCTCTCATCCACACACTGCAAAAACTTTGGGAACCCTCCCTAGGGCTGAACTGATGCTGAGCAATCCCACCCTCGACTCCATAAAAAGCAGGGCTGGGATGAGGCACAGCAAAACCTCAGGTAAAAGGACATTAATGGGTTTTCCCCTTCTATTCTTCCAGGATAATAATTCTGGCCAGATTCTGCACTTGTTCACAGGTGAAATCCCAAAACCCTGGAGGTTCCCACTGTCCTAGGCCCATCCCACACATGCTGCCACTGGGAATTATCCAGCTCTGAGATGGATAATTCTCCTCTCTTGTCCAGACTTCCCTGCCAAAAACTGGGGCAGCCACAGGCACACCATCTGCATGCTTAACTTCTGCTGTCAGTCTGCAAAAAATAAAAAAAATAAAAAATCAGGAAGGCAGCTCCCAATGCTGCAAATTTCCCAGGAAATGGGATTTATTCCCCCCTCAGCAGTGCCTGCCCCCAAGGACAGCATCTGCAGCACAGGAATTCCCTGTGTGCCACCAGATCCTGCTGCTCCTTCCTGGGAGCCTGGAGCTTCCCTCTGCAGCCCTGCGCAGTTTGCTGGGTTTGGAGAGCAATGATTCCAGGGGAAAGAGCAGAAGCTGCTGCTTTCTGCATATTAATAAGCACAAAATATATGCCTGGAATTCTGTGTATCAGCCATGCAGCATCCTCAAAGAAAATGGAGCAGCTGGAATATTTTGGAGCTTGTTTATTACACATTTCACCATTTATTGCTTAACACAGCCAGAGCAGCAGCACCATTTTTATAAAGACAAGGTACAAGGCATGTACCTGAGTTTACAACTGCTTTTACAAGATGTTCTTAAAGCCCAAAATGCCCTGGAGCATCTCCCAGTGCTGTTTTCCCCTGATTTGCCAATTATTCCCATGATTAAAGGTGGAGGAGTAAGACATTAGACATGCAAAGATCACGTGTGGTGTAACAGCACACACACAAAAATTGGGGAGTAAAAGGGATCTGTGACAAAGTGAGGTCACTTTTATTTGTCATTTTTTAATCTTCCTCTGTTATGTCTGTGTATTGATCAGCTTCTATAAAAAAAATAAATGAGGGGAAAATGGTTTTTGTGGTTTTGGGGTTTTGGGGTTTTTTTCTTAAAAATCAGTGTCAAAATCAAATGTCTTGATTGTAACTTCCAGCTAAAACTCTGGAAATCTGCAGGATTTTCTGCAATGGGGAGGGCTAGTACAAGCCTTGCAACCCCTGACAAAGTGGAGGATGCTGGAAATGCTCCAAGAGTCATCCAGCCTGTGTTCAATCTGAAGGGACATCAATAAAACATGATCTGCCTCCCTTCAGCTGATAGCAACTCATAAATAATAAAACCCTTAAGATGTGGAGTCCAACGTGGACTGAAACAGGAGGAGAAAAACCCCTGGAAATGATGTGGGAGAAGTTAATTTAGGAGCCCCTGTGGTTTGTACAGTGCTTCCCTTCCCACCGCACCACCTGAGAGAGTAGAAACCCTTTGGGAAGGAGACAAATAAATGGCAAATAAGTGGCCCAAATAAAGGACAGCACACAAATCCAGGGCTGGATGTGCTCCTCCTCCCTGTCCTGCCCACCTGTGGTGTCCCCCTGGGCCAGTGCTGGCTCATGTGGTGTCACAGAACAAGTGCCACACTGGCAGAATGGTGTCACAGCAATTTGTTGTACACAGATTGGGAAGTGCAGGGGCGGGAGAAACCTTCAGGAGTCCTTCCACAGGCTGAGAATTCATGGATGAAAGCACTGCATAGCCCTTGGAGACCTTCAGTCATGAAATTACAGAACAGAATGGTTTGGGTTGGGAGAGAATTTAATTCAGTTTTACCCTACAGGGCACCTTCCACTATCCCAGGGTGCTCCAAGCCCCATCTAACGGGGCCTTGGACACTTCCAGGGGTGGAACAGACAAAACTTCTCTGGGCAACCTCTGCTAAGGCCTCACCACCCTCTGCAAATGCAGTGGGGAAAGGCTGCTGTGGTGTCCCAAACCTCAGATTGTATCCAGGTAGGAATGCTTGGCTCCTCCCCTGGGCGGAGCATCTCCCCATGGGATGCTGGGATTGGATCAGCCCTGCAGGGACACTCAGTGGCCATGGAAAGCAGAGATCTGGAGGGAGGGTTGGCTGGGGGAGAGAGAAAGAAAAAACTTAATTAACAGAAGATAATTGCTCTACTTCTAACAGATGGCAATAAAATACACAGCCCCAGCAACATCTTGTAACCTAAGACAATAATGATTCTGATTTTTCTCCCAGCAATGAGGGCCAAAAATTTACCTCGAGAGACATAAATTTACTTTATGTTTGTGGAGGAGAAGCTCTCACCAAGGCCATGCTCTGCCCCATGATCTACATAGGGTATATTAATATTGGCAGTACATTTATTAATGCACCAGAGCTTCAGAGGGCAACCCACACTGGAGCACAAATAAGAGAAAACAGACACCTCCGCTTGACTTCAATATTGTCAGCAGAAAAGGGTCAGCAAGGGGTAAAAGGATCAAGAATGAAAACTGAGCCACAAACTTTCCTTGGTCACAGATCAGAAAATGGAATCAAATAAATGATTAACAGCCTGGCTTATACAAACTGAGATAAGGCAGTGCTGTAAAGAGTTCTGGGGATCTGCTGCCCAGAGGTGAAGGTTGTGTGGCATTCCTGCAATTGTCTTCAATAAAGTCATGTCCTTTTATATTTGTGATAATAAAAAAGGGTTTGTTGCTGTGGCTGGGTCCATGCTTAAGCTCCAACCTGTAGAAAAAAACAATCCTGCTCTTGGGAAGCTGAATTTTATTAAGTTTGGGGAGATTTATTTTCTGCTGATTGCAAAGGATCTTCAAAGAAAGAGTTGAATCTGAATCTCCATTTTTAATCTAAAGCTTTATTTCCTTTTGCATTGATTTTCATCTGTTTTGTGGGGTTTTTTCATCTCTCCTACTACACAAACATCACAAGTGGCATAACCATGTCAGGCAGGAATTCTAAGGCCTTATTTGAATTACACTTTATTTACTAATTAGGATATGTTTAGCATTTTAAGCAAACATTCATTTCTTTCTTGTTTGTTTGAGAGTCTCTTTTTCCTCTGAGGGATTTCTTGAACTCTCTGTGCTGCTGTGTCAGTCTGGGGAGTGCAGTAAGATCCAGAAGCCTGAAAAATTCACTTGTGCATCTGCTACTTCCATGGTGTTTTCAGCAGCAATGACTGAACTTGGGCTGCAAATTTAAATTGTTTTCAAGCACATTTTAGTTCAGTCTGCACTCAGATCCATTGAGGGAAATCATTTATCCCCCAAAGAGTTTGGGTTGGAAGGCACCTTAAAAATCTGGTTTTACCCCCCTCCATGGGCAGGGACACCCTCCACTACCCCAGGGTGATCCAATCCCCATCCAGCCTGGCCTAGGACACTTCCAGGGATCCAGGGGCAGCCACAGCTTCCCTGGGCACCCTGTGCCAGGGCCTCACAGGGAGGAATTCCTTCCCAAAATCCCATTTAAATTTACCCACAGCAAACTTCTGAGAAGGACAAGACACCAGGTTGGCTCCATGGTGCCACTTAGCACACTCAGATTTCATCTCTTCATCTACTTTCATTCTTCAGCTTCCCCCAAAATCCCAAAACTGGCACTGAGATTTTGATTTTTAGTGACTACAGAAATGTAGAGAAATTCAGAGAGGCTCACCTAGCCAAAAAGGGTGGTAGATATGGAAAAAAGCCCAAACCTAGCGACTGGAAACCTGAGAATCCTTGCACTCCACAACAGGTGGGAAAGAGGATCAGGCAATGCACTCATCCATCGTGGTGACAGCACCTCTACAGGCAGAACGAGCCTCGTGCATTTGTCACAGTAACTGTCCCCAGAATCTGCAGAGCACTGCTCAGCCTGGTATCTACACATTCCCCTCAACCCTCCTGGTGAGAAAACAGAGATGAATGAGGGCCCTGCTGTCTTGGTTTGAGCAGACAGGTGTCTGCTAAGGAAGGCAGGAGCCTCCTCTGAAATGGAAAATGTAAACCCCTTCCTTTGAGTTATTAGGATTTTGAAATTAAGGGGCTCTCAGGCAACGAAATGGGAATAGGAATAACAGTTCTTTAACAGGAAAATTAAAAATACAAATGCAATAGTACAAAAAAAGAAAACAAACCACTATCAGAGTCAGAGCAGTCCCTGCCCCCTGTGTGTCAGGGGGTGTCCCAGCCCCATCCCAGGGGGGCTCAGCCCTCCTGCAGTGCCAGCTGTGGCTCTGCTGCAGCAGGGATCCTGCACAAGGGGGGAGTTTTCCTCTGCAGCTCCAGGGCTGCTGCAGATGGGCCTGGGCTCCCTCTGGCCATGCAGGGCAGCACAAAGCTGCTCCTCTGGCAATGCAGGGGGCAAAGGCTGCTGTGCTGTGCCAGGCTCAGATTGGATCCAGGCAGGAATGCTTGGCTCCTCCCCTGGGCGGAGCATCTCCCCATGGGATGCTGGGATTGGATCAGCCCTGCAGGGACACTCCCCCCTTGTGCAGGATCCCTGCTGCAGCAGAGCCACAGCTGGCACTGCAGGAGGGCTGAGCCCCCCTGGGATGGGGCTGGGACACCCCCTGACACACAGGGGGCAGGGACTGCTCTCACTCTGGCAGTGGTTTGTTTTCTTTTTTATACTACTGCATTTGTGGTTTTAATTTTCCTAATAAAGAACTGTTATTCCTACTCCCATATCTTTGTCTGGGAGCTCCTAATTTTCCAAATTATAATAACTTGGAGGAAGTGGGTTTACATTTTCCATTTCAAGCAAAGCTCCTGCTGTCCTTAGCAGACACCTGTCTTTTCAAACCCAGACACAGCATCTCTCCATCACTGGGTAGGACTCAGCCAGGTTGGTGTGAGCCAGATGTTCCCTAGGTTAGGAGCTGGCAGCCAGACTCACTTTCTTTTTCCTGGCAGGAACATCACAGCTTTTCCCTGCCTGGTCTCAGCCTCCACAGTGCCCTACAGGAGTTTGTTCCTTTTCTCTTAGTGGTGCTCAAACAGCTGCTCCAGACAGCTCCAGAAAGCTGCCCTAATCCAAGGAAACCTCATTTTCTCTGTGCAGTTACACCTCCAGAGTCCTAACATCTCAATAATGGATCAGAGCTGCGATGTCTCCTTCAGCTCCTTTTCTGCCCGGATATCTCATCCTGATGCAATGAAAGGAGCAGCCCAGGAGGCTTTCCCAGATTTCCCAGCTTCTGGGCGCCACTGCTGAGGAGTCTCTGATCACTGCTAGTGACGTTGGCTCAGCAAAATTCACCAAATCCTAATACAATTAGCAGGGGAGTAACTGAATTGGCTGTATTGCCTCTCCTCTGGGAACACACAGCATTCCCTCGAGGAATTTTGAGGCCCTGTGTAACTCCACGGCTTTAAACACTCTGCCACATACCGCCATGTCAGAAACTGAGAGAAGTTTAATCACATTTTTCTTCCTAAATTGCAGCTTCCAGGCAAGGTGGTGACCTATGGCTGGAAATCTTCTTTACAAAGGCTCTTGATTTATTTTGATGGAGATGGATAAGCCCATCCTGTATTCCCAGCAGAGGAGGGCATTTTAAGATTGATGTGCATCAGTGTGACATGTGCCTCTGGTGCTATAATCACAATTTCCAAATGCAGGCAGAGAAGGACTGGATGGGGACTATTAAATCCCTTTTTTGATTACAGGTCTCAGAGGGGAACTGCTTGCAGCTTATTCAGCAGTTTGGATGTTTGGTTTCCTCTAACTTTTTCCTTTTCCCATTTTATCTCCACCAATGGGAAAATAAGGATAAAAGGAGGACAGGGCAGAAAGAATGTGAACCTTGTGCCTCCATCCCAAGGTGGCTGAGCACTCATGGCTCACTCATTTTGTTTTGGCCACTTAACTTTTTATTTTTTGTGGCTGTAGAATGTGTTTACACATAATCAATCATGACAGAGTCTCTCTCAGATGAGTCCCTCACCTATTCCAGGCATATTTTAATTTGCCAAGTTGAAAGCCTGGTGCTGAAAATCCAGAAAACTTTCCAGCACAAAATAAAATGAAATAAAATCCTCTCCACTGCTGCTCATGTAATTTTCAGTATCCCAGAGGAGCAGCAGGGAGCTGAGCTCAGCACAAGCTGCCCTGGTTTGTCTAGACGTGCATTAGCATACAAAAGATGAAAGATGCAGTGGGGATTGTGGATCCTGTGGACCAAATTCTCTGCAGTTATGGCTCTCCTGAAAGCCTGGGGGAAGTGCAGCTCCTCCTGGTTAAAATCAGATATTTTAGCTTGAGATTTCCCCCCCATTTTCCTTCTGTAGTCAAGAGAGAGGAATGGTCCTGTCCAGAGGGGAATTCACCTCACCCTAAAATAAGAAACCAGGGTCAGTCTGACCAAGAGCCTTTGGCAGAGCTGTGGGTCAGAAAGGGATCCCAGGATGAGGAATCCAGGTGCAGAACTCACCTCCAGATGAACGAAATGAAGATAAAAATAAAATAGAAATAAAGATGTAAATAAAGATAAAACCCTCACCCTGAATCCCTGTCCCTCCCCACCACACCACGTGAAGGAACCAGACCCTCCTCTTCCTCATCGCTGCCCCCCACACCACAGGACTGGGATGAGGGGGAAGGAACCCTCCCTTTTTATCTCTGAAGGGAATATCAGGCCCTTTCCCACTCCTTGGGCTGAGGGAGAAACCAACATCTGTGTGCTGAGGATGGGTGCTCAGTACAGCAAGAAAAGCACAACTTCAAAGCCATGATCTAGTTGAATTGTTAGAACATGGGTTGGACTTGATGATCTTACAGGTCTCTTCCAGCCTTGAATTCCTGTGATTCTGTGTGATTCTGTGATTCAAGGTTTTTTGGGAGAAAATTATCTTCCTGGGAAATCTGAGTGTGGTTATCCCATCAGATCACCCCACTGAAGCAACTGGGGCTTCCCAGGGCCACTGACAGAACACAGGACAGAATCCAGGGTTTCCTGGATGTTCCAGGTGTGCTTTTCCGTCCCGACCTCAGGAACAGGTTTGTGAGATCATCTCAGGTTCATAAGAACATTATGAATCTGAATCCGTGATCCAGATCTTGGCTGAATCACAGTCTATCCAAAGAGCACTGTCCCAGCAGCGGCAGCTCTGGGTCCCTGTCCTTGCAGGGGACAATTTCAGCCTGAGCTTCACTCATCAAAATAGAGCAACTCTGTGCTCTGCACTCTTAAAATACAAAAGCAATAGTATTGTATAATGCCTCTGTGCTCAGAGGCATTCACTGAAAGTTCATCTATTTTCCTGTTGGTTCTTTATCTTCTTCTTCTGCCTTGGTCAGAGTCAGGATTAAATGTGTGAGGTGGTATTTCTTGTTCAGACTCAGATGTTTATCAGTTCTTATCAATGTCACACTCTCACAAACCCTGAATTCTGCAGCACTTCACTCCAACAAACTAAAACTGGAGCCCCATCTCTCTCTGCAAGGCCTTTGAAGGATCAACTGTCCAATTAAGGGATGATTTGTGCTTTAAATCCCTGCTTTATTCTTTAGCCTCTGTTTTAGGTCAGCCTGCACAAGGCATCAGGGATTTATTCAAAGGCCTCCATGGATGCACCTTGGGCAGCACCAGAGCCCAGCCAGGGCTGCACCCAAGATGAACCAAAATGGCCCCAAAATGCACGAGCGCTGCCGGGGTCTCTCCCTGGGATCAGTTCTGCTCCATTTGCACCTTGCAGTTCATTGTCCCATCCCAGCTTTAGCCCTGCAGTCCCACCCTGCTTGTTTTTCTCTCTCCAGCCCACGGTGTTTGTGCTCTGGGGCTGAGATTTGGGTCATTTGTCCTTGGTGCCCAGCTGGAGCAGGAATTGTTTTGTCTCCCTGCTCTGTGCACAGAGCTCACCATGCCCTGATGTGGAGCCCAGACCCACACACTAAAGCAGCACAGAATGTGAAAATATAAAAGCCAAAACCTGAGGCATCACCCCCAACCTCCAACAACCCCTGATGCTCAGGAAGGAGTGAGAGCCTGAGGGAACAATCTTTGCTGTACAACAACGTGTGCATTTGTCCCTAGAAGTGCTCTGGGCATTTCTGTGAACATTTCAGCCCTCAGACCCTGACCTGGGTCACACAGAGCTGTCCCCATCACCCTGGAACATGGGACACCCCTTCTCAGGAGAAGAAAAGTGGAGAAGAGCAGGTGACACCAGCCTATGACACACCCCTGTTCCTGTGTTGTTCTCCTAAATGAGCAATTTCCAAACAAAAGGGAAAAAAAGGAGCATTCTTAACGAGTTCAGCTGTTTTGATGACATTTTTGAAATAACCTATTTCCACCCACACAAGTTGTTCATTTGGAAAATTTCCCTAATTGCTCTTTTGTTATCTTAATTCTCCAACTTTGATCGGAGCACTTTGATTCAAATGAAATGTTTTATTCTGAGGGTTGCAGGAGCTCAAAACACTGCTCTCCCTAATTACCCTGATTGCAGAGCCGGGGCAATGTGCCTGCCTGGCACAGGGGGTGACAAATGGCCGAGTCACAGCTGAGGCACCGAGGCCACCACGGCTTCCCAGCCAGGATAAACCCAAAATTCTGGTTATTCTGGTTCTGCTCTGGCTGCTCTTGAGAGACAGGCAATGGAGATGGGCTCAAGGGTCAGGCGTTAATTCCAGCTCTTTTCTTAGGCTTTCCCTGAGGTTTGGATGCCTCTCCCTGAGCTCCTCAGCCCACCTGAAATCAGTCTAGAGGAAAATTCACCCCATCTTTAATAGGACACATAAATAGGTCAAGCATTTTGCTCCCTAAAAATACCAGCTTCTTCCCTAAATCCATTATCAGAGCCCAGGGATAGAATTTATTTGCCAAAAATCAGGTTTTTAATGTTACTTGAGAGCCATGGGACTCCACTGTGTGCTCAGCTGCCCCTTCAGCAGGCACTGAGCACCTTGTGCATCCTTCCTGTGCCATTCACATATTTAAAATACCACAGATTGTGTGAAAAGGCACCAAAAACCTGTTTAGAGCCGATCACAAACTTCAAGGGACAGAGAAAACCGTAATTCTCTGAAGAGTTTGCTCTGATAAGTGAACTGCTCTCAGTGTTCACGTTTTTCTCCTGGATTTGTTGTGTTTCTGTCCGGATTAAAGAGCCCATTTAACATCCAACCCTTCCCTGTCAGTGATGTCCTTTCAAAGACAGCAATCAATTCCTCTCTGGACAGAGTGTTTGAGAGGTCTTACTGCAAAATTGTGAAATAATTCCCATGGAAGGCAGAAAGAGGCAGAGCAGGGCAAAAATAAACCTGGACAGAAGCTGTTTCTTACAGAGAATTCAATCCCAGGCAAAGCGCAGAAATCACAGGACTCAAAATTGTACAAAAAGTCTTCTTAAAAAACGAATTTCTGGTTCTTCCTAGCATCATTTCCAGAACTGAGTGTTGTCCATGCTTTTAGGAATGGATATTATTCCATACAATAGGAATTTCCTCTTCCCTCACATCTGCTCTCGGCCATCACAACCAAGGTGAGCCCCCTAATAAAGGAGATTTTTAGTGCCTCTACAGTGGGAAAAACTCAGCACAGGGAAAGGGAGCTCTGCCAAACCAGCCGAAGAGTTTATGGGAAGGTAATTTGTTAAATCTCTGATTGTTTTTATTACCAAGCTTTCAACCTCTGTGGCTTCAAACAGGAGGAGCAGAGATTTTATTGCCGGCATAAGCTAATGCAGGGAAGTAATTATGTTAATGAAGCAGGCAGAGAGCTCGGTGAGGGGAATAAATGAGCTCCTGGGACACATCAGGGCACCACTTAGCAGGGCACAGGTGGCAAATGTCACCAGGGAATGAGGGATCTGCAGCAGCACTTTGGGAACAGAGGAGCAAACAGGGTTTGCTGCTCTGAAAATAAAAAAAAAGAGAAAATTTAAAAATAAAGATGTAAAGATGTAGAGTAAGTGGTCAGTGATCTGCAAATATTCAGTTTATTGCTTCGAATTCTGTCTGAAGGTCATAAAGCTACTGATTCATGGCTGAGTGCCACACAACTGCCTAAAAATGTCATCAGAAAATGAGCTGGCCTCTGGAAGTTTCTGCTTCTCGTGCCTGATGTAAAGGAGCCTGGGTGACTAATTTGTAATTGTCTGTTATCTTTTAAACATCTGATATTAGAAAAACACTGTTCTCCCCCTCTTGTTTCAATGGGTGAAAGAGGATGGGCAGAGGAAATGATGGCCCTGTTCCAGAGGCTGCAGCTTGGATTGCCTGAGCAAAAGAGGACGAGCACCTCACTGATGTTCTGACATTTTGTGTTTGTTTTTGTCTTCATGAAACATTGTTCATTTGAAGATGTGGCTCATTGCAAGGGCATTGGGCTAGATGACATTTAGAGATTGCTTCCAACCCAGATTCTTCCATGGTTTTATGATTTGGCTTCAAAATCAGGGCTTCAACCAGACAGGTCCTTCTTGTGTGTTTGCAGGACTGATGAAATCACTCTTCTACAAAGCCAGTGCATTTCAAGAACTCCCTATTTCCTTCCTTGCCAATAAATAAATCGCCAACAAATAAATCCCCAATAAATGGGTCCAAAGGAGGATAAAAACCATCTTTCTCCAGCCTGACCCTCCCCATCAGGCACCACCTCAGCTCCAGCTGCTCAAGCTGCCAATTCCACAGGATGTCCCCTCCATCCCGACCTCCTGCCAGCCCCTGTCACCCTCTCAGGGCCACAGGAGCAGCCCACGATGGCCCTGCTGTCCCCAGGCTCCTCAGCATCAGACTGACAACACCCTCTGCCTTGGTTTGAACAGATAGGTGTGTGCTGAGGAAGGCAGGAGCCTCCCTTGAAATAGAGAATGTAAACCCCCTCCCTCTGAATTATTATGATTTTGAAATTAAAAGGCTCTCAGGCAAAGATATGGGAATAAGAATAACAGTTCTTTAAGAGGAAAATTAAAAATATAAATGCAATAGTACCAAAAAAAAAAACCAAAAAAACACTGGCAGAGTCAGAACATGCTCTGACCCCTGTGTGTCACAGACATGTTCTATGAAAAATCCTTTCCTTAAGATTTTTTCTCCTGAGAAGCTGAGAGGCCTCAGGAACAAAATGTAAACATTGATTATCTGCTGCTGTGGGATGCAACAGGTGCATCTGGGATTGGTCTCATGGGGTTGTTTCTAATTAATGGCCAATCACAGTCAGCTGGCTCGGACTCTGTCCAAGCCACAAACCTTTGTTATCATTCTTTCTTTTTCTATTCTTAGCCAGCCTTCTGATGAAATCCTTTCTTCTATTCTTTTAGTATAGTTTTAATAAAATATATATCATAAAATAATAAATCAGTCTTCTGAAACATGGAGTCAGATCCTCATCTCTTCCCTCATCCTCAGACCCCTGTGAACACCGTCACACCTGTGTGTCAGGGGGTGTCCCAGCCCCATCCCAGGGGGGCTCAGCCCTCCTGCAGTGCCAGCTGTGGCTCTGCTGCAGCAGGGATCCTGCACAAGGGGGGAGTTTTCCTCTGCAGCTCCAGGGCTGCTGCAGATGGGCCTGGGCTCCCTCTGGCCATGCAGGGCAGCAGAAAGCTGCTCCTCTGGCAATGCAGGGGGCAAAGGCTGCTGTGCTGTGCCAGGCTCAGATTGGATCCAGGCAGGAATGCTTGGCTCCTCCCCTGGGCGGAGCATCTCCCCATGGGATGCTGGGATTGGATCAGCCCTGCAGGGACACTCAGTGGCCATGGACAGCAGAGATCTCCTGCAGGGAGGGTTGGCTGGGGGAGAGAGAAAGGAAAAACTGCCCCATGGACAGCAGAGAACTGCCCCAGCTCTGACAGATGGAAATAGAATGCACATCCCAAACCACATCTTGCAACCTAAGACACCTTCACAACCTGCCCTCCTGTCCTGGGACTCCCTGGCTGATGGGATCTCACATCACAGGGCTTTGATAAACAGTGATTGATTTGATTTTTAATTTTATTCTGCAGAAGCTGCTTTCAGGGTGCACCAAACACCTCTGGCAAAATGCTCCGTCTGAGGGCACGGAAAAGCCAAGAAGGTATGTGAGTCATGGTGAAGTGTTTTAAATGCACGAAAACTTTTTTCTTTTTTTTTTTTTTTTTATCCTGTGGTACTAAAAGCTGCACACTTGGCCTATTTTTAGTGCAGCTGGCAGTACATCAGCATCAATATAGCTGCAATATTTTAATGGGTGACAAGTTATGGAACGAGCCATCAGTCCCTGGCTAATGGATGTGTTCTTGGCTTGGCCCAGTGTGAGTTGTTCTTCCTCTCTTTCCTTGCTCCACAATTTCCTGCTGCTGACAGCTCCCCTGTGACAAGTCACTGCCACTCAGCTGAGTGATGGCAACTTTTCAGTGGGTCCAGCACAAATGTTATGCAATGGGCACTGAAAGTAATTAAATACCCTTAATTAATCCCCTTCCTTCTGCCTGTTCAGGCACGGGAATGTAGCTATGAGCATGTAAAGTAGCTCATTCTTATGAGCCCTAATGATGGCAGCATGATTGAGATGAATCATTTTAAATCCAGGAGTGCAAATTTAAATGTCACTCCTCCATCTCAGGCTGTTGACTGAGGTGTGACATTTTACAAGGGTTTGTGGTGGTAGGATGAGGAGGAATGGCTCTAAACTGAGAGAGGATAGATTTAGAGTAGATGTGAGGAAGAAGTTCTTCCCTGTGAGGGTGCTGAGGCCCTGGCACAGGGTTCTCAGAGAAGCTGTGGCTGCCCCTGGATCCCTGGCAGTGCCAAAGGCCAGGTTGGATGAATCTTAGAGCAGCCTGGGACAGTGGAAGGTGTCCCTGCCCATGGCAGTAGAGCTGGAATTAGATGAACTCTAAGGTCCCTTCCTATCCAAGCCATTCTGTGATTCTTTGATTTGACCCATTAATTGAGAAAGGCTCAAAAATCCTCCTGAACACAGGATGCCACTAGACAACCCTGGTTAGAGAAACACACAGGTATGAACCAGGTTGTGGTGGGGACAGGTTTTGGACAGATTTCTGTAGAGAACATAGAACAGACTCTGCTGCTGTGCTGTGCCCTGGCCACCACCTGCTCTCCTGGGAGCTGCCTTAGCCCAGCACTGAGCCTGCTGAGGCATATGAAAAATCCTTGGGGGAAACGATGCCTCAGGTTTTGGCTTTTATATTTTCAGATTCTGTGCTGCTTTAGTGTGTGGGTCTGAGCTCCACATCAGGGCATGGTGAGCTCTGTGCACAGAGCAGGGAGACAAAACAATTCCTGCTCCAGCTGGGCACCAAGGACAAATGATCCAAATCTCAGCCCAGAGCACAAACACCGTGGGCTGGAGAGAGAAAAACAAGCAGGGTGGGACTGCCTGGGCTAAAGCTGGAATGGGACAATGAACTGCAAGGTGCAAATGGAGCAGAACTGATCCCAGGGAGAGACCCCGGGAGCGCTCGTGCATTTTGGGGCCATTTTGGTTCATCTTGGGTGCAGCCCTGGCTGGGCTCTGGTGCTGCCCAAGGTGCATCCATGGAGGAGATCCTTTGAATAAATCCCTGCTTTATTCTTTAGCTCTGCCCAGTCTCTGTTCTAGGGGCAGCCTGAACAGTGCATCAGGTATTTATTAAAAGGCCTCCATGGATCCACCTTGGGCAGCACAAGAGCCCAGCCAGAAAAACTGAGAGGAACGTGCTCTTTTATAGACTGGGAAGTGAGTCACAGGTGGAGTGTACAATTCCCATAGGGTCACTTAGGGAGGTTTGGCAGGACATGGGAGTAAATCAAGATCTCCTGAAATGTGCTGAGCTCCTGAAACTTGGAGTAAATAAATCCCTCTTTGCAGTCCCAACAGAGCCAGGAAACATCAACATCCCTGTGGTGGTGCTCACAGAGGTTTTTGGTTGAGGGAAGAGACAAGGATTTGACTCCATGTTTCAGAAAGCTGATTTATTATTTTATTATATATATTATATTAAAACTATACTAAAAGAATAGAAGAAATTATTTCATCAGAAGGCTGGCTAAGAATAGAATAGCAAAGAATGATAACAAAGGTTTGTGGCTTGGCTCTCTGTCTGAGCCAGCTGACTGTGATTGGCCATTAATTACAAACAACCAACATGGGCCAATCACAGATGCACCTGTTGCATCCCACAGCAGCAGATAATCAATGTTTGCATTTTGTTCCTGAGGCCTCTCAGCTTCTCAGGAGGAAAAATCCTAAGGAAAGGATTTTCCATAAAAGATGTGTGTGACACATCCCTGCTTGGAAAATGCAGCTGCACGTCAGCTCAGTCTCTCTAACACTGTGGGATTTCCCTGGAAGAGCAGGACAGAGAAACTTGTGTGGGATCTCTGCAATCCAGATGTGCCCTGGGGGCCAGATTTTACATTATGGGAAAGAGGCTGCAAACAATGAGCTCTTAACCCCAGAAACAACTTTACATAGGACACAATTGAACCCATACTGGAGAACTCAGGGTATTGCAAGGCTTGGCTTTGCCTGTGACACACAGACATGAAATAGATGCTGAAGACCACAAATGCTGTCACTTTGTGGGTGCAGAGAGAGAATTCAAGTGCCATTTTTTTCTGCTTGGCTTGAGCTTGACAACACAATTTTCTCCCAACTCTTGTTAATGCTGGCATAAAGAGAGGCCAACCACTGACACACACCATCAGTGCTAATAAAAACCACGGTTGCTTGGCTCACTGAGATCCTTCTGAGAGCTCCTAATAGGTGGGAAACTGCTGCTATTACCACTCCAGCTCCTGTGAATGTCAGCCTTTTAAAAGAGGGACTAAACTGCAAGGGGGATGTATCAGCTTTACAGCAGCAATAACATTTTGATTTCTAATCCACCATTATTTTAAATGAGAAACTCTCACTGCTGCAGCTCAGCCTCTCTCATTCCTTTGCCTTTTATGACAATTTGCAGGTGGTCCCATCACTGGGGTCTGTGGGAATTGATCCCTAAAATGACCCAATGAGGGAAATGGCCACTTCCCACATCATCAAAACCCAGAAAGGTTTGGGGTAGGAGGGGACCTTAAAGAGAATCCAGTGCCACCCCTGCCATGGGCAGGGACGCTTTCCACTGTCCCAGGTTGCTCCAAGCCCTGTCCAACCTGGCCTTAGGCACTGCCAGGGATCCAGAGGCAGCCACAGCTCCTGTGAGCACCCTGCTCCCCTTCTCTGAATCTAAATTTACATCTAGAAATAGAAGGAGTTAATGTTTCTGCCTGTCCATCACATAATCACCCTCAGGGACCTCCCCCATTTTCTCAGCCCCCTTTTTTTCCTCATTTTCCCTGTTCACAGAGGCCAGCCCTGGTTTTTTGGTCCCTTCTGCTTCCACCGACTCTGAGAGGCACAATTTAATCCCAAGGGTTGATTGAGGCATTTCTTTTTCACTGCAACATCTATCAGTTCAACTCAGCCTTTTTCCTCTATCTCAGGCATGCAACAAGCTCTGAGCAACCTTTTCTAGTGGAATGTGTCCCTGCCCATGGAAGGGGTCTGGAATTGAGGGATTTTGGGGTCTCTTCGAGCCCATTCTATGACTGACCCAGCCAGAGATCCACCTTTGCCCAAGGCAGCCTTGTAAGCACTTGGGTGCAGGATGAAGGTGAGAGAAAAACCTCAAAGAGATTTTGATGGGAAATACCAGCAATGACAGAGCCTGAGGCTGCATCCTTGGCAGAGCTGAGACCTCGTTAGCACAGCTCTGCACTTATTTGTGGAATTTGGGATACACTTCAGCATTAAAGGTGCCACATAAATCAAGTATTGCCAGGAATTATTAAAGACTCGGGTGATGCAAAAATCAGGACTTCCAGTGGCTTTCTGACTTCACCTTTTGTTCCTTTTCTTGTTTCACTGCAACAAAAAGGGGGTGAGAAGGGTAAGGAAAGGAGCTCAAATGTACCAAGGGGAGTGGTTACATCAACTTTGTGGAATCCATCAGGCAAAGATAGTGGAAGAATCTTCTCTTTTGAATGAGAATTTTTTTCAAATGCTCAAATGAAGGCTGAGTACGGGTGCAGAAGGAGCAGGAGATTCATTGGGGATGGATCTGTGCAGGGGCTGGAGCTGAACACGATGGTCCTTGTGGTTCCCTTCCAGTTTGGGATATTCTGTGATTCTTGTCAGAGCTCCTTACACAGCATGGGTATAAAGGAACCCCCCAAAGCCATGGGGCAGAGAGAGATCAGATCCCTGAGGACACAACAAATGGACCTAAACCCCTGCATCCCTTCATGGGAAGGAACCTGGCACCAAACCTTTGTGCTGCTCCTCCTGTGGTGTGGCTCACAGGGCTTTCCAGAAAGGCAAGAAATGAAGATTTACCTTTTGGCAACAGCCATTTAATGTCATCAGCAGAGCCCTGCAGGGAGCTGTCCCTCAGCCATTTGCTGATCTCTTGCATTTCTTGGTTTGAACAGACAGGTGTGTGCTCAGGAAGGCAGGAGCCTTCCTTGAAATGGAAAATGTAAACACCTTCCTTCTGAATTATTATAATTTGGAAATTAAGGGACTCTCAGGCAAAGATATGGGAATAGGAATAACAGTTCTTTACTAGGAAAATTAAAAATACAAATGCAATAGTACAAAAAAAAAGAATTAAAACCTAAAGCACTGTCACTGAGAACATGCCCTGCCCCCTGTGTGCCAGGGGGTGTCCCAGCCCCATCCCAGGGGGGCTCAGCCCTCCTGCAGTGCCAGCTGTGGCTCTGCTGCAGCAGGGATCCTGCACAAGGGGGGAGTTTTCCTCTGCAGCTCCAGGGCTGCTGCAGATGGGCCTGGGCTCCCTCTGGCCATGCAGGGCAGCAGAAAGCTGCTCCTCTGGCAATGCAGGGGGCAAAGGCTGCTGGGCTGTGCCAGGCTCAGATTGTATCCAGGTAGGAATGCTTGGCTCCTCCCCTGGGCGGAGCATCTCCCCATGGGATGCTGGGATTGGATCAGCCCTGCAGGGACACTCAGTGGCCATGGACAGCAGAGATCTCCTGCAGGGAGGGTTGGCTGGGGGAGAGAGAAAGGAAAAACTGCCCCATGGACAGAGATAACTGCCCCACCTCTGACAGATGGAAATAGAACACACACCCTGTCACAGACATATTTTCTGAAAAATCCTTTTGATAGGATTTTTTCTCCTGAGAAGCTGAGAGGCCACAGAAATGAAATGTAAACAATTATTATCTGCTGCTGTGGAATGCAACAGGTGCATCTTTGATTGGTCTCATGTTGGTTGTTTTTAATTAATGGCCAATCACAGTCCAGCTGTCTTGGACTCTCTGGTCAGTCACAAGATTTTATTATCATTCCTTTTCCTCCTTGCTAGCCTTCTGATGAAATCCTTTTTCTTTCTTTAGAATAGTTTTAATATATAATTTTCTTTTAATATAATATATATCATAAAATAATAAATCAGCCTTCTGAAACATGGAGTCAAATTCTCATCACTTCCCTCGTCGTGGGACCCCTGTGAGCACCACCACAACACCCCAAACTACACCTTGCAACCCAGGACAATTCCCAACCAGACAAGCTGAGATCCAGGCTTCTCTCCAGGGCTCCAAAGCTGAGTAAATCCTCCTCCTTTCCACTGTAGAGCAGTCCACACAGTCTGCAGCAAAGTCTTTCAGATTAAATCATTTCCAGAGCCCTAAGTGCTGAGGACAAGTTCTTTTCCCCTGCCAGCAGTGAATGCCTCCAAGCCATGACACCCTGGACATGATCTATAAGCTGTGGTCAATCAGCACAAAGTTTTAGACAGCTCCTCCTCCTCTTTCCCTCCCAGGCTGTGCAGAATTGACAATTTTGGGTTTGCTGAGGGCAGGCAGGGAGAGAGCCCGCACTCAATAAGCAGCAAGGCACACACAGCTCTTCTGCAGGCTGGAATTTGATTCCCTTCCTTCACAGTCACTGTTTATAAGCTGTTTGATCTGACAGGTGGCTTTTGCAGAGCAAGGTAACAGCACAAGGAAAATTGAGAGTTCTTTGTTTAAAGGACAAATAACTGGGCATTTTCTGTGTGCTTCAGGGCATTGAAATCACCAGACTCCTCCTTTTGGGCTGGTTTTGGCAAGAGAAGCTTCTGAATTTCCTCCCAAAGAGGTGAAAATACTGCCATTCATTATCACAGTGATCAAACTCAGTTCAGGCCCCACAAAAGCCAAGACCAGCTCTCTCAAAGTGACCAGGATGAGGCACATCCTGGAAATCTGGGCTACTTCTTGTTAGGCTAGAAAGAGGAAAAAACGCTACAAACATGCAAAGGGAACACAGATCTCTCTAAGAAGTCATTTACGTGGCCTGAAGAACACAATTTGCAGACAGAGGTCAGTGATGCAGGTGGTTTTAAAAGACTTCTAGAGGAGAAAAAAAGGAAAGGAAAGGAAAGGAAAGGAAAGGGAAGGGAAGGGAAGGGAAGGGAAGGGAAGGGAAGGGAAGGGAAGGGAAGGGAAGGGAAGGGAAGGGAAGGGAAGGGAAGGGAAGGGAAGGGAAGGGAAGGGAAGGGAAGGGAAGGGAAGGGAAGGGAAGGGAAGGGAAGGGAAGGGAAGGGAAGGGAAGGGAAGGGAAGGGAAGGGAAGGGAAGGGAAGGGAAGGGAAGGGAAGGGAAGGGAAGGGAAGGGAAGGGAAGGGAAGGGAAGGGAAGGGAAGGGAAGGGAAGGGAAGGGAAGGGAAGGGAAGGGAAGGGGAAGGGAAGGGAAGGGAAGGGAAGGGAAGGGAAGGGAAGGGAAGGGAAGGGAAGGAAGGGAAGGAAAGGAAAGGAAAGGAAAGGAAAGGAAAGGAAAGGAAAGGAAAGGAAAGGAAAGGAAAGGAAAGGAAAGGAAAGGAAAGGAAAGGAAAGGGAAAGGAAAGGAAAGGAAAGGAAAGGAAAGGAAAGGAAAGGAAAGGAAAGGGAAGGGAAGGGAAAAGGAAAGGAATACAGGAGAAGATTCAGAAGATAACCACAAGGATGATTCATAGATGTGAGAAAATCCTACAACCTGATCTTGGTGGTAGCATCCCTGATCTCACCCATCTAAAAAGTGATTTTAAAGTCCCAAACCATTCTACAAAGAACATTTCCTTGTCTTTAAACAGCCCCCCACATTTAGGTGCAGCAGCTTTGTCCCTGGCCAAGATGTACAATGGGTAGAGCAGTGTCAATTATCCTGTAATAGCACAAAACTGGGGCTTTAATGGCTTTGGGCAGCCTGAATTCCTATTTTATACTTTCCATAAGAAACCAGGTCAATTGTGTTTCATGCTGAAGAGATTCCCTACAAAACAGGGAAGGAAAGAGTAAAGGGAGTGAGGTGCTGAATTTGCTCAGTGCAGAGATGCCACACCTGGCTGAGCTGGTTCCTCGTGTCCTTCCCATGGGGAAAAGCACCACAGACTGGTCCCAGTTCTCCAGATGGGAGCAAATCCTGGTTAGCCCAGTGGCAGCTGGTGAAATGTGTGACTCCTGGGCTTTCTCTGGCCACCACGGCCGCATGGGGACAGAATTTATTCCTGGTTGTGCTGGTGGCTCCATTTCTGCTCACTGAGCCATGCAAACCCCTGGAGTAATCAGGGAAATGGGGTGATGGTCACAGCTGGGTCTCAGCCTCAGGGTCAGCAAATTCAGGCCTTGCTAAAGCCCTGCTGAGGCAAATATTAAATCCAGAATCTCAAATACAAAACACAAATGCACACACGGCAGTGCACGGTGACTGCTGGTCTTTTAAAGGCATGCATTTGACCTTTTGGGGGGGAAAAATCAGGAAACCTTTGTCAGAAATGAAATGATGACGGATTCGAGGTCTTCTCAGAGCCTGGTGTGACCAAATATCTCTCTAAATAAGTTTTATAACACAAAGGCAGAAAGATGCAGGCTGACCCAAGCAGAAACGTGCATGTCTCTAAAAAGCAAGAGCCGGGTTGGATACGAGAGTCCTTGCAATTACACAGAAAGAACAGTTTAAATGAAATGTGGGCATTTCTGGGTTCAGCCTGGCCAAAATCAGCAGCTCCTCCAGGCTGAATGCCCAGTGCTGCTGTTTCCAACCCCTCGGGAGCAGGGGAACGTGTCCAAGGCCAGGCTGGATGGGGCCCAAGCAGCCTGCTCGAGTGGAAGATGTCCCTGCACAGGGCAGGGGGCTGGAACTGTGTGATCCTGAAGGTTCTTTTCAGGAATCTGATGTGTTTTATTCCTTCCAGTTCTCTGGTTTCCCATTCAGCTGAGTTTGGTCTCAGCATTCAAGGGCCATCATGCAGCTCTGAGGGCATTTCACTGTGAGACAGAGCAGCTTCCAGCTCCTCAGGGCAGGCTGGAAGCCAGGCTGTGTCCTTCACATCAGAAAGGCTGTTTGGGGTGTCCCACTTGTGGGTTCCTCTGGGTCTGCATTGAAGGCACTTGAGATGTTATTTCATGTTCACACTCAGGTGTTTATTGTTTCTTATCAGTAAAACAGTCTCACTGCTGGGAGTTCAGCAGCTTTTCATCAGAAGGCACAAAATGGCCAACAATCTCTTGTTCCAAGGGCTTTTAAGACTAAACTATCCCATTAAGAACTGACACCTGGATTATTTTCCCTTTTAACCCAATAACTGATCCCACAGAGCTGCCATGGGGACTTTTCTGCCCAATTACAAAATGCCACCCAAACCCATGGAGAAGGAGGAAGAAGCAGCATGAAGAAGGAACCCAGGATGACACCCTGTGCCCTCCATCTTGCTGCCATCCACAACACACTAAAAACCCCAAACCCTCAATTTCTCACCCAGTGACACACCTACACTGCTCTCTATAATCTATTGCACATTTTTGTGGATTCTGGTCTATCTTGCAGTCTGGGAAACTTTCTCCATGGATGAGGGTCAGAGTCAGTGCTGCCCTGGGGGTCAGGGCAGCCCAGAGCAGACACAGAAATATTCCCAGTGCCCCCAAAAAAAAAAAAAAAAAACCAAAAAAACCCAAAAAAACCAACCTTCTGAGCAGGGATTTAAAAAAAAGAAAACACAACATACTGGCACCCAGGATGTGAGAGATATCCCACTGGATATTCCCTGCTGAGAGCTGGAGAAGGGCATCCAGAAGGAAATATCCAAAAGGAAATTCTCCTCTGAAGGATTAGAAGCTTTTCATAGTAAAGCATTTGAAGTTTTCAGGCTCTAATTCAGTTTTTCACTGGTAAAGGCTCAGGTGGGACATCCTGGTTGCTGTGGTTTCCTCTCTCCAATTCTGGTCCTGCCTTTCCTTGGGAGTTTGTCCTGCAGAGTCCCTGCAGTGTTGTGACACTGGCTCAATCCCACCCATCACTAATTTAGCTCAGAAAGCACAGTTTCAGCTCAGGGTTCTGCAGGAGCCCGTGGATTCAGAGCTCCTCATCCTCCACGCACCTCATTTAGCCAGAGAGTGAAATCCAGCCCTGCTGGGCCCCATGTGAAACCCATAGAAGAGGTGGAAAACAACACAAATACTGGCTGCTGCTTCAGGCTGAGTTTAGGGGCAAAAAGGGGAGGGTTCAGGCTCTAGACCCTCATTCCTGGCACCGAGGAGGGCACAAATATTTTACACAACAAGACAAATTCACTCTGGGGTGTCCCTGGTACCCACCAGGGTCCTCTGCTGCTGAGGTGACAGCACAAGGACAGGGAACACAAGACATCATTCCAAGTGTGGACCCACTGATCTCAGAGGACTTTCCCAGCCAGGATGATTCTATAATTTTCTGATTTTTTTTCCAAACCAGCCCCTCACAGTCAATCAAAGCTGTGGAGAGCACAGCAGGGATTTTTGTGTGTGTGGTCGGTTGCTTATTCTGAGTTGTCTTATTTTCCCCTTCCTGTTCCTTTCCTAGTCTGAGATTTCACACATCAGCCCTTGAGAGGAAAGGTTTGCTCCCCAGGACCCTGCATCCTCCTCCATCCCCCTCCAGTGCTGCCTTCCCCCCTTCCTTCCCAGATCTTCACCAGGGAAATAAAATCGGCAGAGCTTCACTCCCTGTGATGCCCCTGCCCAAATCCTGAGGTTTGCGTGCTCCCTGTCCTCTCCAAGAGCAGGGACTGGGTTTGCTGTGCAGTCCCTCACATATGGCATCACCCTCCCCTACCTGCTTTTCACTCCTTTGAGCAGACAGCAAAGAAATACTTCCCCTGTGAGAAGTTGAAGGAAATTTACGATTTTCCTGGCTTGAAACTCTGAGGATGGTGTCTGTCCTGCTTCCTGCACCACCACCTAATGGCACGAGAGAAAACAGCACCTGGATCCCAGGGAGTTCTGTGGAACAGGTGAGGCACAGCCAGGGCTTGGTGGGCAGCTCTGCCACTCTGGGTTTGCTGCACAGAGCAACTCCTGCCAAAATATCCTGAATTAACCCTGCCTCAGCCCTTCCCAGGGACACAGTTCAGCCTCTAAAAAAATTGTGATGTCCATTTTATATAGGAAACAGAGGCCCAGAAAGGATGAAATTATCAAAGAGTGGAGACAATGCAGAGAAAGGAGGAATTAACTCAGGTTCTTTGTCATCACAGAAACAAACAGAGCTCCTTCCCTAATGTTAATTCTTTAACTTCTTTTCTGCCTCTGTCAAGGTCAGGATTGACGCACTCAAGATGATATTTCGTGTTCAAACTCAGATATTTATTAGTTCTTATCTATATTACAGTCCTACAAACCCTGAGTTCTGCAGCACTCTACTAAAGCTACAAAATGGCTCACCATCTTTCTCTCCAAGGACTTTTAAGGATTTTTAAAGCGACCTGAGGGGGTCGCTGGGGTGAGAGAAGAACGAGAATCTTGTTTCTTGATCAGAAGGCTGGATTTATTGATATATGATATATAATACATTATGACTATACTAAAAAGAATAAGGAGAGAAGTTGCAGAGGCTTGCTAAGCTAAGAATAGAATAGAAAAGGATCTATAACAAAGTTCTGTATCCAGGGGTTCTGTCCCCAGCTTGCTCCTGTGATTGGCCCTTAATTATAAACACATGGAACATGAACCAATCACAGGTGCATCCTATTGCATTCCACAGCAGCTGATAACAATTGTTTACATTCTTCTTCTGGGGCCTTTGCTTCCCAGAAGATGAACAAATCTGAAAGAAAGGATTTCTGTGAAAAAATGTCTGCGACAAAGGATCATCTGTCCAATTAAGAAATGACACCTAAATTAGTTTTACTTTTAACCCAATAACCAACCACCCATGGCTGCAATGGGGACTTTTTTATCCAATTACACAAAACCACCCAAAGCCACGGAGGAGGTGAAGAAGAAGGTGGTGAAGAAGGAGAAGGAGGAGGAGGAGGAGAAGGAGAAGGAGAAGGAGAAGGAGAAGGAGAAGGAGAAGGAGAAGGAGGAGAAGCAGAAGAAGAAGAAGGAGAAGGAGGAGAAGGAGAAGGGGAGAAAGAGAAGAGCAAGCGGAAGAGGAGGAGGAAGAAGAGCAGGAAGAAGAGGAAGAGGAAAAAGAGGAAGAAGAGGAAGGTGAAGGTGAAGAAGATGGTGAAGAAGAAGGACCAACCTCCACCCCAAAAGCTCCATCTTGCTTTATACCCATTACTGTATTCTAAACCCTTAAACTCTGAGTTTCCCACCCTGTGATCTCACACACTTCTATCCAAACTCCACAATCCCAGTTCTATCATTCCATTCTGGAAGCTTCTCCACGGGCTCAGGTCAGTGCAGTGTTCTCTTGGGGGTCAGTGCCTGGCAGCACAGAAATCTGAAATTCTCTGCAGCCAATTCCAGCACTTCCCTGCTCCATGTGTGCCTGTACCTGGTGTTCTGGGCCAGTCCAGGACTGCTCAGCACAGCCAAATTCCAAATGGATTTTTAGAGTTATCAAATGGCAGAGGACAATTTAAATTCTGCCTCCCTCTCACACCACAGCAAAGCCACTGATTTTTCTGACCTTTTCCTGCACACCAGTGTGATGCTCCATGGTTTATGGGACCTCCAACATGCAATGTATGGATAAATCCTGCGCTTGGGTTCAGGATTTTTGGTGCCAGGAGGTATTTAGGGTTTTAATTCTACAATGAGATGCTTCAGTGAAAGTTTAAAACCGCACAGCCTGCCTGAGTTAGCAATGAAACCATAATAAAAAAGAGACACTGAGATTTATCTCCATGCTCTTTAGAGCATCTCCCCTCCAAAGATCACCCAGGCTTAAACATTTCCCTGGATTTAAACCAAAAAAAAAATCTGTTTGAACAGTCAGGTGCAACAAAAAATGCTGCCAGGTCTGCCAGAGCCGAAAACCACTGGCAAGGCAAGGGAAAAATCAGGATGTGTGTTATGTCAGGAATGTCTTGTCCATTGAAAGGTGAAACACAGGGAGAGAGTTTGCTCTGCTACAGCTGAACCTCATCCCAGATGTCCAATGAGGGAAATCATCCTTCATGCAGGGTCAGGAGCCTCCCATCACAGTCCTGTGTGACCGTGTTCACAGGGGTCTGAGGATGAGGGGAGAGATGAGGATCTGACTCCATGTTTCAGAAGGCTGATTTATTATTTTATGATATATATTACATTAAAACTATACTAAAAGAATAGAAGAAAGGATTTCATCAGAAGGGTAGCTAATAATAGAAAAAGAAGGAATGGTAACAAAAGCTTGTGTCTGGGACAGAGAGTCTAAGCTAGCTGACTGTGATTGGCCATTAATTACAAACAACCACATGAGCCCAATCCCAGATGCACCTGTTGCATTCCACAGCAGCAGATAATCAATGTTTGCATTTTGTTCCTGAGGCCTCTCAGCTTCTCAGAAGGAAAAATCCCTAAGGAAAGGATTTTCCATAAAAGATGTCGGTGACAATCCTGCTTCACTCAGGATCCCCAGCTGCTGATGCTGCAGGAGGAAATAAACAGCAGTGTTGTGGTTTCAGTCAATAGAACTTCAGTTAACATTCCTGGATGGGTTTAATCTGGAAGAAAGGAGGCTCAGGGGGGACCTTCTGACTCTAGAACTTCCTGACCCCAGGGGACAGGGACAGAACCAGAGCAAACAGCCTCAAGCTGTGCTGGGAGAGGTTTAGGTTGGATTTTAGGGAAAATTTCTCACTGAAAGGGTGGTCAGGCATTGAAGGAGGTTTAGAGTCCCCATCCCTGGAGGTGGCACTCAGTGCTCTGTGCTGTGACACAGTGAGGATCAGCCACAGCTTGGACTCCAAGTTGGGTCTTGAAGTTCTTTCCCAACCTTAATAACTCTGTGATACTTCAGGGAAAGGCACCTGCTTTTCCTCCAACCTCTCTGCTTCTCCAGCAAGAGAAATCTTACCTTGTTTATCCACTGAAATTATTTATGCCACTTGGTGTCGAGTTTGCTGAAGAAGAGGGCCCTGCTCCACCACCCACGGCCAGGGTTAAATTTGCTTTCTCCTCACACCCAGTTTCACAGCTCTGGCTGCCTTTTCTGCAGGAGCTGGCATGACAAGTCCCTGTGTTTGACAGGAGGGGAAGGAGCAGGTTTTCCCTGCTGCTATTTGCTTCTCTGCTGGCAGGAACCCACGAGGAAAACAAGCACCACATTGACCTTGGCCACATAAAACCTGCAGAGCAAAGAGAGGGGAAGGCACCAGCACCCTGAGACCTTTTATATCCCCTTTGTTATGTCCCATAACCAGCAGGGATAAAATAAAATGGCAAACCACACCTTCTGTTTGCTAGCACACACAAATTTCAGCACCTCAGCTCGCACTGTGCTTCAGCTCAGCTCTGCAGTGTCCAAGTGCGAATTGTCACCTCCCCTCACCAAGTTTTGTATGGGCTGGTGGAGCCTCTGGTATAATTTAAGCCTTTTTCTGGGTTGTTTTCTTTTGGTTTTAAGCTCCCCAAAATCTGCTGTGCCACAGGGTTTGGGGTTCAGCTTACCATCCCCAATGGGATTTGGCAGCTGTGTGTGGGAACTGAATCCCACCTGAGATGTGCAGGGTCAAGGGGCTGAATTCTGGGCTTGTGGTGTCTCCTGTTCTCCTAGAAAAGGACTCCTGGGTGACAGGTTTGGATTTGAAATTTGATTTTTACATGTTAGGTTTACATGTTGAAATTTGTTTTTTACATGTTTTTATCCTCTGCTGGAAATGCTGGGGTTGCTCAGCCTCAATAAGAGAAATCTCTGGGGGTGTTTATTAATTCCTACAAATTCCTGATGCGTGGGGAGGAAAGGAGATGGAGCCAGATTCTTCTCATTGACAGGACAAGAGGCAGCAGGCTCATCCCAGAGTAGGGGAAATTCCACTTTAACATTAGGAAAAGCTTATTCAGGATCAAACTATGGGCAAATTTTGGGGGTAAACCTCTGAATTGGGGTCCTCTAGAAAGCAAATCTTAGTGGTCCTTCCCCCACTTGGGTTGGGAAAAGATTTTTTTCAAAGAAAAGTGGAAGAAACCTTTTTATTTCCCAGGCAAATAATTTACTAGCATAAAAATGAATAATACTAAATAATAATATTTATATTTATTATTATAGTATTTATTTTAATTGGACATGGGCAGGAAGTCAAGGCAAGAAAAGGCTCAAACCCAGGAATTCTAGAGCAAGGCAAGGAATTAATCCGAGGCCTCTTGAGCTTTTTTAAAGTCCATTTTCTTTCCCACACCTCTTAGGAACAGGGTTTATTTCTGCTCCTGTCCCTGCTTTCTCCATGGAGAAATGATTGACTAGGTACTGAAATCAGCTGTTAATTCTGCCTAAACCATCCTGATGTTATTTAATGGTTGTGATCATGTTTTCCAGGTTTCCTTCCTCCAGGGATGGAAACTTCTCCCATATCCTCTCAGATTTTGAACCAGCCTCACCACGAGGAAGCTTTTCTAACATTTAACTAAAAATCCCCTGTTGTAGCATCAATCTACTATTTCTGTGCCTTTCCTGTTGGAGATGGGAAAGAGTTTGCTCCCTTCACTTGCTCAAAGATAATAAAATCCTCTCCGCTCTCTCTCCCAGCACTGAAGAACAGAACTGAACTCACTCAGTTCCCCCAGCCTCCCCAGAGCAGAGGGGCTCCAGCTCTTGGAGATCTCTGTGGCCTTTTCTGGACCCACCTCAGCAGCTCCATATCCTGATGTTGGGACCCCAGGCCTGCCACACTGCAGGTGGGGGCTCAGGAGAGTGGATGAAAGAGGGAGAATCAGTGTCTTGGTTTGAACAGACAGGTGTCTGCTCAGGAAAGCAGGAGCCTCCCTTGAAATGGAAAATGTAAACCCCCTCCCTCTGAAATATTATAATTTTGAAATTAAGGGACTCTCCGGCAAAGATATGGGAGTAGGAATAACTTCTTTAAGAGGAATAATAAAATACAAATGCAATAGTCCAAATAAAATAAAATAAAATAAAATAAAATAAAATAAAATAAAATAAAATAAAATAAAATAAAATAAAATAAAATAAAATACTGCCAGAGTCAGAGCAGTCCCTGCCCCCTGTGTGTCAGGGGGTGTCCCAGCCCCATCCCAGGGGGGCTCAGCCCTCCTGCAGTGCCAGCTGTGGCTCTGCTGCAGCAGGGATCCTGCACAAGGGGGGAGTTTTCCTCTGCAGCTCCAGTGGCAGAGGCAGCTGTTCCTCTGGGAAGTGGAGAAGCTGCTCTGCTGTCCTGAAACCTCAGACTGGATCCAGGGAGGAATGCTTGGCTCCTCCCCTGGGTGGAGCATCTCCCCATGGGATGCTGGGATTGGATCAGCCCTGCAGGGACACTCAGTGGCCATGGACAGCAGAGATCTCCTGCAGGGAGGGTTGGCTGTGGGAGAGATAAAGGAAAAACTGCCCCATGGACAGAACTGCCCCACTTTTAACAGATGATAAATAGAATACACACCCCAACCACATCTTGCATTTCCAACCTAAGACAATCAGCCCCTCAACTATTGGCCACCATCCCTCATTCTTGGAAAGGTGCAGCTGGAGGTAAAACAGGCAATTTAAAAGTGAGGATGGCCCAGCCTCTCACACCTGAGCTCAACCTCTGGCTCTTTTATTTTGAAATCTGCAGAATCTTCTGTTTGCCACAATGGAAAGTTTTCCCAGACCAGCTCATGTCCCTGCTCACAAAGCAATGTCCCACCTTGGGGTCCTGTTCCCACCCAGGGGAGACACACAACAAACAAACACATCCAAAATTATTTGCCCAAACCCCCTCATGGTCCGAGGTGTTGAGTTCACCTCTTTTGCCACCTGGCCAGGCTGATCCTGTCAGTGTCACTCCTCTCCCTCCCCCAAGCCCTCATCCATTAGCTCATTTAATTACAGCCTTTCTGAATCGATGGGATTTCATTGATTCCCGAGGAGCTGCTCTGGATTTACTGCTCCAACCCATCGGGGCCAGCTGGCAGCTTTGTTCTTTGTCCTCCCCTCAAATCAATACCTAATGGATGAGAGAGATCCTTGAGACTGAATACACTTTTGGGATGGAAGGTGTTTTACACCCCGACTGTCTGCTTTGTTTTCTGCAGTCTGTTAAAATGATCACAGGCATAACTCACCTCAAACAAAGCAAAGCCCCCCTGTGCAAGATAATGCAGGAGTGCTCTGGGCAAACCTCCCTCTGCAGAGATAAATGGGTTTCATCGCTCTTCTTAAAGGATCCAGCCAAGCTCTAGAGGCAAAATTGTACTTCAAAAGCAAATTCAGCTTGTTGAAGTGTAACATTCACATTCTCTGGAAAATCCCTTCACCCAGGATTTTTCTTCTGGGAAGCTGAGAAACCTCAGAGAAAAGGAAAACAATTCTTATCTCATTTGCTTCTCCTGTGCTGTGCTCATGTGGAATGTGTTTGGAGATTGTTTACCCACAGGTGATTGTTCCATTGGATTCTGCTGTGAGTTGTTTTCACTCTTTGGCTGTGTCGGGACTCTGGAAAGAGTCAGGAGTTTTCATTATTATCTTTTTAGCCTTCTGTAAGTATCCTTTCTGTATTCTTTAGTATAGTTTAGTATAGTATTCTTTAATATAATATAGTATCATAAAATAATAAATTAGCCTTATGAAAACATAGATTCATCATTCCTTCCTGCCACAGGGCACCCCACAAATACAATATTGAAGGGGGAATGGTGCTGGATAGCCTGATTGAGATGGAGGTTGGACCTGGTGATTCCAGAGGTCTTTCCCACCCTCAGCCATTTTGTGGCTCCAGAACAGCTCCCAGTGCAAACACAGAGGCACAAACATTTGCATCATCACAAAAGATTTACATCACTCACCCTGCTGCCAGCTCAGTGTGTGTCATTCTTATGGCATCTGTGGTTTTACTGAAGCTTCAGACCTTCAAATTGTGCAAAAATATAGGGAGAATCAGCAAGCTAAGGTCATTGATTGAAGCCTTTAATGAGGAATGACCCCACTGTCACCTGGTCCTCCCATTCAAACCAGGGCTGCAGCTGCCTCCAGTGACTCGACTTATAAAAAGGTAAATTTACCCCAAATAAATTCAAGGTAAACACAAAATTGAGCAATGGAAAATAGAGAAATAAAGAAATAACTCCGCTCCCAGAGGAAAAACCACAACTGAGCTGGGCTGGCTTTAGAGCACAGCGACAGCCTAGACGAGGGGATCTGGATAAAACAGGAGAGCAGATGATTGAAGCAAATCCCAGAGGAGCTGGGCAGGATTCACCCCATCATCAGCCCCACCAGCTGTGTGGGTGCTCACTGATGTCTGCATGCCTGGGGGAAAGGGAGCTCTGAGATGCTTTTTTGCTTTATGTGGTGATTTGTTGGAGTGTTCCCCTTGTTGACGGAATGACAAAATTGTCCTTTGTCTCCCTAAAAAGGAAAAAAGCCTGGAAGTTTCTCTCTTCACTTAGGTAAAAAGGACCTTGAGGACTTCACCTCAAACTTAAGGATAGCCAATTGGACAGAAGCCAAAAGGTCCTGCCTAAGCAATGTACTGAAAAAGAAGACAACAAGGGAACTAATTGCTTTTGTGAAGTGTTTTATCAAGAGCAAGAACCTCTTGCCCTGGCTCGGTTTTTCTCTGTAAAGAGCTTTGTTATTTTACCTCTTTATGAAAACTTCTCTGCTTCCAGCACTGCCACAGAAGCCATCCTGCTGATTTTATGCCATCTAAGGTAGCTGAGCTATCTTGGGTGTGATATAAATCTCCAAGAGCTTATGAGACCTGGCTGGAGGAGACCCCAAAATCAGTGATCCAAGAAATAAATCACATTTGCAGATGAACATGAGAGGATGAGGCCAATACAAGGCCCCAGGGTGCCCAGAGCAGCTGTGACTGCCCCTGGATCCCTGGCAGTGCCCAAGGCCAGGATGGATGGGGCTTGGAGCAGCCTGGGATGGTGGAAGGTGTCCCTGCCCACGGCAGGGGTGGAATGGGATGATGTTTAAGTTTCCTTCAACCCCAGGCTGTTCTGGGCAGCTGTGGTTCCATGATTCAGGGTTGGGACACCTGAAATATCCACACAGGACTGGACCACAACCCACAGGAGACCCAAACTCCTGAGGCCAAACAAGAGACCCAAACAAGAGACCCTGTCACTAACATATTATCTGAAAAGTCCTTTCGCCAGGATCTTTTCTCCTGAGAAGCTGGGAAGCTTCAGCTTCTCCATGTTTTGCTACTTTGGAATGTGATTTGGAGAATTGTTTACCCAACATGTGAATTGTTTTTAATTAATGGCCAATCACAGTCCAGCTGTGTTGGACTCTCTGAGTCTGTCACAAGATTTTATTATCATTCCTTTCTTTTCTAACCTTCTGGTGTCTCCTTTCTCTTTCTTTCAGTATAATTTTAATCTATCATTTTCTTTTAATAGAATATATATCATAAAATAATAAATCAGCCTTCTGTAACATGGAGTCAAGATTTTCATCTCTTCCCTTGTCCTGGAGACCCTCAAAAACCAAAAATGGATATCCAGACACCTGAATGTCCCCATGCACAACTCAAGGAACATAAAATTCAAAGACACATGATGACAGGGCTCTTCACCAGAACCACATTAATATTCAGATGTTTATCACACCACTTATGCCACAAATCATTTCTCTTTAAGCCCTGCTTTTGTGTGCTTTGTAGAAATATCTTAGCAGAAGAAAACCAGCAATTATGCTAAGCTCTCTTCAAGTAATTTGAGCCTTTTTCATCCAGTCCCAGTGTCTGCTTGTCTAGGATGTGTACTACACACTCTGTTTGCATTTTATGACTTTCATAACCCGTTTTCAGACTGACAGGTTTTGTCTAAATTTCTGGATAAAAACCACGCTGCATCCACACTGTCAGAGAGCATCCGAGGTGCAAAATGATGGAAAAACTGTCGAGTAACTTTTAAATTTAAAATCTGAGAAGTTTCCCCTGCTCTTTAGAGATATCACAGAATTATAGGATGGTTTGGGATGGAAGGGACCTTAAAGCTCACTCAGTTCTAATCCTTCCATTAGCCCAGGTTTTTAACCAGTTCCTTCCCTTCATGTGTTAAATAAGGCCAAAGAGGGTGAGCTCAAACCTTCAGACTGAAATAAAACCATAAATACTGAAATCAAAAATGAAATGAGAGGGAAATACCCCAAATCTAATGACACCAGATATTTAGGCAACTGGCAGCTAGCAAGTAGTTCACACCTGCAGAACTCAGGTAGGGTAAAAGTTTATCAGACCTCCTGAGACACAAAACAATGGGATGGAGAAACAGTGGGAATCAAATTAATTAATAATTTATTTTCTGCCACTTCCTGGGGGGAATGAGCACAGCATGGGGAAGGGGCAGTGTAAAATATCATAAAATCAATGCCCATTGATTTTTCACACGCAGTAAGTTGATCTATTTGACTAGAAAGGCTCATGTTCCCACAGATTTCATTGGTCTTCCCTGGTGGTGAACATGACTGAGCAGACACAAAAGGGTGAAGCCTGCAAAAATATTCCCAGCTGAGCACTGGAGGGTTTCTCGCTGTATTATTTTGACTATTTTGCTCACTGTGGCTGGGTTTTTCACCATCCTGGATTCTCTGGCAGTAATTGGAATGAAATCTCTCTCTTTGTCCAAGACTTGGTGGATTTGGGCAATCTTGTACTGATATATTTCTTATGGATATACACAGATAAGTTTGGGATTTGGTTCAGAGGCTGTGGCTGCCCCTGGATCCCTGGGAGTGCCCAAGGCCTGGTTGGACAGGGCTTGGAGCAGCCTGGGATGGTGGAAGGGAGTTGGAACAAAATTATCTTTGAGCTCCCTTCCAACCCAAACCACTCCATGGTGGATTTGGAGGTGTCAGAGGTGTCTGTAATTAAAGACCTGTGGGGGTATCTACATGTTTTGGGGCTGGTTGTGGAGTCCAGAAAACAGAAAAGAGACACTGGGATAGAGGGAGGGAGAAGAAGGACAGGGAAATAAAAATGGGTCAATGGCAACACCAATGGGAGTGACTGACAGCAACCAGGAAATAAGAATGCAGTGGTTCTGGTTTAATTTATTGCACCATATTCAAGATGTGAAGTTGGAGTATTTTTAGTGCCCTTTAAAGTGCAGCCAAAGGTAAATCTGGCAGCCCCAAAGCTGTGCTCGTGCTGGAAAGTATCACATGCTGCCACCCTGGCTGCCTTTTAACTTCCCAAATCAGCTGAACAGGAGGATAATGGATGGCTGGAGAGGGAAAGCAAATGCACACTGAGCACTTCTTCCAGTTGCTCTCCCCAGCTCGTGAATCCAAGTCTCCAGTGGCACTTTGCCCAGTTCATTTTCCTTCAGCAGCTGGTAAATGAATATGTGATCAGGAAGCGTTTCCAATAAATGTGATTACTCCTCTGCTGGGGGGTGCAGTGAGGGAAAGGCAGCCCAGCAACATTTTATATGAAACAATGAAAAGGGAGAGAAGAAATTATGAGAAATAACAGCTTAACTTGGTTCTCATGGGTTAGAGGAGATCACCGAAGTCCCAACCTGGTGAAAATCAGGATTAGCTGTGGAAGGAATTCCCTCCAGTGGATCTTCCTGGGATGGTGTTCACAGGGGTTCTTGGATGAGGGAAGAGATGAGGATCTGACTCCATGTTTCAGAAGGCTGATTTATTATTTTATGATATATATTACATTAAAACTATACTAAAGGAATATAAGAAAGGATTTCCTCAGAAGGCTGGCTAAGAATAGAATAGGAAAGAATGATAACAAAGGCTCTGTCTCGGACTCTCTGTCTGAACCAGCTGACTGTGATTGGCCATTAATTCAAAATATCCAACATGGGCCAATCACAGATGCACCTGTTGCATTCCACAGCAGCAGATAATCAATGTTTGCATTTTGTTCCTGAGGCCTCTCAGCTTCTCAGGAGGAAAAATCCTAAGGAAAGGATTTTCCATAAAAGATGTCTGCGACATCTACCCACTTCGATACTGCTAGAATGGCAAATCCAGGGAATCATGGAATCTCAGAATGGTTTTGGTTGGAAGGGACTTTAAGGATCATCCAGCCCCATCCCCTGCCATGTCAGGGACAAATTCCATTATCCCAGGGTGCTCTAAGCCCCATCCAGCCTGGCCTGGGACACTTCCAGGAATCCAGGGGCAGCCACAAACTTCTCTGATTAACCTGTTCCAGTGCCTCACTGCTCTCTAAGTAAAGAATTTCAGCCAAACATCTCATCTAAACCCATTCTATTTCCATTTAAAACTGTCTCTCCTTGTCCCATCCCTCCCTGCCCATATAAAGTTCATTTTCTGGCAGGAACAGCTGGATGCTCCCCTTGGAAGAAGCTGAACAACCACATCTGCTGCCACAGATGTGCCACAGGAGTTTTGCTCCCAGGCATTTGGGCACTGGAACTCTGCCCCATCCACGCTGCAGTCACAAAGGGTGGCCTCTCTCTGGGTAAATATGTCATAAAAACTTACCTGGCCCAAGTTCACACAGCTCAAAGGCACTCCTGAAAGTCCTACTTTAAATGCAGAAGGGGGGAATTATCTGCTTGGAGATCAGATTATTCCTTTCTGTTCAGGTATGCCTGCAAAAATATTGTTATGACCAAAAAAATAAAGCTGAGGTCATTTGTTTTATTGGGTTTTTAAATAAATTCTGCTGAGGGCTGTTTAACTGATCCCAGAGTAATGAAGGGAAATGCTGTAAGAAAAGGTTCACTTTACTTTCTTTCACTGGAAGTTTCAAAATGCTGTCTGGTCATTTTGAGTGAAATTTCATCAAAGTAGGCATTTTGGTTTTTTTCTGAATTTCTCTGAATTTCTCTGAATTTTTCTTTGGAAGAGAACAGTTCAACAAAAAGGTTCTGCAGCTGTTTGATGCAGGAGGAAGTGAGGCACAAAGAAAGTGAGAAATCCCCATATCCTGAGTGGGGATGGCAAGAGCCTCTCATCGGTCTGAGATCTGTGGATCCCAAAGGAATTTGATCCTGGAGAGAAGATGCTCCAATTCACTGCCCTGAGCTCAGAAATACTGGTTGGCCATAAAACCTGATTTCTGCATGATTTTAAATCATGTCTGGAGTCACAGAGGGAATTCCTGGAGAGCAGGAATTGATCCCAGGTCCCTTCAGCTGTGTCACAGCCTCCCAAGCCCTTTGGGTCATGGAACCCTCCAGTGATCCCTGGGGTGCTCACTCCAAAATGGGAACAATTGACGCCTTCCAATTGGAAAAGCACTGTCAAATGGAGTTATGCTCAGTTTGACCATCCTGGGGGATGAGGTTTTTGACCTCCTGAGGGATGAAGTTTTTGACCAACCTGAGGCCGTGGAGAACCTTCCGAAATGGAATGATAGAACTGGGATTGTGGGTTTGGAGTTTGAATAGAAGTGTGTGGTTTTGAGCATCCTGAGGGATGAGGGGTTTTATGACCATCCTGAGGGATGGGATTTTTGACCATTGTGAGGTATGGGGTTTTTGACCATTCTGAGGGATGAGGTTTTTGACCATCCTCAAGAACGGGGTTTTTGACCATCCAGATAGATGGGAATTTTTTTGACCATCCTGAAGGATGGGGATTTTTTTACCATCTTGAGGGATGAGGTTTTTGACCAACCTGAGGCCGTGGAGAAGCTTCCAAAATGCAATGATAGAACTGGGATTGTGGGTGTGGAGTTTGGATAGAAGTGTGTATTTTTGACTATCCTGAGGGATGAGGTTTTTGACCATCCTCAAGAATGGGGTTTTTGACCATCCTGATGGATGGGAATTTTTTTGACCATCCTGAGAGATGGTGATTTTTGACCTACTGAAGGATGGAGATTTTTTGACCATCCTGAAGGATGGGGGTTTTTTGACCATCCTGAGTGAATGGGGATTTTGACCATCTTGAGGAATAGGGATTTTTGACCAGAGGGAATGGGGTTTTTTGACCAACCTGAGGCTATGGAGAAGGCTTCCAAAACTGAACGATAGAACTGGGATTGAGGGTTTGGAGTTTGGATGGAAGTGTGTATTTTTGACCATCCTGAGGATTGAGGTTTTTGACCATTCTGAGGTTTTTGACCATCATGAGGAATGGGGATTTTTGACCATCCTCCAGGATGGGTTTTTTGACCATCCTGAGGGAATGCAGATTTTGACCATCCTGAGGGATGGGAATTTTTGACCAGAGGGAAAGGGGTTTTTGACCATCCTGAGGCTGTGGAGAAGCTTCCAAAATGAAATGATATAACTGGGATTGTGGGTTTGGAGTTTGAATAGAAGTGTGTATTTTTGACCATCCTGAGGGAATGGGGTTTTTGACCATCCTGAGGGATGGGGTTTTTTGACCAACCCAAGGCTGTGGAGAAGGCTTCCAAAATGGAATGACAGAACTGGGATTGTGTTTTTTTTAGTTTGACTAGAAGTGTGTATTTTTGACCATGCTGAGGGATGGGTTTTTGACCTCCTGATAACAAATAAATATTTTGACCTTCTAAGGGATGGCTTTTTGGCCATCCTGAGGTTGGTGGGTGTGCAGGGGCTGCCCCAGCTGCCAATTGCAGTGGGGCTGTGCAGGGTTGAAAAGGCAAAGCCCATCACTCGCTGCAGACACCTCCACACTGTGTTTAATGCCCTGACCTTTTGCATTATTGAATATGCTCGTTGCTATAAAAAGGATTGATTTTCCTCCCTGGCAGTGATGGATGGAAGGATCTGATCCAGGGGGAAGGGCTGCTTAACAACCTGGGTCAAAAATATTCTCAAAGGCATTTTCCTTTCTTGCCCACATGCCCAAGTGTGCCTAAAGCAGCAGGAGGTGCCACAATGAACCAACTGAAGCCCGTAATTCCTCAGTACATCAATGGATTTGGGGACTACACAGCTGACCAGGCACCAAAGGATGACTTAATTTGCAATCATTAATTTATTAAGCACTTAAATTTTTAAGTGGGTCTTAAAAGGCGATGGGGTCTCCACAAAACTGAGCAGTGAATTTTAATGACTCAAGACTGTCAGAACAAGGGCTGAGAGCAGTTATACCCTGCCTTTTAAAATCTTTATGGGATTAAACTCTTTGATCAGAGCCCACTGTTGCCGTTTCTTGGCTTTTCTGGACAAAAACTCTCTCGAGTTTAACAAAAATTTCATTTTCAGGATGTTTTCTTTTTGACTTTTATCAAGATTGAGGCTGACTGGAAAGTATCAGTTTGAATGAAAATTGCAGCATTTCAAGTTTGCTTTTCTTAAAGACAAGTTTAGATTTTTCTGTTTGTGACTGAAACACCAGAAATCTCAGAATGGTCTGGGTTGGATGGGACCTTAATTATCATCTGATTCCAATCCTTTGCCATGGCAGGAACATCTTCCACCATCCAAGGTTAGTCGAAGCCCTGTCCAACCTGGCTTTGGACATTTCCAGGAATGGGGAGGTACACTCATGCAAATCTGCATTAAAAAGTAATTTTAGGTCTTTTTTGGAGGCTGATATGTCTCAATCATCAGAAAAGTTAATTACCTTAAGATATGGGAGCAACACCACATTTCTATCCCCAGCACACTTCCTTCCTGCTTTGGAAGGCACTGGTGGTGCCAGGTTATTGTAACATTCCCATAAACCCATCAGAAACTTGTAAATTGAAAATTTAATGAGTCAGATTCCTGATAAGGGGGGGGGGGAAATAAAAGTTTTCTAAATTCTATTGATGTTCAATTTCTATCAAGAGAGCCTTCAGGGAGAAACATTCGATTTGGGGTTGTTGGTGGGGATTTTTTGAATGCTGTGCTAATTTAGGACCTGAGTGCTGCGAAGCATTTGAAGAGCATCCAGATCCCTCAATCACAGGAATAGTGAAGTGCCAGAGATGCTGGTGGGCAGGGACATTAAATCACAGAGTGTCACAGGTTTGTCAAACCACAGGGATGTGTTTGGAAGGGGCATTAAATCAGGGAGATGTGGCTGGAGGGGAGATGGGGTGTGACCGTGTTCACAGGGGTCTGAGGATGAGGGAAGAGACGAAGATCTGACTCCATGTTTCAGAAGGCTGATTTATTATTTTATGATATATATTACATTAAAACTATACTAAAGGAATAGAAGAAAGGATTTCATCAGAAGGCTAGATAAGAATAGAAAAAGAAGGAGTGATAACAAAGGTTTGTGGCTCGGCTCTCTGTCCAAGCCAGCTGTGCTGTGATTGGCCATTAATTAGAAACAACCACATGAGCCCAATCACAGATGCACCTGTTGCATTCCACAGCAGCAGATAATCAATGTTTACATTTTGTTCCTGAGGCCTCTCAGCTTCTCAGGTGGAAAAATCCTGAGGAAAGGATTTTCCATAAAAGATGTGTGTGACAATGGAGTGCAAGCTGTGTGGCTCGGGGCAGGACTGACACCAGCCCTGGGGCAGCTCTGCCCAGCCACAATGGGTCAGGCTGGGCATGGAGAAACCCCAGCCTGGGCATGGAGCTGCTCCAGAGCTTCCCTTCCCTCCTGGTGCAGTTTATATCTAACATCCAGCCTGGACCTGCCAGTTGCAGACACAGAACCACAGAACCACAGAACCACAAAGGCTGGAAAAGATTTCCCAGGTCCAGCCTCAACCCGGCGCTGGGTTCACCACCAAACCCTGTCCCCAGGTGCCACATCCACACTGCTTTGAGCTCTTCCAGGGATGGTGATTCTAGTTCCTCTCTGGGCAGCCTCTTCCAATGCCTGAAACCCTTTCCATGAATAAATTCCACCTAATATCCAACCTAAACCTCCTCTGGCCCTCATTGAGGCCGTTCCCTCTCCTCCTGTCCCTGTTCCCAGGGAGCAGAGCCTGAACTGGCTGTCCCCTCCTGTCAGGAGCTGTGCAGAGCCACAGGGTCCCCCTGAGCCCCCTTTTCTCCAGGCTGAGCCCCTTCCCAGCTCCCTCAGCTGCTCCAGCCCCTTTCCCAACCCCATTCCCTTCCCTGGACATGTCCTTCATTCCCAAAACTGACCCCAGGATTGGAGCTTCACTCTTTGCCAGTGAATGTGTGGTACATGATAGCTCAGCACTCTCCATGCAATGATCAGGAAGAGATATAAAACAAACAAACCCCCCCCCCAAAAAAAAAACCCCACAACAGGGAAAGAAATTGCTGAAAATCCCTAAAATTGTGTCAGGGAGTTGTTTTCCTGTCCACAGGTGATACCAGAAGTAGGTTTCTGGTAGATGCAGAAATTTCTTGTAGATGCAAACAGGACTCTCCTCCCCTTCACTCCTCAACAGCAGCAAGTTTACTGTGGGGTGAAGCTGGGGGAAATCCATCCTGTTTTCCTGCTCCTGGCCCTCTGTGCCCCCTCCTCTTGCCGAGGTTGCAAGGGCAGCATCACCCCCTGCCCATTTATCAGCAGGTTTGGGAACAAGGCTTTGCCTCAAGTCTCTTTCCAAAGCTCAACTCTCCCGGCAGTTTCTGCAGATGGATTAAGGACCAGGGATGGATGGATGCGTGTCCCAGACACCCTCCAGCCCCTTCCTGGATCCCTGAGGCTGAGAACAAAACCCCAGGGCTCAGAGCAGGAGCGTCTCCATTCAGCACAACGAGCGAGGTTTGTTCCTTAAAGACTCCAAACTAAAAAATAAAAGTGGTCAGAGCCCACTGTTCCTGTTTCTAGGCTTTTCTGGACAAAAACTCTCTTGAGCTGAACAAAATATTTCATTTCAGGATGTTTTCTTTTTGACTTTTATGGAGATTGAGGCTGAGAGGGAAGTATCAGTTGGGATGAAAATTGCAGTGACTTTTTGCTTCTGACAAACTGGTTCCAGCCGTGCCAGTTATCACTGGCCGTGGTCTGTGTACAAATCACCAGCAGGACAGGACTGCTGGGAACGTGCCTTGAGCTGTTTTATTTTCCTGCATCAGCCTCATTCCATGGTTATGACAATGGGGAGATGCCAGCAGCTCACATCCCAGGCAGCAGACAAAGAACTTAATGTTACAACTCACTTTATAAGTTTTTTGACCAATCACACAAAGCAAAAGCACATTGACAGTAGTTCCATCCAACCACTATAAGCACACACACCTCTGGTTAAACAATGCTTGCTTATTTCAAATACAATACCTGCTGGTGAGCCTTAAAACACAACACAGAGCTCCATTATTAAGCTTCAAACTGCCTAACATCTCACTAGATAAACTTTTCTGCAGCTTAGGGAGTTATTCTACTCAAACATTAATACACAGACCATTGTTCTATTTGTCTTTACTTTTCTACTTCTTACATAATTTTTCTGCTGACCAATCTCATGGCTACTGGGGCCAGCCTTTTGCAGCTTTCCCAAAACCCTCTGATTTTGTGGATTCCCAAGCAAGTTAAGCAGATTTTTCAGCCCCAAAGTGATTATCCTACAGCCTCCAGGGTGTTTGGTCCCCGTTTCAGGAATCCTACAGCAAAACCTGCTGGGAAAAGTGCAGCATTTGTAGGAGCAGGTAGGAAATGTGGCAGGTTCCCCTCAGCTCCCTTCCCAGCCTTGTGCGCTGGTGCCTCCCAGTGCCTGCAAAAGGGAGAAGCAGAAAGCTCAGAAGAATTGAAGATTGTTTCAGTAGTTTTTATTTTACATCAAAGTCTTCCTTGCTATCATAGAATCACAGAATCTGAGAATGGTTTGGCTTGGGGAAAACCTTCAGATCATCAGGTTTTGAGGCAGGGATGCCTTCCACTAGACCAGCCCTGCTTGAAGGTCCATCCAGCCTGGCCTTGAGCACCTCCAGGGAAGAGTTATTCACAAAATTCACAGGATGACCAGGTTGGAAGTGTGGCAGTGTTCACAGGGGTCTCAGGTTGAGGGAAGAGATGAGGATCTGACTCCATGTTTCAGAAGGCTGATTTAATATTTTATGATATATATTACATTAAAACTATACTAAAAGAATAAAGGATTTCATCAGAGGGCTGGCTAAGAAGAATAGAAAAGGAAAGAATGATAACAAAGGTTTGTGGCTCGGCTCTCTGTCTGAGACAGCTGACTGTGATTGGCCATTAATTCAAAATATCCAACATGGGCCAATCCCAGATGCACCTGTTGCATTCCACAGCAGCAGATAATCAATGTTTACATTTTGTTCCTGAGGCCTCTCAGCTTCTCAGGAGGAAAAACCCTAAGGAAAGGATTGTCCATAAAAGATGTCTGCGACATGCATCCAAACCAAAACCCATCCGCCAGCTCTGGGATGCCTCAAGCACCAGAGGTTCCTGCTCTGGATCACCTGAGTGTTTCTCAACCACCTGGAGAGCAGCCAGTTCCAGTGCCTGCCCACCCTTTCTGTAAAATATCTCTCCTAAAACCCAACCCAACCCTCCCCAGGCTGAGGAGAACCTGGCACAACCTGAGGCCATTTCCTCTGGTCCCATCCCTTACCTGGCAAAGGAAACCACCTGTACCCAAACCTGGGTCACCCCTAAAGCAGAGACAGCACATCCCAGGCCGAGGGAGTGCCACTGGCCCAGTGCCTGTCCCCCCAGCAGCTGTGCTTGTGCTGTCACCTCCTCTGAGCAGCACTCAGGGCACATGGAGCCCCCCAAACACAGCTGCAAGCCTGGAGGAACCTGCACAGGTTTGTTCAGTGCCTTCACTGCAGCTTGGTTGGGTTTTTGACCTCATCTAGCAGTTAATAGGAAAATTTTGGGGCCAACCAGGTCAGGTCTGTGCCCTTTGCTCCCACCCAAGGTACCACAGAAAGAGGAGGTGGCAGCTCCCTGGAGAAAGCCTCGTGCTTGCTTTGCCCTCTGGTGGGCAGTAAAGCATTTCAGGGCTGAACTTTCTGCCTGATTTGTTTATTATTTCCCTATGAAATCAGGGATTTGGGATTTATTGTGGAGTGGAGTCTTTGCTTTGTTTTTTTCTTTTGCCAGAGTCAGGATTAAATGTGTGAGATGGTATTTCTTGTAGGGACTCAGATGTTTATCAGTTCTTATCTCTGTCACAGTGTCACAAACCCTGAGTTCTGCAGCACTTCACTCCAACAAACTAAAAATGGAGCCCCATCTCTCTCTCTGCAAGGCCTTTGAAGGATCAACTGTCCAATTAAGAAATGACACCAAAATTATTTTTACTTTTAACCCAATAACCAACCACACATGGCTGCAATGGGGACTTTTTATCCAATTACACAAAACCACCCAAACCCATGGGAGAGAAGGAGAAGGAGAAGGAGAAGGAGAAGGAGAAGGAGAAGGAGAAGGAGAAGGAGAAGGAGAAGGAGAAGGAGAAGGAGAAGGAGAAGGAGAAGGAGAAGGAGAAGGAGGAGCAGCCTCCACCCCAAACCTCCATCTTGCTTTATATCCATTACTGTATTCTAAACCCTCAAACTCAGAGTTTCCCACCCTGTGATATCACACACTTCTATCCAAACTCCACACCCACAATCCCAGTTCTGTCATTCCATTCTGGAAGCTTCTCCACAGCCTCAGGTCAGTGCAGTGTTCTCTTGGGGGTCAGTGCCTGGCAGCACAGAAATCTGAAATTCTCAGTATCCAGGGTTCCAAAAGTTAATTATTTTTTTCCCCATAATGAAATGATTAATCTCAGCCTTCCATGCTGTACTGACTGGTGCTTTACCTTTTAATGGTCATTATTTCAAGCCTTCCTTACCATTCTTACATCAAAATACATTAATTCCACCAAAGGGAATTTTAAAGGCATTTTGTGTTTTGGTTAATGTGTGGGAAGTGGGAACAGGAAGTAAAGACGTTTTAGGGCTCTTTGGTTCATGTTGCCATTTAATTACTTTGTCAAGGATTCTTCTAAGAGCTGGAGAAAAGTGAAAGAAAAGGAAATCACAGAATCCCAGAATGGTTTGGGTTGGAAGGGACCTTAAAGATCATCTCATTCCATCACCTGCCATGGGCAGGGACACCTCCCACTGTCCCAGGCTGCTCCAGGCCCTGCCCTGAGCTCAGGACAAATGGCCCAGAGATTCTAAAGCCGTGACCATTGAGAAGGACACTCCACCTGTCCTCACCTCCTGCCTGTCCCTGCTTTTGTGGCCATGGTTTCCTTTCCCCCCTCACAAACAGTTTTTCCATGCAACTGGGTCACCTTTGAAAGTCAGCAGAAGTGGAGTTACTTTGTTTGAAATAAAAAACATGTATTTCTATCACCTCAGGAGTTGTTTCTGTTTCGGCACAGGGACCCTCTGATCCTCCCACCTCCTTTTATCAGCATCTTCAAAAGAGAAAGGCAGGTATAATTGCTTTCTCCCCTCGCCACAGAAGAAAGGGAGAGGCTGCTGCTCCCCTGCACTGGCATCCTGAGAAGAAACATGCTTTGAGCAATCATTTATTTACAGAACGAAAATAACATCTGGATTTCAAAGGGCAGAGCAGTTCAGAAGAGTGAGGCTCTCTCTCCTCCTGATTCCCACCCCCTGCTCTGCCTCTCTCCTCACTCCAGGGGCTTCTCCCTCTCTCTCTGAGCATTGTTCTGCTTTTGCCACAGAATCCCAGAGAGGTTTGGCTTGGAAGGGACCTTAAAGCCCATCCAGGGCCACCCCAGCCATGGTGGGGACACCTTCCACTGTCCCAGGCTGCTCCAAACCTGCTCTTGGACATTTCCAAGGGATGAGGGGCAGCCAAAGCTTCTCTGGGCACCTTCTGCCACAGGTTCCCCACCTTCAGAGTGAGGAATTTTCCTCATATTCAATTGTTAACCCTGCCCTCTGTCAGTTTGAAGCCATTAGATACCCTGTGGAGAAGCAGGGAGCAGAAAAATGGGAAGTAACCAGTAGTTCCACAAGCCTGGTTTCTTCCAGCTCTTTGAGTTTTATTTTCTGGTTCCTGATCCAGCAGAATCCTCTGAGTGCTGTCACACAAAGCATCTCTCCCACACATGAACCCCATTCCCATTCCAGTGATGGCAAAGCTGAATTTTCTGTCACTTTAACCCCTTCATTGCTTTAAAACTGATGAATTGGTGTCTTCAGAGCCATCAGCAAAGGTGGCTGATATTCCCCAATAAAAGCCCACAAGTTCTTAGTAAGGACAAACGAATTAACAATTCTGTTTTTATTAAGGCTAAAAATGCACCTGCAAACTGCCACATCCCCACTGTCCCTGCCAGGCAGCTGGAAAGGCACCTTTGGGATGTGTCACATCTCATTTCATCTCATTTCAACACACAAATTTTGCAGGATCCCTGAAAATTAACAGCAAGCTTGTTAAAGCCACAAAGAGATTCCATCACAGCCTGCTGCAATGCTCTGCTTGGAAAACTGCATTTCTGTAAATGTATTTATAAATAAATATGCATAAATATGTTTATCCAGTTCAGCTGATGAATTGGCCACAGGGATCACTAAAGATGCCTGCAAAAATGAAATGATTGATTAACCTCCTCATATAATCAGTAAATTCCAAACACTCCATGAAGACAACCATTACAAAAAAAGCCATTTATTAGATATATGTACATATATACATATACATGCAAAATGATTTTATACACATTTACACAGGTTCAATTATTAATACAGTGCAAAAATATCTAAAAAGGTACCAGCCCACCTTCTACAAACTCAACAGAGGGAGAAAAGGGGAAAAAAAAAGAAACCAGAGAATTACCAGCTCCATAAAGTGACTAAGCACTGAGTAAGCAAATCTGGAAATTATTGAAGTTTATTCTTTGCCAATTTGCTTGTGCTGAGCTGCTGGGTGAGAAGAGCTTCCAAAAGACTTCTCTTGCAAAGTGACAGAATGAAGAAGATGCAATTCAAACCACATTAACCAGTTTAAAGCTGAAAAAAAGGGATGGATTTCTCTTTGGGGATTTGATTCAATACAGGAGAAATCCCACGTTATGAGTCAGATTTTGTGTTCTCAAACTGCAAGTCATTCTTTTTTATCAAATCTTAAAGCACTGAGATCAATGTAAACTATTCTATTCCTCTTGCCAAGAGAAAATGTTTAACTGTATTAACACTGTGTGGACATGGGATAAATACCAAATTAAAAATAAAAATAGATCAAATTCTGTGTGTTCTGCCTCATCCTGGAACCCAAACCTATGAAGTGCACACAGACTAATCCATGTAGATTCCTTAATATGGTTCACACCTATTACAGGAAAATAAAAGGTTGCAAAGGGATTAAGACCAACACCAAAGCAGAGCTTTGTCACTGGGCAGAAAACACCTGAAGATTCAGCCACCTTCCCCAAAAATCCACAAAGCAAAAAAATACAAGTTTAGGCAAAGGCAGAACTGCACCAACTGATTTGGTTTGATTTTACTGAAATGTTTTCAGGAAAACCAATTCAAAAAAAAAGCTGAAATTAACCTTTCTCCACTCTGTTAATTGCACAATTATGCAGACACCACCCCGTTCCAGCACTCCTCTGCAGAGCTGTGGCTGCCATCCCCTGGCTCAGGGATGGGTTTGGTTCAGGACAGAGCAGTTGGATGCTGGGGAAGCAGCAGGAATGTTCCAACTTTTCCAATCAGCTCTGGGGAATGCCCTCTGGAAATGCTCTGTGTGCAGAAACAGGAAAAGCTATTCTGGACTCTTTAGCCAGAGTGGGGATAAAAATGCAGGAGGAGGGATTTGGCTCCTGTCCTAAAGTCCTTTTCATGAAGATTTGTCTGTCTGTATAAAATGCTTCATCCTTTCCCCACAAGAATCCAGTGGGTTGATATCCAATTTATGCTCCTGGAAAACACCACCAGCCACTAGATCCATTATCCCTAAAGTGTTGCATTTTTAGTGTCAGATTTTTGGGGTGTTCTTTTTGCAGATTTTTTTTTTTAACTTGTAATCCAAACTCATGGCTGAGTTCCCTGCAGTCTCCAGAAACAATTTACCAGGGAAAACTGGGAGTGAACAGTTTGAAAATTAAGAGCAGCACAAAACCCCTCACATCTCTGGGGTCATCTTGGTGTCTCAGGGACAGTGCTTGAATTGTGGCTTCATTTCTCCACTTGCAGAAAACTGGGATAATGACAGACAAACAACTTTAATCCCCTCCTTTAGAACACAAAACCTTTCCCTTATGGCACACAGCTTCAGCTGTGTCCTTAAATGCCTGGCTAAAATATTCCTCCATCGTTCCTACCAGACTACTCCTCACACTTTGGGGGTTTTTGTCATGTTGCTGTTCCAGTAAGTGCAGTGAAAAAGAAATTCCTATATTTTCCTCCAGGCACTAAGTCCTGGAAACTGTCCAGGTTGGAATGAGCTGCACATGGATGCTGCTGCTGCATCCAGAAGTGCTTCCAAAGTCCAGCACCACAAATTTCTATTCTGATCCTGGTGTTTGCATCCTGAGATTCCAGGAAAACTCGCTGAGATAAAAGAAAGGAATTTTCTGCCTTATAACAGAAAACCTTTCCACTATGGCACACAGCTCAAGCTATGTCTTAAATGCCTGGCTAAAATATTCCTCCATCATTCCTACCAGACTATTTCTCACACTTTGGGGGTTTTTGTCATGTTGCTGTTCCAGTAAGTGCAGTGACAAAGAAATCCCTACATTTTCCTCCTGGCACAAGTCCCCTGATGTCCTGGAAACTGTCCAGGTTGGAATGAGCTGCACATGGATGCTGTTTCTGCATCCAGATGTGCTTCCAATGTCCAGCACCACAAATTTCTGGTCTGATCTTCATGTTTGCATCCTGAGATTCCAGGAAAACTCACTGACATAAAAGAAAGAATTTTCTGCCTTATAACAGAAAATCTTTCCCTTATGGCAGAGCTCAAGTTGTGTCCTTAAATGCCTGGCTAAAATATTCCTCCATCATTCCTACCAGACTATTGCTCACACTTTGAGGTTTTTATCACATTGTTGTTACAGTAAGTAAAGTGAAAAAGAAATCCCTACATTTTCCTCCTGAGAAAAGCTCTGGCACTGTCTCCTGATGTCCTACAAACTGTTCAGGTTGGAATGAGCTGCACATGGATGCTGTTTCTGCATCCAGAAGTGCTTCCAATGTCCAGCACCACAAATTTCTGGTCCGATCCTGGTGCTTGCATCCTGAGATTCCAGGAAAACTCACTGACATAAAAGAAAGGAATTTTGTCAAGTGTTCCTGCAAAAAAAGACAACTCTGCTGCATGTTAATCTCTTTGCAACCAGAGGTAGAGACTATGTGAGAAGAAAAAGAAATCTTTGGTGAAAGAAATGGGAATGACCAGAAAGAGGAAAAAAATAAAAGGAAATTTTAGGACCATAATTCCACAATAACATACCTACAGTGTGAATCTCTACAAGCCCTCAAGGACAGCTGCATCAAACTGCTATGCATTTTTTGAACAGCCAGCCTAAATTATTCATCTATGCCCTAAAATGCCCCTGTGCACCTGGATCCATGACAAAATAAAACAGCCAGTGCAGCAGAGGTTGGGAATTCCAGTCCCCAGTTCCAAAGTGCACACCCAGAAACTCTTCTGAGTGTCAGAATTCACCACCATTAACCACAGGTGTTCCACAGAACAAAGAGAACCTGCTCTTGCTTTCCATTCCTGGAAATGGCTTCCTACTCACCAGCTACTCATTTTATTAAAAAAAGGTGAAGGAGTCAGTGGCCTGTCATAAATAGGCTTGGAAGATTTATTATCCATCCAGGCCAAGCAAACATGGAATTGCCCTTATCCTGGAAGTGACCTTAGCCAAGGAAACAAAGGCCACAGGAGCTGACAGATCACTTACACCCACTTGGATTATTTTCTGCTGCCCCAAGCATATTTGCAATTAACCCATGAGCACACACTAAACTGCAATGTGCTTTTCAGCAAGACATTTATAGATTTTATGGTTTATGAAAGAGCCACAGCCTTTCCCTGTCCTTCCAAACCTAGAGAAATGATCCTGAAGCTCACCCTCAGCATTTTCCACACTAATTACAGCAAATAGCCCTTCACTCACATTTACAGCAAGACAATCTAGAGACAGAAATGTTACCCACCACTTTACCCTTGTTTTACCACACAACTGGAGTATTTGCAGCAGCAGGGCAAGACTGACCTGCCCAGCTCTCACAGAGCCAGTGAGACAAATGGCAAAATGCTGTCTGGATGGTGGCAGCCAAGGAGGAAAAGCCTGCTGGAGGTAAGAACTTCCATCTCTGGTGACACTGACAAGCTCCACCACGTGAAACAGAGCTGCACCCCTCGCTGTGTGCTGGACAGAATTACAGGATCCTGCTCATCCCAGGTTGCTTGGAGCTGTTCTCCTTGCAATAAGCATTGCCATGGATGGTTAAAAAACACTCTGAGCTATTTCTGGTCAGGTGAATACAAAAAAAGAGTTGTAAAAACAGAGTAGCAAACCCCAAGTTTGTTGTTTGTTTTTTTTTTCATACACCACAGTCAGGCTGCTTCTCCAGGAGCTGCCTCGTCAGGATCTGGTAAGAGGAAAGAGAAGCCACTCCTATGTGGAAGGAGATTTGCCAGAGGTTCCTCAATCCATACAAGTAGATGTTGCATGAGCAGACACAGAAAAGGAGCACAAATGTCTTCACCTTCCTGGCTGAGCTGTAGAAGAGGTACAGGTAACACTGCAAAAGAGCAGAGAGGGAGAGTTAGCACTGAACTCTGCACAAAACCAGGGAATTATGGCCTGGGACCCATCTGCTGAGCATGTGAAGGGCAAACCCTCACAGGAGCACATGAAAAGCTCCCAGTGCTGACAGAGGAGTCACTTTTCCCCCTCAGGCAGTGACAGATCAGCCTTTGTCAGCTCAGGTGACAGTTTCCAACTGTGCTGATGCAGAGGTCAGCATGTGGAAAGCACTGCAGGTTGTGCACAGATTTTGGGGAGAAGCTGCTATAAATCAAAAGGAGAAGAGAGAATTCTCCTTTATTCAGCTTCCCTGGCCTCAGGTACTCACAGGGAAAGAGGCAGCACAGAGCCTTTCTTTGTGAAAAACAGCTTGCATCAAGTTCTTAAACCTAAATTCATCTACTAGATATAAATCCATCTATTAGATTGAAATAAATATATTAGATCTGAATCCATCTATTGGATCTAAATAAATCTATTAGATCAAAATAAATCTATTGGATCTAAATCCATCTATTAGACCTAAATAAATCTATTAGATCTAAATCCATCTATTAGATCAAAGTAAATCTATTAGATCGAAATAAATCCATTAGATCAAAATAAATTCATTAGATGTAAATAAATCCATTAGATCTAAATCCATCTATTAGATCAAAATCCATCTATTAGGTCTAAATAAATCTATTAGATCTAAATAAATCTATTAGCTATAAATCCATCTATTAGATCAAAATTAATCCATTAGATCAAAATAAATCTATTAGATCAAAATAAATCCATTAGATGTAAACAAATCCATTAGATCTAAATCCATCTATTGGATCAAAATAAATCTATTAGATCTAAATCCATCTATTAGATCTAAATCCATCTATTAGATCAAAGTAAATCTATTAGGTCTAAATAAATCCACTAGATCTAAATCCATCTATTAGATCAAAATCCATCTATTAGATCAAAATCCATCTATTAGGTCTAAATAAATCTATTAGATCTAAATAAATCCATTAGATCGAAATAAATCCATTAGATCAAAATCCATCTATTAGATCTAAATCCATCTATTAGGTCTAAATCCATCTATTAGGTCTAAATAAATCTATTAGATCTAAATCAATCTATTAGATCTAAATCCATCTATTAGATCAAAATAAATCTATTAGATCAAAATAAATCTATTAGATCAAAATAAATCCATTAGATGTAAACAAATCCATTAGATCTAAATCCATCTATTAGATCAAAATAAATCCATTAGACGTAAATAAATCCATTAGATCTAAATCCATCTATTGGATCTAAATAAATCTATTAGATCTAAATCCATCTATTCACCCCAAAACTGGGAGCAAAGGTATAAGAAAGCTGAAAGACACTAAATTGTACCATAATACAACAAATAATCCCATAAATACATCAAAGTCTGCAGACAGTGGTCCCCAAACCTTGATCCAAAAGGCAAAAGGACAATGAATACACTGTAGGCATCAATTATTCCTAGAAACAAAACTGCAGCACCTTTCTGCAATGCCAGGCTGAAAGTTGAAGATTTTCCAGCATGTATTTCCCTCAGGTCAAAGGTTGTGGGATTTTTTAGGAATTCAAGGAGCCTTTCAAGAAAAACCAATTTGGAACATGTTGGATTTTCCTCATTCAAACTGTTCTGTGTAAGGTCAGAGGAAATAACCCCATTACGGAAAAAAAATGGAAAATATGGACAATTGGAATATGGAAAAATCCCATTAAGGAACCACCAGGATTCAATGTGATTTTTCATGTAAATTACACCATTTTCAATAATGTTGCTGTCCAATATTTGCTCAGTCCCCAAGGTGGTTGTGCTGCAAAAGCCCATCACTAAGTGAGACACTGACAGAAGATGTGTCCATCCCTTTGGGAATAAACCACCTTTGGGATGGCATTTATCCATCACACCCAGCCCCTCTGACTTGTCACAACATGGGAGCACTGAAAAAGCCTGAAAATGCAATTTCCCAAGGGTCAAAATGTGCCTTGAACTGCTTTTGTGCCACTTCACTGGAATAAATCAGTGGAATCACCTGGGTGGGATATTAAAAACCTCTCCTTAGCTGAAAATGGCTCTGTCTTGTGAATTGTAACAGCAAAATAATCAGCAAAAAAATGTTGTTTGCAGTTAACATACCTGAAAAACACAGGCTAGGAAAGGTAGAAAAAAAGCTATCACATTTCCAATTCCTTCATGGTCCTCCTGTTGGGATGAAAAGAAGTGACAACCACGTCAGGCACAGCTTTTAGCAAGTGCTGCTTGATATTTGAGAACATTTTAAATATAGTCAAGAACCTCTCATCCCAGTTTATGCTGATTGACTGGAACAGTGTCAAACACAAGATCAATATCATTGGATAAGACACCAAGAACTGAGGCTTATGTGACACTTCCTGCTAAATAAAACTGTGTCAGGATAAAATCAGCACACTTTTTTCCCCTTTTTTTAAAGTTGTTTACAGTGTCATGTTTATTTAAAAAAAAAATTACAGAAAAGGATCTAAAATAAAATGCAAGAACAGAGCAAAAAAATCCAGGCAGCCTGGTAAGAATAAATAAATTTTAAAATAAAATTTCTAAAAATTAATACATAATTTTTAAACTATTAAATATTAAAAATAAATTAAATATTAAATTATATAAATAATTATACAAATAACTATACAGATAATTATATAATAATGAATAATTATATAAGTACTATATAATATATATTATTTATATAATACATATATATAATATATATTATATATAATACTTATATATAATATATATTATATATTATACTATATATATAAATGTATTTTATATATAATAATATATAATTATACAAATAATTATATAAATAATTATTAAATATTAAAATATTAGCAATATTAAATAATTTATAGTTAAATAATAAATAATTCAATAATTATTTAATAATTATTTAATAATTAATTCAATAATTAAATGATTGATAAATAATGTAATAATTTTTGTTTATTTTAATAAATAATTACATAGTTTTTAGAATTTTAGAATTCTAATAATAAAAAATAAAGAATAAATAATCAAAAAATAAATTTATATTCTTTATAAATTATTATAAAAATAATATAAAATAATGTTTTAAATAAATCAAAATAAATCAAAAATTAAACTTCTGTAGAACAGAATAAAATGCAGAATACTGTGATGTGCAGAAAAATACAGAAGGTGTAGCAGTCCTGGAGAAACAAAACACTTCTTGTGGAGAGATAGTGCTCAGCTAAGGGGCAGAACAGCCACCCTTGAACTGGTTACCCAAAAATTCTCTGCCTTTCCCTCATTGTCAGGTGTGGGAGCATCAGGGTTACCTGAAAGGAATATTCTGCCAGGTGAACTCCTCGGATGAGGTTCAGAGCTCCACACATGATGTTCAGAACAAGTGACAGAATCCCCAGGGGGGTCACAGGCTGCATTCTGTAAGTAGGGACTGGAAATGAAATGAAAACCAGACATTAGTGAAAGTTTGCTCTATTACTTTCAATATTTTACTAGAAAACACCACAATTACTTTGTGTGGGTTTTAAACACTTTCAAAACCTTCCATGCTTGCTCCAGGGAAGACTGATTATGAATAGAAACCCCCCCTTTTTTTTTTTTTTTTTTTTTTTTTTTGTTGTTGTTGTATTGCAGTATTCAGTTCTTCACACATCCAGAAATCACTCACTGGAGTATTTTTAAACGGATCAACAACAGATTTTTCTTGACCTATTTGGCATCAGTGTCTTCTGTGGTGCACACAGATAATTCTTTGTTTATTCCAGCAGATGAGGATGCTCAGCACTCCTCAGGTCAGCAGATAAACCAGAGGTTTTCCCCACCCAAAGGTCTGGGGAAAGGCTTAGATTTCACCCACCACCACAGCAAGGCAGTAATTCATCTCCTCCTTAACCAGTAATTAAACATTTTATCCCACCTGAGGGCTCAGGCTGCCCCCATTTCACAGATAATATGAATTATCTGCCTCCTTCCTTTCTCACCTTCTCTGCCACTACTTAACACCCACACTGCTGAGCAGCAGTTCTGCATGATAATCTCATTGATACATCCCTAATTAAGGTCAAAGTAATTATCATAAATGTGTGTTTAGCTTTGGAACCTGCTGCCCTTAATTCAGGCTTGGCCAAGAGCACACCTCCAGTTTTCCTGCACTTGTTCAACAACAGATTCCACACCTTGATCCTCACCTACATTTCATCCCTGCCATTGGATCACCACAAGTAGGACACTGCCAGTTTCATAAAAAATGATAATTTGCAGCTCAGATATCAAATCCAGATGTCCTCTTGCACCCAAGACACAGGAGAGAATGAATGAGCCCTCAAGGAAAACATCTCCCCATACCCAGGTGTATCCAGATCCTCTTTATCTGACTATCTATCTGTTTATCTGACTATTTATCTATTTATCTGACCATTTATCTATTTATCTGACCATTCCAGATAAACTGCACCTCTGGCTTCCCTTGAGTGACAAATGAATCACCACATCAGCCACCACATGATTTCAGAGAGAAAAACACTCCTGCCTTCTCCTTCAAGCCAGATTTTGATAGATGGATGTAAAAAACTCTGGTGCCAAATGAATAGAGGGATGTAAAGCACCTTTCATCTGTGTCTCTGTAATTAATTTGTCTGGCATGCACTCACACACCCATAATTTCAGCTCCAAAGGAACTGGATCAACTCAATTTGATGAGTGTCACTTTAGGGAGCATTATTGGGTGTTACAGACAGAATGCTCTGTCACTCAAAGGTAATTTGCCTTTTCATTTGCTACACAGTGACATTTACAGAGAACTTGTAGCAGCATCTTTATTCATTCCCTGACCCCAAAATTCAGTCTCCTTCTATTTTTTCCTGCTATTCCTACTTTTGATTAATTAAATTATGTGGCAGCTATATATATATATGTGTGTGTAACTCTCCCACAGATATTTCCTAATAAAGACTGCTCCTCAAATTTTAAGGTTTACTTCAGAGGCACAAAATATTTCCCAAACAAATAATTATTAAACACAAATATCATTCATTGAGCAGAATCCTGCAAGCCACACATGCCAAGAGTTCCCAGTCCCTAGGGAAGAACATGTAGGCCTCAATATATTGCTTCTGCAGCATGAAATATTATGTAAAAGTTACATTTTTTTTTTAGTCCAGGAGGATAAAAAAGAATTGCTGTCACAGATGCAGGGGAGATTAAAACATCCAGTTGCTCAGGGTTCAGATTTTGTGAAAACTGGGCTTGAAATGGTTTGCTGCAGAGATTTATTTGTGCTGTTACATTCTGAGGTTTAACTCACAAACTGCAATTGCACAGAGAAGTGAGATGGGTCCTGCTAAGGGAAAATTATTTCACTTCCTTGGGTGAAGTCAGTCATATTTTTATAAAGAGAATTTCACACTGGAATAGTCTATTACATTAAATAAGGGAAAAGAAGAGTACAAACACTCAGTACAGGACAGCAGCACTCTGCACAAGCACAAATTAACACTAATTAGGCTTCACATTGATCTGCCTCCTCAAGCACAGAAATTGTGCACTTCAGAGCACAAGATCCACACAGAAATGTTCTGGGAGCTGTGGGTGATGCACCAGCAGGTTTGAACATGTGCAGAACAACTGCAAACACCCTCACCCAGTGAAGAAATTGAAACCTCTGCCCAGGAAAGGTTTTCTGGCAGAGGCCTGTGGCCATTTCACTGGAGGGAGACACCAGAGTGTGCAGCTTTAGCTTGGATCTGCCTCCTGCAGGCACAGCACAAGGCTGGACACTGAGTCACTCACTCAGAGCTCTGCAGAAACAGCACCAGGAGTGAGAAATGAAATCACTCCAACAGCCTCAGCTGAAAGACAAGCACACAAAAGGCAGAGAGTGAGACAGCTTCAAAAGCAGCCCCTGAAAAGGCCTTTGAAGGACTCCCTGTGTGCCTGTGGAAGATGAAGAACACTCACCAAGGGGAGCTGCAGGATTCACCAGTTGCCTCACAAAACAGTGGCACAAATTGTTCTGCTGCTTCCCAGAGGCAGCTGTGATGTGCAAACCCTCCCTGCCCACAGAGAGCCCCCTGTGCCCTGCAAACTCTCCCTGCCCACAGAGCCCCCTGTGCCCTGCACACAGCCCCATGTCCTGATGCAAATCCTCTGTTCCAGATTGCAATGCAAGATGTTTTCAATTACCATCTCTATGGCAGTTGTCTTTTGTCAAGTGGGCAGTTTGCCTTATCTCTCTCTTTGAGTGACCACAATCACTCCTCCCTCAGGAGGGGACATTGCTGATAACAGCTATTGAATGTCACTGCATGGCTGATAAGAACTGCAGCATCCCATTGGGAGATGTGAGCCCAGAGGGAGGAGCCAAGCATTCCTACCCAGATATAATCCAGAGGTTTTGAGACACCAGCACGGCTTCTCCACTGGATTCCCCAGAGGAACAGCAGCTGCCTCTCCTTCCACTGGATCTTCAGAGGAAGGATACATCCTTCTCTACAGGATCCCTGCTCCAGCAGAACCACCCCTGACACTGCAGGAGGGCTGAGCCACAATTCCAATGGGACTGCCACCAACACCCTGACCCACAGGGTGTCAGGTTGGGTTCTGACTCTGACAGTGTTGTTCTAGTGTACTGCATTGGTTATTTTATCCTTTTATTGTCTTCCCTAATAAACAACTGTTATTTCCTGCTCCCATATTTTTGCCTGAGAGCCCCTTAATTTAACATTTATAGCAACTGGGAGGGGTGGGGAGGGTTTACATTCTCCATTTCAGGGGAGGCTCCTGCCTTCCTTAGCAGACTCCTGGCTTTCCAAACCAAGACACCCTCCCTGCCCACAGAGAGCCCCCTGTGCCCTGCACACAGCCCCCTGTGCCCTGCACACAGCCCCATGTCCTCTGTGCCCACACTGACACCAGAGAGGCTCTGAGCAGCAGCCAGGGCTCTGGGGATGCTGATCAAGGGTGCAAGGGAAGGGTTTTTGTAGCCAGAGTTGGGCTGTGTTTAGTTAACAAAAGGAAAGAACAAACAGCAGAAAGAATAGAAGTAAAAAGGGAAAAAAAAAATCTCTTGTTCTCAAGAATACTAACAAGGAGAAAGCTGCCCTGACTTTTGTGGCCTTTTTCACAGCAAACTGAAGAGCCAGAGGATGAGCTCAGCCAGCTCCAAAGAGGCCAGCAGCAGCCCCAGCCATGTGAGGAAGGGATGTCTGGATCATCCCTGGATCAATCAATCTGCACCAGGGAGTGCAGTCACAGTTCAATCCTGCTCTCCTGCAGCCACAGCATTTCAAACAGGCTCTTGTAGAGCAGAGCCCTGGTATAAATAACATTAATATGGAACAAACACTATGCACACAGCTAAACTTAGAGCAGCAAAGTGGGATTCAGCTGGGAGGGGATGATGAGAGGAGAGAGACACAAGCCAGGAAAGCTGACTCCAGTGGAGGCAAACAGATGATCATAAACATGAGCCTTAAAATAAAGGCAGAACAATCTGTGAGAGTATTTGGGTTAGACCAGAGAGAACAGCCAGAAATAAAAAGCCAGATGGAAAGTAAAGGAAAGCAATTAGGAATAAGAGGGAAGTGAAAATATATTTCTGATCTGTGGACACAGACTAGATCACAAATATTTACTGGCACTGAAGCCGCTCAAAATTTAAAGAAAAAGTGCAAAGAATTTCTAAGCCCTGTCATAACATGAAAAGATTTAACCTTCAAGCACAGCTCTGAGGATCACTCACAAATCTGACTGGCAAATAAAGTGCTTTCCATTCTATTTTTAATTCCTCCTGGCCAGTGCCCTTCCATATTCTAATTTAAAATACCTATGTCAAATTAGATTCCAGCTCATCTATCACAAATATAAGATTGAGCAACTGGAACTTAATTTTATTAGTGCTTCATAAGCCAAGAACAACAACAACAAAAAAAAAAAAAGGAAATACAAGCTCATGGCACTCCAGCTGCATTTAAACCACCGTGCTAATAGGATTGAAATAGAGAATGGTTTAGTGGTGGACTTGGCAGGGTTTGGTTTCTGGTAGGACTCAATGATCTGAAAGATTTCCTCCAACCTAAATAATTCTCTGATTTCATTTGTGGAGGAGGTAGGCAGGACCTTGACTGTGCAACTGAAACACAACTAAGAGGTACCATTTTTATAATAAAGAATTAGAGGCTGGTACTTCAAAAGCAGGTAAAACATCAGGTTCTGTTATTAAAAAGGCCCCTGTCAAGCCTCTGTGTTATTTATACAGATACACAAAGCCTCTTTCAGAATTTTAGTCAAATGAATTCAATTTTAGAAAGCAAGGTAAAAGGAAAAAGCAAAGAGTGGAGAACACCTCAAGCCAAACAATGTGGGAACAAGAGGTTACCCTCAGTTCATATTTTTCTCATCTTCTTTTCCCTCAAGGCTAAAGAATCTCATTCAGACTGTAATTACAGATCTTTCATTATGAGTTTGCAACAAGCAATGAATGAATCAGTGGAGCTTCTTTAGAAACTTGAACAAACAAGGGTTTGAAGAGAAAATATCACATGGAAAATATCAAGCCTATATTTTCCATCCAGAGAGGAAGCTGTAAGGCTGGAAAAAGACTCCACAGCAGCCACCAAAGCTCTGCTGCACACCTGCTGCAATGTAAAGCCCATATGTTGTTTACTATGATGGAAAAAGCCTTTTTTGGTTTGACGCACACAATGTAAATAAACATTTCTTGGTACACAAGGAACCTCCATGTGTTTTTCTGCCATGTGCTGTGGGCCATAATTCATGACCAAAAAATTAAGCACAGATTTGTCCAGCAATTGAAATCTGACTGCCAAAAGAAAATTAACTTTTGAGGTAGAAAAAAGAAAATAGCAGCCTCAGTATTGTCCCCTGGGCTGCTGCAAAAACTTTAAAAATTATATGAAAATTCAAAGTGCTAGCTAAGTAAGCAAACCAGTGCTATGTTCCAGGTGCTGAGTGAGCTGCTAACAAATGCCAATAACACCAAGCATGTAACACTATAAAACCAAGCAGAAAAAGACTTTTCACTGCTTGCCCATGGACATAACTGCTAGGACTTTGAAAAGATGCTCTGCTTCAACCTTTCTTCACACTCAACATTTATCCACATCCAGAAGCTGAAGGAGCAAGTAAAGGACTTAAAGCTGAGAAAAACTCAGGTTACATCAATGAACTTTTCAGATAAGATGGGTTCCATCTTTTACCAAACAGATTTTTGGGTCGTAATCATTGTTTTTACCGTTTTACTCAAGTTACCCTGTTAAGCGTCTGCAAAAATCCACTGGGGAACTTTTCATAGTAGGAAAAAACAGGGGAGTTGTGGGAATGGAATAAATGTAATAAAATGTAATAAAGCTTTGCTCTGGAAAGATCTACCATGGAGTTTTTCCCACCTAGGCTGAAACAGAGGACTCCCCCCATGGTGCTCTGCAGCACTAATGCCAATCCCCATTGGAAATCTCTCTCAGTTTGAACAGACAGGTGTCCGCTAAGCAAGGCAGGAGCCTGCCCTGAAATGAAAAATGTAAACCCCTCCCCTCTGAATTATTATAATTTTATTTAAATTCCCCCATTGGCCAGTTAACCCTGCCCACCCCAACTGTTCATCCCTCACCCCTCCTACAGTTTGCTGCCCTTTGTACCACCCCTGTACCCTCAAGTCACTGACCCATAGTTAAGCCTGTGCAGACCCCATGGTTTGGTCTCTGTCCCTGATGCATTTGGATCGTGGTGGATGCAATAAACCTTGGCTGGAATACATCACACAAAGACCTTTCCTGTCCTTCTTCCCCTGAGCAATCTGTGGTGTTTGTGTGTGTGTGCATGGACTTGAAATGGCTCCCGTGGCCTTACTCAGAGCAGCTTCTGAATGAGATGCTTTGAGGGAGGTTGCAGCATTTCTACCGTTATAGATACATATTGTAATATTGTTTTTTTGCAAATATTAAACTAGATTTTATATGTATATTGTAAAGTAACTTTGTTATACAGTTTTTATTTCTGTTGTTAATTCAGCTTAGACATAGTAGCAAAATAGCTGATGTAAGTATGTGTTATAGATATATATTGTAATATTGGCTTTTTGCAAATATTAAAATAGATTTTATATGTGTGATGCTAAAGTAACTTTGTTACAAAGACAGTTTTTATTTCTGTTGTTAATTAAGCCTAGACATAGTGAAATAGCTGATAAGTAACTTTCTTATATAGTTTTTATTTCTGCTGTTAATTAAGCTTACACATAGTAGTGAAATAGCTGATATGTGTTATAGATAAATATCGTAATATTGGCTTTTTGCAAATATTACAATAGATTTTGTATGTGTCATGTTAAAGTAACTGTTATAAAGATATAGTTTTCATTTCTGTTGTTAATTAAGCTTAGACATAGTAGTGAAATAGCTGATATAACTATATGTTATAGATACGTATTATAATATTGGATTTTTGCAAATATTAAAATAGATTTTATATGTGTATTGTAAAGTAACTTTGTTATATAGTTTTTATTTCTGTTGTTAATTCAGCTTAGACATAGTAGTGAAATAGCTGATATGTGTTAAAGATAAATATAATAATATTGGCTTTTTGCAAATATTAAAATAGATTTTGTATGTGTCATGTTAAAGTAACTGTTACACTGTTACATAGTTTTCATTTCTGTTGTTAATTCAGCTTAGACATAGTAGTGAAATAGCTGATATAACTATATGTTATAGATACGTATTACAATATTAGATTTTTGCAAATATTAAAATAGATTTTGTATGTGTATTGTAAAGTAACTTTGTTATATAGTTTTTATTTCTGTTGTTAATTCAGCTTAGACATAGTAGTGAAATAGCTGATATGTGTTAAAGATAAATATAATAATATTGGCTTTTTGCAAATATTAAAATAGATTTTGTATGTGTCATGTTAAAGTAACTTTGTTATAAACATATAGTTTTTATTTCTGCTGTTAATTAAGCTCAGTGCAATAACTGATATCAGTATGCTTGTGTTAAAATGTTGCTGGGATGGGATAACACCCAAGGCACACAGAATGAGCACACCTGGACAGATCTGCCAACCATCAGCACTCACTGTCTGAAAACAGTGTGGGCCAAGGCCCAAAAACTGCAGGTGATATAAAAGGACTAAAACCACAACCAAGGAATGTGCATGCTCTAAAAGGCAGACCCAAGGAGGAGCCATGCTAAACAACTCTTGGAATATGTAAAGTAGTTTGGGGGAAAGTTTACTATGCACAGGGGTCTGTGAATATGCACAGGCTGATGTAATTAAAAGGTATTTAAGGAGCATCCCTGAAGGTAACAGTGTGCTCTTGACTCAGTGCCAAGATGCACATGGCCATAATAACCCTTGCTCTATTGTCTTTGTCTGCTATTGTCCTTTATTAAACTGTTCACATTTTCACAGAAGTGTCCTAGATTGCAAGGCAAATATGCATTCCATTTCCATCTGTCAGAGGTGGGGCAGTTATCCTCTGTTCATTGGGCAGTTTTCTTTTATCTCTTCCACAAACCAATCCTCCCTCTAGGACATATATGCTGTTAATGGGCTACTGAATGTCCCTGCATGGCTGATAAAATTCCATCATCCCACTGTGGGATGCTCTGCCCAGAGGGAGGAGCCAAGCATTCCTACCTGGATATAATCTCACGTTTTGGGACACCAGAGCAGCCTTTCCACTGGATTCCCAGAGGAACAGCAGCTGCCTCTTGTCCTAGATCTTCAGAGGAAAACTCCATCCTTCTACAGGATCCCTGCCCCAGCAGAACCACCCCTGACACTGCAGGAGGGCTGCAGCCACAATTCCAACTGGATTGCTTCCAACACCATGAGCAACAGTGTTTCAGGTTGTATTCTGACTCTGTCAGAGTTTTTTCTTTTGTATTATTGCATGTATTTTGTGGTGGTTTTTTTTTTTTTCCTTTTCCTAATAAACGGTATTTCTGACTTGGAGTCTCTCACTGGTTTTGCTTTCAAACCAGAACAAAGAGTGAAGGTGTTTTTCACATCTACCACTGTGACACCTGGCAACAACGTGAGGGTGAGGAAATGTCCTGTCACCTGGTGTAGAAGTAACTTACCAACCTCCACATGGCCTCCTGCGTGCCCTCCATTGCTCAGCCCGTTCAGCAGCTCTGTGTTCTCCAGCTGCAGCTGCACTGGGGGCTGCAGCCTCAGCTCCTCCTCCACCCTCTGCCAGCCGCCCTTGGCCCTGGAGCCACGGCTGCTGTTGAAATGCTGTTTCACCTTCTGGATGGTGTTATCTGAAACAACAGGAAAAGCTGCTCAAGTCACCTCTGAAAGGCTGCTTAATTAATCCTTAGTGGTGTTGAAACCTCAGTTGTGGTGATATTTCATTGTATCGTTTTGATTGTTTTAATTTCTTCATTTCATTTGTAAAAATTCCATTGCTGGTTAGGGAACAAAAATACTTCTTTTAGATATTTTATAGCACAGAAAGGTTTGGGATGGAGGGGACCTTTTAATCATCCAGTTCCACCCCCTGCCATGGCAGGGACACCTTCCACCAACCCAGGTTGCTCCAAGCCCTGTCCAACCTGGCCTTGAACACTGCCAGGGATCCAGGGGCAGCCTCAGCTTCTCTGGGCACCTGCACCTCCCCACCCTCACAGGAAAGAATTTCTTCTAATATCTACTCTAAAAATAATAAAAATTATCTGTAACTGCCAAACAAAATATTAAAATCTTGAGCATCAAGCCCATCTTAAATTTAACACAGGAATGGAGATAATTAAATTAATAAATAAATAAGCACACAGCAATATTAGGCAGTCAGTAACGTGATAAAGTATAAGAGTAAAAATTCTTTTAGAAATGTATTTTTTCTTTGAAAAATAAGCTTTATGCTTATTAAAAGCCTAGATTAAAAGATTAAAGAGGCTGGGTTATTAGTGTCTTTATTATACACAAATTTACACTGAAATCATTAGCCTTACTAAAGAGGCTAGATTAAATTAAAAGATGCTAGAAATCCCCCCAACTCCTACTCAAGTTAAAAAAAAAAAGGAGTAATGTGGATCTCAACATGAAATTACATCCTGGCTGTAATGTGCCCTGCAGGGAATCCACCCAAAATCCAAGATGGCTCTAAAAGAAGCTTTCCTGATGGATTTCTCAAGTTTAACACTGTTACTGAAATCTGGACTGAGGAGTGCAAACACACTGCAGGATATTATCCTTTCCCAGAAAACTCTCTCACTGCAAGGGAATTGTGTCTTTCAAAGGTGTGAGGTTCAGTAGAGCAGCTGCTACTTGGCAAGAAAACCAATTATTTCAGGCTAAAAAAGAACCTCTGGGCATGGTTCTGAGGTATTCTGACTCCAAGTCATGCCAGAAATAAAGCTGCCCATAATAATCTATTCTGTCTCCCTTTTTTCCTGTATTCATCTGTCCTCACTTGTCAGATATTTTTAATTAAGTTTGAAAGTGTCCGAGGTGTGAATTTCTTTTTTCTTCTCTGCTTGTTCATCAATCAGCACAGCATTTTGTTCATAAGAGATGAACTCTCAGGAACTCCAAACCAAACACCTGAATAGTTCAGGGCATTAAGATTTCCCCCTCCTCCTCCACATGCAGGCAAAGGCACTCCCAGAGTCACTTTCATCATCAGCCTTTAGCCAGGAGATGTTGTTCAACACCATGAATTTGGCAGAAGGAAGGTTTTTACTATTAGAGAACAAAGTTACAAACCAAATTCAATAAAAGCATATGGTCTGGAAGCTGAATTGATGCTCCTTGTGTTGTAGGAAGCAGCAAATTCCCAGCGAAGCTCTTCCAGGAAGCAGAAGGCCATGATGGTTGAGTAGCTGCTGGAACAGATTGCCATGCAGGCAATATCCCCAGAAGAAAGGAAACTGAAATAGAAATTAAAAAAATAAAAAAGATCACATCAACATAAAAAGGTGAAATGAATATAAAAAGGTGAGGATGAAGCTGTGCTTTCTGTCAGAACAAAATGTACAGACTGAGCTGAGAGCAGACTGAAAAATAAAAGGATTTTTGTTGTTGTCAAAGTCCTGCAATTCCTGTAGATCTATTTTTTCTCACACAATTATTTATTCTTAACTCATCCAGGATGCCTGAGCACAGTGAAGAGCACAACCCAGACTTTATTAAATTGGTACATTAGTACAAATACAGCACATTCTTTCCCCAGGCTGGCTTTAAATCACCTGAATAAAAACCAAGGTGGTCAGAAAACCAGTTTTGAAAGAAAAGGCAGAAAAAAAATAAAAGCAAAGAATTTTGTTCCCAGGAAGCAGATGGATTCCTTCCTTCCCTTGATGGCAACATCATATTAAAAGCAAGAAATATTTGCTAATTTGCACAACCCCAGATTTTCAAACACTTCCTGCTACATCACAATGAAAATTCTACTTTAAAAGGAGCTCCTCTAACACTGAATCCATATTTTTGTAAAAGTTTCCACCTGCAGATGGTTCAAACCTTCCAGGAGATTTCTCAGGAACATCCTCCCTTGCAGCCCAGCCATTTGTCAGCAGGAAATCACTTTAACACCCAAATTTTGAAACTGAACAATTTGTCTCCTTCCCCCTGCTCCCATATTTTACCCCAACTTCATTTCCCACTCACCATTTCCATTTCACCTCATTTTCATTTATTTGCTGTACTGTGGACTTGGGATTTACAGCTTTGCTTGGCTCTGCCATCCCAGTTCCACTGGGGAGCTTCCCCAGCTGGGATCAACACCATGCCTGCCTAAAAGCCCCTTTCCCAAGCTGTCCATAATTTATGGCCTTTTTGCCACGGATCCAATTGCACTGCTCTCACTGCAGAGCCAGCCTGAGCTGCTGCACACACCACAGCAGACTGAAGGCTGCAGCACTTGCTGCCACCAAAGGGCACGAGCTGGCTTGGAGTGAAAAGGAACTGAGATGAAAATCTCTGCTTTTCTGAGTGTTTCAGTGGAAATGCCTGTATTTAACTCCCCCCAAAAAGGGATGCTTAGTTTTAGCTTCATTTAAAGTTTTCTTCCATTTGCTCACCAGAAATGCAATCACCAGGTAAAACTCACTTCTTAAATGAGTTTAAACAAATTTTTTCTCTTTTTTTCTCTGTAATTTCTTTAATAAATTTCTTCTCCTAAACTAAATGATTCCAAGGTACTTGGATACCTTCTTAAAGGGATTTGTAGAAATCCATGATTCTCCAGCTGCTAAGAGTAACAAGCACTGCCCATTTTTGCTGCCCAAAATGAAAATTAACATGAGCAAAATATATATAAATAAGAAATACACAATATATATAACTAAATGTGTATAAATATTGTGTAAGTATCTATAAATATATAACTAAATGTGCATAAGTATTGTGTATGTATGTAAAATACATAACTAAATACTTACATATAAATACTGTGTATGTATATAAATTATATAAGTAAATATGTATAAATATTATAAAAGTAAATATGTATAAATATGTAAAATAGATAACTAAATGTGTATAAATATTGTGTATGTACATAAAATATGTAATTAAATGTGTATAAATATTGTGTATGTGTATAAAATATATAACTAAATGTGCATAAGTTCTGTGTATGTATATAAAATATATAACTAAATATATATAAATATTGTGAATGTATACAAAATATATAACTAAAACTATGTATTGTGTATGTATATATAAAATATATAACTAAATACATATATATACTGTGTATGTATTAAAAAATATAACTAAATGTGTATAAATATTGTGTCTGTACATAAAATATGTAACTAAATACATATATATACTGTGTATGTATATAAAATATATAAATGTGTACAAATATTGTGAATATATCTATAAATATATAACAAAATTTATATAAATATTGTGTATGTATATAAAATATATAACTACTTATAAATATTGTGTATGCATATAAATATATATAACTAAATGTGTATAAATATTGTGTATGTATATAAAATATATAACTAAATATATATAAATATTGTGAATGTATACAAAATATATAACTAAAAATATATATTGTATATGTATATAAAATCTATAAATGTGTACAAATATTGTGAATATGTCTATAAATATATAACTAAATGTGTATAAATATTGTGTAGGTATCTATAAATATATAACTGTGCATAAGTACTGTATATGTATATAAAATACATAACAAAATGTGTATAAATATTGTGTATGTATATAAAATACATAACTAAATACATATATATACCGTGTATGTATATAAAATATATGACTAAATATGTATAAATATTGTGAATATATAAATATATAACTAAATGTGCATGTATATAAAATATATAACTAAATACACATATACTGTGTATGTATATAAAACATGACTAAATATGTATAAATATTGTGTAGTTATCTATAAATATATAACTAAATATTAATAAATATTTAGTTATATATTTAATAAATTGTTTGTGCATGTATATGTAGATCTGTACAAATGTATGTGTATTTATATGTATAAATGTAAGTGCAAAATGGAATCTATGTAAACATAATCAAGTATAAAACAAGTAACAGTTATGTAAGTGTGTTTATATAAATTAACATACAAAATACAACATATGAACATACAAATATAAATATATACAAATATATAACTAAGCACATGCTGACTACATTGAGCAGGAAATGAGGAATAAGCTTCAAAATCATTGGAATTCACACCCTACACAAGCAGTGTGACACTTCAGGTTGGAATCAGCCACTGCAGACCACACCCACAGCATTATTTCAATATAATTCTACCCCCCAAGAGCAATATTTCAAAAATTAAAGCCAACAAAACCCCAGCAGAGCAGAGCAGGGACTCACTGGATGCTGAGGTTACGTCCTTTGGCCGTGCCCCGACTGGGGTACCGTGCCAGGATGGAGGACAGAGCCTTCAGCCTCTTCCTGCACTCCAGAAAGTCCTGGTTGAGATGGAAATCTGTGGAGGCTGAGAGGGGAAGCCCATCCCTCACCCTCACCACGCAGGCAAAGAAGATCATGGACATTCTCCACGGGAGTATTCATGAGGACAACCTGGAAATGAAAGGTTTGAGTCAGTTCTTTCTGAAATTCCAGGCAGGATCAGAGTGAATTCAGCACTGGAATTGAACAGCACCTCTGCCACTGCAAGGCAACCAAACTCTTCTCAAAACTCATGGCTGAGCCCAATTCTTGCCTCTCAGATTAAAAGATGAGGCAGGGGATTTGATAGGGCAATTAACTACCTGAAAATATTTCTATTTTCCCTCCTGCTTTGCCCAAAGCATCAGAAAGGCTGAGGAAAGCTCTCACAGGAGTTTGTGGAAGCTGCTGTGCTGATCCCACATCCCACTGATGTGCTGCATCCAAAAACCTGCCTGAGCTTGGCACTTCTCTATTTTCTAGTGTAACACACAAATCCAAAAATAAATTTTAGGCTAGAGCCCACCAGGTTCTTTTTAAACTCACCTAGGGCTAAATATAGAATAAAAGTTGCCCTCTCTTGACTTCTTCCTCTTTAAGAGGTCACAAACTCCCGTGGAAAGTTATTCTTGGGCTTCACCTGGCAAATTCAGAACAAGCAGAGATGTGTCCTTCAGACATACCATGAGGATCCAGGGCACGGTGTCAGAGGATTAACAGCACTTCATATCATCTCTGAAAGAGAATCAGAATGAACTAATTAAAAATTAGTTTAAAAACTTCATTAATTACCTGTATTTACATGCATTTTTACCATCAGATCTCCTGTGCAGTGGGAAAACAAATCCTAGGAAGTGTTTTGCCTGAAGGAAAACAAGCAACTCATTTTCTTATCCAATATATTCATTTCTAGACTCAGTAAAAGATGCTGTGGAATTGCATGCAAAATATTTATGATGCCCCAATCATAATTTTTTTAAGTTATGTTAGTAAAAGAGCAGCTCTAAATAAGCAGATTTTAAGGGATTATCACAAACAACTCAAGGAATTAAAAAAAGGCAAAAAAGGAAAACCAAAGGCATTTACTTGGCTTCAGGCAAACTACACAAATAAAGCAATGGGGAAATAAAAAGAAAGGGAAAAAACCACTTTGTGAAGTCAAACTGTTGATAGAGAGAACAACTGCTTTGACCAGGCCTGTACCACACAATTCATTAGGGTGCTCAAAGTGTCTTTGAAATGTGGCTCTTCAGGATGAGCTCTTCTTGTCTGAGAAGTCCTGAGAGCAAAACCTGCTCTCCTGATGTCTGATAAGGGCTGAGCTCCTGCCACAGGCAGCACTGAGAGGGTCTCATTTCTCCCCCACAGGAATCATTCCCACAGAAATTGTGGGAACCATCCCTCTGTCCAAGGTGCCAGCACGTTAAAGCAACTGCAATTATCAGAGGGTAATTATCAGACGAATTAGCAGAAAGCACAATGGCACAAAAGTTGTTTCCTCAGAAAAGCAGACTGAAACTACAGAAGATCAGACATCTCTTGAGAAGTGTTATCTTGAACTTTTCAAACAGAGATTAAAGAATTAGATGTGATTTTTTTTCACATTTCCTCTGACAGTTCTCTTCTGGCTGTCATTTCTGTTGTGAAAGCAAACTAAGCTCACAAACTCCAACACACATCAAAAAGGATTTCAACAATAATCATGATTGTTGTAAATCAGTTTGAAACATCCCATCAATCTTCAGTGTGCCCATAAGCATTGATAGAACAGTGTAGAAAATTTTCACATGAAAGTGAAATAAACCCCAAAAAATACGAACTTTAACATAAATATTAACGTCAACACAGCCAACTTGTTGCTCAGAATTGCAGTTTTAGAGTGAAGGGTCGGTAATGCTGATGAAGTTTAGCTCCAAAATAACTCCAAAATAACCAGAAGATTATCAGGACAATGAAAAAGCATCAAACTGAGAAATCACAGACATTTCCTAAAACCTACCCAGCCCATGAAATTATTCAGCTCCCTATGCCACTAACAGCAAGAGTTGAAATTTAAATATCCATATTTTTAATTAATCACTAAAGATAACATCACCTACAGTTAACCAACTGCACACAGAGAGTTTTCCAACTTTCCAAAACATACAAACCTTCTTGATGAAGGGCCTAGTGCTGCCAGCTGCCCATCAGAGGGATCCTTTGCTCTGGGAAGGAAAAATCCAGGAAAACTTCCAAATTAAATGGCAGACTTCCCTGGAGAAAGGAATCCACTCTCCTTCCTCAGGAAAAGAGGTGCTGGGTGTCCCTTTGGCACAGCCCTTGCTGCTCTCCCCTCAGAGGATGGTCAGAGCTGTGTGGCTTTGGCAAGTGACAGCCACCAATGGCACTGCCCTTGGAATTTTAACTACTTGCAAGCCAGTTCTGCCACGTCACCTGTGCCCAAGCACAGAGTGTCACAGCTGAGCAAGGTGTGCCCACAGACAGGTGGCTCAGTGCTGTCCCTGTGTCACCCTGGCTGCCCTTTCCTCCTGCAGACTCTGTGTTTGCTCACCATCAGCAGCCCAAAGATCTGTCACTGCCAGGACGTGGCAGCTCTTTGCCCTTGGCTCTGAACTTGGACAATGAACTCGAGGCTCTGCACTCAGATCTGGCAGAGTTCACAGGTGATAACACCATGGCAGCATCTGGCACACAGCAGAACCTTGGGAAGGATTTCAAGCAATTATTTCAGAAGAACTGGTTATAATTTAGGACTGAAGGAAACAAAGTTGGGGTTTTTTGTCATTTATTGAAGCACCTGTACACCCAACAATGCTTCAGAGTAAAACTGCCCAGTGCAAGACTCACATTAACAGTCCCAATCTCAGAATAAACAATTCCTCAGAGTATCTAAGTGACCTGGAGCACAATTCCCCCTTCCCTCACTTCCCAGCCAGCAGCCAACTCTCCCCTGGCTGAGCAGGGATTATCAAGGCAGCCTCAATCAGACCTCCTGCACTTCACTGTGTGTTACACAAGCTCCTCTGGGTAAGAAGATTATACCCAGCTCACCAGGCCACACTTCCCCAAATGCTCAACAAACTCCTGCCTAATTGCCTGGACTTAGAAAACAATCTGCTCAAATGCAAACCAGTGCAGAGTTCATAAGGGAGATTGTATCAAAAACCTGGTTCTTTCACAAATTATCTCACCAGCAAAAGCAGGTTTCCTTCCAAGAATGGCACGCTGCTCCCAAAATATGTGATTTCTCTCAAGTATTCACTGTCTCTCCCAGCTCAGACACATTTCCCTGCTCTCTGGAGGTGTCCAGCTTCATCCCCATCTGCTTTGTCCAGTTCTGACCTTCCTGCTGAAGGAAGAGCCAAAAGCTTTAGTGGATGTTTCCATGGCCCTGCAGCAGAATGTGAAATTTTTGGGACACATGACAGATTGATCTATGACCACAACTATTGCCCTAAAGCATCCTTCCTCAGGCAGGTGATCTCCAGAGGGAGCCCTGGACAGCTCCGGGTGGGATGAACATCAAACAGATTCAGGTTGACTCATCAAACACAAAACCTGAGCTGCAGCTCCAGTGCTGCCTTGGGTCTCACCCAACAAGGATGTGGTTCATGAGGGAGATTTATCACCTCCCTGAGGGATCACAAAGTGGAGTTTATCTTCTTCTCAGATGTATAAAAAAACAAATCCAGACCAGTGTTAAATCTCTCATTTTCTAAGATTGCCACCTGATCTTTGCCAGTGAGCTGCCTCCAAGCCCCCAGCAGTGCTGAGCAGACTGCAGACACCCCAGGCCCACCTTCCAGACTGAGCAGTGAATAAAAGCAATTTGAAAACACACTGCTATCTCAAAATTTAACACAGGATTTGTGCATATCCAGAGCTTTTAGGCTCCTATAAATCCTACAGGCTTACTCTTATCCCCAAGGGGAAGCATGTGGAAAAAACCCTTACCATCACAAATCTGTCTGCACACACTCCTGTGGATTACCAGAAATAAAGCACACACAAACCGCTAACCCCAGCATCCAGCTCCCACATCAATCCCACTGTTCCAACAGACAATGCTCCAAACCACACTGCAACAACTCTGTGATGCTCTGAGGCTCTGCCCCACCTTCACCTCTCAGACACCAAATTCACCTGGTCCCAAATATTCACCCACCCCATATGCTTCAATGCTGATGCTTCCCCAAGCCCAGCAGCTCATCCCTGTCCCTTGAGGATCCCACCTAAGGACCCATCCTACATCCATTCTGTTCTACTCACATTACACAGAACTACACCCCACTCATACCTCTCCTCCCCTGCATTAAGCATCCTAAAATCCCATAAGGAACCCCCTTCCCACACTTTTCAACAAACCCAAGCACTTTGAAAGCAAACACACCCATGCCCCCACTCAGGGCTCTGCTTTGTGCTGACAAGGCCTCCCACACATCCCTCCAGCACGCAGACACCCCAAAACCTTACACCTATCCCCAAATGCTCACGTTATCCCTGCTCATCCCAAACCATCCCCAACCCACCTCCTCCTCCTCTACCCCTCAGACACCCCAAGGAACCCCCAAATCTTATATCCTATATCCCAACACACACATCCCCTCGCTCCCCACCACATCCCCAAACTCCCCCCATTGCCTTCCCAAGCTCCCCAATCCCCCAGACACCCCAATTTCACCCCGGTCCCTCCCAGTTCGCTCCCCATACACATCCCGGACCGCCCCGCCCCGGGGACGGGGGCACAGGAAGAGGATGAGGAGCAGGGCCGGTGCCCCCTGCCCGGCCGGGACCCTCCGGAGCCGGGCCGTGTCCCCCTGCCCGGCCGGGACCCTCCGGAGCAGGGCCGGTGCCCCCTGCCCGGCCGGGACCCTCCGGAGCAGGGCCGTGTCCCCCTGCCCAGCCGGGACCCTCCGGAACCGGGCCGGTGTCCCCTGCCCAGCCGGGACCCTCCGGAGCAGGGCCGTGTCCCCCTGCCCGGCCGGGACCCTCCGGAGCAGGGCCGGTGTCCCCTGCCCAGCCGGGACCCTCGGCCGCCGCTCACCTCCCGTCCCCCGGCGGCCCCGCGGCCTCGGCCCCGCTCCGCCCGGCGCCGCCGGCCCCGCCCGCATCACCAGCGAGGAGCGGCGGGAGCGGCCGCGCGGGGAGCGCCGGGAAGGCGCCGGGAGGACCGGGAGAGCGGCATGGGAACCGGGACTGGGAACGGAATGGGAACCGGGACTGGGAACGGCAGAGCGGGCTGGGAAAGGGGATGGGAACAGGGCTGGGGAACGGGAGAGCGGGGTGGGGAACGGGAGAGCGGGATGGGAACCGGCATTGGGAACAGGGCTGAGACCGGGAGAGCTGGGTGGGAATCGGGCTGGGAACGGGACTGGGAACGGGAGAGCGGACTGGGAAACCGGGACTGGGAACGAGGCTGGGACTAGGACTGAAAACCGGCATTGGGAACCGGCCTGGGACCGGGATAGCTGGGTGGGAACCGGGCTGGGGAACGGGACTGGAGACCGGGACTGGGAATTGGGGAGCAGGCGGGGAACGGGACGGGGAACCGGGATGGGACCGAGGGAGAGCGGGCTGGGAACAGGGCTGGGACTTGGGCTAGGAAACGGGACTGGGGAACGGGGATGTGACCGGGGCTGGGGGCCGGGCTGGTACCGGGTCGGGAACCAGTCTGGGAACGGGGCTGGGGGTGCCTCGGGATGGCAATGGCCTGTGGGGATTGTACGGAAAATCCCTCTGGGAAGAGGCAGTGTCCATACAGGAAGGAGGCAGAGGATGCTGCAGCTTCATTCAGCAAAGGAGAGCGGCCCTGGGGCTCATCCCCGCGGGGTTTTCTCTCTCCCTCTCTCGGTTCCTTTATCTCAAACTGCGCCGCTCGCTGCCCTCTGCCTGCCCCCTCTGGCCGGGGTACCAGGGGGGTGCAGCCTTCCCGAGCCCCCTGCCACATATCCCCCCTTGAACAGGTTATTTACCCCACAGTTTAGGAACTCAGGGTTGTGCGGCCCCATTTGGCTGGTTCAGGAGTCAGACTGCCCGGGCTCTGGAACAAACCCTCGGTTGAAGTTGGTACAGACAGTAAACCCCATATCAAAGCCGTTAACAGCCATCCCCTCTCCCTGGAATTGTTTGTAAAGACATAAGCACACATCTTCCCTATCAGGAATGAGGATGGGGTTGGGGATGAGAATGGGAATGGGGAAGGGGTGTAGGGATGGGGATAGAGATGAGGATTGGTGTGGGAATAGGGATGGGTGCAGGGTTGGGTGCATTAAATACCCGAGGTGGTATTTTTTGTTTGGACTTAGATGTTTATTCTTATCTATATTACAGTCTCACAGACTATGAGTTTTACAGCACTTCACTCTAACAAACTAAAAATAGAGTCTTATCTCTTTCTCTACAAGTGTTTTTTAAGGATAAACTGTCTAATTAAGAAACGACTCTTAAATTATTTTTACTTTTAACCTAACAACTAACTACCCATGGCTTGTAATGTGAAATTTTATCTAATTACACAATACCACCTAAACCTATTAAGAAGAAGGATTAGTCTCTGTCCTAAAACTTCCATCTTGCTTTATATATATATTACTGTATTCTAAAACCTTTGAGTTTTCTTCTATGTGATGTTACACATTTCTATTCAAACTATACACTTATAATCTCAGTTTTATCATTCAATTTTGGAAGTCTTCTTTATGGCTTTAGGTCAAATGCAGTGTTCTCTTGGGGGTCATTGCTTGTCAGCACAGAAAGTCTAAAATTCTCAGTAACCAGGGTTCCAGCAGGGGTGGGACTGGATGATCTTTAATAATCTTCCCAAACCCAAACCATCCCCTGGCATCACTCTGGATTTCGCATTGCAGGTGTTGCAGCAGCAACACAACACAAACTGCTCTCACAGGACATTCGTCTGAAAAAGCAGCAGAATAAAAAGAGTAAACAATAAATCATTGCTGAACAAGGGAGCTCTGCACTCAAAAGCTGTGGCGTGGAGCTGTTATCTGCGTTGTTGCTGTCTCTCAGCAATAGCAGCCCTGCTCAGCACCACTGAATGGCCACTGGTGTTCTGCTGTTCCTCTGACAGATACCACTCCCCACGAACACATTTATAAGGAAAAAAAAAAATATTTCCATCTACACATCAGCAATGATCTACCCAGTGGAGCAGGGGAGAAACAAAAAGCTGATTTTTGCCTCGCCACAGCCCCAGCTGTAAGAATGTGAACAATGAGGCACAGAGCACCACTGAAGTTCCAAAGAAAACAAGTTTACATGCAGACAGGCTTGAGCCAGATAAGCTGACACCATCTGTATCCCATATGAGAAGCTTTGCCAGGGAATTTGAAGCCAATCTATGCTTCCATTTTTAAGCAGAAAATCCTTATGTCAAAGAAAAAAAAATCTGTAGAGAAAAGCATGGACTGAGTATTTGGGGCAAAAGGCATAAAAATAAAACCGCACCACTTAATACTGGAGTGTTGGGAGAATCTTTCTGTTAAGCACTACCAATAAACAAACAAAAAAGCCACAAAACAACCAAACCCAGGGCACATCCTGAAATGGCAGCATGGTTTATACATATAAAATAGGAATATATTTGAAGGTTTCCTTCCTCAGGGTGCTATGGAGTGGGGTCAGCACACTTTAGAAATGGCACATGCAGGGTCAGACAGCCCAGCCAAGGGGGTCACACAAACTCAGGCATTATTCCTCAAATCCTCAGGGAGCTGGGGAAGTGCCAGCCAACATGAGCAGGGCCTTGCTGTGAAAATGCCTTGCAGTTATTTCACTGAATGGGTTTCTAGGCTGTATTAAATGCAAATTCACTTATTCTTGCCATGGCATGGGGGTTAGAAAGAGGCAGGACACTCATCTACTCAGCTCCCCAGGGCACTCAGGAAAATGTGATTTTTTGACTGACCGCCTGTTTGAATTATCCTGCCAACCTCAGAACAAAAGACTGCTTTATCAGATTGCTTGCCTTTGGGATTTTTTTAGGATTTAATGATCCTAGCCATGACTGGGAAAGAACAGAGCGTGTCAAATACTGGAACTTTCCCTAAAATTTTAAATTAAGCTAGAAGAGAACACACTGACATGCAAAACCCTTGACAGCTCTCTGGATGAGATGCAAGCTGGCATTTGGTGGTTGTGTTAAAATAGACATGATGGCTTGTTAGAGCTCAAATGTCCTCGCCACTGCTTCCTGAGTGAGCAGGAGGGCTGGACACTAAGCCTGGGTTTAAAAGGCCACAGTGCTGCTTCCAAGGTAAATAATTGTGAATTACTCAAGTGATAGCACACAGCTCTGCCTGAAAGGAAAGGTGCACCCTGGCCTGACAGACAAGGCTCTGACAGGCATTATGCCCTTCACAAATGCTTATTTATGGTTATGTGGATGCACCTTGTGGGTGTCTGAGAAGCGGAGTGAAACCACTGCTGTGTATCTGAGGGTTTAGATGGGATATTGGGATGGAATTCTTGGCTGTGAGGGTGGGCAGGCCCTGGCACAGCTTTCCCAGAGCAGCTGTGGCTGCCCCTGCATCCCTGGCAGTGTCCAAAGCCAGGCTGGATGGGGCTTGGAGCACCCTGAGACAGTGGAAGGTGTCCCTGCCATGGCAGGGGTGGAATAGGATGAGCTTTAGTGTCCCTTCCAACCCAAACCATCTTAGATATGCAAACAGTGAACCCAAACCATTGCCAAGAGGGGGAGGAGTGTAAGATGAAAACCTCAGCACACTCCGTGTTACACCCGTCCAGGAACCAGAGCCTCCGTGCAAAGCTGCTGGAGGAGATATCAGTCACTCCCTGGGGGCAGGTTTGATGTCTCACCCCAGCAGTGGATCAGGACACTCCTCTGACAGAGGCTGGCAGGACCAGGGAGCTCAGCGCCTTCTGCAGCAGCCACATTTCTGTCTCACACTGCCAGAAGGGTGACAGGATGTCACGAGAGATGTCATTGAACATTGTGTGTCACCGGCACATCAGTGTAAGGCCCTGTGAGTTCTACATTCACACAGTAATGACAGTCTCCAATTCACATCATAATGCTAATTTCATTTCTTCCCAAAACATCCATGGTGGAGTAACTTTGGAAATAAAGTCTTAAATTTCCATTTCCTAAGAATTTGGGTTAACCTCTAGAACAACTGATTTAATGCTGTAGCAGGAGGTAAATCCTTTTATTTACTGTACATTATTGCAGAAGAACATGTCATAACTTGTAATCCAAATCCTCAATCTTGTGAGCATTTGATGAGCATGTGGGAGGTTTATTTGTCTGACTGCTCTCCCTGAACTGAATGCATCCACGCCTTTAAGAAATGTCATTTTAGCTTGTTTAAATGTGCTCAGGATATAGGGTTTGTTTTATACTTCATATGGAAAGAATCAGTGAATAATTATTCTGCTTTTTAATATTCACGGTAATGGTTTCTTGTTAATATATAAAAAGGGACAGGGATACTGATTCAGATGGAATGTACAAGTAGTTTTCAAAAGTACCTAGAAGCACATGTCAAAGACAGGATAAGTGATATTTCCCACATGAGCTAGAGCTTCCAACTACTTTCATCCCAGAGAATTCTGTGAACCTTATGTGGTTTTTCTACTTGGTAGTCCTCAGCAGGACTCTCTCAAGTCCTGTCTTAATTTCCTTTTCAAGCCAGGAAAGCCTTCTCCATCCACAACTGCTGGCAAGGAGTTCTAAGGTTCAGCTGCCCAGAGCATGAAGAAACATCTCATCTTCCTCTGTATTAATATTGAAATATGCAAATCCACACTGACCTTCTTTCCTGTGTTTGTTGTTTGGGGGTTTGGGTTTTTTTTTTTCATAATGAATTTGCTCTGAGCTCTCCTGCCTTTGCCATGTTACCATGGCTCACATACAGTGTGAAAAAATGCACGTATTTTATGATTGGCTTTTCGCAAATATTAAAATGAATATTATCTGTGTTGTGTTAGAAAGTAATGCTGTATTAATTTTGTTAAGTACTGTGTAAAATATAGTTTTAGGTTCTAAAAATTGTTAAAATAGAAACTATGCTATGTAAGATGCTTTGTTTAACAGAAAGGATTTGCAGTGAGACAGCAGCCACAGGACACCTGAATCTTTCAAAGAGAATTTATTGCCTTCTTATTGGAAGAAATGAACTTCTTCCTGCCTCAAAGGCGCTCTCAGGATTCAGAGGAAGAAGTTGACTCTGACCAGACAGAATCCTGTGTTTGAATGGAATTTATGCATCATGTATGAGGTGTATGAATATGCAGCAGGTTATTGTTCTTAAGGGTTAATCCTTTGTTAACCTGGGTCCTTTTTCGGGCTCATGCTGCCCAGAAAAGGTACCCGGACGTCCATAACTCTTTGTATTTATTGTCTCATATTGTCTCAATTCAATTTGTCCAAATTGTTATTACTCTGATTGTGTTACTATTTTTATAACCATTTTATTACTATTAAACGTTTAAAATTTTAAAAACAAGTGATTGGCGTTTTTCACACGCAGATAAATTTCCATTGCTCCTGCTGTCCCTGTGCCATGAACGCTGAGCAAACCCGCAGCCAAAGGAGCAGCTCGGGAGGAGCTGAGAGCGCCCTGAGCTTTGAGGAGGTTTCGCGTTACGTTCACCCCGGAGTCAAGCAGCAGCTCGGAATATTTTTATCAGCAGGGAGCCCCGAGTACTTCTGACTTTTAAAAGCCTGAGCAGCATAAGCAATAAACCAGATGTCTGCTAAATGCAGCCCCATCACCGAGGTTTCATTCTGTGTCCATGTGAAACGGGGACTAGAGGGCACCATGCCGCTGGAAAGGAAATTAATAATCAATTCCACATTTATACTGGCAAAGAATCCCACCATTGTAATACTTAAGTGACCAGAATGGGGATTAGCTTTGATTTTATTATTTCTTACTTCCCTCTGCCAGGAAGAGCTGCTTGGCAAGGCAGGGCAGGCAGGGCCAGATCTGCACCCCAGCTCAGGCAAGGACCAGGGGCAGGGTGCTTGTGAAAAATGCATGTATTTTATGATTGGCTTTTTGCACATATTAAAATGAATATTATATGTGTTGTGTTAGAAAGTAATGCTGTATTAATTCTCTTAAGTACTGTGTTAAATATAGTTTTAGGTTATAAAAATTGTTAAAATAGAAACGATGCTATGTAGGATACTTTCTTTAAAGAAAGGACTCGCAGCGAGACAGCAGCCACAGGAGACCTGAATCCTTCAGAGAAAGAGAATTTATTGCTCCATTATCAGAAGAAATGAACTTCTTCCTGCCTCAAAGGCGCTGTCAGAATTCAGAGGAAGAAGTTGACTCTGACCAGACAGAATCCTGTGTTTGAATGGAATTTATGCATCATGTATGAGGTGTATGAATATGCAACAGTGTATTGTTTTTAAGGGTTAATTCTTTGTTAACAGGGGTCCTTTTTCGGGCTCATGCTGCCCAGAAAAAGGTACCTGGACATCCGTAACACTTTGTATTTGTTGTCTCATATTGTCCTAATTCAATTTGTCCAAATTGTTATTACTCTAATTGCGTTACTATTTTTATAACCATTTTATTACTATTAAACGTTTAAAATTTTTAAAACAAGTGATTGGCATTTTTCACAATGCTGAAACAGATCCCTCAAGCGCAGGGGTGGTGCAGGTTCATGGGGAAAACTCCAAGCAGGAATTCTCAGGTTTCCACAGCAGCCTGATCCAACGTTCCAGCTGCCCTGCACCAGGGCTGACCCTGAGCACCTGCAGCCAAAGGGAGGGGCAGGAAGAGGCTGCAGAACCTGTTGGTGCACTCAGGGCTGTGACTCTCATCTCCTTTCCCACCACTGTTTGTCCCCATTCATTGTATTTGTTGGGAATGTCTCCATGAGGGCAGGAATGATGAATTTGACTTTATGTTTTTAGAAGGCTAATTTATTACTTTATGATATGATATTATATTGAAGAATACTATAGTAAATTAAAGAATACAGAAAGGATATTTACTCAATGCTAAATTAAACTAAAGAATACAGAAAGGATATTTACTCAATGCTAAAAAGCTAATAATGAAAATTTGTGACTCTTTCCAGAGTCCCGACACAGCTTGGCCCTGATTGGCCAAAGAGTGAAAACAACTCACACCAGAATCCAATGAAACAATCACCTGTGGGTAAACAATTTCTAAATACATGTTACATGAGCAAAACAGAGGAGAAGAAAATGAGATAAGAATTGTTTTTAGGTTTTCTGAGACTTTTCAGCTTCCCAAGAGAAAAATCCTGAGCGAAGGGATTTTTCCAGAGAATGTGAATGCCACACACACAATGTTACAAAGATCCTGCTTTGGAGGAGCAGGTGTGAAATGCTTGGTGCACAGATATCATCCCTCAGAGGCCACATTCACCTCAAGGTGTTCAGGGCCACCAGTTTGGGGTGCAAAGCTCTGCAGATGCTCCCAACAGGCTCTGCTGTGCTGGGATCACACCAACGGGGCAGCCAGCAGGGCTTCTGTCCCCTTCAATGAAGTGTCAGGGCCTCTGTCCCCTGCTGTCCCCTCTCAAAGGACCACAGAGATGTTCTGAGGGCTGCAGCATTTCTGCTCTGGAGCCAGGCTGAGAGATTTGGAGAACAGAAGGCTCCAGAGAGACCTTAGAGCAATTTCCAGCAGCTAAAGGGGCTCCAAGTGAGCTGGAGAGGGACTTGGGACAAGAGCCTGGAGTGACAGAACACAGGGAATGGCTTCCCACTGCCAGAGGGCAGGGTGAGATGGGATATTGGGAAGGAATTCTTGGCTCTGAGGGTGCTGAGGCCCTGGCATGGGGTTCCCAGAGAAGCTGTGGCTGCCTCTGGATGCCTGGATGTGTCCAAGGCCAGGCTGGACAGGGCTTGGAGCACCCTGAGATAGTGCAAGGTGTCCCTGCCATGGCAGGGGTGGCACTGGATGGTCCCTTCCAGCCCAGGCCACTCTGTGATTCTATGGAAGATGGTGGCAGTCACTTCATCCATCTGGGACTGCAGCTGAGAATGAGGGGGACAATCCTGTGTGCAAGGCAGTGACTGAATCCTGAGAGTGAGCACAGGGCAGGACAGAGCCAGAGCACTCAGGGGGGACAGTGACCTGGAGGGGAACAGAAATGCAGGTGACAACCCCTGAGAGCCTCCCACAGCACCTGGGCAAGGGGAGCACAGCAGCTCCAGTGCCAGGGGCCACGAGTCCAGCAGATGCCACACAAATGCAGAGCACGAGGCAGGTGCAGGAAGCCAGGAGCAGGTCAGGATCAGCAAGGAACAAGGCAGGGCACACACAGAGACCTCAGCATCCCTCAGGCAAGGCAATGAGCTTCAGTGAGCTCCTGAAATACAGGAGAGAGACCCAGACAGGTCCTCCCACACACTCACAGCTCAGCAGGAGGATCCAAAGCCATGGCTGAACCTTGTCAGGGCTCCCCCAGCACAGGCAGCCCCAGCCCAGGGAGGAGAGGAGGCTGCAGAGCTCAGTGGTGCATGCAAGGCCCTGAGGTGGTCTCCTCTCTCCCTGGACATCCTCTTGTCATGCTGCATTAACCTTTAACACCAGACACAGGCCAGGAGCCTCTCCAGCTGTCTGGGACTGTGAGGGAGCTGTTTGCAGCTTTGTGCTCCTCAAAACAGAGCCTCCCTCTCTCTGTTCCCTTTCCCCCTGCAATTCACAGCACCTTCAGGCTTTAAAAATTATCAGCAGTTCATACTGGAGAGCTTTGGTGTTTCTTGGGAACTAACAGGTCATTCAGAATGAATGTTAAGACATTTCTTCCATCATTGCTGCTGCTCCTCCTCCTCAGGACTGGTCCTGCACTGACAGGACGTGGTTTAAAAGCTCAGCCATTTTTCTGCCCCACAAATAAGCTAATTGACAGTATCTCCACCTGTAAATAAAGGTCAGGGTTCATCCTGTGACCTGAGAGCAGGGCTCCTGTTGATGCAGCTGAACTGTGCTCCTGCTCTCCCCACAGGACAGGCTCCTTCCTGCTGCTGGTCCATGGCTCTCTCAGAGCCTGAGGCAGGCAGGAGATGCCAACAGCATCCCAAAGTGATGCCAACATCTGCACAGATGTGTCCACACCAGTGTCCCTCTTTACTGGTTTTAGGTGTCCATGTGTTGGTTTCTCGGCTGTTTTAATAACCTGGAAAGGCCCGGGGTGGCCTTGGACAGCCCGCGCTCCAAAGGACGAGAAGAGGCTTCAGGTTTTTTCTCGGTCTCGGTGTTTATTAATTGTTTATCTAAAAGATTTTCCCTCGGCCCAACAGAGGTCTGCACAGCAGCCAGCCATGAGCACACTGAGAGCCCCCGGGGCGGTCACCTATCTTTATACTCAAAACTACGTGTACAATATTTATCATTTTTCCCCAATACCTTTTACCCTTATTGACCAGTGCACTTTTAGTAATAACCAATCCCAAAGTGCCACCATCACCACAGAAGATGGAGGCCAAGAAGAAGAAGAAGAAGGACAGGACACGCCCCAATTCCTCCATCTTACCTCTCTAGACCCCCCTGTACAGAAATCCTAAACCCTGTGTCTCACACTCTAATTAACCCATCCCTTCACCATTCACCCAGTGAAATCCTCCCATCCTCATACAGGTGTTGTCTCCCGTGCAGGATCAAAGTCCAGCCACCAGACACTTCTGGTGACATTCCAGGACTCCCGAGCCCCCCAAGGGTGGTCTCGGTGACTCTGCACATCAGTCCTGAGGTGCTGAGATCCCACATCCATGCAGTCCTTGAGGTGGATATGTAATTCTTTGTAAGATTTGATCCTAAAAACTGTCTCATTTTCTTCTCTGATTCCCAACTCAAAAAGGGAAAATTTCAATGTAGCTGCCCTCCTCAGGTTGCTGATTTTTACTTCCCCCTCTTTCATACCAAGTTACAGACTGTATAGAGAAATACTTGGGGAAAAATCCAACCCCAAATGAGGTCAGACAGGACCATTTCCTCATCCCCTTTAGCTCTCACTATCTGAGGACTTGGGTGCTGATCCTTCTGCCTTTTCCAGCTTTGTTTTTTTTGCCTGCCCCGTGTCACTGGCCAGCCTGGCTGAGCTGGAGGTCCAGCTTCCCCTCAGTGCCAGCATGTAGGAATGCAGCACTTCAGAGAGGCAGGAACGACCTTGGTTTGCAGCATCTCCTGTCCCCTGTGGCACTGTCAGACACCAGATAAAGAGCCTCTGTGCTTGATGAGTGCTCTTGCTTTCTCTGAGCCAGAAGGAATATTTCAATTTCACAGCCTGAGTTTCCCTTCTTAACCCTTCCCCTACTCTCAGGGTATTTTTATTCTTCCCAGTCTCCAAGAAGATTCAAACTGCAGGTTATGTTTGACTAATTAGCAGTAGGCAAATATGCAGTTTTATAATGTTCAAAGAACCTTTTTTCCCCCTGGGGATTCTTAGAATTAGTGATTTAGAGTAACAACATCATCCACCACACAAACACACCCTGCTGGAGCACCTTCATGCTGAATGCACTGCAAATTTTAAAAAAAAGCTTATCAAGAGTGGCCAGGGATAATTAGAGGGGGAATGAAGGCCTGCCAGCAGCAGCCAGGAGCACCAGAGCTCACAGCCCCAGTAAAATGCTGCTGTTTAATGAATCCTGGTGACAGGATTGACACAGCAGGAGGAACTGTGGCACCCGCAGTGAGTGACAGTGCTGGGGTAGCACACTCTGCTCATCCAAAGAGAGAGGAGCAGTGCAGTTACTGCTCCTTCCACCCTGCTTCAAATCCCTGTCCACAGGGATGCAACCTTTGGGATGTCTCATGGATTCACTGAATCATTTTCATGCCAAAGATCTCTAAGGTCATCAAATTCTACCATTAATCCAGCACTGCCCGTTCACCACCAAACCACGTCCCCAAGTATTACAGTGACCTGAGGGGGTCGCTGGGGATGGTGAGAGATGGACAAGAATCTTGTTTCTTGATCAGAAGGCTGGATTTATTGATATATGATATATAATACATTGTGACTATACTAAATAGAATAAAGAGAGAAGTTGCAGAGGCTTCCTAAGCTAAGGATAGAAAGAATTTATAACAAAGTTGTGTCCAGGGACTCTGTCCCCAGCTTGCTCCTGTGATTGGCCCTTAATTATAAACATGGGAACATGAATCAATCACAGGTGCATCCTATTGCATCCCACAGCAGCTGATAACAATTGTTTACATTCATCCTCTGAGGCCTCTGCCTTCCAGAAGACGCAGAAATCTGAAAGAAAGGATTTCTGTGAAAAAATGTCTGTGACACCCAAGTGCCACATCCACCCATTTTTTGAACACTTTCAGGGAAGTGTTTTACTACAATGTGTAAAATATGAGGTTTTTAGGTTCAAAATTCTGGGATAATGGGAAACCAAGGAAAATCCTTTCCAGAGCAAAGGTACTTTGTAAATATTTTAACAGGAGAGCAGAGCAAAAATATCAATCCCTGCAAGCATTTTTTAAAAAGCACTCCAGCTGTCTTTGCTTTAAAAATCTTAGAGGCTTAAATTTGGGTTTATGATCTTTTGGGGTTGGATTCAGGGCATGAGCATCTGGAGGTGATGTATCTGAGATACCAGAATACCCAGATACCAGAGACTGTGCCATGGCAGGGACACCTCCCACTACCCCAGGCTGCTCCAAGCCCTTCCAACCTGGCCTGGGACACTTCCAGGGCTGGAGCAGCCACAGCTTCCATGGACAACCTGTGCCAGGGCCAGAAACCTCCCCATCTTGCTGCCACATCCTTTAAGACCTCATTGCAGCCTGATCCAGAACTGCTTCCTGATCCAGAGCAATGCCCACACATCCCTTGTGTGGCACTCACATTCTCTGAAAAAATCCCTTCACCCAGGATTTTTCTCCTGGGAAGCTGAGAAGCCTCAAAAAAAAAAAAAAAAGGAAAACAATTCTTATCTCATTTGCTTCTCCTGTGTTTTGCTCATGTGGAATGTGTTTGGAGATTGTTTACCCACAGGTGATTGTTTCATTGGATTCTGGTTGTTTTGACTCATTGACCAATCAGGGCCAATTATTATTATTAATATCATTAATTATTATCTTTTTAGCATTAAGTAGCTTTTCTGTATTCTTCAGTATAGTTAGTATAGTATTCTTTAATATAATATAGTATTATAAAGCAATAAATTGGCCTTCTGAGAACATGGAGTCAGATGCATCATTCCTGCCTTTGTCAGGGCATTTCCCTGCAATTACAATACCCAAATTGTAATTTTACAATTTATTTACAATACAATCTATTTACAATTATTTTACAATAAATTTACAATTTATTTACAATACAATACACAAATACAACAAATATTTGGTGGGTATTAAGCAGGGAAGGATGTAGAAAATGACAATGTGCTCACATCTGCACAAATCCCAGAAGTCAGGCAGGCTCAGCCTTACAGGTGGTTTCAATGTTGTTTTCTCAATTTTCCTCCCAAGATCCCCCATTTCACAGCTCTCATCAAATGATGCCTTTGCTCACAAATATTGTTTCTCCCAGAAACCTCCCTTCTAGGACAAAGCTCATCCAACCGTGGCACTACAACATTCCAGTTACATTTAATCCAAATTAACTTGTCTCAGTTTTCACACATCAGTACCACCAGTGCTGGTAACAGCCCATAAAACTGCGAGGGAGACACCAAAGCACCAGGAAAATGATTCAGAAATTCTGCCCCATTAGGGAGAGAACAAACCAAAAGAAAATCACCGGCCTCGGGAACAGAAAATGAGCTGTGTCCCTCAAACATGATGTTTGCTGGGAATAATGTGGCATATTCATGCTGACTTTTGCAAATGCTGCAATTACTGTCTGGCTGCCTAAATAGTCCCATTTATCTCGGGAGACTTTCTCTGCTCTGTGTGATTTTTCACGGCTCATCCTCGGAGCTGTTTGCTCCCCGGCAGAGTTGTTTACATCCTCGTTATTTTTATGGTTTTCCCCTTCATTTCCCTGTAAGTAGAACAGCAAATGAAAGGTGTGGGGAGGGTGAGTTCCTGCCAGGGGTCAGTGGCAGCTCAGTCAGGCCAAGCAGCAGAAGGTGGTTCTGACAGCAGGTTCATCCTACAATTGTTTGAGACAAGTCAGTGGCTGAGGTTGACTTCAGAGAAGGAAAATGATTTATTTATGTGGTGCTCTGGCAGGAAAACAGGAAGAAAATTAAGGCAGAGACACAGTTTTACTTCAAGAAATGAATTGCTTTCACCTCAGAATAAAAGGACACATTATTCACATTTATAGCACCAGGAGGATTTGATTCAGCCACACCTTACTTCTCAGTACCAGCAGGGATGCAGGAGAAAACGTGGCCATGGAGATGTGATTAAAGAAGTTTTCCAATTATTTTCTTTGGCTCATATGTTCTACCTAGACCCAGGTGCATCCAGTGTTTGGGTCAGAAATGACACTCGAAACCCTTTTCTATTCTGTGAGTTTCAGTTTGGTCAGCTCTGCAGATGTTGGTCAGTAGCACTGAAGCAGCCAGCATCTGAAACATTTTCTGGTGTAGCCAGGATCTAAAAGCCTGGGCAGAAAGAGCCACAGAATGGAATCACAAAACTGTTTAGGTTGCTAAGGTCTTCTAAAATCAAAATTAGCCATTAACATTGCCAAGGCCACCCCACGAAACCATTTTCTAAGTGCTACATCTACACATCTTTTAAATCTTTCCAGGAATGGGGACTCTCTCACTTCCCTGGGCATCCTGTTCCAATGCCAGACCACCCTTCCCATGAAGAAATCTTCCTTAATATCCAATCTAAACTTCTGCTGGTGCAACCTGAGGCCATTTCCTCTCGTTCTGTCCCTGTTCCCTGGGAGAAGGGACCAAGCCCCAGCTGGCTGCACCCTCCCTCAGGGAATTGTAGAGATCAAAGCCCCTCTGAGCCTCCTTTTCTGTGGGAACCCCCAGTTCCATGGGGTTTATATACAAACCTACATGTGGGTTTACAGCTGTTTCTTGCCTCAGAAGCTGAGGCTGGATCTGTGCAGCCACTCTTGCACTGATCCTGATTTATGTTTATGGACACTGTGTGATTTTATCCCTCCTTCATTTACCCACATCCATTAACCCTTCCACACCTGACTGCCTGTTAGATACCAACAGACAGAAACAGCTTCATGGCTGGATTTTCCCTCTTTCTGTTCCTTAATTCACCATTAAAACTTCATTATTATTGTGATGGTCAAAGGCTCAGTTATTCATTATCACTGTCCCAAAGGCCAGGCAGATCCCCTGGACAAACACTGGGCAGATTCAAGCACCAGGGCTAAATCTCATAGGGTGATGCAGATTGGAACAGAAATTATTCCCTGCTATCCATAATCCTTCATCAGAAAAGCAACATTTATCTGTCTTTGACTGACAAAAACACGATTTGATCAGCTGCAGGTACAGGATGCCTCACCCACATGACACCTGCAAAAGATGATCTTTAAAAGCTCTGTTCCAACTCAAACTATTCTATGATTCTCAAAATCTCTGCATGGTTTCTCACATGGCCAATCCTAATTTCTCACACTGGGAGGGAAATTTTGGCAGGCATTGGAAGCAAGCAGGCTGGAGTTTGGCTGCTTCCTAACTCACATTTTATTTACATGTTTAAATTCAGGTTGTACTTTAAGCACCTATCTTATCATAAGGCAAACTCTTCCTATGCAGAGGCATAAATAAGGTTTTCACTACATCATGCCAGAGTTTTATATATCTCTGTCCACCAAGATATCTTTTAGTATCAAATTAAGTGAGGCACTGAACTCCCAGCACAGATATTTTGCTGCTGCTGCAGGAAAGAGAAATTGTGATTCCCAAACAGATCGATGCAGTTTCCTGTCTCTGACAGTGGCCAGTGCTGAATGTTTCAAAAGACAACATAAATCCTTCCCTTCTTCCAACCTGCTCTAGCCATAAGTGCACACACTGCACTTAATTGTTCAAGCCAGAAAAATAATGCCTTCCTAACCTGAGCTGATTGTAATTGCATAGAGCTTTATTTGTATCACCATCAATATTCATCTGGATGGGTATTACCAGCACTGCTACCAGAGGCACTGAGTGTTTTATTACTGCTGTTCTCTGAAGGCACTGTGCCAATCCAGGACTCCTGGCAATCCTTCATTCCCCTGATAGAAACCGCCCACTTTGCTGGAACTCCCTGCAGGAATCCATCCTGCCTGTGCCCACAAGCCAAATTTCACAGGGTCACAGAATCACTGAAATATTTGGGAAGGAATGAACCTGAAAGATCATCTTCCAGCCCCCCTGCCATGGCAGGGACACCTTCCACTATCCCAGAGTGCTCCAAGCCCATCCAGCCTGGCCTTGGGCACTTCCAGAGATCCAGGGGCAGCCACAGCTGCTCTGGGCACCCTGTGCCAGGGTCTGCCCACCCTCACAGGGAGCAATTCCTTCCCAATATCCCACCTAACCCTGCCCTCTCTCAGTTTGAAGCCATTACCCCTATTGCTGTCACTCCAGGCCCTTCTCCAAATTCCCTCTCCAGCTCTCCTGGAGCCCCTTTAGGGCTCTGAGGCCACCCCAGACCTTTCTCTCCTCCAGGTGAACACCCCCAGCTCTCCCAGCCTGGCTCCAGAGAAGAGGTGTTCCAGCCCTTGGAGCATCTCCATGAGCTCCTCTGGACCAGCTCCAACAGATCCATGTCTGTCTTGCACTAAGGAATTCCAGAGCTGGACAGGGCACCCCCAGTTTGGGTCTCATGACAGAGTAGAGGGGCAGAATCACCTCCCTTGACCTGCTGACCTGAATTTTTCCATGCCCTCATTTGTTACCAGGATCCCTCAGGTTCAAGAGCAGGGAGCTGTTCCCTTTTGCCTACTCAGATCCTCTGTGAATTCTCCAGTTCGCTGCAGCCATGGCTCTGCCAACTGCTCCGCTTTTCCTTCCTGGCACTGCTCTTGCTGTTATTGTCACTCTGCTCTGGAGCCTCAGCTGCAGATTCACTGCTTTAACACCAGAACAAAGCACTGTATCAATCAGTTTCACCTCCCAGCTCACAGGGGCCACTACATTTCACCCAGTTCCCTTCGTGCTGTGCCTTGAATTCTTTATTTTTAAAGCAGTGGCAGCTGTATGGATTTATCCATCCCCGACGTGGCTTTGTGTGGAGTCAGCGTGGTTTCCATATGATTTAATGGTTCAGGAGCAGCAGTGCATACAAATGGAGCTGCACTTGTTCCAGGGCCAGTTTGGGTCTCAGAGCGACGCAGAGCTCAGCTGGTTCTGCTCGGAGCCAGCTCCAGCCTCTCTGTGCCACACGTCACACCCCTGGAGCAGAAGTTTGGGACAGCAGTGACAAGGTGTCCCACCAGCACCACGTGAAGTCATTTCTGGCTCAGCACAGCCAAGTGATGAATCCCTGCCGCTCTGCAGAGCTGCTTTGATGGTCCCCAGCACAGGCAGGGCCCCGAATCTCTGCCTATATTTGCATCTCAGCTAATTAACAATCCCTCCTGCGAGCTGCAGAAGCTGTCTGAGCTAAAGCTAACAAGCTCTGAAGCACCTGAGCTGACTCAGATTCAGGCGTTTCAAGCCGCATGACAGTGTGTTCTCAGATGGTGCTGGGTGAGAACATCGAGCTGGATTTACACGGCTTTAATAATGCAAAAGCAAAAAAAAGGTAAATTAAACTTTAGGGGCAAAAAGAAAGGGAAAAATCTAGGGGAGAGGAATCATCCAAGCTGCATGACAGTGTGTTCTCAGATGGTGCTGGGTGAGAACATCGAGCTGGATTTACACGGCTTTAATAATGCAAAAGCAATAAAAAGGTAAATTAAACTTTAGGGGAAAAAAGAAAGGGAAAAATCTAGGGGAGAGGAATCATCGTGCCATGTTCCCCTCAAAAAGGTATTAATTAAATATTAGTTCAAATCAGAGTGATCCCGGGGATACCACAGCCTCTCACAGGGTTGTGTGGTTGCCTCCAGCGATACAAACGAATTTTCTGTTTCTACTTGCTCAGTACCATTTTTTATTTCTAATCTCTGCCTTGGTGTCACTTCTGAACAAGAGCAGGCTTTTAGGCAAAATTGCCTTATCCCTTTTCCCGACAGCAGACCGATAGAGGCTGTCACAGTCCCTACCAAAAGCTCTGCCTTGTCACCCACTCCGAGAGCTCAGGATTTAACGGGAGAGACAAGAGGCACAGGGAGACAGATGGGAGATGGCAGGAACACAGTAACACAAACAGTTTAATTTTACTGAGAAGGGAAAAACCTCCCTCGTGCTGCTGTTCTGCAGCGTGTCCCACTTACTGGCTTTCCGTGTAAGACTCCACATGCAGAAGCAGACATGGCATCATTAACCTCCACAATCTCCCAAATTCACTGGTTAATTATACACTGCAGAAACGAACCTCTTGTTTTTGACCTAGTTTGAGTGCTACTGAGTGGGTTAATCATGTCTGATATGAGGTAATACACTTCTGCCTGTGCATAAAGAATACTTTGGAGTGCTAGCAAGACATCAGGGTGGGAGTTTTTTTCATAATTCTGAATTTTAACACCTTGAAGTAAATGGAAAAAAAATAAATTAATCACTTTAGGGCTGGGATCAGGCCAAGTGTGATCTTGAGATATTCTTAAGACACCGACCCACACATCAGGCATTTATTAGTTAAGGAGATGTAAAATCATCAACTCCTTTATCTACACACGGTAGAATATTTTAAAAATTGAGATATTTCTGTAAAATTATTTAGGGAGAACTCATACTAATGCAGGCAGAGAAGCAAATAAGCATGTAAATAGAGAGGAAGGTTGTGGAAGCAGGGATCACCCTGCAGCAGCTGGGATGAAATGTGGATTTCAAGGCCTGAAGAAGCCACAAGCACAGGAATATTCCCTGCCCCATTAAGCAATTCACACATAATGGATTAATGAGTTGCTGATATTTCTGTCACGCTGGGGCAGTCATTAACAAATTCTGTTTGCTGCCTGGATGGCAGATGGGGCCACCTACTCATGCCAGGGATGGAAACACTGCTAAAGCTTCAGGGCAGCATGGGGGGATGCTCAGTAATCCTTCAGGAAGTGTGTTGGTGGCTCAGGTATTACGTGGGCTCACAGGAAATCCCAGGGGAAAGGGAAGCCTGAGTGAAGAGAAGCAGAGGCAGAGTTTGGATGTTTGAGGTTACAGATACCCCTGTACCCTGGCCAAGTGTGTCCCCACATCAATGCTCCTTCCCAGAAAAAGCCCTGGGATAAAAGCTTTGCTTGAGATGTGCTGTTTCCTCCCCTTTAGCTCTCTAAACTCAAGTGCTGACCTGGGTTTTTTTTAATGAAGCCCCTTTTTGCTGTTCCTGTTTGTTCAACAGATAAACTGCCTAGCAGCCTTTCATTTTTAATTTCAAGTGTGCTCAGCACGGAGGCTTGGCATAATTAAAGCCCCTTTTCAGTTCTTCTGGACTGCAATATTTACTTTTAGTAACAAATACCAAAGAATTGGCTTTGCATTAGTGACTGACTGAAGGGAACACTCCAGGTGCTCGTCTGTGCTTCAGTAACAAGTTTTTTAAATTTAAATGTACAATTTTCCAGCTCTTTTTTTATCTTTGAATGCTCAAAGCCTCAGTGACCCCTGTGAACAGCTTTGAGTCAGTTCTTTTCCTGGTGTCAACACTTTGCATCCCCCTCCTGGAGCAGAATCTGCATGGAACAGGGAAGAGTGAGATTTTGAACAAGCACCCATGAGTTTGTCTCACCAAAGAATTCTGAGCACCAGCCCTCGAACCCAAATGACCCAGATAATGAAAAGCTTTGTTGGAAATTCCTTCTCCTCCTTGGGTAACAAAATGGACATATTTTTGTAATGTTATTTGGGGAGAATTCATACTAATGCAGGCAGGGGAGCAAATAAGCATGTGGATAGACAAAAAGTTGTGGAAGTAGAGAAAATCTCATATTTCATCCCTGCAGCTGCTTGGATGAAATGTGGGTTTCAAGGCCTGAAGAAAGGTAGGAAAATACTCAGCACCAAGGAGTAGAACAGAGGTTTTTCAGGCACTAGGCCCTCTACAACAACTTGCTCAGAAAAAAATCTCTTTTCCCATTGCAGTCTCAGGTTCCACGCATGGAATTTGCAAAAAAAGATAAGGAAAAGCCTCTACAAATACCTAAACAAAAGCTGCTTAGCCCAAGATTTCATGGCCACACGGAGACTAGCAGTTATTAAGGCAATCAAAGACTGTTTGGAAATTAAAGTCTGTGCCCCAGTTCAAGCAGTTTTACCCCAAAATGCCTGCAGGCTCTGTAGCTTTGCAGCCTCCTACTTTTCAACCTCCCAGACCAAGAGGGCTCTGTCTCAGGCAAGAATGCAGCTTCCAGCCAAGATTTGTCAATGTGCATTCTTAGGCATGAACTGTACCACCAAGGAATATCTAAAGCTGATTTGAGATAGGATAAAGTTGGATCTGTGGATGTCAGTGTGCTCAAAAGTTGTGTTTTGGACTGGAAAATAAATAATCAGGAAAATTTTAGGAGGGTGTTTCACCAACTTATGGCTTATCAAACACGAGAATGACAGAAAGCAATTATTCATAAGTGTGCTGAGTGTGATGCCCCTCACACAGCCTACACCCAGAGCCACTGCCATCAAAGGGCACTTTGTCACTGCTTTCAATGGACACAGGATGTGACCAGAGCAGCATCTGCAGCAGCTCCCAGAGAGGAACACAAGGGAAAAAAAAAATCTTCATTTGTAACTCAGTGTTTCATCTTTCAAAAGATCAGCTTCAGAAACTCTTCTTTTGGGTATCTCTTTCACCAAGCTGCATATTTATCAGCTCTGTCCTAGACATGATCTTAGGAGCTTATCTCCCAAGTGATCAGAACTTCTTTCCAATTTGCTTTTTTATTAAAATAATCAGGGCTGGAAATCAGCTTCTTTTTTTTTTTTTTACTGTTCACAATCTTTGTTATTTTCATCATGAGCAAGCAGCACATTTCCATGTCTTTTTTGAGACTTTCTGCTTATTTATTTGCTCACCTGCCTCTAGCTAGTTCATTCATGAGGACAGAAAAGCAAGAAACTGCAGGTGAAAGAGAATCAAGAATCTATTTGAAGATTAAGGAAATCAAGGAGATGTGCTTTTAGATTTTAATTCTGGCAAGGAATTCCTGCAGACCTCCTGCAACTCAACCCCTCAGTAGCTTTGTATCTCACCTACCACAGAAAAGTGAGGCAAATAACACCCTTCTACTTTATGAGAGCATTTCACAGCCAAATAATTGAGGGCCAGATTTGCTCCTTTTTTTTTTATTTCACATTTTTTGACAGCTTATCCTGTAAGTGTCCCCCCAAGGACCAGCAAACCAGCGTGACAACTCCAGTGACAGGATTCCTGAGGGACCACTTGCACAATCATGTCTTATTAGACCTAATAAAGAATGACAGAATCTGGCTGTTAAAACTTCAAGAGATCCTCATACACTATCGTGACAGCAACCATTAAACTATAGATAAATTACATCTAAAACAATCCCACTTTGCTGCATTCCCAACTGCTAAAACATCCTCTGATTTCAGCATTGCTACTTTATTCTCAGCAGGGTTTTTTTTTTTCATCTAAAACCTCTGAATTTCTCCTCAGACAAGGACATAATTGCAGATACTGCTGCCAGGTAAAATTACTGCAGAGTTCTGGTTTGTACAACTTTTGGGAAACATTGGAAATTTGTTTTTTGAGTGCTGAGGACTAAATGTCCTTCCTGCTTGGAAAGAAACAAAACTTCTTTCTGCAGTTACTACAAGTACTGTTACAAGAGGATTTATATAAATTAAATTAATAAACTAAAGTAGTTTAAGCTTCTGGATATCCTTGGTGTGAAGTAATTTTGCCTGAAGGATGTGTTGAGCTGAGGATTTACAGTTTTAACACTCCTTCCTCAACAGTTTGACACTTCAATTTCTCGTTGCCACTTCCACACTCCAGCATGGTCCAACATCCACGACGCAGAATAAATAACCTATAGCCTGCTGCAATCATTAAAATAAATTTGGTTTAAATTTTTTTTAGTTTTTAAGACTCAGGCTGAGCAAGAAGCAGGATGACCCCAGGCTGGCAGCAGCCACGTTCTCATCCTGAGGGGGAATCAGGAATTCATTGCAGCAATCATTTTCCATCCATAATCTTCTGAGGGCTTATTTATACTCGCAAAAATATTTTTCTTTTGTGGAGAGTTGTGAAATTAAATGTGAAATTGAAGAGGTGAAGGAACTGGGAGGGATCCCTGAGCCACGGCCATAAGAGTGAGGGGTCAGGGCAGTGAGATACCCCCACCATGGGGGGTTATTTATTCTGTAAAGGTTATTTATTCTGTTATTTATTCGCTGTATTTATTCTGCAAAGCTTATTTATGATGCTATTTATTCTCGTTATGTATTCTGTAAAGCCCCTTTGTGCTCCCCGAGCCGCGTTCAAAGAGGTGGGCAAGCAAATTCCCATTCCCATTTGTATAGAGAGGGGAAAACACCGGAGGGAATCGAGCCGCTACTTCCAGGATTCAAACTCACTTACAGGCAATTACACTTCCCACAGGAGGAAAGCATGAGTTAAGAGTTGGATTTTTAATTTTTTTTTTTTTTTTTTTAACATTCATCGTTTTAAACGCGGCAGCGGAGAAGCTCGCTCACGCCATGTCTAGCAAGGAGCGAAGCCCTCTTCCCCTCACGGCGCCACTCCCTTTCCCACCCACCCCGGCAAAGCATGAATTAAGAGCTGGATTTATTTTTCACACTATTATTATTATTAACTAATTAAACATTCATCATTTCCAACGCGGCACGGGGGAGGTCCCTCACGGCACCGCCCCCCGGCCCCTCACGCAGAGGGCGGGAAAGCGCGGCGGGCAGGGCGAGCGGGGGGCGTGGCCTGGCGCGGCCATTGAGGCCGGGCGGGTAATGGCGGCCGGGGGCGGCGGCGCCGCCTGGCGGCGGGGCGGGGAGGCAGCGGGGGCTGAGGGGGCCGCGCCGTGAGGGGACAAAGCGCCGGAGCCGCCAGGTAAAACCCCGGGAGAAGAGAGCGATGGGGCGGGCTGGGAAGCGGCTGGGAGGGGGAGGAGGAGGGGATGGGCCGCGCTGACGGCGCCGAGCCCGGCTGCGCGTTCGCGGCAGGAACCGCTTCCCCTCAGAGCGAGTTTCCCCCGCCGCCGGGGTCGGGGCTGAGGCGGAGCCGCCCCGCTGTAATTGAAGCCCTGGGTGAGGAGGGAGGGACGGACGGACGGACGGAGGGAGGGAGGGACTGCGGGGGCTCCTTCTGTGCTTTGTGTCCAGGTGGCGAGGCCGAGGGGCGGCCATGGGGGTGCAGGACCGGCCCCAGTGCTTCTTCGAGATAGAGATCAACAGGGAGCCAGGTAAGGCTTTTAAAGGGGCTTTTAAATCACGGGCTTGCCTGCATCATGGGCCCAAGCCGCTAGCAGCGACTTTGGCCATTGATGCGTTATTTCTGAGTTACTTTTTAATAACTTCGGCTGTTTTCTGGGGTGCTGGATGCTCCTCGTTGCCCCTTGAGATCGATTTTTATTTGCACGCGTGAATATAAAGGTTCGGCAGGGCTGAGAGACGCTGTTCTGAAGGTAAAAAGCCGTCTGGTGATGTATTATATATTTTCTATTATATCTTTGTTATGCCACTTCTGTAAACTGTGGAAAATCAGGGCAGACTGAGCAGAGACTGGATATTTACGCCTATAAGTATTTTTAATGATGCAGTAATTAGAACTGGGAAGGAACTTAGGAGGTCATCTGGGCTAAATCTTTCCTTGTCCTGCTCAAAATGCGTCTTCTGAATGTAAAGGAAGAACCGAGCATTTAATCATAGAAGCACAGAACACCTCGCCAGCTGGCCTGTTAAAAAAAAAATCCAATAATTAAAATAAATCCATCTTTTAACTCATATTTTCCCTATACAAGTGCAATGCCCAGAAGCAGTGGGCTGTGAGTTTTAATGCTGAGCAGCAGCTTGGTTCCCTCTTGTGTTTTCCCCCTCTCCGTTAAGATGGGAGTGGAGATTTTCTCACCCATCTCTTTGAACGAGCATTTATCAATGCATATTAGTTGTCTCACACATACTCCGTGCTTTATCTTGCTACCACTTGTCTCTAGAAAAATGAATGTATGTGACGGCTTCATTAGGCTTTCACTTTCATTTTCTGCTTCAATGTTTCTCTGAAAACCTTTGAATTAAGAGCTTATATCTCAGACGTGAATTTCAGCCTCATTCAGATGCAACTGAAACCCTTTCAGTGTTTTATTTCCACCACAGTTTCAGAAGAGAGGCTCTGTTCTAACTTCAGAGACCTGATAGGGCATATCTACAAATCTGTTGCTGTTGGAACTCCTCTCTGAGTTATTTTGATTGGCACTGTGGTTTCTGAACACTTCCAGTGAGGAGATAAGTGAGGATGCAAATGGAGTTTTAATGTGATCTGTTGCTTTAATTTCAGGTGGAATTTACTATGGAATGAGACAACTAAAGCTGTTTCAGGTTGGGCGGGTTTCCACTTAGGAATGGTAGCTTGATGGGATTGATTTAGAGCAAAGACAATTCCTTCTCAATCTCATTTACTGTTAATCTTTTTAGGTTTGGTGTGGGTTTGTTTGCTTTTTTTTTTTTTGTCCTGGCTCCATGTGAAGGCTCCCTCCCCGTGCTGTTCTCTCTGCTCTCCCTGCACAGGTTGCTGCTCCCATTTCCTGATCTCTCCTCCTGCCTCGTCCCCTCCTCAGCCTTGAGCCGTTCATCCCCAGTGAAAGTGGCTTTGGGTTTGGTGGCTGATGGAGCTGGCAGGGAGGAGCTGCAGCCTTGCTGTTCCTGCTGCTGCAGAGCTTGGCTCACCTGGAGCAGACCCAGGGCTTTGGCTCTCGTTGTGTCTGCCTGCATTTATTTGCTTTTGAAAATAGCAAGAATCTCCCAGCTGCACACCAAACTTGGAGCCCTGCTGGTGTTCATTCCACCTGACTCATGGCTTGGGTTTTTGCAGGGAAAATGCCAGTTTGTAAAATCAGTGCTGGGACTTGTGTGCTGTCTGCTCATGCTGCTTTATTCTGGTGCCTGTTTATCAATTCACCATGCAACTCTGGCTCAGGATTTAAGGATATATTTAAAAAGCTTAAATGTTGCTCTCTTAGCTTTAAGATGACCTTCAAAAGCTGAGTCAAGTGGTAAATCAGAGCTTCCAGATGACACCAAGCACTAACTCTGAGAGATGTGCTCTCCTGCTGGCACTAGTGAGGGATTCATTTTAACTTTTCCACTGCCAGCAGATTTCCAAATGAACATTTTGCTTATTTTGACTTTAGTAAATAAGCTGATAAAAAGGCTTTTTGCATTTCAGTTGGAGTGGTGAAATGCATCACTTTTTATTTGTTCAAATGTTCATCCGAACGAGCATTTTGCATATTTTGACTTCAGTAAATAAGCTGATAAAAAAGCTTATTGCATTTCAGGAGGAGTGGGCAGCAGAACAGCCCTGCATTTTGTTGCCAGCCAAGACAAAAGGCCTTGCCCCTCCTTGTGTGCCCTGAAAAGCTGAACCAACATCCCCACAGCATGCAGAGAGAAGGGGATGTGCCCCTTGCAGCACTGTGTGCATCCTTGTGCCTGCAGAACACAAAACTCTCCTTTTTCACACTCTGCCAGCCCAGAGCCATTCCCCCCACGCAGCTGCCAAGCCTGGGCTGTGCCCTGGCAGGCTGTGCCAGGATACCTGCAGCAATCCAAAGCCAGCTCAGTTTTACTCTCACAAGATCCCTTGGAGAGTGCAGGAGTGCAGCTCTGCCCTGGCTGTTTCCAGAAGCTTTGTTACAGCTTTTGTGTCCTTATTTCATTACAGAACCTTGGAATGAAGCTCAGTGCCAGCTTGTACTTGCCTCTCACAGTGGGGCAAACTTTGTTGGCTTGGTGGTTTTTAGAGCTAAATTTAGTCTGCTTTTAAATAAGTTGCCTGTTCAGCATTTTTGTAATGAATGCAGGTTGTGGCTCATAATTTTTAAAGGGCAAATGGAAAACAAATCAGGAAGAAGCATTTCTTTTGATGCTGGCACAAGTAGTGCTGCTCCTTTCTTTTGGGCCCCCCACCAGTGGATTTTGAGTGTGCACACAGGATTGAAGTGCTCACAGTATTCCAAGAATTTTGGGATGGCAGCAGATGCATGTTTAAATAATTCTGTCTTTACTGTGTGAGGCAAAATCTGTGTGGAGCTGCAGAATTCAGGTACTGTGGTAATTGGAACAGATGTCCCACCAGGATGTCACAGATGCAGTCTGCTGCTCCAGCAGCTCCTGTGACCATCCAAAGTTATTTTTCCCACCCCCTGACTGGTTTCAGCCATCATGAAGTTTGGTAAATTTCTCAGTTTTGCTTTGTTTCATTCTTATTCATAGAATAATTTATCTTTTTTTTTTTTGTTTCCTCCTGTCTTCTGTTACTGTTTGACCCCTGGCTCATTGATTTGTTCCACTTCATTTTCTTTCATTCCTGGGATGTGTCCCTTCCCAGAACAGTCTGGTCTTTCCTTACTTCTCTCTTTCTGCTCACTTTAGCCTGAAGTTTGATGTATTTTGGGATTTCAGCTGCTATGAATTTATGTGAAAGGAGCAACCTTGCAAAAATCATTCTCTTGTGCCTCCAGTAATAGACCCAGTGATGCTTTGTGGGGTTTTTGTTAAATTCCTAAAGACAGAAACTGTTCTCAGCTGGCTCCATGTTAACTTTTAGTCTTTAGAAGGGAAAAAATTGTATATTTGCAGAAAATAGAAGCCAGAACTTTGGCTGTCCTTGAAGCCACTGTGTGTGGGACAGCAGGAGCCAAGGGGATCCCATATGGAGAAAACATTTCTCAGGGGTGGGAAATGGAGATTTGAAAGGAATTTATTCAATAAAAAAATTATTCAGAATAACCATGTGGAATTGTCAGTGCAGGACGAAACACCCTGAAGTCTCACCCTGAGGTCTGGAACAAGTTGGAGCAGTCAATAAAAGAAAAATTGATCAGTCTCTTGTCCAGGAGGCCAAGTGCAGCCTCTCACTTCCATATCCCTGGGAACTGAGCCCACAGCTGTTTGGTGTGTGCAGGACTGAAATAAGTTTAGTTTTGTGTGGAAGATGGAGGGAATTTCAGGTGGTGTTTGTGAAGAATGGGCTTAGAGAGAAGTTCATGGAGCTTTTCCTTGCCAAGAGTGCAGCTGGGGCATGGAGGTGTTAGCAAAGTGTTCATGTGCCAGGGCTGCACATCCCTGCTCAGGGATGATCCATTCTTCAAACTCATATTTTAAATTTTAAATTTTAAATCAAACCCATTCTTGTTCCACACTAAGGTTTTATTTCCTTGAAAACTGGAGCCACATTTCTACTTTGAAGCAGTGTTTTTTTAAATTCATATGCTTTAGCATTGACAGATTTAGGGATAAACAAATTAATAAAATTGAAATCGGGTCCTTTTAGTGAGCTGTTATTGGAACTTGTGTGCAAATGTGTGTGAGCCTTTGGGTCCTTGAGCTTTTCCTTGCAAAGAGTGCAGCTGGGGCATGGAGGTGTTAGCAAAGTGTTTGTGTGTCAGGGCTGCACATCCCTGCTCAGGGCAGCAGGGCATCCATTCTTCAAACTCATATTTTAAATTTTAAATTTTAAATCAAATCCATTCTTGTTCCACTCTAAGGTTTTATTTCCTTGAAAACTGGAGCCACATTTCTACTTTGAAGCAGTTTTTTTTAAAATTCATATGCTTTAGCATTGACAGATTTAGGGATAAACAAATTAATAAAATTGAAATCGGGTCCTTTTAGTGAGCTGTTATTGGAACTTGTATGCAAATGTGTCTGAGCCTTTGGGCTGTGCATCATTGTCTCCCTGCCTGGAATCCCCTCTTTCTCAGCAGGATATTCCTGCTGATAGGCTGCCAAAATACCTCTGCTTTGGTTCACTCTTCAGAAATTGAGAAAAGATGATAAAATCCAGTAGATGCAGTTTTGAAAAACCAGGTTTGTTTTGGGAGTTTGTAGCTGAACTCAATACCTGTGGGTTCAAACATAATAAAATGTAGCAAACCACTTCCCATTACTTGGAAAATAACTTGAAACAATGTGTGTTTGCCTCCAAAGGGTTTTTTTCCAAAAGGTTAAGCAGCTAAATGAGAGGATTTACCTTTGAAACAATAAATATTTGAAATCAATGATTATTTTAATAAACTTTGCTAGCAGGAGCCCTTATTGCAGTATAGCATGGACATTCCTACCCTGATTAATTAGAATCAAGTACTAACTCTTCCTCAGCTGGAAAATTGTTAGGGAGTTCAAAAACAAAAGAAAAAAAATCATCTTTTAGTTTGAAGACAGAGTTCTGAAATTGGATTATTCTTGCTCATTTTGCCTTCTGGTTTCTCTAATTGGTGCAGCTCATTAGCTGCAGAGAGCACTTCATCACATTTCCAAACAGATTTTATACAGGCATCACTTATATAATGCATCACTTAAATAATGCACATATTTCTTTCACCACTTACTCTGATTCTTTAAAAAATAAGTTCAAAGCCTGCTTACAAATAATACTTTTATCAAATTATTGTTTCATAAATAATGGGCAAGTGCAATCCCAGCAGTTTTTACTTTAGCCTGGAGTTGGGGTGTCTGTGCTGTCATTTCTTGGTTAAATCCAGCTGAGGGCTCTGGGTAGGTTTGTGAGCAGCTTTGCTGACTGGCCTGACTTTGTAGCGATTTTTGTTTGTTTATTTTAATTTACTGTGCAAATCTTGTGGTTAGTCACCAAGAGCTTGTTCCCTGATCACATCACTGAACCTTTGCATGGGGAAATAAGTGCAAAAACTTCAGTAAGTCCAAATGCCGAGTCCTGCACTTCGGCCACAATAACCCCTGCACCGATACAAGCTGGGGACGGAGTGGCTGGACAGTGCCCAGGTGGAAAGGGACCTGGGGGTGCTGGTGACAGTCGATTGAATGTGAGCCAGCAGTGTGCCCAGGTGGCCAAGAGGGCCAATGGCATCCTGGCCAGTGTCAGGAATGGAGTGGCCAGCAGGAGCAGGGAGGTCATTCTGCCCCTGTACTCGGCACTGGTGAGGCCTCACCTGGAGTATTGCATCCAGTTCTGTGTGGGATCTCAGCACCTCAGGACTGATGTGCAGAGTGGCCGAGACCACCCTTGGGGGGCTTGGGAGTCCTGGAATGTTGCCAGCAGTGTCTGGTGGCTGGACTTTGATCCTGCACGGGAGACGACACCTGTATGAGGATGGGAGGATTTCACTGGGTGAATGGTGAAGGGATGGGTTAATTAGAGTGTGAAACACAGAGTTTAGGATTTCTGTACAGGGGGGTCTAAAGAAGTAAGATGGAGGAATTGGGGCGTGTCCTGTCCTTCTTCTTCTTCTTCTTGGCCTCCATCTTCTGTGGTGATGTTGGCACTTTGGGATTGGTTATTACTAAAAGTGCACTGGTCAATAAGGGTAAAAGGTATTGGGGAAAAATGATAAATATTGTATACGTAGTTTTGAGTATAAAGACAAGTGACCGCCCCGGGGGCTCTCAGTGTGCTCATGGCTGGCTGCTGTGCACACCTCTGTCGGGCTGAGGGAAAATCTTTTAGATAAACAATTAATAAACACCGAGACCGAGAAAAGATCAGAAGTCTCTTCTCGTCCTTTGGAGCGCTGGGCTGTCCAAGGCCACCCTGGGCCTTTCCAGGTCACCTAAACAGCCGAGACAGCGACAGTTCTGGGCCCCTCACTTTAGGAGGGACATCGAGTTACTTGAGCGTGTCCAGAGGAGGGCAACGAGGCTGGTGAGGGGCTTGGAGCACAAGAAGAGCGACTGAGGGAGCTGGGGTTGTTCAGCCTGGAGAAAAGGAGACTCAGGGGTGACCTCATCGCTCTCTACAACTTCCTGAAGGGTGCCTGTGCTGAGCTGGGGTCGGTCTCTCCTGAAGGGTGGCTGTGCTGAGCTGGGGTCGGTCTGTCCTGAAGGGTGGCCATGGTGAGCTGGGGTCGGTCTCTCCTGAAGGGTGGCTGTGCTGAGCTGGGGTCGGGCTCTTTCTCGGGGTGACAACAGACAGAACAAGAGGACACAGTCTCAAGCTGCGTCAAGCGAGATGGAAGTTAGAAGTAAGAAGGAAATATTTCACAGAAAGAGTGGTCAGATACTGGAATCATTTACCCAGTGAGGTGGTGGAGTCATCATCCCTTGAAGAATTGAAAAAAAGACTGGATGTGGCACTTGCTGCCATGATCTAGTTGAACAGTTAGAACATGGGCTGGACTTGATGATCTTATAGGTCTCTTCCAGCCTAGAAATTCTGTGATTCTGTGAAATGAAGCTGAAGAAAGCACTGAAATTGTCTGCACTGAATGGATCATCTCAGAGGAGAGGTGTCTAAATCTGGGGAAATAACAGCATCTCAAGGGCTTTTTTTATCTGTGTTATATCAGCATGTACCTCAGTTCCAAGTTTAAAATGAGATTTTTCTCTTTTTTTTTGATGAGAGATGAGACAAGAGAAAGATTTGTAGGTGCTAATCATACATACTTGTGTATTGAAGTGAAGGGAGACGACTATTTTGGTGATGTATTGAACTCTAATTTATTGATTGATTAGCTACTTTATATAACAGTGTTAATTAACTTCATGCATGTTGCAAAATCTAAGCTCACGATAAGCTAACAGAGAAAACTCTAACCACTCCTTTTGTTTTACAATATTTATAATTGTTTATTAAAAACAGAACTAGCGTTTTTACTGTGATATGAAAAATTCTTAAAATTTCTATATCTGTTCTTAGTGAGCTGTCTTTTCTCAGAGAGAGTGTTTTACTTGTTATGAGAAGACTGTCTGAAAACTTTATTGTTTATAAAGTAATGCTTAAAAGAGCCTAATTGTTTATAGAACCAAGCCTGAGAACTGCTTTAAAAACTGCTTTTACAACTACCTTTTACTTTTCTCTCAACTGTATACCTTCATAGCCTTTTTCTTTAAGCCATGCTTAAACCAAACTCTCCACACTTGTATTTTTTTTTTGATTAGCAGCTGTTCTTTCTGCATCTTTGCCCAAGGTGTGAAAATGAGTTTGATCTTTCTCTGGCACATTTCATTGCCTGTTTGTCAGTGGAAAACACGAGCTCTCAGTGCTAATGGTGTTCATGCAGTTGCAGTGAAATGCAGGCAGTAACCCAGCAGATGGATTCCCAGTGTGTGGTTTGTGTCTCAGGAGCAGCATTTGCTGTGGCTGCTGCAGGTTTTATCCAGCCCTCATCTCCTAAACTGGATCTGTCATCCTTGGATCTTGGCTGGGTGTGCAGTACAATTTGTAGGATTAAGGGATCAGGCTGGATGGGCATGGAGTAACCTGATCTAGTGCAAGGTGTCCCTGCATGTGGAACTGGATGATTTAAGGTCCCTTCCAGCAGGGATCATTCTGGGATTTTATGAGCACCTGGCAGATTTGTTATTGACAAAGCACTGGTGAAAAATACTGCTGGAAGTTATGAATGTCTCCTTCCATCTTCTGCCTTGTCATCTGCAGGAACATCAGAGAGTGGTGTCTGCTGGTGCTAAATGTGCTGGGTTTGCAGCAAAATCCTTCTGCAATTTATGCCTCAGAGCACCAGTCCCTTCTGGAGGCTGCAGGGACTGACAGCCCTCAGTCCTTGGCACTGGGCTGAGAGCAGAATGGGGGCAGTGCCAGCTCTGTCCCTGGAAAGTGTCCTGTGTGACTTCACACAGGGAGTGCAGGAGGAATCCTCCTGCAGAGGCAGAGTTGGGCTGTTCAGCCTGGAGAGGAGGAGGCTCCAGGGAGACCTTCCAGGAGCTGGAGGGGGACTCACATGGGCATGGAGCAGTGGGACAAGGTGTTCAACTGAAGGAGGATGGGTTTGCATGAGATACTAGGTAGAAATTCCTCCCTGTGAGGGTGCTGAGCCCTGGCACAGGGTGCCCAGAGAAGCTGTGACTGCCCCTGGATCCCTGGGAGTGTCCAAGACCAGGTTGGACAGGGCTGGGAGCAAACTGGGACAGTGGAGGTGTCCCTGGAGGAGCTGGGACAGTGGAAGTGTCCCTGGAGGGAACTGGGACAGTGGAAGTGTCCCTGGAGGGAGCTGGGACAGTGGAGGTGTCCCTGGAGCAGCTGGGACAGTGGAGGTGTCCCTGGAGGGAGCTGGGACAGTGGAGGTGTCCCTGGAGGGAGCTGGGACAGTGGAGGTGTCCCTGGAGCAGCTGGGACAGTGGAAGTGTCCCTGGAGGGAACTGGGACAGTGGAGGTGTCCCTGGAGGGAGCTGGGACAGTGGAGGTGTCCCTGGAGCAGCTGGGACAGTGGAAGTGTCCCTGGAGGGAGCTGGGACAGTGGAGGTGTCCCTGGAGGGAGCTGGGACAGTGGAGGTGTCCCTGGAGGGAGCTGGGACAGTGGAGGTGTCCCTGGAGCAGCTGGGACAGTGGAGGTGTCCCTGGAGGGAACTGGGACAGTGGAAGTGTCCCTGGAGGAGCTGGGACAGTGGAGGTGTCCCTGGAGCAGCCTGGGACAGTGGAGGTGTCCCTGCCATGGCAGCAGAGCTGGGACTGGATGAATTTCCAGGTCCCTCCCACCCCAAACCATTTTGGGGTCTCTCCCATGACTCTCTCCAGGCTCAGGGGGCTCTGCAGCTCCGTGACTCGGTCACTGCTCACTTTGTGCACAGAGCAATGGGAGTGGGATTTGTGTTCTCCTGAATTCCTGGGCCAGGATGGAAGCTGGGAACTGTTCAGCTGAGCTGGGCTGAACTGGCTGGTGTGTTCCTTGTAGGAGTGCTCAACCCTCACAGCCCAGTGCTCTCTTCACCTGCAAACAGCCCTTGTGTCCCAGTGCTGGTGACAGAAGTGCTGTTTGATGGGGGATCTTTGAATATTCTCTATTTCTTCATTCTTTGGACACCCTCCCTGCCCTTTGCATTTTCATTTCAGTTTCCTTTTCATTTTCCTGCTGTGGTGATGAATGCTCAGAGCACATTCTTGCTGCACCTAATGAGATTCAGACCTTTCAACAGCTCAAGGCATCTTGAATTTTTATCTAAGATTATCAAGTACTGATGCTGTTATTTTATTTCTTCCTTTCTGAACCAACAATTCACCATCTTATAATTGCATATATTTGGACAGAGCCTTAAAATTGAATACAGTTTCTTAGAAGCCTCCCAATTTTATTTTTTTTAAAGTATTGAATGAAATACATTTGAACTTTTTTTTTTTAAAGAAAGAGAAGTTATTCCTGGAGTTGTTACTTTTTAAAATGAAGTCTTACCAGTGTGCACCACTAGAGTGTAGTGCTCATTGCCAGATGATTGCTGGTCTCCTTGTAATTCTGCCCAACACTGAGGCTGCTATGGATTATTTTTCCATACCAATTTTTCCTTTATTAATTATGTATTTTTTAAAGATTTCATACATTTGGGAGCAGTTTGTCATGGATTTTTTTAGTACTTCACATCCCACTATCTTGGAAAATAAAATAGAAAATGTAAATCAATTTTAAAAACAGTTTTCTTTATATCCAACCACTTTTCAGCAGTATTTTAATAGATTTGGAAGGTCCATATCACAACTACCACCAGCAGCAAAGAGAAAATATTTAGCTGACAATATCTGGCAAGTGGAGCATTATTCCTGCCTTTCATCTCTGTTGGATCCAGCTGGGTTTTTTTTGAAGGGAAGGATTTTAGGCCAGGAGTGGCAGTGCAGCTGAAATCCTCAGCACCAATGGAGCTCAGCCAGTTGGAGTTTGTGGTGATGATCACAGGGAGAAGAGTGCAAGTGTGATCATTAATGGATTTGGATAAACACACTAATTGGGGAGGGAATTGCTGCAGCTCCCTGAGGACCTGTGTTTGTGGGAAATCATTTGCAAAATGGAAAAGATCTGACGTGATTCAAGTATTTTAGTAAATCAGCTTGGCTTTCCAGGTTCAAATCACAATGGAATCTCCAGGTCTTCTGAGAAATTGGATGGAGTTTAATTACTTATTATCTATTTGTTATTATTCTGTTCTTCTTCTTTCTTGCTGTGTATTCTAATATATGCGTACCTCAGATATTTCTTATTCTGCTTGATAAAGTAACCTTTTCTCAGAAAATTACAATTTTAGAACATACAGATTGATTTATATGCAGATTTTCTTATTCCACACAGTTCTATAACTCTAATTATTTTTTAAATTATTTTCTAGTTGGTCGAATTATGTTTCAGCTCTTCTCAGACATTTGTCCAAAGACTTGTAAGAACTTTCTCTGCTTGTGCTCGGGTATGTAGCTGATATTTCAGATTTTTATTGTTAATAAATAACATTTTTAATGTTAATAATTATATTGATAGTGATTTTATTGGCAGTTATGAATGTCTTCTTTCATCTTCTGCCCAACAGTGAGGCTTCTATGGATTATTTTTATTATTATTTTATTTTTATTATTATTATTTTATTTTTATTATTATTTTTATTATTTATTATTTTATAAAATATTATTTATTATTATTATTCTTAATATTATTATAACAACCTGCAGAAATACCACTTTTTCTTTATTAATTATGTATTTTTTAAAGATTTCATACATTTGGGAGCATACATTTGCTTTTCCTTTCTGGGTCTGCAGTAGAGGCAACACTGGTGATGTTCTGTTGGTGCAGGAATGTAATTCTTTGAAAAAGTTTAAAATTAATAATAAGTAGTGATTTTTATGGATGGGGGTTTTTATTGATGGGGTTTTTTATGGATGGGGGTTTTTATTGATGGGGGTTTTTATTGATGGGGTTTTTTATTGATGGGGTTTTTTATTGATGGGGGTTTTAATTGATAGGGGTTTTTTATTGATAGGGGATTTTATTGATAGGGGTTTTTTTTATGGATGGGGGTTTTTTAATTGATGGGGGGTTTTTAATTGATGGGGGGTTTTTAATTGATGGGGGTTTTTTTATTGATAAGGGGTTTTTTTATTGATAAGGGGGTTTTTATTGATGGGGGGTTTTTAATTGATGGGGGGTTTTTTATGGATGGGGTTTTTTATTGATGGGGGTTTTTTATTGATGGGGTTTTTTATTGATGGGGGTTTTTAATTGATAGGGGGTTTTTATTGATGGGGTTTTTTTATTGATAGGGGATTTTACGGATGGGGTTTTTTTATGGATGGGGGTTTTTAATTGATGGGGGTTTTTTTATTGATAAGGGGGTTTTTTATTGATAGGGGGGTTGTTATTGATAGGGGTTTTTTATTGACAGGGTTTTTTTTTTATTGACAGGGGGTTTTTAATTGATAGGGGTTTTTTTATTGATAGGTGTTTTTTTAATTGATGGGGGTGTTTTTATGGATGGGGTTTTTTATTGATGGGGGTTTTTTATTGATGGGGGGTTTTTAATTGATGGGGGTTTTTATTGATGGGGGTTTTTAATTGATGGGGGGTTTTATTGATGGGTTTTTTATGGATGGGTTTTTTTATTGATGTGGGGTTTTTATTGATAGGGGGTTTTTGTGGATGGGGTTTTTTATTGATGGGGTTTTTTAATTGATGGGGGGTTTTTTATTGATGGGGTATTTTATTAATGGGTTTTTTATTGATGGGGTTTTTTTATTGATAGGGGATTTTATGGATGGGGTTTTTTTATGGATGGGAGTTTTTAATTGATGGGGGGTTTTTTATTGATGGGGTTTTTAATTGATGGGGGATTTTTAATTGACGGGGGTTTTTTTATTGATAAGGGTTTTTTTTTATTGATAGGGGGGTTTTATTGATAGGGGTTTTTTATTGAGAGGGGTTTTTTTATTGACAGGGGGTTTTTAATTGATAGGGGTTTTTTTATTGATAGGTGTTTTTTTTAATTGATGGGGGTTTTTTATTGATGGGGGTTTTTTAATTGATGGGTTTTTAATTGATAGTGGATTTTTAATTGATAGTGGAATTTTAATTGATAGTGGATTTTATTGTTAATAATGATTTGTTTATCCAAGTACAAACCCCAGCCATCTGCAAGGCCTGTGCCCACCTGAGGAGGTGAATTACAGTGGACAGGGGATGCTCTCCCATTCTGGACCACAGAATCTGCACAAAGCCATCATCCAGCCAGGCTGTTTTTGGCAGGTGGAGGAGGACAGAGTGAGCCTGGCATTGTTGTCAGAAGCAGATTTGGAAATGTCCTTTTTCAATTGCAGCAGCTGGCCTTGCAGATGTGCCCACCTATGGAACAAAGCTGGGCCCACGTGCTGTGGTGTTTGTCAGGAGCTGATTCCCTTCTGATCTCAAAGTGGCACCACTTGGCACCCAATTCACACTGAGCTGCCAGTCCAGGTGCTGCCAGGGCAGCCAGTTCCCCTCTGCCATCCCATTGCCAAGGGCTTTGCAGGCCATGGAAAGAGCTGCTTAGGCAGGATGGGCTCAAAGACAAGGATTCTTCTTTTCCTGCCAAAATTCATGCATGTCTGGAGCAGAAAGAGCCAGGCTGGTGTTTGGCCTGGAGCAGAAGAGGAGCTGAGCTCAGAGCAGAGTGTTGGGGCTGTGTGAGGGTGTCTGAGCTGAGAGCAGAGTGTTGGGGGGTGTGTGAGGGTGTGTGAGCTCAGAGCAGAGTGTTGGGTCTGTGTGAGGGTGTCTGAGCTCAGAGCAGAGTGTTGGGGGATGTGTGAGGGTGTGTGAGGGTGTCTGAGCTCAGAGTTTTGGGGGTGTGTGAGGGTGTGTGAGGGTGTCTGAGCTCAGAGTTTTGGGGGTGTGTGAGGGTGTGTGAGCTCAGAGCAGTGTTGGGTGGGGGTGTATGAGGGTGTCTGAGCTCAGAGCAGAGTGTTGGGGGTGTGTGAGGGTGAGCTCAGAGCAGAGTGTTGGGGGTGTGTGAGGGTGTGTGAGGGTGTCTGAGCTCAGAGCAGTGTTGGGGGGTGTGAGGGTGTCTGAGCTCAGAGCAGTGTTGGGGGTGTGTGAGGGTGTCTGAGCTCAGAGCAGAGTGTTGGGGGGTGTGTGAGGGTGTGTGAGGGTGTCTGAGCTCAGAGCAGAGTGTTGGGGTGTGTGAGGGTGTCTGAGCTCAGAACAGAGTGTTGGGGGGTGTGTGAGGGTGTCTGAGCTCAGAGCAGAGTGTTGGGGTGTGTGAGGGTGTGTGAGCTCAGAGCAGTGTTGGGGGTGTGTGAGGGTGTCTGAGCTCAGAGCAGAGTGTTGGGGGTGTGTGAGGGTGTGTGAGCACAGAGCAGAGTGTTGGGGTGTGTGTGAGGGTGTCTGAGCTCAGAGCAGAGTGTTAGGGGTGTGTGAGGGTGTGTGAGGGTGTCTGAGCACAGAGCAGAGTGTTGGGGGGTGTGTGAGGGTGTCTGAGCTCAGAGCAGAGTGTTGGGGCTGTGTGAGGGTGTCAGAGCTCAGAGCAGAGTGTTGGGGGGGTGTGAGGGTGTGTGAGGGTGTCTGAGCTCAGAGCAGAGTGTTGGGGGGTGTGTGAGGGTGTCAGAGCTCAGAGCAGAGTGTTGGGGGTGTGTGAGGGTGAGCTCAGAGCAGTGTTGGGGGTGTGTGAGGGTGTCTGAGCTCAGCAGGTGCTGCAGCCCCTGCCAGGGGAACAGCTGCTGTGGCTTTTACCTGGCTGGGAAGGGAAAGCACTGCCACTGCTCTAAATGGGGGTGAGAAAAGGCACTGGGATTCTGGCCACTGCCAAAGCTCCCAGCTCACCTCCAGCTCTGTTTAAGAGCTTTAATTTTCAGTTTTAAAAGGAACAGAAATGTTATTTATGTGTTCATAATATATAATTCAGAAAATACCATGAGAGTATTACAGTGTGTGTGACCGTGTTCACAAGGGTCTGAGGATGAGGGAGAGACGAGGATCTGACTCCATGTTTCACAAGGCTGATTTATTATTTTGTGATATATATTACACTAAAACTGTATTAAAAGAATAGAAGAAAGGATTTCCTCAGAAGGCTGGCTAAGAATAGAAAAAGAAAGAATGATAACAAAGGTTTGTGGCTCAGCTCTCTGTCCGAGCCAGCTGACTGTGATTGGCCATTAATCAGAAACAACCACATGAGCCCAATCCCAGATGCACCTGTTGCATTCCACAGCAGCAGATAATCAATGTTTACATTTTGTTCCTGAGGCCTCTCAGCTTTCTCAGGAGGAAAAATGCTAAGGAAAGGATTTTTCAGAAAATATCATGGCTACACAGTGCCATAAAAATCCTTCATTTGTGTGAAGTGTAGCATAGATCACCCATTTCATTGTTAGTTTTTGAAGTTCTAAAATGTTTCTACTGATGTAATATTTGTTTTAAAAAGTGTGTAAAAACTCCTCACTGGAGGGTTTTATGAGATTCCATCTTATTAAAACAATTCAAGTGCAAACTCCATTCTGAGCTGCTTTTCACTTGTGGGTGTGCAGCAGAGGCAGCCCTGGTGGTGTTCTGTGACTGTTCCAGCTCAGTGCCCTGCAGGATCCCATCTCTGAGGGGATTTTCCATGGCCCTGAGGGACATCCTGAGGCATGGCCAAACATGCAGGCAGATATTCCATGGTGGTGTTTGAGGAAGGTTTTCAGTGCTGCACAAAGAGGGGAGGAGTGTGTCCATCCCTGTCAGAAACAGCTTTGCTTGCATAACTCATGTGGAAATCAAAAATAGGGTGGGAGGAGGTGTGGATTGGGATTATGGGTGTGGAGAGGCAGGTAAATTACTAATAAATAAATATTCCATGAGCGAGGGATGATAAACAGCAGTGCCCTGAGTGGGTTTTGTGCCACAAAGTGCCCTTATCCTGGCAGTGCTGGGCTTGGAATGGCAAATTTGGGATGATTGGGGTGGCACAGTAAGAGATGGCAGCAGGGGAGTGTTGCATTTCTGAGGGTGCAGAATGTTTGGTGAAATGTCAAATACCTATTCCAGAACCAGTGATGGTGTGAAACTGAACTTTGGGTTATTTGGCCTGTTATTCATCCTGTTAATTCATGTTTCAGTACACTGCATCTCCTGTACATGTGGATAATGTGGGGCTTTAACTGTTCCACAGTGCATAATATTATTATTAATATTATTATTATAATCTTTACCTGTTAATTGGCACATTCTGCCAGCTCCCCCACTCTGGGAAGCTCCAGTCAGTGTCTCTTGAGCAGCACAAATCCCTCATGGACCCACTGCCCAGAACCTCACCCTGCCTGTCATTATCACCTCACCAACAAGCCCAGGGCAGCTTCTCTTCTGAATTTTGGAAGAAATACAAACAAAACTTGAGCTTGTGGGATCAGTAACTCAAAAATCTCCAGCCCACCTGATCTGCAGCTGCTGTAAAGGGGTGTGCAGACACTGTGCAAGGCTTGGGGAACGTGTGGAAGCTTGGAGTAGCTCAATCCCACTTTTCCAAGTGTGGGTCACATTGAAATTGAGTTGAAACTTGCTTTCCTGGCTTTTCTGCTGGGAATCATCTGGCACATCCAGATGTGAGAGTGGTTTGCAAAGGATGCTGTGACCTGCATAGGAGTGTAGCTGTACCCACAGAAAATAGTTAACCCACCATTATCCTGACCTCTTGTTTTTTTATAAATCATCCTGAATAGATTTACACACTCCTTCTTGAAGGGGAGAGGAAAATTTTTTAAGAAACAACTTAATTTTCACCTCAGAGTTCCCTTGTAGAGATCCCCTTCTGGGTGGTGAAAAGGCATCGGGTAGGACTGTGATATCTTTTAATTATGGCTGCCATAGGGAGGGAAACCCTTGGGATTTGTGCAGTGACAATCTGTGGATTCTTTTTGTTTCCCCTTCTTGCAGGTGAAAAAGGAATTGGCAAAACAACTGGGAAGAAGCTGTGCTACAAAGGCACCACATTCCATCGTGTGGTTAAAAACTTCATGATTCAGGGTGGGGACTTCAGTGAAGGTAAAATGGGATTTTAAAACTGCCAAGTTTGAAATGTTATCATTTTTGTGTTCATAAATTCAGAAAACACCACAAAAGTATTACAGTGCCATAAAAATACTTCATTTGTGTGAGGTATAGCATAGATCACCCATTTTATTGTTAATTTTTGAAGTTCTACAATATTTCAACTGATATAATATTTGTTTAGAAAAGTGTGTTAAAAACTCCTCACTGGAGGGTTTTATGATATTCCATCTTATTAAAACAATTCAAATGCAGACTCTGATCTGAACTACTTCTCACTTGTGGCTCTGCAGTAGAGGCATCAACCAATTCTGATGGTACAGGAATGTAACTGTTTGAATAAGATTAAAATAATAATAAAGCACTGAATGAGTAGAAATGTCTCCAGAATGTTTTCCTGCATTGTTTGTTCCTTTCCTGAAATACCTGTCCTTACCAAAATGTCTGTTTTCACTGTGTCCTGACCAAAAGAGCCTGAAGAGGGAATCTCCTATTTTGAGAGTCAAGTGCTGGTGGAATGTTCTGCACAACTTTTGTATAAATGAAACAAAAAGTTTTCAACAAAAAGTTTTAATTGCTGCCTTTTAATCTGTAGGTAATGGAAAAGGAGGTGAATCTATTTATGGTGGCTATTTCAAAGGTAAGAGCAAATATGTCTTTGCAGATTCTCTGTTCAGTCCTGAGATAAACAAGTCTTGATTCCCAGACTACTTAATGAAAACAGGTTCACTCATAGATCACCTTTTTGCATGAAACTAATGTTGCATGAGAATTCCTTTTATGTGCATGACTTCCAGATAATTTTTTGTTAATATTTAACTTAAATTGACAATTAATTAAGGCTAACATAATTGGTTAAACATGACTTTCAGCATGGAGGCTAGGCAACTTTATTCATGAATAAACTCCTATCTTCCTGCCTAAAACTGTCAACATATTCTTTTGTTTATAGAGAATGTGGTCTTTTGCAAAATGAAAAGGTAAGAGACAAAAGCTCAGTAACACAAATTCAAACTCTGTTCCCTTGTCCCCTCCCTAGTAAATTTATAGACAACTGCTAAGTCCCTTTGTAGATGGATATCTGTGTTGCTTGGAGAAATAAAGAGTTGTGTCTAACCTTTCTGAGGGTTCATGACTTATTCTGAGAGAAAATCCACATAATTCCAGCTCTAAACAGTGATTTCTTCTTTTGTTAATGTCCCTTTTCCTCCCCTTCCCTTCTCAAGGTTTGTATGCTTAGGGTTAATTTTTTACTTTATTTATATGCTACAAAAGTCATTTTCCTTGCAAAGAATTGATAAATAAATGTACAATTACCTCTGTAAAAGTCTGTTGGAAGGAAAATGGTGAGTTTTTAAATTATTTGTTTAAAGACATACAATTATTTCTTAAAAAAAAACCATGTGGTTACTGATATTCAAATGTTAAGATAGTGAATATATTTATTTACAGCCTCTGGTTCTGGGTGTGGTTAGATGCATGAAATTAAGTTTCTCTTAAAAAGAGACACAGTTTGATGTGGGACTATTGAAGTTTTTAGTCAAGGAAAGGCTTGAACAGATCCATTTACTAAAAGTTACTCAGGGTTTGTTTCCCATGGTGAGTGCTAAATATGCAGGATTGTGTTTTGATATGTGATCTAAAAATGAAAAGCTTTGTACATTCAAATTGGTATTTTTATCTTTGGAAAGGACCTGGAGAAGATCTGGTTTTATATTCTGCTGTACAACCAGAACTCCTCTTTATTCACTGCAATATAAAATGCATGTTCAGTTTTGTCTTTTATACTTAGATTGAGATATAGAGAGGGTTTTTTTTCCCTTCTATGCTTTGAGACTTCCAGTTTTGAATGTAGAGGTGACATTTTTAGTGTGCCATAGCAGGGAAATAATCAGCTTTTTCTCCTGACCTTTCCACCTGCAGTGTAAATAACAGCATCATGTATGTTAATTCCTGTTTTAGAATGTCAATAATTCTGCCAACCTCGTTCTTACCCAAATAACTCAGGATTTAAATCCATTACCTAATGTTTATTGAATATACTCATAATGAATTATTTGAAATTAGAAATGTTTGCACTGTATCTGCACCATTTTAAGAACCAAAGTTTTGTCTCAAGTGTAATTTGAAGAGACTTGTTTCAACCTGCTTGTTGTTTTTCCTCCATCCTGTTCCCTTTCTCCAGCAGCAGCAGAATTTCTCCTTAGAGCATCCATAAGTTACTAAGAAAACAACCTGCCTCCCTTACCAGGGAAAATCTGACAAACATATTTTTTCTTCAAACAGATGAAAACTTTATTCTCAAACATGACAGAGCGTTCCTTTTGTCAATGGCAAACCGAGGGAAACATACCAATGGTTCCCAATTTTTCATGTGAGTAGAAGTGATCCCACAGTGGAGCTTTTCTTACACAGAGAAGCGCTGTTCATGAGAAAGATGGTATTGCTAAATTCTCCAGAAATCCATGTTCTCCAGCTGATCCTGGCTGGGAATCAGTGGCACCTGCACTAGGAATTGCTAGAGATCAATATTTCCTTGTGGCATTCATGGGTGTTCTTCCTTTGTGGCTTTTTTACCCTAAAAATATGATTTATCTTCAGTTCTTAGCAGCCAGGAAATAGATTCTTTGCTTTGTGGGTGCACAAATCTCATCAGGTTCTCTGCAAATGACAGTGATGAGCATTGTGTGTGAGGGGCAGTGAGATCTAGAGGTGGTTTGTATGGTTTTGCTCTTTAAAAAATGATGATTTATGAGTTTTGGGGGGCTGTTTTCTTTGGTTTTTTTTTTTTTCAGGAGAAGAATGGGAATTTTTATTTGATTATTATGATTACTATTACTATTTTATTTGAGTATTTGTTCCTGACATGCTTTTTTAATACATCATAACTCCATTAACTTGTGCATATACCAACACTATGTAGATTTATGTGCTGATAACCAGATTTTTCCTTCATTACCTTGAAAAAATACCATTCTAGTAACCACATTCTGTTAAATTCTAGAAATTACAGCAAACACTTTTACCTTTACTCAGGAAAACACTCAGGTCTGATAATTCTACATAGTGCTGCATTTACCAACACTATGTAGATTGATGTGCTGATAACCAGATTTTTCTTTCATTACCTTTAAAAAATGTCATTCTAGTAACAACATTCTGTTAAATTCTAGAAATTACACTTTTACTCATAAGTAAAACACTCAGGTCTGATAATTGAGGGTTTCCAGCTCAAAGCAGGTCTATTTTAGGTTGAGTATCAGTTTTTCTAAGCTTGCAAACTTTGATGTGATAATTCCTTTTGTTAACTCCCTTCTCAAAATTGCCTCCTGTTAATGTTTACCACTTTGTATTTGGGAAGAGCAGGTTGATAACTTTAGTCCAGAAATACTTTGTGCAACAACACTGGGGTTTGAAAAGTCAATTTTAGAATAGTTACTTAACTAGAAAAAGTCTTTTTTTCTTTGCCATCTTTCTTGGGGGATAAGAATGAATGGCGCTTCCCTGTCTTCGGTAAAGGAGTAAATTGTCCTCAAAAATCTTGGTTTTTTTTCCTTTGCCTGAAAAAGATCTTCAGTATGATATGATGTAGTTCAGATAAGAAACATTTTTAGGTCTTTTCCTAAAAAATGTCCTGAAAATGGAAGATGCACAGGAACCTAAAAGAAAGTCTCACACTTAGCACTGTTCAGACATTCCATAGAGATAAAATTGTTTCAAAAGCTTCTTTTCTGTTCCCTTCAAAGGAAATTGTACAAGCTGTGCTTCATTACAATAAATCTGAAAGGATGTGTGCACATTAAGATGGAAAACAGTTTATATAAATACAACTCCATGCCTTAATAAGCTCTCTGAAGGCATTGCTTCATTATCTTTTATTTGATGACTTGCCTTTGGGTTCTCTTGCCTCAATTTTCCATTTTTAAGCTTATCTGAACATTAAACATGAAAACCTAATGATGTCCCATCAGTCAAGCAGCTGTCATTTGAGGGCTCTAAAGTTTCTTTTCTCTCCTGCATTTGATTCCAAAGTCATCTTCTTGCCCTGATGCTTGGTAGGCTCAGCTTGTTCAATCAGATTTAAACACTTTGTCTCTCCCCACACACCAAAACAACCCTAGGTTGTGTTGGATACTAAATTATAATTAACACAGGCCAATAAATGAAGATTATTTAAAAGCACTTTGATCAAATATAGAAGTATTTTGAAAGATGCAGATTCCTTGAAAAATTCTGGGTTTTTTTCATAGAATCACTTAAAGGAGAAGTGTGAGTTCAGTGGGAATTGAGGCAGAGTAAGAAACCTAAAAACCTCCATGAGAGCTGGGTTCACCTGAGCTCTGCAGGAACCCAGAGCTGCATTTACTCTGGTTAGGCTCAGCTTTGGGCTCCTGGGCTGTGCTCTGTGGCCTTCAGCATGAGGCTGCTCTGGAGCTTTTGCCTTCCCATGCACATTTCTGGGCTCTCTGATGTCTGAAAAGGCCCCAGCCTGCCCTGGAGCCAGGAGAGAATCAGGGTTCCCAGTGGGAAACAGCTCCTGAAGGTTCTATCCAGGCAGTTTGTGCCTTCACTATGAAATACACTTTATTAAAGCAGTTCCTCTTGCTGGGTGGCATTTTCTGATTACTTTAGGGAATCTATAGTTTTCTATAATAAAATATTTTCTTCCTTTACGCTTTAAGCTGAAATTAAAATGTGGTTTTTATACTCCCGGTAATGCTCAGTTTCTCTGTAGTTTGTCATTAGGAAAAAATCTTCAAATGTTTAACCTGAAGAGTGTGTGAAAGGCAATATTCAGTGGTAGCCTTAGATTATTATTTTTTTTGTATTTGTGTCTATTTAATTTCATTGATTAAATGTATAGAAAGGGAGAGAATTAATCTGAGCTTCCTTAGAGCTCTGTGTTTGTTTTCAGGGATGAGAACTCTGTATCTTATACACATCTAATGTGGCAGATAAGGAGTGCAAAAAAGTGATTTTCTTTTCTATGACAGTTTGTCCAAGTAGGGCTAAAATAATAGCAGAGATCCTGACTATAGATTTCTGTTAATTCATCAGAATTCCCTGCTCTCCAGAGAAAAGTTGTATTTGGAATAATGAGTCTTTAAGGAAGCAATCAGGCAGCAAATGTCTCTTTGGCATGTTGCACCAGCAAACCAGGCACAAGAATTCAATGCCTAAAAGTTGATTTAAAGTTCACTTGATAGTTTTACTTGAAACAGAATCTCCAGACTGATCTTAATGTAAACAGGCATCTGAGCCATCCTAAGAAATCATGAGCTGTCTTGGAGTAGTCAGGGATTTCTCAGGATCCTGACTATAGAGTTCTGTTAATTCACCAGAATTCCCTGCTCTCCAGAGAAAAGTTGTATTTTGGAATAATCAATCTTTAAGGAATCTTTAAATAATCAGGGAGCAAATGTCTCTTTGGCATATTGCACCAGCAAGCCAGGCCCAAGAATTCAATGCCTAAAGGTTGATTTTAAATGGACAGTTTTACTTGAAACAGAATCTCCAGACTCATCTTAATGTAAACAGGCATCTGAGCCATCCTAAAAACTCATCAGCTGTCTTGGAGTAGTCAGGGATTTCTGTGGCATGAAAGAGCTGTGAGGATTTATGGGCAGCAGTGAGAGCTGGGCATGGAAGGGATGTTTGGAGGCTTCAGGGGAAAGCATGGACTGAATCCAGGGGTGCTGGAGAGTGGCACAGTGCAGAGCTGCAAGGATCAGAAATGTCTGTGCAGTATCACAAGTGCTGGGTTTAATGCTTGGAGAGTATTTTCCTCCTTTTTTTTTTTTTTTTTTTTTATTTTCCCTTAATTGAGTAGGAGCAACAGTTGGGTGGGAAGGAGAAAGTGGAGCTGAGGGAGGATTGTGAGTTCCATGCACTTGTGCTGTGAACAGGCCAAGTCTGCTCTCATGTGCCTGAGGAACACTTCCTGCTCTGGAGGAACACAGCACTTTGCAGTTCAGCAGAAAGGATCCAGAGAGAATCCCTCTAGATGTGGAAAACCCTGCAATTTCAGTTTTCTGTAGCAGCTCACTGCAGGCTTGTGTTGGAGAGTTGTAAAGGCACCAGGTCAGAAATTGACTCAGGGAGCTCCACTCTGATTTATTTTTTTGTGAATAACTTCCTGTAAAACTCTCAGTGATTTTACAAGTGTTCTAAACCCATGTGGGGGTGTAAATCTGTGACTGTCCTGTTTCCATGTGGGACCTGAGCTAGGAATCCTTAGGAAGGGGCAGATTGGCAGAAACCACTCCAGAATCATCTTTTCTTTTTCTGTATCTCCAGCAGCTGCTTTGAGTTGCTGCTGCCATCATCAGCAGCAGTTACAGAGCTGATCCCAGGGCTCTTCTGGCTTTTCCAGCTCTGTGGCTGCATCCCTCTGGGTGATGTTCTGCAGCCATGTGCTCCCTTCTCTTTTTTTTCTGGAAATCTCTTGTCTGTTCAGAGCCATTCCATCATTCCTGTGGCCCACCTGCCAGTGAGGAATTCCCAGTACAGAATTGTGCAGCTCTGGTGAAAATGAGGCAATAAAATAACACCAATGGCTCCTGATCCTCCCACTGCTCAGCTCTGTTTCCCCTCTCACCAAATCTCCCAAACTCCATTTGCAGCAAACCACAAGTGCCCCTGCAGAAGGCAGAGTAAAGCAGCAATAGGAAACAAAACCAAATAACCTCTTTGTGAAAAGAGGGAAATTTGTGTCATAATTTTTTAATTTTAGTTCAGCTGTGCAGTGTGCTGAGGAATAAGCCCTTAGTGCAACCCAAAGAGGATCCTGGATTCTGTTCCTTATCAGCTCAAATGCTTGGAGTTCTTGTCTCTCTCTGTTCCACAGCTATTTAAAACTTGAGTCTGATTTCCTATTACTGACAGATTTTTTTTCCTTATTGAGGGTGTTGTTGGTTTAATGTGTTTCTCAAGCTCTGTTTTCTTGCTCAGAACTAAATAGGATTTTTTGGTCTAAAAATGTTTTACTGTGTGGTGCCATGCCCAGTTCATAAACTGAAACAAAGGAACCACTTTGATCTGCTAACTGAAGGATAAAATAATTTGGGAGTACTCTTGTTTTGAATTTACAAATTATTTCTGAATGTTACCAGCTCATTAAAAATAGCTCATATCTTTTTGGTGTCCCAAACCAGGTATTTTTCTAATCAACAGCTAATAATTTCCTTTTTTGTTGTTGTTGTTGTGAATGAAATACCTTTGAGCTAATTATTGACTAATACAAAAATGAAAAAATGTCAGATGGAAGGGGCTGATGTTGCATTATCTTTGAGCATTATTGGTACATGTGCACTTCTCACACAAACAGGTCCCATTGCCTTGATCAAAAGTTGATAGAAAAATGGAAACTTTCCCAGGATACTTTAATGTGTAATCAATAACAAAAAGATAATTAATCACTGATAGTGTGTTGGGGGTGGGGGCAGGGCTGTGGGTGAGCTCAGCTGATAATTCAGTTTTCAAACATTGCTGCTGCTCAGAATTCCACCAGGCTAAAACCCAGCATCAGCTGCTGCAGCTGTTTGGGCTTTTTTGCACCTGCAATGTGGTTTTTGGTCTAAATTCTGAGCAGAAGCAATCAATGCACATATTTTAGAGAAAACACTGATTTTTCTCACTTCTAGAAAAGCTTCATAGTAGGAGGAGGATGTAGCTAAGTGTGACCTGGCTGAAGCTGGCAGCTCCTGGCTGCACACATTTCCTCTGTGAATGCCAACATTTGTGTGCCAGCCTGGGCAGTTCTGCTTGGGAATGGATTCAGCAGAACTCTGAACCCCTGTGGGGCTGCAAGCATGTGAATAAACCCACAGAAATTGCTTATTCATCTGCTTCAAGTGGGGCATTTTTTGCTGGATTGAGGCTCAGAGGGGAGTGGGGGCATTCTCTTTCTAACTGTTTGTTTTTGCAGTAGTTTTGCAAGCAGGTTTTGTCTCCAGTTTTCTTTTTGTTTTTAAGGAGAACTTTAGTTTTCAAAGTGTATCCTAAAGAAAATTTAGAGCCCTCTTTTAGGCATCCTTTTTTCTGCATACAACTTGATTAATAATAATTTTAAACTTGTATTTAATAAAACATAGACTCAGTTTTGTCTGAAAATGTATTACAATTTATTTCTGCCATTTTTGTGTAAAATTTACAGAAACAGTGTTACATCGTGCGCTCCAAAGGTAATGTCTCATTCCTCTAAGGCTGTGTCCTTTCCTTTTCTTTCTGTTTTTCTCTTTCTTGTTTTTCTGATCATATTGTTATGTGCATTGAACCCTTTCTTAGGCCTGAGGTTCTTTGGGGGGGTGGGTGAGAACATGCTTTTATCAAAAAGATGATTTTTCTCTTCAGCAGTATCTTAAACCAATTTAAACTTGAGTGGAGAAAGGTATTTGTCCTTCTGTAAATAACCTGTTTATTAAAAGGCAGATTTGGAAGGGTTGAAATGATGAGAGCTCTATATAGAAATGTTCTAATAAAATATTATTTTGGGGGGATGAACTCATCATGGCTTTAGGTTTCCATAGTGCCAGGACAGGAGGTAGGTTTGCTCCTGGTTAAGTTCTGAAGCCAAAGCAAACATTCAAGGATTGATGCAGAAAACCTTGGAATGCTTTTTTAAAGTGCACCTTTGCAGAATAAATGTCACATTACAGCCCTGCCACTGAGGTGAGAGAACTTTCAAAGGCACCACAAGGATTTGGGGCTCTGTTTTCTGAAGTTGTTCACTCACCCAAGTCCTTGTGGTGCATCTGAAGGGTTTCCCTGTGGGACAGAGCTTCTCCTGGAGTTCTTCTGGTGAACAAGGACAAAACCCAGTTTATTTCACCTCTCAGACTGCCAGGGGAGTGGGGCAGCTTCTGCATGGGTTTAATGCACCAAGCACCCATTCTCTGCTCAGTAAGCACCAGCCCAAAGGCAGCTCCTGCTTAGTTAATTTGCTTAATTAGTCTCCAATGCTGCTGCAGCATGGCAGGAGCACCTGCAGCCTCCCCAGCCCTGGTTTTGAGCTCATTGCTGTTTCCAGCTAATTCTAAACCCTCAGCCTTCACTACTGTTGGTTTCATTGAAGTAACCCACTTCTGTTTTTTTCACCCCTTTAAATCAGCTTCATAATTAAAGCCACTTAAACTGTTTACTTAGCAGCAGGTTGTTAATGCAGTTAACTCTTGCTTCAAGAGCTTCAAAAGCCAGAAGGATTTCTCTTTTTGTAGCAATATGCTGTGTTAGCAGGGAAAAATCAAAGAACACCCAGTGCTAGTGAGAAATTTAATGTTGTGTTAATAGCATTTCTTCCCCTGTGTTAACCCAAAGCTTTCTGTATTATTCACTATTAAGGAAGTGGGTGTGCTGCTTGACATTTGGAGCTTAAAAAAAAAAATCAAGAGTGTAAACACTCCTGATTCACAGTTCCACCTTTTGGGATGTGTTCAGCACTCTGCAGGGTTTTGTGACCTAAAACTCAAGGGAAGAGAGGTGTTTAAGAAGTAATATTTTATTCTAGCAGCGAACAACTTCATACCAAATCTGTGTTATTGTAAATCTAGAAAAATTACCTGTGATTGATTATTTATTTTGAGTTCATTGGAAGAAGGCTTTAAAAGCACAATAGGGCTTGGGATGAGAGAGAGAAAAAAATGTTTTCAGAAATGATTTATTTTATTTCTCCCCCAATATTTGAGCAGGCTCTGATGTTCTTTACTCAATATTCCTGCATAGCAGGATCCCCTGTGCAGCAGGAATTCAGGCTCACTTGGAGAAGTAACTTTAGTTTGCTTTTAGAAAAGGATTCACAGCATTAGAATCCAAAGGATTTGTACAAAAGGCAGTTGCAGTTTCCATTCAGGCTCAATGTGAGCAGCTGAAAAATAGGGAGGAAATCTGCATTTATCAGTGAGGTGTAGGTGGCACAGAATGTCTGCTGTTGATTTTGGGAAGTCTGTGAGGTTTTGAGCTGAAGTGTTTGAGATTTAAGACACAAATATTGCTTTGTGTTCTGAGTCAGGAGGCCAAGCAGGTAAATGGGGGATGAGAAAGAAGTGGTGGGAGGTGAGGAGAAGCAGAGAATCTCTCACCTAACTCTTCTTTTTTTAAAATAAACTGTCTTTAAAGTGACCTTGCAATCTAAGAAGCTAACAAGCTCAGAAACATTTAAATCCCACTGGTCACCTAATAATATTTATCACCAAATTGTATCTTCTCTGTGATTAAAAATCATAAAGTTACATTAAATGTGTATTTAAAGACACTTGGAAATTGTTTACTGCATGCATGAAATGATACTTGGTACAGCTTTCAATATGCACACTTAGCTAAACTTCAAACAAACACCATGTAAAAGTTTAAGAAAGCCTGTGTGTATAATCTGTAATTTTAATTTGTTAATTCCATATATTTAACTGTGTTTTTTCACTATTTTTGTCTTACCTTCACCTCTTTTTTTTTTTTTTTTTCTGTGTCATTCTCCTCTTTTACTTCATCTGAATCCCTGATTTTCTTTTATTTTACCATCTTCCCATCTTGCTGTTTGTCCAACAGAACAACAAAACCTGCTCCTCATCTCGATGGGTAAGAATCCTTTCATATTTCTCAAATGATTGCTGAAGTTATATTGAAAGGGTTATATTGAAAGTAGACAACAATGGGGAAACAAATCCTTAACTCTGCGGAAATTATACAATGGGATGAGATGGAAAACAAAAGTTTCAGTTCTATAAAAATTTCAAGTCACAACTTATTTCCTAAAGCTGGACAAAAACTTGAATTGTCTTAAATCCTAGGATTATTTCTTTAAAACTGCTCGCTGCCCTCAGCCCATAAATTTGGGACTTGAATTGCCAAACTTAATATATTTGAGCAGTCATCTCTTTTGGGGCTTGTTTTTATCCCTAAAATTTATGGGGCAAATGGAAGACAGGAAGAGAAATGTGGTACCACAGAACAAAACCAAAGATTCCTTTATTTTAACTGTCCCTGCAATGCCAGGGGGGAATTGTATCCTGGGTTTGTGGAGATCTATAAATTCTGCTTCTCTGGGGAGGAGTTCTGTCATGTTTATGGATGGGCTCTTGATCTCTGTTGCACAAAACTGCGAAAATAGAAGGGTGGGTTAGGAATTTTCATCTGTTTACCCTGCTCTTGTTGAGGAGATGAGACTGCTTCAGTTTGAGGGAAGTACTTGATGTCAGAGTGGATCTTTGTTTCACATTGCATAAAATCTTAGCATGGTTGTCAATGTTCGACTTAAAACCATAAAAAAACCTTAATGCATTAAGAGCTCAGTGTTCTACATCAGACTGACTTTTTAAATGTGAAATTAATTGGAAAATCACCACAATGATTCATAGCTGTTTTGTACTTTGTAAACAATTCCTTTCTGCAGTGTGCACGTTGTCTTTGGGCTGGTCATTTCTGGGTTTGAGGTCATAGAACAGATAGAAAATCTCAAAACCGACACGGCCAGCAGGCCCTACGCAGATGTGCGAGTCATTGACTGCGGGGTGCTGCTCACCAGCTCAGCCAGGGATGGTGAGTCCCCAGAATTATTCATTAATTTTAATTCAACCTTCCCAAATTAGTGATGTTCATGTGCAGGAAATGGATTTGGAGGGAATTCTCCAAGCCTGACAGAAGGCTCACCCAGTGTGCGCATCCACGTGCAAACTTTGAGATGAGAAACGCGGACTTGGAAATGTCATGGAATGGACAGACATTGCTGAGAGAGAAATGGAACAAGTTTCAAAAGATAACCTTGCAAATAAGACTGGATACTTTGGAGAAATAGAACTGTGAAAGATGCATTGTAGTGAGACCCACGAGGGGTAATTTTAGATGATTGGCTTTAAGGCATTTACAGCATGGTGTGGCTAAAGCTGATAGGCCAAGAAACACTTATCATGTATTATAATTAAATAATAGTTAGCTTCTAATTATAATAACATAAATGATAACATCTGTATTGTCTCACCCTTCACATGAGACTGAAAATGGAATAAAAGTTTTTAAAGCACCTCTCAGTTGCCCCAGCTGTGGGTCAGGAAAGGGCTTAATCCAACATCCCCCCTCCCAGGAGCTGTTGCTGATCTCTCCTTGCTGTGCTGCAGAACCTGCTGAATGACTGTGTGGGATAGAAAGAAAACAAAGATGGTGCAGAAGGTGATCTGGCCCCTGAGGAGCTGCAGCTGTGCCAATCACCAAAGATTGAGACCAGCCCTGCCCTTAACAGGCCCCAGCTGTGTCCAGTGAGCTTGAGTGCTATAAAAGAGGGGTCAGCTGGTTGAGAAGGGAGCTGGGGTCTGTTGGCTTTGCTGTGAGGAAGGAGCAGTCAGTGCTGTGAGGAGCTGCCCATGAGAAATCACCCAGAAGGTGTGGGAGCTTCCCAGTGACAGAGTTCCTGTTGTTCTGTGGGTCTCAGGGTGGCTTCAGTTCTTGAAGAACTCAAGGTCTGCTGGAGTTTAATCAATATAATTGTACCAGTGTGACCCTGGGAGCTTGGGGATTTCCATCGGAACAGGAGGGACTGTAATCACTGAGAATTGAAAAATACATTCTGATGATGGATCAGAAGTTTAAACAGAAATGAGTGGGTCAGAAAAGGGCTTAATCCAACACTCATGTTCTCAGAGTACAATTCCACCAACAGCTAAAAATCATTATGGTGGACATATAGAATCTTAATTAATTCTTGTAAGCCTGTAAAATGTAAATCTTGGTGTAGGAGAGGAAAGCACAGCAAAAAAAAAAAAAATTCTGCCCTCAACATTTGTCCCCTGCTCATGTTAGAGGTTGACACGACAAACTGAAAAAGGAATCAAAAATTAATTCTCTGTTTTTTTGAAAGAGGGAGACACAAATGCACTTTTCTAAAGTTGAATTTTGTGCACTTTCCAAAGGTTTATTTTAAGACTATGAAGTCAGTATATGCAATATATGTGGTCAAGCTTATTTTTCTTTTCATGAAGATTCATAGAGAATAAATTATGTTAAATATATGATTGGACAGTCTCTGTGAAAGTTTGCATTTTCTACCTAATTTCTGATTTTCCCTTGGATAAGGTGGTAATTTATCTCCTTTAGAGAAAGTCAAGGGGAGCTCTAGTGTAAAAGTGTGAGGATACAGAAAAGAGGAAATAACAAAGTTTTGAAAATAAAAAATACACAACTGGGCCAGCAACTAATTTATTCTTAATCTTTGATTTGCAACCTGTGCATTGTTTCTAAAAGTACCTAATTTTTTTTTACTGTAAGTGGTCTTTGCTTATCTGTGTATTCTGTATTTGCTGGAAAATATTTGTATAATACCAACGTGGATTTAGTCTGGGCACAATCAGATGATTTTGTGATTCTTTGATATTGTTAAAAAGTTCAGAGCTTTTCTAGAATGGCCCATTTGTGTATTTATACATCTGTAAAATGATGTGCTTTGTGCTTTTACATGCACACACATGTCACAGTGTCAATTGAAAATATCTGTTCAAGCTTTGGAGAAGAAGAAGAAAGTTTGCTCTGACTCAGAAGCCTCAGAGTCCTCTTCCAGTGCATCCAGCTCTTCAGAATCCTCCTCGGAGAGCGAGGCTGAGAATGAAAGGAGCAGGAGGAAAAAGAGGAAAAGAAGAGCTAAAACCAAACAGTCCAGGAAACGAAGGAAGGAGGAGAGGAAGAAGGAGGATCCAAGGTGCAAGCGAACCTCAAGCCAAAGACGGTGACTGGTCTCTAAAATCTAACAATTGCAGTAAAATCTGGGCAATTCTGCTTTGTTTTCATGAAGTGCTCAAGCAGTAAATATGAAAATGCTTTAAAGTTTGGGGTTTGGTGCATGATTTTATAAACAAACAAAAAACCCTAAAGTTGAGCTTGTTGAGTTTTCTATTAAATTGAAGATCTTTGTAGATAAAAGCAAGAGTGATGTTGAAATTACTAAATTCCACAGGGCTCAGCACACCTGTGTAAAAGTGAGACTTTAGGCAAACTGCAGAACTTTGGACATATATTTGATTATATTTTAGAAGTATTTCTCAACAAGTTGTAAATGAAAAGCAGAATCACTTGCTGTAAAGCAAGAACTGAACTTTCTCTCCAGTAATAATGGCCCATCCTCCCTTTAGCCTAAAATGGGTTGTGGAACACATCTTGGCTGTTAAGCCAACTCTAAGTTTGATGCATCTTCTCTTGGAACCCAGTTGGCCAAGGGATTTCCCAGCTAACTGTGATTTCTCACCCTGCTCTTTCCCTCAGCAGCCTTTCTGACAAGAGCGATGGCGCAGACAAAGTCGACCTTAGCACCAAGCGGGACAAGCCCGTGGTACGTCCTGAGGAAATCCCCCCAGTGCCTGAAAATAGATTTTTGCTCAGAAGAGATGTGCCTGTTGTCAATGTAGAGCCTGAACCGTAAGGAACTCTGAGCTTTTTATTCTGACTTGCTGAAATCTGTGCATGAAATATTCCTGTTAACGTTCTCTTGCTGGTGCTGCTGACTGCAGTGTCAGAATTGCTGCATGTGGTCATTTCATTGGCCTTTTCACAGTTTCTTTTCCTTGTGACCTGTGCTAGTGAGATCTCAAGATGATTTCTTTGGTCTTTAAGGGTGTTAAACTCAATTAAAAACAATTAATGATTAACTTCAGAAGCAATCATGCAATGCAAACCACAGGAAATACTTGATTGCAAGGGAGACTTGGGATTGGGAGAGGTGATTTTTCATCTTTCTTAGACTGATGAAGAAACTTTGGTTCAGAATCAATCCCCTGGAATTTCATGACTTTAGCAGTGTTTGAGAATTAGAGAAAAAGCTCTTCTTTTGCTACAAAGGAAGTCACAAGTTCATGAGATGCTTTCAATGTGTTTTTGTACCTCCACTGTCAAATTTAATTGCATTTGATTAGCTGAGCTAATCCATTACTCTAATTAGCTCTAAAATCAGTGTTGGGTTTGTTTGGTGTTGGGTTTTATATTTCCTTAATGGTACAGTCTCCTGTAAGTCTTTCCTTGGAACATCACTCACATTCCCAAAGATTTCCTCACTATTTTTGGGAATATTACACAGGCTGAAAGAAGCAAAGCTTTAGAATCAGTGAACTATCCTGAACTGAGATCCTGAAACTCATCTGCCCATGTTGTGTTCAGGATTTGTGCCCCAAACACAAGTTAACCTCTTGTGACAGTGTTTTGCAAGTTCATTGTTAACATTAATTTCTGTGTCAAGAGATCAGGCTGCACATTTGATTGAAAACAAATACATGTTGATTTGCCTTTTGTTGCAGAACTCTCTTGCAAAAAAACCCCACTGAATTCTGTCTGAAAATGAATACAATGATGAATATTTCTCATTTTTAACTTAAACTAATTGTAAGTTAATTGTGTTTTTTGCTGTGTAACTTCATACTTTATTAATTTATTTAGGAAGCTTCTTGATGCTGCACCAGTTCTGACTGACCAGAAACCATCAGTCTCTAAATCGGGACGAAAAATTAAAGGAAGAGGCACAATAGTATGTGACAATTTTATTTATTTCTTTATTTCCTCTCACCCAGAGTAACACCCCTGACTTTGAGCTTTGAATTTCCCTGGAGGGCTTTGTGTGACAGTTTGTTTACATGTTGTAGTATCCAGTTTAGAAAGCACTGAAATCCTGTCAGGTAGTTGATTTTATAACACTTCTTTTCCATCCTTCCTGTGACTTCTTTTAACTTAAAGATTGTTTGGACAAAAAAAATGCCTAAATGGAATGTTTGGGAATACTTATGTAAATAAAGACTTGGGGAAAAATAATTTAAGGCAGAGTAGAATTGGCTTCTGACAGATTTTGGGGGTTTCTGTCTTCTTTTTTTTTTTTTTTTCCATCATTTTGGCACCCTCTTAGCAAAATTAAGAATGAAAAAGGTGTCATTTAGGGCTGGCAGTTGCAGAAACACATTTTTCTTCCACCTCTTATAGCCTTTATTAGCACAGCTTCTGTCCAGGTGTGATATTTTTCAAAATCCTTGTTTGTAGGTTCCATGAGACTCCAGAGTATAAAATGTGAGAATTAGGGAGGTCCATGACACCCTGCAATCTTTTAGGCCATTCTTCTGTAAAAGCTGGTTTTGATTCAGTCATGGCTTCAGCTGAAACAATAGGGAAGCTCAGGTTATCTTGATTTTGTTTTTTTTATAAAAGAAGGATGTTTTAAAACCTTCTGTAATTACCTGGATAAATAAATACATGCATCTTTGTAATTTTATTCTGGGACAATGCTTTTTTTTCACTCATTTTATTGCTTTTATAAGTGGCTCAAAATAATTGAGTCAAACCCAGATGTGCTTTTATTGAGTCAAGGAGGATCTGATTTCCTCACAGAATTTACCTAAGTGTGTATCCCACTGGGTAATGGAAAATAATGAGTTAGCAGTAGCAGAGTTCTTCTTTCTCTGCTGCACAAGTAGCTTGTTGCCTACTTAAATTCTCTGCCTAAGCATAATTTTTTTAATGTGAAGCTTCATTGCTCTTTTTTGTGAAAGAGTTTTGGGGGGTTTTTTTTGTGTTCAGTTTTTTATTTTTTTAATTGCTTTAAAGTGATTCCCATTCTGAAGAGTTGAACAGCAGTAACTTTTGAAATGGGGCTTGTCTTTGCTCCTACAAACCATGAAGAATGCCTGAAGTGCAACACCTGTGCTTTAAAAACGAGCGTGGTTATCTGCAATAATCGCGTTATTCCGAAAGGGAATCCACGGCCTCCTCCTTGATTCTTCCTTCCACATTTCCAAAAGCTGGCTGAGCTGCTGGCCTCTCTCAGGCTTAGAAGTCTATATAAAAAGTACAAAAGGTGCAGGAGTTTTGTAAGAAAGCCTTGCTGTGTGTGTTTGCTGTCCCAGCGCTATCACACCCCGCCGCGGTCGCGCTCCTGCTCCGAGTCGGACGATGAGGAGAGCAGCGAGACCCCTCCGCACTGGAAGGAGGAGATGCAGAGGCTGCGGACGTACCGAGCCCCCAGCGGCGAGAAGTGGAGCAAAGGAGACAAGTGAGAGCCTCACCCCCACAGCTCGGAGATGTCCTGCCTTTGGGAAGGCCTTGTTGGTTGTGTAGATGTAACCACAGCAGCACAAACAGCCTCAGATTGTGCCAGGGGTAGTTTAGACATTAGGAAATGGTTTTTTTTTCACAGAAAAAATACGCTACCCAGGGAAGTGTGGCGTCACCACCCCTGGAATTGCTCAGAAAACATGGATGTGGCACCTGACAACATGGTTTAGTGCTGAACCAGGTGGTGGGAGTTGGTGATCTTAAAGATCTTTTCCAACCTTAAGGATTCAGTGATTTCCTTCTCCTCAATGTGGATTACACAGTTTCTTTGGAGTAAAACAATCAAATCCACTAAGCCTTTATTGTTTTAGTTGTATGTTCTTTCAGCAGTTACAAACTGTGTGATGGATGGAAGTCAGCTCTCCAGAATTCCTGATGGCTTGATACAAAATATAAGCTTCTATCAAATTGCAGGAGATCAATCTTTAATGGAAAACTTAAAAATATTATATATAACTAGTAGTGCATAATTGAAAATATTTCAGATTATTCTTTTTTATGTACTGAGATGTTTTAAAACTTGTATTTAAATATGGTTTTAGGATCCTGTTTTGTAGAGGTCAAAGTCCTGCAGACTGAGGTAATTTAAATCTCTTTACATAGGTCCTAAAATATGCAAAACTTGCTTGTGTTAGTTGATTTATTTCTTGGGGAGAAGTAGCTCTTAATAGTGATGCAATTCTACATCTTGGAACGAGTGTAAGGAACTCAAAGCAATTCTGTGGTAACAAAATGTGTGCTAGGGTTTATGTAAACTTATTTAAAATAAAGTTTAAAAATACTTAATTTAGATAAATGTTTTTAAAGCTTTTGCTTTAGTCTGGGGTTTCTTTGTTTGCTTTCCAGGCTGAGTGACCCCTGTAGCAGCAGATGGGATGAGAGAAGTGCATCCCGGAGATCCAGGTCTTGGTCCCATAACGGTTTTGCTGATCTGAGCACTGTGAGATACTCCAGCCATCACAAGAAGCACAGGAAAGAGAAGAAGAAGGTGAAGCATAAAAAGAAATCTAAAAAGCAGAAACATTTCAAGAAGCACAAGCAAACAAAGAAAAAGAAAACATCAGCCTCATCAGATGTAGAATCCTCTCATTCCTTCCACAGGAGGACAAAATCATCTTGTGACCGTGAGAGGAAATCTCGTTCTTCCTCATTGTCTTCCAGGCGCTCATCCAGGAGGGACTGGTCTAAATCTGATAGGGAAGACCAGAGCTTGTCATCTTTATCAAGCAGAGGGTCTCGATCATACTACAGGTCCAGATCCAGGTCTAGATCTAAATCAAGGTCTTACTCCAGAAGAAGTTCTAGATCAAGATCAGCCTCTAAATCATCACGATCTCCAAGTAGGTCGCGGTCAAGTTCTAACCCCAGGCAGCAAAAGACTGTTCCCAGTTCTCCACGGAATATTTCAGCACGGTTAAATGACACTAAGCTGACCAAGACTGCTGAGCCTGTCCGAGCAGTGATCCTGCCCAGTGACAAAGTTATCGTGCCACCAGTTGTCCCAGAAAACCTCCCTGTCATACCCTTAAGTGACAGTCCCCCACCTTCAAGGTGGAAACCTGGGCAGAAACCTTGGAAACCATCGTATGAGCGAATTCAGGAGATGAAAGCTAAAACAACCCACTTAATTCCCACCCAAACTAATTACAATTTAGTGGTGGTTAAGGAGGCCAACACTTCTTCCTCCTACCGCAAGCAGGAGAGGAGCTCCGAGAGCGAGCGGAGCGCTTATTCCAAAGGCCGCAGCGACAGGAGCTCGGAGAGCTGGCCCAGGTCCAGGAGCAGATCCTCTCGAAGCCGCTCCTACTCAAGATCTTACTCAAGGTCTAGAAGCCCATCGAGCTCCAGGACAAAATCTCCTTCCTCTGGCAGGTCACCGTCCCCCAGTAAATACCACAGTGACAGGTCGGGGTACAGCGAGTCCACGTCTGACTATTCCCTCAGCGATGAGGACAGGCACAGGAGCAAAAGGAAATCCACATCCAGCGATCCCAAAGCTCGGGGCCTCAAACTGAGGCAGGAAACGAGCTCTGATAGCACTTTGCCTTACAAGCATCCAAAGGACTACGATGAGTCTTCCCAAGGGTTGAAGGAGAGTGACAGTTTGTCATCCTCAGACTTGTCCTCCGACAGCGAGCGCTCTGCCAAAGCCAAAGCGGTCCAAGAAAAAGAAAGCTGCTTTCCTTTAGAAGGGGATGCTGAAAAACAGGATAAAAATAGCTTAAGTTGTGAGAGAGGGGAGGAGAAAGGCAAGGGTGAGCGGGATTGTGATCACTCCAAAAAGAAAGCAGCTAAGGAGAAATGCTTGGAGCCGCCCAGAGGTGGTGCAAAAACAAAACGCAAATCCTACTCAGGTAGCAAATGGGACTCGGAATCCAACTCTGAAAGAGGAGAGGCAAAGCATAACAGGGGGGATTCCAGACCCTCCTCTGGGAAAGAAGAAGGAGAGGCCACCTCAGGGTCTGACACAGAGCTTAGTGTTACCAAAAGGATAAAAAAACAATCCAATTCCTCAGAGGGCTTTTTGGGTTCTGACTGCACGTGGAAGACAAGCAAACAGTTGTCATCTTCTGAGTCTGAGAGTTCTTTTTCCAGCTCAGCAGACACTCGAGGCAAGTTGAAAAAACACAAACATGGGTTGAAAAAGACTCCTAAAAAATCACATTCCAAAAAAGCAAAAGAAAAATCGAAAGGTAAAAAGGAGAAAAAACACAAAGTCCAGAAAAGAAAAGAAGTGTTTCATTGGCAGCCCCCCCTTGAGTTTGGGGAAGAAGAGGATGATGAGATAAATGAAAAGCCGGTTACCAAGGATGATAAAAAAGAAAAGGAGCTTAGCAGGGACATAAAGGATAAAAAACAAGTTTATGAAAAGGATGAAATACTCACAGATAAAATGGGAAATGGTGAAAAGTCGTGTGTGAATGAAAACCTTTTAGATAAAAACACCACATGTGGGGCCTCGCCAGATCGCAGCAACCTTAATAAAGAGTTCATTGAAACAAGCACTTCAACTGGTATTTTAAACTCAGGAATAAACGTGGCTGCCTGCAAGAGTGAGATTAAACAAGCTGAAGAAAATAACCAGAATGGGCTGGAAGATGTCATTCAGACAGATGACAACATGGAGATTTGTACTCCGGATCGTAACTCGCCGGGGAAGGTGGATGTGGATGTTTTGTCTCCTGTCATTCTCACTGCTAAACCTTTAAGTGCTGGTGTAAAAAAAGAGTTAGAGGTTGACACCCCTGAGCAAGATGCTGTCAAACTGGAAAACAACTTAAGAGACTTTACTAATATTAAAGAAGAAAAAGAAGTGGGAAGGCAAGAAAATAACTTTGCCCCTGCGTCTGGTGCTAAAGACTGTAGTTTAAAAAGTGAAATTTCTGAAAATACCCCAAGCAATATGATAGACAATAAATGGAAGCCTTTGCAAGGTGCCGGTAACTTAAAACCAGCAACAATCAGTATGACCACAGAGGTTAAAAATGTAGCATCAGCACCAGAGCCTAAACCAGCAGGTTTAAGAATTGAAATAAAAGCAAAAAATAAAGTAAGGCCTGGGTCTCTCTTTGATGAAGTGAGGAAAACAGCTCGGCTAAATCGTCGGCCAAGGAACCAAGAAAGTTCCAGTGAGGAGGAATCTCCGAGCAGAGATGACAACAGCCCTTCCAGGAGCCTCAGCAGGTCACGAAGCAAATCTGAGTCTAAATCCAGACACAGAACCAGGTCCATATCCTACAGTCACTCGAGAAGCCGATCCCGAAGTTCTACATATTCATACAGGTGAGAGGCATGTGCTGCTCCCACAGCCAGCCCTGGCAGATTGAATGTTCTTATGTTCTCAAAGAATGCTTTTCAGGTTGTGGTTTTTGTTTTTTCACAGCCCTGTGTTATAGAAGAAACAGAGTGGTTTGGGTTGGAAGGGACCTTAAACACCATCCATGGGCAGGGACACCTTCCATTATCCCAGGGTGCTCCAAGTCCCCTCCAGCCTGGCCTTGGACACTTCCAGGGATGCAGGGGCAGCCACAGCTTCTCTGGGCACCTGTGTGAAGTGTCCTCTTGTCCTGTCCCTTCATCCCTTGTCTCAAGTCCCTCTCCAGCTCTTCTGGAGCCCCTTTAGGCCCTGGAAGGGGCTCTGAGCTCTCCCTGGAGCTTCTCCTCTCCAGGGGAACATTCCCAGCTCTCCCAGCCTGGCTCCAGAGCAGAGGGGCTCCAGCCCTTGGATTAACTCAGTGGCCATATCATCTAGCAAGTGTGGAATAAATATTTAGCTAAAAAGCTGAAGATTCATAACTTCTTCTGGTTCCCATTTTCTGCTGCTCTCCTCAGCTGTGTTCTCTCCTGTCCTTGGCTGTAGGTCCAGGAGTTACTCGAGGAGCCGGAGCCGGGGCTGGTACAGCCGGGATCGCTCCAGGAGCCGCAGCAGTTCCTACCACAGCTACAAGAGCCGTAGGTGAGTTCACCCAGCTGCAAACTGTGCCAGATGTCTTCTCCTCCTCTTGTTCCCCCTCTCCCCCTGCTCTCTTCAGCACTTTTGGTTTCTGTTGACTAAAAACCCCTCTGTGGTTTTGATTTTGTCAGCCGGAGCTACAGCAGGAGCCGATCCAGGAGCAGTTCCTATGGGCACCACAGTCGGTCCAGGTATGGATTTGATGCCTTGTGAAGGCTGACCTAGAACAGAGACTGGACAGAGCTAAAGAATAAAGCAGGGATTTATTAAAAGTCTCCATGGATCCACCTTGGGCTGCACCCAAGATGAACCAAAATGGCCCCAAAATGCACGAGCGCTCCCGGGGTCTCTCCCTGGGATCAGTTCTGCTCCATTTGCACCTTGCAGTTCATTGTCCCATTCCAGCTTTAGCCCAGGCAGTCCCACCCTGCTTGTTTTTCTCTCTCCAGCCCACGGTGTTTGTGTTCTTGGGCTGAGATTTGGGTCATTTGTCCTTGGTGCCCAGCTGGAGCAGGAATTGTTTTGTCTCCCTGCTCTGTGCACAGAGCTCACCATGCCCTGATGTGGAGCTCAGACCCACACACTAAAGCAGCACAGAATCTGAGAAATACAAAAGTTAAAACCTGAGGCATCAGATTGTCCTTTTATACAAACTGCAAGAAATGTGCTGCCCATCAAATCATCTTAGTACAAGTCTACTTTTATTTAATTTCTTTAAAATATACTTTATTATATAATTATTGCATATGAAACTATTACATATCGTGCATACTACCTATTTTATTATACATACTGTAATACAAATGCATATCTAAATACATATTTATTTATAAAAATACTTTTTAAGATTACTTTTATCTCATAGAATCCCAGAATGGTTTGGGTTAGACAGCACCTTAAAGATGATCCAACCCCTTGCCATGGGAAGGGGCACCCTCCCCTATCCCAGGATGCTCCAAGCCCCATCCAACCTGGCCTTGGACACTTCCAGGGATCTGTAGTACTTAAAACTATTATTATAATATCATGATGACAACGTGAATCAAAGCAAAATGAACACAAGACACTTTCAAAAGTTGAAAATCACCAAACCGTCCTGGCATTACAGTTGTAGGTAATGCTATAAATAGCAGTGAACACATTACTTGGCTTGCTTTCAGAATTATCAGCAAAGAAGAATTTTACTAGGAAAAAGAGGGACAGCACAAAGCTTTATAAAGGTTTACTATGTCCTTCCTATTAAAATTTGAGATTTTTATTGTTACTTTGAAAATTGTTGTTGTGTTGAAACCTTTATAAAGCGTAGAATTGTTTGCCACATCCTTGACAGTAATTCCTATACATCCTCTCATATCTCTATATAAATACCATTTAAAACAGCATTTTAGACCAGAAATTGTGAATTCAGTATTATTTTTCCCCCTTTAAAGCAGATCCTACACCTATGACAGTTACTACAGCAGGAGTCGGAGCAGGAGCAAGAGGAGCGACAGCTACCGGCGATCTCGGAGCTACGACCGGAGATCCAGGTGGGTCTGACCCTGCTGGGCTGCACAAGGACTCCCTGAACACAACCAGAGGGTGTTGAACAAGGCCAGAGTGATGTTTTTTCCCCATAAGAATGAGAAATAACACTCAGCAAAAGTAATAATTCAAACCAAATTCCAATTAAAATCAGAGCGTGTGTGTGAGCGAGGAAGTCGGTAGTTCTGACTTTCCAAATATGAGGATGGGGAAGCAGCCAGGATAAGGAAAAGTTGGTTTCCAGTTCATTGTCTCCATGCATTCAAAATTAGCACCTTCTCCCAGGGAAATGATGAAGTCCCCATCCCTGGAAGTGTTAAAAACTTGTGGCAGTGGCATTGAGGACATGGTTTAATAATGAAGACAATGGGGCTGGGTTAGCTTGGTGATCTCAAAGGTCTTAGCCAACCTTAATGATTCCATGATTTGATCTGTTATATTTTTAAAATAATATCAAGTGTTTTTTAAAACCCACATAGCTCACAAGATTTAACTCAAGTGCTCTCTTATGGATTAAAAGCTGCCTGGTATGCAAAGAATTCCACTGTATGGTAAATTCTTTTTGGTTATGCTGCAGAAGTGGATCTAAAACAATCTGGAAGGGAAACTTAAAAGTTTTCTGCAATCTGCAATCCAGATTTAATTTTTAACTTTGTGGAATGTATTTTGAAAGAATATTTTTACCTGCAAATCTGCTGAGTTTAGAATATATTTTCTTCTCCTCAGTCCAGAGGATTTATGTAAGTTAGCACATTTCACAGAGATCAGAGATATGGAAAGTTGTAGATACATTTAATATCACTGATGATTTGTTTTATACCTTTTAATATACCCTCTGTTAGTAATAAATCAAGTTTCTAAGACTATTGTACATTTTCATCCTCTCCTCATATGAATTTTTTCACAGCTTTATACCAACTCTTAATGGACTTTGCTCTCACCCATTTGCACAAGACAACTTTCATCTTGTGTTGGAGGGAAAATTAATGAGTTTTAATGAAGAATGTGAAAATAAACTTAAAAACCATTGCTTTATTAAGTTGAGGAGCTTCAGTGTGAGATTAGGAAACGCTCACCTTTCACTTAGAAAGCTTCTCTTACAGGCAGGGGGCTGGAAAATCTCTGAAAGCTTGTTCTGTGTAATTTGAACGTGTCCTGTGGCTTGTCTGAAACCATCTGGGCTCTGTGTTGACATTTGGCCAGGTGCTGAGCTTGGAATTTGTCTGGAGGAGCCAAAACATTTTAAATACAATTTCCACACTGCAGACACACAAGCACACCTCTGTTGTGCTTATGGGGCCTGAGTTTTAAGACCCTCCTTCAAACAGAAAAATAAAATATATAAATCAAGGATTTGTGAAATTATCCTAGCTTGCAGTGTAAAATTCCACTTGTTGAATACATTTCTCACTCAGCTCAATTAGCTTTTATGAAAACATTCATTTTGGATGATTTTTAGCTGTAACAGAGCAAGAAGTTACAAACAGTTTGACTTGAGTCACACATTAATGATTATTTCCATTTTGAGTATCCTTTAATAAACCCTTCACTTACAAGAAATACAACCCTGTAAAAGACTGGTGTGTTTTCTTATCTGTGACAATTTTTTGACACAGATAAGAAGCTCAAACTGCAGCTTTGGGGCATTTCAATCTTTTTTCCCCTTGCAGATCCTACGGCTCCGACAGCGACAGCGATCGCAGCTACTCCAACAACAGGAGCCCCAGTGAGAGCAGCAGATACAGCTGAGGCTGTTCCTTGGAGGATGGAAACTCTGCTCCACAATTCTTTCAGTGTTATATTCTAAAAAACTCTTCTGACAGTGTCACAAGTGAAGGTTGTTTGCTGAATTAGCTGAAACTTTCCTGTTTAACAGTGAATTCAGCTCTGCTCGCAGAGAGAAGGACTGAGCTCGACAGCTGATGTTATTTTTTATTTTTTTATGTCAAATGCAACTTTTACAAAATAATAATAATAAAAAAGCCCAGTTTGGTTTCCTTGAATCAGCTTTTCCAAGCCATGTATTACACTTAGGCGAATTGCTGCTGCCACTTTTTGGGTGCAGCAGTCAGGACTGTCTTCAAGTCTGTTTATAAACACCTTAGGAGAGATGTGCTAGCAACTATTAAACTGTGAAGTCAATTTCTTAAAAAGGCTGCCATTTCTAGTTGAAAATGCTTTTTTTATTGCTGGAAGCTGTTTCCATTCTGTCTTGATTGTTGATTATTGCATTCTGTCCAGGAAATAGGTGAGGAAAACAAAGCCTGCCACTCTGTCTTAATCCCTCCTGAACTGTGGTGTTCTGGAATTGTGCTGGGAAAGGTGAGCTGATGCCCACTGGGAATTGTCAAACTGACAAGCAGTGAGCAAAAATGTGATGAATGACTTTGGAGCTTAATATCCAACCTGTCTAAACTTTTTATGTTTAAAAGAGGAATTTTGTGATACACAGCAATGTCCTTCAGAGGCTAAAAATGTGTTTCCAAACACTTCCTGACTTTGATTTTCAGTTCCTATTACAGTGCTTGGCATCCTTCAACACATTTTAAATGTTGTAAACCGTGAGTGTGTCATGAGTTTGTCTAAAGCACTCTTTCAAACACTGACATGATGATAATTTTTTGAGAAAACCAGCCATAAAGGTTCCTTTATAAAAGCTCTGTATCCCATTCACCATGGGAAATATCAGAATCTGATATTGCAGATATTGAATTATATCTTGTTAAAGCAGGACTACAGAAATACTGGGATGCCTCATAAAAAACATGAACAACACCTTCAAAGTAAAGTTTAGTACCAAAAATTACTCTTTAGTTCCAAGCAAATGGCTTGCAAAAATACAAATAGATTCAAGCTGAAGACCATTGAGTAATTCTTGCAATATTCTGATTCAGCTGATTTAAAATAATCTGTAAAGTTTTTGAGGGGGTTTAGAAAGTTGTATTCTGAGAACCAGATTTTTTATTGGCATAATGTAACCTGAAAATTGGGGTCTGTGGTGACAAAACCAGCGTGGTTTGATTAGAATTAATGAGCACTGTTGTACCATACTGGCTTTCTGTAATATCTGGACATGCTTTCATTTGCTCATTTTCAAATGTTGGAAATTGTTTTTCTTAATCTCATCAGGACCCACTAGCTTTGAAAATTAAAAGTGGTAATTTCTCGCTGAGGCATCAATTCCTTCTCTCTTTGATTGAATTAAGCTCCCCAAAACTTGATGATTTTTTTTTGGTACGCTTATGAAAAGCAAGTTCAAAGGGAGCTGGTGATGATTGCCTCCATTTCTGTCCACCCACAGCACATTCCTGACATTGAATTGGCCATGGAGGTTTTTCACTTTTCTAGAAGTACCCAAAACTCTGCACTTACCCCTTTCCTACATTAAGAATTTAGTGACAAAGTGTTTGCATGCAACCCTTCCACCCTTTGGTAAACTTTTTATGCTTTTTAGCATTAAATACATTCAATACCCAAGTCAGGATACATTTACAAACCTGTTTGTAACAGCAGCAGAGTCCTGAACAAATATTTCAGTGATATTTGTTGTAGTTTCATCATTTTCAGTACAGCTGTAACTTGTTTTTTTCCCTTTCTAAGAAAATAGAACTAGAGAGTTCATGGTGTTACAAAATATACAAATATAAAATTACTATTCAATACCTATTAGAGAAAATATTGCTACAGAATCAAATTTTTATCGTATTTCAAATCTGATTTGACTTTTTAAGGCCAGGAAAAGGTAATAGAAGTATGGTCAAACAATTAATTGTAGTTATCAAAAATTACTGCACTGTCACTAAAATCTTTCATATCTTTAGTCAAGGGTTTATAAAGAAATTCCATCAGGTAGAGAATGGTTGGGGAGGGGTTGAGGGAAGGGCTGGGGGTATTTTTACTTAGTGAAATCTGTTAAATTGTGCTTCAGATGGAAAATGTCCCCCTGAGCTGGTTTTCTAACGCTGCTCTATGTTTTTGCAATTTTGTTATTCCAAAGTAGTTGCTGTTTGTAAAATAAACTTTTGTACATATCTGCAAATGCTGTTTTCTCTACATCTGCAGAAATCCGTGGTGCTGCTTGAAGGAAACAGGCAGGAAAATGAAAAATACACTTTCAGAATCCACTTTTGTCCCTTGCAAGACTCAGAAGTTGCTTTTCCTTCTCTTGACCTACATAGGGGAGCTATTCCTCAGCAGGACTCTGGGTTTACATAATAGTCATTGGAGGAACAAATATTTTGAAATTTCCAAGTGATTTGAGGTCTCACCATTTCCTCAGGATCTATAAAAGGTTCCTCTCCTTGGTAAAGAGAAATTCTTAAGAGATCTCCACAGAAATCTGGGAATGGGCTGAGCTTTTCCCCTCTGCTGAATCTCCTTTCCCAAGTACACATTCCCAGAGCATTCCCTCAGCATTTTGGACACGTGCTGTTAGCCCAGGGCAGCAGCTGTGGGGCCTTGCAGACTGATCCATCAGGCTTTCAGACCTTCTGCTCCACAGAATCTGGATTGCAGTGGAAATGAAATCATTTGATTTCATTGAAATGATCTAAATGAAACTGCATTTCAGTGGAAATGCTGCCTTTGGCATGAGGGGAGGAGGATGAGGGGAGGTGGTTCCTTGGGGTTTGAGGTCTGCAGTGTGATCTGGATAACCTGGAATTGCCTGAGCTTGGTGGGGAGTGGCACCACCCCAGAGCAGATGGAACAGTGAGGGTTGGGCCAGCTCTTGTGTGCCAGGGCAGCTTGAACCAGCTTGTCATGGAGTGACTTGGTTGGAAGGGACCTTAAAAGGGACCCTGAAGCCCACCCAGTGCCACCCCTGCCATGGCAGGGACACCTTCCACCATCCCAGGGTGCTCCCAGCCCATCCAGCCTGGCCTGGGACATTCCAGGGATCCAGGGGCAGCCACAGCTTTTCCAGGAGACCTGTGCCATTGCAGAGAAAATTGGGAATTTATTCCCATTGTCTCATCTAACCCAGTCCTCTTTCAGTTTGAAGCCATTCCCTGTGTGCTGTCCCTCCATCCTTGTCCCCAGTCCCTCTCCAGCTCTCCTGGAGCCCCTCCAGGCCCTGCCAGGGGCTCTGAGCTCTCCCTGGAGCTCCAGGTGAGCATTCCCAGCTCTCCCAGCCTGGCTCCAGCCCCTGGAACACCCCCACGGCCTCCTCTGAAGCCCAGAGCTGGGCACAGCCCTGCAGGGTGGGGTGAGGAGCAGAATCCCCTCCCAGCAGGGTGTTAGATGTAGTCACCAACCTTTCTTTGAAGAACACAATGTTTTGGATGCTTCCAGAGCTGCAGGAGTCAGTCCTGGGGATCCCAGGTGCTGCTGCTGTGAAGGTCACGCTGTCACCTTGAGCTGGCTGGGTAAAAATAGCGTGGTGACACCCAGGCACGGACTGCTCAGGATGGAAACAGGTCTGAGATCCTGCAATCAGGTGAAATCAGTGCTCCATTAGGAGTGATTTCATCAAAAAGGAGGGAAAAAAAAAAGGTTCTAAGCAAGGTTTGGTGTGCAGGTCTGGGGTTTTTCTGGGAATGGGTTATCCACAGGATGTTGTGGAGTGGCTCTGTCTCCAGTTGCAGGTGAGTGCCTTGTCTCACATTAAATGACCCATCTGCCTCTCCAACAACAACTCACAAATCCCAGATCTACAGAGCCACAGCACAAACACACTCTCCCTGCAGTGTCTGTGCCAAGAGATTCCCTCCCCTCTCTGTCAGTCCCAAGCAAGGGCTGTTTGTCCTTGCACTCCAGGGGAAGGAAGGAGCATTCCCAGGGCTCTTCCCCAGGATCCCTGGGTCTGTGGGATCCTGTGGATTGAATTTCTGCCCTGGCTTTGTGTGGTTCCTGATGATCCCACCCAGAGCAGAGCACCGTGTTTGGATGACCTTGGGCTGCACCCTGCAATCCCATCAGCTGTCACTCCCAAAGGGAACACTGCCTGGGATTTAAATCAGGAGGAAATCAAGCTCTGCATGCCCCACCCCTGCTTCACATCCATGGAGATAATGCTTTTTTAGGTGGTGGAACTGGAATGATTTTCCACCTGGTACATTAAAACTGCTTACAAATCATCTGAACAATTAAAGGGACCCAGGCCTGAATTTCATCATATCCATGTAATCCCTGGGAAGTGGATGGGACTGCATGAGTGGAATCAGAGGGCCTGTGGCACGTTTGGGGAAGCTTTTTAATAAAGGTAATAAATTTTTGAGTTTGAGTTCTGCAAAGATGCTCTTTCTTCAGGCTTTGAAGCTGTATTCATCTCTTTCTGTATAAGAAATTGGTGTTGCATTAATTGCTGCATGTAATGAGAATTGGAGGTGGATGCACAAAGAAGGGATTTGCATTAATGTGGGATTAATTGATATTTCTGCCATGTACCTGTCTGTGGCATTGTGTGTTTTCACAAGTTTTATTTTTTTTTTCCTCATGGAAAGGGTGCTGAGGCATTGGAAGATGCTGCCCAGAGCAGTGGTGGAATCCCCATCCCTGGAAGCACTCAGAAAATGTGTGGATGGCTCTTGGGGACAGGGCTTGTGGTGAACAGCGTTGGGGTAATGGCTGGACTTGATTTTGGAGCTCCTTTCCAACCTTAAGGATTTTGTGATTCTGGCACGGAGAGTTGTGAGCTCAACACAGCTTGTGAACACTTGCAGCTCCCACTCTGCCATCATGTCCCAGTCCTGGCCTCAGGCTGCAAAATTCCTTAATTCATTCCTGAACACAGGAAGGGGCTGCCCTCCCTCTTGGTGCTGCTTTTCCTTCCAGCTCATGGTGCACCCTGTGAGGGAGGATGAGGAAGGTCCTTCCCCTCTTCTTGGTGCCTTGGCCACCCACTTGGGCAATATCCACATAATTTTACCCCAATGAATTTTGGCCAATGAAAATGATGCCTCAGGTCTGAGCTTTTATATTTTCACATTCTGTGCTGCTTTAGTGTGTGGGTCTGGGCTCCACATCAGGGCATGGTGAGCTCTGTGCACAGAGCAGGGAGACAAAACAATTCCTGCTCCAGCTGGGCACCAAGGACAAATGACCCAAATCTCAGCCCCAGAGCACAAACACCGTGGGCTGGAGAGAGAAAAACAAGCAGGGTGGGACTGCCTGGGCTAAAGCTGGAATGGGACAATGAACTGCAAGGTGCAAATGGAGCAGAACTGATCCCAGGGAGAGACCCCGGCAGCGCTCGTGCATTTTGGGGCCATTTTGGTTCATCTTGGGTGCAGCCCTGGCTGGGCTCTGGTGCTGCCCAAGGTGCATCCATGGAGGAGATCCTTTGAATAAATCCCTGCTTTATTCTTTAGCTCTGTCCAGCCTCTGTGCTAGGATGAGGGGGAGTTGCTTCAAACTGAGAGAGAATAGGTTTAGAGTGGGTATTAGAAATAAAGTCTTGGCTGTGAGGGTGGTGAGGACCTGGAAAAAGTTTCCTGGAGCAGCTGTGGCTGCCCCTGGATCCCTGGAAATGCCCAAGGCCAGGCTGGACAGGGCTTGGAGCAGCCTGGGACAGTGGAAGGTGTCCCTGCCCATGGCACTGGATGATCTTTTAGGTCCCTTCCAACCCAAACCATTATGGGAGTCTGTGATGATTTTAGGATTCATGTTGGGAATGTCCCATTCCACACAGACCTAAAGGTCCTCCACCTATGGCTAAATAGGAATCACCCTCAGCCCATGGGGCTTTAGACCCCGGGCTTTACCTCTCCCTTCTTCAAAGATCAGATCTTTCCCTTGTCTCAAACAATTTTGCATTTAAAAAAGTGAAAAATTGTAAAAACAAAGCCCAAGAAAGAGGGAGGATGTCAAGGACTCTCTGCTCTCATCTGTGGGGAGCTGGTGAGTGGGAGCCCTTGCAGGGACTCTGAGGTGCATTTTGGTTTCTCTGTGCCACCAAAGCCCCTGAGAATCCTCTGGGACAATTCTCTGCTGCCGAGAGCTCCCAGGGTGCCGTGAGGATGTGATTCCCTTCTTTGGCAGCGTTGGTTATCACAGCAGGGAGAGCTGTCTGAGCAAAATCTGGCCAGCAGTGCAGAGTCTGGGAATGTGAGCTCTCATCGCCTCAAACCCAGGCTGCCTGCTTGTGTCTCTGGTGGGAATTTTGATTGCAGGAATGCAGCAATACACCTCATTCTATTAAACCATGAGGGAAAACAAAGCAAAACAAAAAAATCTGTTTTATCAAAACTGCTCTCTGCAACAAAACCCACATTTTGATGGAGGAATCCTGCTTAAGCTGTGGATTTCCTGCTGACTTTCTGCAGGAAGCTGCATGGATTCCATGCTCATCTTTCATTTCCATGAATAGCTCTGAACTGACACCTTTCACAAGGAGTTTGTGCCAGAGAACATGGCAAAAAAAGGGCCCTTTTCAGCTCTGCACAGTCTCCTCCTTTGCAGAGTCAGGATCAACTCCAGCTGTACAAATCACAGCACTTCTTATCCAACCAATCTGCGAGAAATTTTCAGGGCTGATATTGAGCAGTTGGGCTGCCAAAACCAAAATTGCCTGAACTATGCACTCTATTAAAAAAAATTAAAAATAAAAAAAAAAAAAACAGATCCAAAAAAGAAACCAAGACAAAACTCCCAACTTTGTTGTTGTTGTTGTTGTCTAAATTAAAGCTCCTTTTCTGTTGCATAAGCCCATCACTGCTGGTCACAGAGAGGAAGAGAACAGCCTGTTTCCTTCTAAGAAAATCAGAGAAACTCGAAGTGGAGTTGGAAGGAACCCTAAAATTCATCCCATTCCACCTCTGCCATGGGCAGGGATGCCTTCCACTGTCCCAGATTGTTCCAAGCCCCATCCAGCCTGGCCTTGGGCACTTGCAGGGATCCAGGGGCAGCCACAGCCGCTCTGGGAATTCAATTCCAACCCCTCAGCACCCTCACAGGGAAGAATTCCTTCCCAAAATCCCATCCATCCCTGCCCTCTGGCAGTGGGAATCCATTCCCCCTTGTCCTGTCACTCCGAGTCCCTGTAAATATTTAAACAGAAGGGAACAGGCTGCCTTAAATATTTGTAAGAGCTCTAAGGTAGCTCTTGCCCAAACCTGGTCTTCTCTGCAATAAATAACTGCAAGTCCTTCGATTATTTTGAGGGAGCTTGAGGGGTTTTTGGAGGTTGGGTGAGTTTTTCGTTTTTATTTCTTTTTCCAGCTTCTGTGATTGATCCACCACCAGCCCATAACCTCCCCAAAATCCCTGTATCTCTGCAAACAACCCACTGCTGGTGAGGATCCATGGATCCACAGGCACCTAAACCACCTCTCCACGCGTCCTGCAGGCACCATTCACCTGCCCTTGCCTGTGCTTTGCTGCTTGTCCCACATGCCAAGCAGGGAGGTGACATCTCTGCCCCATCCCTGCTCCCCCATTCCCTCCCCAGCAGCCCAGCTCCTCTTATACAAGCAGCACTTTCCCTTTGTTTCCCCTAAATTGCAGACTATTTCATTTTTGCCAGGCTGCCTCAAGCTTGTTTTGAAGCCCCAGCCCATCCTCCAGAGCTCCCTCCCTCCCTCCTCTCTATCATTTGCAGCTGGAAGAAGAAGCAGATTCTCTATTCATGCAAGTAATTATTAAAAAAAATATTTTGAGCAGCACCAGGCCTGGGACAGATCCCCAGGGAGTCCCAGGCTGTGCATCTCCTCGCTTTCCTGGCAAATCACAAATATCTCTGTGAGCAGTGTTCCCTCCTTGCAGCACTCATCTGCCCCTGCCATCTTCCCTCCTCCAGCTGTGCAGGGGCTGCCTGGTGTTTTAAATTTAATTGGAACTTCAGCTTCTGGATTTGGGTCTTCTAAAACCTTCCTGAAGGCGCCCATGGTTTGTTTTGCATTCCCAGCCTTGGAGCCTTGGTGTTTCTAAACCCCACTGAAAATTCAGCTGTGAAAAGGCTGAATTTCTGTCTGAATTTAGGGTGAATTTTCTACCCTGAGACGCCTCTTGGAGGCCTTGACATCACCTCTGTGTCCTTAGGATCGCAGAATTAGGGAAAACCTCGTGTTGGAAGGGACGAGGGAATCTTCTGTGCCAAATATTTCAGCACAAATTCCAGCAGTTAATGGGGATTTGTGACACTAATATAAAAATATAAATCAGACTATTTCTGTGGAATTTTCATCCTGGAATTTTTCTTATTTTGTTTTTTTTTTTTGTTTGGCTTTTTTGTTGTTGGTTTTGGGGGTGTTTTGTTGGTTTTTTTGGGTGTTTTGTGGGTTTGCATTTGTTTTTCTGGGGTTTTTTTTCTGTGTGGGTTTTGGGGATTTTTTGGGGTTTGGTGGTTTTAGGGTTTTTTTTGTTTGTTTGTTGGTTGGTTTTGGGGATTTTTGTTTGGTTTTTTGTTGTTGTTGTTGTTGTTGTGTTGTTTTGATTTTTTTGTTTTTTGTTTGGGGCATTATATAACATGGCTTAGGCAGGGGAGGAAAACTCTCTGGATGTTTCCTGTATATGAATATTTTCAGAGTAAGATGGTCTCTTGTCTTTCACATTACTGATTTTGCAGAATCCCAGAATGGTTTGGGTTGGAAGGAACATTAAAGATCATCCCATCCCACCTCCTGCCATGGGCAGGGACACCTTCCACTGTGCCAGGGTGATCCAGCCTGGCCTTGGACACTTCCAGGGATCCAGGGGCAGCCACGGCTTCTCTGGATTCTCCTCTTTTGATGGATTCTATGGATTTCAGGGAACTAAAAGCCAGAGGGGAGAGAAGGGGTGTAAGATTGATCACAAAGGAGCAGTGAAATTATTGCAGTTCCTATGTATCTGCTTTGCAACTCCAGCACTTCCACAGCAGCCTTAAAAATCAGGATGATCTAAAGAAGAAAAAGTAAGAATCTAAGAAAACAGGTAAAGGGGGGTTCTGAAAGGTGGGGGCCCCATTCTGTGCTGCATCCCTGAGCAGAAACTCCTATTTGGGGCAAAGTTTCCCCAACTCCCTGGAGACTCTCTTGAATATTAAATGCATCTCTGGGTATTTCCTGTAATTCTTGATAATTATTTCAATCAAGGTATCAATTTGTGACTTCCTGACTAATGAATGGCTGCTCCTTGCTGCATTCTCCTTTGATATGCAAAGCTGCCTTGGGGCTGCCAGCCCCGTGCTGGGCAGAGCCTGCAGATGCACACCTGGCAAACCCAGGGCTGGCACAGGAATCCACCCTGGACTGTGCACACAGGAACCATTCTGACATTCCATCATTCCATCTGACATTCCATCACCTTTGCACTGCAATTGGATGGGGGATGGAGTTTATTGTTCATTTAAGTTCATGGTTTATTTATTGGTGAAGGCTGCAGGTGCTGAGCAGTGATCCAAGCACATCTCGCCGCCTTTGGGAGAGTCTGCTCCAGTGGCTGCCCCATTTTTCTGTGGGTTTATCAGAACTCTTGCTCTTTTCCCGAAAGCAAAAGGAGGTAACACACTCCAAGACCAGGTTTGGAGCATCCTGGTCTAGTGGGAGGTGTCCAGACAGGGGATGAGCTTTAATGGGCAGACCCTGGGAAGCATCCCCTAATTTATACCCCATGGGCTCCTTGCCTTGTTCCTGTGTCTGTTCCTATTTTCCTGAGCCACTCCCTCCCCTTCCCCTGATTGTCCCTTATCTTTGTACTGCCCCAAGACCAGAGTCAGCCCCCAGCAACCTGGAGAGAGAGAAAACTGGACCCTGAATGTGTCTGGGGCCTGACCATCTCACCACACACCTGAATTAAACATCTGTGGATATTCTGCAAAAGCCCTTTTTGCTCCTTTACCTTGGACTTTAGTAGACAAGCCAGGAGATCACATTTCATCATCACAGAGAAACGCTGTTTGGAGCATCCTGGTCTGGTGGGAGGTGTCCAGGAGGGCACTGATGGATGAGGATCCTGGACACAGCCAGGCCATGGGAAGCAGCAGGGGCTGGGAGCAGAGGATTTGGGAATTTACACACAGACCTTACAAAGAATGCCATGTTTTATACAAATCACCACTGGTTATTTACACCTGGCCCCAGCACAGCCCCTCCACTCCTCAGCTCTCCACAGGCTCTGGCTCCATCCTGAGCATTTTGCTTGTTCATCAAAGAACTCTTTCTCTCCTTTGCTCACAGGTTGTTCTTTAATGAACTTCTGCCTTCTCATATTCGATGCCATCCACAGCAGCAGGGGCACAGATGATGGCCTCAGGTAAAAAACACATCTGAGATGAATCTGATGCCATCCCCCAGGATCTGCTGCACGTTCTTGGTGTCCATCTCTCCTTCAGGTACCCAATCACCAGGTCCAGCTGCTCCTCATCCTCCAAATGAGTCTCCACACTGGTTATGTACCAGCTGGAATTCAGGAATTTCTTCAGCCAGCAGGGTTGTTTCCTGTTGGGGTGTGGTGAGGGTCCCCAGGATGTGAGAGATGAGAATCTGACTGCAAGTTCTTAGAAGGCATAATATAATATAATATAATATAATATAATATAATATAATATAATATAATATAATATAATATAATATAATATAATATAATATAATATAATATAATATAATATAATATAATATAATATAATATAATATAATATAATATAATATAATATAATATAATATAATATAATACATTATATTACATTACATTATATTACATTATATTACATTATAATACATTATATTATACATTATATTACATTACATTACATTACATTATATTATATTACATTACATTACATTATATTACATTATATTATACATTATATTACATTATATTATACATTATATTACATTATATTATACATTATATTACATTATATTACATTATATTACATTATAATACATTATATTATACATTATATTACATTACATTACATTACATTACATTACATTACATTACATTATATTACATTATATTATACATTATATTACATTATATTACATTACATTACATTATATTACATTACATTACATTATATTACATTATATTATACATTATATTACATTACATTACATTATATTACATTACATTACATTATATTATACATTATATTACATTATATTATATTATATTATATTATATTATATTATATTATATTATATTATATTATATTATATTATATTATATTATATGCTAAAACTATACTAAAGAAAGATAAAAGAAAGAGAAGGCTGGAAAGGAATGAATAATAAAAACCTGTGACTGGCCAGAGTCTCGACACAGGTGGACTGGGATTGGTGATTAATTAAAAACAATTCACATGGAACCAATCAAAGATGCACCTTGTGGTGAGCAACCTCCAGACCACATTCCAAGCAATCAGACAATTATTGCTTACGTTTAATTTCTGAGGCCTCTCAGGAGAGAAATCCTGGCAAAGGGATTTTTCAGAAAATATCAAGGTGGCAGTTTCCCACTTTTCAAGATCTCCAGGAGATGCTTTAGTCTTCACTATGAACTCCACCAGCTTCTTGTTCTCCCTGTCCCTGGCAGCTCTGGTCCTCTCAGGGAGGAATTTCCTCAGGGGTTTCTGGGGGGAAGTGTCTGTCACTATAGGACACCAAATAACACGGTGTGGACACGAAGTTTTCTCATGGTAAAAAAAGCAATTTTAATTTCTGACTCCAACATTTATAGATTTCCAATAGTGAAGTGGATTGGAGGGTGACAGTGCCACCTCTCCAGTGACATTGGACAAACCAACAGTCCATCAAATTTCTCCTCCGTCAGAAAAGAATGCAAAACAATAAATTATTTATATAAAGCGTGTGAGAAAGTTAGTTATAAGAATGTAAACATCAGAAGGCTTAGAAAAACTTAATAAAACAGGGTGAAAGGTGTCTGAGGAAGAGTGTCCAGCCCCTTCCTCCCCTGTGTTGGGAATGCCATCTGCAGCACACTCTGGTATCCCTCTTTCCTCACTGGGTAGCTGCAGCAAAATGCTGCAGGAAGGAGCAGGTGGAAGGATGAGAGCCCAGTGGATCTGACAGTCCAGGATCAGCTGGAGGCACCCCTGGATTTCCCTGGAATAATTCCCTTGGCTTTTTGGATGAGCTCTTGCTTCTCCTCACGGTCAAAGGGCTTCAGAGACACTGAGAAACCTTTTTTCTTCTCATTTGTGGTGCCATCTATGAAGTCTTCTGGTGCTTGCTCTTCTTCACTGCTTTCACCACTCTGGCCAGTACAGACACCACCACAGCTTGCACCACACCAGCATCCCTTCCTCAAGGAATTTGGGTTCTCAATGGGACAGAACACCTGGGAAATTTTCCTCCTCTTTGGTGACACTTTAAGGTCCCCTCCAACCCAAACCGTAGGACCCTAGGATCTCTATAATTTGATAATAATCTCACATTAACTGCCCTCATCACCTTCAGGATTTGCTGCCCCTGGTTCATCAGCTTTTGTTTTGTCTCCCTGCTCTGTGCACAGAGCTCACCATCCCCTGCTGTGAAGCTCAGACCCACACATTAAAGCAGCACAGAATCTGAAAAATATAAAAGCCAAAACCCGAGGATGAGGTTCTCGTCCATCAACAGGACGAGGGGGAATGGCTTCAAACTGAGAGAGAATAGGTTTAGATTGGGTGCTAGGAATAAAGTCTTGGCTGTGAGGGTGGTGAGACCCTGGAAAAAGTTTCCTGGAGAAGCTGTGGCTGCCCCTGGATCCCTGGAAGTGCCCAAGGTGTAAAGCAGCTGCCCCATCCCAGTGGTCATTTAATTGTTGTTTCTTCTTCTCTATCACCACCGTGCTCCCCTTGGAGATCAGGGCTGCAGAGTTATCAAAATGAGAACACATCAAGGTTTCCTGCAGCAGCAAAGTGATGCCCTGAGCATTGGATGTGTGCAGGGCAGACAGAGAAATAACAATTTCTTTTCTCATTTTAGCTGCCACCTTGAAGACTCCTTGGCCACGTGCTGAGCCAGTGATTTCTGGGGGCAGTCCAAGATCTCAGCTCGTGGTGCCAGTCCCAGCCTTGGCACAGCACCAGCGTTGCTCAAATCTTTTTTTCTCCAGATGCTTTGCTTTATCTATTCCTATCTATTTGAAATTTCTCCCCAGCTTTTTCCATTTTTTAAGAGCCTTTTGGAGTTTCTTGCCCTCAGCATGGCACTTAGTGCCCTCAGAAGGTCTCTCCTGCAGAAATGGAGCTGTGGGGCTGCTCTGGCTCCTGCAGGTTGTGGGTGAGGATGTTGAAAATCCCTGGACTCAATCTTTGCTCCACCACACCCTGGACTCATTTCCATCCCAAGAAATGACTGTTGAAACCTCTTGCTTTCCATCTTTTTCACCAGTTTTCAAGCAACAAAAGGACCTTTCCTCCAGTCATGTGGCAACATGGTTTCATTAATTGTATTGTGAAGGGCTTTAAAAAAAATAAAATAAGTAAAATCCTGTAGTTTTCCCACCTAGATGATAGAATCCATGTGCTTTATCAAGAAAAGATTAAATTTTACTAAATTTATTTTTGTCCAGTGCCCCGAACATCACAGGGGTTAAATTGTTCGTGCAGCAAAGCAGTAGCCAATAATGGCTGGAGAAAGGCCTGGTGGGAGAATAAAAATATTTCATTCCCCAAAATGTTGAAACTGCCAAGTCAAGTTGTTAATAGAGATTGTTCCTCCAGCACAACAGCACTGAGGACAACTTGGCTTGGGCTGCTTGGCTTGGCTCGGCTCGGTGCGTGCAGAGCACAGACCTTGGTTGTAAAACCTGCTCTTGAATAACTCTCAAATCAGCCCTTTTCCACCCAAAAGGAGCACCTGGCAATGCTCTGCTGTAGCTCATCCAGAGGGATGAGCAGAGCCAGCTCCAAAAGCAGGGTCACGGCAGCTGCTCCGTGATCTCCTCCCTTGGAACACATTTAGGTGACCCACCTGTCCCTGGATCCCTGGCAGTGCCCAAGGCCAGGCTGGACAGGGCTTGGAGCAGCCTGAGACAGTGGAAGGTGTCCCTGCCATGGCAGGGGGTGGAAATGAATGATCTCCAAGGTTCCTTCCTGCCCAAACCATTCTGGAGTTCCATGAGGACATCCCCCAGGGCCCCAGCTCTGATGAGTCTCGCCGCCAGCGGTGTCTGCCAAGATCAGCAGAGCCGGGGATGCGCAGACGCTGAGGCCACGCTGGGCCAGGCAGCGTGCACAGACCCAGCACAGCCCCACCTGCCCCAGCTCTGCCAGCCAAGGAGTGCTCCTCAAAGCCCCACAGCTGGGCAGATGTTTGGGCTGTGGTGGATGCAGCTCCAGTGTCAGGAGCCAGCACATCCCTCTGGCTGTCCTGAGCAGCCCAGACCCCTGCCAGGGGGCTCAGGGACCCTGGCACAGAGCCCAAAACACCTGTGGGTTTGATTATCACCCATGGAGCAAGTCACCAACCTTAGATGAAGATCTGCAGGCCATGAAAAATTAAATAGAATGATAGTGAATTTATCACAGGGTGGAAAATTAGATTTTGGGGTTTCTAGAATGGGGATTCAGGGGGGCAAGATGGAGGGAACTGGGCAGGTCCAGCCTTTCTCCTTCTTCTTGGCCTCCATCTTCTGAGTGATGTTGGCACTTTTGGATTGGTTTAGAGTAGAAGCTCACTGTCTGACATAGGTGATAGGGATTGGAAAGTGATTGTAAATATTGTACACATAGTTTTTAGTATAAAAAGATAACACTGCCCTGAGGGCAGGCAGAGTGCCTTGGACTGTCATGCTGAGTGGACCTCGGCTGGACAGGAGGAAGAATTTTATAGATAAAATGCAATAAACAACCTTGAGACTGAGAAATGAAGAGCCCTGACTCCTTCTTCAAGCACCAGGCTGAGAAAAGAGACTTTCCAACACATCTTGGGGTCACTGTGAGCAGCGAGAGATCCCCACAGGCCAGGAACCTGCTCCAGTGTGGGCACATTCCCCCACAGACCCACAGGTGCTGCCAGGAACCTGCCCCAGTTGGGCTTCCCATGGGGTCACAGGGGGCTTTGGGCATCCCCCAGCTCCAGCATGGGCTCCTCCCAGTCCTGCAGGTGGATCATGGGCTGCACCATGGAATCTCAGGGGAATCACAGCTCCAGCACCTGCAGCAGCTCCTGCTCTTCCTCCTGGGGATGTGCAGGGATGTTCCTCTCACATCCTCACTGCTCTTGATCCCTTGTGAAGGCTGACCTAGAGCAGAGACTGGACAGAGCTAAAGAATAAAGCAGGGATTTATCAAAAGGATCTCCTCCATGGATGCACCTTGGGCAGCACCAGAGCCCAGCCAGGGCTGCACCCAAGATGAACCAAAATGGCCCCAAAATGCACGAGCGCTCCCGGGGTCTCTCCCTGGGATCAGTTCTGCTCCATTTGCACCTTGCAGTTCATTGTCCCATTCCAGCTTTAGCCCAGGCAGTCCCACCCTGCTTGTTTTTCCCTCTCCAGCCCACGGTGTTTGTGCTCTGGGGCTGAGATTTGGATCATTTGTCCTTGGTGCCCAGCTGGAGCAGGAATTGTTTTGTCTCCCTGCTCTGTGCACAGAGCTCACCATGCCCTGATGTGGAGCTCAGACCCACACACTAAAGCAGCACAGAATCTGAGAAATACAAAAGTTAAAACCTGAGGCATCAGATTGTCCTTTTATACAAACTGCAAGAAATGTGCTGCCTATCAAATCATCTTAGTACAAGTCTACTTTTATTTAATTTCTTTAAAATATACTTTATTATATAATTATTGCATATGAAACTATTACATATCGTGCATACTACCTATTTTATTATACATACTGTAATGCAAATGCATATCTAAATACATATTTATTTATAAAAATACTTTTTAAGATTACTTTTATCTCATAGAATCCCAGAATGGTTTGGGTTTGACAGCACCTTAAAGATGATCCAACCCTTGCCATGGGAAGGGGCACCCTCCCCTATCCCAGGATGCTCCAAGCCCCATCCAACCTGGCCTTGGACACTTCCAGGAATCTTTAGTACTTAAAACTATTATTATAATATCATGATGACAACGTGAATCAAAGCAAAATGAACACAAGACACTTTCAAATGTTGAAAAAAAGCAGCACAGAATGTGAAAATATAAAAGCTAAACCTGAGGCCTCAGTCTCTGTCTGCAACTGCAGGGGTTTTTTTCCCACTTCCTAAATCTGTTTGCTCCCATCTCTGGTGGGTTCAGCTTTGGCCAGGCTGGGTCAGTCCTGGCTGGAATTGGCTCTGCTGGACATGGGGGAAACTTCCAGCAGCTTCTCACAGAAACCACCCCTGTAGGCCCCCACTACCAAAACCTGGCCACCAAACCAAATTCACTTCTCCACGCATTTTTTCTTAAATTCTTGGATCTTCTCATCACTGCGTGCTAACTCAAAGGTGAAAACTTCCTAACGCTGGTATTAGCAAACATAACATTAAACCTGGAGATTACAAAATTGGTAGAAGAAAAGGTCTAGAATCCAATATGAGCTCCTCTGAGAATTAAAACCTGGCTGCTGCCGGATCCAGGAGATACCCGTGGGTGGATAAATTCTTGGGTGCGTGAAAAATACAGAAAAATACAAATTCTGTGGGGTTTCTATGAGTCAGATCCTTACTTGCAGTGTGGATTACCCTCTCTGCTTTAGCCAAACAGAGGCAAAAATTATTCCTGGTGAAAATCCCACCTGCCAGGGGGTAGAGAGGCTTCTGCAGCTTTGGGAGGTGGCGGTTCCATCCCAGGCAGCAGATTCTGGGTCAGCCAGGGCTGGGGTTTGCAGCACTGGATGGATGGGCTTGGCACAGACATCGTGCTTGAGAGTGGAGTAACAACATCTTCCCTGCTTGGATCACAGCCCTTCCACGGCCCAGGGCAGAATAAACACCAGCCCAGAGCAGGATAAACACCAGCACAGCCACAGCTGGAAGGGGAACAGCTCAGGGGGCTTCACCCTCTGAACCTGCTCCCCACCCCACCATGGGAGGGTTTCACCTGGACCCAGCCAGCCCTGCCTGGATCATCACTTTTCGTTTTAAATGTCTTTTTTTTTTGTTTTGTTTTGTTTTTTGTTTTTTTTTTTGTTTGTTTGTTTGTTTGTTTTGGTTTTTTTGGGTTTTGGTGGGGTTTTTTTGTTTTTTGGTTTTTTTGCTTCCCCCTCTCCCCGGTTTGGAGGCAGAAGTGAGAACTCTGAGAGAGAGAGAAAAAAAAAAAAAAACCAAAAAGAAAAAAAAAAAAGAAGAGAAGAATCGGGGTCAACACGAGCAGCAGTATTTCAGTCGTCCTTTGAGAGCTTGTCTATACTCACTGTGGGTGTTCTCCTTGCAGGCACTGAGCAGGAGATGTTTTCCCTTAGTAGGGCAGGATCCTGGGCTCGGCCCTCCTCGCCTGGCCATAAAAGGGCAGCGTTTTCTGCAGGACCCCCGGCTCCTCCGAGGGCTGCCGGGTTTTTGGGAAGGGGCCTGCCCCAGCACTGCTTGCTTTGGACCTCACAGCCCTCGTGTTAGTGCTATTTTGGCTCCTTCTTTTCTTGTGCCTTTTGTTTTGTCTCCCTCCTCCTCCTGCTCCTCTCAGGAGGTTGGAGGGAGAGAGGCCAGACAGCCTCCAGGAATGTTCTTGCTTCCCCTATTTTTTATTCTTTCTTTCTCCCTCCCTTGGCCTGATTTGATCCCTTCTTTTCCATGATCCTGCTCAGAAAGCCAGCTGCTGAGTGAAAAGCTCTGGCCAAGGCCAGGATATGTCCCTGACCACGTCCCCAGCCTCCGTCCTGTGTCCCAAGGGAATCTGGAGGGCTCTTCCCTCCTGCTCTGCCCAAACCCTGACCCCCTGACCCTCTCAGGAAGGGGGGACACCACCAGAACCTCCTCTCACCATCTCCTGGAGCACCTCTCCACGGGAATTCCAGCCTAGGGGAGATGCTCAGCAGAGCAGAGCACAGCTGTAAGACCAGGGGATCCAGGGCAGGCAGAGCCATGGGTCCACCTTGGAATTCATCATTTCAGGTCCTCTTGGCTCTTCACAGAACCATTTAGGTTGGAAAAGACCCCTGAAGTCATCAAGTCTGACCCTTAACTGCCAGGCACTGCCACATCCACCACCAAACTCCGTCCCCAGGTGCCCCATCTGCACAAACACCTCCAGGTTCTTCTGTGGTTCCTCACAAACCCCAAAGCTCCCTGAGCTCTTACAGGGTCTCAGCTTTCTTCTCATCCCTTGTCCTTGATGACACTTCCTTTGGGGAAGTCTGAAACCATGGAAATGCAAATGGAAATACCATGGAAATGCAAATGGAAATACCATCTGTCAGCTGAACCAAGGAAACAGGAACCTCTCCTGGTTTTCCCAAACATTTTCCTCAGTATTGTTGCAGCTGATCTTTCATTTAAGACCCTCTGTGACCTTGCAGATGCCATCTCATGGCCTGGGGAGAGGAAGGAAGAGGTGAAGCTACAGGAGATGTCCCTTCTGTGGCCACCATGCTGCTGGAAAGTCCCAAGGAGGGGACCCAGCACTTCTGTGTCAATAAGAAACCCCTTGTTGCCAATTTCTCCAGAACTTTGCCTTCCTGGAGATCCTGTTCCCTAACAGCAACTGAGCTGAACTCTGGACCCTCAGATCCCTCTGTGGACCCTGTGAACCTTCCCTTCATCATTTCTCACAGTCAGTGATGCTGTGCAAGCTATGCCAGAGCCATTTCCCAGCTCACAGCATCCCAGGAAGACTCCAGAACTTCCAGAACTTTGTATGAAGGCACCAAGAGCTTGGAGTTGCCCTCAGCCAGCAATCCCAGCAGCTGAAGAAGCTCCAGTGAGGGATTAGTCACCCACGTGCCCCATGAACCAACACCACAAAGCCCCAAGCCAGGCTGGGTGGGATCTCACCCCACTGGAATTTGCAGGGACCCTCAGGAGATTCTTTCAGCAGATCCAACATAGCCCCTGGGTGGCTTTGGTCAAGAAACCACCTGTGTTTTGTCTCTCAAGAACATTGCTGTTCTCAAATAAAGGGTTTCACACAAGTGTGTCATTGCTTGTGCCCCCTCCAAGGCTTTCCCCCTTGTCACCAAACTGGGTGAGGTGGGATTTGCAGGGACCTTCAGGAGGTTCTTTCAGCAGACCCCATGTAGTCCCTGGGTGGCTGTGGCCAAGAAACCACCTGTGTTTTGTCTCTCAGGAACATTGTTGTGCTCAAAAGAAAGGATTTCCCCCAAATGTGTCACTGGTTGTGCCCCTTCCAAGGTCTTTCCCCCTTGTCTTGGTGGCTCCTGCAGGAACAGCTTCTCCCTCATCAGGAAGGAGAAACTGCACTGGCAAGGACCAGGTCTCCATGTGAGAGGTGGGCTCAGCTTCTTCCAAAAATCCAGAACCTCTTGGTGAGCCCCTCAGAGAGGCACCAGGGCTTTGGCCACCCCTGCAGATCTTCATATTCCAGAGCTATAAGGATTCCCAAGTTCTGGAGCTCCCTGGCCCCCTGTGCCACATCCCTGAAAAGGCCACAGGGATTTGGGCCCTGGAGCAGAACTTCAATCCCTTCTCCCACCTCCAGCCTCATCTCACCCTCACCCCAGCACGGGCTGCATTTCCAGGAGCTTATGTAGCTTTTTGGAAAGGTTTCCAGGGTAGGAGAGATGTCAGACAGGCCAGACACTCATCTCACAAAAACCTTTCTGACAGGGACGATGTTCTGGTGGCACTGGCCAGGAATTTTTTCCTGTGGAGCAGTGTGCAGGGTTGAGAATGAGAAAGAGCATTAAAAAAAAAAAAACACTAAAAAAAAAAAATGTAAAAAGCTCTGCAATGAAGCCAGCAGAGGCAGGACGTGGCCACGGGGACGTTATGCAAAGAGCTGCTCACATCTGGAAGGAGTTACTGAGCACAGCAACCAGGGCTGAGTCTAAACAAGTGCAGGACGTTTCCACATGGATGTCTGAGCTGGGGGAGCCAGAGGAGCTGGGAAGGTGGGATGGAAATCCCCAAGGTGGGATGAAAATCCCCGAGGCTCTGGGGATGCCCCCAGTGCCCTTCAGAGCCGCTGTGCTGCTCTGTTTTCAGGCTGGTGTGGATCCCTGTGCTGTTTTGGGTGGTGTCTGCAGGAGGGTTGGGGGCAGGAATGGGTTTTGGAGGTGGTCACCATCCCAGTGACCCAATGGGATTTTTGGGGGTGCTCTCCCACTGTTTGGAGGAAATGAGGATCCCCCACATGGATGCATTTAAGGCAGGTGTGGAGCATTAATTGGGAGCATCCCCTGGATCTTGCCGTGCTTGGGGAAACTGAGGCACACAACCTCTCACCCCGTCCCCAACCCCAACAGAAAGACCCCAAGGCTTTTTGGGGCATAAAACCTCAATTTGAGGTACTGTGGAATAACAGCAATTTGTTTAAAATAGGATTTTTGGGTTCTTCTCCCACTGTTTGGAGGAAATGAGGAAGCCCCACCTGGATGTGTTTAAGGCACACTTGGTTCTTGGGAGCCTCATCTGCATCCTACTGCAGTAGGGGAAACTGAGGCACACAGCTCCTCAACCCCTCCCCAAACCCAATAAAAAGACCCCAAGGCTTCTTGGAGGCATAAAACCTCGATTTGGGTTGTTGTGGAGTATCAGCAATTTATTTAAAATGGGATTTTTGGGGTTTTCTCCCACTGTTTGGAAGAAATGGGGATCCCTCACCGGGATGTGTTTAAGGCAGATTTGGTTCTTGGGAGCCTCATCTGCATCCTGTTGTGTTTGGGGAAACTGAGGCACACAACCTCTCCCCCCAATAGAAAGACCCCAAGGTGTTTTGGGGCAAAAAAACTCAGTTTGGGTTGTAGTAAAATAAGGTTGGTTGATTTAAAAATTGGATTTTGGGGTGTTCTCCTGCTAATTTTCAAGGAAATTAGTATCCTTCACTGGGACTGTGTTTAAGGTACATTTGATTATAGAGAGCACCCTCCCAAAATCAAATGTGCCTTAAACACCCTCCCAGTGGAGGATCCTCCTTTCCTCCAAACAGCAGGAGAACACCCCCAAAAACTCATTATTAAATAAACCAACCTTATTTTACTACAACCCAAACTGAGGTTTTTTGCCCCAAAAAGCTTTGGGGTCTTTCTGTTGGGGTTTGGGGAGAGGTAAGGAGCTGTGTGCCTCAGTTTCCCCTGCCACAGCAGGATGTAGAGGGTGCTCCCAAGAACCAAATGTGCCCTAAACACCTCCAGGTGGGGGCATCCCCATTTCATCCAAACAGTGGGAAAACACCCCAAAAATCCCATTTGAAATAAATTCCTGATACTCCACAACACCTCAGTTTGAGGTTTTATGCCCCCAAAAAATCTTGGGGATTTTTATGCCCCCAGAAAATCCTGGGGTTTTTTCATTGGGTTTGTGGAGGGGGTGAGGTGTTGCGTGCCTCAGTTTCCCCTGCCATAGCAGAATCGAGGAGATGCTCCTAATTAATGCTCCAAATGTGCCTTAAACACATCCAGATGAGGGCATCCCCATTTCATCCAAACAGTGGGAGAACACCCCCAAAATTCCCATTTTACATAAATTACTGTTACTCCACGACACCCCAAACTGAGGGTTTATGTCCCCGAAAAACCTTGGGGTGTTTTTATGGGGTTTGGGGAGGGGGGAGAGGTTGTGTGCCTCAGTTTCCCCAACCATAGCTCAATGCAGAGGATGCTCCCAAGAACCAAGTGTGCCTTAAAACACATCCCGGCGGGGCAACACTCATTTCATCCAAACATCAGGAAAACACTGGAAAAAAAAAATCCCGTTTTAAGCTCCGTGACACCTCAAATCGATCTTTTATGTCCCTCAAAAAGCCTTGGTATCTTTCTATTGGTTTTGGGGAGGGGGTGAGGAGCTGCGTGCCTCAGTTTCCCCTCGCCAGCGAGGCGCCGGGGATGCTCCCGGTGGATGCCGCGCTGCATTGGCGGCTGTGTCGGAGGGTTCGGGGTGCGGGCACAGGGTGACAGGAGGGTGTCCCCCCGTGGGGTGGCGGTGGCTGCTGTCGCTTTAAAGGGGCAGCCGCGGCCCCAGCTGATGCGGCGGCTCCAATCAGCGGCCCCGGGGCTCTTGGCAGCCGGAGCCGCCGCCGCTCCGCATTCCTCCGGCTTCCCAAAAGGGGCGAACATGGCGATGGGCAGGATGAGGTGAAGAGGAGGAGGAGGAGGAAAAACAGAAAAATTAAATTAAGGAAAAAAAAAAAAAGAGGAAGAAGAAAGACAATATATAAAGCAGGCGGAGAGGAAAATGATGAAAAGGGAAATATAGGGGGAAAAAGAGGGACGAGGATGCAAGCAGCGCTGGCGCGGTGATTTCCTCCCCCCCCCCGCTTCTCCTCCTCCTCCAAAAGGCGAAAAAAAAGGAAAAAAAAAGCAGAAATAAGGCGGCCAAAAAAAAAAAAAAAAAAAAAGAAAAGAAAAACAGGAAAAAAAAGCCACTAAACCAGCAACCCACCCAACCCACCAATTCCTTGTTTTTTTCATGGAGAGCACAAACCCCAGGCCAGCGGAGGAGGACCGGGACTCCTCAGCGCGGAGACCTTTGCATCAAAATGGTAGAGCCTGAACCCCCCCCTTTTCCATCCGCCCCCCTTCTCCCTTTTCTCCTCGCTTTTATTTCCCCCTCTCCCTTCCCCTTCCTTCCTCCGTCGCTTCCTCGCTCTGCCGGGGCTTTGCCGACTTCCCAAAGGCCTCGAAACTTGCCCAAATCCCGGCCAGGGCGGCGGAGGTGCATGAGGGAGCGGGGGGGGGCTGCATGGGCGATGCTGCATCCAGGCCTGAGGGCACACGGGAGGGGGCCGTGGATTATTTTTTATTTTATATTTTTTGAGGGGGTTAGGGGGTATAAAAAGCACAGCCCGGCCGGGTTTGGGCCCGGTGCTGCTCTGCTGAGGGGGTTGCATGGGGGTGCCCCCTCCTGCAAGGCGAGGACGGGCTGGGTTTGGTGGAAATGGCATTAAAAACGCGGCCCCCCCACCATCACCAGCACCTTTGGGGTGCTTTAGGGGGGGATGGCGGTGCGGAAGGGCCGTGAGGAGGGGTCGGAGCCTTCTCCTGGGAGGAGCCCAGCCCGGCTCGGGGGTCCCTGGGAGGATTTGTGGGCACCCACACACTTTTGGAGCCCCCCAGGCCGGAGGATCCGCTGTGAGGGAGAGCGGGGGGGCGCAGGAGCTGCCGCTTCCTCGGCCATTCCCATTCCCCGGATGACTCCATCCTTTTGCCAATTCCTGCCCGCCTCCTTCCCCCCCCTTTTTCCACGGCTGGTTCCCGTCCTGGGCCCCCTTTTCCCGGCGGGTCTGGGGGGGTTTTGGGCGCTCCCCAACATCCCGGAGGAGCGAGGCTGCAGGGAGGGCGCAGCATCCCCCCCCCCCACCTCTGAAAAAGCGATTTTCTCTTAAAAAATAACAACAACAACAATAATAATAATAACACCAGAGCTGCTCGCCTGCAGCAGTGACCTATTTTATCGGCCGGTGGAGTTTTTTTGGAGGGGGTTTAGTTGGAGTTGCGGAGGGCAGGCCCGAGCTGGGAAAGATCCACGGGAAATGCCCCTGGGATGCGCTCCCGGTGCCTCAGAGCCTCCCCCATGCCAAAAGTGCGGGGCTGGGTTTGCCCCAGCCCTGGCTCCCTGCCCGTCCTGACGCCCCGGGAAGCGTCCGAGTGGAATTTTGGAAAGGGCAAGAAAGTGCAAGCTCGGAAAAATAAGGAAAGGATGATGGATGGGATGGTGTGGGATGGGACTCGGCACCCCAAGACCGAGGGGGTTTAATTAATGCTGGGGTTAAAGTGGTCGGGATTGGGTTTGGGTTCGCACTCGGCCTGTGAAATGAAATCCCGCTGAATCCTGCGCCTGCATCCCTTGCCAGAGGAGATGCTGAGGGCTCGGGGGACACACCGGGGTGTTTTGGGGAGCATTTCGTGCCCTGAGGTGGAGCTGGGGACACCCAGAGCCCACCCCAGTGAGGAGGACGGGGAAAAGTTGGGAATTCAACCTTCCTTCCACACCCTGCCTCGGCAAGAACCAGAGGAAGATTTGCTTTACAAAGCAAAATTCCTCCTTGGAAAGACACGAAAGGGATTTATTATTTTTTAATTTTTTTTATTATTATTATTTTTTCCCCTGGATCTGTGGTGAAATCTCTCTGGGTGCAAACATTCTGCCTCCAGCTGCAGAGTTTCCCTGAGGATGCTCAGCCCCGCTCCGGGGGCTTTTCCCGGGGTGGCCGCAGGGTCCCCTTTGCCACCTGGGCTTGGAGTGACGGCGGAGCTTTGTTCTCCCCGGGAGGAATTAACGGAGCGTTCCCTTATCGGCAGGCGAGATAAACGGCCCCGTGCTCGTGTCTCTCGGGGCTGGAGCAGAGACATTGCTACCCCCTCCACAAAAATAACCCGCTGCCGCCTTTGGAGATGGATCCTTTGCAAAAGACAGGGAGAAAAACGGGAGGTCGCTTGCCCGAGAGTCGATGAAATATCGGTGCTTTTTAAGATGCAGGTTTTTCTGCTCGTGGAAAAATAAGGAGAAAAAAAAAAAAATCAACCCAAACCTTTTGCGGATGAACTGAATGTGTCAAAACATCAGAGGGTCTTTGAAGGTTTTGGGGGAGAATTGCTGATTTTCCTGTTCTCCCTCCTGGAGGAGAAGACTGAGGGCTCTCCCACGCTGCTGCATTTGAGCCTTTATAGAGGGGACCTGGTGGTGGCCCTGACAAAGTGACTCTGCAGGAGAGGAGCAAGGGATGAAGCTTTTCATTTGCTGCCACGTTTGCTGATCCCAAAAATGTGGATATTTAGATCCTCCGTGTGGTTTGCATGCTAGAGGTCATCCTAGATGTCCCCTGACATTCCATGGGTCCCTGTAGACCTGAGGAAGTGGATGATGGTGGGCAGGATGAGCTCTGTGCCTCCTGCCCCTAATTTTCCCGTATTTGTAAGGGAAATGGGTTGTGTTTGTGGAGGGCAGGGGTGGCCCCGTTGGGTTTCCTGCATGGGGACACACCTGAGGACTTGTCCCTGTGTCCTCTGGGGCTGTTGTCCCCTCTGCAGCCAGCTCAGTGTTCACCTCTCCTGATGGTGAAAACTGGGATGCCTTTGGATATGGGGAAAGACTGGCCATGGTGGCGCAGATGTGATGGCTAGAAGACTTAATTATACCAAACTGTCTTTTTTTATTATTATTTTTATGATTACATCTTTTGCCTGGAGCCAGGGCTGCTGACACCCTGTCTGAGTTAAAGCTTTTCTCCCCAAGCTACAGGAAAAAAAGGGTGATAAAAATAAGGACAAAAATAATGCATGTTCATAAAAATGTTAAAAGTGTTGGGCAGGAAGGATCTGGTGCATCCAGATCCTTGATCTGGGCAACTGGATCTGAAGGAAGATGGCCCATGGCAGAGCAGTTGGAAGATGATCTTTAGGGTCCCATCCTGCCCCAACCATTCCATGGCTGCTTCAGAGGAGCTTGGCTGGTGCTTCCCAAAGAGCCCTGGTCAAGGCTGGGTTAGGATGGATCTGGAGGTGGGGACCATCCCTGGGCTCAGAGCCAGCGTTTGGAGAAATGCCCAGGGATGGGAAGTCCTGCCCAGCGTGCTGGGACAGGTGGAATCTTGGATCTCTGGCAAGTTTGGGTCTGGCTTAGGAAGTGCTGTGGTTTTAGGATTGCTGAGGGCTGAGTGTGGGACAAACCCTGCAGGTGTCACACCCCACCACGCTGCTGACCCACCTCGAGGGTGGCTGTCCCAGGGATGGGCACTGGATGCCAGGCAGGGGATGCTGGAAACCTCATTCAGCAGTGCTTGGGAGGAGGTTCCATCCCTCCCTCCATCCATCCATCCCTCCATCCATCCATCCATCATCCATCCATCCATCCATCCCTCATCCATCCATCCATCCATCCATCATCCATCCATCCATCATCCATCCATCCATCATCCCTCCATCCATCCATCCATCCATCCATCCATCCATCCATCCCTCCATCCATCATCCATCCATCCATCCATCCATCCATCCATCCATCATCCATCCATCCATCCATCCATCATCCATCCATCCATCCATCATCCATCATCCATCCATCCATCCATCCATCCATCCATCCATTCATCCATCCATCCATCCATCCATCCATCATCCATCCATCATCCATCCATCCATCCATCCATCCATCATCCATCCATCCATCCATCCATCCATCCATCCATCCATCCATCCATCCATCCATCATCCATCCATCCATCCATCCATCCATCCATCATCCATCCATCCATCATCCATCCATCCATCATCCATCCATCCATCCATCCATCCATCCATCCATCCATCCATCCATCCATCATCCATCCATCCATCCATCCATCATCCATCCATCCATCCATCCATCCATCCATCCATCCATCCATCCATCCATCCATCATCCATCCATCCATCCATCATCCATCCATCCATCCATCATCCATCCATCCATCCATCCATCATCCATCCATCCATCCATCCATCATCCATCCATCCATCCATCCATCCATCCATCCATCATCCATCCATCCATCCATCCATCATCCATCCATCCATCCATCATCCATCCATCCATCCCTCCATCCATCCATCCATCATCCATCCATCCATCCATCCCTCATCCATCCATCCATCCATCCATCCATCCATCCATCCATCCATCCATCCATCCATCATCCATCCATCCATCCATCATCCATCCATCCATCCATCATCCATCCATCCATCATCCATCCATCCATCCATCCATCCATCCATCATCCATCCATCCATCCATCATCCATCCATCCATCCATCCATCATCCATCCATCCATCCATCCATCCATCCATCCATCATCCATCCATCCTGCTGGGGATCCCTGGCTGCACATGGCAGGGGGTGCTGTGGGGTTATGATGCCTTTGGGCTCTGCACAGGTGACATGGTGGCTGTCCTGCTGCACCCATCCCTGCTCCTGCACCATCCCTGCTCCCAGCACTGAATTTGGGGTTCCTGTGTCCTGTGGGGGGCTCTGTCCTGTTGCATCCACGCCCTCCCTCGGTGGCAGTGGCACTGGGGACATCCCTGGGCTCTCTGGGATGATGTCCCCTCTGGAGCTGGCCCCTGGCGCAGCCTCTTGGCCGCCAGCCCAGCTGGGGAGGTCAGCCTTGGGTTTTGTCCTCATTTCCTCCCTCAGCCTTCCCTCTGCTTGTTTGTCTCGGGCAGGGGAGGGAGGGGGACGGTGGCTCTGTGTGTGTGTGTGTGCGTGTGTGCCTGTCCCCCAGGCTCATCCACCCCAGCAGTGACTCTGAGGGCAGTCCTGCATCCCACAGATGGAGGACAGGATCCCACTCCATCCCATCCCACCCCACCCCACCCCATCCCACCCCATCCCATGGATCCCATCCCGTCCCATCCCACCCCATCCCATCCCATCCCATCCCATCCCACCCCATCCCATGGATCCCATCCCATGGATCCCATCCCATGGATCCCATCCCATGGATCCCATCCCATGGATCCCACCCCATCCCATCCCATGGATCCCATGGATCCCATCCCATCCCATCCCATCCCATCCCATCCCATCCCACCCCATCCCATGGATCCCATGGATCCCATCCCATCCCATCCCACCCCATCCCATCCCATGGATCCCATCCCATCCCACCCCATCCCATGGATCCCATCCCATCCCATCCCATCCCATGCCATCCCCGTGCCAGCACAGCAGCTCAGGGACATCTCCATCTGGCTGTGCCAGGCACTGGTGGTGCCCCCCTGGCCTGGCTGTCCTGTGTGCCCTCAGAGTTTGCCAGGGCTGTGCCAGCTCTGCTGGAATCCACCAGCATCTCTTTGGGATTTAACCCCAGACATGGCTTTGCCCAGCTCTGGACTCACCTGCAGAGCTTTTGCTGGCTCTGACTGAGCCACACCAGCCCTGACCAAGGGGACAGGGACACTCAGAATGGCGTTCCCATCCCGGTTCTGGTGCCTCTGCTCTCCTGGAGGGATCGGGATTTGTCCTGGCATGAGAATAATGCAGCGTTGCTGCAGCCTGTGTGTTTTTGCAGCGGAGGCTGTGTCTGAGCAGGGCACAGTGCTCCACTTCCCACGTGTTGGGATGGGCTCCCAGGGCTTGGCACTGCCCTCACTGTCACCCTGGTGGAACAGAGGGACAGTGTCCTCGATGCCATCTCGGTGGTGGCATCCTCCAGGAGCAGCATCACCTCGCTGGGACGATTTGGGAATGGGGTGTGACAGTGGGGTTGATCCGTCCATCCTTGGAGATGTCACAGTGGCTTTGCAGCTCTGTGTGCAGAAGGAAAGGAGAAAAGCACCCAGAGCAGCTGATAGGGTTTAAAAAAAATTTAAAATATGGGGTAAAAAAAAAAGCACCAAGCCATTAACCCTCTGTGGGCTGTGCTGTTGGGAAGGCAGTGCCTGCTCCCAGTGGATGAAGCTTTTGTGTTGCTCATCCTGCTCCTCTCCCCACGCTGCTGGTGGCCATGGTGCTTCCAAAGAAACCCCAAATGAACCTTTTCCCCTTTGCAAAGGTGTTCTCTTGCTTGCAGGGAGACAGGGATGGGGGAAGGGGCTGTCCCTGTTCCGTTCCACTAGAACTGCTGGGCCTGGTGCTGCTTCTTGGGAAAAGCATCCTTGTGCCAAAGCCTGCACAGGATGAATATCATTAATAAAAGATTAGGAACAACCAAAAGGGAGTGGGAAAAAAAAAGCCTGTGAAGCATCTGACTGTCCCACAGCTGGACTGATGCTCTTCTTCACCCAGCAGAGGCTGGGAGATGTTTTTTGGGGTGCCCAACAACCCGGGATGAGCCGGGCTCGGGGAGCATCGCTGAGCCCCTTCCCCTTGCCTGCTCTCGGCTCTGCTTTGGGCACCTTTAAGCCTTTTAGACAGCACATAAATAAAAATCACCGCTCGGGACGGTGTCAGCAGCATCCCGGGAGCTCCGGAGCGGGCCGGGCACATCCCTCGGGCAGGATGCGGCGGTGGGCGCTGCTCGGGGCCGTGCCGGCCGGCGCCTCGCCAGGCGGGGCTGTGGCCGAGCTATTGTTTTCCCTTCCTGCTTGTTTTTCCGGAGAACCCTCTCGTCATTAAATAAAAACACCCGTCGGAGGAGCGAGCAGACCCCACCCCCAGCGCGGTCCCGTGCCGAGAGCACCCACGGAGAGCTCCCCGGGGAGGGAGGGGACGGCAGAGCGGCCAAGGTAGGCGGCAGGAGAGGGACAGGAGCTTTGGGATGTGGTTTATCCCTCTGCCACTGTGCTCCGGGAATGGGTGCTCGGGCAATGGGGTGTGCTCAGTCCAGGCGGCGCTGCTCGTTCTGGGCCAGTGTAGCTTAATTTCTGGAGCTGTGGGAAAACACGTATTTTTTTAAAAAGTCTTCTAAGGGCCTCAAAACTAGGGAGAAAAGGCTGAAGGTTTCATGCAAGGGTCTGGTGACAGGAGAGGGACAGGAGCTTTGAGATGTACTCGGTCCAGGCAGCGCTGCTCGTTCTGAGCTGGTGTATCCTGGTTTGGGGAGCTGTGGGAAAACACAGCTATAATAATGATTTTGAAATACAAATACATTTTGAAATACAAATAATTTTGAAAAACATCTTCTAATGGCCTCAAAACTAGGGAGAAAAGGCTGAAGGTTTCATGCAAGGGTCCGGTGACAGGAGAGGGACAGGAGCTTTGAGATGTGTGGTTTATTCTTCTGCCGCCGTGCCCCAGGAATGGGTGGTTGGGAATTGGGATGTGCACGGTCCAGGCAGAGCTGCTCGCGTTCTGGGCTGGTGTATCCTGGTTTGGGGAGCTTTGGGAAAACACATAATTTCGAAAAAAAAATCTTCTAATGGCATCAAAACTAGGGAGAGAAGGCTGAAGGTTTCATGCCAGGGTCTGGAAGGCAGAGGCCAGGTTGTAGGAGGCCAGGGATTGAAACCGAAAGCGCGAGTGTTTGGGGTTTGTAACGATGCCCCTTTGTGTCATCTGAGATTTTTACAGATTTTTAATCTGTAAAAACGGGGGGTTAATGTTATTTCTTACTTCAGCAAAAGTCAAGTTTTGACATTAAATAGTTCCAGCCCATTCTTTTGTCCTGAAGTGCAGCAATGTCCAAATTGAGAAGAGGGCATGGGGGACTTTTTTTTTTTTTTTTGAGGAGCAAGTGCTGACATTGTATTTAGCTCCTTATAAAAGCACTTTTCTTTAATGCAATTTAATACTGAAGGTCAACTATGAATGCTTTGGTGGTTGGAAATGATACAGAAAAGCAGATTGCTTTTTTTTTTATTATTTTTTTTTTTTGTACATCCTGAGGGTGAAAAATTTAAAGAAATGCCCAAATTTTGTGCTGAATGGAAAGTGGTTCACAGGCAGCTGGTCTTGTCACCACTTGAATGTGAATTTTTTGCCCTAAGACCCCTTGTCCGTGTGCTTATGTGGGAAAGAATTACTCATGGTCCTCGATGCTGTGGTGTTGAGGGCGCTAGAAATGAACAAATAATTAATTAAATAAAGAAGAGGCTGGTGAAGGTCAGAGATGATCTTCTTGGGGAACTGAGGATTTGGGTATTTAAATATATCCAGAGTGGCCCAGCCTTCTGGTGCTTTGGGGAGGTTTAGAGCTGCAGGAACATTTAGGGATCTCATTCTCAATAGCTGCTGAGAGAAAGTGCTTTTGTCATAGTGCATTGATTTAAATCCAGCAGCAAACACCTTTCAGGGCAGGTGTTGGTGGGGCTGTTTAGGCAAACTGAGGCACCTGCTGGGGTGCAGGTTGGGATTTTTGGTGGTTTGACTGGAGGGATGCTTCCCTGCCCCAGTGAACACCAGCATCTCCTTCCACCATCATTCCTCACTCATCCTTTCCTTCCATCCCCTGCCTTCGGGGCTCCACCACCCCCCATCCCTCACCCCGAGCATCCTCCCCATCCTCTGGCCGTCCTCTTGCCCCAGAGGCTGTTTTGGGACGGGACTTTGGCAGCACCACGTGAAAACTCTCTTAAAATAGAGCTGGAGGGCAGTGTCAGGGCGGGGAGGGCTGGCTGGAGGGGTGAGGGACTCACGGCCACGCTGCTTTCTAATAATTTTAAGGGGTGTTTTTCTGCACTGATGGTGCCAGAACCTTGCTTCGAGGTTGGCAGTGTGTGGTGGGGCCGGTTTGAGGGTTCACCCTGGTTTAGTGCTGTCCAGGTGTGTAGGGGATGGAGATGGGATGGGCAGAGCCAGAGGGGCAGAGTGGTGAAAAAAAGCAAAACTCGTGATTCTTTTCCTTTATTTTTTTTTTCTTTAATATGTATTTTAATATAAGAAATATTAAAAGGGCTCTATATTTCAAATATTTGCGTTTTCCCAGAGGAAGAGCCCCGGATTTAACCCTGCCATTAATCCCCATTAGCCAGGCTGCTCCGCGCCGCTGGAGCCGCAGGGGCGGCAGCTGCCGGAGGGGCATTTTGGGGCAAGCCGGGCTCTTTTTGGGGATCTCACCCCGGCAGGCGCCTCTCGTCTCGGCCGGGGCTCTGGCTGCGGGGCAAGCTCACGAAAAGCATCTGAGAGCAATAAAGAGCAAAAGGCTCCCGCTGACAAGCCCGGGCTGAAGTCACCGGCGGGACGCGGCCAAGACACGCATTGTCCTCGCCGCTGCTGGGACTGATTAGAGCCGCCTGGCAAGGAGCGCCGCTGGGTGAGGGATCAGCCCCCTCTGCCAAAAATCCTCCATCCACAGGGCAAAAAAAAGAGCAGCCTTTTGTTTTCCAGGCTGGGCAATGCCCCCCCACAAACCCATTATTCTCTATTTTGCACCCATTCCTTTGCCGCTGTACCCCAAGCTTCCGGTATCCTAAATGAGATGGATCCCCGGAGATAAAAACTGAATTTAGGTTATTTTTTTCAACCTGGCAAACAGCAAGCTGCTCTGCTGAATTCCTGCTGTCTCTTCAGTTTTTTTGATTTTTATTATATCCTTAATTATTTTCTACATGTCTTGGAGGGGGGAGGGCTGCACCATCCAAGATCTCATCAAAATGTTCTTGGCAGTCACGAGAGGCTCGGGAAATGGTGAAGGTGGATGGATGTTCCAGCTGGGATGGATTCTGTAGCAAGTACATATATAAGGAATGTTCATGTATTTATATATTTATCTATTTTTTATGTATGTAGTTTACCTATATATAAGCATGAGTGTATACAATATTGAAAATATTAAATATATATATAAGAATTATAAAAAATATACAAAAATATGTAAACACCCAACCCTTTTCCTACCTCTTTGCCCTGCTCCTGGCTGCAGAGCCAAGAATTTGGAGCAGAACTGGTTTTTCCATGTTTTCCCTGGGTGCCAGCACTTGCTGGGATTCTCCAGGGCTATCAGGACCATGCAAAACTTGAGAACCCTATTGGTTGAACAAGTTGCTTGTGGAGCAAAAATCCAATGAAAATGAAAAAATTTGGCAGAGAGGGGAAAGAATTTTTTTGCTTGTTGGGAAAACAGAGAAGAAAACACCCTTTTTTATTATTTAAACATTTTTGTCTGTGTGTCCTTTTGCCTTTGGCTCACCAGAAAAAAAAAAAAAAAAAAAAAAAAAGAAGACAAACAGAACATGTCTTGCTGGAATTTGTGTGTTGATCAAGAGCTTCCATTTGTTCCAGAAAAAATGGGAGTTGAAAATCTCTTTTTGGAGCAGGAGGTGCCGGATAAACCTGGCAGGTTGAACCCTCCCTCTCTGCCACTGTTCTGCACCATGTCCTTGGTCACATCCTACAGAGGTCAGGAAAAAGGGTGTTATGGGGTCTGGGTGTGTTCCACCTTCTTTTAATGCAGGACACTGGATTTAGGGTGTGGGATATCCCTTGGATTTGGGATGGAGCAGGCAGACTCATCCTGGGGCTCAGGTGTGACCAGGAGAGGGGATGAACCCCAGGGATGGTCTGGACCTTGTGAAATACGTGGGAGTTGGATTAAATACCCAGAAAACTCAGCCTGGGGAGGGTTGGCAGGGCAGCATTTCCCAGCCTGGGGGTGCTGCTCCCTCATTTGAATTTTTCCAGGTAGTGCCTTTCCCCAGGCAATGGAAAATGAGCATTAAGAAGTGCATAAATCATGCCAATGGATCCAGCTGTGAGTGAGCTGCTGTCGTGAGCGAGAGCATGCAGCGTAATTCAGAAATATCAGAGGATATTGGGCTTTGTGTTATTGTCTGCAGAAGCAGGGAGCTATAAAATCCTCATTTCCTTTTATTTAGGGGGTTGCATCTCAGCAGGTGCCTTAAATTGGCTTCCTGATTGGAGCAAATACCCATCTGGATCTCCATGTGGTTCAAGAGGTCAGGGCATCCCCTGTCCTGTGTGACATCTCTGAATGAGTGTGGACACCTGAGCCTGTCTTTGGATCTTCTGGGTGGCTGTGGTGCTTCCTACACACCTTGAAGGGATATCAGTGGGTGCTGGTGTGGCCCTGACCTGCCCTGTCACTGGGGCTTCTCCTCCTTGGTTGAGTCTTCTGGACTCAAGCAGGTGATGGAGCTTCTTGGTTGGTGTCTTCAAGCTGGGCCTGGTGGTGGAGTTTCTTGGTGTCCCAAAACTGGGGCTGGTAGTGAAGCATTTTGGTTGACGTGTCCAAGCTGGGGTTGGTGATGGAGTTTCTTGGCTGATAATCTCCAAACTCTGGGGTAGGTGATGGAATGTTTTGGCTGCTATCTCCAGACTGGGGTTGGTGATGGAGTTTCTTGGCTGATACCTCCAAACTGGGGTTGGTGATGCAGTTTCTTGGCTGGTATCTCCAAACTGAGGTTAGTAATTAAATGTTTTGGTTGGTATCTCCAAGCTGGGGTTGGTGATGGAGTTTCTTGGCTGATAATCTCCAAACTCTGGGGTAGGTGATGGAATTTTTTGGCTGCTATCTCCAGACTGGGGTTGGTGATGGAGTTTCTTGGCTGATATCTCCGTACTGGGGTTGGTGATGGAGTGTTTTGGTTGGTATCTCTAAACTGAGGTTAGTAATGGAATGTTTTTGTTGCTATCTCCAAACTGGGGTCGGTGATGGAGTGTTTTGGTTGGTATCTCCAAACTGGGGTCGGTGATGGAGTGTTTTGGTTGGTGATGGAGTGTTTTAGTTAATATCTTCATACTGAGGTTAGTGATGGAGTGTTTTGGTTGGTATCTCCAAACTGGGGTTGGTGATGGAGTGTTTTGGTTGGTGATGGAGTGTTTTAGTTAATATCTTCATACTGAGGTTAGTGATGGAGTGTTTTGGTTGGTATCTCCAAACTGGGGCTGGTGGTAGAACTTCATGGTTAGTATCTCCAAGCTGGGGTACGGGACAGAATGTTTTGGTTGGGACCTCCAAGCTAGGGCTGGCAGTAGAACTTCTCAGGTGACATCTCTGACTTGGGTGTGCATGGACAGGGACGGATGGCATGGCCAGAAGGGCATTTTTGGGGGTAAAAAGAGCCCTGAATGATTTTATTTCTTTCCTCCCCACAGCTGATAGTCGAAAAAACGACTGACTACCCTTCGGCTGAGTACTCCCTGGTGGAGGATGTAGCCCTCCACTTCACGTGTTTGATGGACAGACTGAACGAGCAGCGCCTCTTTCAGCCGGACCTGTGCGACGTGGACATCGTGCTGGTGCAGCACAAGAGCATCTTCCCGGCGCACAAAGGGGTCCTGGCAGCCTACAGCCAGTTCTTCCACTCCCTCTTCACCCAGAACAAGCAGCTGCAGCGCGTGGAGCTCTCTCTGGAGGCCCTCACCTCGCAGGGCCTCCAGCAGATCCTCAACTTCATCTACACCTCCAAGCTGCTCGTCAACTCCTGCAATGTGCAGGACGTGCTGAACGCGGCCGCCGTGCTGCAGATGAACAACATCGCGTCCTCCTGCCAGGACCTGCTGGACACGCGCTCGCTCAGCCTGGCCACCGACATGGCCCTGCCCGCCGAGGGCTGCGCCGGACCCCCGCCCTACTACTGCGAGATCAAGCAGGAGGTGGACGCCCCCCACCCCAAAATCTACGCCCGGGAGGGCAACGACCCCTTCTCGGTGCGGGTGGAGGACGGGACGGGCAGCGGGACGCTCCCCCCCGGCCCGGCCAAGCAGTACTACAAGGAGGAGAAGGATGGAGGTCCTGGTGCTGTCTGTAAGATGGAGGGTGAGGAGTCTGAGGAGGACCTGGACAGCCAGGGCTCCTACAACAGGGAGCAGATCATCGTGGAGGTGAACCTCAACAACCAGACACTCAATGTCTCCAAGGGCATGGAGGGGAAGGCGGCCGCCAGCGAGGCGGCCGTGATGGGACGGCCGGAAGGGGATGGGCGCGACACGGAGGAGGACGGGGAGGAGGAGAATGAGGAAGGGGAGGAGGAGGAGGAAGAGGAGGAGGATGCGGAGGTGGGGGAGGAGGAGGAGGAGGAGCGCAGCGAGGAGGAAGATCTGGAGGAGACGACGGAAGAAGAGGATGATGACGATGAAGATGCCTCAGAAATGAAAAGGGAAAAGAGCGGGCAGCCCCGCAGGGGCAGCCGGGCGTCCAAAGCCACTAAACCTGCCATGGCAACCAGGTCCCAGGAGATGGCCAAGGTGGAAGAGGAGGAGGAGGAGGAAGAAGAAGGCCAGAGGGGGAGGAAGAGAAAGAAAGAACAAGATGGCTTGGGCCAGAAGGTGAAGCTGGAGGAGAAGCAGCATTATCCGTGCAAGAAGTGTCCGCGGATCTTCAACAACCGCTGGTACCTGGAGAAGCACATGAACGTCACGCACAGCCGGATGCAGATCTGCGACAAGTGCGGGAAGCGCTTCCTGCTGGAGAGCGAGCTCCTGCTGCACCACCAGACCGACTGTGAGAAGAACATCCAGGTGAGCAGGGATCCATCCAGGGCGTGGATCCCACCAGGGTGAACGTCCCACCAAGGGGAAATGCCTTACACTAAGGTGGAGTGTCCCACTAGAGATGGATGTCCCACCAAGGAGGGAATGCTCCCACCAAAGTGGGTGGATGTGCCATCAAAGTGGGGACATCCCACCAAAGGAGGAGCACCCCACCACTGTGGGACATCCCAGTGAGGAAAGAGCATCCCAAACACCGTGGAGGTCATCCCAACCAGCTACACCATGGGATGGACTTGTGCTCAGATAATACTGGTGTTGCAGTTGGCACATGTGTGGTTTTGGTTGTTAATTTGAGATTTTGAGAATTTGAGATATGAGATTTTTCTTCTATATGCAAAACCAGCACAGCATGGCAGCTGGGAGGGAACCTTCCTTCACCCATGACTTGTATTCAGACTCAGGATATCCCACAGTGGCCTGGAATCAGAGGATTTGTGCCACAGGGCTGTGGCCTCCCCTTGACTGCCTGGGTGGAAACATGGAGTTAATTTTTAAGGAGTAATTTTTCTTTTGAGTTTATTCAGTTAATCTGGATAAAACACTGCGAGCCCTTGATGGAGACACACTCCAGCATTCCCACCCAGGCTGAACCCATTTTAGCTTCATTTGAAGATTTGCTGACAGGAGTTAAAATGGTTTTAATCTGCCTTTTGTGCTTTTTTTGTGTGCATTAGCAAATTTCTGAGTGCATTTGACATCCGTGCATGGCTCGGGCTTGGTGTGGCCTTCCCCTGTGCTAATGAGATCCTGTGTAACAAATTGACTTTTTTAAATCAGTGCAGTTTTGGGGGGATAGGGAGGCACCCAATCAGAGCAGCAAACACGTGTGTTCCTGAAGATCCCTCCAAATTCCCATCTCCTAATCCCTGATGAGCTGTTTTACAGGATGCTGCTGCTAATAATTGCAAATATTATATAGTATACAATTATTATATTAATATACAAATATTATATATTAAAATTTTTGGAGAGCTTCTCCCATCACTCTTCCCACCAATGACCAGATTTTGGATGATCTCGCAGCTCTCCTTGATGGAGGTAACACAACCCAAGTGCTGCTGGAGCCCTTCACTGATGGCATCCCAAATAAAACAGGGAATGAGGCAGATCTTGGCAAGCAGGGAACATAGAAGCAGGAACGGTCTTGGCTCATAGGTGAAGCAGTCACGGACCCTTTGGTGCATCTTCCTGACAGATTCACAGCTCTGAAGTTGCTTTTTTTGGATGCTTTTTCCCAGAATGGATGAGTGTAGCTCCAATACCTGCATGGTGGTGGCTATTTCAGGGCCTAACAAAAAAAAAGTTAAAAAGGAATTTTACCAGAATGTTTATTCAGCTTCATCTGCTTTCCAGCTGGATAACATGGGGCTGTCACCTCATTGCTTGTTTTTTGTTTTGCCCTCTCCTTTTTATTCCTTTTCTAAATGACTTTGGAATAGAATGAACCAGAACTGCCTGTGTAGTGACCTCCTTCTGCACAAAAAGGGATCATTGTCTCCCACTTAATTAAGCATTTTTAATTTTACAAATAGCCAAATCCACTCCATTTGCTCTGATAATATTTAATAACTTTATCAACATCCCATGGAATTATGTCTGGGTGGAAAAGGAATTTTTTCAGCACTCTGCCTATAATAGTTTTTATTTCTTGTGTTTTAATCAGATCTATGGAGGGACTGTCTACCTTTTCTCAATTTGATCTGCTGCTTTTCTTCCCTGTTTTGTCCCCAAATTTCATCCATACAGCTTTAGGATTTAAGAACCATCCTGCTCCTTGTGTTCATGCCCCATCTCCATAATGTGCATCCTACCTCCACCACCTGAAAAGTGATTCATCCTTTGCTTTATTGAGTTGTCCCTCAAACTCTTTTTATTGCCAGCTTCAGTATGGTTTTCCTTTTAACCTGCAAGAATTTATATCCTCATTTTTTCCCCTCATTTGGACATTACTTCCATATTTTTTGAGTGATGATTTTCAGCAGTAAGTGAGGACACAGAGCTCAGAGCTCCAGAGTGTTTGGTCCCAGCCCTGGGGGTTTTTCTACCTCTGCTGCTTTTCCTGTGCCTTTCATTTTGAAATTCCCCTGCCTCTTTCATTTTAAGTGGAGAAAATGGATATTGATGTGTCTTTGATATCAGGCTCTAGTCCTGAATTTGCCCTGAAATATCCCTTAAGATAGAGATAAAGCTGTTCTGATCCATGGAAATACATACTTGGGAACAGTAGGACTTGGAGGACTGCTCATGTTGACATTTGAGCGTGGCAAGATGAAGATGAGGAGGCTTGGGAATGGCTCTGTGACCCAAATTTTCCTTTTGGGGCACCTAAATATAAATATATATGGAAAAATACAGCGACTTCACAGCATAATGGTGTGTTTTCAATGGTATCACTACAAAATTTGTTTGAAGCCCATCAAGGAGCCTCTGTTCCTCTGGGAAGGAGGAGAAGTGGAGGAATCCTTCCCCAGGTTTACTGGTACAATTCAGCCACGTTATTGCAAGATGCCTTCAAGGCAGGAATTATTTTCTCAACAAATCTGTTCAAGGCATGAATTATTTTCTCAACAAATCTGCAAGGCGAGAAGGGATGGTTTTATCCCTGTTGACCAAGAGGAATGTGAGCCATGGAGAGGTGAAGGCGAAGGAGCTGATCCTTGGCTCCTGGCGTGGTTTCCTTGGTGAATATCTCGCTCCTGTATTTTCCTGAGCACTGAACTGGTCTCACAGGCCTCCAAGAGGTTTCACACAGAAGCTGGAGCTTTTCCTGGGAATTTCCAGAGGAATATTGAACTTGTTGGAGCTGAAGTGATTCTCTACCTTAACTTTTTGGGGAAGACTTTGCATGTCACATCGTTCTCCTTGTGCTGATGGACTGGTGGTTTGGGTCCAGTTTGGTCCTTTTGGATATCATGGAGTCACAGATCTGCTTTGAAAACTAATTTGGTGGTGAAGTGTCCATTATATCTGCTGAAGACTGAAGTTGTACTGCCCTGGATAGGGATTCTCCTTCTTTTCATATTTTTTGCAAATTTCCAATGCACAGAGGGTTGGGATTATCTTATGTAATATCTTCATTTAGGAATAAAATTCCCAGCTGGGAATAGGGCATGAGCTGTTGTTTATCCAAATCCTGATGCAGCCATTGATGAAGATTCCACATCCTACCCTGGAAGGTCATTGCCCCTTGCTCATTTTCATAGAAATATGAAATTTGGAGGTTTTGAAGTGACAAGGTCAACATCAGACTTGCTGTTAGTTGTGATTTTTTATATCAGCTGTAGCTTTCACTGTGATGTTCCCTTTCCATGGACGAAGCTGCTTCCCTGACTGTCTCCTGTGTTCTTGCAGTGTGTGACGTGTGGGAAGGGGTTCAAGAAGCTCTGGTCTCTCCATGAGCACAACAAGATTGTCCATGGCTATGCAGAGAAGAAATTCTCCTGCGAGATCTGCGAGAAGAAGTTCTACACCATGGCCCACGTGCGCAAACACATGGTTGGTGAGTGTGGGAGGCACCACGGGGAGATCTTGCTGGGGGTGTTGGCCCATCAATTTGGCAATGAAAGGTGTTTTCTGTTGCTGTCATGTGTGTTTACTCTTGGGTGAGCTTTCTCACATCCTCATCTTCAAATTTGGTGTGATACTCAATGCTGAATCAATGTCTGCTCAATGCTGAACCAATGTCTGCTCAGTGCTGGGTTTGGACGTCGTGCTGGGGAATCCCATTTATTTTATTGATCAGAAGGGATCAGAGGAAGGTTTGAAGTGTAAAAGGATCAGACCACATCAGTGCTGGGCTTTGAAAAGCAAATTGCATGTGACAACAGTGGTTGGCTCCCTAGGCCTTGGAGCCACCAAAGACATCCAAAAGAACGGGGGTTTGGAAGGGAAATGCTTGAAACGTCGCTGCCATATATCTTCCAGAGGTGCTTTGGGTTTGCTGGGGTTGGGTCCTGGGAGCCAGAGCTGGGGTGTGGGGAGGTGGATGGTGGAGGTGTGTGGAGGCTGCTGACCCGCCCCTGTCCCCACCAGCACACACCAAGGACATGCCCTTCACCTGTGAGACCTGCGGGAAGTCCTTCAAGCGCAGCATGTCCCTCAAGGTCCACTCGCTCCAGCACTCCGGGGAAAAGCCTTTCAAATGTGAGGTAAGGCAGAAACACTGATCTGAGGAGAGACCTTCCACTGTGCTGTGTGACAGTGCAGCTGTAGGGCTGATCCCACGCTTTTCCAAACTTTGCATCACCTCCTGGTTTGAGAGTCCACCCACTTTATGATGAAACTTGCCCAATGCCAGGATCTATCCCCAATAGATTGCCTGGACTTTGCACCCACCCAGCCTGCAAACCTGGCTGGGTATGTCCCAAAAAACCTGTTTGGGGGGGAAAAAACAAGATTTCCTTGCTGCTGGTGATTTGAGGGGAATGTGGGGATACTTTGGATGCTCATCAAGAACTCCTCACCCTGCAGAACTGCAACGAGCGCTTCCAGTACAAGTACCAGCTGCGCTCCCACATGAGCATCCACATCGGCCACAAGCAGTTCATGTGCCAGTGGTGTGGCAAGGACTTCAACATGAAGCAGTACTTTGATGAGCACATGAAGACGCACACGGGTGAGACCCGCCCCTTGCCTGGTCCCAGATCCCTGCAGGCAGGCTCTCCCTGGAAGGAGTGATGGGATGGGGGTGACATCTTAGGGTGGGTGGCAGGATGGGGTTTTGGGAAGGTCAGCTCGTTCAACAAGACTTTTGGAAGGGCTTACAATGGTTCATGATCTCTGAGCTGGACACACAGGAGAAATACCAACAAGGTCTACTCAAGAAGTCAGAACAGCTCAAAGCTTTGCTGGCAAACTTGAGAAAAGCCAGGGAGCTTTGGCAAAAGATTTAGTACAGCATTCAGCCAACATAAAACACGTCTCACTAAACTTATAATTTCAGCATTAAACTTGGCCCATTCAACTTAGCAAACCTTAAACATGTTCAATGTTGAGGTACTCAAAATATTTCCAGGAGAGGGAATTGGAAGAAAGAGAGAAAGACAGAAAAGATATAGAAAAGCACATATGGGTAGCACAGGCTACCAACTCCTGGGTTCAGACAGAACTTCCAAGAAAAAGGTAGGGTCTAGATGAATGTGATGGCTGGTGTTTGGCTTTAAATACCCCTTGGTCCTCAAGGGGTATTTGGTCCTCCCCTTTCTCCCACATGGGACTTTGGGTCATTTGGCCCTCAGGAGGTGGATTAGGGGAGAATGGAGCATTGCCTCCCTGTGTGCCGTGACTGACAGACACTGCCAGGCTGGGATACAGCTCCTAGGGCTGGGATGTGGGGCCGTTCACTGCCTCACCAGGGCAAGGCCACATGCATGCACCCCAAAATACCTCGAGACATCAAATCTCCCCAGTCTCTGACACCCAAGCTAACCAGCAGCTCCTGTCCCTCTGCTCCCACCCTCAGGGGAGAAGCCCTACATCTGTGAGATCTGTGGGAAGAGCTTCACCAGCCGCCCCAACATGAAGCGGCACCGCCGGACCCACACCGGGGAGAAGCCGTACCCGTGCGACGTCTGCGGCCAGCGCTTCCGCTTCTCCAACATGCTCAAGGCCCACAAGGAGAAATGTTTCCGCGTCACCAACCCCCTGGCTTCGGACACGGCCGTCCCCCAGCCCGCCACCAGCCCGGCTCCGCTGCCCCCCGGCCCTGGCGTCTCCCCGCTGCCCCTGCCGCTGCTCCATCCTCTGCCACAGACCCTCCCTCCTCCTCCTCACCTACCGCCACCCCCTCCCCTGTTTCCCGCGGGGAGGATAAATTCCAACAACAATTAGGTGCCCTCCCCTCACCCCCCCGGCCATGCGCCTGCACGGACTGCTCTGCCCTTCGGGAACGCCTTTCCCCCGGGGAGCCGAGGCTTTGCTTGCTCTCTACCCCCCCTTCCTCCTCGTTTTGGGGTTGTTTTGGGTTTTTATTCCTTTTTCTCACCCGTCATTCTCTGCAGAGAGGGGGAGCACGAGGAAGCATCTCCCTGAGGAACGTGGGTGTTGGGGGGATCCGCCGTCCGTCTGTAAGGGTGTAGGTAAAAGGTGTCACTCTCAGTTTCATCTTCCCACACGCTGGCATCACCTTCCTGCTGGGATGCTGGTGAGGCTGGGAGGAGCAGGATATCCGGGCTTGAGCTTGCTGGCCGGTGCATCAATATTTCAAAGCTGAATTCTAGTTAGTGGTGCTTGAATCCCTGTACTGTAAAGCTGGTCTTTCAAGTCAGGCTCTTCACCCATGGGGTTGGAAGGTGGGCACCCCAGGGGAGCCCCCCACTGCCAGCCCCAGTGGCCTGTGGCGAGTGAGCAGGTGTCCCCATTGGAAAGCCATGAGCATGCCCTTGTTAGCAGCCCACAACACGTCTTCCTTCCCTACAGCAGGTTTTCCTCCTCCACAGGCAAAAGCACAAACACCCACCTTGCATCTCGGGGCATCTGCAACTCACTGTCGGTTCAGTTCCGGGGTGCCCTAAGGGAGCTGGGTTCTGGTGTGCCCTTCCTGCTAATCCCAGCAGGAGCTGGGCTCCTGGGGATGCTCTGGAGCTGGGGAGCTGTTCCTGGGAGAGCTCAGGTACCTTTGGGACCGGCAGGAGGGGAGCCTGGGACAGAGGAGCAGGGCGCTTCTGTTTCTCGGCAGAATCGGCCCAGAATAGTGCCTTAACAATCTGAACAAACCCCTGAGGGATGGGTGAGCTCCAGGTTGGTCCCCCTGCAAGGTTCAGAGCTGAAGCAGGACCATGTTCAGCCTGGGGATGATGATGTCCCAGTCTCCAGTTTGTTGCCTGCTTTGCTCTCCCAAGCTTCACTTCTCCTTGTGGTGCTGGCATCCATTGCCCTGTCCTGGTTTGGGGGGACCAGAGGGGACCAGTGAGGGTTGTGCTTGTTTTTGGTGATGCCCTGTGGTGTTGCTTAGTGCTTATTGAAGATGTTGAAGTCAAGCTGGTCTTTGGTTTCACTTACAAATAATATGGCTGGCTTCGTGCTGAGGAGGAGGAGAAGAGGAAGGCTTTGCTGTCACCTTTTTGTTGGGCATTGAGGTCCCAGCAGGGTCTCTCACTGCTGTGCTCTGCCCCAGGGTGCCATGCATTGTCCTGACCATGGCTGTGCAGTCCCTGCTGGGGGAAGTGAGCACCCAGCATGGGCAGAGAAAGGCTGGGAAGAGGTGGGGGCTGTTCCAGCTGATCCTGTGCTTCTAAAGCTGGTGTGGGGCAGGTCATGGAGGAGGTGGTGGAAGCGCTGTTGGTAAGTAAGAAGGAAAGAGGTCACTGAGTGGGCTGCAGGAGCCTTTTCTCATATGCAGCTTGTGCTGGGTGACAGCAGAGTGCTGGGGACAGGGAGCCACACCTGGCTCTGTGAAAAGCCTTGGTGCTTTGTGTCCTGGACCAAATCAGCAAAGCACTTGGGTGGCATTGGGACTGTATCTGCAGAGATGGGAGGATCCAGACCCATGCTCAGGGGCTTTGCTGACTGGGGACATGCAGGAGCCTGATGGGGACAGGACCAGGGAGCATCTGCTGTTGTCCTGAGTGCTCTTTGAGGTGTCTGGTGTCACCTCCTGCTGAGTGCTGCTCCAGTGGTGTCCAGCAGCTTGGGAAAGCTGACTGATGTTAGCATTTTGGAGCCACAAAGTCCTTTTCTTCTTTGTGTTGGTTGGGATCCTGTGGATCCCCAGCATGGCTCTCAGTACCAGTGAGCAAGCCCCCATCTCCGTCTGCTCTGAGCACGAGGAGGTGGCTATGGCAGAGCTGCCTCACCTCACTGACCTCAGGTGGGTTCCAAAGGCTTCTCTGCTGCCTCCCTCCATGACCCTGGGGCTCGTTGGGATTGTGCAAAGCCTCAAACACACCTGAGGGATGAGGGCTCTTGGGGCCATTGGCTGTAGGAAGGGCCCATGACCCATACTGGAAGATGTTTGCTTTAGAGAAGCATTCAGTGAAACCCATGGAGGTGCTGGAGTGGTCAATGCTGTCGCCTCCTCTGCTGCCTCCCAGATCCCATCCCCTTGGGCTTCCTTTTGCTTCTTTCCCCTCATGTTCAGCCTTGAGACAGGATGGGAGCGCTGTGCCCTGAGAAGGGCTCATTTTATGATCTTTTGTGATGGAGCCCATCAGCTGATAGGCTTCCCCCCACGTAAACACCCATGCCAACATTGTGCTCCCTTATTCCACTCACCTGGAGGTGGCTTTCCCTGTTCCTGTCCCAGTTCATCCTCTCCCAGTGAGGACCTGCCCCCTTGGACATCTCTGTGAGATGAGAGCCCTTCCTTGAGGCTGGAAGCCCAGCAGAAAGCCCAGTGACTGATCCCAGCCACGTCCGATCCCCTTCGAGAGCCTGCTCCTAGAGCCACTTGGAGACGTCGAGATGTGACCATGCACACAGCACTTTGGAGAACCAGATCCCTGCTGCTCCCTCCCTTCTCCAAGGCCTGGGTAGTTCCCAGGAGTCCCACAAGGCCTCCAAGCCCTTTTGTCTACACCCTGACTCAGCCCCAGTGTGTCTCCATGTCTGGTTTTCATTTGTGTACTAAGAGCTCAGACGAGTCGCTCCCGCAGTGCCTCGTCCATCCCGGACCCATCCCGGCCCGCGCTGTTGTACCCTTGGGGTTAGACAGTGCAGCAGGCAGGAGAGTTGGGTCCGTTGTTTTCAAGCTTTTTATGTTTTACTTTAATTTTTTTTTTTAATTCTTTTTTTTTTTTAACTCTTGCACCTTAATCTCTCACATCCCTTCTTTGACAGACCGCGAGGGTGGAGAGGGGCTCGATTTCCATTACGCGGTTCCTGAATTCGCAACGTTCAGCTGACAGCTCTTCCCACACACTCAAACCCCAGACCCGCCTGGGTCGGAATCTTTTTTTTTCCACCCTTCATTTGAACTTTGGGGAGGGAGGGAATCATGTTGGGGAGGGTCACTTTTGGTTTATATATCCCAGGAGCCTGGTAGCACAGACCAGTTCGCCTCACGTATCCATGAGGCACGGCTGGCCCTTCGGACCACAGCCATAACCCTGGCGCAGTGGGAAGGCGATGGACGGATGGACAGATGGGTGGGAATGGCTGTGACAGTGCAATAGAGACGAGCATCCGCTGCTAGACAACTCCTCTGAGGTGACTCTTGGTTTGCCTGAAGTCAGGAGGGAAGGACAGACGGACAGACGCCCTTTGTTCACACGGACGGCCAGAGCTTCCCCACGCGCAGCCCTGCCTAGAGACACGGAACCATGACGGGAGTTGGGTTGGACTTACAAAGGAAGAAAATAATAAATTTTAAAAAAAGGATAAAAAAAATAGGAATAAGAACAACCTCTGTAGCATGGAACTTGAAGGAAATGAATGAAACCCCCAAGCACTTGCCTCAAAACTAGTTTCTCATGCCTGGTGTTTGGCTCTGAATTATTTTACGGCATTCAGTATCAGTTGCCCAAACATGCCAAGTTAAGAGTGTATTGGTGGCTCTACAAGTGTGAACAAACTAAACGAAGCACTTTATTCTGTATAGATTAAGGGAAGGCGGGGAGGGAAGGGGAAGCTTGGATGCTTTTCGGAAGCGTCTTAAGTAATGTTCTAGGAAATGTATTATTATTATTATTACCTTTTTTTTTTTTATGACCATGTGTAATCAATATATGTTTATCTTTAACTCCAAGTACAGCAGTTACTCTCTTTGGGATGGTGTGAGGAGGGGGAGGCTGAGATGGTTGGATCCATCCCCGTGGGGCCAACTGAGGCAAGTCAATGTCTACCGCAGGAACGGGCGAGTCTTGCTTCGATGGTCCCAATGTCCAGGAGGTCCCAAGAGGTTCATCAAAGCCACCTCCCAGGGCACAGCTCCCAGTCAGAGATCCCCATCCCGAGCCGTCTTCTGCCTGGGGGTGCTGGGGCTGCTCCCTGTGCTGCCCACGAGTGCAACAAGTCACGGTAGGGAGGCTGGCTGGAGTTGTCCCTCGGGGCCAGGTCCTTGGCCATGCTTTGAAATCTGCTTTTGGCCTCTCACCAAGGCACGCTGGGGCTCACTGAGCTCTGAAGTTGGTGAGAGGTCAGAACTGGGCCTTTCCACTGCGTTCTCCCAGTCTGGAAGTGTTACGACTGTTACCAAAGAGGTTGCAAGTGGAAGGACTGAATCAATAAACGATTTGTCTTTTATAAAAGAAAACCGAAAGCTCCACCACTTTCTTTTGTTACCTTAATTTTGCTTCATCTTTTTCTTCCACTCTCCTGGTTTTTTTTCTTTTCATTTAAAAGGGTTTTTTTTAAGGCAACTGTGTGAGCAGTCAGAGATGGGGAGGATGAGGAATCCTGTGGAATGTTGATTGCTGCCACTGCTTCACATGCACAGGCTCTGTGTTGGGTTTGGTGGGAGATGTGTGAATGTGTGTGAGACTGTTGTGGGGCCAACAAAAAAAGAGCTTTTCAGGGAAGGGTGATGAGTGGATAGAAGAAGGAATTCAGTGCTTACAGCCCCAGGGTAAGGACTGAGCACCTAATCCTACTGGCTCCATCAGGTTGGTGTGAACTCTTAGGCAGGGGCTCTCTGATCTCTGTTGGCAGAGGAGAAACCAAGGAGCTCATCCAAAAGCACCCAATGCCTTTATTAATTTAAAATGGAGCAGAAGGAGCCTCACCCACAATATCAGCGTGGATATTTGGGATATATTGGGAAGATAATGGGAGAAGAGATGGTTTTCCCTCACCCTTTGGATGCAGTCTTTGCCACTGTCATTGTCTGTAGGGGGACCTGTGCCACTGAAGCTGTTGCATCTGAGCCAGGACAACACCAGGCAGCAGGGAAGAGTGATGTCTCTCTGGTGGCATTTCTTATCTGTCATGGCCTTTAAGCTGACACAGCCTCTTGGAGATGTGGAGGAACATCCCCAGGCCACACCTTCACTTGGTGATGTCCAGCTTTGCCTCCTTCCTCGGACCAGCATGTGCTGAGATTTGCTTCTTGTTGTTCAAGCAGTGGGATATTTCAAGTTCTTCTGGATATTTTTATACAACAACCATTTTTCCTTTTATAGTTTCCTGCCCTGTGCCAGTGGTAACTTCTCCACAGCTTTGTAATGGATGTGAACCACACATGAACACTCAACTCCAGTTTATCTGAAACATCTTGAACCTTTATCAGTGACCACATCACAACAACTGGTGGAAAATCAGCAACATTCTCCTGCTGGCTTCACAAAACCCAGAATTCCTCCAGGAGAGCCATAAGTGTGGCAGGAGGTGAGTGGGGATTCAATCTTTATCAGGATCATCAGCAACTTCCCAGCCTGCATTCAGCAAGAAGAGCTGAAGCAAAGGTCGCAGAATCACAGAATCATTAAGGTATTTTCCAAATACCTTCAAGATCACTGAGTCAACCTTTCACCAGTCACCACCTTGCCAGCCAGACCAGAGCACTGACTGCAACTTCCACTCATTCCTTGAACAATTCCAGGGTTGGTGTTGCTGCAGGCAGGAGGTGAGACCCTGACACTGCAATAAATGACTTTTTAAAATAGTTACTCTATGCAGGGATTTTTTTTTTAATCTTTTTTTCTGAATTTTTCTCTTTTTTTCTGCCAGAAGCTATTTGGAAGAGTCATCTTTAATTAGCTTGGGAATTGTCTATATGGATTTCTGCAGAACTAGGCAGAAGGTGTTTATTTCTTTTCCGTGCCTTTTTCACACATTTGATTGTTTCAAAGATTTTTGTTCCTTTTTTTTTTTTTTTAAGCTACTTTGTGACAGCCAGTCACCTCGGATTTCTTTTTTTTTGAAATATTTCATTACTGTTCTGATGTGATTGTCCTCTAAGGCGCTTATCCTGTAACTTCCTAAATCCTTCAAATGAAACCAGGACAAGACTCTGGTTTCTTTACTTCCCTTGAATTCTTTTTTCTTCCAAACATATTTGAGTTTCTGCACAACTGCATTTTGACCTAGATTTGTGATACCAGAATTTTCATACCACTTTGAGAAAATTGTTTTGCAAGGTTTATTTTTGCTCTTTTTTTTTTTTGAATTATTATTGATTATCACCCCTGTTAATAGTACTATGATGTCACAGAATCATAGAATTGTTGGAAGAATCGTAGAATTGTTGGAAGAATTGAATTCATAGAATTGAAAGGTTGGAAAAGACCTTTAATCTCATTGAGTCCAACCACCAACCCAGCACCACCACCATGTTCATCACTAAACCATGTCCCTAAGTGCCATATCCACATTTTTTTGAACACTTCCAGGGATGGTGACTCCATCACTGGAACTCCACTGCCTTTTCCAATGCTTTACAATCCTTTCCATTAAAAAAATCATCCTAATATCCAATCTAAACCTCCCCTGGCACAGTTTGAGGCCATTTCTTCTCACCCTGTCAGTGCAGGCATCCAGCTTCCTTCTAGGTCTGGGTAAACTCCTGGTTGTGACATCCATAGGGAAGGACACAGATCCTAAAATTTCAGCTCTCAAATGGGGGAAAATAAGAAAAGATGGGGCTCTCCATGAGCCTGTTTTGCTGCATGTGCCCATCACAACTTGTGCTCAGTCCTTGTTTTTCGTTGCTGTGAAGGATCAGTTTCAGCTTTATCGATGTGCAGACACAGGGGATTTCTTTTGGAAATTATGTATTTCATTTATTTATTTATTTTTAAAAAAGCCCCTGGTCAGATGGTGTGGGCATCAGGAGATTTTTGCCCTAACAGATCTTTTTTCCTGCTGCCAGTACAGTCACGTCTGAATCAAAACTTCATTATTGACAACTTTTAAATAAATACACATTTTTCTTCAGTCAGAAGCTCTCTTTGAGCCAAACACATCTGAGATCTTAGCAAAGTAAAATACTCTTAAAAAAAAATCTGAACATGAAAAATAAGAAAACCAGCAAAAATATAAAACCTTTCCCTAAAACCCAACATTTGTCCGTCCATAGGTGAGGACATTGTGATCTGTGATTGAAGATGAGGAGCCCAAAAGGCTGGAAGTGACCACACATGGCATCCTCTGTCCATCCCTCTTCCTTCCCACCCTACAACTTCCATGACTCCTCCTTTCCTGAGACTCAACTCGCAGCCTCTCATCACTGCAAAGTCAAGCTGGAGGCAAAGAACTAAAATAATTTTCTTTTTATTACAACGTCCAAAGTGCTTCTGCTGCTCACATGATCTTTTCTTTTGCCTGTCTCATCCCAACAGCCCTCTTCACTCAGGAACTCATCAGGTCTCTCCTGTGCCACTTGACTTTAACCCTTCCTTCTCCTGTCCAAGGAACACTGTGCTCACAGACACCTTAGGCTGGGAAATACTCTGTGGATGCCTTTCCCTGGGGAATGTCATCTTAGTCCCCACTTTCTGCATCTGCTGTTTGTTGGAGAGGTCCAAAAGCAGTTGAAAAGATGGGAAAAAACATGAAGAAATAAGCTAAAAAATGTATAATCTATTTGTCCTGTCTCCTGAGACTCAATAACTAATTTTTCTGTGCTTCTCAGCCTTCCCCAGCTCCTTGCAGGCTCCAGATCCCCTCTTTAATTACCTTGTGGGCCCCTTCAAATTCCCAGGAGGTTTTCCAGACACTCTCCCCTCTTCCCCACTTATCCAAAAAGTTACCAATCACAGATGCAATGTCCTGGGCAGTGTCTAGATGCCCCATCTCTGAGAAGCATCTCCCCACCCCTCCTTGCCCCAGCAGCCCGTGGAAAGAGGAGCAATCTCTCCCGATCACATCTTGGTGAGGCGCAGGACGTTGAGGCGCACGGGCAGGAACGTGGCGCCGGAGGCGTACTGGATCTCCCGCAGAACCCCTTCCCACTTCTTGTGCTCCTCGTCGTACCTGGGGAGAGACAGGCAGATAATGGTGAGGAAAGGGCTCCTCTCCCTCCCTCCAGCTGCTCTCCCTAGGGGTGGCAGCCTACAGGAGTTACTTGGCCACAAGAATTCGTGTGAATTTCTGCCCTGCTTTGGGGGATGTGGATATCAGCACGTGGTCCTGCAGGGGAGGGGATATTTTTCTTCTGGGAGTTGGGTTGATGGCACCAAGGTGAAACATCCATGGTGAAGGACAGCAGGATCCTGCTGAGGGTGCCAGAGCACTGAATTGAGGGACAGGGGCAGCCAGTGCTGCACTAGCAGTTGTCACTAAAGTGCTTTCTGCCCACCCCTCTTGCATGTAAGACTATCTGCTTCCTAATCCAGACTCTGCTTCCCAACCCAGACTATCTGCTTCCCAACCCAGATTTTCTGCTTCCTAACTCAAACTCTGCTTCCTAACCCAGACTATCTGCTTCTCAGCCCAGACTTTCTGCTTCCCAGCCCAGACTCCCTGCTTCCCAACCCAGATTCTCTGCTTCCCAGCCCAAACTCTGCTTCCCAACCCAGATTCTCTGCTTCCTAACCCAGACTCTGCTTCCCAGCCCGAGCGCTGGCTGTTCCCAGGGAGAGGAAGCGTTGCACAGATGCTGCTCCACACCAAAGGAGAGTCTGGAACCAGCTCCAGGCAAAATGTCAATGCACAACAAAGCCAAAGGAGCAAGTTTTCCCTGGTCTGTTGCTGCGTGAGGCTGGGAGAGATCACTGAAGCACCAATGTGCCCTCCAGCATGGCACAGGGCAAAATTCCCAGACACTGAGTGCTGAGCCTGAAGCCTGCAACCTCCATCTCACACTGACGGCATAAAAACAGACAGAAAAGATCTATTTCATCACTAACATCCCTCCCATGCTCCCTGGGAAGGTTTGTCACCTCCAGACGTCGTTGAGCTCCGTTGGCACCAGCTCTCCCGACTCGGTCTCCACCGTGGCGAAGCCCCCGAGCAGGTAGAGCACCCCAGAGAGGCTGACCAGGCTGGCAGAGCTGCGCTCCTGGGGGAACTCAGGGAAGGTGTCCCACCTGCCACGGGAGAGAGGGGACAGGTTCATCACAGAATCATCACAGAACCACAGAATGATGAGGTTGGAAGAGACCTCCAAGATCATCGAGCCCAACCCATGCCCTAACACCTCACCTAGACTCTAGCACCAAGTGCCATGGCCCGTCTTTTGTTAAACACATCCAGAGATGGTGGTTCCACCACCTCCCTGGGAAGAGCATTCCAGTACTTCATTATTCTTTTGGTGAAAAATTTCTTCCTAATATCCAACCTGTACCTTCCCTGACATACCTGGAGACTGTGTCCTCTGGTTCTGTCAGAGACCAACCCCACCTGTCTGCAGCCTCCCTTCAGGAAGGTGTGGGGAGCAATAAGGTCACCTCTGAGCATCCTCCAGGCTAAACAACCCCAGCTCCTTCAAACGTTCCTCAAAGTTAGAGCAAAGCCCTGGCCACCCCCACGCTGAGGATGGCCTCAATCAGGATTCAACAGCTGAGCTCACCAGGGACAGATCCAGCTGTGCAGGTCTAGGTGGGATGGGACCACACCCTGGCTGTTTTCAGGGAAACTGCTCCCATCATCATTGTTCATCTTCATTTTGCTTTGGGTGCATGGGCCAGTTTGTCCCAGTGCTGGGGCAGCAGCTGCCAGGACCTGTATCCAGGGATCCACCCAAACTCAGAGGGTTCATTGTGTTGAGCGAAGCCCCAAAAGAACGCAAGGATGGCACAGTGGGTGAAACCACTTTAAGGATGAGCCTGAGATGTTCCCCAGCCCAACCACAGTGGCTTTGGTGATGCCCAGCTCTCTGAGGAACCACAGAACCCTAGAATGGCTTGGGTTGGAAGAGACCATAAAGATTATCCAGCTCCAACTCCCCTCCCATGGGTGTATAAACGGGAGGAACTGACATCAGGAGCCACAAACAAACTCCAGGATGGTTGGAACTTGCTGAGCCTACACCTGCACCTACTCCTGGTGTAACCACAACTCAGGACATACTTGTTGGTGGCAATGTCATAGACCTCCACAGAGTTGGTCAAACCAGAGTCGGTGACACCAGCTGCCACGTAGATTTTGTCCTTGTGCACGGTGGCCCCGAACAGGGAGCGGGCAGTTTTCATGGGAGCCATTTCCTTCCACTCAAACTTGGCTGGGTTGTAGACACACATCTTCTTCAGGCACTTCCTGGAGAAAAAGGAGAGGGAAAAGGAGCCTTGATTGCTTGCCAAGGGGTGGTTTTGCCCTGCAGGGGTTTGGGGGTGTCTGCTGGGAAGAAGGTGGAGTCTCTAGGTGTCAGGAGCCAGGACATCCCTCTGTCTGTCCTGAGCAGCCCAGACCCCTGCCAGGGGGCTCAGGGACCCTGGCACAGAGCCCAAAACACCTGTGGGTTTGATTATGACCCATGGAGCAAATTACCAACCTTAGATGAAGATCTGCAAGCCATGACAAATTAAGTAGAATAATAGTGAAGTTATCACGGGGTGGAAAAGTAGATTTTAGAGTTTCTGGTATGGGGGTTCAGGAGGCAAGATGGAGGGAACTGGGCGTGTCCAGCCTTTCTCCTTCTTCTTCTTGGCCTCCATCTTCTGCTGTGATGTTGGCACTCACAGATTGGTTTAGAGTAGAAGCTCACTGTCTAACATAGGTGATGGATATTGGAAAGTAACTGTAAATATTGTATACGTAGTTTTTAGTATAAAGACATAACACTGCCCAGAGGAGGCAGAGTGCCTGGAACTCTCCTGCTGGACGGACCTCGGCAGGGCAGGAGAAAATTTTTTATAGATAAGGAACAATAAACAACCTTGAGACCGAGAAATGAAGAGCTCTGACTCCTTCTTCAAGCGCCAGGCTGGGAAAAGAGACTTTCCAACTTTTCACATCCACAACCCTTGCTGGATTGTGGGATGTTTGCTGTGCAAACAGCCACATCTGTGCCCTGCAGGGCAGCCACTGTGATGCTCCTGAGAGAGGCTTTTCCTGCTGAGCTCACCTCCTGCACGAGGGCGAGATGGGGTCAGGGTGGATCAGGTTTTTCCCTCCTGTTGCAAATACACGTCTGGATTTGGCTATGGTGACCACTCTGCTCCACAAGGCCAAGACAGGACACCCTAAAAGTGAAGGGGCTTCTTGCTCTTCAATGCGTCTCCTAGTCTTAGTGACATTTATTTCTTTGTGGTTTGATTTGGAAGGATCTTTAAAGAGCATCTCATTCCGACGCCCATGGGCAGGGCCACCTTCCACTGGAGCAGTTTCCCTCAAAGCCCCCTCCAGCCTGCTTCCAGGGATGGGGCAATGCATTCTCTCTCCTGTAAGGACACTGCCATCATCTTCCTGATGTCCCTGTTGGCCTCCTAAGGTTATGGAAAGGGCTGCAAAGTGAGCAGAGAGGGGAGGATCTACATCTCCCATCCCATCCAGCCCTCCTTGAACCAGGCTGAGGAGGTACCAGCTCTGAACTCCCACTGGTTTGGGGGATTGGCTGCTTGATTCCCCCTTGCTTTTTTACTTACTTGTCACTTCCTTTGCCCCCAATGACGTAGACAAGATCCTTGTGTGATACCACTGCGTGGCCATAGACTGAGTAGGGAAGGGGATCAGCCTCACCCCACTTGAAGGACCTGGAAAAGATGGGAAAGAAAAAGATGGGAAAGAAAAATATGGGTCAGAAGAAGGTGGGAAGCAAAAGGATTTGTAGCTTGCTGGATGGCACCTAGAGGACATGGCATTTCCCAGACCTGGAGGTGAGCACAGGGTTGGACTAAGTCTCAGAATCACAAGGTCTGCAATGGGGCAGGCTCAGAAAATAAATGTCTAATAATCCTAAAAGTAATAATAATGATCCTAAAAATAATAAGAATGATCCTAAAAATATTAATGATTATCCTAAGAATGGATGACAGTAAAATAAGCAGAGTATTTATGCTAATATCCATTATTTTCTTGAGGTCTTCAGGTAGGGATAGGAAGCAGTAATGACCCCTTGAACCTCTTTTTCTCCAAGCTGAGTCCCCTCAGTTCTTTCAGCTGCTCCTGGTGCTCCAGACCCTTCCTCAGCTCTGTTCCCTTCTTGGGGGTCACTTCAGCTCCTCAATGTCCTTCTTGTCATGAGAGGCCCAAAACTGGATGCAGGATTTGAGGTGCAGCCTCACAGGGCCCAGCAGAAAGGAATAAACATTTCCCTGGTCCTGCTGGTACATCTAGGATGGATGGATGGATGGATGGATGGATGGATGGATGGATGGATGGATGGATGATGGATGGATGGATGGATGGATGGATGGATGGATGGATGGATGGACGGATGGATGGATGATGGATGGATGGATGGATGATGGATGGATGGATGGATGGATGGATGGAGGGATGATGGATGGATGGATGGATGGACGGATGGATGGATGATGGATGGATGGATGGATGGATGATGGATGGATGGATGGATGGATGGATGGATGGATGGATGGATGGAGGGAGGGATGATGGATGGATGGATGGATGGATGGATGGATGGATGGATGGATGGATGATGGATGGATGGATGGAGGGATGATGGATGGATGGATGGATGGATGGATGGATGATGGATGGATGGATGGAGGGATGATGGATGGATGGACGGATGGATGGATGGATGGATGGATGGATGGATGGATGGATGATGGATGGATGGATGGATGGATGGATGGATGGATGGATGGAGGGATGGATGGATGGATGGATGGATGGATGATGGATGGATGGATGATGGATGGATGGATGGATGGATGGATGGATGGATGGATGGATGATGGATGGATGGATGGATGGATGGATGGATGATGGATGGATGGATGGATGATGGATGGATGGGGGATGGATGGATGATGGATGGATGGATGGATGATGAATGGATGGACACAATCCACTGGCCCTCTTGGCCAGCTGGGCACATGGCTGGCTCATGTTCAATCAGAATAATATCAACCAAATAAAACCAGAGATAGAGTGGTGCTGATCACATCTCTACCAGTTTCAAACTGACACTCAAACCACCCACAAACACTTAGTGGGGACAGACAAATTCTTTCCCAGAGTCTGCAGGGGCAGAAAAATGCCCTTCTCTGTGGAATGGAACTGGTTTCAAATCTCTGCCTATAAAACAGCCTTGGAGGCTCACACATATAAATATAGACCAAGCAAAGGCTTGTTGGTGCCTGCTGCTCTGTCTCTTTGGAAGTTTCTGTCTCCTGAGAGAAGAACAGGATGGTGCCTTTTAATAAAGCTCATGAGCTAGCATGGGTCAGAGCCCATTGTCCAAAAATAATTGGATATTAAGCCTGATTTCAATCAGGATGAGCCATTCTGTGACACATCTGAAAAATTTAGAAACAAGCTTTTCTGTTCAAACCTCTTTTGGCGAGGCCACAGTGAATGCCACTGATCCTTTAATCAATGGGCAAGAGCAGGAGATTCAGCAGAAGAAAAAAACACCTCTGTACATGTCTCACATGAATGTCTACTAATACCAATCCCAGAAAATAAAATATCCCCATAAAGGCTTCCCTCTCCAGGAGGCTCAATAAGGGAGCAGATGGAAGGAGACAGCTCAGAGCCCCAGGGCACAGCTTGAGGGCATTCCCAGCATCCTCATACAGAGTTCAAGCCCTTCTCCCAAATATTTTAACCCCTGGCAGCTGCTCCATTTCTCCTCTATCCCCCACCACCCCACGCTCACACTGGACACTCACAGGCGGTCGTAGCACAGCACTGAATCCAAGGTCTTCTCTCCCTCCTTCAGCTCCTTCCCTCCAACCACAAAAATGGAGTTTTCTGCCTCCCCCAGGCCAAAGAGGCAGCGAGGGGAGGGCAGGGGGGGCATCCCCAGCCAGTCTGCATCCAGGTGGTCGTACTGGAAAGGAACAAATGGTCATTAGTGTGTGTCCTTTTGATCAGCAAAAATCAGGGTCCAGAGGTGGAGGACAAAGTGTGTTCCCATGTGCAGCCTGGTCACCCCAGCAGCACTCCCTGCAATGCTCCTGTGGCTGTGCCTTTGTCAGCCTGAGCAGGATGGGAGACCTGAGAGCAAACCCAAGGCACAATTTGTATGATAAACCCTTTATGACATAGCACAAGAGCAGAGATGGGTCTGCAGCAACACTTTCTGCTCTTCTCATCAAAGCCTGGACCTTACAGAATCACATTAAAGTTGGGAAATGCCTCTGGGATCATTGGGCCCAACCTTTGACCAGTCACCTCCTTGTCAATTCCATGGCACTGAGGGCCACATCAGGCCATTTCTTAAACACCTCCAGGGATGGTGACTCCACCACATCCCTGGGCAGCCCATCTCAATGCCTGACCACCCTTTTCAGTAAAATGATTCTCCATGATGTCCAACCTGAACCTCCCTTGGTGCAGCCTGAGGCCTTGCCTCTCATCCTGTCTCTGTTTGCCTGGGAGAAGAGGCCAACCCCACCTGCTCCAGCCTCCTTTCAGGTGATAAACTCTCTCCTAAATTTCCTTTTCTACCTTGGAACAAGCTTGGTCATCTTTGGGTGAAGGACTTCTTGCTGCACTTACAATGGATGGCTCCTGGGACTGGAGGAATGGAAGCATTTCAATCCCAGAAATTTTCCTGAGCCTTTTCACGCATGGAACACCTCACAGTATTTCATCCTGGCATTTTCCATCTCTGCCAGGTGACAGGGTGCTGCCAGCAATGTTGACTACACAGATAAAGTGTGCCAGAGCAGGCTGCTGGGTCAGATCACCAAATCCTTGGACATCTGTAGATCAAGGCATTGCCTCGTCTCCCACCCCAAAAAAAAAAAAGTTTAAAAAAAAGAAAAATTCTTACACTGAAGACTCTGAGCACTGTGGCTTAATGGGAATTGAGGAAAAGAAAATTATTATACCTTGATAGAGGAGGGAGGGATGTCTTGCAGCCAGTTTTGTGGGACTCAGGATGGAGCTGTGACGCAGCACTGCCTGGAGCATTGTTTGCCATGGGCTCAGGCCAAGGAGCCCCAGTCTGATGGGTTGGCTCCAAAGGCTCGCCCTCAGCTGGGTGCCTGTGGTTTTTGTCCCTTTGTAAGCTGTACTCCACACATGTGTTATTTATAGTGCAACCCTGAGCAGCTCAGTCATCGGGGTAGTTCCTGCCTCTTGATGGATTCAGCATTGTTTTCGAGTCATAAATCTTGCAAGTGACAAAGAAAGGATACCCTTTCCCATCTGAAATGTCAATGGAATCATTTTACTCCTGCCAAAATCTGCAAGGCCCCCGGGATTTATCAGCATTTTTATATTTTGGTGCCTGTCCTTAAATCTAAATTATCCCTGACCTAATGCACCTGGCTTCAGCAGGGGGAATGTGAAATTGAGGGAGATAGAAAGACTCAGAAGGTGTAGGGAGCTGTGGCACAGTGGCTTGTTATAGAGCTGCATGTCTGAATGTGTCATTTGAGCTGAAAAAAGGGCTCAAACCCTCTCTTGTTCATACAGCAACTGTGAGCTACATAATGACACTGATGTAATAAATTAAACATTGCAAACTGATGGCACTGTCCAGTCCCAGGGTTTGCATGATTCTCCCAAGCATGAGTGATATGGCGATGTGTGAAGAGATTCTTGTGGGGAAGAGCTGAAACTGGCCCCACGATGCTCAGGGCATTTGTGGCAAACTGGGAGCTGAATAGAGAAATCTTGCTGTTTGCAGCTTACAATCATGGAGTACTTTGGGGGGAAGGACCACCAAAGGTTTTTCATCCAACCCACGTGTTCAAAGGGCGACAGGTTGAGAGTTAGAGCAGTTTCCCAGGGCTTTGTGCAGTCAAATATTAAATGTTTCCAAGGATGCTGCCCCACCCCTGGAAGTATTCAAGGCCAAGCTGGATGGAGCTCTGAGCAGCCTGGTCTGGTGGGAGGTGTCCCTGCTCATGGCAGGGGCTTGGAGCTAGGAGATCTTCAAGGTCCCTCTCAAGATTCCATAAAATGGCCTCCCAAGCCATTCCATGATTCTGTGACCTCTCTGGACCCTGGTCCTCCTCTGCTGGGAAGACTGATCCTTAGGCACAGGTTTGGCTGAATGCATTGCCCTGCTCTTCACAGGTAACCGATGGGGCTGCCCACACCTCATGGACTGTGCACTGTGACAGGCTGTCTCTCAAACAGGACACTCCCAGCACTTCCTCAGCTTTTCCACTCCCTCCTGCTCTATAGGGCTGGAGTTTTTTCCTCCTGACTTCTCATTCCCTGGGCTTCACCTGGCCTGCACAACCCCCTGCCCCTTTCCAGGTGAGGACAAGCCTGGTCCCTGCAGGATGTGCAGCCCCACTGATGAGGGCAATGAGTCAAGGCAGGGATCAGGGCTCTGTGTCTTGGCTTGGCAGCCACCCTCATTTTATCCTTTCTGCCTGGAGATGTTATTGTTTTTCCCAGAAGATGCGAGCCTGAGACATGTTATTGTTTCTTCCCAGAAGATTTGAGCCATGGAGAGGAACAAAAAAAAAAAATGATTTCTGGGTATGGGAGGAAGAATAGAGGATTTACTGGATTCCTTGGGGTCAGGAGGAAGGGCAGGCGCCTTGTGTTAGCTGTCTGCAGGGAAAGAAATCTGGGCTGCAGCCCAGGCTGGGGCTCAGATTGCCTGCACAGCTCAATCCAGCCACAGTTGGGTCATTGCTGAGTTAGAACAGCCCCTTTCCCTGAGGGTATCCCCAAAGACAGCTTGAGGTGGTTTCCCCCTCTCAGGATGGAAGTGGTTGAGGCTCTGAGCTGGCCCAAGCCCAACTCCGGGGGCAGGAGCAGGGAATGGGGCAGTGTTGGGGAGCAGGGACATGCCCTGTGTCCTTGAGGTGTTTGCTCTGTGGCTGCAGCTGCTGCTGCTCCTTTTTCAGCACCTGGCAGCATCACCCTTGGCTTTTCCTGGGGTTCACAACCAGGGAAGGCAGGGGATGCAAAGCAGAACCTTTGGGTTCGTGGGTCTGATGCCACGAACCTCCCAGTTTGTGAACCCTGTGGCAGCCAGGGCTGGGCCAAATTAACTGTTCTAAACAATCCTCTCCTCTGGATTTGGATCAGGAAGGCTCATTCCTGTTTCCTACTCCTTCAAACCTTCTTCCTCAACTACCAAAACAACCTCTTGTAGCGTCATCCTTAAAAATAAAGGGAGAAGAATCTCCAGGAAAGCAACTCAGATCATTTCTCCTTCATTTACAACTTTAACATCACATGGCAACAAATATTATGGGAGCTAAAGCTTGGTGATGTTCCCAAGTGGTCAAAGAAACAAAAGAAAGATAAAGGTAGTACCTGTAGGAAGTAGGAGCTCATGGGATCCTCTTTGTTGTCCTCGTTGTAGTACAGTCCTCCAACAATGAAGATCTGATTCTCTTTGGTCACCAGACTGACGTGGTTCTTTGGGATTTGAGTAGACAGGGAGGCAAAATAGCACTCGTTGGCATTGGGGTCATAGGCCACTGCTCCACTGTCGCTCACCATGAAAATAAGGTCCTGGAGGAACATCCCAAAGCGCATGGTGTCATTCAAGATCCCAGGGAGAGCATCCTCCTCCGTATCCTCCCCTTCATCCACAGTTCCATTGACAACATCCTCCTTTGCCTGATTCTCACTGCTCTTCTTCACTTTCTTCTTCTTCACCACGGTGAACTTGCCTTTCTGGGCGTCCTTCACCATCTGCAGCTTCTTGAGCAGCTCGGGGCTGGACTTGACCAGGGCGTGCTTCTCCACGTGCTCCCTGATGAAGTCGCCGGGCATGAGTCGGAAGCGGACGCTCTCAAAGATGACAGGCAAGGCCTTCTGCCGGCTCTCACACTCCTTGGCCCCCGCCCACTTCATCACCACCTCGAAGACGCTCTCCTCCTTCTCCACGTTGAGGGAGTCGCTGGAGATGACGGCGATCAGCTCGTCGGGGGAGAGCTGGTAGAACTCCTCGTCGCGGGAGACCAGCGCGAAGCGGTCGCAGATGAAGTCGCGGGCGGCCACGGCCAGCCGGGCGCAGTCCAGCATCAGCCCCAGCCGGAAGATGGCCAGGCAGTTGCTGAGGCAGAGCCTCTTCTGCAGGAAGGACACGCACACTGTGAAGATGGAGGGGATCTGGAACATGTTGGCCACAGAGAAGATGTCCTGCACGTTCTGCTCGGTGATCTCCAGCTCCGAGGTGTAGATGTAGTGCAGGATCTTGCCCATGACGTCTGGGTCGACATCTTCCAGGCTGACCTCCCTCTTCTTGCTCTCTTCCATGTCTGAGAGGAACATGGCCCGGAAATAGGGGCTGCAGGCTGCCAGCACCAGCCGGTGGCAGGGAAACTCCTTCCCTTTCACTTTTAAGACACAGTCCAGAAACTTATTGTGGTCCAACATGTCTTTGAGTCCGTCCTGGAGAAGAGTTTGCTGGTAGAGACGCAATTCCTCCACTTGATCAAGAGGCAAACCCATGGTGGCGAATAACCGCTCGTTCTTTGCCCCAATCCTTCTTTTATGGATAAATATTGGTGGCCGTACCTAAACCTGAGTAAAGAAAGCAGAGCTCTCAGCCTCACGGGCTTCCAGACCGCTGGCACACCGGGAGTGTGAAACCTTGCTACGCTCCCAGCTGTCTGTGCACTTCAGCTTCCAGCTTTATATATAGACACAGCCCTGCAGGGCTTAGGGAATCCATAGTGCAGCATGTGTAAGCCGATCACCCTTTAATATGACACATTGGACAAGGAGGAAGGGAGGGGGGCCGGGGGAACAGCTGTAATTCCAGCCCCAGGAACTCAGGAAGGGTCTGGCAGCTCGTGAGTCACCGCGGGGAGAGCGGCAGGTTTGGCTGCTGTGACACCATGGGTTTGGGAAGAGGGCTCTGGGTGAATCTCATAGCCCAATTTGCTGTTTGGGTCATGGGTGGCAAGGCTGGGGTGTCCTCCTGATGATGCTCTGAAAGTGCTGGACTTTTAGCTGTGCTATGAATAGGCCATGAAGTCAAAGCTGGAAGGATGGATGTGCTAAGGGAAGGTCTTGTGTGGGCTTTGTGGCATCCCCAGCTCCAGCCAGCTCCAACCCAGGCCTGCTTTGTACAGGTTTGTCCTTTGTTCTCCTCTGGAGTCACTTTTCAGGGGTCTGGAAAGAGGTGGGAAATGGAGATAGCGCTGTTTATTTACAGCCCTGTGTGGGATACACCATCTGAGCTGGAAGTTTCTTTAAAATCTTCACTAAAGCAGGAGATTTGAGGGTGGTGGGAGAGGAATGGCTCTTTTCCCCTGCAGTAGGTGGTGGAGTCTCCATCCCTGGAGGCATTAAGGAAAGACTGGACACAGCACTCAGGGCCATGGTCTGGTTCAACCCCAGGTTGGAGTCAACCCCAGAGCTCTTTTCCAGCCTCACTGGTTCTGTGACTCTGTCAAACATGCACATGGGCCCCAGTGGCACAGTCTATGGGCACTGGGCACCAATAAATCCATCCTGGTGACAGAGAGAGTGTCTGAGGCTGGATAGAAATAAAGGAAATGCAGTGGTGGGCTTCAACTCACAGATTGAGACATCTAAACACAAATAGCTTCTTGTAAACTGAGTCTCCTGCTCAGGCCTTCTGGTTCATCACTCCCCTCTGGATGGAGGCACAGCAGGACGACCTGCCTGGCCTGGAGCTGATGCTGAGCTCTCCAGCAGCTTTTGTGTCCTGCTTGCCTACCCATGGATGTCCAGGAAGTCCCCTGGGCCCTGAAATGGCCAGTCCATGTCCAGCTATTCCCACCGAGCTCACAAAGAAGCAAATTAGTTTTGACAGACATGGGCGAGCAGAGCAGCTCTAATTATTTATAGCCATAGTAAAACTTGCACGTGAATCTGTTTTATCTCTTGCTGTGGACCCTCTGGGCTGTCTGACACTCAGTGATGGCACAGATTTAATTAACGATTTAATTAAGCCTATGAAAAAATATTAGCCATTATTCTTGGTGTGTTTAAAGCTGCACAGCCCCTTACCCCGGCAGGGATGTAAAATTTATAAAAATTGCCATCATGGTTATCTCTAAGAGGGAGGGAGCTGTACCAGTATGAAGCCCTTCTGCACTGGTGTGGTTCCAGCAGCAGCTGGGAGGTACCAACAGAGCAGAGAAATAATCTCAAGCTGTTTTCAGAGCTCCCATCATCCTGTGCTGCTCATCTGTGCCAGGACCAAGCTCCCAATGCTGATCTTTGAACTGGGTCGAAGTCCAGGAATTTTTGCTCCCTGACATCTGAGGCTGGAGACCCCCTCCCTGCCCTCTCTGCATCAGCTCTGTGCCATCCCAGGTTTAATCCTGTGCTGTTGTGCCACCAGCTGGGATCTCCCCCCCTCGCTCTGCCTTTAATCTCCCTTCAGCCCTGCCTTGTTTTCCTTTTCGTGCTGCTGCCAGCTGAGTGTTGCTTCCTTATCCCCCACTCCATGGAGTGCCACTGCTAAAATTCAGCTGCAGCCCTTCCCAGAGGAGCTGGGTGCACTCTGCCCCAGGTCTGACAGGGCCACAGCCAGGGATTTCCAATCACCAATGGATTCCCACAGTCATTAAAGGTGTCCCCATGTGAACAACAGTCCCCCAGGACATGGGCGTGGGTGGAGGTCCTGGTTTCATCTGGGAGAGTGAATTTTCTGTCGCAGACATCTTTTAGGAAAAATCCTTTCCTTGGGATTTTTTCTCCTGAGAAGCTGAGAGGCCTCAGGAACAAAATGGAAACATTGATTATCTGCTGCTGTGGGATGCAACAGGTGCATCTGGGATTGGTCTCATGTGGTTGTTTCTGATTAATGGCCAATCACAGTCAGCTGGCTCAGGCTCTCCATCCGAGACAGAAGCTTTTGTTATCATTCCTTTCTATTCTATTCTTAGCCAGCCTTCTGATTAAACCTTTTCCTCTATTCTTTTAGTACAGTTTTAATGTAATATATATCATAAAATAATAAATCAGCCTTGTGAAACATGGAGTCAGATCCTCATCTCTTCTCTCATCCTCAGACCCCTGTGAACACGGTCACAATTTTCCTCCTGCAGTGCTGTGTTTTTCCTGATTTTGGATGAGGATAATGCTGATAACTCACCGATATTTTGGCTCCTGCTGTCATCCTCACCCTGAGTCAAGGATTTTCCATCTCTCACACTCTGCCAGGGAGGAGCTGCACCAAAAGCTGGGAAGCAGCGTGGCCAGGAGAGCTGACCTGAGCTGGCCAGAGGGATATTCCATACCAGAGAACAACATTCCCAGGATATAAACTGTGGAAATTACCCAGAAGGGAGCCAGTTTGCTGTCTGGGGACAGGCTGGGCATCAGCCAGTGTGTGATGAGCAATTGTTGTGCCTCATTTTTCCTCTTGGGCTCTGTTGCTCTTTCTCCTCTCCTTGTCATTATTATTATTATCATTGTTTTCTTTCAAATGTTCAACTGTTCTTATCTCCACAGATTTACCTGTTTACCTTTTCTTTCTGTTTCTCCTCCTTATGGGGTGAGGGGGAGTGAGTGAGTGAGTGAGTGAGTGAGAGAGAAACTGTGTGGGATTAAACCACAACAGTGAGGATGCACAGATACATCCTGAAGGGAATGCAGTGCTGCAGGATCACTCCCACCCCTACAAAATGTTACAAAAAAAAAAAAAAAGGATGGATGAAGGAATTTCAGCCATGTCAGGCTGAACAAGAAAGTGTCCAGTGTAAGGCTGTTAAGTGGGATTTGTAATTACATTTAAAAATTTGCTTTTCTTGGCTTCTTGGTAGAGTTTTGTGAAGGGGCAGGCAATAATCAGAGCAGATGAGTGGATAAATCCCATCCTACAGTGGGATTCAGTGCAAGGCTGAGCTGGTTGAGACAGCACCAGGGGGCTCAGACCTCCTGGGCTTGTCAGAGCAGCAAAAGCTGAAGGGAAAACTCCTGGAAAAGGAGGGCAAAGCCCAAATTGTCCCGTGAACTGTCTCTAACAGATCACTGGCTGGGTTGGTGTCTAAGATTAGCTCCTTCTGGCAGCTTCAGCAGATGCAGCTGCTGGGTAAATATAGGCTCTTAGTGAATGGGCTATTTTCTGTGCTGAAGTGTCCCAGTCAGGAGGGCAGTGCAGAGTCACTGGGCTTTGCCATGTGAGTCACCCACTTGGACACTGCAGGTGACTCTGTCCTCCCAGGCAGCCACAGAGCCTGACTGAGCCACCTCAGGGACAGAGCCCTTGGTGACAGCAGCTCAGGGAGGAGCCACCTGTGCAAGGACACCCCTAAAGAGGACAGGAGATGAACCCAACCCTGCAGGAAGCACAGGGTGGCAGAGCTGGTTTGATGGAAAAAGTAAATCTGAAACAATGGAGATGCCACGAAACATCTGTGAAGAGTCCGGCAGTGACAGATGTGTCAAAAAGGGATGTGACAAGGTGCCACCAAGGCACAATGCCTGCCCCTTACTCCCAGCATTGTTGGGAGGCTCCCAAAAGTAAAACCAACCTGGCTTCTAACCCAAAACCCACACAGGTGAGATTTGCTGGCCACAGGATCAAGATATGTACAAAAGCAGAGTCAAAATAAAGGTGAATATGAATCCAGCTGCAGCCCAACCTTCAGTCTGGTGATGACAAATGGGTTTCTGCTGAAGTCACAAATGTCTTGTGTCACTTTTTTGGGGGGCAGGTAAAGACCTGCAAACAGATCCTCTCAGCTCAGGTATTTCCAGGGGTGTCTCCTGCAGCCAGCAGCATTGACAGGGATAAGCAGCAGGTGCCAGAGTTATCCAACATTTATTGGCTACATAAATATGAGACATTTACCAGGGACTCCACAAAATGCTTTGGCAGAGCTGAAAGCTGGCAAGAACCCATCCTGCTTCCCCCAGGGGGATGCACCAAGGTCTCAGCCCCACTGCAGAGGGTGTGGGTCCTGCCCCCAGACAGACAGAACTCAGACATAAGGCCACTGAGAGTTACTCTAAAGTGCAAGAGAGCTATTTCTGTGTGACAAACCCACCTTTTCCCCAAGGCACTGTGTTTCACACGCTCCCAAAGTCTGATTCTCCAAGGAGGCTCCCATGGGCTTTCCCTCCACCACCCAGCCCCACTCCCTGACCTTCACCCGGGGTTTTTCTCCTTGGATTGTGCTCAGCTGTGTGCTCACTGGGCTGTGCACACCAAAGGCAGCTGAGGAAAGGGATGGAGGTGAGCAAGGGGTGGCTGCAGCACCTTCTGTCCCTCAGCCATGGGCAGGAATGTGAGCTTAGACCTTTGTCCATAGCATGTAAAAAAACGGAGGTGGGGTTTGGCTTGAGTCCCAGGACACGTGTCACAGCAGGCTAGTCACAGATCCAGCAGTGCAGGCCCTAAAACCTCCAGCCATGGGGCCTGGAGAGTCTCCTCTGGGAGACAAGGGCTGAGGGGGAGCCCAGTGCTGGTGCACCAAGGGAAGCAGGGGGTGAAATCTCTGAGCCTGCACACTTCAGAGGGTCAGGAAAACAACAGGGATGGCTCTGGCATGGAAAAAACATCCTGGGAGGTGCCTCAGCATCCTGCCACGCCTGGGGAGACTGTGAAACACCCGCTGTGCCTGATGGAAAACCTTCCCTGCAGCAAGGGGGTGACCTGTGCCTTCCAGGTGAGGTCTACGTGGATGAGCTACAGCAGTCCGATTGTCAGGAGAGCTTGGAGAGCCCTGAACGGGGCCTGGCCTGGCAGCAGTGGCTGGAAGGGAGGTGAAGCTCCAGGACAAGGCTCCCCTACTCCAGCTTGGCCTTGTCCCCCTTCTCCTCCTCCTGGATGGCCAGGATGCGCTCGCGCTCCTTGATCAGCTGCACGCCGCAGTAGGTGATGAACCAGATGGACAAGGTGCTCTCAGGGAAACCTAGGGCAGGGAGGGAGACCTGGTCATGCAGCTGTGCTGGCCTAACCAGGCCAGTTCTTCACCCCAGCACAGCTGCCTCTCAGGTGGGCTTGGGAGGTCCCACAAGATCATGGTGGCCAGTGACATGTTTTGTCATCGATCCAGCCCTGCGGCTTCAGCAAGAGGGAAATGCTCAGGGTTGGATTTTAGGTGAAGCTGAACCCACCAAGGCACAGTGGACTGCAGTGGGGACATGCTGGAGGGGTTTTGAGCCCCTCTTACCTCCCAAAATCCTTCTCCTCCCCAAGTTCAGAAGTCATGGTTGACTTTCTGCCCACTGAACCTGCCCATGCCCATTGTTGCTCAGCTCTGTGACCTTCTGGAAGCTTTGGGCCCCACTGATGCTGAGATCAACCCCAGCCTTGTCCTGCCTCATTTCCTCTGCTCCAGCAGACACCCTGCCTCATCCCAAAGGTGGCAGGTACAAATCCTCATGCTGCAGTCTGTACATGTCTAATCAGTGCATTGTGGCACTGCTTTGAAGTCTCCTTGTCTTGCACTTCATGGGGACACAGTGTCTGCCCAGGAAAATACATATTTTTGTCACCTACGTCAGTGACAGAGCCCCCCCTCCTCTTCAGAAGGGTCTGACGGTGTTTGCAATCACAAATCTGGTCTCCACAGCAGAGGGCTGGGTCCAGGGTTTGCTCCTGCTAAAACAGGAGCTGTGCAATGAATAATGCAGCCAGCAAAAGCCAGCGAGCTCAGCGGGCAGGCACTCCTGGCACAGCGAGTGTGACATTATCCATCCCCATCCCAGAGAGGGCTCCTCAGGGCTATTTATACCCTGGGCAGCTCAAGAAGGCTTCAGAACAGTGCCACAATCCACTGATTAGAAATGTACTGCTCCAGATTGTAAGGCAAGATGTATTCTGTTACCACCTGTATGGCAGTTGTCTTTTGTCAAGGGGGCATTTTTCCTTATCTCTCTCTCTGAGTGACCACAATCACTCCTCCCTCTGGGACGACATCTGCAGATAACAGGTATTGAATGTCACTGCATTAGATAAGAAATGATAAGAACTACAGCATCCCATTGGGAGATGTGAGCCCAGAGGGAGGAGCCAAGCATTCCTACCCAGATATAATCCAGAGGTTTTTGAGACACCAGCACGGCTTCTCCACTGGATTCCCCAGAGGAACAGCAGCTGCCTGTCCTTCCACTGCATCTTCAGAGGAAGAATCCATCCTTCTCTACAGGATCCCTGCTCCAGCAGAACCACCCCTGACACTGCAGGAGGGCTGAGCCACAATTCCAATGGGACTGCTGCCAACACCCTGACCCACAGGGTGTCAGGTTGGGTTCTGACTCTGTCAGTGTTGTTTTAGTGCACTGCATTGTTTATTTTATCCTTTTATTGTCTTCTCCATTAAAGAACTGTTATTTCCTGCTCCCATATTTTTGCCTGAGCCCCTTAATTTAAAATTTACAGCAATTTGGAGGGGTGGGGAGGGTTTACATTCTCCATTTCAGGGGAGGCTCCTGCCTTCCTTAGCAGACTCCTGTCTTTCCAAACCAAGACATGTACAGCAGGATGAGGATTTGTACCTGTCACCTTTGGGATGATGCAGAATATCTGCTGGAGCAGAGGAAATGAGGCAGGAGGGGTCAATCCCTGTCTCCAGCAAGGGGATATTTCATAGGCAGGGACTCAGCCCTGCTTGGCGAGGTGAACGTGACTTCTGCAGTGCTTCATGGAGGCTGAACCAGGCTCAGGCTGTGCCAGGAGCTGTACAAGCACACCTGGCAGGCAGCTGGCACCCCAGAACACACAGGGGGCTAAGAAACCACTTTTTGCAGAAGAATTAAGGACATTTGGAGCAGCCACATCACAAAACAGTGGTCAGTGCACTTTGGACCCCGAAGGATCCAAGATCCCAGTGCTCAGCTCCCACAGCAGCTCAGACAGGGGTGTCTCAGTGGGGAAGGCTGGCAGCACCTTACCCATCACGAGCAGTCTCTTGGTCACCAGCAGAGCAAACTCCAGGCTGTTGAGGGCCAGGATGTTGTAGAGGACGATGGCCCAGAAGTTCACAGCCCCAAAAGCTGCCCTGATCCGCCGAGACATGGCCCCTGACAGCTTGGCCTGTGCGGGAGAGAGGAGCAGAGGGAAAAGGGTCTCTAAGGAGAAGGGGGTGACTGGGACAACCCCAGCTGGGATCCCAGAGAGGAGGCAAAAATCAGAGCAGCTTTCAGTGCCTCTGGAATGAAGAAATGAAAGGACAAGGAAAGGACAAAAGTGCTCTGCTGATTTAGGGACCCTGGGCTGGGTTCCATGGGCAAGGGCAAGATGTTAGACACAGTTTCAGGGTAATTGTAGAATCACAGACACATGGAAGGGTTTGGGTTGGAAGGAATCTTAAAGATCATCCATTCCACCTCCTGCCATGGACAGGGACACCTTCCATTGTCCCAGGGTGATCCAAGCCTTGTCCAACCTGGCCTTGGGCACTTTCAGGGATCCAGAAACAACCACAGGTTCTCTGGGCGTCCTGTACCAGGGCCTGCCCACCCTCCCAGGGAAGAATTCCTTCCCAATATCCCATCCAACCCTGCCCTCTGTCAGTTTAAATCCATTTCTCCTTGTCCTGTCCCTCCACATCCTTGTCACAAGTCCTTCTCCAGCTCTCTCAGATTCTCTTTAAAATGAAATTGTTGAGTCCTGCTTTCTCCACCTCTTGCCACTCCTCAAGGCAGAAGAATCTGTTGTATCCCAGGATTATTATTAGCCCTACATGCAAATCACTCCTGGCTCCCGTTAAAAATAGTTTCCTAGGAATTAAAGAGAGAAAAAAAAAAAAAGCTCAAAAGCCAATGACAGCAGCAGAGTGGAATTGTCAGTGGCACATAATCTCCAGGATCAGCTGCTGTGAGTGGAGCAGGGATGGAGTTTAGAGCAGCCTTCAAAGAGCCCCCAGGCTACTTAGGGCTGGGAATTGTGGTGCTGCAGGGAAGGGGATTTCACTGCCTCCAGAGCCTTAATCTGATTAGGAGTTCAACCACAAGAGCAAACAGGAGGATTCTCTCTGTGGGTTGTATTCAAAGCAGATCTTTAACTAATTTAGGGCCTCCAGGATTTAAATTGGGAAAAAAGAAACTTATGATAATTTATTTGGAAGGAATTTGAGATGGGATTTTTGAATTGGGGTTTATATTTTTATATTTCATTATTATTATTATTAAATATTCATAATTTGTTTTTATATGTAGTTAATATTTTATATATTTATTTCTATTATATTTTTATATATTAAAAAAATACAATTTATATAATAAATCCCATCTCAAATTCCTTCCAAAAAAATATTCCTTCCATTCTATTTTAATGGATGGAATATATTTTTTGGAAGGAATTTGAGATGGAATTTTTGAATTGTGGTTTATTTTTTCTATGTGGTTTATATTTTATATTTTTTATATAATATTTTTTATTTCTTATTTTTTATTTTGATGTTTTTTAAATAAACATTTTTATTTTTTATATTTCTGAGGTTTATCTATTTCATATTTATATTTATTTTTATAGGTAGGAAGGGTGAATTCCACTATAACAACTATATTGTTATAGTATGGTTTAGAAGACTTTAAGATTTTTAGATATAAGATTGTTTAAGGAGATATTGATTAATAAAATATTTTTAACAGGAATATTTACGTTTTTATTTAATTTTTAGATATTTTGTTGTATGGATTTGCAATATAGAATATAGTGGGTTTTAGTTAATTGATATATATATATAATGATATATAAATTATATATAATATAATATAATATAATATAATATAATATAATATAATATAATATAATATAATATAATATAATATAATATAATATAATATAATATAATATAATATAATATAATATAATATATACATGATGGTATATTAATTTATAGTATTGTATTTTAATTTTTGTTTATTTATGCAGTTATTTTAATATTTTATATTTTAAAATTTAAAACTTTAAATTTTTAAAATTTAGTTTAACTTGGTTTTGTTTTAAATTATAAATTTATATTTTTAGTTTTAGTATTTAGGGTTGGAAGGTTTTTTTAAGGTTTTACATTAAATCTTGAGTTTATTCTAAGCTTTAGTTTACAGGTTTAAAGATCTGAGAGTTTCTTGTGTTTAGGATTCTAATAGGAAGACAATTGTTTTCAGGGTGTAAGTTTTAAAGGTTTTTTTCCAGTATGTCCCTGAGACGCCTTGGTCCCAAACAAAAGGCACAATTTATTGAAATTATTATTAAATTATTATTATTTTAAAATAATTTGTTCTAGCATCCAAACACTTGATTTCAAAAGAAATGAGATCAAAAACCACTGAGAACGCCAAGATGCTCTGTGGAACAAGAAGAACAAATTAATCCCATAAGGAAATACATAAACATTTCCCTCTAGGATCTGGATATTCCCCACAGCACATCCCCCATATGCACAGAGCTATTCCCAAGGACAGATATTGACAGATATCTCATATTTTTTGTCCATCTGTGGCACTTTGATGCCTCACTGGAGATGCATTCCTGCTTCTCTTGGACCTCTGTTTTCCCTCTGGAATTTCCACCCCAATCTGCATTCCCTGTGAAGCAGCACATGGGCAGGAGTTTGTTTGCTCTGGGTGGGTGACAAAGCGCATGGAATGAGGGGACACAGAGCACCAGGACTGAGCTTCCCTTGCACAGCTCAGTGGCTGATCCCAAGGATTGTCCAGGGATGTCACCATCCCTGGAAATGTTAAAAAAACCCCATGGATACAGCACTAAAGGATGTGGTTTAGTGGTGGACATAGTGGTGTGTGATGGATATTTTTTATGAAAAATCCTTTTGCCAGGATCTTTTCTCCTGAGAAGCTGAGGGGCCTCAGGAACAAAATGTAAACATTGATTATCTGCTGCTGTGGAATGCAACAGGTGCATCTGGGATTGGCTCATGTGGTTGTTTTTAATTAATGGCCAATCACAGGTCCAGCTGTGGTGGGACTCTGGTCAGTCACAAAATTTTATCATCATTCCTTTCCTTGCTAGCTTTCTAATGAAATCCTTTCTTCTATTCTTTTAGTATAATTTTAATCTATCATTTTCTTTTAATATAATATGTATCACAAAATAATAAATCAGCCTTCTGAAACATGGAGTCAAGTTTCCCATCTCTTCCCTCATCCTGGGACCCCTGCAAACAAAACCACAGTGGTGGTCCAGCTGGACTTGCTGGTGTTTTCCAGCCTTAATAATTCCATGATTTTGAAGGCCACAGGAAAGATCTCCAGGCAGGAGCCCCATGGCATCCTCAGGGATTCTGCTCTTCTTCCTCACCCAAAAATCCGACCCCTCCAACCCAGTGTGAGCTCCCTCCAGGCACAGACATTTCCCAGCCCCAGAGCTGGTCCCCATCCCCATCCCCATCCCCATGCCCATGCCCTCACCTCCAGCTTGGCAAAGGGCCCCAGCTGGAAGAACTTCTGCACCCAGAGCTCGAAGTTGAGGCCGAAGCAGTTGACGAGGGACCAGATGTAAACGACGTGGCAGGGCCCCAGCCAGAGCGTGGTGATGGCAAAGGTGGTGATGCTGGCCACCAGCTCCTTCAGGATGTTGTCGTGGTTCTCTCCAATGTGGTCATACACGTACCTAAAAGCCAGGGAAGGTGGTTGATGTTTTTTCTATAAATTATATAACATAAATTTCTATATTATACCCTATAAAATTATATAATGATATCTAAATTATATATGTTAAAATATTATATATCATTATGATTTATTAATTTATAGTATTGTATTTTAATATTTTGGGGTTTTTTTATAGTTATTTTACTTTTTAGTATATAAATTATATATAATGATAAAATAAAATGTATTTTATGAAAATATATGGACATCTTTTATGAAAAATCCTTTTGCTAGGATTTTTCTCTCCTGAGAAGCTGAGATGCGTCAGAAATTAAATGTAAACATTGATTATCTGCTGCTGTGGAATGCAACAGGTGCATCTGGGATTGGTCTCATGTGGTTGTTTGCAATTAATGGCCAATCACAGTCAGCTGGCTCAGACTCTCTGGTCACTCACAAGATTTTATTATCATTCCTTTTCCTTTTGCTTGCTAGCCTTCTGATGAAATCCTTTTCTTCTATTCTTTAGTTTTAATGTATTATTTAGTTTTAATATATAATTTAATTTATGGCCAATCACAGTCCAGCTGTGTTGGGACTCTGGTCAGTCACAAAATTTTATTATCATTCCATTCTATTCCTTCCAAGTCTTCTGATGAAATAACTTTCTTCTATTCTTTAGTATAGTTTTAATAGATAATTTTCTTTTAATGTAATATGTATAATAAAATAATAAATCAGCCTTCTGAGCACATGGAGTCAAGATTCTCATCTCTTCCCTCGTCCTGGGACCCCTGCAAACACCACCACAGGTTGGTGCTCTCTGTAGTCCAGGAGATGCCTCTGGATTTTCTTTTCCCAAGCTCCTCACAGAGAGGTCAGCCCAGATAATCCCAGTAAAACAGGAGGGATGTTATGGCAATAAATTGATTTTTGCTGTGCCTCAACCGCTTGGGACTTGTGTTCCTAACAACCTATAAATACTCAAGGAGAAAATATCCACCTTTCCCCCTCTGGCAGGTAAAACTTGGGGTCTCTCACACGTGCTGGTGCTCAGGATTTTATCACAAAGCAGCCACCACCGCTCTCAGCAGAGGCTTGCTGGTGTGAACTCATGGATGAAGGGAGCTGAAGGGCTGAGGAAGATGCAGGTGGAGCTACAGCACTCAGTTCCCCTTTCCTCCTGGAGAAATGTAAAGCTGGCTCTTCCTCCTCTGGGGGAACCCTAAACCCACCAGACTTAAAGGGATTTTTGGGACAGCACTCTTTTATTGCCAGCTTTGGAGGAAGGGGCTGCTCTTTGTGCAATTAATTCAATGGGTTTGGGGCTAGACAGAGCAAATAGTGGAATTTATCCAGAGGAGAGGACACCCCAGCTATGGGATGAACAGCATGTGATGCTTCATTTCTCTGGGATGGAAGGGAAGACCCTGAACCAGACCAGACACTTACTTGCACAGCCAGTCATTAATCCCTCTGTCAAAATGCCTAAAAATAAGATGATAAGCACATGTTAAAACACACAATGACAATAAAAACCAGTTGAAACATATAAAACACCCAATGCCATGGCAAGCCACATCATGGACCTTGCTCACAGAAATCCTCCAGGCTCCTTCCTTGGACAGATCCTACTAGAGACGTGGTTGAACTTTTCTCCTTATCCATTTCTCCCCACCTAGGAATATTTCCCTGGGTTCTGGCCAGGTCCAGGCTATGGTTTCAGGTGGTCTCCAGCTCCCAGACCAGCTGCCCAGGACAGCCCAGGTGTCCTCCCCTGCACACATGTCCTGTCCAGCTCCATCATTCTTCCTTCAGGGTACTCACGTTTCAGCAAAGATGTAGAGCATGGTGATGCATTTTGGGGGCTGGGGTGGGTCCAGGTGGTCCAGTCTGGCAATGGTGTTGATGACCCCAAACATGACAGCAGCCTTCACCCAGTCATACACCAGATTGGAGTAGGCCAGGCCAGCTGGAGCAAAAATGGGAGTCAAACAGGGAAAAAAGAACATAGAACGCATCAGGATTTCTGCAGAGGAAATATTTTAAAACTATTTTTTAAAGAGGCTTGAATCAAAGGGGAATTTCTTCTTGGGGTTTGAGGGAGCAAACTGCTTGACTTAGTAGTCCAAGAAATTCTGTTTATACAGTCATTTATTCCATCATTGTGCCTTCCCTCTGAGGCTTGTTAAGCCGTGATGAACTCATCACAGCTCTCAGGTCTGCCCTCGGAGGTTTTATTGGCACCTCCATCAAAGTTTCCCCCACCCCAGCTCCACCTGGCCATGGATATCATGCTACAGCAGAGCCAGGGTCAGAACCTCTGACTTAGAGAGGTGTCTGACACTGGGAAGCAAACCCTGCAGGGACAGCTCCTAAAGATTTCAAATACCTCTGCAAAGAGCTGCTAAAATGCCCCTGTCTTGGTGGGATCCAGCTCCCAGATAACGGGAAAATCTGACCACTCCCACCATGGTCAGGACAGTCAGAAGAGCTCAGCTCCCTCTGGAGTAACATGGGATCCATCCAGCCAGGGCTCTTGGGACACCTAAATCCATGTTAGTGCCACTCCAGTTGCATCAGCATTTTATCCAAGCCTCGAGCTGCCACTCTGGAGAGACAGGAGGCTCCTCCAGCCCCTGCTTGGCCTCTGCTGTGTGGTGGTGTCTGAAATGCTGCCATCACACATGGATTTGATCATCTGGAGCCCTCCCTCCAGCTGCCAGTGCTGCTCCCATCTCTTATCTTGAGAATTTGCCTTCTGGAGGTCTCTAGCCCAGCCATGCTTGGAGAACACCCACCTTTAGGTAGAGATTGTGTTGCCCTGGACATTGAACATGTGAGTGTTGAGTAGACTCTTTTGGGACAATCCATAACCTCTCTGGGCACCTCTCCCAGTGTTTGACCACTCTGTGGACAACTTTCCTTACATCCAATCAGGCCTTGCATTGCTGCATGTGGTTTGCATTGTCCTGCTGATTTTTTAGAGGTGCTGAGCTCCCTCCCAGTCCAAAAGTAACAAAAATATCTTGGTGCTCATCTTCCTAAACACCAAACTAAAGAATTTACACTGTGAAAAGGTCAGACCAGCACCATGTGCTTTCCAGAGCCACTCAACCTCCAACCCAACCTCCAGGGCTGCCCAACACAGCTCTGTGCGTGGCCAGAGTGAGGATGAGGGTTTTTTTACTCAAACCTGTCCAACACAGGCATTCATTCCCAAAGCCTCTCAAGGGGGGTTGAATGGAGATCTGGATCCCTCCCCACTGCCTTGGAGCTGAGCACAGGGGTGAAGGTGCCCAAGCACAGCCACTCACCCAAGGACCAGTCTGAGAGGCGGTTCACAAACTTCAGGTCAGAAGGGAGGGTGAGGATGTAGAAGAAGTGGAAGAAGATGTCCACAGCCACGATGGCCCCCACGTGGAGGAGGGCATTGACACGGATGCTCTTCATCTCGTCGTCCTTGCGCCTCAGCTCGCGGGTGCTCACCTGCAGGGAGGGACAAACAGGGGCAGTGTCGCAGACATCTTTTGTGAAAATCCTTTCCTTAGGATTTTTCCTCCTGAGGAGTTGAGAGGCCTCAGGAACAAAATGTAAACATTGATTATCTGCTGCTGTGGAATGCAACAGGTGAAACTTTGATTAGCTCATGTTGGATGTTTCTAATTAATGGCCAATCACAGTCAGTTGGCTTGGACAGAGAGTCCAAGCCACAAACCTTTGATATCATTCCTTCTTATTCTATTCTTAGCCAGCCTTCTGATGAAATCCTTTCTTCTATTCCTTTAGCATAGTTTTAATATAATATATATAATAAAATAATAAATCAGCCTTCTGAAACATGGAGTCAGGTCCTCGTCTCTTCCCTCATCCTCAGATTTTAGTCACAGGGCAGGGCTGAGCCCAGGGAGAGGATGGGCGCTGTTCCTTCATCCACAAGGATGGTCAAGGTCCAAACAGGGATTGATTCATCATTCCCCTTTAGAGATCTGTCCTAGGGTGATGTTATGATGCTTGTATCCACCTCTGCGTGTTCTGTTTATGCTGATAGCATGTTCTGTGCCTTCAAGACTGGCTCTGAAGAGTGAAAGTCTTGTTTTGGTTTTGCTATCAGCCGCTCCCCCAAGGCTGGTGGGACACACAGATGGGGCAGTACATGGTGCTGCTTTTGCTTTTTGCTTCTGCTCATTAGCTAGTTTAGCTAAACAGTCCAAATTCCTTCCTGGACTGTTTCTCCTTTCCTTTTTTGGACCTACTCGAGCCTGCTCTGGACTGGGCCCTGGGAACAACAAGAGTTTGCACCTTGTGGCCTACCCGGGACCTACTCTGGGCAGCAGCTGCCCCAGTGCCGGAGGGACTGAGAACAGAGTGACCACCCCCAGAGAGGGGGTGAGCACCCCCACTCTGAATTTGTCATTCTTTTCCAGAGCGGTGTCACCCGGTATTGTTCATTCTGTGTGCTGGGGGTGCTGTGCCTGTTAAATGAACAGGTTCTTTCCACTTCTCTCCAAGGAATCCTTCACAAACTGCTGGGGAGAGGGGCCCCCTTTGGAGGTTTTCTCCCAAATTTGCCCTAAACCAGGACAAGGTCACACTGTGGACTACATTGCCCAAATTTGCACTACGGAATTCCCAAGGGCTGGCTGAGGTGAGCACATGCACAAGGAGCAGGACATGTGCCACCCACAGCAGGGCTGAGGACAGCAGGGATGTCCCTGCTGCATCACCCTGCTGCTCCCAGGGGTTTTCCAGCAGAGCAGGTGTGTGGTCAAAGGCCTGGCTGTCCTCAGGGACTCCAGGTGGGCTGAAATCCACTCTGACCAGGGAGCTCCCAGGGTTTTGTGCTCTTTCTGCAGCAGTGCGCTCAGGAAATCAACTTTGCCTAAGGACAGCCCCTTCCAAAAGGCACTAAGAGGGAGCAAATGCTTGCACCCATCACATCTCCAGGATGGAGTCCAGGGTTGGAATCCCAGCCTGACAGCTCTGCCAGGGCCTGGTGTATTTTTGTCCAGGGTCATTTGGGAGGCAGAGGAGGAGAACTGATGATGGCTGAGGTTTCTGCTGGAGATTCCTGGTGTAAATGAGAGGGAGACTTGCTCGAGGGGCTGTCCTGAATTGGTGGGGATTTCATTTTTGCTGTCTCCTGCACAAACAGGGCCTGGGGTTTGCCTCCAGGAGCTGTCGTATCCCTGCTCATTGTCACATAACCAGCACCAGAGTGAGCTCTGAGGATTACATGTCCTTGCTTCCCCACATCGCCATAAAATCGCTGCTGTATTGAAAATCCTCTTATGTTTATTACTTCCCCTTTATTCCCTGCAAGAGGTGGGAGCTCTCCCTGCATAATCCACAGGCTGCTTCACCAGCCCTGTTGTCAAATCCAGATGATTCCTGAGAATTAAAGCCTTTGCCAGATTTTTTTTCCATGCCTTTTAAGTACCAGGTTCTTTGAGGATACAAAGAGGCTGCTGGACCCTGAGCTGAGGAAGGAGAGGGTCTGGCATGGAGATGTGTGGGTGGGCACAGAACCCATGGAATCTCAGGATGGTTTAGGCTGGAAAAATCCATTAAGATCACTGAGCCCAACCTTTAACCCAGCACTAAACCCTGTCCCCAAGCGCCACATCTACACATCTCTGAAACACCTCCAGGGATGGTGACTCCACCACTGTCTTGGAGAGCCTGTTCCAATGCTTAACAACCATTTCCTTGACAAAATTATTCCTATTATCCTGTTTAAACCTTCCCTGGTGCAACTTGAGGTTGTTTGCTCTTGTCCTCACATCTGTGAGTGGCGCCAACACTTGGCCACCACCTTCTTGGGGTCAGGGCTGTGTCACCAACACTCCCAACCCTAGACATCAAAATTGAAACCCAAATCAAGGGATTTGTTCCCTTGATCTCAGCAAGAAAGATGCTTCTCCACCCAAATTTGGCTGGCCAAGCCCTGGTACAGATGAGTTCCCATCTCACATAGGAATGCAGGAGCTCCACCAGGATGCAGGACCAGTAGGATGCAAAGGGACAGATCCAATCTCTAACAGGGCCATACATCCCACCCTGGTTCCACCTGCCTCCTGCCCTAATTGCTCTTGGACAATTAAGAATTCACCTCCAGCAGTGCAGGGGGATGTAGCCAGGAGATGGCAGTGGTGGCCAGGCCAAGCCAGGACCCCCAGCCAGGGCAGGGGGAGAGGGGTTGGGGACTTTAGTCCTTGTGCCTTCGGGGTTTGAAGCAGCAGAGAGGGGAATTGCTCATTAAGTGCCTTTGGACAGCCTGGTTTGGGATTGTGCAAAGGAGCAGTGAATAAAACTCCCCCTGGATGGAGCTGTGCAGGAGCAGAGGGAGTTCAGGTGTTGGAGACATGAGGAGTTTCCTGTCCCCATTTGTAGGTACCTGGCTGCATCTCTGATGGAGACACCAGAGCTGAACTTAGGATCTTCAGAGTCCAATGCTCCAAAAATAATTTTTAATATGTCCAATAAGATCCGAGGGCTCTTTTTCATTTTAAGAGGCATCATGAAGTTGTAAATTGCACAGGGGAAGAGCAGGCAAGGAGCAGGACTGGGATCATGGCTCATCCTGGAGGAAACACCCCAGTGCAAACCTGTTGCAGACATCTTTTATGAAAAATCCTTTCCTTAGGGTTTTTTCTCCTGAGAAGCTGAGAGGCCTCAGGAACAAAATGTAAACATTGATTATCTGCTGCTGTGGAATACAACAGGTGGAGCTTTGATTGGTCCAGGATGGATGTTTGTAATTAATGGCCAATCACAGCCCAGCTGGCTCAGACACAGAGCCCAAGCCACAAACCTTTGTTATCATTCTTTGCTATTCTGTTCTTAGCTTAGCCAGCCTTCTGATGAAATCCTTTCTTCTATCCTTTTAGTATAGTTTTAATGTAATATATATAATAAAATAATAAATCAGCCTTCTGGAACATGGAGTCAGATCCTCATCTCTTCCCTCATCCTGAGACCCCTGTGAACACCGTCACACAAACCCTTTCTTAGGCAACCAAAACAGCTCCACATGTCAGAGAAGGTGCTGGGCTGGTGAGTCTTCAGTCTTCTCCTCACCCTGAGGCTCTGAGCTCTCCCCTGCCCTGGGCTGGTTTTTCTTCTGAATCCACAAATGTTTTTCCAAAACATTCTTATATCCAGGCATCCGTTTGGGTCCAAAAACTCAGTGTGGTTGTTCTTCTGCAAAAGCAACCGGGGGTGGTGGTGGGAATCCTCCACACACCAGTGCTGACCAAACTCCTCCCTTTGCCAGCATCACCAGCTTGCTCTGGTGGCCAGGGCTGATCCTTGGCACAGAAGAAGGTTGAGGTGGGAAGAGTGAGGGGCGACCCAGCATTGCTGGTTTCCTTGATCTTGGACTGTGGAACAGCTCCAGAGGTCCCAGCCCAGGCTTCTGCTGGTGTTTTCCCGTTCTGTTTGGAGTCTGCTCATCCAAAAGCTCCCTTGGTTGTGTGGAACAGGCAAAGATTTGGGGCACCAGGGTATTAATGGAGCCCCTGATTGCTGGAGCTCAGCCTTCCACCCAATCTTGTTTATTTCCTGAGAAATAACTTGATCTGCAGACATACAAACCATCCCTGAGTGAAGCAGCTGGATAGAAATGGGAGACAGAAATGTCCTTGCTGTCACAGCATGCAGAGGTCCCATGTGTGGCCCTCACCATGAAGGGGCAGGGGTGACAACACAAGGAAACTGAGGCACGGAGCAGTGCAGATGCCCAGGGAGCAAGGACATCACAGCAAGAACTTCCATTGTGAATTGGCCAAAAAAAACCCCAAAAAAATAAGTTTGAAAATCCATCAGTTTATGCCCTTCCCCACAGAAATACACACTCACAGAGTGACCACAAGAAGTTCTACAATCATTTGCACCCTCACTGTGGCAAAAGTTGGGTTTTTGCAGACACCGACCTCAAGCAAATAAATTCTGGGGAGAGATCCTGCTCCAGCCTGGCTTCAGGGTGACTCACCTGGGCATGGAACTGGTCAAAGGTCATGACAGGCCCAAAGAAGAAGAAGGGGAGGTAGAAGTTGTACTTGAGGAGGTCGAAGATGGAGTAGATGCCCTCCTCCTTCTGGGAGCTCTCGAGGGCGAAGCTCATGCAGCGCATGATGGTGAAGGTGCAGCCTCCGTAGAAAAGCACATCTTGGAGATCAAAAGCTCCCGTCACAAACCCGCTCTGGGCAGGAAACAGAGATTAACAGAAACAGAGATTAACACCAGGAACGTGGTGTCCCTTCTGTGCTGCCTCGCTGTGTGGGGGACACCAATCCTGGGGTGTTGCTGTGATATTTTCTGAAAAATCCCTTTGCCAGGATTTTTCTCCTGAGAAGCCTCAGAGGAAAAGAAAAACAATAATTATCTGCTGCTGTGGAATGCAACTGGTGCATCTTTGATTGGCCCATGTTGCTTGTTTCTAATTAATGGCCAATCACAGCCCAGCTGGCTCAGACTCTCTGAGAGTCACGAGCTTTTGTTATCATTCCTTTCTTTTCAAGCCTTCTGATGAAATCCTTTCTTCTGTTATTTCAGTAGATTTTTAATCTATCATTTTCTTTTAATATAATATATGTAAAAAAATAATAAATCAGCCTTCTGACACATGGAGTCAAGGTTCTCATCTCTTCTCTCATCCTGGGACCCCTGTGAACACCCTCACACTGGGGCAGCAGAGAATTGTGTGGGTTGGGGGGACATTAAAGCCCATCCAGTGCCACCCCTGCCATGGCAGGGACATCTTCCACTATCCCAGGCTGCTCCCAGCCCCATCCAACCTGGCCTTGGGCACTTCCAGGGATCCAGGGGCAGCCACAGCTTCTCTGGGCACCTCTGCCAGGGCCCCTTTTCCACCCTCACAGTGAGGAATTTTTTCCTGACATCTCCTCTAACCCTGACCTCTGCCAGCTTAGTTTTCAGTTCAAGGAAAACCTCTAATTATGCTCTGACACCAATTGTCTCTGAAGTTAATGAGCTGGAAAGAGAAAACTGGGGCTCGATTTCCCAGCTGGCTCCTGCAGCTCAGGGCAGTCAGGAAGTGGCAGATCCTCTTGGCCACGTCACCAAGCAGCTGCTGGTCACACAGCTTTGGTTTGGGTGGCAATGTCACCCTGTCACAGGTGTGCCCACAGAGTAAAGCAGAGCCAATTGCTTTGGGATTGATGGAGAAGGAGGGAACACACCTTTGGAGGCAGGGAGAGACAGCACTGTCCTGCCAAGGGATTGAATATTTTGGTAAAATCCTTCCTGGACTTCTCTCCACCCACCAGTGAGATAAAATCTTAGCCAGGCTGTGACCTAAGAGATGGACATTACTGAATCCATCTCAGCTCTGTGTTACAGATGGGGAAACTGAGGCACAGGGCACCAGCAGGCTGACAAATGGATCCAAGGTGGATCCATTGAGGAGATCCTTTTAATAAATCTCTGCTTTATTCTTCAGCCCTGTCTAGCCTCTGTTCTAGGTCAGCCTTCACAAGGAGGACTCAGATCTCCTTTGTTCTGGACCAGCATGAAGCCACCAAAACATGACAAACACTGTGGGATTACTCCCAAGCTCACACCTCAACAGCCCCTTCCCTCCAAAATGCTGTGAGAGCTCTGGTGCAGCCAGGAGAAATGGCCACGAGGGTGTGGAGCTGCTCCAGGAGTCCTTCTGGAGGATAACCCCGAGGAGATGGACACCAGTGGGCTGGGAATGGGACAGACACACGGACAGGACCCACCTGCCACGAGCCAAAGGGCTCCACCTTGAAGGAGGCGAGGCAGCAGAGCCCGGCCACGTAGCAGAGCCACTTCTGCTTGGCCAGGGCCACCGAGTAGAGGAGCAGGCAGTGGGACAGGATGATCATCAGGTAGAGCAGCCCCATGCTGGCCAGCACGGCCAGGAGCCCGTAGATCATGTACATGACAGCGCGGTGCTGGGGAGAGAGCGGTGGGGTCGGTGTGGGGAGAGCCCAGAACACCCCAAACCCCCTTCTGTCAGAGCCCCGAGCCCAGAACACCCCAAAACCACTCCTGTCAGAGCCCTGAGCCCAGAACACCCCAAAACCCCTCCTGTCAGAGCCCAGAGCATCCCCAAACCCCTCCTGTCAGAGCCCTGAGCATCCCCAAAACCCCTTCTGTCAGAGCCCTGAGCCCAGAACACCCCAAAACCCCTTCTCTCAGAGACCTGAGCCCAGAACACCCCAAACCCCTTCTGTCACTGCCCAGAGCATCCCCAAACCCCTTCTGTCAGAGCCCTGAGCCCAGAGAATCCACAAACCCCTCCTGTCAGAGCCCTGAGCATCCCCAAATCCCTTCTGTCAGAGCCCTGAGCCCAGAACACCCCAAAACCACTCCTGTCAGAGCCCAGAGCATCCCCCAAACCCCTTCTGTCAGAGCCCCGAGCCCAGAACATCCCCAAACCCCTTCTGTCACTGCCCAGAACATCCCCAAACCCCTTCTATCAGAGTCCCAAGCCCAGAGCATCCCCAAACCCCTTCTGTCAGAGCCTCGAGCCCAGAGAATCCACAAAACCCCTCCTGTCAGAGCCCTGAGCATCCCCAAAACCCCTCCTGTCAGAGCCCCGAGCCCAGAACATCCCCAAACCCCTTCTGTCAGAACCCAGGACATTCCTCTGACTGCCCTGGATGGCTCAAGACACTGGCAAGGGGATCAGAGCCCTTGGCACAGAGTCACAAACACCTGTGCCTTTGATTTTAGCCCATGGAAACAATTACCAACTTTGTGTGGGGAGTTACAAGCCACAAGGGTTTGAGTAGAATGATAGTGAATTTGTCACAGGGTGAAAAAGTAGAATTTGGGGATTTAGAATGGGGGTTCAAGAGGCAAGATGGAGGGATCTGGGTGTGTCCTGTCCTTCTTCTTGGCCTCCATCTTCTGCTGTGGTGGTGACACTTCTGGATTGGTTTAGAGTAGAGACAGACTGTCTAACATAGGTGATAGGTATTGGAAAATTATTGTAAATAAAGTACAGATAGATCTTGCTATAAAAAGTTAACACAACCCCAAGGGTGGTCAGTGTGCCACAACCCGACCTGCTGGACAGATCTCAGCAGGTCAGAGAAAGAATGTATAGTATAAGAGAAAATAAACAACCTTAAAAGCCAAAGCCAAAGAATTTTGACTTCTTTGGTTGCCAAGCTAGAAAAAAGGACTCTTCAATACCTTGGGAGCCATTTCAGCAACACTAAACCCAAGGCCCTTCCACAGATCCCAGGCCACCCATGGTGCTCCCAAATCCCTGCTCACCTGTGGCACGGTCATGGAGCAGATCTTGCCGAAGAGGACGTGTCCTGAGAGGGCGAAGATGATGATGTTCCTGAACGAGGTGAACCACATCACCCACTCAAAATCAGCCACATCCTGCAGGAGCAGCACCAGGCACTTTACTGCCCCCAGCTCCACAACTTTTAGAGCTTTTCCTTCCCGTTTTCCACCCAAGGGCTCCCGAGCACTTTAGCTCAGATATAAAAACCCAGGAGGGATGTGCAGAGGTCACTCATCCCAGCACACACAAAATGGAGTATTCACAGCCCCGCAGTGATGCCTCAGGTTTTAGCTTTTATATTTTCAGATTCTGTGCTTTAGTGTGGAGTTCTGAGCTTCATATCAGGGGATGGTGAGCTCATATCAGGGAGATGTGAGTTCTCTATTAGGGCATGGTGAGCTCTGTGCACAGAGCAGGGAGACAAAACAATTCCGGCTCCAGCTGGGCACCAAGGACAAATGACCCAAATCTCAGCCCCAGAGCACAAACAGCGTGGGCTGGAGAGAGAAAAACAAGCAGGGTGGGACTGCCTGGGCTAAAGCTGGAATGGGACAATGAACTGCAAGGTGCAAATGGAGCAGAACTGATCCCAGGGAGAGACCCCGGGAGCGCTCGTGCATTTTGGGGCCATTTTGGTTCATCTTGGGTGCAGCCCTGGCTGGGCTCTGGTGCTGCCCAAGGTGCATCCATGGAGGAGATCCTTTGAATAAATCCCTGCTTTATTCTTTAGCTCTGTCCAGTCTCTGTTCCAGGGCAGCCTGCACAAAGCTTCAGCAGGACTGGTATTTTCCCCACTACTTTAGGAAGAAAAATACAAGTCAGGTGAACCTCACAGAAATTCGTCAGTAGCAAAAAACCCAGCTGTGTTTCTCCACTGCCCAAGCTGTCTGGAGCTAGAAAAGCCCAATCCCTTCCTCACTCACCATTTTCCTGCCAAAGTAGTGCCAGCCTGGCTTTATGCCATCCCGAAAGGCTTTTCTGTTCATGCTGTCTGCAAAAGAACCAAAGTTACAGGGAGACATACAGCTCTGGGAAATAGGATCTGGGTTCAAGCCAAGCCCAGAACCTTCATCGTTGTGATAATGAGCCACCAGGGCTCAACACCCCATCCCAAAATTGCCTGATTGCCACAGACACCTAAAAGAGTCAGTGACAGAAGGTTTCTGCAGGAATTTTCAGCAAAGCCTTTTTCTCATTGCACATTCCCTGGCTGATCCCGTAAAGTTTTCAGGTTTGCGGGCTTCCTAACAAAAAAAACCAAACAAACACAAAAAAAAGCAAAAAACAAACCAAAACCTACCAAACCAACAAAAAACCCAAACCAAAACAAACAAAAAACTCCAAAAAACAAACAAAAAAAGAGAATCAGCCTTGTGTAGGCAGGGTGGTGGTGGCTGCCTGGTGCGGCACTACCTGAAGACCTGTGACAGTGGAAATAGGGACAAAGAGACAACCAGGCAAAAATCCCTTTAAGAAGGATTTCCAAGCTGTTTTCTGCAGCAGTTAAAGCCGGGGATCTGCTGGTGCTATCAACAGCTGTAAAAGCAGGAGCCTGCCACCCATTGTGCCCCTCCCAGGGGATGCCACCCATTGTGCCCCTCCCGGGGGATGCAGCGTTACCTCTGGACGCCTCGAAGATGCCGCTGCCGCTGTAGAGCACGGCACAGGTCACCACGAGGGCATAGAAGCCCAGCTCGTAGCTAGGGAGCGTCGCCTTAACCCCCATGGTGGGAGGTGACAGCCCCGGCCGGCACCAGGGAGGGATCCACACCTGGGCAAGGCAGAGAGCAGAGGGAGGAAAACCGGGGAGAAACAGAGAAAACTGTCCCTCAAATACCCCAAATCCCTTCTGCTCCTCCCCACCCCTGAAGGCTGAAGGGATGGAGAAAAGGGTCACACCCAGGGCACAACTCAGGTGCAAAGAGGTTCCTGCAAACCCCACCCAGGAGCCGGGATTTGGGGCCAGCTGTTCCTGTTCCTCCCATTATCCCTGGGATGTTCAGAGCTGCTCCAGGATGGGCTTCCTCCAGCTCTAATTCCTGCTTGGATCCCTGGAGGGGATCCAGGACACGGAGACACCACTGATGGAGGGGACCTGATGAGTTTCTCCATCTCCTGCTCACCTCGCCCAACCTCCGGGTCTCCCAAATCCCCGCGATCCCAAATTTCCCCTGCCAAGAGCCTTTAGGAGCTAGGCAGGCACGGCTGAGCCCGCTGCGGCATCAGCAGCAATTAGCCCAAGGGCTAATTACTCCTCCGAGGTTAATTAACCTCGGCGCGACGTGCCTTGCCTCCCCGGCTGAGTGTCCGGCAGCTGCCAAACAGGAGCGGCGGGATGCGGGGGACAAGGGACAGGGGACAGGGACACCCCCGTGCTGGCACCCCCTGCCACCATCCCTGAGAGCGCTCAAGGGATTAAGGCGCAAACGGCGCCCGGTCACCCTCTGCCTGCTCTGGCATCCGCTTTGCAAAAGCTTCTGGGGTTATTAAAATCACTCCGTATTAAAATGAAAATAATATTAAAAATGAAATAATATTAAATAATGTTAAAATTAAAATAATATTAAAGTTATCGTTTTCATTTTAAGCGTTTATTTTATGTTCGGTCGCCGGGGTTTTTAAGCGGGGTTGGGGGAGGTCCTTGGCAGCGATGCGGGGTGACCCCATCTCCCCCCGGCGTGCACCAAACGCGTTTCCCGGGGGGAATTTCGGGTTCATCCTGGGCGGAATTTCGGGTTCATCCCGGGGATAATTTCGGGATCATCCCGGGCGGAATTTGGAGTTTATCCCGGGGAAAATTCGGGTTCATCCCGGGCGGAATTTGGGGTTCCTCCGGGCGGATTTTCGGGATCATCCCGGGCGGAATTTGGGGTTCATAGGGGGGAATTTCGGGTTCCTCGAGGAGCAATTTCGGGGCTGTCCCCGCTGTCGCTCCCTCCCTCCCGGTGCGGGGCCGCTGCGGGCGGGCGCTGCCCCCGCTCTGCGGTGCCCCTGCGGCGGGAGGGCGCGCACGCCCGTGCCTGGAAAAAGCTTTTTTCCCCCTCCTTTCCACGCTTTCAAAGCTTCTTTTTATTTATTTAATTATTTTTTTTTCCTCTTTAGCGAGGGAGCGGGCGGCAGGCGGTGACCAACCCCGGGGGCTGGCGGGGACCCCTCGGATGATTTTAACTCTGATCGCTCCGAGCTGCCCAGGGAGGCTCGGGGGGGTCCCAGCAGGGCAGCACCATCCTCATCATCTTCATCATACCCATCATCTTCATTATACTCATCATCTTCATCATCCTCATCATCCTCATCCCCGCTCCCTCCCGGCCCCCGGGGACACGGAGGGGTGACAGCAAGTGTCACCTCTGTCATGTCACCACCCGCATCGCGTCCCCCCAGCCCCGCACCGCTCCCCGCTACTGACCTTGAGCCCCGGGGCCGCGGGGGGAGGCGGGCGAGGGTCGGGGATCCAGCGTCCGGCGGCGCGGTGGGGACAGGGGACACACAGGGGACACACGGGGGACAAGCACCGCGGGTCTGGGGGCGGCCGCTTTGCCCTAGAGCATCCCCGAGCCCGGCTCGGGGAGGGGGGCACGGGTGGTTTTGGGCTGCCGTCCCCCCCAGCGTGCCCCCGGAGGAAGTTTGGCTGGGAGTGGAGTGGAGCGCAGCGGGCGGGAGGTATTTTTATTTTAGAGCAGCGCTGCAGAGGGGGGTGGCTCGGGAGCTGTCTGTCACGGCAGCTGCTCAGAGGACCCGTGCTGGCTGCCAAACTCACCCCGAGCCGGGGGAGCCGGGCTGGGAGAGCCCTGGGAACCACAGCATCAGGCAGCGACCGGCTCCCTCCCGGGATCCCCACTTTTAGGAGAGGTTTTCCCCATCACCTTGTTCCAAAGGAAGGGATCATTGCGTGGGGATGGGGAAACTGAGGCACGGAGCCAAAATAAAGTGTGGTTCCTGCTCCGCTTGGGCAGGGTTTAAATCTAAGAGAGGCTCAGAGGCTGCAGCATCTCCTGCTGCCGGGTAAGGAGAGTCAGGACGAGAGGAAACAGCCTCAAGATGTGCCAGAGGAGATTTAAGTTGGATATTACTGAAAATCTCCTCACTGAAAGTGCTGTCAGGCACTGGAACAGTGCAGGTGGAATCACCATCCCTGAAGTGTTCCAAAAATCCCGTAGATGTGGCACTTTGGGGACATGGTTTAGCACTTGCATTCGATGGTCTCAGAGCTCTTTTCCAGCCTTAACGATCCTGGGATCTCTACAAAACACCTGTGAGGTGTTCCAGGAGGGGACAGGAAGGGACAGGGCTGGGTTGTGGCCTCTGTTATCTCAGGGTGCCCTGTGCCCACATCTGTCACCAACCCCTGTGACATCTGGGCACAGCTCACCCTGGGGCTCCCTGAGCATCCCTGGGCTGCCTGAGGGGTCAGCATGGAGAAACAAGGCAGACAATCTATAAAAATGTTATATTTTAATGATTTTATATTGTATAAATTTGGATTTTATAAATCCCTCTGTGGCTGGTTTGTTCTGGGAGGGAGGATCTACAGCCCTGGGATCAGCCCAGCTCTGCTGTTAACAAAAAGCCTTTTTAGCATGGTTTTGTTTTTTGTTTTCCACCTGGTGCACACAGAGAGGCTCTCCCCAGCCAGGGCAGTGTGCTGACACTCCCAGCACCTAACGAGGAACTTTCATCTTGTGAAAAACAAGGTTCCCTCTCCTGTAAAAATGTAAAAGTTTAATAAAGGACAAGAGGAGAAAAAGACAATAAAGCAAAGATTTATGGCTGGGTGCTTGGCATTCACCTGCTGTTTCACCCTTTATATACCACTTCTATTGCACCAGCCTGTTAGATATTCACAATTATGCATAATAAACTTTTCCCCAAACTAGTTTACATGTTCTGAGAACTGTTTAGCAGGGCTCCTCCTCGGGTCTGCCTTTTCAGAGTGTGTTTATTTCTTGGCTGTGGTTTGTTATCACCTTTAGTTTGGGCTTTGGTCTGTTTTCTACTGATGTGAAGTTTGATAGTTGGCATATCATAAATTGGGGTCCTCTTCATCTGTTCATTGAATGTTATCTCAACCAAGCAGGAATTTCAACACAAATATATTTCTATCATCTATCAGTCATTTCAATGCTATGTCTAACAGGAATAAAAACTATATTTTTATAACAAAGTTACTTTAACATTACACATATAACATCCATTTTAATATTTGTGGAAGGCCAATATTATAATATGTATTTATAACAATCTGGATGCAGGTTATTATAAATACATATTATAATATTGGCCCTTGGATGGCCCAGCCTTGATCCTGCTGCTGCAGCTCCATCCCTGCCCGGGGGCTCCCAGACCTCACAGTAATTGCCTGGCTAATTAAGAGATCGCTGCAGATAACACGGGACACAATTCCTCACAATTCCTCACAATTCCTCACAATTCCTCCATCTCCCGGTGCCTGTGGCAGACAGGGGTTTGTGGCCAGCAAGGAGGGAAAAGAAATCTGCACACAGATGGACATGGGGTCGGTGTGGTGTTGGGGACACGAGGGAGGCAATGAGGAAAAGCAGATCAGTGTCACCCCCTGGCTCCCAAACCCACCACTCCCCATCCCAATCCATGCAGAAAGCAAAGGCAGCCCTCAAATTTATTATTTTTTCCTATTTTTTTTCTTCTTTTTTGTGTTTTTCTTTTGTTTTTGTCACAGCCCCATGGTGCTGCTCCCCTTGGGCACTGGCATCATTTAGGGAGTTTCAGGCAGATGTTAGATTTTCACCTTCTTTATTATTTTTATTACTTATTATATTATTTTTTATTATTTTTTTCAATCCTGAGAAATCTATAATCCTGCTGAATTCAAAGGGCAACACTGGTGAAGGGCCAAGCAGTGGTTTTTCATGAGGCTCTGGGAGCTGTGGTGATAAAAAATAGTTTAGCTTTAATTTATAGATATTATAAAAAATTAGCCACCTTGCTTCTGATTCTTACTATAATGGGATTTATTTTAATGTGACCAGGGTGTCTTCCTCAGCACTGGGGACATTTCTGTGTTTTATGGCCCCAGTGTTTACGGCTCTGAGTTGGTTCAAGTGATATTTTTTCAAATATTTGGAGGCTTGCTGGAAGTTGGGGCACAGGATTTGAGGCCAGGGCCCTCTGTAGGGCCTGAGAAAGGAGGTGGGGTTCCAGGAAAGGGGCTTGGCTCTATCTCAGGGAGGCTTGGGACAAAGTGGGGACATTAATGGGGACACCACACAAAGTCCCTGGCTGCTGGAGCAGAAATTTGAATGGGAAGCAGGGAAGGTTTTAATTACAGAATCCTAGAATGGTTTGGGTTGGGAAGGACATTAAAGTTCCTCTAACCCCACCCCCTGCCATGGGCAGGGACACCTCCCACCATCCCAGGGTGCTCCACGCTGTGTCCAGCCTGGACTCGGGCACTGCCAGGGATCCAGGGGCAGCCACAGCTGCTCTGGGCACCCTGTGCCAGGGCCCACCACTCTCACAGCCAGGACTTCCCTCCCAATATCCCTTCTAAACCTACCCCATTCTTTCAGTTTAAAGCCATTCCCCCGTTCCTACATTCCCTGTCCTTGTCCAGAGTCCCTCTCCTGTTCTCACATGGATTATTTTCACTGCCTGTGGTTGTCCCATTGGGTTCCTCATCAGACATCACTGGGAACATGCCAATCCCACCAGGATGGCTCAAGAGACAGGGACGTGACATCCATCCATCCATCCATCCATCCATCCATCCATCCATCCATCCATCATCCATCCATCCATCCATCCATCCATCATCCATCCATCCATCCATCCATCCATCCATCCATCCATCCATCCCTCATCCATCCATCCATCCATCCATCCATCCTTGTATCCATCCATCCATCCATCCATCCATCCATCCATCCATCCATCCCTCATCCATCCATCCATCCATCCATCCCTCATCCATCCATCCATCCATCCATCCATCCATCCATCCATCCATCATCCATCCATCCATCCATCCATCCATCCATCCATCCATCCATCCCTCATCCATCCATCCATCATCCATCCATCCATCCCTCATCCATCCATCCATCATCCATCCATCTATCATCCATCCATCTTTCATCCATCCATCCATCCATCCATCCATCCATCCATCCATCCATCCATCCATCCATCCATCCATCATCCATCATCCCTCCATCCATCCATCCATCCCTCATCCATCCATCCATTATCCATCCATCCATCCCTCATCCATCCATCCATCCATCCATCCATCCATCCATCCATCCATCCATCCATCCATCCATCATCCATCCATCATCCATCCATCCATCATCCATCATCCATCCATCCATCCATCCATCATCCATCCATCCATCCATCCATCCATCCATCCATCCATCCATCCATCATCCATCCATCCATCTTTCATCCATCCATCCATCTTTCATCCATCCATCCATCCATCCATCCATCCATCCATCCATCCATCCATCCATCATCCATCCATCCATCCATCCATCCATCCATCCATCCATCCATCCATCCATCATCCATCCATCCATCCATCCATCCATCCATCCATCCATCCATCCATCCATCCATCCATCCCCACCTCCAGGACCCCTCAGCACCCCCACAATGGCTCTGTCCATCCCCCATGGCACCCATTATCCCATCCAAGCTCCCAAATTTTCAGCCACCCCATGAAGGCTCTGAAGGAGCTCCCACCACCTCCCCTCACCCAGATCATGTCCAACACCCTTCCTCCAGCTCCTCCCCTCCCAATCCCCTCCCATTCCCCCAGAATGTCCCAGTTAGGTCAGGGACAGGCTGGAATGACCCCTCTGCTCCTTGCTGCACCCCCAGCTCCCTCTTCTCCCTGACCCAGGATCTGCTGTGAGCCCAGGGTCCCTCCTGGGATGGTTTGGGAGCTGTAAGAGGAGATGCCAGGGATTTGGGTGGCATTTGTGAGCGAGGCCAGCCTGTCCCATGGGAGCAGCCAGCTCAGGAGCTGGAGGGGAGAGGATGAAGGGAGGAATGAGAAACCCAACACCCCTCTTGGCTTTGTCGTGCTTAATTTAGAGCACAGGGGCTCTGCCAGAGTGTTTTTCCATTTAAAGCTGAACCTCTTCCCTTTTGTCCTGCACTGTGCCTTGAGGGCAGTGGCAGCTCATGGCTGGGGCTGCTGGGGGGGGTCAGCAAAGCAGTTTCCAACTCAGCTCCCCTGTGCCACCAGCTTCTTCCCCATTTGTCCCACACCAAAACTGAAATCCATCTCCTCCTGCCACCCCTGTCCTGCTTTGGGAGGGCAGGAGCCAGCCACAGCCCCAATGCACAGCTCTGAATTCCCATGGGATGGGCTCTGACCCCCCAGCTGATCCTGTGCCCCCTGTCCAAGCAGATCCCAGGGCAGGGAGAGCTCTCCTGTGTCAATACTGTGTTTAACCACCCTGATGCAACTCAATTCATCTTACAGCCACTTTGGAAAGCTCTTTGCAGGTAAACTGCTGGCAAGAGGCCCAAAGGAAAGGAGGACAATTCATCAAAGATCATTTATTGCCAGCAGTTCAGCTGTACTTTGAAATGGGATCCATCCATCAGCACCTGATGGCTGCTCCATGCAGGAGCTCTGCCCAGCTCCAGGGCAGGAGACAGATTTTGGTTCTCCAAGAGTTTGGAGAACTCATATTTGCAGTTAAATCTGCCTAAATGCTAACAAGGAGTGCCCATAACTAAATACTGGCAGTAAAATTAACTTTAACTGTACCCACCAGCCTGTGCCAGAGATGTCACCTCTAGCCTGTCACCACCCTCAGCTGCAGGGAGAGGCTGAAAAAACTCAGAGCTTATCAAAAAGCTGCCTGGGACACGAGTTCTCACTGGATGAGGGTTGTCCCAGTGAGGAAATGCTGGGGACTCACAGTGCTTTTATCTGAGAGAGGCAAAACGATGGCTGGCTGCAAACTGGAGCCAGAGAAATTCAAATTTGAACTGAAACACAGGATTTTAACAGCCTGTTTTTTATCTATGAGGGAAAAATAAAACACTGAAAGTTCCAAGGGAAGCAGGGGGTTGTGGTGATTTCACATCAGCTGTATCCCTGAAAGAAACTGTGCTGGAGTGATCCTGGGGCTGAGGATCTCCAGTGTGGGGATTTTTCAGGCAGAGAGAAAAATATTGACATTGATTTTGGTCTCTGAGTGATGGGTTCGGGTGCAGGGGGCTGCTGCTCCCAAGGTCTGCCAGGGTTCCTTATATTTAGCAAAATGCTGCAAGAAAATTGGTCTCATTTCTTGAAAACTGGGAACCAGCAAGAGCCAGAGAGGCAAAATGATGGCTGGCTGCAAACTGGAGCCAGAGAAATTCAGATTTGAACTGAAAGTTAGGATTTTAACAGGCTGATGTTTATCCATGAGGGAAAAAAACACCACTGAAAGTTCCAAGGGAAGCAGGGGGTTGTGGTGATTTCACATCAGCTGTATCCCTGAAAGAAACTGTGCTGGAGAGATCCTGGGGCTGAGGATCTCCAGTGTGGGGATTTTTCAGGCAGAAACAAAAATATTGACATTGATTTTGTTCTCTGAGTGATGGGCAGGGGCTGCTGCTCCCAAGGTCTGCCAGGGTTCCTCATATTTAGCAAAATGCTGCAAGAAAATTGGTCTCATTTCTTGAAAACTGGGAACCAGCAAGAGGCAGCACGGGGAGAATTCAAGCCAGGTCACTCTGGGGAAGTGCATTTCAAAATCCTGAGAAGCCCTGGACATTGTGCACTCCCCACTGTGACAGGAGACAGATTGCACATTTCCATGAGCAGCAGCTGCTTGCAGGTACAGGCTGCCTAAATAAACTGCTTTATAGTGGTTGGGTTCTTTCTTTGGTAAGCATTTGGTGGTGCAGGAAAAAGGAGAAAATGTCCATGTGTGTTCTGTGAGATCCCAGTTTCCTCCCTGTGCTTCAGGGGCTGACTCAGAGCCCTTTTCCTGGAGAGAGGTTTGATTTTCGCAGCTTCCCTGGGCCAGGGCACCAGGAAGGGCAGCAGATGCCTCTGCTCTGCTCCTGGGAAATTATTATTGATTCACACTCCTGTGTAAGTGAAATCAGAACCTGCAGCTCCAAGTTCCAGCCTGAATTTAGCAGCACAGCTCCCACAGCTTCCCCAAGGGATCTGCTCCCTCCTGCAGCTCCTTAAAATCCCCACCAGAGGATTCCTCCCCTCCACAGAGCATCAGCATGGAGCTGACACCAAAGCTGTGGCTCCTCTCGAGGCAGGATTTATTCCTCAAGTTGTCCAGAGATGATTGAGGGTTGCAAGGTGCTTTTTCCTCTGATGATACTGGCAGGAAAAATATTGCAATGGATGGTCCTGCTTTTTGTGAGAGAGCTGGGCTGAGCCCTAGGGCAGTGCAGCACAGGGAGGGTTAATTCCCTGCTAAGTCCCAGGTGCTGAGCTTATCCCCCAGCTCCCTGACTTCCTCCATCCGGGACTCCTAAAACTGTTTGAAAAGAAACATTTCTTGAAAAGAGATATTTCTGAACCTAAACAGGAAAAAAAAAAAGACAGGAACAACACATCTGGAGTGACTCCTGCTCTGCTTTTTTCCACTCTGCACAGGGCAGTCAGGATGAAACCCAAAAATCTACTTTGCACTGGTGCATTTAGCCCTGAAATGCAAATTCATGGTGGTGCTGCCTGGGGTTAAAGCCTGACAAATTTCAGGCTCATAAAAAGAGGCTGACAAAGCAAAGGAGAAAAAAAATAAAAGCTTTCAAGACTTTCAAGTGAGAAACAAAGCAGCACTGTACAAAAATGCCTGGCTCTCCATTTGCCTGGAATCCCCAAGGCTGCTGTGCACTGGCAGGCTGCATGGCAATGCCTGATTAGCTTGCACTCTGTGTCCTCACTGTGCTGCAGCAGAGAAGGACAGGGCTGCCAGGGTTTGCAGCAGCTCCAAAAGTCCCAGCACTGCTGCAGTGAGGACCTTGCCTGCATTTTATAACATTTCTTCCCAGGGAGAACAAGATCTGCCCAATGGATGAATGCAGAGACCCGGAAATAGGGAATTCATAACCTGAGTGGCAAGTTTTTTATGGAATGAGCTGAATTTAAGGTAGGTTGACTCATTGCAGGGGTAATCTGCACAGCTCTTCAGTGGAAACTCAGAAATCTGCTGCATGTTCAAGCAAAGAGAGAGGTTGGGATGATGAGAGGAGCCCACCCAGAGCTGATGTGCAGATAGTCCCAGGTCAGGCTAATCCTGTGCCTGGGCACTGAAGTGCTACAGAAAGCCTGAGACAGGCAGGTAGCAGTGTGGGATAAAAACAGAGCTTGTTTTGTTCTAAGGAAGGGGGCTGGCCTAACTTTTGCACAGCAAATTCCTTCCTGAGCTGATAAAGGCAGCAGCAGATTGAATATCAAGCCCTGCCAGGGAACACTGTGCTGGAACCTGGAAGGTTTTGTCCCAAATCCCCCTGCAGAATTGCAGCTTCCCAAACTACACCCACCACCCTGCTTGCCAAGCCTCAGAGACAGAAAGTGCTGACACATAAAACCTTCACTTTTGTATTTCATCTCTGCTTCTCATCGTCTCCTGCAAATGCTGAAGAAGTGACAGGATCTGAGGCTGCAAAATGACACTGGTGCCTGGGCTCTGTCCCTGCTCTGCAGCCCAAAGGTCTGGCAATATCTGGATTAACTCTTTGGTGTGTGGGGCTGAGCACCCTCTGCAAACCCATCCCTCACTTTCTCCATTGTGGCTTGATGCAGTTCAAAATCCTCCCCTTTGGCTGTCACAGTCTCCTTCAGACTTTTGTTCTCATCCAGCTGGAAGCCAAGCCTGCAAGGAAACAAAAGGAAAAAAAAAACCTCCCTGTGAGCTGGGGAGCTTCAAAGCAAACTGAGAACAGTCACCTGTGCTGTGGGGACAAAACACTGAAAGCCAGAGCCCTGAGAAAGAGCAAACTGAGCCCTTGCTCCTCCTCTCCCTGGGGCAGGACAGAGCAATCCCAGCAGGGAGAAAGGGAGAACATACCTCCTGCTCAGCTCCTCCAGCTGAGACTCCAGGGGCAGCTCAGCCAGGGCTGCAGAGAGCTCCTCTCTGTCACTCACATGCACGGGGACGCTGGCCTGGGCTGCAGGTTCAATCACAGAATGGAGTTTTAGTGAAACAGCAAATCAGTTTTGGCAGCATGCTGAGTCAGTGTCAAACAACACTGAATTTATTCTCTCAAATAATGTACTTAATCTCTTAAATAAATATTTAATCTCCTAAATTCTATGTTGCATCCATAACATATCATAAATATATGACAGAATTATTTTAATTTCCTTCCAGTAAAATGAAAACATGATGAATTTACACTTCATATGCCTACATATGTAGGGAGGAAAACTAATTCAAAATATTGAAGTGACCAAAACAAGAGGTTACAGACAGCTGAAAAGGATTAATTTGATGTTAATCTTGCAATTGTGTTTCAGATTATGACAGCTGTGGCTTCCTGAATGTCTGGGACAAAGTTTGCACGTGGCACCCATTGAAACAACTTTTGTAAAGCACTTTGATCCTCAGCATAAACAAAATGTAGTTTAAATGTACTGCAAGGTTTACTTCAAACCAAGGTTCTACTTCAAGAATGCTTTTCTAAATAAAGATCTACCCAAAACATGCAGCTCTGGTCATCCCAAAAAATTCAGAAACTTTTTTCAGGGTGGTAGAGAAACATATAATTCAAATTTACAGCTGGGACTGGAGAAGCAAAAGCTGTGACCAGTGAATGGCTGCAGTGGAAGGAGGAGCAGAGAAGTGCTCAGGGAGCTCAGAAAGGAGAGCAGGAAGGGAGCAGAGCTATTGCAGAGGATGCTGAACTCATCCCAGCCCTGAGGACTGCAGGGTGATCTCTGCTCTAGACAGAAGGCTGAACCATTTTAGTAAATGTGAATAAATGGCTTTCTCTAAAATAATCAATAGCCAGCACTACCTACCTGGAGCCAGGTAACATGAGGGAAGGATTTGTGTGGATCAGCCCCAGATAAATTATAAAAATCAAGAAAGCAGCTAAATGAAGAGAACAACAGGCTGGAGCTGGCTGCAGTCCTAACTGGGAATCCAGCACCAGGACAGGGAACAGCCAGGCTGGAATCTGTGCTGTGCTCCTACTGAACACTGCAATTGCTGGTTTGTGCTTGTGTTGTTGTGTTGGCACATTTCTGTATCCCTTTGCCCAATCCATTTCCCTCATAATATCAAATATCTTCAAATTTGGTATTAAAACACTAAATCCTCCTTGTGTGGAATTATCTGAAAGAACCTGGTTGGAGAGTACTGAACTCTGACAAAAACAAATGAGAAGAAAAGGCTGCATTGTACAGCTAAAAAATGCTTTTGATCTTGAGGCTGTGCTTTACAGGGCTGAGGAAAAACCTGCTGTTACTTACCTATCCCTCCTCTGGGATTATTCTTTGATAATTTGGAATTTGGATAAAACAGGAAAAAAAGGCACAGAAAATGAAAAGCCTGAATGATTTAAAAACACAACTGGGTTGTTTGCAGCTCCTTAGCATCTTTATCTACTTCCCTTGAATTGAAGGGATCAGAAACATTAGACTAGCAATTAGATCAGCTCTCTACAATTTTGTACTTTCAGAAAGAAAGGAAAATATTATGTTAATTAGGATGTTCTCTAGTCTCTATTTTGTATTCAAGCTTTTCATTTTTCCTTCTTTCCTCAACCACTGGCATGAAAGCATTGAGATAACCTCCATGCTCTGCTGAAGAGGTGTGCTACAGACTTGGTTCTTGTATAAACTCCAATTTTGGCACATCACAAAGCTCTCATCAAAGCAGGGGAGTGGAATAGATTGTTACCTACTCATCTCATGGATTTAGAGAGGATTTCTCCTTATTAGCCTTACTGCCAATCCTTTTCTACTTTTGCTTTTAGTCCTTAAGCAGAGGAGATTAATGAACTAAATATTTAGTGAGAAGGGATCTGTCACTGGTGAAAACAGCTTCTTCCTCTGGCTATGAAATGCCAGCCAGCAAAGGAGAGTTACTAAAACTTTACTACAGCACAACAAAACTTGAGCAAAAAGCCTCAGGAGCTGGAGAGTTTGTCTCTCAAGGAGAAGGTTTGATAACAGAACACATCAACCCTTCACCAGGCTGTGTAAAAGTCTCAGCACTCAGAAACTCAGTTAAATTCTGTACAGAACAGCACCAAAATGCTCTCACACTTCTGGGATCTACATTTTTCTGCTCTCAGCTAATACAGGTGAGACAACTCTGAGAATCAGTGCTCATAAAAAAACACATTGGAATGAGTCAGAGTGGGCTGGAGCCCCTTCCCAGGACACAGCAAGGAACAAATCCATCTTTTACAGAGAGAAGCAGGTCTGAAGCACCCATTCAGTCCCCATTCAGTATAAAGGTTCCTCTGAAGGGCTCATCCAAGGTTTCTGATGAGCCCTCTGGTCACCCTAACTCAGCCTGACACCACCCCAACATTTGCCAAATTGAAATTCCCCTCCCTGCTGTTCATCTTCTCGCATTTGAAGTCTTTTTACTTTAGGAAAATACACATAAAAAGGGAAACCACTGGAAAATTTTCCTTAAGAATATGTGCCATTTTATTGCTTTAGACACTTTACAGAATCAGAGTCCTTATGCAATAAAAGGATCTGATCAGGGAAATAAAAATTTAACATCCACCATGAATTCTTTTTCTTTAACTACGCCAGGGAGGCTTTCATATTTATAGCAGGAGATTATCACGTTCATGGGATAATAAATTACACCAGATCTAATTACTTCATCACCAGCAATAGTTTTTCATAGGCACTGACAGGCCTTAAATTGGGATATGTCCTTTAATTCTGCTCTTAACCTTCAGCTGAATCCCTCAGGCATGAGTTAAAAGAGCTCTGGGGGCAGCACAGAGCAGGGAAAAGCTTTTATTTTTCCTGGAATTATCCCATGGAAACACACTGCAAATATCCTGGTCCCCCTCAGACCTGAGGGCAAAGCCTCTCCAGTGGAGAAGGGCCAGGATTTTGCCTCCTGCCTTGCTGCTGGCTCTGAGCAGGTCCCATCACCATGGGCAAGGTTTGGCAGGGGGAGCCCAAATGTTGTCACTGTCTGTAAAGGCCAGAGGTGAAACAGGGGACGTGGCTGTGGCTGAGTGTGGAAAGGGATTTTCTTTTCTGGAACAATCCCTTTGCCCAGGATTCTTCTCCTGAGAAGCTGAGAAGCCTCAGAGAAAAATGAAAACAATAATGATCTGATTTGCTTCTCCTGTGTTTTGCTACTTTGGAATGTGGTTGGAGATTGTTTACCCACAGGTGATTGTTTCATTGGTTTCATGTGAATTGTTTTCACTCATTCACCAACCACAGCCAAGCTATGTCAGGGCTCTGTAAGTTTTCATTATTATCTTTTTATCCTTCTGTAAGTATCCTTTCTGTATTCTTTAGTATATTTAGTATAGCATTCTTTAATACAATATAATATAATAAAATAATAAATTAGCCTTTAATATAATACAGTATCATAAAATAATAAATTAGCCTTCTAAGAACACGGAGTCAGATCCATCATTCCTTCCTGCCACAGGGCACCCCACAAATACAACAGCTGAGGGCTCCCCTTTACCTTTCCTGCTCCTCAGGGCAGGCTCCTGGGCAGTTGTGCTGCTCTCTGGATCCACCTGCAGCTTTTCCAGCTGCTGTTCCAGGCTGTCACTCTGCCACTGCTCTTCCTGGAGCTCCTTCTCAGCTTCCAAGACTTTGCTGCTGCTTTCCATCACCCTGATAGGCAAAAAAATAATGATTAAAAAAAAAAAAAAAAAAAGAGTCCAGCTCATTTGTGTCATGTCTATGTCAAATCAGTCTTGGTGCTGGATCCTGCTTCTTCCAACAGAAGGGAAAGAACTTTCCATCCATCCAAAGGCAGAAATCCCCCTGAAATTGTATCAGGTGATTTCTTCTAAATATGCAAAAGAGAATTAAGTAATGGGTACAGCTGGAAACAAGGGGTTTGTTTGCTCAGATCCCTTAATTCTGGCTCCCTGTGTGAATTCACCCTTCAGATGAGCAGGAAAACTGCAGATTGCTGAGGAATAATAAACTGAATTTTTTAGCCACTCTGGGAAAGCTTGGAAGGCAAATAGTTTATAAAAACACAGTCTAACATTTGCGTCAGTTATCTGAGAGGAGAAAAGAAACTTCTGCTTTTAATAAACTTGGAAATTAGACATGACCATGGATGGGAGAGGGTGGAAAAGAAACTGGTGGTTGCATCACAAAAAAGCAAATTGCCTCTCTCCATCCTAAATAACATCTCAGAAAATTAACTACAAAAATATCTGATGTGCACCCAGTGGGGCAGTGACTGACCCCAAGAGATTCCAATGAGTTTAAAGCCAAAAAGAAACACAGATTGACCCTCTGGATTGGACTAAAAAAGAGAATTTCCCTCCTGACCCCACGGGTGGAAGCTGGTTACACTCTGAATCAAGAGACTTGATTGGTTTATTTCCCTCCTAGCTGGTATAATTTAAAAAAAAAAAAATTATTACAACTCTAATAAAATTATATCAGTGGTTTAAAAATGTAGCTACAGGCAAGACTCGACCTCCTGTGGCAGTGAATTCCCAGGCTGGTGATGTGCTCTGAGACATTTTATTCCTCTCAGTGGTTCTGCATTCACTAAATTTTCATTTGACCCTGGTGTTCCTCTGGCATCCACTTTGCACAAAAACTGGAGGAAAAATGGCAAGATCTGTGGGATTTTTTAATGGAATCATCTGCCAATAGGAATAATTTAAATTAAAGTGCTGTAGAAAATCCCACTTGTAACAATTCCCAGGGCTCTTCCTCTTGATTTAAGCATTATCTGTGTTACCTGAACTTTGTTACACCCCAGCAGTGGAAGGAAGAGGAGGAAAACCTGACTTTTAAAAATATATTCACATTGAAATCTGGCTGGTGCTATATTACCCTGAGGTCTTCCAAGAGTTATTGCACATAGTCTCACAAAATTTATGTTACCTGCTTGATAAATGTGTGATAAGTGTGGAGCTGCTGAATCATCAGTTTATGGCACATTTTACAACCAACTGTGCATTTCATTGACTCTGGTTTTCATTATTCCATACTGGTGGTGGCCACACTTCAGTTACCACTCACAGCCCCATCCTCATCTGACTGCATAGCTCTATTAAAGTCACTTGGCTTACAAACATGAAAAAGATTTTTTTCCCAGCATGTATTTCCAGAATATAGCTTTAAAAGCACCTTTCCCAGAGTTCTAAAAGAAAAAAAAAAATCTATTTTTTTCTGATTGTGATTAATCATGCAGGAGAAAAGTGATAAAAGTGAGAATGATAACTGTGGTAAATGAAAGCAAGTAAGCAAACAGTGCTTATTGTATTGACAGGAATATACTTCCAATATTGGAATACAGATTTGGGAATCAAATAACACATAATGGGAAAAAAAAACTAGTAGCTGAAAGGTGTAAAAAAAAATTACTTTGCTTCCTCTTCTCTTCTAAAACATGGTTGGCTTTTATCATCTTATATTGAATTGAATCATAGAAAATAAAATTAAAAAAAAATCACTGCTATGCCTCTGTTAAACCAGAAAAATTCATTTAGAAAAGGATACAATGGAACTTAAAAAGAATGTGAAAAGCTTTGGAAGAGAATATTATAACAATAATTACAGTATTTACTACTGATGAATAATATTGCTGCCTCAATAAAGCCATGCATCCATAAATACAGCAATTCTGCTTTTATCTAGGTGCAGCAAGCTGGAAGACGGCTCCATTTTTTTCTGCCCTTTGTTCTAAAAGAATAATAAAAAGAATGAATCATCAGCCAGGCAGGGAAATTGAGCAGAATAAAACTGAAAAGCCCCTATTTAAGGCAAGGATGGCAGCGTGTGGTGCAGTGTGGGGCACGTCCCAGACTCTGCAGTGCTCCCTGATGCCACAGAGGATGCTGCTGTACCTTCTCTGCAGCACAGCCAGCAGCTCCAGGAGCTTTTCCCTCTCCTTTGCAGCAGGCTGGCACAGAAGCCTCTGTGTTAGGAGCTCTCCCAGCAGCGTTTCCCAGCTCAGGTTGTCCGTGCCAGCAGACCTGAGGGAAGCACAAGCACAGAGAGTCTGGGTTCCCACCTCTGGAATGAAACAAAGGCAGGATTTGAGCACTGTCTCCAACACACTTGTCTGAAGGTGAAGGCAGAATGCAGAGCTCACTACCTCCCCCCAGCACCCATCTCTAGACTGCAATAAACAGAAGAGAAATATTTGGCTATAAAGTCACAGGGAGTGCCATTAAAAAGCTGCTGCCAGGATGCTTCCCCTCCTCATCACCCCTGAAAACAAACTTCCAGCTCTGATCAATTCATTATCCCTGACTCTCCTCTCACTGCTACTGCCAAAGTAAAAGGAGATTCTATCTCCCAAGTGCTACACTAAACTATGAAATGCCCTGCTATTGATTTTCTCCCTCTGAAAGGCTTCAGGCAGCACTTGCACAATGGCAGTTCTTGTGGCCAAAATGTGCTGAAAGGAAGGGGCAGTTTTCCCATGCATCCCATTATTATGTAGTTCATTACTTCTCTGACCTCTCTGCTTTCAGGAAGACCTTCTTTAGAACAAAAAAAAAAGCAGGAGAAATCTTGGTGGCTGGGAGTAAAAATGGAAAAAAATTGATGTCAAACAAGCAGTCAATTATAGAATTAAGAGAGAAATCAGATGTTAGAGCTCTGGGACAGCTTCAGGCAGGAGGGATGGAGCAAGAAGCTTTCACCACAGAAACAAGGCAGGCAAGACAAGGATTTCCAGCAGCTTGCAGAGCGTGGCAGAGCACTTTCCTTGCTGCTGATGAAGTTTGTATACCCACCTTGCAGGTGGGATGAGGAAGAAAGGCTCTGTGGCTGCTGACTCCACGAGCACGTGGCCCATCGCGGACACTGTGCTGGGGGGAGGAAAGCTGGGTTAGGGCTTCACACAGGGCAGAGCTCCCACAACCCCTTCCCCAATGCCTGGGTTTTGTGGGGAAGGGCTCCCTCACCCCACACCTTCAGCCAGCACTGGCAGAGGCAATCCCAGCTCTGTGCAGTTTGATGGGGTTTGCATGCCACAGATTCTCCTGACAAAGCGACCCCTGCTCTGAAACCCAGGGCACAACTTGGATTTCCCAGTGCCCTTTAAAATATATTTCACACAGCTTTATGGATTTCACACAGCTTGATGAAACCTGCTTTGTGAAAACCCTCAGGAAGATCTGTCATGCTCACTGTTGTAAGAAGAGGATCCAACTGATAACACTGGAGTATCACTGCCAGCCTGGATGAGTTTTGTGCATAATGATGTGTGTTTGGGACATCCCATTTAGGTGTGTGAGTGTTTTGGGACATCCCATTTCAGTGGGTGCTTGTTTGGGACATCTCATTTAGATGTGTGTCTGTTTGGGACATCCAGTTGTGGTATATGTTTGTTTGGGACATCCTATTTAGATGTGTGTATGTTTGGGACATCCCATTTAGGTGTGTGCTTGTTTAGGACATCCCATTTCAGTGTATGTGTGTTTGGGACATCCCATTTAGGTGTGTGCTTGTTTAGGACATCCCATTTAGGGGTGTGTGTGTTTGGGACATCCCATTTAGGTGTGTGCTTGTTTAGGACATCCCATTTAGGGGTGTGTGTGTTTAGGACATCCCATTTAGGTGTGTGTGTGTTTGGGACATCAGATTTTGGTGTGTCTTTGTTTGGGACATCCCATTTCAGTGGGTGTTTCTTCAGGACATCCCATTTCAATGGGTGTTTGTTTGGGACATCCCATTTTGGTATGTGTGTGTTTGGGACATCCCATTTTGGTGTGTGTGTTTGGGACACCCGATTTCAGTGGGTATTTGTTTGGGACATCCCATTTAGGTGTGTGTTTGTGTTTGGGACATCCCATTTTGGTGTAGGTTTGTATGGGACACCAGATTTTGGTGTGTGTTTGTTTGAGACATCTCACTTCAGTGTGTGCTTGTTTGGGACATCCTATTTCAGTGGATGTTTGTTTGGGACACCAGATTTTGGTGTGTGTGTTTGAGACACCAGATTTTGGTGTGTGTTTGGGACATCCCATTGAGGTGTGTGTGTGTTTAGGACATCCTATTTAAGCATGTGCTTGATTGGGACATCCTATTTAGATGTGTATGTCTTTGGAACATCCCATTTAGATGTGTGTCTGCTTGGGACATCCCATTTAGATGTGTGATTGTTTGGGACACTCCATTTCAGTGTGTGTTTCTTTGGGACATTCCATTTCAATGGATGTGTGTTTGTTTGGGACATCCTATTTAGGTGTGTGTGTGTTTAGGACATCCCATTTAGGTGTGTGATGGTTTGAGACACCTCATTTCAGGAGGTATTTGCTTGGGACACCCCATTTCAGTGTGTGTTCATTTCCTCAACACAAATTCAGCTGCCAAAGCCAAGTCCCTGCAGACTTACCCCACGTTTCCTTACTTCAGCTGTAGCTAACAAAAGGATAAAGCCTTAGAATTGAGGAAGTGACAGATGTGCCTTCTGGGCTAGGAGTGGTTAATCCTAAAATCAAGTTAAGGTTCATACTGACAGCCTTGGCCCAGCCTAAAAATGCAGATTTTCACTCTGCCATCTCCAAAGGTTTAGCATCTGTTTAGAGGGTTTTTCATTTCACCTTTTCTGATAGGAAAAGATGATTCACTACAGCCAAACAGAACTGAGAGTTGATCAGCATATTAAAGTGAATGGAAGGAATGAGCCTTGCTGACCAAGTTATTAACAGCTCTCAGAGTTTTTCAGGATCATTCATTGCCCACCTGACACATCAGCTCTTTCCTTGGCCCTGTACACAAGCAATAATTTATGCATTGCACTTAGTGCTTTCCACAAAGCCATTACCCAGCTTTGGTTCCTGCTTACCATCAGCAGACATGTGAGGTTAAAAAAAAAAGGGGATAAAATATAGAATTGATCCAGGAGAGCACAACAACTTCTGCAGAGTTAGAAGGGGGAGAATTAACACAGTCAGAAGGGTGTAGAAACTTTCAAATTAAAGATGTTTTAACTCTAACTCAAAACAACAGAATTCTTCTTAGATTTTATAGTAATGCTCTACTTAGGGATACTCAGCTGATTTTAAAGCCAAATTGGGTGTCTAAAGTAATGAGGTAGGAAATGACACAGAAGAGATCAGTTGTAACTTTATCTTGATGAAAAATTTCCCCCATCCCCATCAGACCAGTCTCAAATCCTCACTATCAATTAGACCATGAACTCTTCAGCAACAATTTAACAGGAAAGGATACAACTTGCTGTGGTACCATGGGTCCCTTCGCACAACCAGAGTGACCCAGAGTCACATCAGTGCAAACACAAATCAGATTTATTGCTGCACTAAGATTAGTGTAATTTACACAGCCCTCAGTGAGGCTTTAAAGAGGGTGTTTGGTAAGAACAAATGATGTGGTGTGTTTTCAACATTTCTGCATGTAAATCCTTCTCAAAGAGCATTTATTGATTTAAATAATGCACCAGTGATTTAGTGCTTACCTAAAATGGCACTTTGCCTTCATTGCCCACCCTGCTCACAGAAACCTGCTCCTCAGAAGCCTCGTGTCTCATAAGGGAACAGATTCCCAGGCACTTAAGCTGACCACATAAACATTAGCTGAGCTGCAGGAGGAGAAATAGCTGCAGCACCACCATGCCAAATCTAGTCATGTCTGCAAGTCTGCACATCCTTCTCAGTTCCAGCACAAAAGTCCAAGAGATAATGTGATTAGAGATTCCCATATATTGCAAACAGGCTGTTGGCACAAAGCACTTGTGGTTTGATGAAACTGCCTGGGAAAACCAAGCTCCTGGATTACTCAAACAACTTGAAATATTGACTTTCTGATCTTCTTACCGGGCAGATTCTGTCCTTGCAGCCTCAGGTGATGCTGAGTGCTCAGAGTGTGGTGGATGAGCAGCTCCTGACTTGTCCTGTGGATGGGCAGAATTCTTCTGTTAATGGTGGAGCATTTATAAAAGCAATTACATAGTTCAGAGGAAAACAGCTGCACCAATGCCAAAGCAGCAGCTTTTGATTATTGCTACAAGCAAGCCAGAACTTTTGATTTACAGGGCCTCCTCAGAAGCTCTGCTTTAATTCCCATCCATTGCAGGATGCAAACAAAGCAGAAGTCAGTAAAAAGGGCAGTTTCATATGAAATCAGAGTGCATTAATAAACCAACTGTGCTGGCAGTGATGCTGCTGCACTGTGGGCTGTGTCCCTAACCCAGGTTTCATCCTGGCTTCAATTTTCCAGCCCCCATTCCTGAGGTATTTGGGAGATTCCCAACCTCACCATAACCCCAGGAGGGTTTTGGATCAATGAGAATGGGATGCCTAAATTTTGTTCACAATTCCTGCCTGTGAGACAGCAGCAGCTGCCTATGCTGGTGTGACACATTTGTTTGCTTCCTGCTTCCAGCACCCAAGGGTGCTGAGCACTGAGGAGTCCCCAGTGCAGCCCCAAGTCCTGCTGTCAGTCAGTGACAGTCCTGACATGGCCCACGTGTGGCTGTGATTGGTATTTCTGTGTTTGCTGCTGCTGAAACTGCCTCGAGTTATGCACAAAGGAACTGAGGAGTTCCAAAAGAATTCCTGCTTTATCACTCCATCAGGAAGGACTCAGCAGGACAGGGATCCCAGTCTGGAGGCAGCAACCATCTCAGATAACAGGGGACAAGGGTGTGGAAGAGCAGATCTGATTACCAAGTGTGCTCCTCTAATTAATTTGTTTGCCTACCTGATGTGTGAGCTGCCCAATCTCCTCCTCCAGAGTTTTAACCTTTGCTTCTCTGTCAGCCACCAGCTGCCTGAGCTCATCTATCAGGGTGCTTTGTTTCTGAATCTCAGGCTCCACCATCTCCTTGTTCTCACCCTTCTTCTGGCTCAGGCCCTTTAAGATTTCCTGCATTTGCTTCTGCTGGCTCTGGTAAAAATAGAAGCAGATGAGATCTTTATTTGGTACAGAATTATTATTTTAAACCCCCCCAAGACAAATATCCATTTAGGAATGGCAGGGCAAGCCCCTGCCCTGCCAAGCCCATTCCTTGGTGGGAGCACACTGGTGTCACCTTGGCAATTTGATTTGTTGTGTTGGCCTGAGCAATGGTCAGATTCAATTTGCTGCCAGCTCTGCTGCTCAGTGTAGCAGAAAACAGAACAAGAAAGGCTGGCCTTTGATAAAGAAGTGACTTTTTTTCCATAAACTGAATGAAACTCAAGATTTCAATGTGCTTTTTGTGGAGTTAGAACATGATCAGATCCTGTGATAGTGATATTAAAGGCTGAGGGTACTGTGGGGTGACAGATATGAGGCCAGGCTGTTTCACCAGTAGTTATGGAGGTTTTTTTTTTTCCACACTGACAAATCTAATACCTGTCAGGCAGTTTGTTCTGCCAGGCCAACAACCTGCAAGTAAAGTGCTTTTGTGACAGAAGGGATAAAAGAGATTTACCATCCCTTCCCTAATAAACTTGCATCTTTCTGTATTAATTTTAGTGGGGAACACTCAGAAAAAGTGACAAATGTTCTTTGGCACCCCTAATCTGCTGGTCAGCACCCACAGGGCCTGGTGGGAGAAGGGTGAATGGCAGCTGAGCTAAAACCTACCCAGAGCAGCAGGGAAATCTGAGTGGCTTGAAACTAGTGAGGAGTTGGATCAGGAAACACAGAATTAACCCTGCTTGGAGGTGGTGTATTCATTTATTTTTATTTCTAATAAATTTGCTATTTTAATTGAGGAAGGCTGTTTAAAACCATGGCAGGACCATCATAGGAGCCATTTATTTCTTTCTCAGCATCTTTGAGCCTTTGTTAAAATTCTTGGTTTAGAAGAGGCCAAATCCTCTCAGCACCTGCATGTGAATGTGCACATGGTTTAGTGCTCATGGCTCAGTTTGTGTGTTGTGGGCTGTGTAACAAAATAAAACAAAATAAATGGAAGTTTTGTTACAAACAAAAAAATTCTTACAGGACTGCAGGAATTCTAAGGAAAGAAAAAGTCTACGAGTGGAACTGAAAGCAGAACAAAGAACACAGGCCTTGGGTCAGGACTGAAACCCTTCCTCTACCTACTTCAATCCTTCTGCAAAATGTTTCTGCCAGTCCCTGCAGCTCAGGGCCCCTTGGCTGTCACTGTCACACCTGGTGCTGTCTCACAGCCCTTACAGGACCTGATCTAAACTGCAGGAGGGCTTCAGCTGACAGGAAAACCTCTGGCTGTCACACCTGGATCCATCAGGCTCCTGTGCACCCTGAGGCTGTGTGTGCCACAAAAGGACATCCTGTTTTATCACCTACAGAACCAACACAGACTGTACCAGCAAGGCATCTATGAGCTCATCATCGTGTTTCCCTTTCTCCAGCAAGGTTCCAATCTGCCCCTTCAGCATCTTCACTTCTCCACACAGCATTTGGTTCCTGGCTCTTGTGGCATCAAGTTTTTTTTTCAATTCCTCGTGGTTTTTCTGGAGAGAGTTGTGTTGCGCAGAGAGTTTCTGCAGTGATGTAAAAGGAAATGAAAGTTATAACTTATCACCAAGCCCCAGGTGCTGTGGTGAGCAAAAACAACCACACATTACCTGGTAGAATCTAAAAAATGGGACTGGAATACTGTATTATTCCTAAGGAAATAGAAATTATAAATGCTACAGGCTGCCTGCTTGTCAACAACCAAAAAGGGTCTGCTCAGAAATCTAGGTGGTCTGAGCAGATTCTCCATTATTCTGAATTCTGATTCTCCATAATTCTGGATTCTGACTCTCCATTATTCTGGATTGTAATTCTCCATTATTCTGGATTCTGATTCTCCATTATTCTGTTCAAATGGAGCAGCCCAGAGCCCTGCAGCTCCAGGAGTGTGAGGAGATGTATTTGGGATGAAGAATGCACTCCTGGCCAAGGGCTGACAGGGCTGCTGAGGAGTTTGGGTGCAGCTGTAGCAGAGCTTGGCTGTGAAGTGGGGCAGAGCTTCCTCCAGCAGACCAAGTGGGTTTATGAAATGGTTTTAGGCAGGGTGTAACACACCCTGAAGGCAGAACAAGCTATTACACACTGCTCCACACCCAAACAGAACTCTGTCAGCTCACAGCATTCTACCTCCAAAGATTCCTTCTTCTCTTTTTCCAAGCTGCGAATCTTCAGCAAGTTCTTCTCTTGGACTGACAATTTCCTTGAGTCAGGAAATGCCAGCAGCCCCTCATCCATCTCCAGCAGGGAAGTTCTGATCTTCTGCTGATTCAGTTTGTGCTCCAGCTCGTGAACCTATGGCACAATAATGACAACTCAGCCAGAGCTTTACCAGGGGTACAAAGAGGACATGCCCAAAGGCAGTTCAAATAATATCTTGATATTTTCATTCTAGTAGAGTCTGGTCTTTCAAACTGAAATTTAGCTGCTAATAAACATGAAGATTTGAGGGCATCTGTGCAGGATGGAGATCTGGGACACATGGGAGATCTGTGGAGCCACATTTGGAGGCCAGACAGGCACTCCAGAGCACTGGAACTGCTGCTGTGTCAATCCAAGGGAACTCATCTGTGCAGGATGGAGATCTGGGACACATGGGAGGTTTGTGCCTTTGTGGAGCCACATTTTGGAGGCCAGACAGGCACTCCAGAGCACTGGAATTGCTGCTGTGTGAATCCAAGGGAACTTTTGGTGATTCAGTTTATGCTCCAGCTCTTGTACCTATGGCACAACTCACTCAGAGCTTTACCAGGGGCACAGGGCAAAGAGGACAGCCAAAGGCAGCTCAGATTATTTCTTGATATTTTCATGTCTAGCAGTGTCTGGTCTTTCAAACTGAAATTTAGCTGCTAATAAACATGCAGATTTGAGGGCATCTGTGCAGGATGGAGATCTGGGACACATGGGAGATCTGTGGAGCCACATTTTGGAGGCCAGACAGGCACTCCAGAGCACTGGAATTGCTGCTGTGTGAATCCAAGGGAACTTTTGGTGATTCAGTTGATGCTCCAGCTCTTGTACCTATGGCACAACTCACCCAGAGCTTTACCAGGGGCACAGGGCAAAGAGGACACAGCCAAAGGCAGCTCAGATTATTTCTTGATATTTTCATGGTTAACTAACACTAGCAGTGTCTGGTCTTTCAGACTGAAATTTAGCTGCTAATAAACATGCAGATTTTAGGGCATCTGTGCAGGATGCAGATCTGGGACACATGGGAGGTTTGTGGAGCCACATTTTGGAGGACAGACAGGCATCCAGAGCACTGGAACTGCTGCTGTGTCAATCCAAGGGAACTCAGCTCTCAACTGCTCACTGCAGGCTGCTTTTGTAGTCAGTGGAAGGAACTGGGCATTCCACAGCTCAGTTCCTCTGTCCTGCTTTGGAGGAACCTGCCTCACTTTTGATCCAGTGACTGGATTTACAAGATCCCCACTGACTACAGAAGGACTCTGGATCAGAAAGAAATCTGCACTTTAGAGCAGAGAACAGTAAGAACAGTGGTCAGATGAACCCCAGGCAGGGATAAAACAGGGGGACATGAAATTTGCTCAAGGGAAAGCAGAGGTTAAAAATCTCAGTCAGAATGCAAAAAATCGTAGTTTGATGGCATATAATTGAACAGCAGGAAAATAGGAAAATTACAAATCAAATTCCTGAGAGAAGTTTTATTTAGATGCAGACAAAACTGCCTCCCTGCCTCCTGCTGACATTTCAGCTAAACTCTGCCCTTCAGAAGACTCAAGAGTTAAAAGATTTCACTGAAGCTCCTGAGGGAACAACTTGAAAACCTGATCTGGCCTCAATTCCTCCCATCTGACTGCAAGCACTGAACAAAGGTGTCTAAGTCAGAGCACAGACACTGACAGGGCTCCTTCTGTTCTCAGTGGAGAGAGGCACCTTCAAAACACCCTGGGACCTGAACTGGGCTGCCACAGCTCTCCAAGGTCACTGAACTCCTTCCTTTCACACAGATGTGAAAGATTCCCAGCTGAAACAGCAAAGTTTGCAGGGCTGCAGAGTCATTAACAGGGTGTGCACACAGCAGCAGAGAGATGTGAAGAATTAATGAAGAACTAACAGCACTTTTACCTTAATTTGAGGTGATATCTGCACTTGGAAAGAGAATTCCAGCTGAAAGAGCAGCACCAGGCAGGGCTGGAACTCACCTTGCCTTGGAGAAGGACAATTTGCTGAGCTCGCCCACGCCAGCTGCCAGAATTGGTCAAGAGATTTTGGATATTCACATCTTCCCCAACTTCTTTGGCTAAAATCTGGGAAAAGGGATTGGCATCAACAATAAGGCTCAAAGGGATGTGTTGGGGACTAGGGAAGGAAAATCAGCTCTCTCTAGCAGGGAGCACAAGCAGTTTTCAATATACACAATTATTTTTGATAGGATGAATATTTAACCATAATTAACCAGGAGCAGAGCAGAGGTATTGTCCTCACACACACCAGGAATTGAACCAATCTCCCTTGCAAAATTCTGACACAGCTAAACTTAGTATGAAGAGCATTTAAATTATTTATAAAAAGGTCAGCAGAGTTCTATTTTTAGGACCATATTCTCTGCTCTGATCTGCATTGCAGGTCTCCTACACAAAGTAGGGAAACCAAAGAGAATCAGAGCACATAATAACACTTAAATCCACCATGAATCAGAGGAAAAGGTTATTCTGGATGTCATTCCAGCAAACTCTTTAAGCACATGCTGTAGTTCAAGCAAGACCTTTAATCTCATTGATTCCCATGGCACTGGAGCCTACATTAAAAGTAAATACATAATTAAATGTATGGGAAAGGAGGAATGAACCTGGATGTATGTCACAGACAATTCTGCTGATCTGGGACTTTAACACCCAGAAGGATTTGTGTCCAATGGACAGTGGGAGGCAAAACATGAGATCCCCGTGTCCAGGAGCACAACTTCATTCCAACCCCTACCCTTGTGTAGCTCAGCTCCCTGCTCCATGGAACAGCTCATGGGGACCAACCAAGGGTAAAAAACCTCCCAATTTCCCACAGCTGAACCTCCTGCAGGGGTCCCAGCCCCAGAGTGCTCCCTGCAGTGGCACCTTCTGGGTCAGCTTCAGTTCCTGTTTCAAATTCTGGAGCTGGTTCCGATATTCTGTCACCTTCACGTTGGCTGTGCTCAATTTCTCTTGCAGTGCTTTCACCTCTGGATTTTCAGCCTTGGAGGAAAGGAATGTACTCGGTGAGAACAGAACCCTCAGGGGACAAGTGAAGGGATTAATATCCATGGATCCACCAGGATCACTGAATTATTTTTTTCCAGACATAATTTTTGGGGCATAGAGGGGGTAGAGGGGAATTTGGTCCCAAAAGTGGTGACAGGGACCTTGTTCTACAAAGCTGCTGATTTCCTCATTTCAACCGCAATTCCTACCAAGTTTCCTTCCAGCTTTTTCAGAGCTGATTCCTTGATTCCTGCAGCATCACCACCAAGGGAATGGATTTTTTCTGCAGCTGCCTGTAGCTGGAAAAGAACCCCACTGTTAGTGCAGAATGGATGCAGAGAACAGCATCACTCCATGGAGTATTAACTAGCAAAAAAAGTACAACTTGGACGTTTATGTACTCTAAAAAGCCAAAAAAATCTTAATTTTCCCTGGTTTTTTAACACTTTTTAATCAGTAGGAAAGCTTTTTTTTTTCCCTGAAATGCTTCCCCAAGAATCATGTTGTATTTCACTGTGGAAAACTTCAGAAGATATCTCTGACTTGCTGAGATGGGATCAAATTTCAAGTATGGAGACTTCTGAGGTATTTTATCACCAAAAGTATCTCAAAGTAATGTTTACATACATAAACCCAAATCATGTCCAGCCAGAATATTTCATAAAAAGCAAATAGTACTCAATTGAGGAATAAGAAAGGAGAAATCTACCTGACACCATGTAACTGAGATTTAATGGTGTTAAGGCTCTTTTTAGAATCTCCCTTTTTAGCTGGGAGCTCTAAGGCAGCATTTTTTAACTACTTTAAATAACTTAATTTATTATTTAAATTATTTATTATTTAAGAATAAAGACTCTGTCTCCTCTTGCTTGCCACAGCAAAGGAAAACAGACACACAACCCCTCCTGCTCTGAATCATGCCCTGTGTTGCTGTTGCAAAGATTTGCAAATGGATGAGGGTGCAGGAATTTGGGGCTGGAAAGGCCAGGAAGTGTTGCTTTAAAAGTCTGGGACTTCATTCTTTGAGGTGGGTGGAACATCTTGATTATTTGCCTGAATTAAAGAAGGCTCTAAGGAAGAACTCCTTCATTAAAAAGGGACATCTGGGGAAAAACTCACTCAGGGCCAGCTCTAACTTCACCCTTTTTCAAGGCTTAGGGCCACTCTCTCTATCCAGTTCATGGAGTTTTGTATGAACTGATAATGAGGGATTTCAGCTGGAGCTGGCAGCTGCTGGCTCCAGCTCTGAGGAAATTTTCTGCAAACACCCTTTGCTTACATGGCCCACCCTCTGCCAAGTGATTGTTCAGTGGCCACACCTTCCATTCTGTTTAGGGGAAAAGAATCATGGTAAAATACTTATGATTTACAGATTCTTCAGTTTTCAGGCAAGGAAAGAGCTAAAAATAGGTAAAATCACAGTGTTTCCTAGCTATCACTCTGCATTTTTGATAGATACCTCCTAGTGTCAAACACTGCTTTCATTTTACTGATCATTTACATCTTTATCTTCTTTCTGAAATGCTTGTGCTCCTTTCTTTTTGGGCCAAAATCTGAGAATATTTAATGTTTCTGTTTGAATAATGGTCATTCCACTTCTGCAGTAGGGGAAAGGAACCAAGTTGATTTTTCCTTAAATTATTCATGAATTGCTCCACTACTTGTGTGATTTTGTAGCTCCCAAACTACACCTGATACTTGTTTGCCACCCTGCCAACTGTTTGACAAGACCCCTGTGACCAGAACACTGCGGATTTATGCAGGAGTTCTCCAAAATTTAATTTAATCTACGACTTCTTGATCTTTCAGGTAGCTGGGGTGCAATTCAGGTAGATGCATCACTCCTGATAATAAGTGATGGTGAAAGGCTGAGTCAAAATGCAGCTGTCAGCATTATTGATTTATTTAACTGATGTCTTCGAAGAAAGCAAAGTTCAGGAAAAAAATAAAAATAATAATAAAAAATCACCAATACTGCGTAAGGAAGAGGAGCAGTAGCCAAAGGACAAAGCAAATATTGACATCAGGATATCTCATTTTCCATTCAGCAGCCACCTGAGCAAAATTACTTCTGTGAAAGGTTGGCAAAAAGTCACAGAAAATTTAATCTGCCTGAGTGAAGATCTGCTGTCTTATATGATATAGCTTGGTGTTGTCTCAGCTCTGTAAGTACTTATTCCAGAAAACAGCTTTCATTACAGGCATAACAAAAGCTTAGAAGAATAAAGAACTAATTAGTGACTGGTCTTAACGAGGTGGGACTGTAAGACACAAAGGTGTGAAATTTCCTTCTAAAAAAAATAAATAATAAGAGAAATAGCATTGACAAATGGGTAGAAATGTCTCTGTGCTTCTACAAATGAACATTCCTAATCGCTGTTTAATAAACCCTTGGCTCATTGTAACTTGGAGATATCCTTTCCTATAGGATATTCACCTGCACAGGTGAAATCTGATTCCCCTGCAGAGGTGAAACAGCTGAGGGAACATCATGGACAGAAATGACCACAACCCCAAGCAAACACAGATTTAAGAGCAAATTCAACACGGGAACATGAACCAAACCCATTTTCTATCCCAGAGGCTGGATTTCCATGTTTTATCATGCAAAAAGAACAAGAAAAATGCCTCACTTCTCTCTCCAGCTCCTTGACTCTGTGATTCAGCTGCTTCACTCTGGCTCTCTCACTCTCAAACTCAGCAGTCACCTCCCGGTTCCTTTTGGCCAACTCAACTATTTTGGTGGCAGCCACGTCTCCAGCCAAACCAGACACCCCTGAAAGGACACATCAAAGCAGAGGGCACATCTCACAGGCAGGACTCAGATTCAGAACAGAGCAGGCTTTTGTTCTCTGCCACAATGAACCTGCATTGTCCCATCCCTTCCTCTCTGAGCTGTGCCAGGCACTCCAATGAACAAGTGAGGGAAGAGATGTCAGAGGTGCCAGCTGGATGGGTTGGTCCTTTGATTCAGCAGCACACCACAGCCACATTTCACACTGTGGCAATGTTTATATACATAAATCCAAATCCTGTCCAGCCCAGAAGAGTTCATAAAAAACAAATAGTACTCAATAGAGAAATGTAAAAGGAGAAATTTACCTGACACCCTAGAAGGGAGATTTAATGGTGGTTGGAGCCACATTTTTACCCAGAGAGGGCAGTGGTGGGAAGGACAGCTGGGAACAGGATTTTTTGGCATTATCACAGAAAAAGGCAACACTCAGCTTTGCCTAGTTGTTTACTACAGGAGGAGCTGCTGGAACAGAGGTGTGAACGTTTCTAGACATCAGTTCTCAAAGGTCAGGCACAATATTACAGCTGGGTGCTGGACAAGGTCCAGGAAATTTCATTGTGCCTATTTATAACTCCCTTGGGATTACACAGGGAGCTTTACTGCATGACTCTGAATCGCTCTTTTAATTAGCCACGTCACTGGCTCCCTCATCAGGGAGGGTTTGATGAGTGCCACAAACAAAGCAAAGCCCAGGCCTGGCTGCTGTGTCACCTGGTTAACACCACACAGGTGAAGCAAAGCTCTGGTACAAGTGCAAAATCAATGTCATGGCAAACAATGTCCACAGAAACCTCCAGCTCAGCGAGGAACATGAGCCTGCAACAACAAACCCTTGGTGGGGGTGTGCAGACTGAACCTGGCTGCTGTCATTGCTCTTAACTCTTTCATCATTACAGTAATCACTTTTCTCTGATATTCATGGACTGGGGTGGGGTGAGAGGTGAGAGATCACTCCCAAGTGAATGCTGAGGCCCATAAAGCCCCAGGGACATTAATTGGGCCACACAGAATAAAACTGGCAACAGAATTTGTTCCCATGCCACTGTTTAAAAACCTTGTAAAGAACACAATTTATTGTTTTGAAGGAATTTATTTTAAAAGCACTTGAATTCAATTCATTATTTTCAAAAGCACTGTTCTCATTCTTTTGTGTGATTTGTGCTACCCCTCCCACCTAGGAGCTACTTTTATCTCAGTTTTCAGGATAAATAATGGCTGCTGAGAATCACAGTAAATACTAAATTAACCAAAGCCAGGTTGCTGCTTCCATGTTAAATTGCTGGTCTTCAAGTGCATTGCACTGACCCAAGGCTTTTCACTCCCAAGCAATGTGGGGATTGCCACAATACAGAGAGGAAAACAGAGCCAAGGGATTAGCATCAGCCAGAGAAGCTGCAACAGCACATCTGCCTCCTGCTCCTGACCAGGAAGGGATTATCACCTCTCCTAAACACAAACTACAGCTGCTTTTCAAGGATTAAGGTGGAATTTAATGTTATTTAGTTCTCCTCGTTGCTGGTTTCCCCCTTCTCTTCAAGCCTGGTCATCACTGCTGTCCTGACCAACAGTGGCACCCAGTGGAGGAGGTGCAGCCTGCACACTTCAGTTGTCAAAAAACACCAAAATCACTTTAGAAGCTGAATTTTGCATTCATCCAGCATCCTGCCTGTGCCCTGTTCAGGCAGCAAAAAAAGGAGCCTGAATAAGAAATTTAACCCTACAGAGCAGAGAAAGCTGCAGCACAGCTCTTTGATACTAACAACAAGTTTTCCAAAATAATAGTTTTATGGAACATCATTATTTTGTGCCAATAATAGCAAGTTTACAGTTCTATGAGGAACAGAAATCACTGTGTACCCTAACAGAGCACAATTCTTTTCAGGGACTTTTTTTGTCACCAGCATCAAGCAAACCAACGTGGGGAGAACACAAAGTTCTGTGTTTACCTGACAGAGCCAACCTCTCCTCCTTTACTCTTTTCTGGAGCTCCTTTATTTCAAAATCTTTCTCTGCCATCAGCCTGTAGAGCCTGCAGTTCTCATCCCGGAGCTCTCGGAGCTGATCCTGCAGCTGCTCATTCTCTGCCTCAAAGAAACTGGGGAAAAATGAACCATAATGGCAAACAATGCACAAATAGAAATAAAATAATGAAACAACTGCATGATAGACGGGCTGAGCTTATCAGGAGTGAGTTTATTGAATTAGGCACAATGTCCTAAACCTCAGATAAGAACACAAGCTGATTATCTGATCTATTCAGATAACATCTTCTTAAAAAAAAATAAAATTAAAAATTGTATTTTCTTGAGCTGTCTGGGGTAAAACATCACAGAACAGGTGCATTGAGGTTACCAAATAGTGTCATCTCAGTGTTACTTACCTGCTTCTTCAGAGGAAATCAGGCAGCATTCAGCATGTGGGACATTCAGGCTTTCTTTTCTATACTTGTCAAAGCCAAGAGAAGCCAACAGAGCATTGACTATAAAGCTGCCCCTGGGGTCTTTTAAAAAATCAATGTTTTAGAGCAATTCATAAAAGACCAATTTCCCATGTCCTCAGCTGATTCTCCTGGAACCCTGTGAGCATCAGTTTGTATTGCTAATGGTGCCTTTTGGAATTCACTTAGAAACAGAGAATACTCAAAAAAACCCCTCTGAATGGAAAGAAATAGCCCTACTTCTCCTATTCTTCAGGACATTTAGCAACATTTCAAGGTTTCATCTCTCTAAGACATCCAGATGATTAATAACTTTAATCTCTTTATGGCCCTGATGTGATGGGTCCTTCAAATATAAAATCCAGGAGCTGTGGCCTCAGGGGCTGCATTCAATTGTGGAAATTCAGAATTATCTGAGCTCCCTGACATGGGATCCTTGAGAAAAGCTGGGATTTAATAAAATTACCCACTCACAGGTGACATTTGGGCTGACCCCAGCTGCTGCTGGTGGGAGATGCAGGTCTCCAGTGCTCTGGGATTCCCATGTGGAAGTTCCTGATAATCTGAAGCATCTCAGTTACCCAGATACCTAAATGAGCTGGATTAATTGACTCCTGGATTCTCATTTAACCCTAAATCTCCACTTTGGTGATGTGGTTTGGACAAAGCCCAGTTGATACAGTATGTACCTGTAAACACAACCAAGTCAGATGTCTCAATAATCATCTCAACTTTTTTATTCCAAAGTTTTAGCAAGCTCTTAGCACCCACTGGACCTGAGAGCTTTTAAATGCACCCTGCATCTGCCCATGGACCCCTTAAAGCACTGCCACAAACAGCACAGCCAGTTTAGGGGAGGATTCCCAATGCATAATTAAGAAATGCACTTGTGTTTCAAAGCTGCAAATCAAAGGGAGATCAAAGGCAGCTGCTCACAAAGGAGAAGAAAGCAAAGAGCAACGTGAGCAGAGGCAGAACTGAGCTATTCCCACATGAACCACCCAGAGGAGTGAGCAACAAAACTCAGATCCAATTAGAGACACCTGAACCAAAAGATTCTGAGCAGTTGGGGGATTAACATGGAAAAAAGGTTCTAAGCTCTTAACACACCTGAGCAGCGAAGTCTTCTGAGAGCTGAGTCCAAGTCTTGAGGAAAAGCACTCAGAGGAGGATGGACAGAAATCCCAAGTGCACAGAGCTGGAGTCTTCTCTGAGGAACTCCCCACCCCATCCCACAGTGACTCTCCCTGTTACAGAGGCTAAAATTGAGCCAAAAGAAAAGGGCTGCAAAAGGTGCCCCTTTTCACTCTCCTTCAAGGAACCAAAGCCAGGTGGAGCTTATGAGCAGGGCTCTGCCTGCAATTCAGGTGGTTTCCCAAATTGCCTGCCCTGTTCAGGCCAAAAAAAGTAAGGAATTAACTTAACTTTTGTCAAATTGTGTCTTTCCCAGCTCTTGTTACAGATTCTGCACATAATGGGGAGAGTCACTTGGATACATTCAAGTACAACAAACAGGGAAGGGAGGATAAAGAGAGAACAGAACAGGCAGAAATATCAGCTAAACACTTGTCTAAACAAGACTGGGGAGTAGGATGTGAGGAAGGAAACAAGAATTCCCAAGGCTCAGAGGAAGGGAGACTTCTGAGAGGAGAATGTTTTCTGATTGCTGCTATAAACAACAGTGACAAACTCCAATCACTGTCACTGCAGGCCATGTGCAGCCCTGTGATCCTGGAACAAGCCTCTGGTGTGCTGTCATGGGAATATTGCAGAGAACATCCTGGTGAATCCCTTCCAAAAACAAATCCTGCCTGGATTTGATCACTCACAACCACTCTGCTGAATGCACACAAGCAAAGGACAGTCCAGATCTATCTGCCACACCTGCCACGTTAAATGAGGACTTTTGAGAGCCAGTGAGACAGCAAGAGAGGTAAATAAAAAATCTGGGATGACTCAAGCCTAAAGTACTGAACTCTAAATAGCAGAGAACTTCTGGGCTTTCCTGTACTCTGCACACTGCCCAGGCTGTGCCACAGGAGCACCTAAATCCCTTTGCTCTGCCAAACATCTGAACTATGGGAATCAGCCTCACAGGAATTTGTTAAAAATCAAATTTCCATCATAATCTTCTACAGATCATCAGAAAACAATGTTGAAGGGAAGAGGACAGCTGGTAGAAGTCGTACTGGGGGCTTAATTTGGCAAATCAGACAGCTCTGGTGAGTGCATGAAAATTCCTTCACCTGGCTTCACCTCTGCCACAGAGCAAAGCCCTAAACACCTGATGTTGCAGTAAGGTAGAAAAATCACAAAGAAAAGCTTCATAAAATCAAGCCTGCTCTGTTAAAATCAGTGGCTGGTCTGGTCAAAGCTAACACTTAGCAAGTTCCCATGTGAAATCAATCCTGGTGTGAGCAGTTCATTAACACAACAATCTATTCCTGGGTGAAAACCAACCAGCACCTGTATAAACTGTTTTACATCGTTAGAAAAATGAAAACTGTCTCTCATAAACAACTTTCCCTGCACATACACCTCAGGGGGTTGAGTGACCAATAAATACAGAATAACAACTTGTTGCTTACCAATAAGTAATTGGCAAGAAAAGTACTGACCAATTGGAGTCACAGAAAAGGTCTGAAAACTGAATAAAAAGGAGTTATGTGAATAAAGAGGGAGATTTTCCACCATGAAGAAATGGAGTCCATGTGATTTATTCCCACAGGAGCAGTGCAGACACCTTTGGGTGTGTCCAGCCCCAGAGCTGCTCCAGTCAGGAGAAGCATTAACTGGGTCAGAGGGAAAGGCTGCCTGTGTCCTGGGAGGAAGAGAAATGATCTGAGCTGGGGCTTTAAATCTCTGCTCCAAAAGAAAACACAAGATTAAGGGAGATCCATACCAAAATGCCCAATGTGCTGGTAATCTTGTGATCCACCAAATCAGGATATACTGCAAAGAAATCCCAGGAAAAACTTCCCTGCAGGCCTGTGGCTTGCTCCCATCAGCTGCTTTGATGTGTCCATCTTTGGAAATGATTCCTGGAGGGAATCTATTAGCTTAAAGCTAGGTAGGAACTAACCAGCAGTTCAGAGGGGGCCCAAAAGGCTGGATTGTGTCAGGTGGCACCTGGCTGCCCCTTCATTTGTAAAATACTGACATTAAAGAGCACAGCACAATGCCCTGAGGATAATTATGGACAAGGAGAATCTGCACAGGACAATGAAAGCCCAGTGTGTGAAAACAGAAAGTTCCCACTCGGCTTAATAATATTGAGTTTCATGAGATCATAAGCAAAACACACTCCAGTGACTTCCTGAAGGAATGGTGCTGCCAGACCTTTACCTTTTGCTGGCATCTTCCTTTACATGAGGTCCTTTCTTAAACAGGTTTAGCTCACTCAGGGCTCTTACAGTCTCCTTTGTGCTGCCAGTGCTCTTCTGCCTGTCCTGCATCTCCCTCTTGGCCTCCATCACACTTTTCAGCCGCCTTTGCTGCTGCTCTTGGTAAGCCTTGAACTGGCTTTTGAAATCTTCACTCACTTTTACCTCTGGCTCCATTGTTTACTAAAAGCATAAGGAGAGGGAAATAAGAAGTGACAGAGAGCAGAGATCAGCACTGCTCTGAAAAACATCCCCTTGTGGCAGCTGCTCTGCAGCTTCTCCTCCCTGACCCTGCCCAGTCTCCCACCTCTGTCACAGACAGATTTTATGAAAAATCCTTTTGCCAGGATCTTTCCTCCTGAGAAGCTTCAGCTTCTCCATGTTTTGCTGCTGTGGAATGCAACAGGTGCATCTTTGATTGGTCTCATGTGGTTGTTTTTAATTAATGGCCAATCACAGGTCCAGCTGGCTCAGACTCTCTGGTCAGTCACAAAATTTTATTATCATTACTGTTCCTTTCTTTGTTAGCTTTCTTATGAAATCCTTTCTTCTATTCTTTTAGTAGACTTTTTTAATATATAATTTTCTTTTAATATAATCTATATCATAAAATAATAAATCAGCCTTTTGAAACATGGAGTCAGATTCTCATCTCTTCCCTGCAAACATCATCACACACCTCCTCCTTCTCCTCCTCCTCCTCTCCAGCCCTGCTTCAAATCCCTTTTTCCATACATGGCTTTTAAACAGCCCTTTAAAGAAAAGCTTTAGGGGTTTTTTTTCACTCCAGAGTTCAAAAAGCAACGTTTCCAAATGTTCCTAAACAGAGTTGTTTAAATAAACATTTTAACAGAGGAGCAGGTTTGGGCCAAATCCCAGCCAATGTGGCAGCCAGGTCACACTGGAGTGTTTGGGAGCCTCCAGCCTCCCTGCCCACATCCAGGAAAGGTGCAAATCCCCCCCATTTTTGGGTTAATGAGAGAGAAAGAAAAATATTTTTTTCCTTATGCTCCCTTTGGGCAAGACAGAAGTGTGGCTTACAGCTTTCCTGCAATCGCTGAGTGATAACATTAGATAACTAAATAAGAATATATTCATTGTTAAGTATATTTAATTATAACAATATATTATGAATATGTATTTTAAACAATAATATTGCTGTATTTTATAATATAATAAAAAGTATAATATAATAATAATAACAATATTGCTGTATTTTAAATAATAATAATATAACGTTTCCTTAGGATGACTAAAGACAGTTTTCTGATAAACTGCAGCCCCTTTCTCTTTCTGTTTGACATTTTTTGTGGGCAAAAAATCCCTATTGCACCTTTGGTCTAGAAAAACTAATATATAAATACCTCCAAAGGCACGCCCTGTACTGAGTAATTATCACAGGGCCTTTCCCACACTGAGGGAAATCCAATAATCCTGATTAATGCACCAAAGGCAGAGTGTCCCTTTGTGTGTTTTATGGGCAGAGTCACCTGCACAAGGTGCAAAGAGCAGAGTCTGCACAGCCCACAGGGCTCTGAGCATGAGGGATCAAAGAATTACTGAGTCAGTGAGGCTGGAAAATTAATTTTAATTGATTAAAGCCAATGCTGAGATTTGGAAAAAGCCTACAGAGATAAGGAGCCCGTTCCATTTACTTCAGCAAACTGGATATAAAATTTAGACAGCTTTTCTGGGTTCAGTAACCTTTGGGTTGATAATTAAATTTATAATTAGATTGGATCTCTTGATGGGTTTAGCTACTGACCTTAAAGATAGCAAAGATAAGCAAGAAACATCTTCAAAGAATAGTTCTCTCTGTTCTGAAAATATCCTAGAATTCTCAGCAGAGTGACTTTTTTCGGCTTCGTGATTTTTCTAAGAATTTTCTTTACTTAGACTGCATTGCTGATTAATTTATTATTTTATAACTTGTTGAGTTATACACTTATCTATAGGCCAGAAATGTGCATGGTGCTCAAGGTGCAGCTCCAACCCCACAATGCCACAATGGAAAAACCCTCTCAGATCCTCCAGTCCAGCCATTAACCCAGTGCCACCACCAAACCTTGTCCCCAAGTGCCACATCCATGTGGATTTCAGCACTCTCAGAAATGAAGTGCTCCACACTGAAAGGTTTGTGAAAAACGCCAAGCACTTGTTTTTAAAAATTCTGAAAGTTTAATAGTAATAAAATGGTTATAAAAATGGTAATATAATTAGAGTAATAATAATTTGGACAATTTGGATTAGGACAGTATGAGACAAAAATACAAAGAATTACAGACAGTCAGGTACTTTTTTCTGGGCAACTTAAGCCTGAGAAAGGACCCCTGTTAACAAAGGATTAACCCTTAAAAACAGTAACCTGTTGCATATTCATACACCTCATACATGATGCATAAATTTGCATAAATTCCATTCAACCACAGGATTCTGTCTGGTCAGTGTCAGCTTCTTCCTCCGAATCCTAACTGTGTCTTCATGGCTGAGCAAGGCAGGAAGAAGTTCATTTCTCCTGATAATGGAGCAATAAATTCTCTTCCTCCGTGTGAAAAATGTGTATTTTATGATTGGCTTTTTGTAAATATTAAAATGAATATTATATGTGTTAGAAAGTAATGCTGTATTAGTTCTATTAAATAGTGTGTTAAATATAGTTTTAGGTTATGAAAAAATGTTAAAATAGAAACCATGCTATGTAGGATACTTTTTTTAAAGAAAGGACTCACAGTGAGACAGAAGCCACAGGACACCTGAATCTTTCAGAGAAAGAGAATTTATTGCTCCATTATCAGAAGAAATGAACTTCTTCCTGCCTCAAAGGCACAGTTAGGATTCGGAGGAAGAAGCTGACACTGACCAGACAGAATTCTATGTGTTTGAATGGAATTTATGCATCATGTATGAGGTGTATGAATATGCAACAGGCTGTTGTTTTTAAGGGTTAATCCTTTGTTAATGGGTGTCCTTTTTCCAGCTTGTGTTGCCCAGAAAAAGGTACCCAGAGCTCTGTAACTATTTGAATTTATTGTCTCATATTGTCCTAATTCAAATTGTCCAAATTATTATTACTCTAATTCTATTACTATTTTATAACCATTTTATTACTGTTGAACTTTTAAAATTTTAAAAACAAGTGATTGGCGTTTTTCACATCTGAAAGATATTGGTGTCCTGTGGCTGCTATCTCACTGTGAGTCTTTTCTTCAAAAAGTATCTTACATAGCATAGTTTCTATTTTAACATTTTGTTATAACCTAAAACTATACTTAACACACCACTAAAAAAAATTAATACAGCGTAACTTTCTAACACAACACATATAATATTCATTTTAATATTTGCAAAAAGCCAAACATAAAATACGCATTTTTTTTTCACAAGGTTCAACACTTCCAGTGATGAAATATTCCAGAATATTGATGAAATATTCCCGAATATATCATCTAAACCATGCCAGGCTCCAGCCAGGAGGGCTCCAAGGCGGGGTCACCTGGAGCAGGTGACACAGGAACTCACCCAGGTGGCTTTGGGATGTCCCCAGAGAAGGAGACTCCACGCCCTCCCTGGCCAGACCTTCCCAGCTCTCTGCAGAAAGAATTTCTCGCCCATTTTGAGGCAGAATTTCTTGTGTTTACGTTGATCTATTTTAACTGCAAACCTGTAGCTGTAATTGCCACCACCCCTGTGACCTGCCAGGACCTGCTAGGTCCCGGCAGCGCCGCGCTGTTCCCCCATGGCGGGAGCTCCTGCCCGCGCTTCCCGCACCTCCCCCGGCCTACCCGAGCCGCGTTCCCGAGGGCACCGGGAGGGTGGCACCGGGAGGGTGTCCCCGGCTGTCCCCGGTTCCTGCTGGGCAGCGGCGGCACCGGAGTTGTGGCCGCGGCTCCCGGTGCGGTGCCCATGGCAACGCGCGTGCCCTTCCCCTCAGCGCCGCCGCCATGATGGCTCCCCTCACACACCGCCCCCTATCGCCATGCCCGCAATCCCCGCAATCCCTCCACCGATCCCGGCCCCACGAGCGGCTCCTTCTCCTCCCTTCACGGTGGGAGGAACACAAAAAGAAAAAGGCGTCGGGCCCCTCCTCATCTGTGTGGGAGCAGCCAAGGGCAGCAGGGTGAGAGCAGCTGGGAGTCAAGGACAGCACCAGGCTGGGAATTGCCTTCCCCTCCTCAGAGGATTTTTATTCTGCTCACGCCATCCCTCTGCTGCGGGATGGGAGCCCCTCGCCAACAAATCCATAGGCGAACAACTATTACCGCCACTGCTCTCTTTTTTATTCATGTTTAATCTGCCCCTGCTCCGTACAACAGGCCACAGAAATTATTACCTCCACTGCTCACTTTTATTTGTGTTTAATTTGCCCCTGCTCTGTACAACAGGTCACAGAAATTATTATCTCCACTGCTCACTTTTATTCATGTTTAATCTCCTCCTGCTCCGTACAACAGGTCACAGAAATTATTACCTCCACTGCTCACTTTTATTCATGTTTAATCTCCTCCTGCTCCGTACAACAGGTCACAGAAATTATTACCTCCACTGCTCACTTTTATTCGTGTTTAATCTGCCCCTGCTCTATACAAATTATTACCTCCACTGCTCACTTTTATTCATGTTTAATCTGCCCCTGCTCTGTACAACAGGTCACAGACAGGTAGGTGCAGTTTGTACCTTGTAACATCTGAGACTGTCACCATGGAATGTCAGCTGACAGGAAAATATGTGCTTTTTTAGAAATTGGCTTTTATTTTTTATTTCTGCTGTTGGAAGTACAAGGAGTTTGAGTGTAAAATAACTCACAGACACGGATTTTAATACCTCAAAGGTGATGGGGGCGGGGGTGCTTTTCAGATTTAAATGTTTGAAAATTTTCTGTGGGGAACAGTACTGCAGAAATCAGCTAGATCGTACACTTTAAAAGCATTAAACCACCATGTTAAGGTTCAGTTTTCACAATCTGTATTTTAAATGTTACATTTAGATGTTACTCAGAAGGACACTGTAAATAAAGTTACAAAATATCATAATCCAAGGGTCTGATATAGCAAAAATAGGGAGCCTGTGTCTTCGTTAACAATGAATAAATATAACATTTAAATAGCTGCAACACACTTATCTCTATGCTTTAAATAAAAAATATAGATGTTTATTATAACTCTCAATATTTTAGAAGTCATTTAGTGCTACTGGAAGCTTCTAAATTACAAAGTTGGAGGCAGAGGATAGAAAATGACAGCAAGGCTTTCCTGACAGAAGCCAGTTCAGACATCATGGTTTTGGGCAACAACAGCAGAAAAAAATCACCAGATTTAGGACTGAGGTGAAGGGGAAGATAGAGGGATTGCACTCCACAATATCCCTTAAAAACTGGGATGTGGTGGTGTCAGTCAGAGAGACCCAGACCCCAAGAGCCACAGATCACGTTCTGAGGCTGCCAGGTTCAGCACAGTGTACCATACACAGAAATTCTCTAATGCCATGTATTATTTGTTTTCTTCAAGAAGCCCTCAGGAGGAGCTTGGGAGCTGCAGTACACAGGCCACCACCAGGACAGGGATTTCAGGCAGCTTCCCACTATTCCTTGGGCTTCACCACATACTCCCGGAACATGGAATACAGCACCCCTGCAAGACAGGGAAAAAAAGGACAATTAAAGAATTGTGTTAAATTAGAAATAATGGTTTTCAAACTCTGAACAGTTCTCAGCAAGGCAGAATTTCCCTTCCTCCTCAGCTGCATTTTTTTAATAAACACTACAAAATTCTTCACGTACAGAGAAACTGGGCATGAAAACATACAATTTATGAAAGTGCAAATCCTGAGCTAATTCTAGTTGATTTTGTGGCCAAAGTCAAGCTTTTCTGATGTTCCTGCTGGGAATGCAGTACAAATAGTGTTTTATGGGATGGACATTTGCACACAGAGGAGATCTGGGATGTACAGATCAGAGGCACAGTGTCCCTGTGCATGCAGAGACACAAGTCCAGTCCTGAAAACATACATATATATATATATATATAAATATATACATATATATATATACATACATATAAAAAAAATATATACACATATATAGACATATAACACTATGTGTATATATACACATATGCATAAATATTGTATACATGTATATATATAAAATATATTCATATATGTATATATTGTATACATGTGTATATAAAATATACATGTATATATATGTATACATGTATATGTATACATGTATATATATATAATATACATGTATATATATATAAATATACATGTATATATATACACATGTATATATATACACATGTATATATATATAATATACATGTATATATATATATGTATACATGTATATGTATACATGTATATATATATAATATACATGTGTATATATATACATGTATATATATATACACATGTATATATATATAATATATATACATGTGTATATATATAATATATACATATGTATATATATTGTATGCATGTATATATATAAAAATATATGCATATAAATAGATATATAAATATGTAATACCATGGTCTACACAAGCTGTAGATCTTCTAATGCATTAAATTTACAAACAGCAGCATATTTAATGTCAGATGAATGTTTTCTTTTTTTGGTCTGTAAGAGGCAGAGATGCAGAACCTCACATTCCACATCTAGACATAATCAAAACTGCTACTCTGAAATTACATACTTCAATACATAAAATCAGGTTACTCCAGCAAAGCTGACTGAGCAGCAGTAAGGAGCACAAACACCCTGAAATAAACATTCTGGATGCTTCCACCCAGCCCTGCCAGCTCTGTTACCCACTGGAGAGATGCAGGAGCCTCTCCATGGTTTGCCATTCCCGAGCACAGCTCCCATTCCATACGTACCGCACGTCAGCGCTCCCACGGCGAAGCCCTGGGCTGCCACCCGCATGTGGATCAGGTGAAGGGACAGTTTCCTGTCACCTCTGTGCTTCAGCTTGTACAGCCCGTAGGCCACCACGGCGGTGAAGCCAGCCATCCCTGCAAGGCAACCAGAGCATCCCTCTGAGTGCAGATCCAGGGCACCAGGAGTGAAGGGACCCACCTAAACAAAACAGCCTGTGAACCACTGAGCTGTCCGGGCTGGAAAAGACCCTGAAGATCACTGAGCCCAACCATTCCCCCACAACTGCCAAGGGGAAACAACCCACACCCCTAAACCATGTGTGCAAACCCAGGGCACTGGGAATATTTCTGTGTCTGCTCTGGGCTGCCCTGACCCCCAGGGCAGCACTGACTCTGACCCTCATCCATGGAGAAAGTTTCCCAGACTCCAAGATAGACTGGAATCCACCAAAGTGTGCAATAGATTATAGAGAGCAGTGTGGGTGTGTCACTGGGTGAGAAATTGAGGGTTTGGGGTTTTTAGTGTGTTGTGGATGGCAGCAAGATGGAGGGCACAGGGTGTCATCCTGGGTTTCTTCTTCATGCTGCTTCTTCCTCCTTCTCCATGGGTTTGGGTGGCATTTTGTAATTGGGCAGAAAATCCCCATTGCAGCTCTGTGGGATCAGTTATTGGGTTAAAAGGGAAAATAATCCAGGTGTCAGTTCTTAATGGGATAGTTTAGTCTGAAAAGCCCTTGGAACAAGAGATTGTTGGCCATTTTGTGCCTTCTGATGAAAAGCTGCTGAACTCCCAGCAGTGAGACTGTTTTACTGATAAGAAACAATAAACACCTGAGTGTGAACATGAACTGCTGTCTCTGGTGCCTTCAATCCTGACACAGAGAAACCCACACCTGGAACCCCAGCAACTGGGACTCCCACAACCATATCCCCAAGTGTCACATCTATACAGTTTTTCAATACCTGCGTGGATGGTGATTTTACAACTGCTCTGGGCAGCTCTTTCCTTGAAGAAATTTTTCCTAATATCCAGTCTAAACCTCCCCTGGCACAACTTGAGGCCATTCTCTCTCATCCTAAAACAATCCTGTTTTGCTCTAATCACTCTGGTTTTGTGGAGTGGTAAATCCCAGCCCTGGTTTCACTCCAGTGCCACCTCATTCAATGCACACATCAGTGCAGGGAAGAGCAAAAGACTTCCATCACCATTGAAATGCCAAAAGGATTTTGGCATTACAGCTTAAGGTGTGAGAATTTCCTGGATGTTTTTCAGACAGAACCAGGGCTCCTCACACCTCCTTCCCTGCACACACACAGCCAAGACCCCCACCCAGCTGATGCTCAGACTCTCAGTGTGTGGATGCTCCCTGACGTATCCCCTGGCCTGCTGCAGTTGCTATTTTGGGTGTTGTCACATTTGGCCAGGTGCCACCAGGACAGGACAAGTCACGTGTTATTGTCCCCAGGCCGGGAGGAGGGAGGCTCCACCAGCTCTCTTTCCCAGGGCCAGGATTCACTGATAATCCTTCAGCAGAGCAAAACAGCCCCAGCTTTGCCAGCTCCAACACTGATGCTTTCACAGAATGCACAGAGAAATGCACAACCTTTTCCAATCCCATCTATTTCATTCCATTTTTAGGATTATTTGCACAGTTCATAGGTGCATGCCAAGTTTTAAGTGCTGTGTATATTTTACTGAGCAGAGCACAGGCAGTTTGTCTTCCTTGAGCTGGAGCATTACCAGTGCCACCAGAAAGCTGTAAACACTTAAATCACTCTCATTAAATCCCAATTAACAGTTTTAGGGCCTTCAGCCCAGCTCTGACACAGGTCAAAGGTGAGCTCTGCCAATCTGCTTCAGGGAACTGGAACTCCTGGAGTTCATGGTACAGCCCAGCAAGGTGGAGACAAAGTGCAGCGAGCACGGAAGCAGTGACGGAAATGTGCTGGCAAAAGCTGGGAACAGCTCACCCTGAATGACCCTGCTGCTCTCCATTTAAGGTGGCTGGAAATCAAAACGTGTCCCCCTGCTCTCCTCAGAAGCTTTTTGGGAGTCACAACAGAGAGGCTGAGAACTGAACAACTTCCTCAAGCTGGAGTAACTTAAAAGTTACTAAAAAATGCATTTTAAACCAAGCGATGGTAGCAGAGGGCTGAAACATTTACCAGACAGGCTGTCATTTAAATCCTTCCAGTTTGTATTTTTACAGCTTTTAAGTCACTTTGTAGTGGTCACATAATTTCCAGGAACTGTGCTCCAGAACAGCTGCACAACACACTCCTTAACCACTTGACAGCCTCACCTTCACATGTTTTCTAGCCTCACCTAAAAAGCCTTTCAGGGTTTGTTGGTTTGGGCTTTTTTCTTATACTTGTAGCTTCTGGTTTTTTTATTTAAGGTAATAGACCTCATTAATTTCCCCCTTTCTTCTAGGACAACCATTATGGGGAGGTAATTTCTAAGTAATTTCCTGTTTACAGAAAAAAGGTGAACAGTAATGGTGTTTCCCACATCGATTGTGCAAACACATTTCTCCATTTTTGAACTCACCAATGGGCACAAATGGCGTCTCCTTAACCTTTTTTATCAGCTTTGAGGTCTGGCTGGTCTCTGTCTCATAGTCAGGGTAAACGGATTCCTGGCTGGGTGACATTGTGGCTGTGAAGACAAAAAAACTCCCTTCAGGTTTTGGAAACCCCAAATAAAGAGAATCTTTAGGAAAAGAAAATCCCTTATCACAAATATCCAGGTAGTGAGATATAAGAACAGGCACCATGGATAGATGGTTTAATTCAAGTGAAGCAGGACTGTGCTTACCAGGAGAGGTAAGAACAAAACAAAACAAAACAAAGTAAGAGAACAACAAATTTCTGCTATCTGTTCACACCATAAGAGATCACAGTGACCCCCCTCCATAGTCAAAGAAAGCTTTGGTCACTGCCTGCCTTTCTTTTTAAGAATTCCATGCCTCACCACTCCGCTTGGCTTTTGCAGGCTGCTCCTTTATGGCACTTCTGACCTCAGCAAAGTTCACTTCTCCCCCTCATTCCCTGCCAAGAGCAGCAGCCACAGCAGCTGGGTTGGGAAGCACGAGCTGCTGCACAAGGTCAGCCCTGCCTGGCAGCTCCTCAGTCACCACAGCCTGTCCCACATCAATATAATTCCCAATTCCTGGTGGAGAACACAGAGATGTTCTCCAGCCACCATCAAGGAGTTGAGCAAGTCCTGAAGCCCTCAATAGGTGCAGACTTGTGAGGGGTCACATCAGAAGAAGTCATCCACAGGTGATTTCTCACCTTCCCCCAAGGAAAATAAAAAGCAGCAACAGCTTGAGAAGGCCTCCACTCACAGAACCATCATCACCAAAGTGAGACCATCCTCCAGAACTTCCCAGCTTTTTGTGCTGGGAATTGCAAGGATTACACCAGGACCTGTTCCCTCCTCAGTGCTCGGCATAAGCATCACTCAGTTAATGACAATTTCTGCCAGTGACACCACAGAGAGCCCTGCTAGAAAAATCTCTACTGCTATTGTTCAGTCTGCCACCAACAGCAAAACACAGCTCAGGGGCACTTAGAAAGGCTCCAGGCTCTCAGAATAAACCAAGAGGAATTTCATTAAGCAGGGGCCAGTAACCTTAGGCAGAAGAGACATTTCAAAGGTGGCCGTGCTCCCTGGTTATGCAGCATTTTGAGCACACCCATGCGAGCAGACTGACTGGTTCTCAAACCATTTCCTCTGCAAGACAAAAGGATTTGGTTTCTCTATCTCTCTAGGATTTGGCCCGTGCTATAACCACTCTTATTTGCTGAATGTAAACTATAATTTTAGCCTGACTCATTCAGAGAAGGTAACAAGAGCTGTCCATCACTCAGCAGAGGAGGAGACAGCCAGAGGTGAGATTTACATAAGAAAATTATATTAAAAGTGAAACAATTCATCCACCACGGGAAGTTTCTGTGACCTTCAGCTCAGACCGAGATGGGGCAGAAGAAACCGGGTGACACACACGGCCCGGCTTGCCCTGACCTTGCCGAACCGAGCAGGGAGGTCAGGGCACCTGTGTGCCCGGTGTCACCCGCGGGGAGGGACACTGGGGAAGGACCATGCGTGGGAAGGTGACAGCTCCCAGCATCCCTCCCGGCAAGGGGAAGGCCCTGGGTACCCCCATGCTGCTTTCTGCCAGCCCAGCTCCACGTGGGGATCCCTCCCCACTCCAGCCCCCGCACCCCACACGGGGACTGTTCCCCACTGCGGCCCCGGGCACCATCACCGCACCCCGGCCTTGTGCCCCACGTCCCCACACGGGGCCTCCGCTCTGCCCCAGTCACCTTCCCCCCACATGGGAGCCCCTCCTGGCTCCAGCCCCAGGCACCCGCAGGGCCCTGCAGAACTCGGGCTGTGTCCCCGGCGGTCCCGCCCGCCCCAGAGCCGGCTCTCACCGCGCTGATCCCACACCGGCCGGCGTCTGCCGCGCCCGGGCCCGCCCCTACCTCTTATTGGCGGCTTCCGCCCCGCCCCTCTGCCGGGACCACAACTCCCAGCGTGCCCCGCGCCCGCGCGCCCAACAACAGCCAATCCGGAGCGGGGCTGCCATCACCGCTTCCTTATACGGGCGCGGGGGCGGGGCTGGCGGTGACGTCATCGCGCGGCGCTCCGCATTGCGGCGGGGAGGCGGTGGCGGCCGGCAGGGGGCGCTGCGGGGCCCGGCCCTGTCCTCAGCCCCGGCCACAGCCCCGGCCACAGCCCCGGGGTCGCGGTACCGAGAGCCGGGCGGGGGCTCCGAGTCTGGGTTAACCCCAATACCAGCAAAACATCGGCTCCGGCAACAGGGCGGAAAAACGGCTGCTGGTGGTTCTGCGGCTTGTCTGCTTTTCGCTGCAAAAGCGTCCCGTGTTGTCACACTGTGACGTGGAGTCAGCTGGAGAGAGACTGCTGGCAACACCACGGAGTGACAGGACAAGGGCGAGCAGTTTTAAAGAAAAAGGGAAGAGCTTTAGATTAGATATTGGGAAGAAGTTGTTCCCTGGGAGTTGGTGAGGCGCTGACACAGGTGCCCAGAGCAGCTGTTTGTGCCCCCGGATCCCTGGAAATGTCCAAGGCCAGGCTGGACACGGCTCGGGTCACCCTGGGACAGTGGAAGGTGTCCCTGCCAGGGCAGGGGATGGGATTGTACGGAAAATCCCTCTGGGAAGAGGCAATGTCCATACAGGAAGGAGGCAGAGGATGCTGCAGCTTCATTCAGTAAAGGAGAGCGGCCCTGGGGCTCATCCCCGCGGGGGTTTCTCTCTCTCTCTCTCTCTCGGTTCCTTTATCCCAAACTGCGCCGCTCGCTGCCCTCTGCCTGCCCGCTCTGGCCGGGGTGCCAGGGGGGTGCAGCCTTCCCGAGCCCCCTGCCACATATCCCCCCTTGAACAGGTTATTTACCCCACAGTTTAGGAACTCAGGGTTGTGCGGCCCCATTTGGCTGGTTCAGGAGTCAGACTGCCCGGCCTCTGTAATAAACCCACTACTTGAATTTACGTAGAGACATTAAAACCTCATTTCAAAGCCATTGGCAGCCATCCCCTCTCCCTGGAATTGTTTGTATAAACATCAGCACACATCTTCCCTATGAGATGAGATGGTCTCTAAGGTCTCTTCCCACCTAAACACTATGGGAATCCATAAAATCAGGGGGTTTTGAGAAAGCTGCAAAAGGCAGGCCTCAGAGACAGCAAAACTGATTAGAGCTAAACAATAGCCAGAAGATTTGTTAGCAGAAAAACTATATAAGAAGTAGAAAGTAAAGACAAATAGAACATTGGTCTGTGTATTGAAACTTATCTAAAATAAGCTAAGGTTTTGTAACTCTCTAAGCTACAAAAAAAGTACATCTAGTGATACTATTATACATCTAGAGATATATAGTATCTACTCCAATAGTATATCTAGAGATACTAAGAAGTTCTAAGCTTAATAATGGAGCTCTGTGCATTCTATCTCAAAGCTTACAAGCAAACATTGTATTTGAAATAAGCAAGCATTGTTTTAACCAAAGGTACGTGTGCTTATAATAGTTAGAACTACTATCAATGTGCTTTTACTTTGTGTAATTGGTCAAAACACTTTTACAGTGAGTTGCAACATTAAGTTCTTGGTCTGCTGCCTGGGATGGGAGCTGCTGGCATCTTCCCATTGTCATGACTGTGTAATGAGACTGATGCTGGAAAATAAAACAGCTTGAGACACATTCATCAGCAGTCCTGTCCCATTTGTCATTTGTACATAAACCCCAACCAGCAACAAACATTTCTGAAATTATGTGAAATTTGGGCTCTTAGTCCTTTTGCTGAAGAGCTCCCACCTGATGTCAGAATCATGGAATGGTTTGGGTTGGAAGGGATCTTAAAGTCCACCCCATTGCACCCCCTACCATGGGCAGGTTCCAGATCAGGTTGCTGCCAGCCCTGTGAACTTGAAACACTTCCAGGAACGGGACAGCCACAGCTACTCTGGCTTTCCCTCAGCCTGATTTTCTTGCTGCTCAATTATGCCATTGACTCTGTTTGCCCATATTTCAGCCTTCAAGCAGACCTCGTTTTACCCCCACTCTGTGCCAGGATTTTGATGCCCAAAAACAGCCTAGAAATTGCTCCTGACTTAAACCATAATCTGGAAGAGGAAGAAGAATCCACTGGGATCCCAAAGATGCCTAAAACCTTCTCCTAAACCTAAGAACTTGTCAGAGTGAAACAGCCAAGATAAATCCTTTTGTCCCTAAGTCCAGTGCTCCTGTGTGCTGTTTGTACCTCCCCATCTCCGAGCTGGGGGAAGGCAGAGCTGCTGCTCCTGCAGGGCCACTGCCACTGACGTGTGGCACTTTGGGCAGCACAAAATAGAGCGGCTCAGACAAGGCTGCATCTCTCTAAATGTGCTGCCCATTACCCCTAATCTGGTTACTTTAATTGCCAAAGCCATTAGGGCCCTGCAGTCTGAAAGGAAACAAAAAATCGATGCAATTACCAGCCCTGAAATTGAGTTAATATCTTGTAATAAATTACAGTGAAGGCCACTTTCTCCAGTGACTCTCAGAGGCACGTTTAATTCTCTGCTTCAGGGCAGAAACTCAATTAAAAACAAAAACTTATTTCATTTTAATTGCTGGCCTAATAAAACCTCTGTCACCTGCAGCTTCCTTGTGTGTGTGTGTCCAGTGTCTCAGCTCTGTGAGTGGCTTCTTGCTCTCTGTTAATGTGTGTGTTGCACACATATTATAGTAATATAAATTTGTATATTATATGAATATATAGTATTATAGTAATATAGTAATATATATGGATTGTATTACAGTAATATATATGTATTACACTATATATTTTAAGTGCAGCAGCAGCTGATGGTGTCAAACATGGTAAATGGGTAAAAATAACAAATTTCTCTCTGTGAATCTCTGTGGATGTGGAGCTGTGGCCATCACTGCTGCTCTGCTCTCCTGTTTTTACCAGGCTGGTTTGGGGTGAATAAAATGCACTGGGAGTGGCACAGGGGAAGCCTTGGCACAGCCAGTGTGTTCCCATGGCCCTGTTGGTTGGTGACATGAGGAAACAAGCAGGAGTGTGACACCTCACCCATGCTGATGCCCAAAAACTCCTCCAATAAACCATCAGAAATGCCTTTGGCATTTCTGCTCTGCCAAGGATGAGGATCCTGCAGTATTAGATTTCCTGGAAAACACAAGTATTCTTAGAGCAGGGGCTCAGCCCTGGCAGCTGTTGCAGATGTTTTGCTCAAACAGGGTGGAGATCATTCTTCCAGCTGCCAAGGAATGATAAAAAGCAGGAAAACAAAACAAAACCAGGGCGGACATGCTGAGCTCACATTTCCCGACCGTCCTCTTGCACGAACGAAAGAAGTTGCTAAAAGCTTGGTTCAAGCCTCTGGCAGGATGGAAAGAGGAGAAGAAGCTCCTGTAAGTGCCTTTTCTGCTTCTTGCTTGTAGACAAGGCCACACAAGAAACCTGGCAAGGCTCTCTTGTGTTTTTGAGGGGTAGCCAGCTTGGGGCTGGGATTAATTACTGAGCTCAGCCCTCCCTTCCACTCTGAGGTACGGGGTGGGGATGTGGGCACCAGTGCTGGGCTGAGGTGGAGGGAGAAGGATGTGGCAGAGGGAGAAAAGGCATCTCAGTGGTCTGGGAGAAACCCCAAATGCAAATTTTGGGAGTGGTTTGCGCAGGTGTGGGCAGAGGGGGTGTGAGGGGGAAGGGGTTTATGAGTCTCGGGTGTTGCTGTGATCAGCAGAGTGTGCAGCCTTGGTTTCCTCTCAAAGGGCTGCAGTCACAGCTGAGGGTGAATTTCCTCCAAAATATGACACAGAAAAGAAATTTTTAAAAGATCATTCCCAGACAAGTCTTTTCGTGGCTCTTTCCCATGGCAGATCCCTGCTCTCCCACCGCTCTGTCTGAAATGCTCTGCAGCACTTGCCAAAGAACTGAGACAGCACAAAAACATTTCAGTCCAGCTCAAACCCATTTTTCTTTGCTTTTCAGCTGCCTGCAACTGCCTGGAATGGGTATTTAAGCCTTTTCAGTCATGGGACCACAGCAGGTATGTCCAGAGCTTCACCCCTTAGAGCTGCACACCCACTCTGAGCTCTGGGGTGCAGGGGCACCCATTTCCCTGGGTGTGTGTGGGGAGGGAGCCATCCCTAAACCCTGCACATCTCTGCAGGGACAAACAGATCCTCGAGGAGAGACTGGAGCTACACAGCCAGGCCTCTTTGGGATTGCTGGAAAATGAGCTCCAGGAAAAAGATGGGTAGCTTTGGCCATGGCTGAAAAAAAAATCTGCTCTAAGGGTACAGGTGTGTTGACACAACTTTTTGCAAAACTGTTTTTTGTTTTGCTGTCAAAAGATTAGCCTTGATTTAGAAACTCCTCATTAACCTTCAAAGTGCCAACAGCACCAGGTAAATCCCATCTCCTACTGTGTGAAATGGGCTCCTCAGTGACAGCTTTTTTGCTTGAAAATCCCAAAAACAGGAGGCTCCCAATCACTCACCATTTCCTGAAGTCTGGGCTGCAGCCATCTGTGACGCCCACAGTTCCAGGGAGTGACCACTGCAGGGGTTGTCTCATGCCTTGTCTCATCAGAAGTGATTCCAGCAATGTTCTTCCAGCTGAATCTCTCCCTCTCACCAAAATTCAGGACTGGATTCTGGTGCCTACATGCCCTTACCTTGGATGAGTCTTTGAGAAGCCTGGGATAATGGAAGGTGTCCCTGCCCAGGGCAGGAGGGTTGGAACAAGATGTTCTTCAAGGTCTCTTCAACCCAAACCATTCTGGGATCCTATGAAATCTATATTTTCCACTTACTAATGCCTTTTACCAGAATCCATGTCCTAGAGTTGGCATGGAGAGGGCTCTGTGTCCTCCAGGAGCAGGGAGATGTTCAGCATTTCCCCTCTGGGAACAGCCCCACTGACATAAAGGTGCTGCTGGCAGGTTCTTCTTTACCAAGAACTGAGATGTTGCTTTCTCAGCAGTGACCCAGGTGAATATAAGCAGCTCATAGTCAGCTGTGGTGGTGGATTTCCTGTAATTTGGAGCAGAAACTTCACTAAAAGCTTGTGGTGGTGCCAGGAGGAAGTAGTGACTTATGTCAGAGGAAACCAGGCTCATTCATTTTTAAGTTTTATGTGTCTGAGTAAGGAAAGCAGAATTAATTTTGGGGTTTGGGTTTTGTGTTTTTTTTTTATTTTTTTTTTGTATGTATATGTAGACAGCTATGCCCATGCTTAGGCAAAGGCCAAATTGTTCAGAACACAAAATACTCACCAGACAATGGCAGAAATTTAAACCCATGAAATTCCAGTACCTGAATGGAGCCTACAAGAAAGACAAAGAGGGGCTTTTTACAGGAGCATGGAATGACAGGACAAGAGGGAATGGCTTCCAACTGAAAGAGGGTGGGTTTGGACCAGATATTAGGAGGAAGTTCTTTACTGTGAGGCCCTGGCACAGGTTCCCAGAGAAGCTGTGGCCGCCCATGGATCCCTGGAAGTGTCCAAGGCCAGGCTGGATGGGGCTTGGGGCAACCTGGGATAGTGGAAGGTGTCTCTGCCCATGGCAGGGGGTGGGACGAGATGATCTTGATGTTCCCTTCCAGGCCAAACCATTCCATGATTCTATGAACTAAACATCTGTGTGTTTCAGACATGTGTTTCACATTTCCTCTGTGATGGGCTGTTTCCTGCCTTGGAACAATATTTGATCCCTTTTCCTTGCTCCTAGGCAGCCACTGGTCAAACACAAGCTCAGGAGTGACAGCAACCACCACAGACTCGTGGCTGGATGCTGCCAATTCAAGTGAGTACCCATATGAGTACCTGGATGAGGAGGATTATGGGCTCTATGGCCTTTGCACCAAAGAGGAGGTGCTCTCCTTCAGCAGGGTGTTCTTGCCATCATTTTACACCGTCATCTTCCTGGTTGGAATGGCTGGGAATGCTCTCCTGTTTGCTGTCCTCCTCATGTACATCAAGAAGAAAAAGAAGATGACTGAGCTGTATCTGCTGAACCTGGTGGTTTCAGACTTCTTCCTGCTACTGACCCTTCCTTTCTGGGCTCTGTACATTTCTCAGTGGGTCACCTGGGACATCTTGTGCCCATTCTTGAATGCCATGTACACTCTCAATTTCTACAGTGGCATCTTCTTTGTGAGCTGCATGAGCCTGGACATGTACCTGCAGATAGTTCATGCTTGGTCTCCTCACAGCTCCACGGTGTGGAGAAATTCCATCCTCCTCTTGTTGGTGATGTGGGTCCTTTCCATAGCTCTCTCCATTCCTGATGGCCTTTTCACCAGCACAAGGCAAATTCACAACAAAACCATCATATGCACCCAGGATTATGGCCAGGAACACTTATTTTGGAAAGTTGTCTTTCGGGTGATTCAAAACACCCTGGGATTCCTTTTCCCCCTCCTCTTCATGACCTTCTGCTACTCCCGCATCGCCTGTGTGCTCAACACCTCCCAGATACCCGGCTCCAGGAGAGCTCTCTGCTTAGTCCTTGCTCTGGTGGGGGTCTTCTTTGTGCTCTGGTGTCCTTACAACGTTGTGCTCATCCTCCACTCCCTGCAAGATGTCGGTGTGATCAGGAGCTGTGAAAGCAGCAGGAAACTGGACTACGCCCTGCAGGTCACAGAGAGCTTGTCCTTTGTCCACTGCTGTCTCAACCCCTTGCTCTATGCTTTTGTGAAGAAACGCTTCAGGGCATATTTGTGGAAGATCCCTCAGGCCATTTTCAGGAGAGGTGCTTTCTTTTCCATCCAGGACTCCCAGACGAGCCCATCTTGCAGCAGATACGCAGCTGAGATAGAAATGTTGAGCATCACAAATGCATCATAAATATTTACATTTTTTACATCCTATCCTGCCCATGCTGGAGTTGGTGTGAGCCCACAGCACTGTGTAACCAGATAGTTCATCCTAGCAACAGCCTTGAGATGAGGATTTTCCATACTGGGATTGGAAAAGTACATGTGGGATTCTGTTTTTGTTGCAAGTGGAATTATTACGAAAGAATTGTCCTGGATTTGCACTAGTGGAAGAAACCCAGTTCCCATCTGCAGTATGTGAGGCAGTAGCAAAAAAAGGATCAGATTTCTCAATGTTGTGCCTTAAAAAATGCAAACTAAAACTTGAGGAGAGATTCTCCTCCTCCCTGGCATGGGCTTTCCATGGATGGAATTCCACGCTCATCCATCAGGCCAGAAAGACTTCCAAGGGATGGCTTTGCTTCTCCTGGCTCTTACCATCTGCCAGATGATTTAACCAGGACAATCTCGTTTCCTACCAGGAGAAAAACAGGAAGGACTGGACACCTTTGAGCTGAGTTGTTCTCTGTCATGATGAGCTGTGGCACACGGACCTGCTGAGCAGGGAACTGTGGCTCCCCAAGGGGCAGAGCCTTGGTTAGAGATCAGTTTGATCATCAGCTGATTTGAGACAGTTTGAGCAGAACAGTCCAGACCAGTAACAATCAGAAAGAGATAAAAAGGGGGCTCAGCAGAACAGTGGTAAAGGTATTTGCCTTCCAAGATGCAGTTTGACAAGATAAAAATGATCCATGGATACCACCTGTAAGAGAAATATTAGCTTTGAAACACAGCAGAGTGAGAGCATGTCCTGAACAGCAGAGCACAGAGGGCTGATGGTCAATCCTTATTACCCAGTGCAGCTTTGAAGTTCAAGGTTCTGAGTTTGCTGACTTTTATTTCAAGGCGTTATTTACCCCAAATGCTCCTGAACCTTAAATCGTCCCTTTTCATCCTGAAAATCTATTAAGTCTGGAACTTGCCTAGAGTTTACAAATAAAATGATTAATTTAAGAGAAAGCACTCATCACGTTTATTTTATTACTACATAAGGTTACGGGACTGAGAAGGGCTTTGAGTTGATCACTGCTGTTATTTTTCTTCCCAACATTACTGCAGTGTTTTTCCAAAATGCTAAGGTTGGGAGCTTTCCTTAAAAAAACAAAGCCAGAATAAATATTTAGCTGATGCTGTGATGTGGCCTTCACTCCTCGGGTCAGGTCACTGTAAGGAACGTGGAAAGGGACAGAAGGGAGAGCAGCTGGGAAGCTAAAAAATGAAGATTGTGATCCCAGACAGAGGAAGACTCTTGGGACTGTGGAAAACTTCTGATGGGATGCTCTAGGGAAGAGCAAAGGTGAGGAATGGAGGGGAGTTAATGTCACTCTCCATCCTGCACAAGAAGAGGTCCAAGCACCAGGGGCTGGGACAGGCTGTGGTGGCAGTCTGGGTAGATCAGGGTGGCACCACCCAGGGGAGCAGTGCCAGGGGGCAGGGGGTCCCTGACATTGTCCCCAAACCCCATTTGGAGAGAGGTAACAAAAGGGAAAGAAGGGAAAGTGGGTAAAGCAGAAGTGCTGTGGTCCCTATGGGCACTGCTCCCCAGCCAGGGGCTGGATGGAGCATCTGGAAACTCTGCACTCCTCTGGTGCCAAGCAAATGCAGTGGCTCAAGCTCTCCTCACTCGTGGGGCAGCTCAGCTGCTTTGCTTGGCACTCTGACAGAGCAGTAGCACTTGCACTGTTCATTGGCAAAGCCCTCCTGGGACACCATGTGCTGTGGAGATCACCAAAATGTCAGAGACTTTTCCTTCTCTTGGCTTTTGAGACTAAATCAGCTCAGCTGTGACCCCCTCCCCTCGGTCCTGTGCTCATTTCCAGTAGCATTTCCAACACCCACTCTTGGTTTCATTTTTTCAGTGAATGTCCATAGCCTGGTCTTAAAGGCAAAGATCACAGAGTGGGATTCTCTGAACATTTTCCTTACAAAATCTGGGCTCCATGCAGCCTAGAGAAGGGAATTTGCCTCATGCCAAAACCCATCCCCCCAATACAGCATGGGTACTCCAACGGGATTCCAACATACCTTCCACCTTAAAAACCTCTGTTCATCCAGGGACGAGTTCACCTCGAGCAGAGCACTGAGCAGGGGCAAGGCAAACACTGACAGCCAATGAGGACACAGGCTGCCAGCTCTGCATCTGCCTGTCAGCTGCTGGGTGGGGATAAAATGCTCATTCCTGCCCCAGCCTCCCTCTAGTCCCAGCTCCCGGACGGCACAAAGCTCTCATGGTGCTCTGGGTGGTTCTCCTCTGCACCTTGGTGTCATCACTGCTCGGTGGGCTCTATGTCCTGGGCGTCTTTCGGAGACAGAGACCCAATGAGCCACCCCTGGACAAAGGTACCATTCCCTGGCTGGGCCATCTGCTGGAATTCAGAAAGGACAGCTCAGAGTTTCTCAAAAGGATGCAGAGCAAACACGGGGATGTTTTCACGGTGCTGATCGGTGGTTATTACTTCACCTTTGTGATGGATCCCTTCTCCTTTGGCACCATTGTGAAGGAATCACGATCTAAACTGGACTTTAGGACTAGTGCCACTCAGCTGGTCGTGCGGGTTTTTGGCTACAAACCCATCGAAGCCACTCATAGCATAGTTCATACATCAAGCATAAAGCACCTGATGGGAGATGGCCTCACTGTCCTCACACAAGCCACCATGGAGAGCTTTCGGAAGCTGCTGCTTTTCAACCTGAGCTCAGGAGAGAAGAGAGTGTGGCAGGAGGAAAACCTCTTCCACTACTGCTACAACATTGTCTTCAGAGCTGGGTATCTGGCTCTGTATGGCACTGAGCCACCCCGAGGGGCAGGGAGCCAGGAGAAAGCTGAAGAGCAGGATCGCCTCCACTCCAACCAGCTCTTCCAGGAGTTCCGTAAGTACGACCGCCTCTTCCCTCGCCTGGCCTATGCTCTGCTGCCTCCCAAGGACAAAAGAGAGGCTGAGAGGCTGAAGAGACACTTCTGGAACGTGCTGTCTGTGAAGAATGTCTGGCAGAAGGACAATATCAGTGGCTGGATAAGTGATCAAGAGAAACTTCTGGCAGAAAACGGTGTCCCCGAGTACATGCGGGAGCGTTTCATGTTCATGCTCCTCTGGGCATCCCAAGGCAACACGGGCCCGACTGCCTTCTGGCTCCTCTTGTATCTGCTGAAGCATCCAGAGGCTCTGAAGGCTGTGAGAGGTGAGGTGGATAAAGTTTTGAAGGAGAGTGGGCAGGAAGTGAAGGCAGGGAGCCCCCCAGTTACTGTCACCAGGGACATGCTGAACCAGACCCCTCTGCTGGACAGTGCTCTGGAGGAGACCCTGAGGCTGGTGGCAGCCCCAATACTGGTCAGAGCTGTGCTCGAGGACACCTCCCTGAGGACAAGCACTGGGACAGAGCTCACCCTCCGCAGGGGGGACAGGGTGGCTCTGTTCCCATACATCTCCGTGCAGATGAACCCAGAAATCCACAAGGAGCCTCACAAATTTAAGTATGACCGTTTTGTACACCCAGACGGCACCAGGAAAGATTTCTACAGAAACGGGAAAAAGCTAAAATTTGTCAGCATGCCTTGGGGGGCAGGAGTTTCCACCTGTCCCGGCCGCTTCTTTGCTACTGCTGAAATGAAATTGTTTGTGTTCTTGATGCTGAGTCACTTTGACCTGGAGCTGGTTGATGGGGAGGAGGAGATCCCAGCCATAGACATCAGCCGCTGGGGCTTCGGGACCATGCAGCCTGTCCGCGACGTTCGCTTCAGACACCGGCCACGCTGCTGACCTGGGCACTCCTGGTGGTGTTTGTTCTGCTGTCACCTATGGGACAAATTGTCTGATCTCATGGTTATCAGATCTGTGCAGTGCCAACACTGATATGGTCTTGTTTGCTTAATGTTTGTCATGGCTTTTGTTGCTACCTCCTCCTCCTCCTTCTTGTGTTGGTGGAGGAGGAGGTAGCAACTGCTTGTTGTGTTGTTTATGGGACAGAAGAGGGTGATCTGCTGCTTGTTGTGTTGGTTTTGGGATAGAAGAGGGTAATCTGCACAGAGAGACAAAATGTGCCCTGCCAGGCTACTCCCAGCCCCATCCTGGGGACTATCAGCCCACTGAAAGCCAGGAGGAGCACAGGGTCAGAGTGGCAGGTGGGAACTCAAATTCAGGGCTTCCAAGGAATAAGGGTTTTGTCCAGGTTCCTCCCAGGGCTGCCCCAGCAGAGCATCAGCCCCATGGTGCCAGCATGACTCCCATGGAGATGTGTCATCAGCTCTCTGGATCAGCACCTGGGATAAGGGAGATTGTGTCAAGGCAGGGGAGGTATCTATGCTGTGTAGGAAAAGAGCATTTACATAATAGAGTGTTTGGGGGAGGAACCAAAGAGGGATAAAAGAGGGATTTGGGTGATTTAGGGAAGAAAAATTGAGATGTAAGGGGATGAAAAGGGCTGGTTGGGGGCAAATAGGTGACTGACTGGTCCCTAGACTTGTCTGGTCACACCCTGCACCGGCTAATTTATTTTCCACATGAGGTATCATTGGCAGGATGGCATCAGCTTGTGGTGAACTCCTGAAAGGTCAGAGAGCAGCAGATATCCTCTCCAGAGATGTAAAAATGTCCTTGGGGAAATTTTGTCTTGTTTATGCTCCCTTGTATCTGATGAGGCCTCCAAACAGAGCAACCTCAATCCCTTATGGGCTACAGCCACTGTGATCTTACAGCCCTCAAACATATTTTTTATCTGCTGAATCAGTGCAGAATAAAACTTTGCTCTACAAGCTCTGCTGTGCTTTATCACCCTTCAACAATTAGGACTCTCACCACTTCCTTACAGAGGTTAAACCCAAGCCTCTCCTGCATGGAGAGCAGTGGATTGATTTTAATGCTGACACTAACCTTGAACGGTGGAGATTATTTGTGGTCGAGGAATGAAACTCAAACATTTTCACATGTGTCCAAACATCAGATCCAGATTCTGCTTTGTCCTGCAAAGGTCATGATGTTACATGATGTTGTAACTGCATGTTAAGGGCAAACTATCCCAGCCTGCCAGACTGGTCAGTAGCCCTGACCTCATGGATGTGGTGGAAATTCAGGCAGAAACTATCAAGCAGTTGTGGCAGGACCAAGGAAAAAAACTACCTGCAAGGCTTGACTGCAACTGCTGATATTTCCATTAGCAATTCCAGCACCTTTTCACTCCTTCCATGCTCCAGCTGCAGCTCTTACCTATTTTTTTGTCATCCATCTGAAGCCCTTTTCACATTCTGGTCAATGTAAGCTCCAAACCATGCCCAGGAATTCCCTGGGGTAGCTTGGCAGCTCAGAGCCATCATCACATCCTGCCGAGGTGATGTCCTCCTTCCAAAGCTCTAGAAAAGGATTTTTCATGTGGATGTCCTGCATGGAAGGGGTTCCTAGCTAATACAGGGTATGCAGGTTATCACAAAGAGCCCAGGTCAGAGTTGAGGGATGTGTGCTGCACAAATGTGGATTGGGATTGAGGAAGGAATGTAAAAGTAACAACAATGATTCAGCAGAAAAATGTGGCTTTATTTGCTTGTCAGAATGGTTTATTTAACCAAACAGTGTTGAGTCTATAAAAGAGCTCAGACATGCTCAAATGCATGCAATTGTGAGAAGCAAGAAAGAAAATAATTCATATATGGAAGAGCATGAAAACTCCAAGTGAGTTAATCTATAATTATGTTTTTTATGTTTAGATAGGTTTTTCCCTGGCACTGACCTTTCCATCCCAAAGTGCACCAGCAAGAGCAAAGAACCAGCCTGTGCCAACAAAAACCTGACTGGATTTGTGAGAGAAGTTAAATTGGACAGGATCCAGAGTCCTGAAAGGTTTTTTGGGGGGGCAGCCCTCATTGCAGTGTCTGTCTTGTCTAACTCGGCTCTCCTCCCAGAGAACTGAGAATGGAGTCTGGCCCTAAGCCCTTGGGTTTCTCTCCTCTAGCACTTCAGCATTCCAAATTTTACAATCTATTGAGTTGGTGCCTGCTCTCCACAGCACGGGGAAAGCTCCTTTGCTCTCAATCACAATTCCTGGTTTGCATGCTCAGCAAGGGAAGGAGTCATGATGCTCCATCTTTCAGGTTTGGAACAATATGGGTTAAACTTGTTGGGAAAGAGCATCCCTGGATAAACAGCCTCACTTTTAGTATTGAACTTTAAGGCATTAGGAGCTATTTTCCTGTTCTCCTTCCTCTAAACACAGCCAGACACAGCTCTGAGAAAGCCTCTTTCTGCTGCTCATATGGGAAATTGAGGGATACATCAATCACTGCAGAGAAACTCAAAGGAACACTGAAGTTATGAGTACAAAGCAATGACACAGCCAACACCATCCTTTGCAGAGGAAAGCAGGGTGTGAAGGTCAAAGAGGAACGTGACATTTCAGGATTTTTAAAAAGAATTAAAACACTCAGCCTTTGCCAGGGACACTGCTGCCACATCTCCCAGTGGATGTGTCCCTGCTCCCCAGGGAAGAGCAGCTCAGCTTCAAACTGGCAAAGTCTCTTAGTGGTACAAAATCTGCACATTACAAGGTCACTGTTGGGTTTGCTGCCTTCACTGTCCAGTGTCCCATTGCCCCCCACAAGTCACAGAAACAGCTTGTGGCAGGAAGGACACACGGACAGAACACAGTGTGGTTGGTAGGAGGGTTTGGTACCAAACACCCGGTGCAGGAGGGCACAGGGAGGTGATTCCCATCTGTCACCACATCCACGTCACTGTGCAATCATGAGGCCATACTTGGAGCAGAGCAGGCCCCTCTTCTTTTCCCGTTCCATGAGGAAATTCCTCAGTTTGGTGGTGGGGAAGGTGACCAGTGCCTGCTGCCTGTTGTCCAGACCTGTCTCCTGCAGCCAGGGGCTCTGGAGGCACTCGGAGGCTGAGGGCCTTCCCCTAGGACAGACAGAGGTGAGGAGTCAGTCTTGGGGGGTCTGTGGTGCACGGGGAGGCTGTCATGGACATATTTTATGAAAAATCATTTTGAGAGGATTTTTCTCCTAAGAAGTTGAGAGGCCTCAGAAACGAAATGTAACCAATGATTATCTGCTGCTGTGGAATGCAACAGGTGCATCTTTGATTGGTCTCGTGTGGTTGTTTTTAATTAATGGCCAATCACATTCAGCTGGCTCAGACTCTCTGGAGAAACAAATCCTAGCAAAGGATTTTTCAGAAAATATATCCATGACAGGAGAATCCTCGCAAATAGAGAGAAGGGGCAACACCCAGGACGTGCTGGGAGCACAGGCAGCCTCTTACCAAGGGTTTGCACACAGAGTGCTCTGCAGGAAGGACACTGCTCCCCCGGACAGGCCCGCGTAGCACCGCGCCAGCTTCAGCTTCCCCTTCCTGGCTGTTCTCAGGAACTCACAGGGCACATCCGAGCTGATGGGGTAGTTGGCACTCAACCTGCCCCAGGAGGAGGGAATTGAAAACATGAAGCCGCGTCCATCTCCCAGCAGCTGACAAAATTGAGGATTGTTGTTGACTTTATTTGTGGTGTTGGAGCTGGTGTGGGGGCTGTCTCAGGGGGCGATTCGGGTCTTTAGTGGAAGGGTCAGGAAGTAGTTTAGTTAAAAATGCCAGCTTTGAGAGTTGGAGATGAGGGTTTGAATCTTTTCTTCCTGAGATAGGGTGGTGGGGTAACTCTAAGAAGGGGTTTAGTCTTCAATCTTTGGCTTACAAGACCAATGTTTTTATAAACTATTAGAGTTAATTAGAGTTTGAGTAGTTTATTTTCTAGGGTGGCCGCATGAGGAGGATGTGGAGCTGTTGGAGCGAGTCCAGAGGAGGCCACTGAGGTTAGCAGAAAGATGGGGCACCTCTTCTTTGGAAAAAAACTGAGAGAATTGGGATTGTTCATCCTGGAGAAGGCTTCAGGGAGACCTCAGAGCCCATTCCAGTGCCTAAAGAGGCTCCAAGAGAGCCTCCAAGATGGACCTTGGATAAGGGCTTGTAGTGGCAGAACAAGGATGAACAGTTTTAAATTAGAAGAAAAGAACTTTAGATTAGATATTGAGAAGAAATTCTTCCCTGTGAGGCCCTGGCACAGGTTGCCCATCCATCCCCTCCATCCCCCAGCTTTCCATGGCATTGCCAAAGGAGGGGCACAGCTGAGATTAACTCTATGAAACTGTGATTTTAAAGCCACTCACAGGGTAGGGAACAATCAACTGACTCACATGATGAAGGCTGTGATTTAAAAACTGAAACTGTAATTTTAAAGCCAATAACAGCACAGCAATCAATGGACTCACATGATGAAGGCTGTGATTCCAATGGACCAAATATCAGTCTGGGGAAGGGCTCCTTGCTCTGTCAGCAGTTCTGGAGCTGGAAAAGTAAACTTGTGTGAGGCAAGCTCCTCTCCAACACACTGAGAGCAGCACAAAGGCAGTGGATACTCTCATGCTTTGCTGCCTTCCCAAGAGGGAAGAAGAGGCATTTCCCAGGACAGGGAGCTGGTTGAGGAGCTTCCACATGGATGCTGATTGCAGTGAAACCATGAGAACCTCTGGGCAGATGGCAGCAATGCTTTATCCCTGGATAAATGGACACACGGGTGCCAGCCAGGGTGGCATTGCTGTGAGCTGATAGTGGGACATCTGTCACCATTTACTGCTCCCACAGACTCGCACTGTCACTGGAGAGCAGCTGCTAGAAGGCTTTTCTTGCTGAGTCCACCTGCTGCCCTGACCAATGTTTGTGTCTTTCTGTTTATCACAGATTCCAGATAAGCCCCAGGTTGCTGTCACTGAGCTCTACTCACCCATGGTCTCCACATAGTCCGAGCATTTATCCATGGTAATAAATTTGTCTGGTGTGTAGAACTGTGCATTGCCAAAATCCAGGAGTTTCAGCAGGTTGGGCTCGGTGATGATCATGTTCTCAGACCTGAGGTCCAGGTGCAGGATGTTGTGTGCATGGAGGTACTCAGTGGCACTGAGGATCTGCCACAGGTAGTCTCGGACCTCCACCTCTGAGTATGATGTCCTGGTGAGAGAAAGGGGATAGAAAACACAGGTGTCCTGTCTGCATGCCCAGAAATGCCTTTCTACACCCACTGTCACCCTCCCCTAGGTGTCTGATCCCATCAGACCCTTGAGAGTCAAGAAGAAACAACTCTAGCAAATCAGCTCTGTGTGGAGAGGCTGGTCCATCCTGTGAGTCAGGTTTACAGATGCAAAAACAGGATGTTGTAGAGTTGAAAGAGAGAAAGCAGATTTTTCCTCCTCTCCATTGGGAGGGAATTCCAACTAGAGCATCCTTCTGTTTCTTTACAGAAGGGACATTTCCTTTGTCATGAGGATATGTTTGCTGTGGGGCCATGGATATCTTAATTGATCTCTGAATTGATGCTCACAATTCCCTCTTTTTTAATCACAGGATTTCAGCAGATCCATTTTGTGCCACAATGAATCTTCCTGACCCTCAATAACCTCCATGTCATGGTGTTGGGGTTAACAGGTGTTGGTGTAAGGAAACCTTTCATGTATCACATTATGGGAGACAGTGATGCCTCAGGTTTAACTTTTGTATTTTTCACATTCTGTGCTGCTTTAGTGTGTGGGTCTGAGCTTCACATCAGGGCATGGTGAGCTCTATGCACAGAGCAGGGAGACAAAACAATTCCTGCTCCAGCTGGGCACCAAGGACAAATGATCCAAATCTCAGCCCAGGAGCACAAACACCGTGGGCTGGAGAGAGAAAAACAAGCAGGGTGGGACTGCCTGGGCTACAGCTGGAATGGGACAATGAACTGCAAGGTGCAAATGGAGCAGAGCTGATCCCAGGGAGAGACCCCGGGAGCGCTCGTGCATTTTGGGGCCATTTTGGTTCATCTTGGGTGCAGCCCTGGCTGGGCTCTGGTGCTGCCCAAGGTGCATCCATGGAGGAGATCCTTTGAATAAATCCCTGCTTTATTCTTTAGCTCTGCCCAGTCTCTGTTCTAGGGCAGCCTGCACAAGGCATCAATAGTTTCATATCAACCACTGTAAGCTGCTTTCAGCATCTCCGCTGAGTGGCCCTGAATTGTACCTCTCTAGGAAATTCAAGTAATTTTTTAATCTGACAAGAAGATGCAGAACAAACACTTTACAAATCCTGTGCACAGTGACAGCACAGAGGAGGAGATGGAGAGGGATGATCCAGTTTGTCAGGAGGAACCAACAGGTATCTTCCTCCCAACAGCAGCCCTGACTGGAAAGCTCTTCCCTCATGTTCTTACCGTAGTGCCAAGGAGTGGAGCAGCTCTGGCCCCACACACATCTCCTGGATCAGCACCAGATGCCTGGGGCTGACATAGGCACCCTTCAGCTGGGCTATGTTGGTGTGGTGGAGCTTCCTGAGCACCTGGTACTCCAGCAGCACAGCCTGCTTGTCCTCTTGCCAGTAAGGGATGATTTTAGCAGCCAGAGTCTTGCCGCTCACCTTCTCCCGGCACTGCCGGACGATGCTGAACCGGCCCCTGGTGCAAAGAACACAAAGGCACGTTTAGCTTCTCTCCTGTTCTTTAAAACCACCAGGATCCCGTGCTGTGCTTTTCATCTGTGCCTGGCGGGGAGTTATTGCATCTACTGTCACAGTTTGCACATCCTCCTGTGTCTTTATTCTGTACAGTCACTTTAAATTACAGGAGTGAGAGCTTAACTCCTCTGGAGAGAAAGGAGAGAGCAAGAGAACTACCCCTGTTGCCAACAGAAATCAGTGTCTTTCTGTGTCTGCAAAGATTGGTGCAGCAAGGACAAGAAATATTGTTAGCCCTGGGCTCATTTAATGATAAATCAATTGGCTGCCCCCTGCCCAGCACATCTGTTGTGACAGGAAAAGGGGAGATGGCATTAAACTAAAGGAGGGTTGATTTAGACTAGATATCAGGAAGAAGTATTTTTTTACATTAAGGGTGTAAAACAGCCTGGCCTTGAGCACTTCCAGGGACAAGGCAGCCACAGCCTGTGCCAGGGCCTCCCCACCCTCACAGGTGTCACAGACATGTTTTATGAAAAATCCTTTCCTTAGGATGTTTTATCCTGAGAATCTGAGAGGCCTCAGGAACAAAATGTAAACAATGGTTATCTGCTGCTGTGGAATGCAACAGGTGCATCTGTGATTGGGCTCATGTGGTTGTTTTTAATTAATGGCCAATCACAGTCCAGCTGTCTGGACTGTCTCAGTCAGTCACAAGCCTTTGTTATCATTCCTTTTCTATTCTTAGCTAGCCTTGTGATGAAATCCTTTCTGCTATTCTTTTAGTATAGTTTTAATATAATATAAATCATAAAACAATAAATCAAACCTTCTGAAACATGGAGTCAGATCCTCATCTCTTCCCTCACCCTAAGACCCCTGCGAACACCACCACACACAGGGAAAAATTTTTTTCCTAATACCTAATCTAAACCAACTCTCATTCACTTTGAAGCCATCCCCTTGTCCTGTCCCTAAATCTCCTTATGGAAATCTCCTTTCTTGTACGGTCCCTTCAGGTACTGGAAAGTGCAGTTAGGTCACCCTGAAGTTTGTCCTCTCCAGGCTGAACAACCCCGATTTTCTCAGCCTTTCTTTGTAGGAGAGCTGCTCCATCACATGTGGGATTTCCCTCTGGGGCATTAAGAACTCAGTTGGGTTCTCTACCTTTTGATCTCAGTTTGGAAGGCGTAGGTCTGGTAGGTTGGGAAGGGCTCAGGAGGTGAGATCACTTCACTCTCTTCCTCAGGGGCAGCTGATGGGGACTCCTGTGTGGCAGCACGAGGCTCTGCAGGGGGAAAGGGAAAACAGCTTCACATGGGAAAGCAGCTCTGTGTGGAAACTGGAGCCTGTCTGAGTCTCCCCTGCGATCTCTGAACAACAACAAGCAGAACTTTCTCCAGGGGACTCTGTGTTCCAGCTGCTAATGGAATATGTATTGGAATATAGCACCCACTGCTATTGGAATGTAGCAGATTCTGCTCTGTCCACCCCCAAATTCCCTGATGTGGCCACTGCAGACGGAATGAGATGGATTCTTTGTTGTGTGCTATGGTATCAAACCTTTTAGCCACTGATTCTTATTTTCTCACACAGCAAATCCTCAGGATATGGTAAAAACTGACAAGAAATTAGAAACTCTAATTAGAAATTAGAAGCAATTAGAAAAATTGTGGTTGGACATTTCAGCTGGAACTTGTTGCTCTGGTTCTGGTGTTTGGTTGTGTCCAAGCACTCCCTGAAATGCTAAAGCATCCCTTTAAAGCATCTGGTTGGAAGAGCTGAGATATGATAAGAAATCCTGAGAAAAAGGAAAGCAGAGGACTTGGGGTGAGCTAAAAATATCTCTGTGAACTGATTCTTACAGAGCAATCCTCTCCATTGGGAGGAAATTCCAGCTAGAGCATCCTTCTGTCTCTTTACAGAAGGGACATTTCCTTTGCCATGAGGATCTGTTTGCTGTGGGGCCATGGATCTCTTAATTTTAAAAACATGTGTGCAGTACAAAGTAGTAAAAAGGGTGACAAAAATAGTAAATCAAGATTTCTATACTTCAGAGACAAAATACAGCTGGAAAATTCACCACAGAAGGACAATAATTCCTAATGGAAGACTCCAGAATAGACAAGTTAACTACTGAATTCAGGATTTAGTCTGTAATATAAGCAAGTCCAGAGTTTTCACCAGTGCAAGATCTGTATCAGTAGATAAATGCCTCCAATAAAACATTTTTTGTACAAGACCAATTTCCTCATAATCTCAAATCAAAACTGTCTCTTCAACAGGTAATCTACAGTTCCCAGGTTGTTATTTTATTATTAAATTTAATATAGATTATTTTATTAAATAATATATATTTATTTTTAATATTAAATTTTATATAGTTACACATTATTTATATTTACATGATGTTGCTATCTTGAGGTTTTTAATATGTTTATACCTATTCCCCTGTGTCCAGAACTAGAAAATAATTAGAAAATAATTTAATTTTAGACGCAAAAGCCCTGAACAATCCTGAGCCAAGTGGAATTGGCCTTGTTTCACTTCTCTTGCCTCTGGGTCAACAAGTAAAAAGATGCAGCGGGTTTGGTGCAGGAAAATCCCAAAGTTTTCTTGGTGTTTGGTCTTACCCATCTGATCCTTGGCAGTGATTGCCACTTTGGCAGAGGGGTCACTGTAGGGGCCCATCCCTGCCTTGCTGCTGCAGGCTGTCCTGAAGCTGTAGATGAAGCCCTGGGGGAGATTTCTGGCATAGTAGCAGCAGTCAGTGATGTCAGAAGCAAGAGTTGTCCACTCCCCATCTGAACCAAGAACAGAGAGAAAAGAAATCAGGATTCATTTTAAGGTGGTCACTATGGCTTGGAGGTTTTTTAGAGATTTGGGCTTTTGTTGTGTTTTTTTTTCCCCACCAGCTTTATGTGCTGGGAATGTAGAGAAACCAATTTGGCCAACTTTGGGGCTCTACCTTTTCTAAAATTAGTTGGTTCATATCTAATAATTCCAAATTGTGCCAATATTGTTCCAGAGGAAAGGTGACATTTTCCTGTATTTTTTCTCTTTATCTAATTCATGCCACCAAACTCTACTGGAAATATACATCAAGAACTCCAAACAAAACATAATTAATTTTATTTTTTTTTTCTTGTTGGCTCTGTCTTAAATCTAGTTGAGACCATGCGGTGCAGGATTCCTGGACAGAACCATCCACTAACACCATCCCAGCAAACCCAGTGTTTGAAGCATGGGGGTTTTTACTCAGTTTTTATGAAACTCAGATGATTTCTCATGGAACTGGAATTCTAAGTGCATTCTGGACTCATTATTCGTGGGACTAAGTTAGGAAGGAGAAAATTCCCAGCAAACATTTAATCAGCATTCCTCCCACATGATGCTGTGCCCTCTGTGCTCAAGGCTGAACCCAACTCCCTGCAACTGCCTGAGATTAAACCCATCCTTCCATTCAAATAAAATCTGGCAAAGAGCCTCAAACCATTGGAAAAGCAGCAATTCCCCACCCAAACCCAAGGTATCAGTGATTTTACAGGGTAATGGTTGAACTGGGGGCTCTTTGTGCAAGAAGGAGCAGATAGAGATTAGAAATTGAGAAAAATATGTGCAGAAGCAGCATAGAAAAGCCTGTTTTCAAATAATAGATAAAAAAGGAATTTATTCCTGATTATCTTAATCCTCCTGTGTTCAGGAGAGCAAGATTTTGCAAGTTCCTGCCAAATAAACAGAACACAGTGGAAAATATAGATGCTGTTCCCCATTTTCCTTCCTAATTGGAAGAACTTGTGTTTGTATCCTCCCCAAAATCTCTCCTACAGTTGTGTCAAAAGGAATAATGACAAAGAAAGTGGTGTTGGAGGGAAGGTGACTCACACCAGCTCCAGAGGGAAAGGGCAGAAAGTTGCTGCCCATGCTAATCCAGAAGGGAGGGTTTGTGTGTTTGTTTGTTTGTTTGTTTGTTTGTTTGGAGAATTAGTGAAGGAACAGGGAGCAGCAGAATCCAGGCTGAGTTTGTGTGGCTGCAGCAGGAATTGCTATCACACTCATAATAACAACAGCAAATCCACCCCAAGAGAGACAGAACAGCCTTGGGGATTTGATACAAAGCTTTTGCTACTAAACAGGAAAACATCCACTTTTGACAAGGGCAGATAGTGACAGGATGAGTGGGAAGGGTTGTGAGAGACTTAGATTAAATGTCAGGAAGGATTTATTATTCTGAGGGTGGTGAGGCCCTGGCACAGGTTCCCAGAGAAGCTGTGGCTGCCTCTGGATCCCTGGCAGTGTCCAAGGCCAGGCTGGACAGGGCTTGGATCACCCTGGGATGGTGGAAGGTGTCCCTGCCCATGGATGGAGGGCTGGCATTAGATGGTTTTTAAGGTGCCTTTCAACCCAAACCATTCCATGATTAAATGATCCACTGACTTTCACCAGCCTCTGGACCAAGCCTCAAAAGAGAATATCAAAGGGGTGATGCAGTTTTGTCAAACTTTGGTTATTTTGTCCTGGCTCTTTGCCCTAAGCCTCCTCCACAGTCAATAGGAATAGAAAGCACAGCTGCTCAGCAGAGGATAAATTGCCTGTTTGATAAATCATCTTTCTCCAAGACTGTACAGAAAACCTGAGCCTGGGATGATGTTGTTTCATTAGTGTCTCATTTGGTCAGATTACTCAGAGTTTATATCAGATTATATCAGACCAGGCATTTTCTCCTGTAGCTGCTCACTTTTTGGTTGTAGCTTTCACACAACCTTGCTTGATTCACACTTTAGCAAAGCCTAGGTATGGATATGCAAATTCCAGGCTGATTTAACCAGCACAACCCCAAACTTTTAGATTGTTAAATGATACCTGTATGAATCCCATTCTAACTCTAAACTGAGGAGTTAAATCAAGCTGTTTCTGAATAACAATAAAATTTTCAGCTGGTGAAGAGATCATACAAACCAAGATGTCCCTTGCAAAGCATAAGGACAGCACTTTACCTTCAGTCTTGCACTGGACACTGTAGTGGACAGGGGTGTTGGTTTCCACAGGTTTCCAAACCACCTGCACTCCATCCTTGTAGACCTCCACGATGTCAGGGGGTGGAGGGCTGGGGGGAACCTCTGTGGAGAGGAGGCACAAAGCCCATGAGTGTTAACAGCAGCACTCTATGATACAAAACTCTACACCCAGCATGTCTCAGCTGCACATATTATTTATTTATATATAAAACATGTAAATGTTTTTTATGTATACGTATATATACACACAGCTAGTGGAACAGCAATTTTGCCATCCCTGATTTAAACTCAGTATTAAGATTTTATCTTGGAGTTGCTCTTAATCCAGGAGAGAAAATAGAGTGAAGAAGAGGGAATGAACCCTGCACAGGCTGTGGACCACAGCAAGGGAGAGATCTTCTTCTCTCTCTCTCTTTCTCCACCCATGTGAAGAAATCTCATCTCCAAGGTATTGATAGGTTACATTTTTGTGGACAAAATTACTTAAATACCTATTTCTGTAGCTACTCCTTCTCTCACCTGCTTTTCTTATGACACAAGAGGTGGATGCTGAGCCCAGAGAGTTTGTGGCCACACAGGTGTAAATACCAAAATCCTCAGCATTAACAGAGAGAATTGTTAACAGCTGGAAGTGTTTGAGTGTGGAGGAGATGAGGATCCGGCTGCTGCTCTGGACAGGTCTCCCATCTGGAAAGCAGAGATGGGGGAGATAAATACCCTGCAAATTATACAGGGGTAATTGTAGGCCCTGTCCTGAGGGTCAGGGGCTCTCTGGAGGGATGGCAGTGTCACCTCTGAACCAGCTGATGTGCAGGGAGGAGTGAGGTGCAGTCCGGCACGAGAGCGTCACGCACTGTCCGGCAGCCGCAGCCTGGTCCGTGAGCTCCTCAGTGAACGACGGGGCTGCAGAGAGGAGGGAAAGGGGGACTCAGGATGGCCTGGAGGGCTTGGTGGAAAACAAATTTCTGCAGAACATCAGAAAGCTTTTTTAATGCGGTCAAGAACCTTTCTGGTTCATGGTGTCCCATTCCTTTGACCACCATTTGGAAAATGCCCTGAGCACAGAGCACACAGGTGAAGGAACCCTGTTCACCCATGGGTGCGACAGATGAGATAGATCTTGGAAAATCCATGGGGAATATCTGCATCGCCCAGCCCTGGTACAAAAATAAATCCCTGCAGGACATCAGAAAGCATTTTTAATGGGGTCAGGGACCTTTCTGGTTCATGGTGTCCCATTCCTTTGACCACCATTTGGAAAATGCCCTGAGCACAGAGCACACAGGTGAAGGAACCCTGTTCACCCATGGGTGTGACGGATCAGATGGATCTTGGAAAATCCACTGCATTGCCCAGCCCTGGTACAAAAATAAATCCCTGCAGGACATGAGAGAGCATTTTTAATGGGCTCAAGAACCTTTCTGGTTCATGGTGTCCCATTCCTTTGACCACCATTTGAAGAATCCCGTGGGCACAGAGCGCACAGGTGAAGGAACCCTGTTCACCCATGGGTGTAATGTGACAGGCCAGATGGATCTTGGAAAATCCATGGGGAATATCTGCATTGCCCAGTCCTGGTACAGCTAAAGCAGCAGAACAGCTCAGAGCAGAGAGAGACCCTGTCACATCAAGGGTTTTCCTCTGGTCACACCTAAATGTGGGGGCAAAACTGAATTATGGAATTTTGAGGATGAGGGGATCAAACAGGACAAGAGGAAATGGCCTCCAGTTGCCTCAAGGGAGCTTTAGTTTGGGTATTAGGGAAAATATCTTCATGGAAGGTGTTGTCAAGGACTGGAGGAGGATGCCCAAGGAATCACCAACCCTGGAGGGATTTAAAGGATGTGTGACACTTGGTGACATGGTTTAGTGGTGGCCTTGGCAGTGCTGGGGTAATGGTTGGACTCAGTGAACTTAGAGGTCTTTGCCAACTAAATGATTCTCTGATTGAGACAACACAAGAAGAGAGAAGGAGACATGAAAGATGGATATTGAAGAAGAAAAACCCCTGTAGAGCATTAAATCTGCTCCTATCTCCATGGGAAAGGGGGAATTCAGGTTTTCTTCTGTGTTTCTCCACAGTGGCCGCCAGCCTCCCACAGTTGCCACAGCCTCCCCAGCTGCCCTTCCCAGTATCTGTCTGGGCTCTGCTGAATGCTGGGACAGTAACATGACCTCAGAAAATGCTCCTGATGGAGCCAAGGGGAAACTTGTCAGGGATAAAGCAATTCTTTCCTGAATCACCCTCTGGGGGTAAAACAAACCAATGACTCCTGCCACAGCAATACCTTTCTCCTTTGGGATGAGGCTTGGCAGCTTGAATGAAGGGAGTGCTGATTTCCTCTTCAGAGATCCTTCAGCCCCTATTAACAGCTCCTTTTCTGCTGCCTCACTTCCCAGCTCACCAAACTCTGCTGTGAGAAAGGATGAGAAGTCATTCAAGGCCATCCTTCTCCCCATGGCATCTATTTGCAGTGACAGTCCTGCCTTCACACATAAATAGTCACAGGTTCCCTTATTAACCAGCATTTGATTAACAGGGAAGTCTGTGACAGCTGCTGCAAACAGAACAGTGTCCTGGAAGAACAGGGAATATCCAGGGATGGCAGAGAAGAAAGGACAGATCCCCATGTCCAGTAACCAGGGTGACTTCAGCTTCTCTCAGTTAGTTTAACCTGAGGGATTTGCCATGGTCAGATGACAACTGCAGCAAAGAAAGCATCACCCAGCCCTGCTCTGCTTCTGTGCCACCTCAAACAGGGAATTTGAGCCCCTTCCATCAGTGGATTAACCCAGCTGACTGCATTGAAGACAGCCAGTAACAGAGACCTGATGGTGGAGACTGCTGAATTCAGAACCTGCCACAGCCAGATTTGTAATTCTGGTCTAACCACAGCTTCAAACATGCTGGGGAGAAAAGGGCAGCTGTAGCAGAGCCCAGTTATGGCAGCAAATCTGTAAAGGAACTGAGGGAAATAATTACCTTCCTCTGGCTCAGGAGATGTCTTTCCTTTTAGGATTCTTGAAATGTGGGCGACAGAAGCTTTTACTTTCTTCTTCAGACTCTGCTCCACTGACTGCTCCACTGAATGAGACCTTGCATAAGGTTTAAAGAGTCCAGGCTTGCTGTGGAAGGAGCTTTTCTGCTTCCCACTGGAGTCCTTTTGGGAGCTATACATTTCTTTATGGCTCTCTGCCCCTTTCCCCATGCCTAAGTTAGCTGCCTTTGAATCCTCAGATATTTCCAAACGGTTCTTCCTGTTCTTGTCTTCCTGCTCCCTGATGCACAGTCTTTTATCCTTATGGAGATGTCCTGCAGGAGGGGACCTTGCCCTTTCACCAAGGAACATGAACCTTCTAGGAACTGGTTTGGGTGAAGGCTTCTTATAGCTCAGAAACTCAAATGGGAAATAGACAATGTCGTACAAATCTGAGAAATTCAAATAGGCAGGCTCCACTTCTGAGATGTCGAATTTCTGGGGGCCGCTGCCAACACTGGGTGTTTCATCTGACAGGTCTTTGATTTTCACCAAAGAGACTTCTGGGTGTTTGCCAGTGTCCTTGATCACTGGGATGTGTCTTCTTGCAGTGTCCAAGCTCTCTGTGGAGGAAAGGCTCTCTGGGCTGGAAGGGGAGGTCTCAAATGCCAAGTCCTCCAGGTGCTCACATTCATGAGGAACTGTCTGTGCTCCCTGCTCTTCCAGGGCTCCTGGCTCCTCACTCACAGCAAGGCAGGGTTCTGCAAGGTCATCCTGCTCAGCGACCTCTCCTCTTCCACCCTGTTGGACAGAAGGGAAGGAGGTGTCCATGTGTGCTTGGCTGCCTTTGTAGGACATCCCTCTGGGAGGAGAAATGTGCCTCCTGCTTCCCTTCTCTCCAGAAACTGACTCTGCCCAAACATCCATCTCCTCAGAGAGAGAAACCATCTCATCCACCAAGCCCTCCAGCACAGCAGACTCCTCATCACTGTAAAAAGAAGATCTGTGGTGTGACAGCTCCTGGCCATGGTAATCCCTGCGGAGCAGCGGTGGGGCAGTTTCTCCAGCGTGACTTCCACTTTCTAAGGCAATGCCTCCATCCTCACCATAACCCTCTGGATATTCCTCATATACCAGTTCATAGGCTGCAGCTGGAGCAATTTCTGGTTGTGAAGAAGTTAATGCACCTGAACTGCCACTCTCCAGACCATCTGAAATCCCAGCCCTGTGCTGCTCAAGCACCCCATGTCCAGCCTTGGGGAAAGGAGCAGACAGAGCTTGTCCAGCTGCTCGCCTTCCACTTGCTGTCACAACAGATCTCACCTCCCTGTGAACTGACACCTCTGGGTGTTCTTGATTTTCACCCTCCCAGACCTGAGGGGCCACAGTGCTTTGGGAGGAGGCAGCTCTGGCTGGGTGTCTGCTCTCCAGAGCAGCAGGCTCTGAGCCGTGGCCTTCAGGAACCTTCTGGGGTTCAGCTCCTTCATGGGCCAAACTGGAAAAAACCCCTGTGGCAGCTGAGGTTTTACTCCTCAGAGCAGCAAGTTCCTCCTTGCTGAGAGCCTGCTGTGCTCCATCAGAGACCAGAGCTGATCCTGGTGGTGGGATTTTGGGAGCAGCGAGCTGCTCTCCCTTCAGGACAGCTGCTGCTGTGTCTGAGTGAACAGGAGCCTTCTTGTATGCTTGGCTTTCACCACTGTGGGCTGATGGTGGAGTGATTCCTGTAACAGCTGCTTCTGCATTGTCCAGGACAGCAGATAACACATCTTTATGGCTCTTCAGCTTCTGAGGAACACCTTCACCAGCTGTGAAGGTACCTGGCTGTTTGCTCAGTGTGACGGTAGCTGCTGGAACACTTTTCCCAGGAATTTCCTCACTTTTGTCTTTACATACTGGAAGTGATTCAGTTTCTGTTTGTTCTGTTGGAGCAGCATAGCTTTCATACTCCATGGGTTCAGATTCAGCAGTGCCATGAGCCAAAGTCTTTTCATCTGAGTGTTTCTGCCTTTTGTCTTTCCAAGGTGGGGCTGGGGCTGTCCTTTTGACAAGCAAGCTTCCACCTGTTAGATCTGGGTGGGTGTCAGTGGGAGCAGATTCCTGAGGCAGACACACACCTCCCTTACTCAGAGGAGATGACTTTGGGGTGGTTTCTGAATGTGTGAGGGTTGAAATGGACTCTTTGCCCTCCTGAAAAGCAGAGTCAGAGGCATGGCCAGAGGCAGATTTACCCTCTGTGCTCTCATGTTTTGGAGCTGATGGTGCTGTTACATCTGAGCACTGGGCAGTTGGAATGGGGCTTTTCCCTTCCAAATGTTCAGCGTCCTCCTCAATCTCAGTGGCTTTTGACTTCTTCAATAAACGCTTCTTATTCTCACTCCTGTGAGGTGACACTGGAAGTCCCTCTACGTGCTGTATGAGAGCAGGTGGGCACCCATTCCCCTCACAGTGTGTGGAGGGAGAGGGTTTCTCTCCTGAGCAATCCTTGCTGGCTCTCCTGAGGTCCCCTTGCTCTGCCGGGCCTGCAGAACATTCCTTGCCAGCCCTTGCAGAAACATCGCAGTGATCGCTGCCTTCAGCGCAGCTTTCCTGGGACAACACATCACAGTCCTCCTCCAAAATCTCTTGTTCCCTCAGGGATCTGGAGGATCTCAGCCTGTAGTCATCCAGGGAGCGGCTGCGGCTGCCACCAGCAATGGCAGGGTGTGGGGGCTTCCTGGCCGTGTCAAACGACGCAGATTTGGTCAAGGATCCCAGCAGAGCTTCTCTGCGATCATCTCCTCCTTCTTCTTCTTCTTCTTCCAGTTCAAACTGCTCAAGGAGGGGTTCTCGGAGGCCACTGAGGGGCACCTTTGAATAGCCAGCCTTCCGGAAAGTCCTCCTGGCTCTGTCCAGGTGCCTTCTGAACTCCCTGCCTGGTGACGAAGGCGGCCTCGCAGGCAGCTCCGTTGCTTGGCTGTAGAAGGTGCTTTTAATGACACTCTGCCTGGGAACAAAGGCAGATGGCTTCTCTGCCCCATCCTCTGCCTCTTCACCTCTGTCCTTTTCAGATGAAGGTGTGTCTGGTTTTTCTTTCTGATGCACAAGTGATGTGCTTTCTGTGGAAGCCCTCAGGGATGAAGGCTCAGCAGCGATACTTTTTTGGGATGGCTCTCCCCGAAGGCTGGGAAGGAGCCTCTCCTCTTTCTCCTGTAAGATACTTGCCACGAGCTCTTTGCTTTCTGTGGGTGATTTATCCCCCACCTCAGCTTTCACTGAGGCATATTTCCTCCTCATGGGTTTTACTGGAGGGATGGAGCTTTTGGAGTGCTCCCGTTCACTCGCACGTTTCAGAGGCTCTGGATGGCTCGGGGCATCAAATACGGGCAAGTGCAGTTCAGGGGTGGAGCCAAAGTGCTTCTTTTGGGGGAAATTTGAGTTCTCGTTGTCTGAGGAGGAGCCACTGGTGCTGGATGAAGTGCTTTCCTCAATGAGGTGTCTGGAGATGGCCAGGGAGCTGTTGTCGTGGGTCCTTTCCAGGATTTCTGGGATGGACCTCATCACCAGGATGGATTTGTAGCACATCAGGGAGCGCTGAGAAGGAAACACAACACAGCAGAAGGAGATGGGAACATGGTCAGAGTATGGAAAGCAAACACAGCAAAATGAACTCCTGCACCCATGAGTCTAACTAGACACTGCCACCCCCTGCACATGTTACCAATCCAGGCCTCATTTTCTCTCCAAATCTTCCTCTTCATTGACATGACATTAAATTGACTTCAGGTGACATTAAATTGACTTCAGGGAACACACTTGCTTTGGTGACTGGGAGAAAACAGGACTCTGTTTGAGATTTCCAAAGTCAATCTGGCCACTCAAAACAGATGGAAAGGAGTTTTTGATGGAAAACATCAGATGAGAGACTCGCAGGTGTAAATAGCTTTAAATCCTTTGCAATACAACCTCCAGTGTCTTAGGCAGCAGAACAGTAGTAGATGGGATTCCTCTGCTCTAAATTCTGTCATGTAGGGCATCTCAATTGAAGTTGGGCCTCTCCTTCCAGCCAGCAGAGAGAAACTGGCATGTTCAGAAGGCAATCAATTCAATTATTTGAGAGAACTTGAGGAAAAGAGGCATTTTCTTGGCACCTCTCTGTAATTCAGCTCTGATTGCAAAGGCAGCTGAGGGCACCTAACTTAGACACAACCTTGTGTCTTACAGGCTCCTGCATGGGATTCCAGGCAGTAAAACCCTAGATAATTAATTCCTGACACATCCATCTCTCCTGGGCTTTTTCCCAACTCCCAGCCACGCTCAGATCTCTGCTGAGCTAGCTGCTCTAGCCTAAAAGATTTTTGAAGGTTCAGATATTAAATTATCAGTTATAATATTAAATTATTCAGCAATTAAAAATAGATATAACTAATCAGAATCAACACAGATTAGGGGCAACTCACCTGCCACTTGCTCCGAGCCACAATGAATTTGAGCTGTTTGGTGTTAATGAAATGGGCTGCTTCAAGAGGGACGTTGTGCTGCCAGGTGGAATGAGAGGAAAACCACTGGTTAAAAAATACTGATTTCATTTCTTGAGGTGTCTTTGTGGGGTTTTTTAAAGAATTCTCTCTTTACACAATTGTTTAATTTAGGAAAGTTACAGTAGATCAAATGCTGCAGTTCTTTCATAGTTAAATTGCAGACAAAATGAGCTTTTCAGTGATTAAATCAGAACCTGTTCAATATCTGTCATTAAATTATTTTTGCTGTTAGCAATTTTTGACTCTTTTCCTTAGTGATTTAAGGCTTTGGAATATAAACTTTGGTCTGCAAGGCCAGCTTCCTTTCTGTACTGATGTGACAGAACAAGAGGGAATGGCCTCAGGTTGCACCGGGGAGGTTCAGATTGGATCTTAGGGAAAATTGACTAATAGAGGACCAGGACAAACTTACCATGAACCATTTGTGGGAAAGACAGTCCAAAGCACTTGGCCTGGATCTGGTAAGAGAACAGATTGATATTTTAGTTGGAAATCCCCTCCAACACCAATCGCTGATCTTCCTGAAGGTGCTGCTGCATGCAGACACCCATGTACACTCAGGGCTGTGTCCTTGGGATGCTGATTTGGAGCAAAGGAACAAAAAAGACACACAGCAGCTTCCAACTCAAGGTTTCCTTCCCCTGAGGGGAAAACATCCTCCTTTTTCAGTCTGACACTCCCCCAGATGCTCAGGAAGAGCTCCTGGCTCTTTGCAGGAACCCAAAGGTGTCCAGAGCATCTCTGAGAGTGACTTTGCCTCTTTAGGCGGCCAGAGTGAAAATAGCTTTGGCAGCAGGCAGAAAGAGTAGGAATGAAATTAAAACCAAATGCCTGTAAATATGCCTTCAAGCCAACTTTTGTACTTGAAATTGCTTAATGAATGTGGTCAATGTTATTTAATTCCCTCAGTACCAGTCTGTGCTCTTTCCACTCGTCTGTGTCATTCTAGAAACTCCTCAGCCTGGGGGAGGCAGGGAGCAAAGACATCACCACACCAGGGAGAGGCCAATTTGGCAAATATCCGAGTGGTGGGTTGGGTAATGGGGAATAATAAAGAAGAATTAGGGAAAAATGCAGCACATCTCACTCAGCTTTCTCCTTTTCAAACCAAACGATGAGCTGGGCTGTGGCTGCTGAGACACCAACAGAGGGAGGCACAGGAGGGCACTCACTTGGGGTGCTGCTGCAGGATCCCTTTCATGAAGTCCTTTGCATCTTCACTCAAGTGAACAACATCAGGAATGGTCCATGAAATTTCCCCGTTCTGGATGTTTAGGAGAGTTTTCCTGTCGTTCTCCCCAGCAAATGGAGACTTGCACGTGAGGCTTATTTATTGAACACCATAAAATGAAAGGAGACAGGTTTTAGGTTTCTGTTTTCTGTTCAAATGATAGAAGCACAAATGCTTACACTGGGTTTTTAAATACTTGAGGGGCTCGATGCCTGGGACTTGCAATGTTCGTGAGGAGCAACCAGGAAATGAGGGAACCACAAAATAAATTTTCTTTATTATGGGAGGACTGAATGCTCCACTGAAGTCCCTCATTTGAAAGCGCTGAAGGGCTCTGATGGACATAGGGTTATTGAGGGAATGTGTCCAAGATTTATTTACCTTAAATATGTGATGACTCCAACAGCCCTGAGGAGAGAGGGAACACAAATGTTATTTTTGTCACTAATTTTCCATCCTTCTCAAGCCCCTCTTCCTGCCACTGAAACAGCAAGATCACCTTCTCCTCACCTTTCTAGAATAATAAATCCTAAAAGCTATTTATTGATTTTTTCCATTTCTATTCATTTTTCTCCTTCAATATTTTCTTAAATTGTTCTCAAGCAATCCTTCATTTTTAAATCACAGATAGAGGAAAGGACTCAAAATAATTCTTTTTTTTTAACTTTTCTGCCTTTTCTAGAAAGCTCTTTAGGATTATTTCTTTTAGTTGCTGCCTGGAATAGAGATCATCTCCTCCAAGATGCTTCTTTGCATTAATTAGCAGTCAGAGTTCAATTATGGCTGAAAAAAATTAGACAGAAGGAGCTTTAAAGAGCCTTGATGGCTTTTGTATTGTCAGCGTTCACTTTGTTTCCTGTGTTATAGTCACTGCTCCATTTACTAATTAACAGCTAATAGAAATTCAGGCCATTGAGGGCCTGGAAAAGCTTTTTGGGAGAATGAGAGATTACCAGATATCAGTTGCTTTTGACACTGGTGACTGGGAAACAATTTCTGGGGCAACAAACTCCGGAGAGCCGTATTTGCTGTACTGGGGCTGCACGGGCGTGATCCTCTGGGCAAACCCAAAGTCACAGATCTTCAGGTCTTCCCTCTCAGGATAAACCATGAGGATATTCAGTGGCTGTTCAATGAAAAAGAAAATAAATAAATGGGGAATTTTTTCTTGAGAGCAGGGAGTATTTTTAGTTGTAAGAATAATTCAGAGAACACCCAATCCTTGGCCAACACGTCGTTGCTCATTACCTTGATGTCCAAATGAAGGATGTTGTTGTCATGAAGATATTTGATTCCTTCCAAAATTTGCTTGATGTACAGTTTGACCTGAGAATTGAGTCCATTATTGAACAATTAATAAATAAACAATTATTAAACAGGGAGAGTAAATAGGAGAGTCCCTGATTTCACCAAGATTTGATCTTTAAAGGTCCCTCCCAGCCCAAAGCATTCTATGATGTTTCCCTCTGAGAATTTCTCCAAAAAAAGAATTATTTTACCAATAAATATTGGACACCTAGCTACTAGATGGGAGATATGAAACATTTTGAACTTTTAGCACCAAGGATGTAAAAAAAATCCCTTAGAAACCATAACTTCAGCTTTTCTTTTGAAGATAGAAAGGGAGTAGATAGAGTACAGTTACAGGGGGATAAAGTGATAAAGTGGTACTAAATAAGGGGAGATAGGAGCTCCAGATGACAGATAGCAAGGAAATTATGACAAGAGAGCAAATACAATATTTCTTTTTTAGGATGAATGCAATGCTGGTAGTCAATCCCCCTGGCTGTTTGTAGTTATTCCCCAAAAAACCCCAACTAGCAATGAAAGTTGCCAGGAACACATTGTAAAGGCTAATTCTGCTTTGATGGATTATCACTGGTTCAAAGACATTTATCATATTCCAAAAGGAAAATGCAGAAAGAACTGACTGTGCTTTCAAATGAGAAATTACCTCAGCTTCAGTGACCACGCTCTTCTTGAATAAACGATCCAGGAGCTCCTCACTGGAGCATCTGACAGGGGCATTAAGGGACAACAGAACCATGTGGAAAAGCTTATTTTGACTCTGGAACCTCCTCCATCCAGCCAAGAGCAGAATTCACGAGGTGATCTCAGGCTATGGGATCATCATGGGCTATGGGATCATCATGGTCTGCTCTAAACCTGGTGCCACTTCTGCTAAAATCTGCCTGTTGATTTTGGAGTTTCTGTTCTGCATTTCCCTCATGCTCACCTGGACAGGATCTCATGGGAACAGAGCTTATAACTTCCAGATGTTTCAAAATTATTTTGGTGCTTAATGACTCATTCACACTTGCATATACAAGTCTGATTTTTCTCACCCAGCAGAAGATGAGGATTGCAGTGGAGCTCTCACAGAGCTGTGCTATCCTGCTGTGCAGAGAAGAATTGTGTGCGCCCTTTTCACTCAGGAAAAAAACAAACAAACAAACAAACAAAAAATTACTTGGCTATTTCATAAATGAGCTCTACCCAGTACTACCCAGGCTCTTCCACAGACAACTGCACAGAAAAGGATACAACTCCAGAATCAAAATCAGTGTTTTTCGTGTTTCAAACTCATCCAGGAGCCTGGTAATTCTGTCGTGGGACAGAGAGGCAAGAATATCCCTCTCCTGATGAGCCCTGGACTTGGTTTTGCTCCTCAGAGGGATGAATTTGGCAGCACAGGACACCCTGTTCCCTTTGTGCACCACCCGTTTCACGAAGCTGAAGCAGCCCCTGTGCAGAATGAAAGGACAAGCCCTGATCAGACCTGGGCAGAGATTTTCCCCCAGCCTGGCCTCTGACAGCTCCCTGCTGCTCTGTCCTTCACTTCTCCAGCACGAGAAGCTCGTTTTGCTGTGTGTGAGGTGCTGTTGCCCTCTCCTGGCTGTCTCCAAAGGGAAGCAAGGTGTTCCCATGAAGAGAAAAGCTGTTGCAGCTGATGCAGGCTCGTGCTGGTGCTCCTGCATCCCTTGGACAGATTGATGTGACGGGCTTGGGATGCTCCTGTTGCCAAGAAGCCACATCCAGGCACTAATCTGTGAGCCTTTGGATGTTTTTTCTGGTTGGAGCTGCCCCAGCACACCTTGGAGTGACATCCCCCTTCTGCCTTTATCTCCATCTTCTCAGGACCCACCTCTGCCTCAGCAGCTCAGATGGGCAATGAGAATTCCCTGGCTGTAGAGTTGGAAAATTTATTTACCTTCCAATCTCCTGCTTAACCTCATAATGGGAGTGGAGCTTTCTCCTTGTGGCCACTTTCTTCCCTTCTTGGTCTTTCTTAGCTGTGGAAATAAAGAAAAACAAAAGGGTGAATATTCAGACAACAATACCTTGCTAATAGTGTGCAAAGTTATTATTACAGGACAATTTAAGGCAGGAAAAATTGGAGGGGTCTTCTAAACTTTGAAGGAGAATTAAGTGGAGTTGTTTGATAAGAAGAATGTGTTAAAATTAACTTTGGGGTTGCCCAGAGATGTGGCTGCCCCATCCCTGGAAGTGTTCAGGTTGGATGGGGTTTGGAGGAACCTGGGATAGCAGAAGGTGTCCCTGCCCATGGCAGGGGCTTGGAATTAGGGCATCTTTAAGGTTCTTTCCAACCCAAACCATTTTGGGATTTTGTGATTTGATTTTATCCTGGATCCTGCCAGACTGGCCATATGTAAATGCTACACAGGAACCCAGAACAGATTCCATACAGGTACCAGAATAATGACTGCAACAAATTACACACTGCCATGGCAGTCGAGACAACTCCTGCAGCTGAGAGGGTGGCATTGCCCTCATAGGTGACAGGGTGACATTGCCATCACAGGTGAGAGGGTAGCATTGACCTCAAAGGTGACAGGGTGGCATTGCCCTCCAGGTGAGAGGGTGACATTGCCATCACAGGTGACAGGATGGCATTACCTTCACGTACGACGAGCTCTGCTTTGCACAAAACCTCCCCTCCTGCATTTCTGGCAACACAGGTATAAACACCACCATCTTCCAGGGCAGCATTGTCCACGACTAAGAAATAAGTTGTTCCTTCCCTCCCCTGATGGATCCTGTTGCTGTCTGTCAGCAGTGAAGTGCCCTGAGGGAAGGAAATGACATTTTGGCACTGGGAAAGCCAAGATGGAAACAGACGTTTCTGCTCTTCTGATGCGTCAGGTTTAGCTTTTATATTTTCACATTCTGTGCTGCTTTAGTGTGGAGTTCTGAGCTCCACATCAGGGCATGGTGAGCTCTGTGCACAGAGCAGGGAGACAAAACAATTCCTGCTCCAGCTGGGCACCAAGGACAAATGATCCAAATCTCAGCCCAGGAGCACAAACCCCGTGGGCTGGAGAGAGAAAAACAAGCAGGGTGGGACTGCCTGGGCTAAAGCTGGGATGGGACAATGAACTGCAAGGTGCAAATGGAGCAGAACTGATCCCAGGGAGAGACCCCGGCAGCGCTCGTGCATTTTGGGGCCATTTTGGTTCATCTTGGGTGCAGCCCTGGCTGGGCTCTGGTGCTGCCCAAGGTGGATCCATGGAGGCCTTTGAATAAATCCCTGCTTTATTCTTTAGCTCTGTCCAGCCTCTGCTTTAGGTCAGCCTTCTCAAAGCATCACTTCAAAAGCAAGATATGGGAGCAGAGCCACAACACAGACTATTTATGTGAGCAAACCTCATATAAAAGAGGAGAACCTCACATAAATGAGGAGAAAATGCTGCCAGGGCAGTGGTGGCATCGCCATCCCTGGAAGTGTTCAAGAAACAACTGGTTGTGGGTCTGGTTGAAAAGGTGGTGTTCTGTCAGAGGTTGGGCTCAGTGACCTTGGAGGTCTTTCCAACCTTAATGGTTCTGTGATACTGGATTTTTTTCATAAGTCCTATGAAGAAAGGGGCAGGATGGAGTGTGTGTGACACAGAGCAGATTGTGAGCAATTGCAAATGTCCCTATGACAGAAAAATGCAAGATAAAAACATATACTATAATATGTACATATATGTATCTTATACCACAAATATGAAGTGATGCAATCCTGTTTTCCCACATAAAATCTCTGTTTCTAAGGTTTTCCTTAAAAAACTGTAACAAAAATTTAAGTTGGAGTAAATCACTCCACAGCAGCACCAGCTCAGTGCTTGGTGGGAGCTAAAAGGTACCAGATAGTAGAAATTATTAGGGAAGAAATGAAGGATAAGACACAGAGTATAATTTGATAAATGCTTGGTTTGCCCATGGTGTGGCACTATTTGGTACATCATCATCATCAATGTCCTCTGTAAAAGCCTCAGGATGAGTACACTGACAGCAGACTGGGGCTCTTCAGCCTGGAAGGGAGGCTCTAGCAAGATATGACAACAATATTCTAAGGGATAATAAATAATTTCTCTCCCTTCTACAGAATATTCGTTGTCCTTAGTCACATTGATTTTACTAAGTAGTTACAGGAAAGATAGAGCCTGGAAGTCACAATAAACCTGACAACTGGGATAAACCACTCAATCCCAGTCCTGCCCCCAAACTGCAGCACACATCAGTGGCACTCAGGTAGAAACAATTTCTCTTTGTGCTCTTTTTGATCCCCAAAACCATCTTGGTTGCCCTCTCTGCAGGGTGACAACACAGGGTGAGATGCACAGGTGGTGGTTCAGTGGGAACAGCTGGTTCCATAAACTACAGACACAATCCAGAGTCAGTGTGAGAGGTGTGGGAGGAAAGAGCAGATGAAATTCCCTGTGGAATTGTGCACTGCAGTCCTGATTCTCAGCCAGGAATGAGTCTGCACTCACCTTGAACCACAAAACTGTGGGCTGAGGGGTTCCTTCAATGACTGCCTGGAATTTGGCATGTTCCCCAGAGTTCACCTGCACATCCTCTATTGTCACTTGCATGTAAGGAGGACCTGGTGAGAAAAGAGCATTTGCTGCATGCAAATGAAACTGAAACTTCTTTCCCAGCGTGCTGACAGGGTTGGAGTTAACAGAATTTATAGGACAGACTATTTAGAATGTAACAGTAGTTTAAAGTCAAATCAAGAGGTACAACAGCAATATATTTCGGGTTGTTCATGCTAGCATTAGTTTTAGGCTTGTCTTCACACTTACCTATTACTTTTTGTTTAATAAACAGTTACCACTCAAAAATTAAAAAGAAAAATTAAATTTAAAAAGTAATTTAAAAAAATCAAATAAATTTAAAAAAAACAGTCAGGAGTTGTTACCAAAAGAGAAGACAGTGAGAATCATGGGAAAGGGAAAGAGGGTTTGGTCTTACTTGTTGGAGTCTTCTCCTCAGTCTTATACACTCGAGTTCTTTCTGTGGTCTCGATGTAAACTTCACTGTGCACGTCCCAGACCACGTCTCCTTCTCTCCTGTACCAGCCTCCTGCCCCTGCATCTGGAGATGTTCTTTCAAGAAACCCAAGAGAAAAGATCATGGCATAGCCACACAACAAGAGGTGCAGGATTACACCCTGCCATTGATCTGTTTAACCAGCAGACAAAGAGTTATTTGCTTAAAATTAATGCAGGAAGAATTTTGGTTTGGGGAGGGGGGGGGATTAATTTCTCTCCAACGTTTTTTTGCCCTTCCTTGACAAAGCATTGTCACCAGGATTCTAAAAATATTGACAAACTACAAGAAACTGTTTGGATCCACCACAGGGGACTTGCTTTTCTTGCACCAAAGTCAGAAATCCACGTGGATATCCTGGATATGTGGAGGTGGGTATTTATTTACCTGTCAATGGGAACAGTGCGTTCCCGAGTGCTTTCCCCTCCAGCAGCCTCCTCTTCCCTGGAAGGAGCAGGGCTGGGCTTTGGCACCCCTGGTTCTTCAGCTGGAACCTCCCTCTGAGCTTTGGCTGGCAGCAGAAATTGGGCAGGTTAGACATGCCACTCATGAGACCATATCCAAACCCCAGAGCCAACCTCTGGAGCCGTTCCTGGTGTGCCTCGTGCCAGAACTGAGCCCACCTGAGCTCAGCTGGGTGCAGACACTGAAGTTAGAGGAGAATTTGGCATTTTAGCAAAGAGCACACGAAGCAAAGGGGTTGGACAACACCAGAGTGGTGGCACTTGGCTGACTGGGCTAAACTGACTGTTCTGTAAGGAAATACACACAGACAAAGGTAGGAAAGGCAGCTGGTAGGGACAGGGAAATAGAGGTGAGCTAGAAGGATAGTGTGGGTTCAAACAGCCTTTGTGGGAGATAATTTAACCATGTCTGAGTTCTGGCTCATGACTCTGAGGAAGTCGTGGAATCACAGGAGCATCCAGGTTGAAAAAGACCTTTGGAAACAAGTCCAGCCATCAACCCAGCACTGCCAAGTCCATCCCTGAAATGCATTCCAGGGAATAACCCAGTGTTAGCTTTGTCCACATGAATTTTTCCATTCAGCTTTGTGTTAGAACAGTTCCTGACTCACTGCTGTGATCACAGACAGCACCAGGGACATGAGTGAGTTCACAGCCACGTGAGCTGGTGGTCAGAGCAGGTCCTGGCTGAGGATATTCACAGAATTCCCAGAATGACCAGGTTGGAGGAGACCTTCAAGGCCATCGAGTCCAACCCAGCCCCAACAGCTCAACCAAACCCTGGCACCCAGTGCCACATCCAGGCTTTGTTAAACACACCCAGGGATGGGGACTGCACCACCTCCCCGGGCAGCCATTCCAGAACTTTACCACTCTTTCTGTAAAAAATTTTTTCCTAATACTCAATCTATATTTCCCTTGGTGCAGCTTGAGGCTGTGTGCTCTGGTTCTGTCAGTGCTGCCTGGAGAAAGAGCCCAATATCAATATGATTGATATGGAGGTAATACGGACTCTTACAGAAGACCTGGTGGTGTTTTAGCATCAGCATTGCTGCACCTCCACTGGAAAATGTCCTTGCACAGCTCTGAGCTACACCAGAACAAGGTCTGGCATGTGAGGCTTGATGAAACCAAAACATGGTGCAGCTTGAAGGCCATTTCAGTTATTTTTCTTCTTTTAATATTAACTATTTTATCAGATATAGATTCAAAACCTGGTTTGATCTCACATTCCCGAAGTACCTGATTGTCTTTTAATATTGACCATTGGAATTACACCATAGGATAAAGTGCATCATCTCCTTTTTCATTTAAGGGGAAAAGGTTAAATCCAGAGGAATCTTCTACCCAGCAGGTGGGAATATTTTAGGGAGCACTCTAGGGATGTTTGGTGCTGGCTGCTTTTGGAAAAGAACAGCTGTTTCTAGAAATCACATAAAACAGCTCCACTGGGGTGGAAAACATGGTTATTCAAGGAATTACTGGATCAGAGATCCCAGGTTGTGGGATTGTGCTTTTCTATCACCGGCATTATTGAAATATTTACCTCCTTTTTATTTAAGGCAAGTGATCATAGAGAGAGGTGTCAAGTCTCTATCTGATTAAAATAATTCCCATAACAAGATGAAAGACCTGCCAAACCATCTCATTCACTATTGCATTTTCTCTGTAGCTGTGACTGTGGAAATAATCTGCTAGGTGACATTTTACTAAGGATTTTTGAGTCATCCCACTCCACCAGAGGATTATTTCCAAAGATGATTTGTGACTAGAAAGGAAAAAAGGTTTTAAAGCCCTGACACTTTTTTTATGCTGTGATTTTGGGTCGGATTCCATGAACAGCTTTTATTCTTGCTAAGTTTTAAGTAAGAATATTTATTTTTTAAGGAATGATCTGGAGTTTGAGGGCTGAAGCTTACTTGGCATTGTCCTTTGAGTTAACAGTGGTGGGGAACAGTTATTCTGACTTGACACAGAGACAGCTTAAGTTGTTATGGCAGAAGCAGAGGAAGAGTGGAAGGGTTGTCGTTCATCCATGATTTTTTAAAAACAACAGAAAGACAAAATAATTGCTCTCCTGGCAAGACAGAGCCACACACACAGCTGGTTTTAGTCACACAGAAGCTGCAAGGAGTCTGTCCAGGCTCCAGGTTCAGTGAAATGCAGATGAACTTGAGGCACCCAACCCTCTGAAAGTCTCTGACAGTTCATCCAGGATATTAAAGACATTTCCAGCTTGTTTACAGCAAACAATAAAATAAAGAAACCTCCCTTACTCACCCCACCAAATCAAAACCCAGATGATTCTCTGAATGTAAAGGAGGGATCTCACCCCACCTTTTCCCCAGAAGTACTTGAAGTAAGACCAGGGGAAAAGCCCAAAGCTGGAAAAGATCCGCTATTCCTGAATTTTGGGCAGATGATGAACGAAACTCTATTTCAGCCATGGTTTTCAAACACCTCCTGCTTCCAGAAAGATCCACCCCATACTTATACCCAACCTAACCCAAACACACCCTCCATGGCCTGAATGCCCTCTCTTAAATCTTCATCTCCTCAAAACACAACAGCACAGAAAAATGAGCTTAAAAACATCATTACTGGCATGCTCAATATTTTTCTGTCTCTCCGCTCCCGGGTGACATCTCCCACCTTCACACCAAACCTACCATGGCCTCCACCAGTCTGGGTTTGGGTGCTGGCTTCATGAACAACCACAGAGGGCAGATGATTGGGCAGATGATGAACCAAACTCTAATTCAGCCATAGTTTTCAAACACCTCCTGCTTCCAAAAAGATCTGCCCCAAACTTACATCCAACCTAACCCCAACTCACCCTCCACGGTCTGAATGCCCTCTCTTAAACCTTCACCTGCTCAAAACACATTGACACAGAAAAATGAGCTTAAAAATATAATTGCTGCTATGCTCAATATTTTTCTGTCTCTCCGCTCCCGGGTGACATCTCCCACCTTCACACCAAACCTACCATGGCCTCCATCAGTCTGGGTTTGGGTGCTGGCTTCATGAAGCACCACAGAGGGTGGATGATTGGGCAGATGATGAACCAATTTTGGGCAGATGATGAACCAAACTCTATTTCAGCCATGGTTTTCAAACACCTCCTGCTTCCAGAAAAATCTGCCCCAAAATAAGATCCAACCTAACCCCAACCCACCCTCCATGGCCTGAATGCCCTCTCTTAAATATTCTCCTGCTCAAAACACATCAACACAGAACAATGAGCTTAAAAACATCATTACTGGCATGCTCAATATTTTTCTGTCTCTCCACTCCCAGTGGACATCTCCCAGCCTCACACCAAACCTACCGAGGCCTCCAGCAGTCTGAGTTTGGGTGCTGGCTTCATGAAGCACCACAGAGGGCCCGGCTGCTGCCCCTGAGGGCTCTGAGGGAGCAGAGCCAGCAGGGACAAGGCCAAGGTCAAGCCATTATATAAAGGAGGGATCTCACCCCACCTTCTCCCCAAAAGTACTTAAAGTAAGACCAGGGGAGAAGCCCAAAGGTGGAAAAGATCCCCTATTCCTTAATTTTGGGCATGTGATGAACCAAACTCTATTTCAGCCACGGTTTTCAAATACCTCCTGCTTCCAGAAAGATCCACCCCAAACTTACTAACTAACCCCAACTCACCCTCCATGGTCTGAATGCCCTCTCTCTTAATCTTCATCTCCCCAAAACACAGAAAACTGAGCTTAAAAACATCATTACTGGCATGCTCAATATTTTTCTGTTTCTCAACTCTCAGGGAACATCTCCCACCTTCACACCAAACCTACCGAGGCCTCCAGCAGTCTGGGTTTGGGTGCTGGCTTCATGAAGCACCACAGAGGGCCCGGCTGCTGCCCCTGAGGGCTCTGAGGGAGCAGAGCCAGCAGGGACAAGGCCAAGGCCACCATCTGCCCTCATGCCAGGGGGAAGTGTCACCAGCAGGGACGCCGAGTCCAGCAGCTTTCTCAGGGCTGTCTTGATCTCCTTGTCAGCGCGCTGCAGCGAGGCCTGCACAGAAGTCTCCGTCTCTGATGGGGGGGAAGTCATTCCTACAGACAAGAACAACAACTTTTCTCCCTTCAGGGCAAAAAAGGAAAACAGCAGCAGCATCCAACCCATAGGAATATCTGCCATCATGGCATTTTCCCCTCCTAGAGAAGGGAGTTGATGGAGAAATCCTTATTCCAGAAAGAGGGAGTGTAGGTGAGAGTTAAAATAAGAAGGCTGGCAGAATGTGCTTTGGAAAGTTGTACCTATGTGAACACCTGGCCTGTTCCAGAGAGTGGAACAAAGGATCCATCTCCCAGCTCAACCTGGCATTGGTTGGTCTGTCAACAACACCTTTATTAATCATAGAATCACAGAATATCCTCAATGGGAAGGGATCCACAAGGATCATCCAGTCCAGCTCCCAGCCCTGCACAGTCACCCCAACAATCCCACCCTGTTCCTGGGAGTGTTATCCAAACACTCTTGGCAGCTTTGGGGACATGTCCATTCCCTGGGGAGCCTGGGAATGCTCTGGGGGAAAAATCAACCCAAAAATTGGATAAGACCAATGAAATGAACCCATTGCACTGATAGAGACCCTACATGAAGAAAGATGTTATCTCACAGGGAAGGAAAAGGAGTGAACAGGAATCAGCCTCATCAGTGACTCTGAAGAAGGGCAGGGGGATGAAGGGAGGGCTGTTCTTTCTCATCAAAGTCTGGCAGAAAAGCCACTCCTCGCTATAGGGTGATGTGTTTTGCTTCACAATATCTGAATATTTCTCATGGGTTGGGATGTGGAAGGCTGGGATGGGATCACAAACTGCAGGAGCTCTTCTCACCCAATCTCCTGCCTGATAAACCTCCCACAAATCCTGAAAAGGCACAACAAAGGGATGGATGTACTTAGGGAAGCCCCCATGTAATCATGAAGACAGAGAAAATGCAGGTCAGGTTAAGACAATGATCACATTCATGATGCAGATGCTCACCAATCAAGAGAGAAAACTCAAATCAACACATGGTTTGAGAAAAAAAAAAAAAGAGCATTTGGAAAAAACAGCTCTGACTTGTTTAATGTCATGGACATTAATGAGCATGCCCCACAGAAGTTTTGATTCTGCTCCTTTCCTGGCCTCAAGAAAGTCAATTCCCATTATAGACCTGAGAAAATAAAGTTAAAGGCTATGTGTGGATAAAGACATCTCACTTGATTTCTGTTTTCAATGATCATGATGGTGACAAAATATTTATTTCCTGAATCTGTTGATGAAAAAAGCAAGATTTGCTCACATGATGTCCCAGACTGCCCATCAGTGTTCATCAGCACTGGGCTGGCTGGAAGACAATAAATATTTTCCTAGAGAAATACCTGGATTCTCTGGTGTTCCTGCTGTGATTTCTGCCAACTGGTGCTGTCCTGTGAACTGGGCAGCTGCCAATGAGTGAAATGATTGGAAAGGCATGAAACATTCAATTAGGAAATATATCCACAGGTGTATGGATGTAGATCTAGAGGTTATATATAATCACTGGTCTCTCCCATGCTCTACCACCATCATTTCCCTCCCTGCCCAAGGGACATTACACCAATTCCTTCCTTTGGACACTGATTCAGGCTGAGGAACTTTAATATCCCCCAAGATACACAGACCTAACAAACACCACAGTGATGACAGCCTGAGATGGACAACCTCTTTCCCAGCTCTAAAATCTCAGCCTTGGGCCTTTCCACCCCACAACTTCAACCATCCCCAGGAACTCAAGACTGACACAAATTTTGGAGCTCCAGCTCGGTCTCAGAGAAGGACCCAAGAGGATGTGAATCATTCAAGATTCCTGAGTTGGAAATATCCCTAAAACTAGATTTTTTCACTTCAACACTCCTGAAACTGTCCATGAAAAATGAGAAAGAGCCCAACTGCATTAATATTCTTGGACTGCATCCCAGTTGCTGCTGAAGTCAGCGGGAGAAGAGGATGAGCTGATGGAATATCAAGTGATGTAACAAAGAACACAGAAACCCAACAAGTCCATTGACAGCTGATGCAAGACATTTATTGATTTAAACCCAGCATCTAACAGCATATCTTGCACTTAACTTTTTTTTGGTTTGTGGTTTTTTTTCTTTTTTGTATCTCAAGCAAACTGAAGTTTCCACTTTATTAATACCCATTTACCTCCAGGAATTTCAGTTAAACATTCACTGTATTAAAATCTTTCATACAGCTGTATCTTTTCATCTACAGGAAATAAATCCCCACACATGTCATTAGTTATCTACACAGTTTAATCACTTACAAGCAGAATTTTTAACCTCTAGGAAAATATTTTGAAAATATATGTAATGAACGTCTCATAAACCTTTCACTTTGTGAACAGAGCCCTGCATAGGATTTTAAAAATTCCCTTCAATTGATTCTCTTTTGCTTAAATATCAAAAGAAAATGTAAACAGATGTTAATTGCTTTGAGCTAATGAATCAAAGTATAATTATTTGTTGTATGACCATTTGAAGTGCAGCCTTAGAGATTCTTTAGAAAAACCTGAGTGTCAACCACAACAGGAGGAAACCTCCATGTTCCTTTATACATCCTCATTATCTTTGGTTTGAATATTACATTTTTTGAAGACAATCACAGGGCAAATTCTTTTCTCAGCAGTATCTTCATAAATCTGAATAAAATCCACTTCCTTCTGTGGAATTATTCAAGATTGATACTGGAATAACTGTGATCAGAATCAGGCTCAAAATAAAAGAAACATTTATAGCTTTGAAAGCATTTCCCTGTTGTGTTCCTGTTACTTTCCAATGTACAGTGCAATATATGAAAAAAGCACTAATATATATATCCATCTTATTGCTTCATTACAAAACAAACAGTATAAACCAAGGAGATGTTATAAAAAATGGGATAGTACCATAAAGGAAGCTTGATTTCCTTCACCACTGGAAAAGCATCCTATATCATGAAGGTAGTGCACACAACATCCAGAGGGGATGTTGAAAGTGAAAGGCTGTGAAATCAATATGTTCATTTTAGTCAGCACAAGGTGCAGCTGCAGAAGGAAAAAAAATAACTTTTCTACAAGCACCTTTTGTGAATTCATTCCCTGTTGGCTGGAATATTGCCTCCAAAACAAGCTCCTCAATATCACCTGGCTGGGAAACCCTGAGCCTACCATCCATTCCTTCCTAAGGCAGAAACTCACTCCACTTTCTCTCCTCGTGCTGCTTAGAAATTCAGCTGTGCCTGAGCATTTCTGGGTTCCCTAAACCACAAATGGATCCACAAATGAACACTTCTCCAGAGCTCAGCTGGGCCAGGGTGTGGGGACCTTCCACCCCACATCTCTGTCACCAGAGAGGGCCAGTGCAGGGTCCTGCTGAGATCAGTGAGCTCCACCTGACTCCAGCTGGCACCGATATTTGGGCCTGGGAACGCATCTCTTTTCAGAGCAGCTTGTTGGAGGTCTGGGCTACATCCATTTTTGGTGAAGCCAACAGGGATGGGCTGTGCTCAGGGCACCTCAGCCTCCCCCTCGTGCAGCGTTCCTGCTGGAAAGCTCCAGAGGAACCCCACAGTCAGTCCCTCTCCAAGGCACCTCGACCTTCCTGGTTACAGTAAAACGATGCAATTGCAACTGGCAGCCCAATACATTTGGAACAGATCTATGTTTCAACTGAATATTTATGGTAAAGCTCTTTTTTCTCTCTTTATTTTTTTTTAATCTGTCTTTGTGCTCCTGCTACTTTGCCATAGCTCAGTGGTAAATTCCTCTTATCACATATAGGGGACATCATGGATCAATCTGTTAGCAGGAATGTTTCACCACTGGCACAATCAGGAGAACAAATCCTCATCCAGTCATATTTATTGGCAAAGACTACATTTGTGGTGTCTTTGAAGACCACTTTGTGGTTCTTTGTCCTCGCTAATGTTTGATTGCAGATGCAGAAATTATTTTGTGCAGCACATTAATCTTTCAGTGCATGTTAACTGAATTATATTTCAAAAGATATGGTTTATAAATCCACCACACTAGAATTCAAGATAATGAAACCTACATTATCAGACAACTAGGAAGTGGATTTGAAAATATCAGTCATTTAGAAAAGACAGTCTTTTTCACTTAAAGCAGAAGAGAACAACAAAACTCTTGCTTCCTCACAACAGTGGGACTCTCTCCACTGACTAGAGTCAAACTGGGATTTCAACTAAAAAAATGCCTGAGCAGCCCTTTGAATCCCTGGTATATGTAACATCTACTATATATCTCATTATTTGGCAGAAGGTTAAAAAAATGCAACCAGACTGTGCATCTTGAAAGGTTTATGAAGAAATTTTGGTAGAGCTAATTGGCGTCACAATTGTAGAGCAGAGTCAAAGCACAGCGAAGCTTCATGACCTTTGGGCCCACACGGTGACAGGAGACCTCCCCTGTCCTGGGCTACTGAAGGATGCTGAAAAGCTTAGATACTTTCACCTCCGTGCTACACCAAAAGCTGGCACATGAAAAAAATAATTAAGTTTATGGACAAAAAAAACTACACTTCTTCATCTAGATTTCTGTCATAGGTAGAAGAATCAGGCTTTTCCTAAACCTCCCATCACTGCTCCACTATGGAATGATACATGTTCACCTAGATCAAAGCTTTTAAAGCTACAAACTGTTCTGACAAACTGTTCCCTTTAAGACTGGAAAAGCTTGACACATCATATTTAAATACATTTCCCTCTAAGGCATTCCCTTGTAATCTTCACCACCAATTCCCCTCGCCTACAACAATTCTGATATTTATATTTTTTACATAAAGCTGCTCTTTTTGGTGTTAAAAACCACACTGGCATCCGCTCAGCTCTGGGAGAGGTCTTCTGTGCTGATGTGCAAGGTGACAGGCTCGCCAACAGTCCCGTAGCTGAGGGTTCTGGTGGAAACTTCAGTTTTGAAGCTGGACTGCCCGTTGTCGGCGGAGCGCTGGACCTCGGTGCAGAACGAGGGCTTCACAGTGAAGGAGGGGCCGGGAGGCGCCGCGCGGGCGTCGCTCACACGGAAAGAGATGTTGGAAGGGCCTGAAGACTGCACCCCAGCCACCCTAGAGGCTGACAGGAACACGGCCCCGGGGACGTGCTCCTCGTACTGGCTGAAGAACCTCTGCCTGGGCTCGGGCACCACGGGCCTGACCACGCTCAGCAGCACCGGCTTGCCGATGGTGGGCTCGTTGATCTCCGTCTGCAGCACCGAGATCTCGCAGGGCTTCTCTGCCGTGGGCTTCTGATCCTCACACCTGTAGGTCTCGCCTTCCTGAGGGACGTAGTCCTCCAGGTCCTCCAGAGTTAAGAGTTTGCCGTTGTGGGTTAAAATCTTGCGGTCCCGGGTGCTGATGTCGTCGGTGTGTGGCTCCTCTGGCTCGTCCACTATGACGTTGTCCTCTTCGGGAAGGAGGTCCTGTATTACTTCAGGTACCTCCTCTCCAACAGGCCAAGACACATCCACTTCATCGAGCCCTTCCTTCTCCTCTGGACTCACTGGGGAGAACAGAACTTCGTGTTGGTCCTCAGCAGCTGTCCCAAAACTGAAGACCAAAGGCTCGCCCCCGCAGGCGAGCAGAGGGGAGGCAGCGCCTGACCCACAGTCAGCAGATGGTTCCTGAGGGCAGCTCTTTCCTTCAGTCCCATAATCCATAAATGAATCACTTCCTAATTGCTCAGACCCACACGGGGAGTTTCTCTCTTCACTGCTGACTTGAGGTCCTTCCTGCTCAGTGGTATACACCAGAGGCTGGATGTCACCTTCAGAGAGACCCTCGTTCGGCAGAGACTTTGACTGTTCCACCAATTTATTGTTGGAGTTGTTTGTGTTTGGATCATCTTCTGGGGAACGCTTCGGCCTTGAGCTGGGAAAAGTGAACGTTAACACTCCTGACTCATCTTTTTCTTGTTTTACTGGGGAAGAACCTCTTTTCCTTGTGGGCTTTGGTGACTTTTTCACCTTGAATTCAATGATTTCTTCCACTTCGACCCACTTGGGCTTTTTCTCTTCCACTGTGCTTTCCACAACGACGTCCCTCGCTGCTGCCCCTTGCATGTCCTCGTGTTCTGTGACATAGAGCCTGGGAACAGCAGCAGCCTTTGCTGCTGCCTCCTGCTCGTGTCTGTGGACAGGCTGCCTGATCTTGGAGACATAAACCGGCTCCGGAGCCGGCTCCGCCCGCGGGGAGCGGGAAGGAGAATGACCTGAAGGAGAACGTGCAGGAGAAACCCTTCCCCTTTGTCTTGGGCTCTTCACCACCGTGGTTATGGTCTCCTCTCTGGTGGCAGAAAGGGGTGGAGTTGGCGGGGAAGATGAGACTTTTTGGGGAGCCCCACTCCACCAGCCCATGCTGTGGCGCCGCGTGGGGTTAGTTTGGGGTGAGCATTGCAGCTTTTGCGGAAGTGGTCATTTTGGGAGGGACACACACGCAGAGCACACACCCACATGCCAGTCTCCACTTCCTGATCCAGGGAAATCCCCTGATCCAGTGCCCTTTTCCCCAGGGAAAACCCCAGTTCCATGAACCTCGTCCGTTGGGTGCGAGCACACAGCGAGCGCGTCCAGCTGAGAGATGCTCTGCTGGCTGCTGCTGTATTTCATGTGCTTGTGTTGATCACCTACTCTGCTACTTTGGACCCCCCAGAATTTTAAACACTCAAAGACTTTAACCTTTTCCTGAGTATCCTTGGCTAAAATCCTAATTCTGTCCACCTCAATGGCTAAATGCCTTTTATTGCAGTAGGGTCAGTGTCTTCTTAATAGGGTTGGTGTCTTCTTAATAATATTTAATTAATGCAACATATCTTTCTTTTATTATTATTATTATTACGGCCTCTTTTGAGACCAGATATCTGCATTTCCATATGCAGAACAGTTACACTGAAAGGGATTAACCTTAAAATGTGGATGATCAGAAAAAGAAAGTTAGAACATCTCCTGCACAAGTCATCTATGCCAAAATGAATATTTTTTACTCTTCACAATACCATTAGTGTAGACACAGCCTGATCCTACTGCCTCCAATAGACGCAGGAATAGCAAGCCAAATTGGAATAAAAAATTATGATTTCTCAGTAGATTTCTGCTGGCTTTACTTTAGATTTTTTGACTGAAGTTGGGCTGGTGGTAGATGCCTCATTCCTGGAAACATTCAAGGTCAGGCTGGACAGGGCTCTGAGTGGCCTGATCAAGGTGAAATTGTCCCTGCTCACAGCAAGGGGTTGGACTAGATTATCTTTAAAAGTCCCTTCTAACCCAAGGCCTAAACCCAGGCTCCAGTGCTCTTAATTTATATACTTAGCATGCAGTTTTTCCTGCAGGTTTTTCCAGTGGCATTTCTTACCTTTATTTTAGGTAAATACATTTCTGCCAGTATTTTCCTGGCAAGCACAAGGGAGCCAATGCTCCACATCTGCTCCAGTGGAAATCACAGCAAAACTCATTTTGTTTCTGTGCTGAGATTCTGTCCCTACCTCCAAGGAATGGGGTTAAAAACAAAGAATTAACTGAAGGGTCAAACAGCGGCCTGAACTGAAATTAGGGATAGAGACAGCAGCTTTTTAATTCCTCTCCTCCTCCTCACTATCCTCCAGTCACACCCATGTGGAGCTGAAGATCACTCCCTCTGCTTCTCAGACATCTCTACTTTGAGTTTTGCCCTCGAGAATGGAGAACCTGCTTATAGCCATCAGGGTAGACTATTCCTCTTGGCTTTATTGCAGCCTTTCTCATCTTCTGGTCTTATTTTTGAGAACTTGTACCTCCTTCTCCTCTGGAGATCAGGTTTGTTTCCACCTTTAATCTCTCCCTTTGAGGACGTGGTGGAGTCCAGGACTGGATCAGCTACAGGGAGTTTTATTTCTTTGCAGAGCACCCTCTTTTCTGCTCATTTCCACTGCTTTGCTCTTTTCCCTAAGTTTTCTGCAGTTTTTCCATAGATCTTTAAGGTCTGTGCAGAGCCTTCCTACTGGCCACGGTGCCTTTCTGAATTACACAGAATTAAAGAATCATTTTAGATGAAAATGAATCCTTGGGTGCTTGCAGCAGACCATGATCTATTTTGCAAAGTTAAAATGGGTTTTTTGGGGTCTGGGATTTGCATATATGGACATGGTTCAATCCCATCTCTCAATTATCTATTATTTTCTGACAGTAGTTTTAAAGCTGTTTCTGTTCATCCACTTGCTACAGATTAAGAGTTGGCATCTGCCCTTTCAGAATTATTCCCAAACTTTTCCCCATCACTATCCCAATTTCAGTTGAGGTTCACTCTTATTTAAAGTTCATTACCACAAAAGGAGGGGAATTTCTGCCTGAGATTCCACTCCTAAATTTATCAAACTCCTTTGAGGCTGCAGCCCTTGATTTAGGGATCCCTCCTGGAGCTGTCCTGAGGAATAGCCTATGGAACTGAGATCTCAAAAATCTAGAAATCAGCTTAACTGATGATATTTTGTATTAATTAATATTATTATTTGATCCACCAGTATTAATGCTGCTGCTCCAGATACAGGGACAGAGATGTGGTTAAATAAGATTTACTAAATTTTAGGTGTGGACTGGCTCTGAGATTCCCTCCTGCTCACAACTTTCTCACAATATTTCTGAATGTGATATTAAAAAAACCCCTTTCTGTTCAGTTGCCCCAGTCTGAATCCTGGTCCTTGAGGTAATACAGGTAAAAACACTTTATTTTCTGGTTTTTGCAGGGAAAAAGATCTAATGGCTGGAAATTTAACTGAGCTTATCTGCAGCTTCTGGGAGGGGAGACAACTTATAAACCACTGCCTCCAAAAGGGCCAAGTGCATGGGTCTAAAGATATAATCCTCAGAGAAAACAATAAAAAGGATAAAAGGTAAGCAGCTCTTAACCATCCTTCAGTTGCAATTTTATGTCTAACAAAACCAAAATACATCCAGTAAGCCTCTTGTCCAAATCAAGGGCTGATTTTAGAATGGTGCAGCAACTGAGGGGAAGGCATTTCCCCAAAATATCCATTGCATAACTCCTTCCTGCCCTCAGGACGTGGCTGGAGTGGCTTGGAACTGCTCTGAATCCTGTCCCAGGTCAGGGCCTCCCTTCCAGCACATGAAATTATTTTATTGTATATTTCTCTATGGTGCTTAAGAGGATAAATTAAGATTTTAATGGCTGCTTGGCTTCTAGGCTGTGTATGACTGAGAAAATACTGCTTTTTACAGTAACTAATCTTTGGATTTTATAGGCATTCACTATAAACCAGGCTCAAAGCATCTAAAAAGACCAAGTCATGAGGACAAGTATTCATATTGGAAATATAGAGATAGAAGGGGATAAAAACATTCATCTTCCTTCTGCTTCATCATACAAGCTTTTCCTGAAAAGTTTGAAATAAAGCCAGAAGAAATCACTCTAAGCTCTGAGATATTTGTTAAATTGGTAGGTATTTTCAGGTAAACAATTTTCAGTTTGTTTTTTTTTAATGCTGGAAGTCAGATTCCCCCTTCCCAAGCTCTTGTGAAACTCTACCAGCATTAGGGAGAATGTTTTTCCTGTGTAATATCAAAAAATAACTGTCCCAGGCTGTGTCTAACACCAGTGCTGCTATTTTTGGAAAAGAACAAAAGGACTTTTTTTGAGGTGGTCACTTGACATGGCGCAGAATTCTGTGGGATCTGGGAATGGACACACTTGCATGGCCAAAGAGCACAAGCTTGTTATTGGATCATGCAGAGGCAGCAAGGCAAAAAACCCACAAATGTTACCCAAAAAAAAAAAAAAAATCAGCACTTACATGATGATGGTTTTCTTGGGCACTTTAGTCTCTTGTTCAGTGACTACAAAGAGAACAGTATGAACAGCATGGGGTTAAAGAAAGGCAAAAGCTGAAATGATTAAATTATCTTTGCTCAGTTCATCAACATAAACTGGAGTGAAAAATAACCAACTGTACCATCCCATCCATGCTTTCTGTGGTTATTTCCAGCATCATCTTTAGTGTTGCTGACCAGGAATGAGAATCCAGAATGCTCTCTGAACATTTGGCTTAGAAATTAAATATTTTGTGGAGAACGATTTGGCAAAAACTTTTTATTCTACCATTTTTTTGGTAGAAAAGCTAGAAAACAAGGTCCTTATTTAAATTTTCTTTATCCTATAATAAGGTAGTGATGGTGTCAGAAACCTGAAAATGCCTCAACCTGGAAAATCCTGGAGAGCTGAAATTCTTTAAACTGATTTCACTTCCTAGAAAAAAAGAGTTCCCCAAACACTGGATTGTGGCCAAACTTTTGTGGACTAACATCATTATCATCAGTAGAGAAAATCAGCATAAAAAAACCAAACCCCAAAATCCTAGGAAATCCAGGAGAGCCCAGTGTCTGCTCCATCTCTTTTTTTCCTGCTCTAATTTGCAATTTTTCCTGACCCTTCTTCCATAACCAACTGGAAGCTGTTGATGATTATCAAGATCAAAAGTTAAGATTTCATGGTGTTGCAAATATTCCTTAAAACTGACATTTTTAAAAATTAAAAAGATCCTGTTTGAAGAACTAACTGATATTTTCAGCAGGTTTCCCATCTCCTCCACTGGAATAAAATTAATAAACTCTTTGAACAACACTGCTTTGAGCATATCTGAACTGCTGAACCTATTTCAGATCTACAAAATAAAAACCATCAGCAAACCTCACTCTTTATTTAATAAACTAGCAAAATATCTTTAAAAAACCCATAATTTAATCTCCAGCAATTGGTTTTCAGTTTTCCAGCCAGCCTATAATAAATAAGCTCTGGTAATTTTCAGTCAGTGCAATTTAAGTGAACTGCTACTTAAAAATATCTATAAAATCACAAACAGTTCTTGCCCAGGGAATCTGGAGTGTCTGTATTATTTGTTTAATAACTGATGATTAGTGCTAATGTTTTCAATGGTGCCCTCAAACCTGCATTGACTGAAAATTAAAAATACATTTACAATATTAAATGGAATACTTTAACCTAATTTTCCTTCCACTTCACTTCCAAGGGCTCTTCCCTGCCTCAGGTAAAAACACAAATTTGACCATAATGAAAAGGAATTTTGTGCAAATATTGATGGTAATTTCTGACTGAGAGCTCATGATTTTTTTTGCAGAGCCTTGTCTTGTTTATGCCTGTAAAAACTGGAATAATTTCCCAGAGATTCAAAGGAGTTGCTGCAGAACTGGGTGAGTTTATACAAAATCTGTTTGGAGGTTTGAATTTAAACTAACTGGATAAGTAAAGAGCAAAATTATTTTCAAATATTTATCCCTGGACACAATTACAATAAACCCATTTACCTATACTTAATTAATATTTTTTTAATAACTGAAACCTTGTTTTAAATGGTGGAATTATAATAATACAGTGATGGCAGATGAATTGAGTGCTCTAACAATTTACCACACTCAGGTTAGAGATTGTCACTGAATTTTTAAATCACTATTCGGCAAATTTTAAATAACTTTTAGAAATCTTTTTAAATAATATTATGAGATTAATCCATATGCACTGAGTATATGAGTAAAAATACTGAAGTTCTGATGGAAATGTTTTAATTAATTGGATTATATATCTGATAATAGGTGCTTTCTATCATTATTTTATGTATATTTCTACAATTAATTTAATGTATTTAGATGAGAATTAAGTAATATAAATTAAATCGTTCAATAAATTTAATGAAATCTCACAATGTCTGTAAGAAAAAGTCTCTTTAATGGTTGCTCTATGAATGTCTGGTCTTGAAGTCCTCCCAAATGACACCAACTGTGATATTTCTATTTGTAGCAGATGTCAAAGAGATTCAATATTCAATACTGGGATGAGAAAGCTGAAAATGGCATTTAATAAATTGTATATGTGCTGTCCAAGGTGTGAGGGAGGATTTGAGCAATCCTATATTGAAGGATAGAACCACACGAAAGTAGGATGAGAGAATTTGGGTTTCTTTTCTTTCTTTTTGGTTTTCTTTTTTGTTTGTTTGTTTGTTTTTGGTGGGTTTTAAAAATTTTTTTCCTGTTGTTTTTCCCCGAGAGGAAAATATTCTGCATCCATTTTTAGCATTTTTTTAGGATTTATCATTTCAACTTTTCAAGAGCATTTTAGGCAAACAGCTTTGCAAAGCAGGAGCCCCTGATAAGCAGGTTAAAAGCTGTAAGCATTAGGGACAGCCCAGACATCTCTTTGGTTAATAGATTAAAACATTGGCTTACAAGTGATGGAACACTGAGGATAAGTGAGTTCTCCTTGCTATGGATGGATGGATGGATGGATGGATGGATGGATGGATGGATGGATGGATGGATGGATGGATATTTGTGGCCTTTATTACAATTTTTAAGTCTCTTTTCTCCACTGACAGAAGCTTAAACCTATTTTTGCTGCTCAGTTCATGCTGACATGAACCAGAGGAGCACTGCTCTGTTTTCACCTCCTTCTGCTACACTTCGAGGCTAATCTGCAAAACCTGACAAGAACTGCTAAAACTAGTCCTAAAATGAGCAATTACTGCAATTATTGAGGTTGGAAAAGACCCTTAAGATCATTGAATCCAACTGCTAAGCCAGCACTGCCACCTTAAACCCTGTCCCAAATTCCACATCCACATGTCTCTGAAATCCCTACAGGGCTGGTGGCTCAACTCATGCATATAAGAGTTTTTTATGTTATATAAATGGGATCTCTATCAAAAATACCCCTCCAAAACCTAAACAAACAGACAAACATAACCCCCAAATCGAACCAACCAAAAGGCTCCACTCCTGCAGTGACTGATATGGCTGCAAAGGCACCTGGGGCTCTCCTGAATTTGAAACCCTGTGGTCTGGCCAAAATTGAGACTGAACCATGATGATAAGAGAATAAAAATAATGAGGTAAATACCCTAATCATCACCCTAATCAGGGAATATCCCACAGGAGGCAAACTCCTGTGCCCTATTTCTTCAGTAACAGAGATCTGATGCTCCTCTGTGTTTTAAATCTTCCTTGTGAAAACTTCAAAAGTATTTTGGTGATTTTTTAACAAGGTGGCTGCTACAAGGGAACTGAATAACCTGCCCAAGGCTCTACATGAAATCTAAAAGTTGTGAAGGAATTATTGTTACCTGGCTGTAGCTGCTTTGGGAATTTTATTTGTGGCTTTGTTTCTACTCCTGTACCTAACTCCTCCCCTTGTATTCATTCTAGGTCCTGACCTGCCCATCCATATGGAAATGGAGCACCTTTCCAAGGCACTGGGCTTTGCTTTTCTTGACAAATAATCAAGTTAGTGAGCCTGGATGGATAAATCACACCAGAACATGCCAGAGCACATCAGCCCAGGTGTGCCATGTGCAGGTTAAGCAGTGAGGTGCAAAGCAGACACAGTCAACTGGAAGTCAAAGAGAAGGATCTTCTTTCAACTACACTTTTTAAAAGTGTCTCAAATTCTTCCAATATCCACAGAAAGAGGATTTTTTTTTAAAGCAACCCTCCATTGACTTCAGTGCAGCGACCAGGTGTGGCTGAAGGCAGATCTCAGCTCACAAGGGATCCCTTAGTCCAGTGGTTTCCATCCTTTTTGGATTTGGTCCATTCAAGGGACCTACAAACCCCCCTAATGTGAATTTAAACCAAAGAATTTTGGTTTTGATACCCATGGTCTTAGACTGTGGTCCATCACGAGCTGCAGGTCAGGGGCTCATTAACCACTGGACTAATGGTATCCCAAACCATGTGTTTGGTTCAGCAGAATAAACAGTACAGAAAGGCAGGAGGATAAAAACTAAAATAGTTGCCCCTTGGGGTGCCTCATGAGACCCAGACAGTGGTGATTTCACAGGAACAGAGATAAATCAGGTAAACCTCAGACCCAGGGTGCAGTGAGCCAGGAAGCAGACACGGGATCTATTTCTGATGTGATGTTGTCCTCTTGGTGAGGCTACAAGTAATCCCATGTTCACAAATAGGAAGGATTGTGAGGATGGAAAGAGCCTTCATGCGATCCACCTGTCCTCCAGGTCTTTGCCATATGAACCTGATTTTTCCCCAGGCAGATCAAGGCTGGTTACTGATTCTCAAGAAAGCAACGAGTTCCCTCCTCGGTCAAGTGCATTATGCCAAATTCCTCCCTGGTGCCATTCTGCTCACAGCAATCCTCTTGCTCCATGGATGAGCCTATTTTCTCCACTGGCCTGAAGCAGATCTCCCTCTGTTTCACCCTGGAGATGACTCAGGGATCTATTTTCTTCCCTATTACCGAGTTCAAGCAATTGCACACATCACAGAACAAATTTATTTCATGACATTTCTGAAGCTTCCAGGCAAACTCCAATTATATTTCTGTAACCAAGCTCACAATGATTTTTGTTTATGATTACAGAATAACAGCAGATGAGAAATTTGGGCCTGAACATACACATTTGCAAACCCCAGAGCTGAAAATGCTCCTAAAATTTCATACAAACCTTGTTTGCTTTATAATATAACATCTGCCTGAAAGGAACTTCATCAAGACACAACACCCTGACAGAGATTTATTTGTGTTCCTCTACATCCTGCACACAACTTATTTTTCTCTCTTTGGGGCATAGAAAAGACAAAGAATTCAATTACTTGAAGGTTCATTTGGCTAAAAAAATTCTAGTGTTTCTACACTTACACCATCCTCCCTCTAATGCTTTTTGATGGGACTCTGGGAAAGAACTAAAAGGAAAACATGTTTAAAATGAAGTCAAGAAAGCTCATAGATCAGGATGCTAATACTAATGATTTATTGTGGATGAATCCTCTTAATGTAATAGCACAGCATTTGTGTCTGCAGAGGGCTGGCCCAAAGGTCCAGCCAGACCAGGGTCCTGTCTCAAACAGGGCCAAGAGCAGAGGACTGTAGAAAATGACAAAAAAATATGAGTAGAGGATCGTTTATCCCTGAATATTATTCCAGACTCCAGCATTTTCTGCCCAGCAGCCTCATGAGTCAGAATGTTGCCTCTTAATGGAAGTTGATAATGTCAATTATGCCCTTGAGCTGGGTTCAACACACTTGAACTCCTGTTATTATCACAAGACGGTGTGGGAACACCGAAGTTGAGGACAGAAGGTCCTAGAGCTGTTGGTAAAACTCTGGCTTTTGTTGACCATGCCTCCACCAACCACATCTAGGAGAAGCCTGTCCCTATCCCAGTCCTCTCCCTTGCCCTCCAAATCTGTCCCTTACCTATCAAAGCTGGTCCCTTGGCTGTATCAGCTCCTGAGCTGTCCAAGAGAGACAGGACTGGCTGGTTCACACTCAGCCACACCAGGACATTTATAAGATGTGCAAAGAACCAATTCCCTATGCCAGGAAATGCTCCCTAGGGAGATGCAGCCATGGATTTAAACTGGACTGTGATGGGTTTGCAGCAAGCACTGACACACTCCATGTGGAAATCCCTGGGATAGGCAGTAATCCCTGGAACTTTAGGCAGTAATGACTAAAAGTTGTGAAGAAAGATGCATTTTTGGATGGGTGGAAAATCAATTCTTATCACCCTACCAATCCAGGTGAAACTGGCAGGAAAAAAGGAACAGACTCTATGGTTATCGCTGGACAGTCCTAAATAATGGATGAACTAATCGTTGCTCAGGACACACTGCTGTCAGTTCTGCTTTCCCAGTCACTCCCCATGTCCTCCAGTGGTATTTCAGGAACAATCCCAACACATCTCCACCTCTACTCAGTGGCCCCTGTAACATTTCTGCCAGGCTGACACACATTTCCAAGTTTTCCAACAACATACAACATTTCTTTTCGCACTATTGGTGGCGTGACAAACCCTTCATCTGCTCCTCCTTTTCCATATAATGCATCCACATTATATGAAGTTGATTTGCCAGGCTTGGAAATCAACAGATGATGATGGGCACAGAGCTGAGCCGCCCTGAGCCCATGCACATCTCCAGAAGACGTACAGATACATGGACACCAACAACCAACGTGGGTAAGATGGCAAAAAAACCCTGGAATTTTGTTGTTTTTACGGCTGGTGTACGTACAGAGCTGGGCAAGGGTCGTACCTTCAATGGTGATGGCTTGGTCTCCTCTCCTCTCCTGGGTCAGGGCTGCGGCGCTGTGGTGGTAAAGCTCTGCTCCACTCTTGGCAGACCCTAATCTGTTCATCAGCTGGAGAAAATGGTGCAGTGCCAAATGAAACACAGCATGGTTTGGTTTTTTTGTCATGATAAAACCCTGCCTGTGCTACTCTTGGAAATTCAGTGCTGGCAGAAATGGGTGAAGGTGTGAGAAGAGTGCCAGGCTGGATTTTGAAGGGACACTTTGGTGCTCGATGGAGTTCATTTTAACAAAATTTTAACAAAAATTTTAACAAATTTTAACAAAAAATTTAACAATTTCAACAAATTTTTAACAAAAATTATTCACAGAGACAAGTTACAGCACATCTGCAAACTTATTTACTTAATTACTGGATCTTACTCTGCAGCTGGGACTTGCTCCTAGGGTAACTCTGTCCCTACCTACAGGCCCAGATTCCTGCTGCACACACACTTAGGTGGCCATAAAGTGGATTTTTTTTTTTTTGGTTTATCATCCAATAGTTACTGAGTTTTACTCAACCAAGGGAATACTGGACCTTAGGATCTTGGTCAATGGCAAATGCAAGGTAGTTTGGTTTTGCTAAAATTCCAGTAGAATGCTTTAAAGTATGTCAAACTTCCCAAATATTGCTGTCCATTTACCATGGAGCAGCTGATCCATGCTAATTTCCTAAATCAACACCAATTTCTTTTACTGCCAAGCCCTCAGAACTTCTTATGTTTTATTACAATGAATGCATAGATTATGACTAATTTTCATAAAATATCTTACATTTTATCAGCTACTTCTACATATATTTATTAAACAAAACAGGAATTTCAGTGCTTTATCCTTCTATTTAGACTTGATTTCTTTTTTTTTTTGGCTCTGGAGAGTTTCTTAGTCATAATTTAAAGACAGTCCAGAAACAAAATATCACATCAGAATGGTCCCAAATTTTGCAAGAGTTTCCTCTAGAGATCTGGATCTGAGTTTAAGCTCCAGAACAAGCTCCATCAATTCTTACTTGTACCAACAAACTATCAGATCAGAATACTCTGAAGCTTTTGGATATTCACAATCCAGATCTAGCTCTAGGCTATGCATAATATTCTTATGAGCAATTCCTCAGCCATGGGTGTCTGCCAGTAAAATGAATTCTCCTGCCTGTAGCATTTCAGATGACAGATATTTAAATCTCTCTGAACTTACCTCACATTCATAGTGCCCCATGTCTTCATTGGAAGGGTTCTTCACCACGAGGACCGCGATGCCACTCCGTGGTTCACTGAAAGTCTGGTATTTACTGGTGTCCTTCAGCAGCACCCCATCCTTGTACCACCTGAGTGGGAAAACATGGAGTGTAAGCCAGGACAAATTATGCAGCATCAAGAGGTCCCCAAGATCACTGATCCATCCATCCAACAACTCCGGAGTTGATCCTTAGACAAACATTTGGATCCTGGAAGGGAGGGCTGCAGGTGGGCAGATCACACCTGGGTATGAACCTGCACACCTTTATGAGGTTCTTCCCAAGAGATCTCCTCAGTCAGTGCTGGAAAAGGGCTTTAAATGATGACAAGACAGGATTTGCTGAGCTCTTTGTCTGAATACCTGATAAAATCAAGTCAGGTCCAAGGCAGGGAGGATAAACAATGATTAAATGCTTTCCAAGGCTTTAGAATGGACAGAGTCCTCCTCAGGGTCTGTCTGCAGGTATTTCTTTTTAAATTCTAGCTAGAATTAATTGCTGAGAATATCAGGAATGTCTGGATAATGATAATGTCTGGATAATCCCAGCATTGGGATGGGGTTTAGGTGGAAGGCACAGTAAAGAAAGGGTCATAAACTCAAAATTACTTTTCTGACTATGCAAACGAGAAACAAGGATTTTTTTCCCATGTGAGATGTAAGACTGACCTGATCTGAGGCCTGGGTGCTCCTTCCACAGTGCAGGTGAACTGGACATCTTCACCCTCGACAAGATAAGCATTTCTGACCTTGTTCACAAACCGTGGGGGCACTGCAAAAACCAAGGGTAAATGTGACTGCTAGCTGGAAATATGAACAGAGAGGAAGGGCATGTCCCTGGCCAGGAAATTCTCACTGGGTATAAACGATACTAAAGACCAAATTTTTTGACCTAAAAACAGTTGCCTGCATCTGTACATAATTTTTTAAATATATATTATCCAGTATATGTTGTATAGAGCCTCTGGAATGCCTGAATATTTGTAACATAGAAACATAGAATCATTTAGTTTGGAAAAGACCTCTGGGGTCATGGAGTCCAACCATTAACACTGCTAAGGCCAACAGTCAACCACATCCCCAGGTGCTAAATCTAAATGTTTTCTGAGCTCTTCCAGGGATGGTGACTCCACTAGTTCCTTGAGAAGTTTGTTCTGGTGGCTGACAACACTTTTGGTGAGGAAATTTTCCCTAATCTCCAATCTAAACCTCCTCTGGCACAGCTTGAGGCCGTTCCGTCTCCTCCTGTCCCTGTTCCCTGGGATAAGATCCCAAATCCCCCGGCTGTCCCCTCCTGTCAGGAGTTGTGTAGAGCCAAAAGGTGCCCCCTGAACCTCCTTTGCTCCAGGCTGAGCCCCTTCCCAGCTCCCTTCTTGTCCTCCAGCCCTTTTCCCAGCTCTGTTCCCTCCCCTGGGCACGCTCCAGCCCCTCAATGCCTTTCTGGCCATGGCAATCTCCAAAGTGACCCCAAGCCAGCACAGGGGACAGCCACTGCCCTGCTCCTGCTGGTCACACCACGGCCGGTACAGGTTTAAGGTATTTCATAGCAGACCCCTTTAAAATACTGCAGCTGGGCAGGACTTTACCTTGAACAAGGATCTTTCCCAAGGTGCTGGCATTCCCAGCAGGACTGGAAGCAAAGCACATGTACTGTCCTGTGTCAGCCCCGGTCAGGTTGTCCAAGATCAGCGTGCAGGAGCCATCAGGATCTTCTATGATAATGTGGTGGGGATCTACCTCCACGGGCTTCCCATCTGAAAGGGAAATTATTTCTTTTAAAATAGCTTACTAAGAGATTCCTCCTTAGGAATTTCATCCAGCTTTTCGTCCTGAGAGGGCTGAGAGCTGTATTATTGCAGCTGGTGTTGGTAGTTGAGGAATCAGCTCTTCCTCTTCATCCAGCTCTCTATAAAACATCATCCAGGGCAAAGTAGTGTTGAAGGACCTCATACATCACCACTCCTCATTTAAAAGTGAAATTATCCCAGAGTACATTGTGTGCAGTAATTATTCTGTTTTTCCAGCCAAAGGAGCGCACCCAAAATGCCCAAAACCACGATCTTTAGACTTGAGAACCTCTAGAGGATCAGCTCTTGGAAAATCCTGATACCTTAGATTTTTAAGTTTTTCTATTCTGTGTTGGTGTGCAGCTTTTAGCTTTATATAAAGTGTTACAAAGATCTTTTCACAGGGTGGTAAAAGACCAAAAAAGACCAAGCAACCCTATTCTAGCTGGAGACTCAAGGACAATCCCTTTAAACTTCAGGCCCAAAGCATGAACAATGAGAAAAGAGGAGGGTGGGCAAGCAAGCAGGGAGGATGAAACTTCATAATTTAAAGCCATTAATTGGACAGTTAACTCCTAGATGGAAATAGACTAAAACTTATAAAAATGTGAGATCTCATGACCAAGCCCTCTTTTGCTATATCTTGGAGCCATCCAGGTACTGCCAAGGTGTGGCCTTTGAAGGCTCCTCAATAAATATCCACTTTATTCCTCTTAACTCTTGTCTAGCCTCTGTTCCAGCTTCTTAAGGCATCAACCCACTGCCCAGTTATGGACAGGGAGCACATTTGGAGGGTGCATTTCCTGCCCTGCGGCTCATACCTTTGTACCAGCTGATGGATGGCTTGGGAGCTCCTGTCACCTTGCAGGCCAGCTTGACTGTCTCTCCCAGCTCAGCTGTGCAGTCCGCCAGCTCTTCCTCAAAGTCTGGAGGGACTGAAATATCAGAAGAAGCGTGTTAGTGTGGAGGAAGGGGCTCTGTCCATGGCATGGCTGCTGCTAAGCGAAATAAGAACAATTTTTGCAAATCTGTGAGGTTCAGAATGGAAAAAGTGAACAAGAAATTTTAGCAGCTCAAGACTTAATAGGTGACGTGGTCTCCTTGCTTGTCTGAGACTAAATTCAGTCTGTAACACGTCTGTTGTTGGCTATAAAGTTAGACCATATGAAAAAAAAGGGAATTTGTTGCTGATCTGGTATTATTTTAGACCATGATTTTAATAAGCACATCCCTTATTCAGACACCACACATCTGTCACCATTAAGGCAATTCCTCAAATCAAGTGCAGCCTGGGTATCCAAACCAGCATTATGCTGGTGTCCTTACAATAAAATCTATGCTTTCATTGAATCATAGAATTATAGAGTGGTTTGGGTTGGAAGAGACATTAAAGATCATTGCATTCCCACCCCTACCATGGGCAGGGACAACTTCCACTGTCCCAGGCTGCTCCAAGCCCCATCCAGCCTGGCCTTGGACACTTCCAGGGATGGGGAAGCCACAACTTTGGGCAACCTTTTCCTTTATTAAGTGACTTTTCTTTTAACCCATTGCCACCATATGAAACCATACAAAATTATTCTGGTAGTCTTCCTCACTAAAACACTTTACTAAAAGCACAAAATGAAGTACCCAGACTTGTTTTCAGTGTATATTGACTAAATCCAATGCTGTTCTGGAATTTTAAGATGCTAAATATCCTCATGCTATAGTGGACACCATTTGTAGCTGATGCTTGGAAAATAAAAGGATCTTATATCCCTACTGATAGATTTTGTGGACTGAAAATTGGTGGAATCTTAAATGACACTGAGACTGATGAAACATTAATGACCAGACAAAATTCCAAAGCAAACACAGGTAAAAAGATAGTGCAACATAAGCCAGGAGTCAAGTAAAGAGTCTGGAACCCAGTGAAGGCACGGAGTCTTTTGTACTGGGGTGTGTAGAACTCTGGATCAGGGTACAACCCCAACTCTACCTCCCTTTCCTTCAGGAGAGGTGTTTCAACCCTCAGGTTTTCTTCTAGGCCTCTTCTGGACTCACTGCAGCAGCTCCATGTCCATTTTATTTTGGAGACTCCACAGATGGACAGAGCACTGCAGGTGGGATCCCTCGAGAGCAGAGCAGAGGGGCAGAATCCCCTCCCTGGACCTGCTCCTACATTTAATGATCATAAACAGCTTCTCTCCCTCTTTTATAATTACCTGAATCTGTTCCCTCAGGTTTCGGCTTTTATATTTTCAGATTCTGTGCTGCTTTAGTGTGTGGGTCTGAGCTCCACATCAGGGCATGGTGAGCTCTGTGCAAAGAACAGGCAGACACAACAATTCCTGCTCCAGCTGGGCACCAAGGACAAATGATCCAAATCTCAGCCCCAGAGCACAAACACCGTGGGCTGGAGAGAGAAAAACAAGCAGGGTGGGACTGCCTGGGCTAAAGCTGGAATGGGACAATGAACTGCAAGGTGCAAATGGAGCAGAACTGATCCCAGGGAGAGACCCCGGGAGCGCTCGTGCATTTTGGGGCCATTTTGGTTCATCTTGAGTGCAGCCCTGGCTGGGCTCTTGTGATGCCCAAGGGGGACCCATGGAAGGCTTTTAATAAATCCCTGCTTTATTCTTTAACTCTGTCTAGTTTCTAGTCTAGAACTCTGTTCTAGGTCAGCCTGCACGAGGTACCAAACCAAGGAGACCATCCAAGAAGAAAACCCATGAGGTTTGGGTTGTCTGGTGAACCAAGGAGACCATCCAAGAAGAAAACCCGTGAGGTTTGGGTTGTCTGGTGCCACACTTACTCCAGATGGGCTCGCTGATCCTCTGTTGGATGCCCAAGATCTCCTTCACCCAGGAGTTCTTGATGTTCACGGTCCGTGCCTGCAGCAGGTACTTGCGCACCAAATCCTCCCGCTCGTGCCAGATCTCAAAGGCCCGGTCATCCCCTTCCACCAGGTCGTTCACATCTATGTTGTTCAGCTGAGTGACAGAAGGGGCAAGAAAATCACCACAAATCCTGTGTTTTTTAACAATTCCTAACAGCTAAAAGGGGTAATTTGCGTTTTCTTCAAGGATTTTTCGGATCGTGTGAGCAAGGCAACGTGGCTTTGGATGAAGAGCAATCAGAGCTACCTTGAGAGTTATTTTCCCTGGTATATTTGACTTTCTGGCTACCAAAGTGACATTTTCCTGGTGTTAGTTTTTCAGGAAAACAATGTCCAGCATCCTGAGGGTGGAACACATTGTCCCTGAAGGACTGGGTCCAGGCAGCACGGAAAAAAACAGAGAATAGGCAGTCTCTGGACAAAGCATGGAAATGGTTCAATTTTATTTTTCTTGGAAAATCTGCCTGTGAATATTGATCAGGACTTTCAGAAAGTCCTGGCTGGGCTTGGTCAAGAAGTCCATGGTTTTTTTGGTTGGTTGGCTGGTTTTTATTGGAGTTGAGCATCTCTTCCCTTGTGAAAACTCTTTCCTCAATTTCTGTCAGTTTTAACTCTCAATGTCTGAAGATAAGTGGGTCAAATGCTCTGAATTTTTCCATTTCTGAACAAGAACTGGTGTCTGGAAAGGACATAACCAGCAGAGAAAACCCAATGGAATTTAGCAAATAAGATTCCTTCTAATTTACTCCCAGTGTTACGGATTGCCAAAACCAGATATTTACAAATGCAAGAAAATATTGTAGGCAGCAAAATCCACATCAATATAATATATTTATGCTGTAATTAAATGAGGTAACAGAAATTAATGAATGTTTGTACTTGTAATGTCCTTGCTGCATGGTAAAAGTCCACCCTGATGGTTTTTGACATGTTTAAAATAGATATTTTGGGATAAATGTAGTTGTGCTTCAAAGATTTTTTGAAGCAAAGGAATAGCTCAGAAGGATTAGAAGAATGTTCAAGCTGGATATAAAAGTGAAGCTCTAATTGACAGAGAAATGCTTTATGTGAGGATAAAGTGATCAGACCTTCATGATGTTCTTGAAGATGTAGCTGTAGGTGTCAGTCTTTGTGTCTCGCTTTGGTTTGCAGATCACAATATAATTTTTGAAGAGGAAAACATGTCTTTTGTGTCCTTTCCATGCCATTCGAGCTCCTGGAGCTCCTTCCCACACAATGAAGTGGCCCTGATAGGAAAAAGAAGGAAGAGCACACAGTGATACATCTGGAATAATTACCCAGTTATGTCTCACCATCAGTGTCCAGATAATAAATGTTTTCTGTTGCATCATCTGATATATAATTTCTGATGTATCTCTGATTCATTAAAGCATAGCAGATGGTTTCTAATGCTAAAGGTGACTCATCAGGCACAGCCAGTGGTTGTCATTTCATTGACATTTAAATGGTGCCAGAAAAATAGACAGCCCTTGTCAGGTAGAAACAGGCTTGGGAATATTAAAGGAAAATTGTATTTTGTGTGTTATACAGACACTTTATATGATGATTTGGTCACCTTCACCAGAGCAGGACATTCACTTCACACAGCTTCAGACACAGACATGTCAGTAAGTGACATTGGTTTCCCCTGGCGTCTCTAGGGAGAGGTGAACACTCGAGGAGTGTGACTGGACAATTTTTGGATGCCTAAGCGTGGAGAGATGAATGCCCACCACAGTGTTACTGTAATTTAGCCTTACAGCTCCACTCAGCAATACACCATGATTCCCATGGAAAACATTAGATACAGACAGAATAAATTACTTGCCTGGTAGAACACAGTAAATCTATAAGGAAAGAGGAATTTGAGTGAGGGTGTTGGAGGTCCTAGACTAAAGTGTCCTAAGAGCTGGGTCACCTAAAAAGCCACACACCTGATTAATGGGATAAACCTGGGGGAGAACATGGGTCTGTTGAGGCCAGTAACTTCAGGAGCTGCCCCACATTGCTTCCCAATTTTGAGTTAAACCCTTCTAGATCATGTAGGGGCCCAGAATCATTTTATTTCTGTTCAATGAGCAGGTTAAAAAGGCAAATAACTGCATTATCTGTGAATTATTCCATAAGCACCCATGCTCTGGTGTTTCAAACCTTAGTGGAGCCAGAACACCCATTTCTGGACAGCAGTAAGTGAAATAAGCAAATCACCTCTTTCAGATATAATTCAATCATATAACATAATATGATATAATGTAATGTAATGTAATTTAATGTAATGTATTTTTATATAAATATAATATATAACAATTTAATAATATATAATAATTAATTATATAGCAAATATAATAAGCAATATATAGTTATATATTGATATTATTACAACATTGATATAGCAATATTATAGTAATATATTGATATAGTAATGAGATATAATAATTAACATTATAATATAATGTAATATAATATTACATATAATAGAATATCTGTAATTTAATATAATATATAATATAATATATATTTTTCTATTTATATATATAACATATAACATAATAATATATAATAATATATGACGGTTATAATAACCAATATATAATTATACATTATTATTACTACAATATTAATATAGTAATAATATAGTAATGTATTAATATTGTAATGAGATATAATAGTCAACATAATAATTAATTATATCATAATATTTTCATTTGATGTTGTAGTATATAATAATGAAATAGTAGTTATAGTAATAATAATAATAATTTTAAAAATTAATTATTAATTAATAGTAGTATATATTAATGAAATAAGTTATAGTAATAATAATAATTTTTAAAATTAATTATTAATTAATAATTTATAAAGAATTTTCTTCTAAGAATTAGGGCTCCATAGAAACTGGGGAAGGCACCCACGGAGCCAGCAGGGATGGGACATTGCAGTTACCTGGCGGATGGGCTCCCCAAGGCTCTCCAAGGTCCCAGGGTAATTCTCAATGAGAGAGACATGCAGGTTGTTCTCTGCTCTCCTGGTGAGGGCAGACACGATGGCATAGGCCTGCTCCAGCAAAGTGCAGTTCTGGCTGTTCCTGGCCTTGTTTCGGATTAATTCCTGTAGGTAAATGAAGAAAAAATTAGTGGATAATCAGAGAGGAAATAAGCAGTTTCTTCAGAGCCAAAGATTTTCTCAATATTTGTTCTGTCTCTTTCATCTCAGCAGCTTTTACCCCATTTTTTTCACCACAAACTGCTTAGATGACAAAGTCTTTTCTTTCCTACTTATTCCGCAGTATTAAAGACTTACCAGTCTGGCTTTTCCTGACATCAGTTGATGCCAAGTAAAGATAAAGTTGAAACAAACACCAGATATGGTTTGGTGGTTGAAAACCAAAAATTCCAAAGCGATCCTAAATGTACCCATTGCATTTCTCTTCTGCTTACCCTCACAAGAGCAGAGAACAAGGAATTCATGTGCTGAGACAACATTAGAATAATAAAAAGGGAGGCTGGAAAAAATGTGAAACGGCATTTTTCCTATTCTTCCCACACTGTTCCTGTTCCTCTCCTTCAGCAACAAAGGCATGGAAAATGCCTTTTCTCCTTCAAAAGACCCTTAAAAATATTGGAGTTTGTGTGCAAGACTATGTTCAAAAGTAGAAGGTTCTTCAAAATATTCCAGCTGCTCATTTATACAACACTAGAACACCTAAATATTTTGCCATGATTATTTTCTTCCTGAGTATCCTAATGTTATTTCCCATGAAAATACTGTTTAAAATGCTGTTCTGAAATGTTTGCTCATGGTCTAGGACAGTAGGACAGATGCAATCCTGAAAGACAAAATATTTCAGGGTGGTAGAATGGGGCAAAGTTTTTCAGAAAACAAGAATTTAATCTTACTATAATATCAGTATAAAAGGAAAAGAAGTGGTAAGTCATTATCTTAGACAAGGAAACATCTTATTTTTATAAAGTAAATATTACTGAGTTTGAAGCAAATTTATATCTGTCATCCAATATAATATAGAGTAATATAATACATACTAATATGTTATTATATCATATAATATAATTTTTTTCATATATTTAAGGAAAAAGCTCACTGAACTTTCTGGGGTTGGATTCTGTGAACCTCCACCTGGATTTACATTTACAAAACTATTTAGAGAAGACCACCACTGGTGATGATTAATCTCTTATTTACTCAAGGAGTTCTCAATTGTAGTTTTATCAGAAGGAAGCCAAGAAACAGGAAATAAAAATAAAATCTTTTTCTGCACAAGCTGCACAGAGCAGAACATAAACCTGTAACATCTCTTTACCTTAATTATTGTCTGGTATTGCTGGATCCTGTTTATGGGTTTTTCCAGGTAGTGCTGTAGTGGTGGGATCAGTGGCTGTGAGGGATCTTCATTAGTTAAATATTCATCTGTGTATCTCTGAAAGAATACATGGAATAACAAGGAAAGGTTGTTATAAAGAGCAGTACAAAAAATCCTGAGTAGCTGGAGCAGAGAAACAAGATTTGCTTATCTATATTTATGATTTATGTGGTTCTCTTGGTCTTATAATGTGGTGACCTTTAAAATGTCCCTTAATTACAGTTACATAAACACAGCCACATTCATGGCTGCATAATCTTTGTAATATTAATAAATGCACAAGGATAAGTAAATATGCTCCCATATTGGCCATACTAACCAGAAAAAAAAACTAGAAAGTGAACTAAAAACTATTAGTTTTAATAATTTTTACAGTTTAATTAATTTTGTCGTGGGTTGACAAACCACGACATAAGTTAATAAGGTTTTGCTATTATATTTAGCAAGAGATATTACAAATACTTTTGAGGTTCACATTTATGATTAATAATGATATTTCTTGATGCAGTGGGTTACAGGATGAATTTCCCACAGGTGCTTTGGCTCCTTCCTTACCTTGTAGAAATCCTGGACAGCTTTGCTGACAACAATGGACTCTGCCTGGACCCTTCCCACCAGGTACTGGATGTACCTGCTGAACTCTGCTTCGTGCTTGATGAAGCACATGGCCACGTCATCGTCAGTGTCACAGCCCTGCAGGCTCCTCAGGAACACGCTGTGGGGACAGGAGCACAGAACATCTCAGGGGAAGGGGCTGAAATGCGGCTAAAAACAGCCCCAGCTGCCAGGCTGGGAATCAGGAAGGAGATGTCAGGTGTAAAATTTGGTTTGGGGGTATTGCATTTGCCATCTGTCAGAGGTGGGGCAGTTCTCTGCTGTCCATGGGGCAGTTTTTTCTTTCTCTCTCCCCAGCCAACCCTCCCTGCAGGAGATCTCTGCTGTCCATGGCCACTGAGTGTCCCTGCAGGGCTGATCCAATCCCAGCATCCCATGGGGAGATGCTCCGCCCAGGGGAGGAGCCAAGCATTCCTACCTGGATCCAATCTGAGCCTGGCACAGCACAGCAGCCTTTGTCCCCTGCATTGCCAGAGGAGCAGCTTTCTGCTGCCCTGCATGGCCAGAGGGAGCCCAGGCCCATCTGCAGCAGCCCTGGAGCTGCAGAGGAAAACTCCCCCCTTGTGCAGGATCCCTGCTGCAGCAGAGCCACAGCTGGCACTGCAGGAGGGCTGAGCCCCCCTGGGATGGGGCTGGGACACCCCCTGACACACTGGGGGCAGGGACTGCTCTCACTCTGGCAGTGGTTTGTGTTCTTGTTTGTACTATTGCATTTGTATTTTTAATTTTCCTAGTAAATAACTGTTATTCCTATTCCCATATCTTTGCCTGAAAGCCCCTTAATCTCAAAAATTATAATAATTTGGAGGGAGGAGGTTTACATTTTCCATTTCAAGGGAGGCTCCTGCCTTCCTTAGCAGACACCTGTCTGTTCAATCCAAAGCAGAAATGATGGGGGAAATAAGGGATGTTGCCACATTAAGATTAAAGTGCTCAGTGCCTCTTCACCCAGCACAGTGCCATTCCTCTCAGCTGGGGCTTTGGAAAATGGGCAGGAGAACAGGACGAGGGAATGGCTTTAAACTGACAGAGGACTGGGTTAGACAGGATATTGGGAAGAAATTTCTTCTTTGTGACAGTGGTGAGACCCTGGCACAGATTTCCCACAGAAGTTGTGGCTGCCCCTGGCTCCCTGGAAGTGTCCAAGACTAGGTTGAGAAGGTCTTGGAGCACCCTGGGATAGTGGAAGGTTTTCTGAAATTCATGGATGCTGACATCAGTTTTACATGGATTAATATCTCTGTGAAGACACCACTGAAGTGCCTGTGAGATCTTGCTGCTTTTTTAACATAATTCACTGTTTCACAGTTAAATTCACTTTAAAGAGTAAGAAATGAGCAGGAAGCCTTGAAGTTCTGAAGGGGATTATGGAAGTCCTAACCCTGCGGTAGGATTTAAGCCATGCCATCATTTACCCTCCTGAAAGGAACATCAATTCCCTTGCACCTCAGCACTGCCAGTGCTCCACATCAGGAAAAATAGTAAGAAATAATAATAATATGGAATAATATTATTCCATAATATTATTCCAGTAATAATAATATTAGAAGTAATAATAACAGTAGTAATAGTAGTAGTGATAATAACGATAATAATGATAATGACAACAATAACGATGATAACAACAACAACAATAGTAATAGTAATAATAATAATAATAGTGCTACTCTTTGGTCTCCAATGAAGGCACTTGGGAATGCCCACCTGGAATGGAAGCGACCAATGTCATCAATATTCCTGAAGATGGTGGATTTCTGACTGGCAACAGCTCCTGGCACACTGGGACAGGTCTCAGTGTACCTAAGGTGATGAGTCTGGAGAAACTGCAAATCCTGGATGTAATCTTCCTCTGAGATCAACAGCTCCTGAATGAGAACACTGATGGGGAGACAGAGAGGCAGGAAGAAATCACGGAAAAATCATCACAATTGTCCTTGAGAGGCTTTTAGGCTGTAAATTAGGGATTTATGATCAGAGGAACTGACTCCTGGTGTGTGTTGAAAGATCCCCTGTGGGGATTGATGGATGCAGGTGATGCCTTAAGTTTTAGCTTTCATGTTTTCCAGATTCTGTACTGCACTGGTGTATAACTCTGGACTTCAAATAAATTGTTAGCAAGTTCTCCTCACAGTTCAGTCAGACAAAACAATCCTTTTCCAGCCCCAGAACCAAGGACACCATTGCAGCTTCAGGCCCAAAAAGTACAAACAACAGCAAATTGAGGAGAGCAAACTGGACTACAAAACCTGGAGCTGTAATTAGACAATTAACCCCAATATGGAAATGGACCAAAACTTATAAAAGTGTGAAAACTCATGAACCAGCATCCATCTTAGATAGAGCCACAGCCAGGCTCTTGTGCTGCCCCAGGTGTATCCTTTGAAGGGTTTTTTTAATAAATCCCCACTTTATTCCTTTAACTCTGTCTATCCTCTGTTCTAGGTAGCCTCTTAAAGCATCACATGGATGGATGGATGGATGGATGGATGGATGGATGGATGGATGGATGGATGGATGGATGGATGGATGGATGGATGTGGCCAGTTCAAGGTGTCCCTGTCCATGGCACTTGTTGACCATAGATGGTGTTTAAGGCCCCTTCCAACCCAAACCATTCTAGGATTTTGTGATCCCGATGCCTGGAATTTTCCTAACCTGAAATGAATCACAAAATGCAAGTGGTTCAAAAGGCAGGAAAATTCAAAGGTGCAAATACCAAGTGACATGAGCTCACCTTAGCTTCCTTTTGTATTCATCTTCAGAAACAAACTCTCCAGGAAACTCTGGAATTTCTGTTGCTCCCCACTCCGGTGACAACTACAATATTAGAAAAAAAAATTAAAATAATTCTTGGAAGTGGACAGTGCTTTTGTGTATACATGGAGGAATATCACTCATGTGTTCACAGTCCTGTTTAGTCTAACAATTACTAAACCAGTGTGAAATTTATTTTGTACTGGAGAGTTTTTAGGTCTTTCCAACCCAGAAACCCCTGCACAGACCAGAAATATTGTCTAATAAAAACATGAAAAAGTACCACCTTGTTCCAGACCCCTTCAACAACCTCCTCTGCCATCACTCCTTGTAAAAGGGATGGCTCTAAACTGCAACAAGAATGAGAAATTTTAAATGAGAAATAACCAAACATGATCAGTCACCTTTAATTTCTTGTCCAGATAAGCTGGAGACACCCAACCCTGTCGAGAGGGACTCGATTTTGTGGGTTTAGTCCTGACCAGCCATTTCAGAGGATGAGCTGAATCCAGGACTTCCACATATTGTCCTTCCTTCAGGGTGATGGTCTCCTTGTCCGGCGCCGCGGGCACGTAGTCAGCAGTGACCATGTAGACATCAAAGATCTGCAGGCACAAAACTACAGTCACTTTGAGCTCTTCCTTTCCCTTATGAAGAAATTCTCAACTGTGGGAATCCATAAAATCAGAGGGTTTTGGGAAAGCTGCAAAAGGCAGGCCTCAGAGACAGCAGAACTGTGATTAGGGCTAAGCAGTAGCCATGAGATTGGTCAGCAAAAAAATTATTTAAACTGTAGAAAAGTAAGGACAAATAGAACAATGGTCTGTGTCTTGTCTAGAATAACTCCCTAAGCTGCAGAAAAGTTTATCTAGTGAGATATTAGGAAAGTCTAAGCTTAATAATGGAGCTCTGTGTGTTGTGTTTTAAGGCTTACAAGCAGGTACTATATTTGAAATAAGCAAGCATTTTTTAACCTAAGGTACGTGTGCTTATAGTGGTTGGATAGAACTACTGTCAATGTGCTTTTGCTTTGTGTGATTGGTCAAAAAACTTTTAAAGTTATAACATAAGTTCTTGGTCTGCTGCCTGGGATGTGAGCTGATGTCATTTTCCCATTGTCATAACCATGGAATGAGACTGATGCTGGAAAATAAAACAGCTCAAGGCACGTTCCTACCAGACCCATCCTGTTCATGATTTGTACACAGCCCCCGGCTGGAGATACCCAACAAGATTCCTCTGGCCAACTTCATCCAAGGCCACAGAAAATCAAGTTCTGACTTCCTGAAGTTCAGCTGTGAGAGCAAGAGGTGCCAAGTCATGTTTCAACCATTTTGACTTGAACCACTTGTTCAGCATCACAGGATGAGCATCAGAATTTGATTCTCTGTGCTTTGTGTCACAGACACAACATTTAACTACTAAATACACCTACAAAACTAAATTACATCACCAAAGAGGATGGAGATCCCTACACCACAGTAGGCTGGTCACTCTAAGTTGAGTTTTCTCCTTGTGTCCAACTTGCCCCATAGAGATGTCATACCTCCCCTCTGGAATCCCCATCTTCAGATTCAGAGGAGGATTCCTGAGCAATGGATGAAGGTCTGGACCGTCCGTGGCGAGGAGATGCAGAGGGAGTTCTTGACTCATCATCACTTTCTGCACCTGGTACTCGAAGTTTAGCTGAAAAACAGCAACAGCAAAGTGTTTAAAATGTATCCCCAATTTAAACATCAACCAAATCTATAATAATTTTTCTTCTTCCTAGGAAGAGCATTCACGATAATGTTTAGTGTGATTTCTTATTGATATTTAGGATTAAATGAATAATTTGGATGTTTTAATACATGGTGTTGCAGGCCTACTGCATGTATTGCTGCTGCACTGCAAGAATGTTTGTTGGAGAGTTAATGCCTCTATTTTTGCTCCAAGTTAAACTTTTTCTACAAGATAACCAGGACAGACACAAACCAGAATTTTTCATCCAACTCAACAAATCACTGGATTTCTGCACAGCTGTGTACAGAGTTTTCATCCTTAATTTGATTTTAAAATTCCACTGTGAGCTAAAAATGTGGGAAGTACAGAAAACAGGATTGCTTTCTGATTTAGGAATGATGAATATCTGAGCAACTCAAAATACCTAAAATATGGAACATACACTTATATTTTTATAATTTACTGTAATGGCTTTTTTCCTAGTTCAACATTCTAGATTGAGATATGCAGGTTGGATGGACTCCTACTTAAATTTCTTATCCCTAAGCATTGACAAATGTTCATTTGTTTACATAGAATGACTGTCTGAAAAGCTGCTGCATAAATCTCACTTATAATTAAACAACACCTAAAAAAAAGAGATTTGGTTGGGTTTTTTTCTACTGTAATTAAACTGTGGTTTTCAGATTCCTTACCCTGAGTTATTTTTGCAGATACCATTTCTGAGATACGTGAGGTGAGTTTCTGGAAGAACTCTTCTGAGCCAACATCAGCTAATGAAATGGGGGTTTTGGGCACACCTTCTCTGCCAGCTTCAAGGTCTCCTGGAAAGAAAGAGAATTTGTTATTAAGTTGGCAGTGTCACTGAAAATTCATCTCTTTTTGAGTAATGCAAGCTTCTCTGGAAGGAAGGTTTAATTTTCTTCTCTTCTCCTGATTTTAAAACTGTCCTTGCTCTCAGTTCATCCAAATAATGCACCATTGAACAGTGAGCAGTCCTGAAAGGTTCCAACATTTCAGACAATTTCAAGAAAAGTGGACAAAAATGAGTAGATACATGAAATACATTGACAGTCTCAGCTGTAGATATGAGGGACAGGAAGAAGAGAGAGAAAACAGCTTCTCTTACCTTCAGAGGACTGAATAGTTCTGGAAAAGAAAATAAAGCAGAGTTAAATATTACAATAAAATGGGCAGTAAGGGGAGTTAAATGAAGAACATGTCCTCCCTTCTCCACACATCCAACTTACCCCAGGGTGGTCATGATGGCTTCTGACACCATCACACGCTCCTGGGTCAGGACTTCAGCCTCTTTCACTGCAAGATTGGGGTTGGTCATTAGAGGACAGAAGGCACAGAATGTCCTTTTTTAGCTGTTTAGTGCAGGCACATTTTCTAGACATGGAGCACTGCAGCAGCTCCTGACCTGGGATATATATTCCCAGTCCTGTGGTGGCAATGGTTTCTCCCTCCTCTCCCTGTTCATGAAAAATAAATAATTGCCCCATTTCTCCACGCTGCCCAGGTTATGCTCCTGCAGCTCTTGGTACAATAAAAATGTGGGATGCAAGCCAGGATAACAGAAAAATGGAATCCTTCACAGCTCTGCACAATTCCCAGTATATATTTGTTTTTACCCCATTTTATTGTGTTAAAAGAGGCCTTGGAAAGCTCTACAAGAACCTAATAACTCTAATACAAAATATCTCAGCAGAGTGGAGCACTCAAAATAATTTTTCAAATTATGACTTTTCCCAGTTACTTTACATTGCCTTTCATTTTTTAAAATTTTTACCTAATTTGGTTGTTCCTAGACTTGCCTTCTGTTTATACAGAAAATGTGCTGCTGTTAATACAAGACAGAGTCAGAAATCTAAAATATTATAGAAGTAAAGAGTGTAACCATTTGCAAGACAAGTAAAATCATGGCTGCTCTTGAGAAAATGCTTTTTTTTGGGTGTGATTGGATAATTTCCATAACAGTCACACTTGTTTGTTTTTTTTTTTTCCCTTAGGCACTGGGTAAAAGGGAAATATAGAAAAATTGTTTGTGTTGCAGCAAAGATTTACCATCTGCAACTTCCAGGTTGGCCGTGCAGATGGACTGGCCAGCCTTGTTGGTGGCAATGCAGGTGTAAGCTCCACTGTACTTCTTCTTGACGTCCAGCAGGATCAGGCTGTGGTGCATGTTGGAACTGGCCAGTTTGTACCCAGGAGTGTCTGGTTTGATCCACAGGATGTCCTCCCGAGACTCTTCCTTCATCCAAGTGATTGTTGGTGGTGGATGCCCTAAAGGGAAATTGGTGCGATAACTTTAATCGTCCTGTTTGTGTTCCTCCCTTAAAATGTCATCATAAGGGATGAGCCTTGCTGTGAAAAAATGGTGTTTTGATCCATTTTATGATACTTTACCAACAATAACAGGCATAATATGCAATAAAGGAGGATAAACCATTTTACAGCACGCTCATAAAGACATCAAATCTTTTTGAAAAACCAGAATTGTCAATCACCGTACAATTCATGGTCAACATGCATCATACTACAGTGTCATTATCCCCATTTTTTCATACAAAAAATTGGAGGTGAAGAAATATAAGGTGCTTTACTGTGAAGTGTCTTGGCAAAAAATGTAAGTTGGGAGTAGAATCCCAGACTTCAGATACAGGAAATGTGTTTACAATGACTTGGGGGCAGAGAGAGAAGAATGTGTTGTGAAATTACACATTTCAAGTGTTATTCAGAGAGATGAGGTATCTGCTCACTTACCTTCAACTTTCACAGATAATGTGATGCTTGCACCCTTTTTCACCTTCTTATTTGTAAATCTTTCAAGGAATCTTGGCGGTATCAGCTGCTCATGGGAATCTGGAAATAATATTATTGAAGAAGCACAGTGAGTTTAGACTGAAAAATTCCTGGGGCTTCTGTTCCCACCTGCTGTGGCTTCTCTCACCTGTTTTGGATGGCTCTTCTTTCTCATAAGGATCTGGAACACAAGGAGAAAAAAAAGAACATGACAAATATAAATAAGTGTTAATTTAGGGATTGCAACAAAAAGCTCCCAAAGTGACGCCAGTGGAGATATTACACAGAAATATTGGTATGATTTATAAGAGCTTCTAAGTTTTGATGAAATTAACTTTTAAGGTTAATTAGAATGGACAAGAATAAAATAGCTGTTTATGAGACAGACAGACCACAGAGAAGTGGCATCATCATCTTCTTAAACAGTAAATTTATAGGTGAATAAACAAAGAACCAAGAGCAAAGCACATCATCCTTTACCTACAGACTTCCCCACCTCACCTGAGTTACCTTGGGAGGTTTCCTCAGGAAAAAAATAACTATACAAAATGTCAAGAACCTCTGAAACAGCCCAAAACAGAGCCACACCCACCTTTGACTACCAGCCTGGCTGAGGAATAGGCAGAGCCAGCAGAGTTGATGACAAATATCAAATACTGGCCGGCGTCTGCTTTGGTGACGTCGCGGATTTCCAGGGAGTGGAATTCCTGCCTGTCGGTCTTGAGGATCCGGTCCGAGGCCTTTAGGGGCTGCCCATTTTTGAACCAATAGAGACGAGGCTGAGGGTACCCTGTGAGGAGCAGTTACAGACACAGAGAGCAAAATTCATTGGCAGCAATGATTTGGGAGCATCTCCAAAGTGCCAGATCCTCTGCTGTCTCAAGGGTTTAACAGGGGTGCTGCTTCAAGGGTTTAACCAATTAGGGATGCTTAAAAATGCATTAAATTCGAATTATCTGTTAAAATTATTTCCTGTCTCCTCAGTTTCTGGCACTCCCCATATTGTCTCTGCATGTGCAAACACCTTGGAGTTTGAAAAATCAACACTTATGTCTGATTTGAAAGTTTCACAAGGAGAAATGTTGAAGCCAGATGCATTCTCATAATTTTTATAGACAGCAACAGGAGAAAGTGGCAAAATCCCTACCTCTCCCTACCAGAGTCAACACCAGAGGGATGTTTTTGCAGTTTTTACATTGTAGGAGCAACCCCTTAATGGAGGAAGGCAAATTCATGACTGCTTAATTTATTGAAGAAAATGAAGGAGATTGACTTTATTTTTATTATTATTATTACATAATTATGATTAATATAAATACATTATATTAGATATAGTTATTTAGGTTATATAAATATAAGTAATATATAATGATAGTTATTAATAGTGATGATTGTAATAATGTCAAGATTATTACTCCTTACTGCTCCTGTGCTCAGAGAAATCCAGAATTCAGTTTTCAGAAGCATGTGCCTGTCATTATGCCTGGATATATGGACACAAAATGAGGCTTAATCTGCCTAAGTCTGCTCCAACAGTCCCTGTTCAACAGCATGAACACTTTCCCCAGCTGGTTTGTGCAGAAATGGTGCAAGGTGCTCAGCCCGGGGTCACAGCTGCAGAAGAACACCTTGGAAAACCTTGTCCAGCACTTCAACCCGATATCAGACCTGGAAAACTGACATTACCGTGGGATCCACTCACCTTTCACCTTCAGGTGAAATTTAGCCAGCGATGCTCCAGGTGCCACGTGAATATCATGGAGCTCATCAAAGATCTGGGGCAGCTGCTCCTCCTCAGTCATGGATTCCTCCTGTTCTCGGCTAAGCAGCAATTGGGATTAGAAAGAGGAAAATCAGGACTCCAGATAAAAGTTTGGAATCAGAATGATATACTTTAGGTAAATTCAGTCTGTGGGTTTTGGCATCCTGAGAACAGACTCAGCACCATCTGACATTAAAAGTAACAGAGTGATCCCTTGAGGAAATAGCCCAGCTTGCCTGAAGGCTCCAGGGCAATTCTGTCCATGATAAATGTGCAGCTGCTGCAGTTATTGCATCTCAACTGGGCTGGATGCTCCTTTATGGCATTAAATTTGCTCAACACAGGAAACTCAGCGCTGACATAAATACTCAGACTGATCTCACTGAGTTAGAGGTTAGAACCAGTTCCATATTTTACCTTGAAATATATTCCTTGGCACTGTAGTAAGATGAAGTCTCTGTTGCATCTGCTGCTGTCTCATAGTCTGTGCTAGTCACTGTTAAATGGAAAAAGATAGGTCTGAATCATCTGAGATTTGAAATTATTTTTCTTGCTTAAGCAGTTCTTACTGATTTTAGTTCCCTTACTAATTGGAGTGACTGGCAGATGGATTTTATATTGTACTGCAGCAGGATCCCACACATCCCTGGATTATGGAAAACACCTTTGTCTCTGTTCACCCCAAAATCTTTGCTCTGAACCTTGCCTTGGAGTTAGCAAAACCCAGCTAAACCCAAGAAGTTTACAAGTGAAAATTTCCTGGCCAAAACATCTTCCTTTAAAATGTAAATGGTGTGGAGATTCTCAGTTCAATCAAAGAAAGAACAGATAATTTCTCCCAGGCTGAGCCTGAGAATCTTAGAGGAAAGAATTAAAACAATTATTATCTCTCTTTCTGGAACCATTGTTTATAATTATGGTTCTTCACAGTGTGCTATTCATAGTCACCATTAGTGTGAGATGTTTCTACTTTGAGACCAATCAAGTATCAATTTAGCAAGTCACATTATGAAAGACCCACTACTTTCATTAAAGTTAACCTTCTAATCCACCTGAAGACTAGAGTCTTTCTTTCCGTCCCTGACTCAACAGCTGCAGCCATGATATTTTCTGAAAAATCCTTTCCTTAGGATTTTTTCCTCATGAGAAGCTGAGAAACGAAATGTAAACAATAATTATCTGCTGCTGTGGAATGCAACAATTGCATCTTTGATTGGTCTCATGTGGTTGTTTCTGATTAATGGCCAATCACAGTCAGCTGGTTTGGACTCTGGTCAGTCACAAGATTTTATTATCATTCCATTCCATTCCATTCCATTCCATTCCATTCCATTCCATTCCATTCCATTCCATTCCATTCCATTTCTATTCCTTGCTAGCCTTCTGATGAAATCCTTTCTTCTATTCTTTTAGTATAGTTTTAATCTATAATTTTCTTTTAATATAATATATATCATAAAATAATAAATCAGCCTTCTGAAACATGGAGTCAAGATTCTCATCTCTTCCCTCATCCAGGGACCTCCGTGAACACCACCACAATTGGTGACCCCAAGTGACAGAAAATTCCACAAACAGCATCAAATGGTGCTTTCCTTGGGAAAAAAATAAATTAACCAGGTCTCAGCAGAACTCCTTTAATTGTTTTTGCTACAGAGATTTTGAGACTTACGGTCCACACGGAGCTCAGCCTTGGTTGAGGCCACGCCCATGTTGTTCTCAGCGAGGCAGCGGTAGACGCCCATGTCCGTGGGCACCACGGCGGTGATGATCAGCTGGTGGCACCCTTCCTGGTCCTCGTTGATCATGTAGTGATCGTTTTCCTCAATAGCTTTGCCGTCCTTGAACCAGCGAACCGTGGGCAGGGGTTTGCCAATGACGATGCAGTCAAAGCTCACTGGGTACCCGTCCTGGACCTCTTGGTTTTGGAGCTCGGTCATGAACATGGGGGCTGAAGTTGGGGTGGTTGGAGAGAAGAAAGAAAACTTTGGTTTTAGTTAAAGATATATTTTAGGCCCCTGCTGCCCAGACTTCTGGTTTCCAGTTTTTTAATTGCAGAGTAATACTTTTTTTCTCTAGAAAAGAAACTCCTTAGCACTATGAAGATATTTCATCAGCACAGCAATACCACAGCTGCCAACTATATATTATCCCTGCTCCTATTCTTGCCAAAATGTCTTGTCTCCCTCAGAGCCATTCTACACCCCACATAATTCATTTAAGTACAATAATCATAGTATTTATGGTCATGTTGTGGTAGGTGACATTTCTAGCATGAAAAGGGGCTTCACAGATAAGTCAGTATGTTGTAACCTCCCCACCAGTGTGCCTCCTCTCCCTCAAAATGAAAAAGAATAAAAAAGTCATTATTTTTTCTAAAAGTGCAAAGTTTTCATAAAATATCTGCACCAAATTAAAAAAAAAATTGCTAGAAAAAAATTGCTTGAGAGTGAAAAAATTGCATTGTGACCTGTTCCCACTGTCTTTTCCAAGGAACAGGCAAGATCTGCTTCCCCTACCTGTGTCAGAAGTCAGCAAAGGTGGTGGAGGTCTTGATGGAGGTGGAAACTTCCCAAGGGTGGGAGGTGATGCCTTCCCAATGCGCAATTCAATTTTTTTCGGGCCTTGTTCCAAGATGTCGATCTCCACTGGAATTCCCAGAGCACCAAACATCTCTCTGAACCGTGTGGCGGCCGTTTTGGCCTCGGACATGACTTCAAACTTGATGTAGATGTACTGGTCATCCTCACGGTACGTCTGGTGGTCAACCACGTCTATGTCCCCTTCGTCTGCGCTGACAAAGAGCTCTTCCTCCACATCAGAGATCTCCGTGGAGATCTTGGCCCTGAAGAGCCTGTGGAGTCTCCTTCCTGCTTTTCGGAAAGCGTCGTCCAGCTCGCTGCCAGATGAGCTCTCCGTCTCGCTGTCGGTGCTTTGCTTACTCCTCTTCTCCTTAGCAAGAGCTTGAGCTTCCTGAGCGCCAACCACCACCTTGGCGCTGTGTGAGACCTTGCCAAATTTATTGGATGCCTCACAGGTGTATTTGCCTGCATCCTTCCTGTCCAGGCCGGCGATGATCAAGGAGCAGGTGCCGTCGCTGTAGCTGTCGATGTGGTAGTAGCGACCATCCGAGAGCTCCTTGCCATCCTTCAGCCAGCGGACGTTCATGTCGGTTTTGCTGTGGGCCACACACTCCAGGTGCAGGGTGCTTCCAGGCTCTCCAGAGAAGTCTTTGAAGGTCTCAGTGAACACCGGGCACTCCTGTTGCTTGATCTCTTTCCTGACTTTGTAGCCTTTGAAAGCGGCTTGGATCTTCACAGCCGCCTTGTTCATGGAGGGGTCGTCTAAATCTGGCAGCTCTGGTTCAGCTGGCTGCGCAGCTGTGGTGGCCACAGTGGTCTCCACGGTGGTTGTCTCCCACTGCTTCCATAGTTTTCCTGTGGAGGTGGACTGAACCTTGCTGGTAATGCTGGTGCTCTTCTTCCCAGCTTTCTTGAGGTAGTTCACCAGGGAAGGAGTGCCAGCTCTGGACTCATCATCAGAGCTTGTGAAAGAGAAATCTGCCTCTCCCGTCCTGGCCAGCTCGTCACACGTGGAGTACTCCTCTGAGTAGTAGTGGGACATCTCTGCTTCCTCCTTCCTCAGCTTCTGAAGCTTCTCCTCCTCCTCGGGCACCTCACTGATGGAATCCAAGGTGGGCTCCCGGCTCATCCGACGCTTCTTGGCCAGGGCTTCCCAGAGGAGGTGCAGATCTCCCTCCTGGGCAGCTTCAGGGGGCAGGCTGGGCTGGATGTGTCCATCCACCTGCTCCTCAGCCCGGCTGGCAGGGGGAGCTTCCCTGGCAATCTCCTTCAGCATCGACACTGTGGGAACTGCAGGGAATGAAACAGACAAGAAGTTAAAATCTGTGAGCTCGGAGAAAGCACGTGGAAATGTTCTACTGGAGAGTCTCAGAGGCATTTAACTAAGCATCATACTGAGAAAAACATGGGAATTTACAGAATCACAGGATGGGGAAGGTTGGAGGGGACTACTGAATATCATCTAGTCCAACCTCCCTGCTCACACACAGTCCCCTAGATCACATTATTCAGTGTCCAGATGGATTTTGAATATCTCCAGAGAAGGAGACTTCACACCCTCTCTGGGAAGTTGATATAACTGATTCTGGTCCTGGTGAACTTGTCCTAGCTGACCATGCTTTGAGGAGGAGGATGGACCACACCATCTTCAGGAGGTTTGTCCAACCTCAACAATCCTGTGATTCCATGCATGCACTTAAACATTACCAAACAACTTTTTAAAAAATTTATTTATTCCTTGCACATTTGGACCCAATAAATCAATTTGTGTCCTTTTTAATGTTGCAGTTGCTTAGACTGCCAGTGGAGCTTGGAAAGCTACCCAGGCTCATCCAATCTCCCAGGTATACAGGGCTTCTCTGTCTGTCCTGAACAGATCTCCAGTGGCTGTGCTGGGAGCTGAGACTCCCATCTCACATGGACACAGCTGCTTGGTTGGATGTGCCTAAGTCTGAAGGTGTCTGGGACACATTCATGTGCCTCTACATGTTGCCCAGTCCCTTTTGAGATGCTCCAGGTTGTCTGGGACATCCACACAACACCCTAAAGCATCTGAAAAGGCACCAAAAACTCGTGTAGAGACAATAATGTCACGCCTTAAATATGTGTCTCCAGAAACTCTAATCTGAGCAACTCAAAATCATTTGGGATGCAGGAACATACTGGGCAATGCCAAACAGGAAAATAACAATTCCTTGTGGATTGTTATCATAGCTTGTAAAAGAAAATTAATTGCAGTCCCAGCTGTGGAGATGGCCCTGGATGTCCATACTAGACCTGATTTAACACCCCAGCAATGCATACTTTGTACCTTCAAGACACAGGCTGGCAACAGATTTGACTTCTGGAGAAGCCATGCAGGTGTAGCTGTCCTGATCCTCAGGTTTAAATCCACGGATAATGAGAATCTGCTTCGTTCCTTCAGAAAGGATTTCATATCTCCCTCCAGCTTTTATTTGCTCTTTTCCCTTGAACCAGGTCACTTTCTCCTCAGTTTTGTTTGATAATGTGCACTCCAGGCGAGCCACCCCCCCTTCCGAGACAGATCCTCCCACCAAGGGTTGGGTGATGGTAACTGGAGGCTCTGCAATTACAGAAATAAAGTGAATTAACACAAAGAACAATCATCTGGCTTTAGGGCACTCCACTCCATAAAATATCCAAGCAACCCATCCATCATTTACAGATTTTTCAGCTGTTGTAGACAACTAAAGGAAAAAAAAAAGGAAAAGACTGGCAGCATCCAAAGTATGCACTTCCAAAGATAATACCAAAACAACTTTCCAAGCTCTCCCAGTGCTTAAACTGCTCCATCTAAACATATACATGCAGAAGTGGTTGCATTTTCCACATTCCTGTGTTTGTTTGCTGGTCTTCATTTACCCATCATCAGTACAAAAGAAGTTCTACAGATTTTTTAGATCTTAAATGTTTCAAAGTGAAGAAGTGGTGATACGAGACAAAGAAGAAACAATAAACCGAATGAAAAGAGATTATTCAAAGCGGCATTCATCTCTGCCTTGAAATAAAAAGAAAAATATAGATATATATTTAGGCTATCTTAGGAAGAGTAAAAATTATCAAAAAGCAAAAACAATTAAACCAAAAATTCTCAGCATTTTCTTTACTTTGGAAGGAGGTCTACCAGTGGAATGCTGTTTGTAGAACCATGGTACCTCAAAGAAAAAGACATTAAACTCAGAGATTCTGACTAGGATGTAAAAGATGATTCTGGGTTCCCAAAAGCAGCACATCCCTCAAGGTTACCTTCCTCTCTGCACATTTCATCAGGGTGAGAGGATTGCTGCCCAAAATGCCTTGAGTTTGTTGTTGACAAAGTCAGCATGGTCAGAGTCATCAGGGTCCAGCACTGGCAGCAGTTATTGTTGTAAAAAAATGCAACAGAGCATTTTAAGCAAAAGAGTAATTTTCTATCGTTATACTCATTTTGAGGAATTTAAATGAGTGATACCAGAGAAAGAGTTGCAAGAAAAAAAAGACTGAGAGAGAGAAACTCCCCATCCCACTGAAGCTTCCAAATTTCACCATCAGACAGCAAAGGAACTTTGTCCCCCAGCATTTCTTTGGGGGAATTCTTGAAAAAGATGCATAAAAAACAAACAAAAAAAAAAGGAGAAAGATGGGTGAAGAAGACCATGTGCTCACTCATGGTCACAGTCTTGGTTACCCCAAACACATTCCAGCATGCCCTTTTCCACTCATTCCATCCTAACTCCACCAGAAAAGACACTCATGGCCAACACGTGGGTACAGTGCAAGAAACCCATGGTGAGGGGCCAGCACGTGGATGATGCAGTGCAGGCTGCAAGACAGCTGGATGCAGTATGGAGGACATCAAAGAACAGTGCTAAAAAACGCAGCGGGTTTTGTTCACAGCGGCCCAGAACGACTTTTTCCTCCCAAGCTCTTTGTCCTCTACTGCCTTGGCAGCCAAGCACTGAAAGACACTGCACTGGGAGATGCCTGGAATGGGTGAAGCAGGCATGCCATGCAAAATGTGGGGTCTGCAGGAGCTTGCAGCCCTCCCTGAGCCTGTGTCCATCCTCACCTAACCGCACCGTCTGGGGGAAGTGCAGCGCCTCGCTGGGCCCCGCTTTGCTCACGGCCGACACTCGGAATCGGTAGGGCTCCCCCGGGCTGAGGCCATCCACGGTGAGCTCCGTGTTTGGGATGAGCTCCCTGCTGCAGGACTGCCAGCCAACTCCTGGGATTTTCCTCTCCACCCTGTAGCCCAGGATGGGCTGGCCGCCGTCACCCAGCGGCCTGTGCCAGGACAGGGTGACGGAGTGGCTGCTCTGACTCAGGATCTCTGGTGCTTCAGGTGGCTCGGGGAGGGCTGGGGGCACAACAGAGGCGCTGTGATGTGTGATGTGAGCAGGGACACTCCGTCCTAAAACACCCAAGAGTGTAGGAGTGTGCCCCTTGTTGACGGAGTGACAGAACTATCCTTTGTCCCCTCAAAAAGGAAAGAAGCCCAGAAGTTTCTGTCCTCAATTAGGTGAAAAGACGCCTCATAAGACCTGGGGGACTTCACCTCAAACTTAAGGATAGCCAATTGGACAGAAGCCAAAAATTCTCACCTGAGCAATTTACTAGAAAAAGAAGAGAACAAAGAAACTGATCGCTTTTGTGAGGTGTTTTACCAGGAACAAGAACCTCTGGCACCTGGATCGGTTTTTCTCTATAAAGAGTTTTGTTATTTTGCTTTTTATTAAAACCTTTTTGTTTCCAACACTGCAACAGAAGCCATCCTGCTGATTTTATGCCTTCTAAGGTAGCTGAGCTATCTTGGGTGTGAAATAGACCTCCAAGAGCTTATGAGACCTGGCTCGAGGAGGCTCCTATTTCACAAGAGCCTTCTGCAAGCTGTGAGGACAGAAGCGCAATTGTCACGGAAATCTTTTATGAAAAATCCTTTCCTTAGGATTTTTTCTCCTGAGAAGCTGAAAAACGTCAAGAACAAAATGTAAACAATGGTTATCTGTTGCTGTAGAATGCAACAAATAGATCTGAGATTGGTCTCATGTGGTTGTTTCTAATTAATGGTCAATCACAGAGAGCTAGCTCAGACTCTCTGTCCGAGCCACAAACCTTTGTTATCATTCTTTCCTATTCTATTCTTAGCCAGCCTTCTGATGAAGTCCTTTCTTCTATTCTTTTGGTATAGTTTTAATTTAATATATATAATAAAATAATAAATCAAGCCTTCTAAAACATAGATCAAATCCTCATCTCTTCCCTCATCCTAAGACCCCTGTGAACACGGTCACACTCAATGGACTGAGTATTCTCCTTGTTGTAAAGTTGAGTGTAAAGTCACCATAAAGTCACAACCATGAGCACCTGTGCACCACTGATTAATCCTTGTCTGCCCTGATCTATGCTGCCAATGACAAACATTCATTTTCCAACTCTCATCACAAATAATTAACCTCTTGTGTATATATAATTAACCTCTTTGTCTCACCAAGCTTAGAATAAAGATAACCCTACACAGTCCATATTAGCAAGGAATTTAACTAAAAATTTCAAGCACATGAAATGAGCCTTGACTGTGTTTATTTTAGGTCTGGTCTTAATTGAAATCAGGTTGTTGTGGGACTAAATAATAACTCAAACATTTTAATAACGAGTCACTCCACTTCTGTGTAATTGCAGTGTTGCAATGTGTCACAGCATCAGGAAATAACAAATAAATATGTGTTGGGAATGATCTGGTGTCCTGCTCCATGATCATAGAACAGTTTGGGTTGGGACCTTGAAGATCATCTAATCCCAATCCTTACACTCAGTACACTGGAAAATTTTCCTTGTTTACATTAGACTTTGGCCTTAAAGACAGAAATAATTCTTTCAGTCTTGAGTTCAAGACATTTACGATGTAAATGACCTGCCATGATATGCCAATCCAAAGAATTAAAGGCAAATATGGTCAACAGCCAGTTCTTTAACTCTGGACACCACAAGAACAACATAAAGTCTTTTCTCTGTTGTCAGCCAAATTTCATAGAGAAAAATCCGTCAACAGGAAGAGTATTGTATTCTTATTTTGAAGTTCATTAAATGCAAGTACCCAAAATTAGAAAAAGTTGATTTAAACTTTTTTTAAAATTGTAGCGGAAATGACTGGAATGTGTAACAGAGATCCTTAAGTATCAGAAATCATTAGACAGAGATTGCCTGTAGCCATTTAAAGTATAGATGGTCCATCGGTGACTCTTTAACATCTCAGCTACAGCTAAAATACATTTAATTATCTCATAACCATCCCTGGGATGGTGCTGTGTGACCACTGCTGGGTGACCCACTGGTCCCACTGTGGGAAGGAGCCAGATCCTGGGTGCTGAATGGACACTGATGGCATCATCCATCCTGCTCCATGAGGGAATGAGAGAATTATCATTTTCCCTACTTAACTATTCACTCTGTCTCTCTGGAGCAGGAGGTGTGTGCTCCATGGGTGTCCCCCTCTTGAGGGTTTTAATATGCTATTCATTAATCTGGAAAACTGTTTGCTCTCCACGCTGATTAGTAGATTTCAAAGATTCCTCTGCTGCTCTGGATGATTTTTCGACATGGACTCTACCGCTGCTCCTTCCCATGTCCACATTTGTCAAGTGAAGAATAATGATTTTTGTTAGAGTTTATGTTACATTTTACAAAAGACAGCAGCTAAAGAAAGTTGGGGAGCATCTCTACCATCACTAGCCTGATGTATTTTTCTTCTGATGAGGTGGATCTGGTCAAAGAACAAGTTGCCAGTAGTGTCTTCTCAGCCTAAGAACACTATTTTGGTACATGTGAGGCAAAGTGGAAAGGATCAGCACAAAGATTGGGAAATTCAATGCTGAATATCAAAATTAGAGATTTTGAGTGCCCCTGGGCTGGAACAACACACACTTACCAATCACAGAAAGCTTGGCTGATGAAATGGCCTCCCTGGAAGCAAAGGTCACCTCTCCAGAATGATGCAGTTGGGCTTTTTTCAGGATAAGTTTGTATTTGTTTCCATCTGCTTGCACCTCCCAGTCCTCCCCTGCCTGGATCTCTGTGTCATTGCTGTACCAGGCCACTTCGTTCACTGGCACAGCTTCACTCAGGACACAGCTAAATGTTGCTTTGTCCCCCAGAGACACTTCCACATCCGTGAGGGGCTGCAGGAACTGCAGGCGCCACCCTGTAGGTTAAAATCAGTGATCAAGGCCTCAGTTACAGAAACAATCAGGAGATTTTGTGAATGTTTGTGCTGAAGCTCTGAACAGCCAGGCCTTGGGGAGCAAGGAGATCATTAGAAGGTTTATGTACATTGCCAGAACAGAAGGTTTGGAATCACAGAATGGTTTGGTTTGGACTTTAAAGCTCATCTTGTTGCTTCCCCTGCCTTGGGCAGGGACACCCTCCACCAGACCAGGTTGCTCCAAATCCCATCTAATCCATAAGTGGGGACTGATCTCTGCTTTTGTACTCTTATTTTCTTGTACAGAAAGGGACTGTGGTCCCCACTGGGGTCTCCTGTAACAGCATAAAGTAAAAGGACACAGAGATAATGTTGTTGCTGATAAAACCCTCCTCTCTGAAGCCCTGAAGTGTCTATAAACACAACCAAACTCATCAGAGTCATGACAGCTCTGAGAAAATAATTTACTCCTCACTCAGTGCCAACTGGTCCTGCTTATAAACCATCTCACATACTACAGAGCAAGAAAAAAAGGAAATTGTAAAGCATCAGCCATTTAGGGGTGAGAGAATTGGATTTGTTTCAGATATTTTTTCAGGGAAAATAAAAGGCTTTGGGATGATCTAATTTGTACTTTCCAGGATATAAGGCATCCAACAAAAAAGATGTAGAGGGACATTTTGCAAGAGCATGGAGTGACAGGACAAGGGGAGATGGATTCAGATGCCCAGAAAATAGGCTTACATGAGATATTAGGAAGAAATTCTCTGCTGTGAGGATAGGGAGGCCCTGGCACAGGGTGTCCAGAGAAGCTGTGGCTGCCCCTGGATCCCTGGAAGTGTCCAAGACCAGGTTGGACAGGGCTTGGAGCAGCCTGGGGTAGGGGAAGGTGTCCTGCCCATGGGTCTGGATGGTCTTTAAGGTCCTCCCCAACCCAAAGCATTCTGTGATTCTGTGGGTTAGTGGTGACCTTGATGATCCTAGAGGTCTTTCCCAACTGGAATGATTCTATTGTTACTTATTGTGCTGGAAGAACATTTAGGCAAGAGAAACAACAAATGCAACATTTCTTTTCCAGATTAACGAGTAGCAAAGAAATATTGAATTTGTCGTTTCTCTTTCCTAAATGTTCTACTCATCATATTTCCCTGGTTTCTTTCCCCCTTTCCAAGCAGAAATTGAAGATTTCCCCTGCCCAAGCACCCGAGTTACCTTTCACTGTGAGGAAGGCTGAGGTCACCGCGTCGCTGCACATGAAAGTCACCCTGCAGCTGTCCTGGGGAGTTAAATTCTTCAGCAGCAGGAGGTGCCTGAGGCCATTTTCAAAGTAAACCATCTCCGTGTTTTCCGTGGTCTTGGCAGGTTCATCGTCAATCAGCCAGTTGTAATTGTAGGTCTCAGGCTTGGAGAGGTAACACTCGAACAGAGCTTCCCCTCCTTCTACAGCCTCCACGTTCTCCAGGCCCTGGACAATGCTGTTCTTGGCTAGAAAAGAAGGAAAATTACCAGTATTAATTATTTGGCCCAATATCTCTCAATATTAGCAAGCCTCGGAGCCCTGGATGATTCCCACTGCTGCAAAGCTGATGGAAAATGTGGATGTGATAAACTGTGCTTGTAGGCTTAATTGTTAATGGCAATCCGTCCTCTAACAGAGTATTACAATAAGAAGATTTAAAGACCCTTTAAAAGTAATGATAAACCTCTAGAACCTCCAGCATTTCATCTAGAACATCTAGCATTTCATCCAGATTTCCTCCAAAAACCTTGTTTATATAAATAATGAAAAAACTGGACATATTTGTAAGAATCAGGCCAATAGTCAATAAGAAGGCATAGCTTAGGAAGATAAAGTGTAATCAAATTCCTTTTGTCCTATGACAGTTTCCCAAAGATCTCCCAGACCTTATTATTTTTACTATCATCATGACTGGGGAGATGTGAATCCACTGACAGCTCATGATAAAATCTCATTACTTTTCTTGTAAAGCAAATGTAAGAGAATATTATGGCTGGCAAAGCTATAGTGACAATTATCCGAGATAATTCTGCCTCTAGGAAACACACAAAGTCAAAATCTCTATCAAGACTGCATTGAATAGTAATTTTCTGAATTTTTAGGTTTATTTTCCCATGCTCTGTGGTGAGTTGTGGGGTCAGAAACAAAAAGCTCCACACTCCAGCCATGCATCAGTTGGCACCTGGACAGAAACAATCAACTCAATGCCAAATTAAATGTGGGCTGGTGCATGTGGGTATAATTCATGCTGCTACAGGGACAAATGGCATGCACAAGGGTTGAGTAAATACAGTTTGCACAAATGCCATAAAATGGTCAGCATGATTTGTGTTAGACACCAAGACCCCGAGACATCCCTGTTTAGATCGCTACAGATCATTTGGAACCACGCACAGCAAAAAAAAAAAAAAAAAAATTAGTAAAAATAAATAAAATGTTAAAAAACATCCAAACTGAGGCATTTATTTAATGCTAAAAACGAACATACCCAAAAAGCACAAGCCACCAGATATTTATTAACTTATTACTAATTACAAGGGGCTCAGAGATGTTGTGTGTGGACTCCCCATCCCTGGCAGTGCCCAAGGCCAGGGTGGATGGGGCTTGGAGCAATCTGGGACAGTGGAAGGTGTCCCTGCCATGGCAGGGGGTTTGGAACTACATGACCTTTAAGGTCTTTTCCAACCCAAACTATTCTGGGCTTCTATAATACTAAAAATATTCTGAATTTTATAATATTTATACTTATGGAGAACCATTAGGGGGTTGCAGACTATTCCTGGAGAATGTGTAATTTTTGTTAGAACAACCCAAATTGTTTATCTGTGTACTTTGGAAGCACTGGTTTCCATAATTATGGAAAGCAGCCAATTGCTAACCTTACCTCCTCTGGGATACTTTTAGATTATGTTCATTAAAATCTTTTTAAATCCCTACAATGGAAAGTGCTAATCAATGTAGAAAACATTATAATAAATAACACTCTGTACTTCTGCACTAACAACCAACTGCAATTAAGCAAGAAGGCAAAATAGCCACAAATATTCAGAAATCAGAACCTGCTGTTGCTGATCACTCCAATTAGCTTGGTAAGCAGGAATTCCATATGCAACAGAAAAAAAAAGAAGAAATTTCCATGTAAAATCCTAACTTTTTGTCAATTTTGTATATATTGTTCCATTGTTCCTCAGGGTCTCCAGAAATATGAGTGCTGAGTGAGGAGGTAACTCCTGGGGGATCACTGTTTGAAATAGGTAAATTACCTATTTAATGAAATAGGTAAATTGCCTATTTAAATTACCTAAATCTCCTTTACCCAGCAAAATAAAATGGAATTCCATGCTATCCATTAGTTACTGGTTTTATGTAAAAAGTGCTCTTTAACAGGAAAACAATATTTGTATTATTCCTTTGGACCAACAATACACCTGTGATTTTACAATTCAGCAGGACACATCCCATCCCAGCTCACTGCAGAAGAGGTGGGCTGGCTAAGTGGTGTAATGAGTGAGTGTTAATTAGAAATCAGATAACCCTGCAGTATAACATTCAATTCCCATTATCCCCCAACTGTTTTTTATCCTCATTTTCAGTACTGGAGAGAACACCAAGAGCAGGTATCTGACGTGTCCCTTATTGCAAAAGCCTTGCCATGATTTTTCTACCTCATTTATTTGGAACCCATGGTAGTCTTCCTCTCTGGCTGGAAGACCTCACCTTGAACATCAAGTGTAGCCATCACTTTAATGCCTTCAGCTTCACAAGAATAGATGCCAGTGTCTTCTGGGACCGTGGGGTTAATTTTTAGCATGCTCACATTCCAGTCCTGATCGATAATCACTCGCTGCCCATCGGCATGTATTTCCTGATCATTTTTCTTCCAGATGGCGTGCACTGGCCTAGAATATTGGCATATGAACTCTGCTGGGCCTTCTTCATCAACAGTTATGTCCTGCATGGGACTGACCACTTCAATGGTGGGATCTGTTAACCAACACGTCAGGAAGGACATGCATTAGTGGATCCCCGTGGAAATCACCCCTGGGAGGGTTTTTTGCCAAGCACAGAGCCCGTGGGGAGCGAGCAGAGTGGCAGTGCAAGCAGGGGGATTAGCAGTTTAGTCTGTGCCTGTGGCAGCATCAAGCAGGATGGAAGCCAGGCTGGTGCATTAGAACGTGACCAGGACACTGGGAAATGGGCCACCAGGAATTGAGGCTTGCTCTGGAACAGTCCTGAGCTTGGACTGCTTCTCCAATTTTGTGTCTCTCCCAGTGTTTCTGAGATCTTCCAGGCTGGGAAGCACTGGATGGGAAACACTTCTGCTTCCCCAATGTGGAGCAGGAGTGTGATGCAGAGGACTGCAGAGTGAGTGGTTCCCTGCAACTCTCAACCTCACAGAGCAATAGGGAAATACCACAAACCCTACTGGAAGCTCCTTGTGCGACTAAAATAAAACTACTCATCAGAAAGAGACACAGTCCTCAAATGCAGACACTCATTCCTGTCCTGGGGCGGTCTTGGCTGTCTTGAGCAAATATCCAGGACAGCTGTGACCAAAAAAAGGGCACTTCCCAGCAGCAGATGAATATTGTTTTGACTATTTGTGTGTTTCTCTGCAGTAGACACATTATTTAGAGAAAAACAATACAATTTCCTTTACAGTATTTCATCTAGAGGTCACTGAAAGATCATAAACCACTGACATCTCAGACTGAGATCCCATAAAATGCTGAGAGCAGCTGGATATGCAGCTCCTCTGAAGGCGCTGAGATCCATAAAGTTGCTTTTAAGCACTTTTAAAACCCAAGTTCTGCCTCTTGTGAGGCAGCTGCAAGGCACAGTAGATATATCTGACCTGAAATACTGTGAGCTCCCAAAGCAGCCAAGAGTCCCTTCTAAGATGTCAGACTGAACCATCCATCTACAATGCAATATGCAGGTGAAAAGGAAAAATGCAGTCTGAAAATGGAAATCTCTCTGAAACATCATTCTTAGCAGAATTATGCCAACTTAAAAACAGAAATACTATAGGGCTGCAAAGGGACATAAAAAGATGACAGTCAGAGAAAGCTGAGATATCAGGAGCTGTGATGATCCTTGTGTAACCCTTCCAGCTCAGGACATCCTGTGACTCTGTGATGTCCTTATTTTTCAAATAGCTGCTCTGCTCACAAGCCAGGTGGGATAACCCAACAGGATCTCTGTCTGGAACGCTCCTCTTGGAACTGCTGCAGCAGGCTGAGGCTTTGGGGTGCTCCTGGCAGACCTTGAGGAGCAAAGAGAGCTTTGCAAACATCATTTGGAATCTTGCTGCAAGGCTTGGTCCCACTCACTGAGGCTCCCTCTGCCAGGTGTGTTTATGGAGAGGAGGCCTCCGTGGAAGGTCTTGGAGATGTTTGATGACTGAAGAAGCAAGCAGGTGTCTGTGCAGATGGGGAGAACAACCTCAGCCCCTTCCACAAGATGTATAAATGTCAAATATCACCTGTGGTACTGGAGAAGGTCCTGGTTCCACTGTCCCCTTGCTGTTGGCTGTTATTGTCATATTTTATGAAAAATCCCTTTGCTAAGATTTTTCTCCTGAGAAGCCTCAGAAACAAAATGCAAATGATAATTATTTGATTGCTTAAAATGTGATTTAGAAGTTGCTTACCAACAGGTGCATCTTTAATTAGTTCCATGGGAATTGTTTTTAATTAATGACCAATCCCAGTCCAGCTCTGTCAGGACTCTGGTCAGTCATGAGTTTTTTATTGTAATTCCTTTCTAGCCTTCTGATGTCTCCTTTCTCTTTCTTTAGTGTAGTTTTAGCACAGTATTCTTTTAATATAATATATATCATAATATAACAAATCAACCTTCTGAAAACTTGGAGTCGATTCTCATCCCTCACGTCGTCCTGGAGACCCTCAACAATTAATAACCATAGTTATTAATTATTAATAACCACAGTTGGCCAGGGCAAGGACTTTGGTGGCCCCGTTCACCTGTGCAGCTCTTTGGGGCTGAGGAGCCAACGTGTGCCCTGGAACCTGCAATTCTCACCTGCCCAGAGGAGCTAGGAAACAGCACCAGCTCCTTCACCCTTCTCCATCCTGCCCCCATCACCTGGGAACCATCACTCCAGGTCATGGAATGAATGCAGTTGGAGGGCAGTGATGTTGTTGGAGGCCCAGCATGGAAAGCTGAGATCTCACTTGTTGCAGAATAAATCAAATTACCAACGTTAATTGTTGGTATTTAAAATGTTGCAGAATAAATAAAATTACCAACATGCCTTAAACCAGGAGAATGAGGCACATGGAAAAAAGTCAGCTCGTTCCTTGATGAAGAGCAAGCCATGAATGTCTTGACAGACTGAAATATATTTCAAACAAAGATTTGTGCCTTAATTTGTGGACAAAATAAAGTGCACAAAATTGTCAATACAAGGATGGTTGGAATTTTAAAAGTGTTTCACTTTTCTATGAAATCAAGTGTTACTGAGCACAGTGTAACTGGAGTTATCCCAACCAGTTATAAAATAGTGCTAGTGTGATTCAGGTTTGCAATTCAGGAATCTTGGCTTCAAGGAAGCACAAATTATCCACATACATGTGTGTACCTGCAAGAGCTGTGGGGTTGGACTGGATGATCTCCACACATTTCTTCCAAAATCAGCGATGCTGTGATTCCATGAAATGGAAATATCTCAGGAGCCTGTTCATTCACTGAGCAGAATACCTAACAATGTATTTATTTTTAAGTTATGTTTTAGGCCCACTAGATATTTTTTTGCTTGGAGATCTCAGAATTATGTTTTGTTTCTGAAAATGGATGCAAACTGTCACAGGACTTGTGGGGTCTGCTCACTGCTTTGTCACTGCATCATTCTGTACCATGAAGAAGTGATTTCACATTTTATCTTTGCAGAGAACTAAATTTCCTGAATGCACAAGGGACACATGATGCAGAGAAGGAGACATCAACCACTGACTACAATTCCATATTGTGGATCATTCCTGTTATGGCCCAGCACAGGAGTAGATTTGCATAAATATATTTTTACCCTTCATATCTCTGTATATATCCATTTTCCAAGCAGGGAATAAGCCTTAACTTTGCCTGAAAAACAACAGATCTTCCCCACAGCTATAAAAGGACTGAGTGGGAAGGAGCTTGCTTTATCAAGTCTGGAGCTCAGTGTTATTTGCAGCTTTTGGCTACCCTTACCAAATAGAAAAAAAATATTTATTCAACAGACCAGAAAGCTTTGCCAGTGCAGGGATGAGCTTTCAGAAACAAGGCACATTTTGTCTCTGTGTTACTGGAATGCCACACACCCATTGGCTTCCAGGAACAGCCCAAAATCCTGTCCTGGGAACATGCTGAGCTCAGCACCAGTAGCCCAGCTGTGGAGCAGCACAATGGGAAATTTGGGAATTACCACTCCTGCAAGATTTTGTGGTATTTTGGAAAAAAAAGCTGAAGTGGGGATTTAAATTCAGGTGCTACCACAGATGTTTATGTTCATCTCTTCTTTGATGTCAGGTGAAAGCAGCAGCCTTGATCCTGCAACCTTCCCTCACCTATAAAATCCAAAAAACGCCAGAGGGTGAGGGGGGAAAAATTAAAAAAATCAGTGTGGTTGTAGCCAGAAAAATTCTGGGGTGAGAGTGGGTGACCTGCAGAGTGGGAGGGTTGCAGGGCACGTGAAGGATTTAGTAAGGGTAGCCTGGAAGGCAGAAGCACCAGCACATGGAGCAAGTCCAGAGGTGGCCACGTGTTTCTTGCTCGCGGGGCGATACCTTTGACCAATAATTTAGCTGTGGATATAAGGGAGCCAGCTCTGAAGGTGACAGTGCCCGAGTCGTGGCACGCCACGTCGTTTAGGGTCAGGGTGTGGATCCTGCCGTCCTGCTGGGAGATCTCAGTGACCAGGTTGTTGTGCAGGGGGGTCCCGTCCAGCCACCACTGCGCGCTCCCCACGCCCGGCGGCGAGAGCTCGCACGTGAACGTGGCTGACTCGCCCACAAAGACGTCTGTGCTCCGCAGACCAGACACTATCACTGCTGCTTCTTCTGCGCGACAGAGCAAGAGAGGGTGCCAAAGGAAAAACAGAAACAAATACACACGGCTCGCTCCCTAACTCGCTCCCTAATGTGCTCCCTAACTCGCTCCCTGCAGAGCTAACCCAAGCCCAAGCGCAGCTCCAGGAGAGTTAAACTTGTAGGGCTTTCCAAGGAAAAAAAAAAAGGACTAAATTATCTTGAAGAGGGTTAGAAACCACCTTCCATCCCTCCAGCTACTTGTAGGAGAGTCAAACTCGTCTTGAAGACAAGAAAACAAAAACAAACACGCACGGCTCGCTCCCTGCAGAGCTAACTCAAGCTCAAGCGCAGCTCCAGCAGAGTTGAACTTGTAGGGTTTTTCCAAGGAAAAAAGGAACTAAAATTGTCTTGAAGAAGGTTAGAAACCACCTTGCATCCCTCCAGCTGCTTGTAGGAGAGTTAAACTTATAGGAGAGTTAAACTTGTAGGGCTTTTCCAAGGGGGAATAAAAGGAACTAAAACTGTCTTGAAGACAAGAAAACAAAAACAAATGTGCACGGTTTGCTCCCTGCAGAGCTAACCCAAACCCAAGTGCAGCTCCAGGAGAGTTAAACTTGTAGGGCTTTTACAAGGGGAAAAAAAGAACTAAAATTGTCTTGAAGAGGGTTAGAAACCACCTTCTATACATCCAGCTGCTTGTAGGAGAATTAAACTTGTCTTGAAGACAAGAAAACAAAAACAAACGTGCATGGCTCGCTCCTTGCAGAGCTAACCCAAGCCCAAGCACAGCTCCAGCAGAGTTGAACTTGTAAGGTTTTTCCAAGGGAAAAAAAAAGAAGTAAAATTGTATCGTGTAGGGTTAGAAACCACCTTGCATCCCTCCAGCTGCTTGTAGGAGAATTAAACTTGTAGGGCTTTCTCAAGGGGAAAAAAAGAACTAAAATTGTCTTGATAAAAAGAAAACAAAACCAAACGTGCACAAGCCGCTCCCGGCAGAGCTAACCCAAGTCCAAGCGCAGCTCCAGCAGAGTTAAACTTGTAGGGTTTTTCCAAGGAAAAAAGGAACTAAAATTGTCTTGAAGAGTGTTAGAAACCACCTTGCATCCCTCCAGCTGCTTGTAGGAGAGTTAAACTTGTAGGGCTTTTCCAAAGGAAAAAAAGAACTAAAATTGTCTTGAAGATAGATAAGAAAACAAAAGCACATGGCTCGCTCTCTGCAGAGCTAACTCAAGCCCAAGTGCAGCTCCAGCGGAGTTAAACTTGTAGGGCTTTTCCAAGGGGGAAAAAAACCCTAAAATTGTCTTGAAGAGGGTTAGAAACCACCTTCCATCCCTCCAGCTGCTTGTAGGAGCAGGGTGTGTGTCTGCAAACATCATTTCACTGGGAGGAAACTCCACTCCTTCCCCTGGCTCTCCTGTGTGTTGCAACCAGAAATTGTATGAGGCAGGGAGGTACTGAAAGATTCAAATGCTCACTTGGGTGCTTTAAAGGAGTAATAAGATTATCAACAATGATAGAAGCTGCAATCAGTTGTAATAAGAATTTCAGTATTTTTATGACCACTGCTCCAAGTTTTTCAGCAGTATCACCATCTGTTCTGAGACACAGTATGGTCAGTACTTTAAACTAGCTTAACTTAAAAAGATGGGTCCAACCTCAGCCTGGAGGTGAATGTTTATATCTTTGCTGGAATCAGGAAAGAAATGAGTGGACTTCCTGTCGTTTGGCCAGTTACTGACAAAGATTTTGGAGCAAGAAATCCAGGATTTTGGAGCAAGGAAACCAGAGCATTTCCACCATGTTCCACTACCTTACCTTGCACATACACAGACCCTGTGGTGATCTCGTATCCAGTGCTGCAGGTATAATCCCCACAGTCATCAGCTTCTACACCGTGGATGATCAGCTCAGCCACGCTGCCCTTCAGCTTCAGCTCGTACTTGTCGCTGGGCTGAATGACCACCCCTCCTTTCCTCCACTCAACAGGAGCATCAGGCTTGGAGATCTCACAGTGCAAAACTGCCGTTCCCCCTTCTTCAGCCTCTACGTTTTTCAGCTCTTTGTTAAACAGCACTGGCAGTACTGTGGTGGAGAAGCAACTGCATGAGTGACAGCGCTCAGAGGTGACAAACCTGCTCGTGACTTCTGCAGCTGGGCTGCTCTTCTCTTTCTGGACCACAGGTTTGCCTGCTGGCCACTCATGGAATCAGCTGCTGACGCTGCAAAGGTGTCCACTGTTGCTTTGGGCCTCTAAAGGTCTTCACATGGCCATACTCACCATCCTCAGTGGAAGCACACACAGCACAACACCACCAATTACCAACCCTTTAGGGTGGAAAAGACCTTAAGATCAAGTCCAGCCATTAACCCAGCACAGCCAAATCAGTGGAAGCACATAGAGCACAACATCACCAATCACAACACAGAGTCAGAACATTTAGGTTGGAAAAGACCTTTAAGATCAAGTCCAGCCATTTACCCAGCACAGCCAAATCCACCACTAAACCACATCCCCAAGTGTCACATCTACACATCATTTAAGTGCCTCCAGGGATGGCGACTCCACTGCTTCTCTGGGCAGTCTGTGACAATGTTTGGCCACCCTTCCAGTGAAGAATTATTTCTTAATACCAAATCTAAACCCACCCTGGTACAACTTGAGGCCATTTCCTCTCCCCCCCTGCACATTTTCATCCTATTACTTGTCACTTGTGAAGTAGACCAACCTTTACCTCACCACAACCTCCTGTTGGTAGTTGCAGAGAGTGATAACATCTCCCTCAAGCCTCCTTTTCTTTAGGTTAAAAAACCCCAGTTCCCTCAGCTGGTGCATGAGTTTTTGGGTGTTTAACCTCTGAAACCACATGCTTTGTGCAGGAGTTTCTTATGGTGACTAAACCCACAATCAACAAGTATGATCTAATCTAAAGGACATAGAATTCTTAGCACAAAATGAACAAAACTGTAAAATCCCAAACCATAGAGTTCTTAGTAAAAAATAAAACTGTAAAATCCAAAACCGCAAAGTTCTTAGTACAAAATAAAACTGTAAAATCCAAACCTATAGAGTTCTTAGTAGGAAATGAATAAAACTGTAAAATCCCAAACTATAGAGTTCTTAGTACAAAGTAAAACTGTAAAATCCAAAACCATAGAGTTCTTAGTGTGAAATTAATAAAACTGTAAAATCCAAACAAAAAAAATTCTTAATACAAAATGAATAAAACTTTAAAATTCAAAAACACAGACACTAAGAAAGACAAAGAATCACAATTCACGGGCTGCTCAGGCACCAAGACATACAATGGTTCAAAAACCCCAATTCCCTCAGCTGGCACATGAGATTTTGAGTGTTTAACCTCTGAAACCACATGCTCTGAGGAGGTGTTTGTGACTAAACCCACAATCTACAAGCGTGATCTAATCTAAAGGACGCAGAATTAGCACAAAGTGAACAAAATTGTACGACAACCTACCTTTGACCTGCAGATAAGCCGTGGTCTGCTGGTCCCCCGAGTCACAGGTGTACTCCCCAGCATCCTGAGCCTCGGCCTCGTAGATGAGGAGCTCAGCTCGCGTGCCCTCCTGGCGCATCTGGTACTTGTCCCCGGGCTGCAGCACCGTGTCCCCTTTGCGCCACTGCAGGCGCGCGTGGGGCCGCGTCAGCTCGCAGCGCAGCGCGGCCGTGCGCCCTTCCTCCACCTCCTCGTTCCTCAGCCACTGCTGGAACAGCACGGGCACGCCTGGCCAGGGGGAAATAAAAAAATAGGTGAGGCAAAAAATGAATAGAAAAAAGAGGAGGTGTGTTTTATTGTTAAGGTGTGGGTAGAGGGAGTTATGAAGTTCGCGGACAATTCTGGTTGGGTCCCCCCAAGGAGAGCGTCCAGGGTGCCAAACCTGATAGAGGAGGAGGAGGAGGAGGAAAGGGAGTTAATCAGCTTAATAATAATAATAATAAATCAGAATAATCTATGTGAGCTAAATTTCTCTCCCTGTATCCCAGGCTTCTTTTCAAAAAGAATTCGAAGTTCAGTAGTTATTACTGAAGGCCAGACAGCTTTCCATCCTTGAAATGAAAAATGGGTGATGCAAAAATAGAGGGGTGTTTTATTGTTAAGGTGTGGATGGAGGTAGTTATGAAGTTCATGGAATATTCTGGTTGGGTTTCCCTAAGGAGAGTGACCAGGGTGCCAAACCTGGTTAGAGGAGGAGGAAAGGGAATTAATCAGCATAATAATAATTAATCAGAATAATCTGTCACTATAGGACACTAAACAGCACAAGCGCACATACCGCTACTCTCAAGGTGAAGAAAAGGGAAGTTTATTTTCTGACTCCAACATTTATAGTTTTCCAAAAGTGACAGTGAATTGGAGGGTGACAGTGCCACCTCTCCAACGACACTGGACAAACCAACAGTCCATCAAATTCCTCCTCCTCCATAAAAGAATGCAGAACAATAAGTTATTTGCATAAAGTGCATGAGAAAGTTCATTAAAGAATGTAAACACTAGAAAGCTTAGAAAAACTTAAAAAATAAGGGCGACAATAATCTATGTGAGCTAAATTTCTCTCCCCATATCCCAGGCTTCTTTTCACAAAGAATTTGAAGTTCAGTAGTTATTACTGAAGGCAGACAGCTTTCCATCCTTGAAATAAAATCGTAAAATGGGATAAAATCACTCAAAAAATGTACAAATATAAAAAATAAAAATATTTTTAAATAGACAAAAATATAAAATATACATACGTGTATATATAGAATATATATTTATATATATTAGAATATATAGAACATATCAGAAAATTAGACTATATTGAATATAATTGAATATAGAATATGTAGAATAGTACAATAGAATAATATAAAAATAGAATTATATATATAATATAAATATAATTAATATAGAGAATAATATATGTAGGTTATATTAGAATATATACAGAATATATAAATCTGGGCTTACAATCCAAGGCTTCAGATATTGCAGCCAGAGAGCAATTACAGAATAATTAAGGAAGACCTTGGGAAGACCTCATGGATGGAGATTCCTCTACTCCTCTGGATCTCAGTTCTAAAGTCTGACCACCCTTCACGATAAAAGTCTAGCTTTTTCTAATCTGAATTTCTCTCACTGCAGCTTGCACTTGTTGCCTGTCATCTCTTTACTGAGTTTTCCAAGAAAGTTCTGTGCCTGTCTCTTCTGTAGATCTCCACTGGGAAGCTGCAGAGAGCATCAAGGTCTCCCTTCCACTTTCTCCCCCCAGTTATCAAACACAGCTGCCTTTGCCTCTGCTTACACTTAGATCACCAGAATGGTTTAAATTAGGAGGTACTTTCATCTTTTAACAAACCCTGTTAATGTCAGGGACAACTTCCACTATCCGAGGGTGCTCCAAACTCTGTCCAGCTTGGCCTTGGACACTTCCAGGGGTCCAGGGCAGCCTGTCCCAGGGCCTCATCATTCTCATTGCAAAAAAAAATAAATCTTTTTTATACCTAATCTAAATCATCCCCCTTTAGGTTTAAAACCATCACCCCTTGTCCTATCACAACTGGGTTTGTCCATGTCCTTCACGTGCTCCAGCCCTCTGACAAACCTGGTGGATTCTGCTGCACTTGCTCCACTGATCAGTGCTTCTCTTGAAGCAGAGAGCTCTAAAAATCGATGTTCCCTCCTCCCAGCAGTGCTGGGCTCAGAGGAACCCTACCTTTGACCTCCAGCCTGGCCGTGGTCTTGCCAGCAGCCGTGTGGCAGCTGTACTCCCCGGAGTCAGCGCGGTTCAGGTCGTGGATGAGCAGCGTGTGCACCTTCCCCTCCTGCTGGATGCTGCACTTGTGGCTGGGCTGGATCACAGACGTGCCCTTCTTCCACTCCACGGGGACATCAGGCTGGGACAGCTCGCAGGACAGGTGGGCAGTGCCACCCTCCTGCAGCTCCAGGTTGTGCAGAGCCTTCACAAAGGTGACCAGGGCAGCTGTGGGGAGAGGGGACCAGCGCTGCTGCAGCATCCTCACCCAGCATCACCCCCAGGGCAGAGCTGGGGGTCTGTGGTTACATTTGGAACCAGGTCGAAGAGGAACAAGCAGCACGAGGCATTGGAGTGGGCCATCATTCAAAAATCCTTCTATATATCTTTAAAAAAAGGTTTTTCAGAGCTTTCAGACTTTTTTTTTTTTTTTGTAAATATGATCTGAAAGCATCATAAGTAGGAGATTAGTCCGGAGTATATTCGTGACACTCTTCAGCATTGATTGTCACATGTGATCAGCTGCATAGTTGGATGGTCTTCAAAGGATGTTAATGTTAATTGTTATATTAAATAACATCAAAGGATGTTAATATTAATTATTATATCAAATAACATCAAAGGATGTTAATCTTCACTCCACGTACAATAATAACAACTGGAATGACTGGCTCAGATGTGCCTCTCTAAATTGCTAAATTAGATTAGCAGAATCTCCCAAGATTTCCAAGGCTCCCTAATCCCAAAGACACCTCTCCAGAAGTCCAAGCAGTGCCTGCCAGTACCTGCTGAACCCCTCTTCCTGGTGGGCTGCTCACCTTCCACCTTCAGCTGCGCTGCCGACGAATGCTGCCCCACTTTGAAACTGACGGACCCACAGTCCTCCAGGGTCACCTTCCTCAAGATCAAACTGTGACGTGTCCCTTGCACTCTGATCTCGTTCATTTCGTTGGATTGCAGGGGAACATCCCCCAGGAACCACTGGGCATCCTGAGCTGCTTCCTGGGACAGCCTGCACTCGAACACCGCGTCTTCTCCTTCGTGCGTGGCCACGTCCCTCAGCCCCTCCACGATGGTGGCTGCTGCTTCTTCATGGAAAGGGCAACAGAGTTTTAGATCTGCTTTCAGGGGATGCTTCCTGGGTTAAACATGTTGTTAGGCTCTTTCTTGACAGTACTGTGTTGTTGTTATTTGAGGCCCTAAATGGTAAATCTGGGGGTGTTCAGCTTGGAAGAGAAGGATTATGAGGGCTTATAAAAAAAGAGGAAGACGGAGTTTTTATAGGAGTAGATAGTGACAGATAAAAGGAGAATGGTTTCAAACTGAAAGAGGACAGGGTTAGCTTAGATGTTAGAAAGAAATTGTTCTCTGTGAGAATGGTGAGGCCCTGGAACAAGTTGCCCAGAGAAGCTGGGGCTGCCCCTGGATCCCTGGAAGTGTCCAAGGCCAGGTTGGACAGGGCTTGGAGCACTCTGTGACAGTGGAAGGTTGGAACTAAATTATCTTGAAGATCCCTTCCAACCCAAACCATTCTGTGATTCTAAACTGATAAAAACACAGTCACAAAGCAACATATTAAAATGCTAGAGATGTGTGATTCATGTGTATGCATGTGTATTAAAAGCTTGCAAGTTTTACTGTGTGTTGCATGCACAATAAATATTTCATATGTGTATAATCATAACCTGCGTGCTGTGAAGAAATTGTCAAACAATTCCCATGGGTGAAAATTAATTATCATTAAACCACAGAAGCAGTGACCAAAGGCACATTTCTAGAGGTAACTGACACAGTTCTTAGCCCTGTGAAACCCCTCTCATCTCTGTGATCCTCGTTTCAGGACAAGGTTTAGCTGCCAAATTAGTCAGTGTTGTACCCTTGCCGTGGTGCCAAGCTGTGCCCAGCCCTTCCCCATGCAAAGCCCCACCTTTCAGCTGCACTGCTGCCGTGGTTTGCTGGTCCCCTGTGTCACAGGTGTAGTCCCCAGCATCAGCTTGGCTCAGGTTGTGGATGGTGAGCTCAGCCACGGCCCCGTCCTGGCGCATCCTGTACTTGTCACTGGCTCGCAGCACTGTGCCCCCCTTCCTCCACTGCACAGGGGTGCTGGGCTTGGACACCTCGCAGCTCAGGGTGACAGTGCCACCCTCCTCAGCTTGCTGGTTCTGGAGGGGTTGGGTGAAGGTGACTGGAGAAGCTAAATCAAGAAAAGTCAGAGGGGGAAAAATTCATGTGTCATTGCTGACTGCGGTGTTTGATGAAACTCTGTTGCCACACTAAATTTGGTTCAAACTCAATTCCAAAGTTAGTTTGACAGCAAAAAAAAAGGGATGATAGAGGGTGCTGTGTGGGAAATGGATTTATAGAAAGTTCTCAAAGCCTGACAGAAGGTCTACATAGTGTGTGCGCCTGTATGCAAACTTAGAAGAAATGCTGGCTTAGAAATGCCATGGAATAGGACAGATATTGCTGAGACAGATAAATGGAACCAGGAACAAGTTTCAAAGGATGGCCTTGCAAATTAGACTGGATACTTTGGAGAAATAGAACTATGAAAGATGCATTGTAGTAGGACCCACCAGGGGTAATTTTAGATGATTGGCTTTAAGGCATTTTCAGCATGGTGTGGCTAAAGCTGATGGGATAAGAAATGCTTATAATGTATTGTAATTAGGAAAGAGTTGCCTTCTGATTGTGATGGTGTGAATTCTAACATCTGTATTTTCTCACCCTTCTCATGAATCTGAAAATGGAATAAAAGATTTTAAAATGCTTCTCAGTTGCCCCAGCTCTGGGTCAGGAACAGGGAATTGTCTCTAAGCACTCTGCACTCCTGAAGAGTCACTGGACACTGCATACAGTGTTCATACACTGAGCACCTCAAGGACTGTGCTCCTTCTTGCACAGGAGTTGTCATGGATACAGAGTTTTGAGCATCTCAGTAAATGTATCTCCAAATGGGTACCAAAACCAGACCCCAACAGCCTACTCCTGGTATCCAAATTCTTGTGGATTTGGGAGAGGGCATGGAGAAACATCTTTCTGTAATATTCCTTATTTGAAACTTTCTCTGGACCAGCAGAGAAAGGAACCCTGGCAGTCTCTGTGCTGATGGTGTGTCAAGGTGGAGTTTTGATGGGTGGATTTATGAAGTGCCACATATAAAAACATGTAAAAGTTTAGCTCCTCAGGTCCAGTTCCCTGGAAGAACCACAGTTCCTTCACACTTACTGGTGTCTATATATATATATACACACACATATATGTGTGTGTGTATGTGTATACATATATATACATATATGTATGTATGTATGTATGCATGTATGTATGTATGTATATATATTTTTTTTTTCATCCAATTGGCTGAATTGCTGTTTACAGTGTGGCTGCACAGGCTTCCTTGGCTTCCTGGGTTTAGAATTTTTTTCAAGGAGTGGTGGAGTGGCTGAGACCACACGCAGAGACACAAATTGGCCATCAGAGGACCTGCTTATAGCACCAATATTCTGGTACCCTTGAGTTGTGGAGTCAGTGTGACTGCAGGCAGGTGCGTGCCCTTCATGGGTGAGCCCTCAGGGATATTTCAAAAGGTGGGATTTAACAATATCCTGGCTCATCTTTGTTTTTCCTGATTGTGTGTCTCAGAAAAAGTCATCTTGATATTGTATTTGTATCAGATCAGATTTGAAAGAAACCAGATATATATCACATTATAGCTATTTTAAAGACCTTTGTCACTAGAAGTGTTTAGGTGCCTTGCTCATTAGCTGGAGTTATATCCAAGTTTGACCAAATTCACCTGGATCACCATTTTTCCTGGCAGAACTGCAGCTCAGAGGATGATCAAGCATTAAAAATAGTCCTATCTTAATTTTAGCTCCAGTCGTAGTTGTCTAAGTGACCAGAGAGAGGTCTCAAAGTGTGGAATTAATTCCCATACTTGGGTACCTGCATTTTCCTTGCTTAAGACACAACAGGACTTGTGAAAACAAAAGCACTCAGATGCTTTTGACAGCATAGCACATCTGAAATTAAGGAAAATAGGAAAAATCCTCTTGGCAGATGCTAACTAAGGGAGTGGGGGCAAGTTTCTTATTCTAAAAAATCCCAACACAACCCACCTTTAACAGTCAAAGGGGCTGTTGATTGTTCATTTCTGTTATCACAGATGTATTTGCCAGAACCTCCTAGTTTTATGTGATAAATCTTTAAAGTATGGACTGATTTATCAGTCCTCGTGGCTGATTTCATACTTGGAGCTTGGGGAGATCACCTGAGGGCCCTTTTCCCATTCCAGCTCAGCACTGGGCTGGGAGAACTGGCAGCAGAGGACAGCTGTGTCCTCCTCCTGCTCTGCAGTTTCTCCTTCAAGACTGGAGGTGGCACTGAAGTTACAAACAAAGCAAAGCAAAGGATTTGTTTGCTTTGCTTTGTTTGCTTTGTTTTCCAGGCACCTTTGTCTCGGTGTTAAAGCTACAGCTGAATGGTTGAGTATTAAAAAAAAACAATCCTCTGACTTCTGTGTTATTTACTGAGGGGTTAAAAGAAGCTTCTGAGAGGGAAGGAGAAGGATTTTAGATGGAGAATTTAACCAAAATAATGTTTAGATAAAGAAAGAAAGAAAGACAAAGATAAAGAAAAAGAGAAAAGGAGAAAGAAAAAGAGAAAAAGAGAAAGAAAAAGAGAAAAAGAGAAAGAAAAATAAAGAAAAAGAAAGGAAGAAAGGAAGAAAGAGAAGAGAAGAGAAGAGAAGAGAAGAGAAGAGAAGAGAAGAGAAGAGAAGAGAAGAGAAGAGAAGAGAAGAGAAGAGAAGAGAAGAGAAGAGAAGAGAAGAGAAGAGAAGAGAAGAGAAGAGAAGAGCTAAGCAACCTGATCTGGTTGAAGATGTAGAGGGATTGAACCAAATGGTCCCTCCAAACCCAATTATTCTAGAGAGGGTGGTGGAAGCAATGAAAATTCCAGGTCTACCCACCCAAGAAGTGAAGCCAAGCTAGTAATTTCTGCAGGAATCATTGAGCTTTGGGAAGATGGTGAAATGTCCCCTGTTCATCCCTGGTGATTCAGCCACAGATGCTTTGAAGCACAAGCACCCCTGAGACACAGGGGGTGAATTTTGGCCTTGAATTTGCTGCCAGCACAAGCAAAGCACCCCCTGTTCCCACTGGCCCTGCTGCACGGCACAGGGAGCCCTCACCTTTCACCCTGAGCTCTGCTGTGGACGTGTGGGGTCCCACGCGGAAGGTGACGGTGCCAATGTCCTGCTCCGTCACCTTCCTCAGGGTCAGGGTGTGCACCTTGCCCCTCTCCACCGAGATCTCGTTCATCTCGTTGTTCTGCAGAGCCACGTCCTGCAGCTTCCACTCGACGTCCCTGGCGTTCTCGTGGGACACCTGGCACCTGAAGGTGACATCGTCCCCTTCGGCCACCACCGCGTCCTTGAGGCCGCTCACGATGGTCACGTCAGGCTCTGCAAGGAGGCAGAAATGAAAGGGAAAGCATGGATCAAATCATGGAACCATCATTTGGGAGTCACCTGCTCCAAGCACTGCTCAAAGGTTGCTCAACACCTTGTCCTTCAAGGGTGGGGACAGCCTCTGAGAGGCTGTTCCATGCTCTGCTTGAATAAACGTCCATTTGTGCATCATCTGGAACAGCACAGCCTCCCAAACCCCATTTCAAACTCTGCTTTCAGTGTACTTGGCAGCAGGACAAATGACTTTTGTCATTTTTAGTGGCTTTACCACTTGTCCTTGCTAAGAGACACGCTGCATATTGGTTTTTATAATTATGCTTGATTGGGTGAAGAGGGCATTTTTGCTGGTGACAAAATCAGGATTTTGAAATTTGTTCCATTTACACTTCGACATCTTCACAGGATAACATTAAAGCCTGACCCTCTCTATGGTATTTCTGTGAACAGATTTGCATTTACTCCACGCTGATGCCCCAAACTGGCTGAGGCCCTGGCTGGCCTTGTCCTCCCAGAAGGACTCACTGGGTTGGTGTGAGCACAGGGCTCCTGCTCTGCAGTTTGCCTGAGTCCTGCTTCCAGGACACCTGTGCAAGGATCATACAGACAACCCCAGCAGGCAGAAGCTGATTAAATAATATATAAATACCCTCAGATATAAATATATACCCCCAAACCCACTGGGGAATACCAAAGGAATCATAAAATCACTAAGGTTGGAAAAGACCTCTAAAATCATTGAGTCAAACCATTCAAAAATCAGCCCAGTCTCCCTCTGAGCAAGCACAGTGGATATTTCTACAAGGTCACCACCTGCATGAGAAATGGTGCAGCTGGGTGTGATGTGCAGGGGATCTACAACGTGGAGTAGCCCGTGGAGATGCTGGGGGTGTTTGTTCCACACCAGTGGTCCAACCTAAGCTCTGCAGTGATATCAAGGCCAGATGCAGCTGCCACGTGAGTGGAAGCTGGGGCTGGACCATCTGTTCAGCCCCATGCACATGATGTCAAGCAAATATTCCAAGCCATGAGTCACAGATTACAGCTGACTTATCCTCTCCTGTCCACTAAGTCAATCTTTGCTTTGGTGTATCCATTGACCATAATATTTTTAAATTTTTAAATTTAAATTTTAATTTAATTTTAATATATTTTTAATAAATTAGATTATTTAAAATTTTTATTAATTTAATTTTAATTTTTAATTCACTTTTTCTATTTTTTAATTATACCCTTCCTATCCTATGCTCCATGTTGATCACAATTGTGGCATTCGCATTCTCTGAAAAAATCCCTTCACCCAGGATTTTTCTCCCGGGAAGCTGAGAAGCCTCAGAGAAAAAGGAAAACAATAATTATCTGATTTGCTTCTCCTGTGTTTTGTTCATGTGGAATGTGTTTGGAGATTATTTACTCAAAGGTGATTGTCTGACTGGATTCTGGTGAGTTGTTTTGACTCTTTGGCCAATTGGTGCCAAGCTGTGTCGGGGCTCTGAAAAGAGTCACAAATTTTCATTATTATCTTTTCAGCATTCGGTAAATATCCTTTCTGTATTCTTTAGTGTAGTATAGTATTCTTTAATAAAATATAGTATTATAAAGTAATAAATTAGCCTTCTGAGAACATGAAGTCAGATTTATCATTCCTGCCTTTGTCGGGGCTTCCCTACAACACACAATAACTCATTTCATGTGTGTGTACATAAGTCAATCACATTGGGAAATCTCAGAAATCTCCCTGTTCCAATAAACAGGCCTTGCCTTTCACAGTGAGCTGGGCAGAGCTCGTCTGGTCTCCAGCCTTGCAGGAATATTCCCCAGCATCCCCAGGCTGCAGGTGGTGGACACGGAGCTCCCGGAGGGTCCCCTCCTGCCACATTTCGTGCTTGGAGCTGGGGTGCAGCAGGACTCCATCCTTCCTCCACTCCACTTCTGCTTTGCTGATGGAAACCTCGCAGCGCAGCCTGGCTGTTCCTCCCACTTCCACCTCCTCGTTCCTCAGCTGCTGCTTCAGCTGGGGTTTGATGGCTGTGAAGTGAGAAATAAATAATGCATCAGCTCTCTGCTTGAACGCCCGGTCTGCACAAATCAGCACAAGGCACCCAGGCTCTGGTGCTGCAGTACAATTTTGCATTAAGTGGTGATATAATAATAAACTCATTTTTTCCCCCTATATTGTGTATATCCAGAGAAACAGAAAGTTCCCCAAATATTTTTATATCCCATAAAGTCCAGGGCATCCACATGACACCTTTCACGCGTCTGCTCAGCATATTGGAAACTCCAACACACAAAGGTTTTGACCAAGTAAAACCTGGCACTTTCTGTTTAAACCAGTGTAAATCTTTTGACTTTTACATAAATTCTCCTGACTTTCAGCAGCTAAATAATGTAAAGCTTTAAAATAATTTCTGATTTCTCAGCTGTCTTTTTAAGACCCAGATCATCATCACTGAGTCCTTCCAGATGATGCACAAATGGACATTTATTGAAGTAGATCATGGAACAGCTCAGAAAACAGCTTGCCACTGATGGAAGCAAGGAGGGGATATCCATGGGGTATGTGTGAGCAGTTGGAAAAAGAGGAACCTCAGTGCCTGTGGTTCCAGTAAAAACACTACTGTGAGACAGGTAAAGCAATCACTGGGCTCTTTCACCCATAGTTGACCCTGCGACTGCTTTTTGAGTCAGAATCAGCAAAAATATGTTGTTTGAAAGGTTATGGCTAAGATCAAAGTCACAAATTCCACCCAACTTTGAGACAAACACAAACATTTCCTAGATGGTGCTGGCATGGCCCCGTCTGAGCAGGAAGGTTGGACCTGTGACCCGTTCTGTGATTCTGTGATCAATCACAGGCATTACTCCTGGTCAGGTTAAACCCAGCATTCTCAGGCTCTTCACAGGGAGATTAAAAATAGCAACCTCAAAATGCTTTTTTTAAATGACGTGTGATTTTCCTATTGATTCAAGTGAACCAGCAAAATCGCAAAGTGCCAAAAGAAGTTTTGTCAGTATTTCAAAATCCCCACGACGCAGAATTCCTTGCTCTTATCTTATCAGAGGAAGGGGTCAGTGCACTGCACTCTTTGCAGGCTCAAACAGGAACCCTGTCCCACCAGATCCACTTCTCTGTACTCTGCTTTATGACTGGGCAGCTCTTTTCCTCCTTATCTTAATTTTTGGATTAAATAACACCTTTCACACAGTTCCACCAACGCCTCTTCTCCTCCAGCCCGGGTGGGTGCAATGCTAACCATTCACTCTGAGAACTGCAGTGCTCTGCTGGTCTCCTGTGTCACAGGTGTAATCAGAAGCATCCTCTGGCTCTACATTATGGATCACAAGCTCAGCTGTGCGCCCACTTAATTTAATTTGGTATTTGGCACACGGGAAGAGCTCCATGGTGCCTTTCCTCCACTCCACGACCGCGTTATCCTTTGTCAGCTCACACTGGAATTTCACTGCGGCTCCTTCTTCTGCCTCCTCATCTTTGAGCTGCTTTTGGAAAAGAACTGGCAGAGCTAAAAGAGAAAAAAAAAAAGGATCAACAGGATCTTTTAGTGAAGGCTGGTTAGCACAGACTGACTCTTGGAGAACAAGATGCTTTTCACTGTGATATTCCTAGGTAGGATCCGTGGTTTTCTAATTTTCCTGGCACAACTAGGAGATCTTGCTGCATCAGAAGAAGCCATCTGCACCCATAACGTTTATTTCCTTTGTTCCTTCACTCAGATCCTTCCCAGTGGTGAATTCATTGAAGGATTTTATCCCTGAGTTGATCTAACAATGATCTCATGAGCAAAGAACTTCAAAACTCCGTGGACAGCCTTGAGAGGTCAGGGATGTCATTGTCTCTCTTCTTCCAGTATTTGAAAGAAAATATTCTTTTAAAATATTCAAACAACATGCCCAGATGTTATGTTAAATCATTGCTCTTTCTTTAATTTCTCCTCAGGCACAAAGCTTGAAAGTATTTCCTATTAGAGCCTAAAACTCAAACACAGCACTGGAAGAACAAAGCATCGTCCTCTTCCATTCTTATTAAAAATGAAAAAATCCTAATATATCAGATGAAAAAGAAAATATTCACAGAGAATAAGAATAATGCACTTAAAAATACTGATATTGAAATGATTTTTTGCCTGTTGGAGGAACCTATTCCATGAGGAGTCAGCTCACACCACGTACCTTTCACGTTCAGAGCTGCCCTGGTTTCCTGATCCCCCGTATCACAGCTGTATTCTCCTGTATCTTCCAATCTGAGGTTGTGTATCAAGAGCTCTACCAGGCATCCCCTCTGCCTCATTTCATATTTCTGGCTGGGCTGCAGCCCCACGCCTCCTTTCCTCCATTCCACTGCAGCGCTGGCTTTCGACAGCTCACAGCAGAACGTGGCTGTGCTTCCTTCCTCAAACTCCTTATTTTGTAAAGGTTGCTTAAATGTGATGGGCAGTGCTGGAAAATTTGAGAAGAAAACGTTTCAAGAGGGCTGTAGTGCAAGAAGGATCCAGTCCTACCATCATCCTTCAGGTGTGGTTTATTCTAATGATTCCATAATCCTGGGGATTACGCAACTCTCTGTCTTGGCAGAATCTTTCTTGAACCACACTAAAGGAACCAAGAGGTGAGGACAGGCAAAGTCAGGAAAGATCTGGTCTTAGTGGGCAACAGAATGGCCTGGTTTGGGGTCTGAGGGAGTCAGACTTTCCTAAGGAAGAGTTTCCATGCCAGGTATGGATGCTTTAGGCAAAGATCACTGGGAATGGCCTCTCTTACACAGATCCCTGTCCCTTAATAGAAGTCTGTGAGTTTGCAATATTAAACTGAGAATTTCTGCTCCAAATAAAGCTTCTATCAATGTACAAAAGATCAAATTAGTATTGATCTCTTGGTAAGAGATCACAGTGAAGAGGTAAATGGGAGGGGAAATCCAGATCTCAGTTAAGGATGGTACAAGAAGTGAAGGAACACAGGTGTGGATTCAAGTTGTCTGCACTCAGCATTTCCACCTGAAGTTCAAAGCAAAGTAACAATGCAGCACATTCATATATCCTAGAAATCTCTTATCCCTTAATTGGTGCATCTCTTACCATCCCAAGCAGGATTACATCCAGTTAGGCATCCCTTATCCCATTCCCATATCCAGCCACACCTTGCACTCAGGGCAGGACGGTTCAGTGTGTTTTTACATTATGGCAACCTTCAAAGCCAGGTTGATTGGACCTCTGAAAAACCTGGTCTGGTAGAAGGTGTCCCTGCCCGTGGCAGAGGAAATCTTTAAGGTCCCTTCCACCCCAAACTATTCAATTGCTTTAATTGCCATTAATCACTCCAGATACCGCAAGAAGAACCTTTCTACTTTGCTGTGTGCCATGCCCCTGACGAACATTTATTCTGGTGTGGACCAGCAACAAAACAAATCAAAGGAACACCAGAGAACAGAGAACACCAGGAAAAGCTCCTTTCACTGCACTCCTCCCGAGGCAAGGGTCACCAGTGCCTACCATGCACGGCCAGCACAGCCGTTGTCCGCTGGTGTCCGGAGTCACAGGTGTAAATTCCTGAATCTTCCACTTCCAGGTCATGAATGACCAATTCAGCAGCACAGCCCTGCTGCCTCAGCTCGTATTTCAGACCCGGGTAGAGAGTGACATCTCCTTTCCTCCACTCCACTGGAGCCTTGGGTTTGGTGAGCTCACACCTCAGGGTCACTGTGCCGCCTTCTTCTGCCTCAGTGTCCTGGAGCTCTTGTTTAAAAAGGGCTGGTAGGGCTATAAAATAGAAATATGCCTTGGACCTGCTGCAGATGGGGCTTGGGAAAAAGGATGTAGAGGGAAAATGAAAGCACCAAAAGAGGTGGGCTTTTTGCCAGATGTCTCTAAACCTCAATGCTCTAATTCAAACTATGAAGCTAGTTGCCCTGAGAAGTAATAGGAACATGTGCAGAGCAAGAATGTGGCATTCACATTTTCTGGAAAAATCCCTTTGTCCAGGATTTTCTCCTGGGAAGCTGAGAAACCTCAGAGATAAAGGAAAACAATTCTTATCTTATTTGCTTCTCCTGTGTTTTGCTCATGTGGAACGTGTTTGGAGATTGTTTACCCACAGGTGATTGTTTCATTGGATTCTGCTGTGAATTATTTGACTCATTGGTCAATTACGGCCAAGCTGTGTCAAGACTCTAGAAAGAGTCAGGAGTTTTCATTATCATCTTTTTAGCATTCAGTAAGTATCCTTTCTGTATTCTTTAGTATAGTATTCTTAATATAATATAGTATCATAAAATAATAAATTAGCCTTCTGAGAACATGGAGTCAGATTCATCACTCCTTCCTGCCACGGGAGTCCCCACAAATACAATACAAGAAGAAATGGATTTCAGGAAGTTACATTTGCCATGAAATATATAGAACTTAACCTATGATCTAAAAATGGAATAAGAGTTTTCTTGCTGTAAAAGCAGCCAGTGTGCTGCCCTGATCACTGAAGAAGTGTTCTGAAGATCAGCAGGGAATTTTCAAAGTTCATATTCCCTGCTAATACAGAGACTTGCAAGAGTTCATTCTCCCTCTTAAGGCAGGGAAATTTAAAGGTTCAGATGCCCTGTTCAGGCAGGCCTCTTGCAGGAGAGATTTTGATTATTCTGACAGCAAAATACAGAAAAAATGCACTTAGCTCTGCATTGCCATTCCCATTTTCTGCCTGGCCACTCCATGAGCTGCATTGACCAGGCTATTCTGCACACCTCATGATTTACAATCTTTTCCTTAAGCAACACTAAACCACAGTTGCTATTTTAATTTTCAGAAAAGCCTACAGCCTTTTCCCTTTAGCTTTTTACCATTGACTGTCAGCGTGGCAGTTGTCTGCTGATCTCCACACACACAGGTGTAAACTCCAGCATCCTCCTCCTCCAGCTCGTGGATAACCAGCTTTGCAACAGCCCCATCCTGACTCATTTCATGTTTTCTGCTCTCTTTGAGCACCTCCTGCCCTTTCTTCCACTGCACCTCAGCAGGTTTTGTCAGCTCACACTGCAGAGCAGCTGTGCCATTTTCCACAGCTTCCAGGTCCTTCAGCTCTCTCTTGAATTCTGGAGGCAGCACTGAGGAGTAAAAGAGTTACCACAGAGAGGGTGAATGTTCCTTAAAGGGGAGCTTGATGAGAGAGGTTTCATGGGGCAGCACCAAGCCCTGATCCAGGTCAGTGGAACACAATGGAAAAACTTCCCCAGCTTCCCTGGCCACTGGATCAGGGCAAGGAAAGTGAGATGAACCAGCAGAGCTGAGGGGGGCAAACACCAGCAGGGAATGTTTTTCCCAATTCTACAAAAGGAGGAAGCACAGAGAGTCCAAAGGAACCAAAGCCCAAGCAAACAGAAAGAGATAGGAACAGACCATGGAGATTTGGGCAGGTTTGGAGGATGTTCACCCAGGGATTACATTACCATGAAAGGAACCAAAGCCCAAGCAAACAGAAAGAGATAGGAACAGACCACAGACATTTGGGCAGGTTTGGAGGATGTTCACCCAAGGATTACATTACCATGTAAGGAACCAAAATCCAAGCAAACAGAAAGAGATAGGAACAGACCACAGACATTTGGGCAGGTTTGGAGGACGTTCACCCCAAGGATTACATCACCATGAAAAGAACAAAAAGCCCAAGCAAAGAGAAAGGGACAGGAACAGACTATGGAGATTTGGGCAGGTTTGGAGGACGTTCACCCCAAGGATTACATTACCATGAACTGTTAATGCAGCTGTGCTGATGCTGTCTCCACACACACAGCAATAGTCCCCAGTGTCACTCAGGTCCAGCCCATGGACCAGCAGCTCCACAGCACGTCCCTCCTGCCTCATGCTGTACTTGGGGCCCGAGGTGAGGATGAGCTGGCCCTTCCTCCACTGCACACAGGCAGGGGCTTTGCTCAGCTCACAGTGAAAAGCGGCTGTTCCACCTTCTACCCCTTCCTGGCTGGTCATTTCTTCTTGGAAAAACGGAGGCACAGCTGAAGGATGGATGCAGGCAAAATGTGTTACAAACTGAGGGTGTCTCCAGGGAGGGGTGAGGAAGTGACAGGGGAAAGGTGAGAAGGTTGTGACAGAGGGAAGTTGTCAAGGAAGGGTGAGCATCAGCCACAAAGAGAGAAAAGAGAAGTGAAAATATCCTAGTGGGAACAGACACCCTAATAATTTTGGATTTACCCTGGCTTCCTGCAGCAAAGCTGCACAGCCCTCAACAGATTTACATCGGCTTTCTACCTGGTTCCTCCTCAGAAAAAAGCAGAATACCAGCTCTGAGCTCCTCAATTCACTTGTACTGGTGTCTTCTACAGACTTCATGGCTTTGCACTTTCTTTTCCCCTACTCAGAGCTGCCCTGCTCTGCTCTGACTTGACACAGCTCCTTACTCATTTTCACTCCTTCTTCCTTGAGATATCCTTGAACAGGAGCATCCAGGACTCACAGATTCTTCTTGACCCCAAAGGAAATCTCCAGCTGCTGAATTCCAGCCTGGGTTCTTGTCTCAGAACACATTTTTCTCATTTAACATAATTCTTGTGCCCATTGCAATTTGCATCCTTGAAATAAATGTGGTGACCTTCACATATGCCCTTCTATTAACTAGGTGAGATAATGGGATATTTCACCTGTTTAACAAGGTTGGATGTCTCAGATCTCAAAATTAGTGTCCAGTATTAGAGACTTAGTTAAAATATCCAGGCTAGAAAACAGGCTTAGCCCTGATTTGGCACATTTCCCATTCCAGCAGTGTTAAGCTGAAACATCAGCCTTGTTTGTCCAGCAAACGGTTCTTCCAACAAAGGAAGACCAGAAAGAGGTCACAGAAAGAATTTATTCTTTCCTTAGGAAAATAAGTCTCCTAATGGAAATCTATCTTTGGGCATCAGGACAGAGATGATGGGCACAAAACCCAAAATGGACACAACTTAGTGTGGAGAAAATTATAACTAACAGAACCTTGTTCTGGATACTCTTTATTCCCTCTATTAAAATGGTTGGTATCGAGAATTCCAGAAAGGAAGGGCAAAGAATAAACAGATTTGTGGTTTGGAGAAGAAATGCAGGAAAGGAAAGACCAAAGAACAGTGGGGTTACATGGTAGGAAAGGAATGGCAGAAGGGAAAGAAGAAAGGAGAGCAGGCTTGTGATTAAGGAAAGGAAAAGGCAAAAGGATGGCACAGAGAAATGCAGAGAGGATTTTCCAGTTTCCACAGCCTGCAGGGAACATTTTCAAGTGAATGGAAGTTCAGTTAATAAGGATGAAGAGACAGATTGGAAATTGAACAGCTCAGAGCAGAGGACAGAGGTTTGCAGCAGGAGAGAGGAGGTCAGGGATGGCTTTACCCTGCACTGTCAGGACAGCTGCAGTCTGCTGCTCTCCACACACACACGTGTACTCTCCTGCATCCTCCTCAGCTATTCCATGGATCACCAGCTCTGCCTTGAGCCCCTCCTGCCTCATTCTGTATTTCCCACTTGGTTTGAGGGTCCTCTGGTCCTTCTGCCACTGCACTGGAGCAGCCTTGGAGAGCTCACAGAGCAGGGACACCTCTCCACCTTCTTCTGCCTCCTGGTCCTTCAGCTCCTCCTTAAAGAGGGGTGGCACAGCTGGAGGATGCAACACGGACAGAGGGACAGCAGAAAACCAGAATTAAAACCCTCATTTCTGTTTTGAGATTATTTACCCTCTTGCCTTTTTTTCAGCCGATTATAGATGTTCTTAGCCATAACCAAGTCCAGGAACTCTGAAAATGTCTTTCTTTGAGAATAATGTGATTTCATTATCTATTCACCAACTGAGATATCAGTTCCCTAGGTTTTTGTTGTTATTTATAATGAAAGAACAAAACAGAAAGACCCAAACCTCAGATCAACAGCACTCACAAATCACACTGCTGGATACAGAACTGTTTTACCCACACCACTATAATTTTTTGGAGGCTGCTGTTATTAGTTTTTGGTTTGTTTTCATTAAACTGTTACAGCCCCATCTATGCAAAAGCAGACAGATATCCAAATAAAACTACTCCTAGTTTTAAACTGGAGTTTGAAGGGCCATTACATCTAATAAGAAATTTAGATTCTTATTACTCCTCATTTTGGAAATCATAACTCAAAGACAAAACAACCTACAGGAATTTTCCATTAAGTTCTGGAATGATAACACTTATCTCACTCTTCATGTCTGACTTCTTTAAAGAATCTGGAGCCTTCAGAAAAAAAACAAAAAACCAAAAATACATGGCCAGAGAATTTCCTCCTCTTTCTGCTGCCCCAACCCTCACTTCTCCTTTTCCAGTTCCTGGGGAAGAGGCACCTCAGAGCCCAGAGTTGGATGTTTTGGAGAAACTGTGGTGGACTGAAGTGACCTATGGGGTCAGAGCTGGAAAATGCAAATATCCATGAAGAGGAGGCTTGCACAGAAGGAAACTTCTCATTTTCTCCTTTTAAAGGACAGATTAATAACAATGAAAAAATTCACCTCGAGCGACTCTTTCTCAGGAAGAAATGAGTTATAAATAAAATTAAGGAAGAGGAAGGAAGAAAACCCAAATACTGACCCAGGGAAGAAACTACTGCATTTCAGAATTATGTCTATCTCAGGAGATATTTATCAATTATAATAAGTTCTTTTTTACCATGAACTGTTAAGGTTGCTGTTGTCATCTGGTCACCACACACACAGGTGTAATCTCCAGCATCTTTTAATTCTAGGTCACAAACGACCAGCTCTGCAGTGGTGCCAGACTCTCTCATTTGATATTTGTCACTTGCTTTGAGCACTTTGGGCCCTATTTTCCACTGCACTGCAGCTCCTTTGGTTAATCCACATCTCAGAGTCACTGATGCTCCTTCTTGGGCTTCTTCATCCTTCAGCTTTTCCTTGAAAAACACTGGCAGGGCTGGGGACGGAAAGCCAACAGAAAGTGTGTTTAAACTAAGTGTTCAGCATTGTGAATTCTCAGCTGAAGTTCAAATCTGCCCAAATCAGGGGTTTGAGAATGAGAATATCACTACACATGATGCTTCAGGTTTAGCTTTTATATTTTCACATTCTGTGCTGCTTTAGTGTGTGGGTCTGAGCTCCACATCAGGGCATGGTGAGCTCTGTGCACAGAGCAGGCAGACAAAACAATTCCTGCTCCAGCTGGGCACCAAGGACAAATGAGCCAAATCTCAGCCCCAGAGCACAAACACCGTGGGCTGGAGAGAGAAAAACAAGCAGGGTGGGACTGCCTGGGCTAAAGCTGCAATGGGACAATGAACTGCAAGGTGCAAATGGAGCAGAACTGATCCCAGGGAGAGACCCCGGGAGCGCTCGTGCATTTTGGGGCCATTTTGGTTCATCTTGGGTGCAGCCCTGCCTGGGCTCTGGTGCTGCCCAAGGTGCATCCATGGAGGAGATCCTTCTAATAAATCCCTGCTTTATTCTTTAACTCTGCTTAATTTCCATTCTAGATCAGCCTGCACAAGGCCTCACAAAGACCTGGAAAACCAAACCCAGCAGTGAGACAAGAAGTGCTGAGACGACAGGCCAAAGTACAAGATTTAAGGTAGAATTCAAAGGATTTCTCACAGGACAGAACATCTTAGCTGGTCTAACATTTCCTGAGTGCAATTCCCTTAAACCTACAACACAGAAGTGTGTCTGCAGGGAGGGACATTCCTGAGCTCAGCTCCCTTTTCAGCAATGCCAGACAAAAAATAAACACCTGAACAAGACCTGGGCACAAGTTCCCAACAGATGGACATTCCATGGAGGTTTCAGAGGAACAGAAAATGGACAATAATCTGCATTTACCCTTCACTGTCAGAGAGGCCGTGCTGTGCTGCTCCCCACACACACAGGTGTAATCTCCTGCATCCTGCAGCTCTAGGTCACGGATTTCCAGCTCTGCCAGGGCACCCTGCTGCCTCAGGATGTATTTTTCACTTGCCCTGAGAATTTTGTTGCCTTTCTTCCACGCCACAGCTGCAGCCTTGCTCAGCTCACAGCGCAGGGTGGCTGTTTGGCTTTCTGTGCCTTGCAGGTCCTTCAGGTCCTCTTTGAAAAGGGCTGGCAGGGCTGAAGGTCACAAAATGCACAGAGGACATTAAAAATGACATGTGGCACACAGGTGATAGGAGGGGTGGGGTGGTACAGGAGCAGAGAACACTATGGGGTGGAAACAGGGTGTTTTCCTCATCATTCTGGGACATCGGACAAACCAAAAGACAGAAAGAGAAAAGCAGCCTGGATACAACCAGACTTTACAGAGAGTTTACAGATTTAAAGAAACAATTCAGCCACAGGTGAACACACAGCAATATCAATGAGCTGGCATAGAAACCCACAATAATAGAGATATATTTGTATTATTTTTACCATGCACTATCAAGGCCGCTGTTGTCTCCTGCTCTCCACACACACACGTGTACTCTCCAGCATCCTTCAGCTCCACATCTTGGATAAGCAGCTTCCTGACCGTGCCCTCCTGCCTCATTTTGTACTTGTCACTGGCTCTGAGCAGAGTGCTGCCCTTCCTCCACTCCACGGGGGCAGCTTTGGTCAGCTCACAGCTCAGAGTGGCCGCTTGGCCCTCGGTCACCTCCTCGTCCCTCAGGCTCTCCTGGATGGCTGCAGGCAGCACTGGGGGTGCAATGGGAACAGGGTTAAAGGAGCAGCAAACTCAGCCTGCAGGTGAGGGCATGGCTGTGAGGCCTCAGGTTTTCTATTTTTCACATTCTGTGCTGCTTTAGTGAGTAGTTTTGAGCTTCATATCAGGGGACGGTGAGCTCTGTGCACAGAGCAGGGAGACAAAACAATTCCTGTTCCAGCTGGGCACCAAGGACAAATGACCCAAATCTCAGCCCAGGAGCACAAACACCGTGGGCTGGAGAGAGAAAAACAAGCAGGGTGGGACTGCCTGGGCTAAAGCTGGAATGGGACAATGAACTGCAAGGTGCAAATGGAGCAGAACTGATCCCAGGGAGAGACCCCGGGAGTGCTCGTGCATTTTGGGGCCATTTTGGTTCATCTTGGGTGCAGCCCTGGCTGGGCTCTGGTGCTGCCCAAGGTGCATCCATGGGGGCCTTTGAATAAATCCCTGCTTTATTCTTTAGCTCTGTCCAGTCCCTGCTCTAGGTCAGATTACACAAGACATCAGGTGGGGAGGTGTCTTCAGGCTTGACCCCACATCTGCTTCAGGAATTAGGTCATAAAACCACTTTGTACATGGAATTAGGGAAAGGTTTTACCCCTAAATCACAAAATTCATCTTCCTGATCATGCCACACAAGGTCAGACTCAGAGGAACTGTGCACAGATAAAAATGATGATGTTGATAAAAACAATTCAAACCATTATCTCAACAGTGATGGCATCCAGATGGAGTTGGTCATTACCATGTACTGCCAAGGAAGCTGTGGACTGCTGCTCCCCACACACACAGGTGTAGTGCCCAGCATCACTCTGGGTCAGGCTGTGGATCACCAGCTCTGCAGTGACATCCTTCTGCCTCATTTTGTATTTCTCACTAGGTTTGAGGGCTGTGTGTCCCTTTCTCCACTCCACTGGGGCAGGTTTGGTCAGCTCACAGTGCAGAGTCACTGCTTCACCCTCCTGGGCCTCCTCGTCTCTTAACTCTTCTTTGAACAGAGCAGGAAGGGCTGGGAAACAGAGCAGCAAAGGTTCTCATGACAAGCAGCTCTTCACCACCAAAATAAACAGTGTGCACCAATATCTATCCCTGCCTGGTCACTGACATGAAGATATCTCACAGAAGGAAAATGCTGATTTGTATCGTAGACAAAAAGGGTCTTTTCATTTCTTTCAGCAAATATTAAATGAATTTGCTGATTGGTTTAAAGAAGTATGGGAAATAAACAGCAAAAAATGGGGAAACTTCATGTATGGTCAAAACTGCAACTTTCTCAGTATAACCCAGCCTAGAAGATTAATACAACAGGTTACACCATGATCAGGAAAAAAGCTAAAGGAAAAAAATATAACCTTTTAATTTAAATTTTAAGGATGCCTTCAGACCTAGCCCAGAGTTAGGATAAGACTGAAGAGAAGAATTAGAGAGAGCTCCTGAAAGTGCTTGGGTATGAATAAAAAGGAAAGAGAAGGATCATGCAGGCACTGCAGAAATCTGCCATAATTCCCTCACCCCAGGTAGTTCAGGTGCTTCCTGACACCTCATCCCTTTTGGAAAAACAAAGAGAATTATTCAGAGTGTAAGACTGGATGGAAATGTGGCAATATGTGGAAGCAATAGAATGGGAGGACATTCATTAAGTCTTTGGAATGGGGTGGGAACTACATTTGGATTTAAAATAGCTAATAAAGATCTTGAGAGCACGGTCTCCAACTCCTGACCCTGACCAGCAAGAAAGAAATAATTGAGAATAAGGATGTGGAGATAACTGTGCAGACATTATTGTAAATAGATTAGAAGGAAGGAAAACAACAAGGGAGATGTTGGTCTGCCTCTCTTTCAGGAATGTAAGTTGATGATGACTGGACATTGGGAAAGCTGAAGTGTTTAATTCCTTTTTCTTCATTATTATTAAATGCTAGATTTAATTAAGGAAATAATAGAAATTCTGGCTTGGAAAAGAAAAAAGAAAGCATTAGAGAATATTTAAATAAATATATTCTCAAAGCAGCTTGGTGTGATGAAATTTGTCCTGGAATTCTTAAGGTGCAGGCACAACAAATTTCAGACAGTGACAGTGACACTGGAGAAATCAAAGAGAGTGGCTGATGTTCCTCAAGTATGGAAAAAGCAGAAACTAAGATGTGAAAAATATATCTCTGAAATATACACATCAAGTTCTTGCTGTGTAAACTGAGATTCTAAAATCCCAGAGAGTAAAGAAAGAAAAATCACTTGTGTAAAGTCAGCGGAGCCAATAGAGCTCCAAATGTAAATGTCTGCTTTAAAATGAGCTGGAGGTCTCCCTGATTCCCATGGTCTGAGTTTGATAGATCTCCACTGAAAAAAATGGGAATTTGGGAAAGCTCTTCAGTCTTGAAGCTGAATCCCATTCATAATGCTTGTCATAGAAAAAGAGAGAGAGAGAATCTGAGGAATTATTTGAAAAACTCAGATTTGCTAAGAACATTTCTCTTCATGAAGGAGTAGATCAGGGTAATTTTTTCTTGGTATAGATTGAGCTTCCTTGACAGAAGGCCAAATAATATGTTCTATATTATTATTATTTTAGTAAAGTTTTAACTTTGATGTAGGTGGAATTAGAGAAGGGAAGGGCTACTAATCTGAAAACCACAGTTACAGGATATTGGACTGGGGTTTACACTCACAATGAAAGAATGAATTGAGCAGTGTTTTTCACTAATCTGAGTTCAGGATTATTCAGCATTTTCTGTAGCGACTTGGACAATGAAATGCGAAGTTTCATTAATTTTGAAGATGATCTCAAAGTGGGAAGGGAGAAAGGGTAAAAACACTTCTTTAAACTCAAGAAGATTTGTATAAAGCAGTGGTGATGAAATGACTTCAGTTCAACAAGGGCAGATGGAAAATACTTAGGAACAGTCAACAACACAAATACAAGAAGAAGCAGATCTGCAGTGAGGCATTTGGGGTAACAACAGTTTGTGGAGAAAATTCAAGTCAAAAAGTTCAAGCACAAATCCTCATAATTGAGATGTGTAGCTTGGGGTGCCCCATTGCTTCTTGGTTTAAAATTCATACAAATATTTCTCTGCTTCTATAAGAATTAAGCCAGTTCAAGAAAGACTTCTGTTGATTTAAAGAACAACTTTCTGGCAGTAATGATGGTGACTTGGGGCTCAAGTATGTACAAGTTAATTTCAATTCTATTTTTCATGGTTAAATTGGAAGTTCAAGACTGAAGCAATCCCTGTTGTATTGGCAAATGCAAAGATAGGCAGAAAAGCAAAGAAATCAACTCCCTGAGCTCAGATTTGTTGAACTCAGAGAGAAAGAGGCTGAAACTACTTCTGTGCTAATAATGAAAATAAAGTTTCCCCTCTCTTCCATGGGAAGTTAAGCACAGTAATTTGGCTGAGGACTGTGAAATAATCTCCTACTCTAATGCTGAGTATTCTGTAGTACCTGAATAAAAATCAACATTATTCTTGGTCAGAGTTACAAGGAAAATTACACTGAACCAAATTTTCTTTTCATTATTTCATTATTTAAAATTACTTGTCAAATCCTGATGCAACTTGAAATAAAATTGTTCTTTCAAAGAGCTGTGAACGTTCCTGCTGCTCCATCTCTCTAGGGTCAAGTCAAAAGTGAGTAAACAGAATAAAATAAAGTCAAAATAGAATAAAAAAAAGCAAATCCGTGACATCCTTCATCCTTTACAAAGAAATACAGCCCTGCACCAACAAGAGCAAGGAGAATAAACAGGGAAAAACAGCAAAATCAATGGAACTACAACCGTGGTTAGAATTAGACAAAAACCACAATAAAAAGAAGGAAGTCTGTTACAAACAGAATTAATGGTGGCAAGATTAGAGGAAGAACTCGTGGTGTGCGAGTCCTGAGGCTTGCAGAGGAGGAGGGACAACCACCACCCAAAAACGCCCCATTTCCGAGCCCTTTACCGTGCACTGTCAGTGCTGCTGTTGTCTTCTCCTCTCCACACACACAGGTGTACTCCCCAGCATCCCTGGGCTCCAGGGCATGCACCAGCAGCTGGGCTCTGCTGCCCTCCTGCCTCATTGTGTATTTTTCGCCGGGTTTGAGCACTTTGTGCTTCTTCCTCCACTCCACGGGCGCAGCCCTGGACAGCGCGCACTGCAGGGTGGCTGTGGCGCCTTCTGCGGCTTCCTCATCCCTCATCTCCTCCTGGAAGTGCACAGGCAGGGCTGGGGGGTTCAAAAGGAGCAGAATGTGGGACCACGGCAGCAGCTCCAGTAACCGCTTCGTGTGGTCTGACGAGCACAAGTGATAAGCAAAGCCTTTCCTAATGAAATCCATCATGAGAACCATGAGACTGGCAAATCCATCAGGGTTGATGGCCACTCTGAGAACCATCAGACTGGCTTTGGAAAGCTGGAAAACACCTCATTCATAAGTCAGAGAGGGTTTTTCAGGGTGAAATCCATGGTATGAAGTGAAGGACCACATCAGTCTCAACTTCAGACCTGCATGACTGAAACCTACCTTGGCCTTTGCCTAGCCAAAGCATCTAAATTCTATGGAAATGCAAATTGTTACTAAAAAAGTTCATAAATGAACCCATACCTGAAGTATCAGTTTCACTTTTCCATCAGAGACCTTTACAAGGTCTTTTCCACCCCAAACTATTCTTTATTTTCACCTCCTACAGTGGTCTAGCAGTGCTTGACCATCAAATTGTACTGAAATACTGATAACCGTCTCAAAAACATCTCATCAAAAAATCTTCTCAGCTTTATGATGGCAACATCTTTACAACCAACATCACAATAATGCGATTTTCCATTTCTCAGCACCTACTGCTGAACATGAGGATCAAAAAAATGAATTAGCACCAGGGTTAATATCTGCAATTTTTGCCATGAACCTCCAACCTGTGCCTGACACCGACCAAAGCATCCAGGAATTTATTCCCATGTCCAACCAGATTTTGCTGAACCCATTAGAAACAGAGCTGCACTTTCAAAGCTGACACTCCTATGCTCTTAAACCAAAAAAACTGCTTGAAAACCATCTCTAATCTATTATACATCTCCTTTTTTAAATTATTTTTACCATTGACTTTGAGCGCAGCCGTGGTTTCCTGCTCTCCACAAGAGCACGTGTAATCTCCAGCATCTGCCAGGGCCAAATCGTGGATCACCAGCTCAGCCACCGTGCCCTGGCACCTCATGGTGAACTTGTCACTTGTCCCCAGGGTTTTGTCTCCTTTCCTCCAGGCCACGGCAGCTCCAGCTTTGCTCAGCTCACAGCAGAGAGTGGCCGTGCCATTTTCTGTGCCTTCCACGTTCTTCAGCTCTTTCTTAAAGTGAGGAGGGAGGGCTGAAGATCACAGGTGAAAGAGAGCACTTTAAAATTGAGCAAACACCCTGGTCTTGATTGCTCCACTGAATTAAAACACTTCAAAGTGGTTTAGAATGTACAGAACTTGGGAGCAAAGGATGATTTCAGGGGCATCCCTGACTTGTGCCTTCCAAGACACCACATTCACAGAATTCACCATCTCACAATGACTTGGACATCAGCATTGATTTATAACAACTCTGAAAATCATCAAAGAGTGGGTTTGGACAGCTGGAAAACACCTTATTCATAAATCAGAGGGTTTTTTAATGATATGAGGCATGGCATGACATGGAAAACCACACCAGTCTCAGTCCCTGAGCTCTCACTGATCTGGAAATCTGTAAAACTAAAATATCAGTACTGGGAGGTATGCTTTAAAGGCATTTTAAGATGTAACAACAGAAAGCTGATCCCAAGATTTCAAGGAGATATGCACAGCTCTTTCTCAAAACCAGATTAAGAATTAAAATGAACACCATGCTGTTTAAAATTAAACTTTCATCACTTTTCAACTTCATCCAAGAAAACCAAGTGAAATCTCAGTGATACACCCTAAAGAAATTAAGGAGTGAAAATATACTCCAAAGTGCTATTTCTGACTTCATCAAGCTTTTCATTTCCACTTCCAGCTTCTATCAATAGGAAAGAACTCAAAAGAATCTGTGATGCTGTTTACCAGTCCCAAAGGAAGGGCTTTCAGTGGAAGATATTCCCAGTGGTTGGAACAGCTGCCACAACATCTTAAAATAACAGAAGGGACCAAGAGCGGATTGTGATCCCACAGGAGGATCACAGATGACAACGCAGAAAATTCCTCTTAACCCAGATATTTTACCATGCACTGTCAGGGAAGCTGTGGTAGTCTTGTCTCCACACACACAGGTGTAATCTCCTGCATCTCCCTCCTCCAGGCTGTGGATTGTCAGCTCAGCAGTGGTGTCCTTCAGCCTCATTTTGTATTTTTCACTGGCTCTGAGCACCTCCTGCCCCTTCCTCCACTCCACCGGGGCGGGTTTGCTCAGCTCACACTGCAGAACAGCCGTCCTGTTTTCTGTGCCTTCCACATTGACAAGATCTCTTTTGAACAGTGCAGGCAGAGCTATGGGGTGTAACATAAACAGAGAGGACATCAAAACCATTAACCAGACCTTGGGGAACTCAGGGCTGGGGCCTGTGGCCAGTCCTTCACCATTACAGGAAAACAAATCCATCTGGAATGCTGCTCCTAACAGAAAACTACTGCAGGATCCCACTGGGATAATTCCATCATGACCTGCTTCTAACATTAACTTGTCCATATTCACCTCTTCACAGCTGATTCCAATACTCCTCTCTACCTATTTCACTCTGAAATAATCTATCTTGAACATTAATGACCTGAATTTTGATTAAAAGTCATCCGCAGTGTGACAGCACTGCTGCCTTTCCTAACCTCATAATTTATATTTCTAGTTCAGGAAAAAAACACAGTAATATAGCTTCAGGTGCACCTTTAACCCAAGATTTCCAAGAACATAATGACCCTAATATCAGGATTACAAGGGTTTTTATCATCATTCAACAAGTTGTCTAATGATGTGCCACTAAAATAAAATGGAAGTGACTTGCATAGGGATGAAAATGATAGGTCAAAAGAGGGGAGGAACAGAAATTCCCCAAGCTGGGAGAAAGAAGATGAAGAAAAAGTGTGCAGAAAATATGGGAGAACAGTTTTGCCTCCTCAATTTTCCCTTGCCCTTGGCAGCATTTCATCCATAAGAGATATCTTCAATAAAAGCTGTTCTTCCATCTATGGGAGCTGTACATGAGCTGCTCCTTCTGGAGGGGCAACCAGAGCTCATCACCATTCACCATGGCAGAACCAGGAACAAAATTTCCTCCATTTGTGCTTAATTCAGAACCTGCAGAATAATGCTGAGGGGTGGGGATTTATATAAGTACCATTTTCTCAGCAGAATATACAAAAATCCTGCAGAAGAGGAGGGTGGTCACTCATTCCTGAATGGAAAAACCTCTCACTGACTGAGCTCAGCAGACTTAAAGGACTTTCCTTCAGGTTAAGCATGAAAATCCACTGATGTCAGGGAGACACAATGAGAAACCCCCTGAGAACAACCTTCTGCTGGAGCTCTGCTCACTCTCGCTCCATGAGATGAGAAATTCTCACAGCTTTTCTTTACTCTGAAATAAAGCCATCAGTTTCAAACTGACAGACAGTGGGAGATGGGAGGAAACAGCACCAGCAAACCAGGAAAATGCTGCAGAATCAAAACACCAAAGCAAGTGGGAGGGAGAGAGAGAAAAGGGATGTCCTTGAGCTATCCCAACGGAGAGCAGCTTTTTTACCGTGGACTGTCAAGACTGCCGAGGTCTTCTGGTCTCCACACACACAGGTGTATTCTCCTGTGTCTTCCACCTCCAGATCTCGGATCAGCAGCTCTGCAGCTGTATCTTCCTGTCTCATCCTGTACTTTTCACTTGGTTTGAGTGCCTTGTCCCCTTTTCTCCACTCCACGGGGACGCCCACCTTGCTCAGCTCGCAGCGCAGAGCGGCCGTGGCGCCGTCTGTGGCTTCCCTGTTCTTCAACCCTTCCTTGAAAAATGCGGGCAAAGCTGAAGGACAGCAATATCAGCAGTGAGATGCAGCACTCCAAGGAGTTAAAATTATGTTTAAGTTTCCTTTTCCCCTCTTATCTTGAATTTGATTTATCAACACAAGAATAGAGATTCTCATGGGTCTCCATGAATCAGCGTTGGGAAAGAAATGTCATCACCAGGAGAGGATTTAATGCTTGCAATAGTCCATAGGGGTATTTTACACAAATCAATACAAATAGAGTTCAAAACACCATTTTTTTCCCTGTGAAATTTCAATCAAAAAGAACAAACACCAATTTGAAATTTCTGGAAAGAAAATGGTTTTCTTTTGTGACATTTTAAACCACAACAGGAGGATGTTTGCTGTTTCCACATACTTAAGCAAACAAAGAGACATTTTACATTTTTTTAAAAAATGAAACACTGGAGTTTCATTTTAAATGTCAGTTTGAAATGAAATTGCTCATTTCAATACATGGTGGGAAAACAAGCATTTTCACCTGAACTGACATACCCTTTCAAAGATGTCAGGTTCAGTAAAAATCAAAGTTCTCCCTGAGAATGATTGTCCTTTAGAAGTTCTGGGCTTGTCTTACACAGAACACCAACTGAATTCCATGACAACTGGGCTGTAAGTATAAAAGCACTTTGTTGTCTCAGAAATGGAGTATGGGCATAAGATTCCACAGAATAACCTAACCTTTTGGAATTTTACAAAACCTTAAAATCCCTAAGATATAATTCCTTTGAAGCAACCCATTTTTGTCTTGAGCACAACGGGGAGTGTAATAAAGAACCTTTAAAGAGAAAACCAAAATGAAGGCCCCTGGTTGCCTTACTCTGAGCTTGGACACCAATATCCCTCTCATGCCACAAATTCCAGCTGCACAGATGCCAATGGATGCATTTCACTGGCATTGGTGAGCTGTGGATAAAGGTCTGGCTGAAGAAGGATTATGGGAGGGTAACCAGGGGTCTGCCCAAAGGATCAGAGAAATCAGGGTAGTTACTTTCAGGATGTGCCTTGTTTTGTTTGTTTTACCATGAACTGTTAAAACTGCCATGGTCTGCTGGTCTCCACACACACAGGAATAGTTCCCAGCATCCGCCGTGTCTAGATTTTGGATTGTGAGCTCAGCCACGACACCTTCCCGCCTCATTTTGTACTTGTCACTTGGCCTGAGGGTCTTGAAGCCCTTCTTCCACTCCACGTTAGCAGCAGCCTTGTTCAGCTCACAGCTCAGGGAGACAATTTTACCCTCGGTGGCTTCTTTGTCCGTGAGTCCCTTGGTGAAAAGAGCAGGCAGGACTGCAGAGCAAACACGGACATGGCATCAACCCTGGGAAAGCCTGAATCCATTACTCAATCCCTCTCTTATCTCCCTGGAGCCACCAGACCTTCTTGGTCTCCTCCAGGATTTAGTTCCTCCATAATTTTTCTGCAGCCTCTAACCCTTCAAAAGGGTTAACCCTTCAAAAGATAATTCAGTCTAATTTTTTTTTTCTGCCCTCCTGCTTTAAAACTTTCTTTAAATTCAAGTCTATCTGCGAATTAGTTGACAAATTACCTGCCCTTTACTTTATACACCATAAAATCAAGGACAAAAAATTAGAGGCTGTATTTCAATATCAGAGCCAGAGCATTTTGCTTCCCTTGAGAAAAGCATGAGTCCTACAGAAGGGCCTGATTCATGGCACTGTCTGAATTTTTATAAACAAGAGTCCCTTAAAGCAGAGCAGTTGCAAACATGCTGTCAGGTTTTTGCAGAAATAAAATATTTGCTTGGGAAGTGTTAAGCCAAAATTGGTAAAAAAAAAAAGAGCTGGGAATACCAGCAGCATTAAAAGCCTATTTTTCATTAAGACTGTCCTTGTGTAGCACCATACATTAATGAAAATTTCTTCCTCTTAGGAACAACAAGTACCACGGTCTAAGTCAGAAAAAATCAATATTATTCTGACTTTTAGGTCAGTTCTATGGGAAAATTTCTAAACAATAAGTTATTCTGGACTAGGGAGGTTGTGTTGAGTTGGGAACCCATTCTCCACTTGTCTTTTGACTAAAGCACCTTGGAAGCACATCAAGAAGGTATCAGGTGAAAGGAGATAAAGAGAGAAGGAAGAAAGGAAAATTAATCAGCAGAAAGAAGGATTGGAAGTGCACAGGGATCAGAGGAAGCAGAAGTAAGAGAGGAAGAGATCTTGGAATTACACGGGCTGGCTTGGAACACGCACTGAGAATTTCTTTTTTACCATTTACTGCCAGAGCAGCTGTAGTCTGTCGGTCTCCACACACACAGCTGTAATCCCCAGCATCTGCCAAATCCAAATCCTGGATTGTCAGCTCCACAAAAGGACCTTCTTGCTCTATTTTGTACTTTTCACTCTGCTTGAGCACTGTGCTCCCCTTTTTCCACTCAACTGGGGCTGGTTTGCTGAGTTTGCAGTGCAAAGTGACTGCCTCCCCCTCTGTAGCTTCCTTGTTCACCAGTTCTTCTTGGAAGAGGATAGGCAAGGCTGAAGGATGCAACACCAACAGAGAAGGAATCAGCACCAGAATGAAATGAACTGGACTTACGGGGCTGCAGTGTGTGCACTCAATCAAAAATGCTCTGTTTCTAGGTGGGTACAATTGAAAAAGGGGGTGAAACCTCCTAGAGGAGAGAGAAATAAATTAAACAATATACAACACACAGGTGCTGTCTCAAGGCAAAAAAAAGCACAAGAGAATATTCCCTAATAGGGCAACTCTCTGGCACTACAGAGCCAAGAACACAAAAACCCTAAGAAATCACACTCTGGTTGACCAGGAATGCTGCCAAAACTGCTATGTTTGTGTGGGAATCCTTAAAATCAGAGGGTTTTGGGAAAGCTGCAAAAGGCAGCTCAGAGACAGCAGAACTGTGATTAGAGCTAAGCAGTAGCCATAAGATTGATCAGCAGAAAAATTATGTAAGAAGTAGAAAAGTAAGGACAAGTAGAACAATGGTCTGTGTGTTAATGCTTGTCTAGAATAACTCCCTAAGCCACAGAAAAGTTTATCTAGTGAGGTATTAGGAAGTTCTAGGCTTAATAATGGAGCTCTGTGCATTGTGTTTTAAGGTTTACAAGCAGGTATTGTATTCGAAATAAGCAAGCATTGTTTAACCAAAGGTGTGTGTGCTTACAGTGGTTGGATAGAACTACTGTCAATGTGCTTTTGCTTTGTGGGTTTGGTCAAAAAACTTTTAAAGTAAGTTGTAATGTTAAGTTCTTGGTCTGCTGCCTGGGATATGAGCTGATGGCATTTTCCCATTGTCATAACCATGGAATGAGACTGATGTTGGAAAATAAAACAGCTCAAGGCACGTTCCTGGCAACTCTATCCCATTTGTGATTTGTACTGGCCGGCAATACCTTTGGTGTTTAAAGAAAAACGTGTGTAGGAGGGTTACCATTCACTCTCAAAGCAGCCGTGCTCTCCTGCTCTCCACACACACAGGTGTAGCTCCCAGCATCCGTCAGGTCCAGGTCATGGATGACCAGCTCGACAAAGCGCCCTTCCCGCCGTGTTTGGTATTTCTTGCTCGGGACCAGCTCCTTCCCATCCTTCCTCCAGTGCACGGAGCCGCCCGCCCGGCTCAGCTCGCACTGCAGCGTCGCCGTCCCGCTCTCCGTGGCCTCCTCGTTCCTCAGCTCTTGCTTGAAACGGACTGGCAGGGCTGAGAGATGCACAATGGAGAGGGATTGCCACCCTAGACCCCGCTCAGAGGTTGAGGCATGATTTATCATGTGCCTGCCTAAGCCTTACTCCAACACCCTTACCCAGTCGTATTTTCTGGAAAAATCCCTTCGCCAGGATTTTCTCCTGGGAAGCTGAGAAGCCTCAGAGAAAAAGGAAGACAATTCTTATCTCATTTGCTTCTCCTGTGTTGTGCTCACATGTGGAATGTGTTTGGAGATTGTTTATCCAATAGGTGGTTGTTTAATTGGTTTCATGTGAATTGTTTTGACTTAATGACCAATCATGGTCAAGCTGTGTCGAGGCTCTGGAAAGAGTAATGAGTTTTCATTATTATCTTTTTAGCCTTCTGTAAGTATCCTTTGAGCATCCTTTTATACTTCTGTAAGTATCCTTTCTGTATTCTTTAGTATAGTTTAGTATAGCATTCTTTAATATAATATAGTATCATAAAATAATAAATTTGCCTTCTAAGAACATGGAGTCAGATTCACCATTCCTTCCTGCCACAGGGCACCCTGCAAACATAATACTTAAGCACATCCTGTTTTTTTTCATGGGTGGGAAAGAAATTCTCTACTGAATTGTTCTGTGGGAATCAACAAAAGCATGATCTTGGCTGAGATCATGCATAAAGAGAGACAAACTCATTCTCATCGTTACACATGATGAACCCTTTGAAACAGAAAATACTAAGGAATCTTTTGTTTCCATGCTAATTCAGGAAAACACACATGCAGGACAACATCCTTCACTCAAAGGAAGGTGAGAAGACAACACAACACACATCCAACACGGGTACAATGAAAATGAGATTGGGGACAGGAGTGACAACGAGCAAATGGATGGAAGAAAGCAGTGGAAGCAGAACATGAAGGAAGTTGTTGTGAGGGAATGTACAGAGAGGAGGAAGAAAGAGGTGGACAAAAACACTCCAGAGTTTCACAGGTTATTTCTGCCTTTTTACCATTCACTGACAAAGCTGCTGTGGTTTTTTGGTTCCCCACTAGACATGAATAGTCTCCAGCATCCTTTGGCTCCAGGTCGTGGATCAGCAGCTCAGCCACGGTGCCCTCCTGCCTCATCTGGTACTTGTTACTGGCCCGGAGAAGAGTTTGCCCCTTCCTCCACTCCACGGGGGCCTCTGTGCCCAGCTGGCACCTCAGGGTGGCTGTCCCACCTTCCACAGCTTCCACGGGCTTCAGCTCTTCCTTGAAGAGCACGGGCACAGCTGAGGAGTGAAGCATTCCCAGTTTACTTCAGGCGCATCGTCACCACCTGGTGACCTCACACTTCAAGGACTTAAAGCCAACACAAATTCAAATTCTCTTGGCACACACAGAAAAGAAGCTCTGACCTACCTGCATCTCAAGGAGTCTGCTGATACTTACAGTAGAAATAAGAGTTTTGGACCAAAAAAAAAAAAAGAACAATTATTTTCTAATAGTTAGAATACCAAAATAATTATCCTTCTGCTGCCCAAAGTTGGTCACAGACATGTAAAAACTTGTCGAGAAAGTGGAGAGAAGAATGGACTATTCTTTAATAAAATGTGTAGTTAAGACCCTTCTTACCTCTTGGCTTAGAGCTTGGACAGTCACCTCTATCCAAAGCATAAGAGACATTTCATAGGGAAGAAAACATATTATTTTATCAAGTACCTTTGGGTGATACATTTTAGCATGAAGTTATCATCACAAAAAACAAAGAACACAACGGACCCAGCCAGAGCTGCCTTTTGTTTGTGCTGATCCTTGTTCTCCTGAGCACTCTCTGAAAGTGCCCAGGGTTAGCAGGACCACGGCAAGAACAACAACAAATGGTCACAAGCAGGTGTCTCATTCCTACCATGGATTTGGTAGGAATGTTTGTGCTGATCCTTGTTCTCCTGAGCACTCTCTGAAAGTGCCCAGGGTTAGCAGGAATTTGGTCACAGACATGTAAAACCTTGTTGGTCACAGACATGTAAAAACTTGTTGAGAAAGTGGAAAGAAGACCAGAATATTCTTCAATAAAAGATGCAGCTGAGACCCTTCTTACCTCTTGGCTTAGAGCTTGGACAGTCACCTCTATCCAAAGCATCAGACACTTCATAGGGAAGAAAATATTATTTTATCGAGTATCTTTAACTGATACATTTTAGCATGAAGTTATCATCCCAAAAAACAAAGAACATGAATGGACCTAGCCAGAGCTGCCTTTTGTTTGTGCTGATCCTTGTTCTCCTGAGCACTCTCTGAAAGTGCCCAGGGTTAGCAGGACCATGGCAAGAACAACAACAAATGGTCACAAGCAGATGTCTCATTCCTACCATGGATTTGGTAGGAATGTTTGTGCTGATCCTTGTTCTCCTGAGCACTCTCTGAAAGTGCTCGGGGTTAGCAGGACCACGGCAAGAACAACAACAAATGGTCACAAGCAGGTGTCTCATTCCTACCATGGATCTGGACTTGGGCTGTGGTCTGCTGGTCTCCAGTGTCACAGGTGTATCTTCCCGCATCTTCTGGCTCTGCATTATGAATCACCAGCTCTGCCACTGTCCCCTTCTGCTTCATTTCATATTTGGCACTTGCCTGGAGCGTGGCTTCTCCCTTCTTCCACACCACGGTGGTGGCGTCAGCTTTTGTGAGTTCGCAGCGCAGGGAGACGGATTTCCCTTCTTCCACAGCCGCGTTCTCCAGGGCTTGTTTGAAAAGCACAGGCACAGCTGGAACACAGAGCCAGGGGTTAGGACAGGCCCTCCTGATCTGCTCTGCATCAATTCCCCCCATGAGAGCTGCCACCTCTTTAATCCAGGCCTTTTCCAAGTGAGCAGAGCAGCCCTAGGCCCTCCACTGGCTGTGTGGCACAAGGAGATTCTGCCTGGGAGCAGGAATAAATCTCTCTCTCTCTGATGTGACCATCTCACTGTGGATTCCTAGAAATGTGGGGCAAGTTTCTTTTATTTTTAAAAAGGGACCTTTTCAGATTGCTCTGGGCACCATCAGCTAATGAATTCCCTGCTCCCTCAGGGCTCTGAAATAACATTCATATCCTATATTTCTCCTGCTTTCCGCTCCAGCACACCCTACTAAAGGCAGTGCATTTGTTTAAGGGCAGTGGAGAGTGGAGATGGCACTAAGAGTCTTTGAAAGGATGTTTTGGGGAGTCTGGAGTCTATTAATTACTTGTTCACCTTTAATTTTTCAGGGACTGGATTCCTGTTTCCACATCTTTATGTGTCTCCACTCCAACTCCAGTTTTAACACAGCTATGTAAAGCAGCTGATGCAGCACAGAGAAAATTAATCCTCTGCACTTAATTTTCTTTTTTTTCCCCCCAGTTACAGATTGAAAACCCCAGACACAGAATATGAAATCACATGAATGAAATACATCCAGGTGCCTACAAGGGTAAAATATTATCTTTAAATTTACTTACTAAAGATGGCACTGCCACAAAAAAAAAAAAAAATGAAGTGTTCTGTGATTTCTGTTTAATAGATCTAATGAAGTGTTCTGTGATTTTTGTTTAATAGATCTAATGAAGTGTTATGTGATTTTTGTTTAATTAAGCACCTGATTAAGTGTGGCAATGCCTCAAAGTGTACCCACCATTCACTTTGACCCGAGCAGTGGTTTTCAGTTCCCCAGCACTGCAGGTGTAGTCCCCAGCATCCACAGATTTCACATCTCGAATGATGAGCTCTGCCACAGTCCCATGCTGCTTAAATTCATACTTCTCACTGGCATAGAGAACAGTGTCTCCCTTCATCCACTTCACTGGGGTGCCAGGTTTGCTGAGCTCACAGGTCAGCCTGACCTGCTTTCCTTCTTTGGCTTCTTCGTTTTGGAGCTCTTGCTTGAAGAGAACTGGTGCTTCTGAAAAAAAAGGAATAACAGAAATGTTAAAAGAAACACGTGAGGTTGGAAATCACTTTTCTCTTTTAGAGTCAGACTTTGTTTTTGAAACAGAAAACCACAGGAATGAAAACGCATTAGCAAAGAGTAAACAGATGCTGACATCTCACATCTGGCTGCCAGCACTTCAGAGCAGAAAAAAACCCAAAACCTGAGGCCAGATGCTTATTGTCTTTTTAACCACTGAAGATGCTGCTGCTCTTACTGCTTTCATTACTAACATCAGTGGCAGATGCTGCACTGCAGTTAATGTGCTGCTGATGGCTGCTCAGAGTTGGACCACCAGCACAAAAAACATAAAACTTCACTAAGGTCAGCTCACACACAACACAGAGCACACAGAGGAATGGCAAAGCACTTTCTGTTGTGACCAGCAGTATTGATTTCTTATCATAAAAAACCCCTGCAGTGCACTTTTTTTTGTCCAGCATTAACACAGATTTAAAACCAGCACAGAGCAAACACGGAGAGGGAAGCACAGCTGAACGTGGCAGGGTCCCTGTGGAGATTCCCCTGAAGTCTCTGCCATTCAAGGCTTTTAGGTGAGCTTGTGTAGGGAAGGCACTTTTGGAGGAAAAATAAACTCAACTGAAATGTTCAGATAAGGAAAAAATAAATTATTCTTGAATTATGCTGTCTTAAGAGTGTACAATTCAGATACTGCACAAAGCCTGTGGTTGTTGGAAATCTACACCCTATTATCCTGTCCCCCTTATACCTCCAGTCTGGGACACTGAATTGTGTCACAGGACTACTGAATTTCTATTTTCTATTTTTGCATTCTGCTCTTCTGATGCGACTCTGACAGAAAAAGGTAAGTTTTCACATCTATTTCTACAATTTCTACAGTGAAATTCCTTGTAGACATCCTTATGACTTGACTCCTTGACCTGAATCCGTGTGTTTAAATCCTACATCCATCCACACCCTTCTCTGTGAAGGGAAAAATGGGGCTGTAGTGGGAACATTACAAAGGTGGTTCTTTTCTAACAGAAAAATTGTCCATTGGAGTCCTACTGGAGTCAACACAGATCTTTGTTTTGTGATGGATATTGGGAAAATATCCTTGTGCTACAGAAAATCGGGATCATTCACAACCAGCTCTTCTTCATTGCACCATCAAGGTCTTCTCTTTCTTGAACAGCCTCAAGTTGGTTCTTTGTGCTCTGGAAAAATCCTGTGGGCAGCCTGACCTCCCACTTGGTGCTCTAGGGTTCAGGTTGACCATTCCAGCAACCCAAATCCTTTTTTGGTTCCTGCTGACTTCCCCAATCAAGACACAGCTTCTGATCAGTCCATCCCAAGTGTGCAACACCAGCTGCACACAGGACATCCTCTGGTCTGCAAGAACACAGCCTGTGCCTGTAAAATCCTCCTGTACCTGCTCAGACCTGCCCAGGGCAGTGATTTAACTCACAGAGAGATTTAGCTCACAGAGGCAGGAGCAATTATAGAGTGATGTGTGGTGGGCCTGGTTCTGACCTGGATGAGACAAAACCCATACCCAACTCAAGGTTAAGACTCATCTAAGAAGAGAAGTTTTGCCTCAGCTCAGACAGCAAAAGACAGCTCAGTCTTAGATCATAGACTCACAGAACCCTTTGGGTTGAAAGGGCCCTTTAAAGCTCATCTATTCCAACCCCCCTGCCATGTGCCCAGACATCTTCAACCAGACCAGGCAGCTCAGAACCCCATCCTGATATTGAATATTTGCAGGGATGGAGAATCCACCACTTCTCTGGGCAAACTCCTACAGTGTTTTACCACCCTCATTGCAATAAACTTCTTCCTTACATCTGTGGCATTTATATTCTCTGAAAAATCCATTCACCCAGGGTTTTTCTCCTAGGAAGCTGAGAAGCCTCAGAGAAAAAGGAAAACAATTCTTATCTCCTTTGCTTCTCCTGTGTTTTGCTCATTTGGAATGTATTTGGAGATTGTTTACCCACAGGTGATTGTTTCATTGGATTCTGGTGTGAATTATTTTGTCTCATTGGCCAGTCAGGGCCAAGCTGTGTTGGGGCTCTGGAAAGAGTCAGGAGTTTTCATTATTATCTTTTTAGCCTGCTGTAAGTATCCTTTCTGTATTCTTTAGTATAGTTTAGCCTAGTATTCTTTAATATAATATAGTATCCTAAAATAATAAATTAGCCTTCTGAGAACATGGAGTCAGAGTCATTCCTCCCTGCCACAGGGCACCCCACAAATACAATATTACATCTAATTAAATTAACCCTTTTTTACTTTAAACCATCTCCCCATGTCCTTTCAAGCAGGAGAGCACCTCCTGCCCAGTGATGCTCTTTGGGTGCATTGCTCTGAATAAATCTGGCTGCCTAAAGCAATTGCACAGACAAATGTGCAAAAAAGCTCCCTCCTTGGGGAGAGCCATCACTGGGAACAGCTCCAGGAGTGATCCATCCTTTCTGGGGATAACCTCTCAGCCTGGGGTGTGCTCCTGCTGCTCTCTTTTTGGGGTTTGGAATGAGATAATCTATAATGTACCTTCCAACCCAAAGCATTCTAGAATTCCATGATTCTCAGAGGCACTAAAGCTCCTCAGATGAAGGATTCTTCTGTTTCACATTCTGCCACCTCTCTGGAAGCTCTTCCAGATGACTTGATGAGAACACCTCAGTGCACACCACAAGGTTCCTTTTCGGTGTAGTTTCATGTTTTTAATTCCAATTAATCACTCTAGGCTCGGTGTTAGGACCAAAATCACCCCAAAAGTTTCTTACCCTTGACATTAATAATTGCACCACTTTTGGCTGCTCCCGCCTCACACTCACATCTGTCACTGTCTCTTTCTCCTGCCCTGTGAATGACAACCTTGCCTTCAAATCCTGATTGCCTGATGTTACATTTGGAAGAATTCCTAAGGCTCTTCCCATCTTTGCACCACTTTCTCAGGGCTGTCTGATCTGGAGGTTTCACACTGAAGGCTCACATCCTTTCCCTCAGTGACTTCAGCATCAACCAGCTCCTTTATGGAGACACAGGGCTTCTCCAGATCCATATAAATAAACCATCTGACATGGTTCAGAAAAGGTGTGGATTCTCAGATCACAAGTAATCTGTGAGATTTGGATCCAGGATTGCTTGTATGAAAGTCATAGGTCAGGGTTAATAATAAATTATTTGTGTTTGTGACTATAAAGCCCTCAGGAAGGCACCAGTGATGTTCTGAAGTGTTGTTTAACTGTTAAATGATATCTGGGAAAAACTGAGAAGAAAATATTCCTGTTGAAGAACATCAATAATTAGCCTTTGGCAAATAAAACCTTTCATTTTCCCTCAAGAAAAAGAAATCCATTTGTGTTTCTGCAGCTTAGCAAAATTTGGGCAAATTTTCAATTTTTGTAAAAAGAAAATTTCTTTGAAACAAGTGTGGTTATTCTGAAAAAAAAAATGAGATATGATCTGACATAGCAAGACTGTGTGTTTAAAATCTCTGTGCCATGAGAAGTATTTATATTTCCAGTCAGGAAACATCTCTCCAATCCTACATTCTTGGGCTGTCTGCCATTAGTTTCATTTATTTATCTTTGCTACCAATCACTGCAGTTTTACCTCAGTTTAACTCCTCCAGAGAAAACAATCCATTGTCAACAATGAATAGCAGAGAACACACGTGCAATGTTTCCTTTCAAACAATGAAAACTGAATTTAAAACTTACTGGTTGCTCTTTTTGTTTTTTCATTGAATTAATTGATTTCTCCTCATGAGTTATCACCTTACCAGATTGAGGAAAACTGAATGGGGCATCCACTGTATCATCACAGCATTATAACATTCCCATCTAAATCAAATAAACACTCCAAGAGTTGTCTAGGATTACAAAGAGTTCATCCTCCAGCCATAATTTCATTATATAATTAATGTTATTCTTGAAAATGCACAGATATACAATGGTACTAATATTTTAGCATTTTTGCTCCTTTGTTTTTCCACCTACCCACATCAACCCCGCTCATTTCCGCTCATCATTTCCTCTCCTGCAGTTGTGATGATGGATTTACCTTTAACAACCAAACTGGCAGATGTTTTCTTATCACCAGCTTCAAATGTAATGACCCCCGAGTCCTTCAGGGAGAGCTTTCTCAGCGTCAGCAGGTGATATCCACCAGGCTGGGACTGGATCTCATTAAGTTCATTGGTATGGAGTGGGGTTTTATCCAAAAACCACTGCACTCTGCTACAGTCTACGGGAGAGATTCTGCACTTGAACATGGCAGATTCTCCTTCTAACACAGTGACATCCTCCAGGTCTTCTGTTATTAGCACTTTCTGGCCTGAAAGGAACATAAATACATCAATTACTGCAATCTTCGGTTTCTCGCGTGAAAATCGACGGGGGGAAGCTCCCAAGATTTCCCGTTCATGACAGGGAAGATTGAAACAGAATTCCCCCAATATCGACCACAAAACCCACTCACAGGAAGATAAAACATACAGGACACACACCAAAATAGGCAAAGACAACTTTAAAGCATCAGAAAACATAAAGCAGAACAAGTAGCCAGGACAATGCAAATCCAGGGCTGTAAATTTTCTCCTTTCCCCAGGAAAGGTTGGAAGGATGAGTCTCTGATAGCATTACTGGGCTCTAAACATCATCAAGAAATTATCTCTCCCTTGACAACCTGGCTGATTTTCTACAGCAAAAATAACTCCCTTTCTATGGGATAGGACCACTGATCCCACACCTTGAGTTCAGCCCAACCCCTAACACAGTGGAAAATGGAGAAAATGTCTGAGTGTCAATTTGGTTAAAAAAACCCCAAAACATCTGCCCTGAAACCTCCCTGTATAGATAGATACATCCCTAACTAAAAATAAATATAGATACATCCCTAACTAAAAATAAATATAAAATATAAACATACATACAAAGATAAACCTCACTATAAATATATATAAAATAAGGTTAGCACTGTATACAAAAATATCTCTGATGTTCCTCCTCCTTACAAAACCAGCACAGGGCTGTTTTACTTAGATGTTTGTGACAGAGAAGTGTTGTTTTTTTTTCATTTAGAAAAGCTGCTGTTAAAAAACTCAGAGTGAATTCAGGCAGGTCAGAGTCTGAGATTATGATGGGGATTAAACACATTTCTTTGCTTCTTGAGGATGCTGTAGCAGATGATCAGAGGAGGAGTTTGACTTTACCCCATTGTCTTTAAAAACTACAATAATAAGCAAGTGGGCACCTCCATCTGATCATTCCTGAATCATTTCTCATTCATGAACCATTTCTCCAGAGCACAGGGTTGGGTGGGATATTGGGAAGGAATTCTTCCCTGTAAGGGTGGGGAGATCCAGAGAAGCTGTGGCTGCCCCTGAAGCCCTGGAAGTGTCCAGGGCCAGGCTGGACAGGGCTTGGAGTATCCTGGGATAGTTGAAGGTGGAACTGGATGATCTTTAAGTTCCCTTCCAACCCAACCCATTCCATTATTCCATGGACCATTCTATTTTTCCACCACCTTTTCGGAACCATGCCTGGGAAGAAGAATCAAGGGATATGGAGAAAACCATGAAGGCAGGATAATCTTCCCTCATCCAACAGCAGGAACTGTGAATCCCATCCATTTTATGTTCACACAGGAACACCAATCTCTCCCCTCACACGAGCCTTTGGGGGGGAATTTAAATCACACCCAAAATACTTCAGGTGTAATTGCTTCAAACTGCTCTGCAGGTTTATGTTCACACAGGAACATCAATCTCTCCCCTCATATGAACCTTTAAATCACACCCAAAAAACTCCAACTGCTCTATATTCCCATATTTTTGGCCACATGTTCCTGCCATCCTGAGCGAGACAGAACCAGAAATTTACAGCTCTGCCTGTGCACGTTTCTCATGGCAATAAAGAGATGTAAATCACATTCCTCTCATCCATACCTTGCACAGTTAGCTTGGCTCTGGACTGGGCATCCCCAATGTCACAGCTGTAAGTGTCACTGTCACTTTTCTCCAGGTTCTTGATGGTCAGCTGGAGGACTTGCCCTTTCTGTGTCATCTCGTATTTCCTGCCAGCCCTGAGCTCAGCGATGCCTTTCCTCCAGACCACAGAGGATGCAGCTCTCTCACTCTGGCACACAAAAACTGCAGTTCCACTCTCGTCCACTTTCAGGTCTGAAAGCTCCTTGACAAAATAATTAGGTTTTTCTGTAAGGAAAAAGAAATGATTTTAAAAAAGGACCGAGACAGATTTGTCACCCAAACTAGTCCTGAGTGTCCAGAATCATCTTGGATCCTCTCTGCTCCAACTCATAGAATCATCAAAAAAATAATCATAGAATCATTTAGGCTGAAAAAGACTTTAAGATCACCAAGTCCAACTATTAACTTAATCAAACCATATCCCAAATAACCACATCTACATATCTTTTAAATCTCCCCACTGGTGGTGACTCCACCATTTCCCTGGGCATCCTCTTCCAATGCTTAACCACCCTTTCCATGAAGGAATTTCTTCTTACATCTAATCTAAAACTTGAGACCATTTCCTCTCATCTCATCAGATGGAATGATTCTAAGATCACCAGGTCCACCTCCTGTCACATGATATATCAGGTGAAATATCTCCAGGGAATTTTAATGCCATGGTCCATGGACTGGTGAGGTCTCCTCTTGCAGACAGCTTTCATCACTCATATTCAAAATAGAATAATTCAACTGGCCAAATGGCCAGTTTTGATTGGCTGGTTACAGAGCCCATAAGATTGTTCAGCACCCAAAATATGTTTTTTCAAATCTAATTTTTTAAGCTTTAATCAATGATTTTTTAAAAAAACTAAAAATTGATCGTGTCCAGGGAGATGGAGGAGAAGAAATCTATGATTGCAGATATTTACACCCAACCTCTGAGCCTGCCAGCCCCTCTGCACCCTTCAGCTGACCTTGCACTGTGACCCTGGCTGTAGTTTTGGAGGTCTCAGTCTCACAGGTGTACTCCCCACTGTCCTTGACCGTGGAGTCTCGGATGATGAGAGTGGCTCGTGTCCCCTCCTGCTGCAGGTCGTACTTCTGGCTTTTCCTGATTGCTTTGCCATCCTTGTACCACCTGATGGTCACATCAGCTTTGGACAGCTCACAGCTCAGGCTGATGTCCTGCCCTGCTGGGGATGTTTTATTCTCCAGTTGTTTTGTAACCTCTGTAGGTTTTTCTGCAGAGATTAAGGAAAAAAAAAAAAAAAAAAAAAAAAAAAGATCTTTGAATGAAAATCATCTCTATATGGTTGGGGTTTTTTGCAATTCAAATCATAGAATCCCAGAATGGTTTCGGTTGGAAGGGATCTCAAAGATCACCCAGTGCCAGCCCTTGCCATGGGCAGGGACACTTTGCACTATTCAGGTTGCTCCAAGCCCCATCCAACCTGGCCTTGGACACTTCCAGGGATCCAGGGGCAGCCACAGCTGCTCTGGGCACCCTGTGCAAGGTTGGAATAAAATAATGGAAGGTTCCTTCCAACCCAAACCATTCTGGGATTTCCTGATTCTATGGAAAAGTACTAACTGCAAATTATGAACTATGTCTGAAAATTACTAATCTCTTCTCTCCACTGACCACCTGGGAACCTTGGTGGACTGATGCACAGTCTGGACTGTAATTATCTGTACACACTACATAGTGTAGTCAGTTCTCAAATATCTATTAAAAGTTTCAGCACTTCATTTGTTTTTAAGGGAATATCTCAGTCCTTCAAGGCTCACAAGAAAGGCAAAGGAGAATTTTTTAAGGGAATATCTCAGCTCTTCAAGGCTCACAAGGGAGGTTGCTGTTGACTCAGACCATAACAAGTGTTTGCTGGCAAACCCTATGAAAATACACCGAGGACTTTTCTGATCCCTTTACCTTTCACAAGCAGGGAAGCCTTGGAGGAGAGACCACGGGCAGTGAAGATGACTTCCCCAGCGTCACCAGGAGTGACATTTTTGATAGTGAGTGTGTATTTCCGACCTGCATTGGAGGCTTTAAACCTCCCCCCGCTTTCCACTTTTCTCCCGTTCAGGGTCCAGTTGAAGTCGTCAATGCTTTCGTGGGACAAAATGCACTCAAAAGTGCAATCTTCTCCCTCCTGGATTTCAGTGTTCTTGAGCCTTTTGGTGATACCAATGTTCAGTTCTGGAGAATGAAAATTGCATTAATACAAGTTAAAAATGCTTTTATGATAGGCGTGAGTAGAGTAATGGTGTTTTTAACTCAGAAGAGGGGTTTATCTGCCAGACTGACAGAATACCACTGTATTCCTCACAGATGGCTGTGACATGGGAAGGATTTTTCAGGCTAAGAATCATCTCAAAATTGTACAAAAAGAGAAATGTGAATCTCCTGGTTGTGCACAGGAAGGACTGAATGAAGAACAGCTCAGTGGAGAAGATTCAAGATTTAATGAGTTAGAGAAGAGAAAAGTTGTCAGAAAAGAAGCCTCTGGGACAATGGGTGAGGTTCTCCTCCATGATAGGACAAATAAGATGTTTCAGTTTTTTGACTTGTTACTCCTGATGTTCAAACCAGACAAAATCAATTTTTTTCTCATTAACATTATGAGTTTGGAAGTCATGAACAATTCTTTGTCCTTCAGGCTGACACAAGGATTAGAGGACAGGCTGAACAGCTGGGTTCCTCAGCAGATATTGTCCTGCTTTTGTGTTCCTACAATAGCTCAAAACAGAAACAGGCTGCTTGGGTGAATTTTTTTTTTTGCTAGTTGAGATTTTTATTTTGAGAAATTTTTGCTGTTTTGGGAGGATTTTTGCACTTTAGGGATGTTCAGGAAGGAAATATTGTCACTACATTTCTGACATCTGATTTTCACTTAGAAACCCCAGATATACTTACACCAAGTTTAACAGAATTGCTCAGACATCACAATAGTGTGTGAGATTTGTTCAGGAACAGGTGAGAACCCATGGGACAAAACCCATTCATATTTTTAACACTCCTTGAGAGGCCACTGTTTACAACACTTACCCTGAACGCTGACCTTTGATTTGGCAACATCAGTGCCGATGTCACAGGTGTACAACCCTGCATCTGCCTTTTCCAGGTCATGGATAAGGAGGCACAGAGTCTTCCCAGACTGTATCTCCTCATACTTCTTGCTAGAAGTGATCTTCACACCATCCTTTTTCCAAACAGGTTTGACCTTCTCCTTGGAGACCTCACATTCCAGTTTGATCACTCCTCGCTCCTCACCGAAAACATCATCCAAGGATTTCATGAAGACAGCAGGTTTCTCTGGAGGTCAAGAGGCAAAACAGAGAACAACCAGGATGTTTGTGACACTTCCAGTTGCTATCAAATATTTAGATACATTAATAAATCCTTGGCAATATTGCTGATACCAATGCAGAACCTAAACCAGTATCGCCCTCTAGCATGCCCAATTCCTTCATCCTGTTCTCAATCCTTCATCCTGTTCCAAATCCCTTCATCCAAAGATTGTGTTGACACAAGGGGCTGCCCTGACCCAGGTGCAGCACTCACACTGGCCTTGTTGAACCTCAAGAGGTTCACATGATCTCACTTCTTGAGCATGTCCATGTCCCTCCAGATGGCACCTCAACCCTCAGGCATGTCACCTGCCCCACTCAGCTGGTAGTCACTTGCACACTCGCTGAGGGTGCCCAAGAAGGTGTTAAACCACAAAAACTCAGTTGTGTGACTGAGTTTCCAGACATATGAAGGACAGCAGGAAACTGTCTTCTCATGGCTGATTGAATCCAGCTCCAGAACTGATGTATTAAAAACCACAGAACTACAGAATATCCTGAGTTGGAAGGGACCCACAAGGATCATCCAGTCCAACAGCTGTCCCTGCACAGACACCCCAACAAACCCACACTGTCCTTGAGGGCATTGTCCAAACACTCCTGGAGCTTTGGCAGCCTTGGGACCATGCCCATGCCCTGAGGAGCCTGTCCAGTGCCCACCACCCTCTGGGGGAAGAACCTTTTCCAGAAATCCAACATAAACCTCCTATCACTCAGGCCCAGCTGTTTCCTCAAGTCCCGCCACTGACCACCAGAGTAAAGAGATCAGTACCTGCCCTTCCACTTCTCCTCACATGAAGATGTTGAAGCCCACAGCAAGGTCTCTCCAGCTGACCAAACCAAGTGACCTCAGCTGCTCCTCTCAAGGCTTCCCCTCTAGACTTTCACCATCCTCATGGCCCATATTTAACAGCTCAACATTTTTTAATCTATTAAGCAGGATTGGATCCTGCTTACAAATCCCCATGTATTTGGTAAATAGTGGCTCATTTGCACCTCACATTTTCATTCAGGAGCACAATCTGGACCCACCTATCACCTTCAGCCGCACAGTCTCCGACACCTTGTCTGACTTCATTGTCACCGTGCCAGCATCCTCAGGCTTCACCTGCTTCATGGTCAGTGTGTAGCACTTGCCCACGTTCTTGATGTCATTGAGGTTGTTGGTGTAGAGGAGGGTGTCGTTGAGGAACCACTCCACATCCTCGTCGTCGTGGGACAGCTCGCAGGAGAACATGGCACAGCTGTCCTCCTCAACCTCCACGTCCTGCAGGTGCTTCAGGACCTCTACATTGCGGGCTGAGGGAAACCAAGAGGGATCAGGTGTGGGTTTCTCTGGGTCTGGATTGAAGGCACTTGAGATGTTATTTCATGTTCACACTCAGGTGTTTATTATTTCTTATCAGTTAAACAGTCTCACTGCACGGAGTTCAGCAGCTTTGCATCAGAAGGCACAAAATGGCCAACAATCTCTTGTTCTAAGGGCTTTTCAGACTAAACTATCCCATTAAGAATTGACACCAGGATTATTTCCCCTTTTAACCCAATAACTGATCCCACAGAGCTGCCATGGGGACTTTTCTGCCCAATTACAAAATGCCACCCAAACCCATGGAGAAGGAGGAAGAAGCAGCATGAAGAAGAAACCCAGGATGACACCCTGTGCCCTCCATCTTGCTGCCATCCACAACACACTAAAAACCCCAAACCCTCAATTTCTCACCAAGTGACACACCTACACTGCTCTCTATAATCTATTGCACACTTTGGTGGATTCCAGTCTGTCTTGAAGTCCGGGAAACTTTCTCCATGGATGAGGGTCAGAGTCAGTGCTGCCCTGGGGGTCAGGGCACCCCAGAGCAGACACAGAAATATTCCCAATGCCCTGGGTTTCCACACACCACCATCATCATAAATCACCTGTTATCACAAAGAATTTCATGGAGTTTATTAGATTATTTGTTTTGGTCTCCTGCACACTTTGGTCCCCATGTTTCACTTACTTGGTTCTGCATTTGCTTCAGGAGAAAAAAATAACCCTATTGAAAAGGCTAATTAAAATTGTCTAGAACCCTCAGTTCCCTTTTTATATATAAATCAGTTTGGAGGTTTTGTTTGTGTTGTATTTAAAAATACGTATCTTTTTTTCTAAAATGATGTTACAGTGACCCTAAGCATCACACAGAGCTCCAACTCCTGTGTGCTCATCACTGCACAAACAAACACATTTTAACTGAATTGTCCCTCATTTCCAGGGAAACTGTGACACACAGGATGAGATGAAGACAATGATTTTGGCCACAAAGGCAAAGCACAAAAGAGCTTAAGCAACTTGCTTCGGTTTAGGGAGCAAGAGATTTTGATTCCTTTCTTTTCCAGTCCTTGGGCACAGAATTGTCATTGAAGAATCCTCGCAGATTCTCCATTCATGGAATGCTGTTTTCAAGGATGGGATAACTCAGAAGAGGGTTTGGGACTATTACTTCATTTTCTTTTTTAATATATATATTTGTTTGGATAGAATGGAGTCACAGAATCATTCAGGTTGGAAAAGACCTCTAAGACTGAGTGCAACCATTCCCCCTGCACTGCCAAGGTCATCTTGAAACCACATCCCCAAAAATTTTCAATCCCTCCAGAGATGCTGACATCACCACTGCCCTGAGTATTTAATTTCAATGTCTGACAACACATTCAATGAAGAACCTCTGCAAAGCCAAACTGCTACCAAGAGCTGCTCCCCGGACTTTTGGAAATGGTTCTGTAGCTCAGCTCCAAGTCTTTCTAGAAGTGACACAGTGAACATCTTTTCTTGCAGTGTCACCTGAGGGGAAGAACTGGCAAAAAAAAATTCCATGCCCAGAACGGATGGGGCAGAACATCACTATGAATAATTATTGTATTCAGATATATAATAGTAGCTATAAAATATATTTATATATATATTTATTTTTTAATGTAAAATATATTTTATATAAAATATATCTGTAGACAAATGTATACAGATGTATAACAATACAAATGTATAACAATGGGAGATAGACATGCTGACTCAGATGTCAGAAAATGAAAACCACAGCCAAGATGACCAGAACTGGAGGCCTGTAGTAGTTGAATATAAAGGATATTTTTAGGTGAAAGCCCCAGAGGTCTAATTCCTTGCATGAAATGGACAATGATGTGCCTTGACAAATGTTAACTTGTGCCTTACCCAGATACTGCCCTCCCACACGCATTACCAACTTCACAGCAGGAGATGGATTTCAGGATTGGGGAATCAGCAGTTTGCGTGTGACGCTGCATTTATATAAAATCAGAAGATAACTGTGGTAATCTACCTCTCCTCAGGAGAGGGAACCTTGAGTGAAGTAGAGGATCATAAAGACCACCAGCAGGCCAGCCCTGCTGCTGCAAACCTCCCGTACCTTCAACGCTCAGCGTGGCTTCGGTCTCGGCGATGCCAGCCTTGCACTTGTACACGCCAGCATCCTGGGGCTTCACCTTCATGATCTTCAGCTCTGCTGAGTACTGGTCCCTCTTGATTCTGTACTTCTCTGAGGGCTCAATGAGCTCTTGGCCCTTGAACCACTTGACGTGCTTTGGGGAAGGCCTGAAGTCACAGGACAGGATGACCGAGTGCCGCTCCAGGACGGTCTTGTCCTCCAGCTTCCTGGTGATCTGGATGTGGTAATCTGCCAAGCAGGGGTGAGGAAGAAAAATGGATCAATCTAAAGAAGAGGAAGATTTTAATCTGTATTTCATGCCCATTAATTTCATATATGAGTTTCTGTTTTATGAACTGCTCAGGTTCTGCTACAAGTATCTCTAAGAGATCTCATGTGCTTTGAAGCTACCACAGCACGATGATCTATAAGGAAAGCTGATTTCTGTAAGATAATACTGTGTATCAACCACCAAATTCAAGGTCCACTTCTCGCTCAGGGCTTGCTGAATTGCTCTCTAATTGAGGTTTTCATTCAAGTAAGAGTAAATGAAAGACAAAACAAGGACTTCAGGACGTGATTGAAGAGATTTACCATGGTGACAGCAGAAGATAAAAAGCCTTGAGGCTTTGTCCTACATCAAGTCAATGACAAAATGAATTAAGTAAATGAGCTATCAAAATTGTCCAGCTCATAAACGGGACAAAATAAACTCTCCTGGCAAATTTCATCTGTTTTGTCCTCCTTGGTAAAGTCAAGTGAATAAAAATATAACAGAAACCAGTTTTAGCTTGACAGATTTGAATACCAGGGACACCAAAGTCATTTAATCAGATCCCTTCCTAAGACATTTCTGGCTCAGTTGGTGCATCCAGCATTGCTCCCAGCTTGCAGCTGGGACCAAACACATCTTCCAGGTACACATGCATTTCCAAGAATCCAGCCCAGAACAGAGAATATTTATGACAAATTACTTTCCAGCTACTGTGAAAGGGAAGATCTTGGTTCTGATTCACATGATATATATTAAAAATCACATTACCTCTGACGAGCAGGTTTGCTGTGGATTTGGATTTGCCAATGGAGAACTGGATGGTGCCTGTCATATCAACACTTGTTTTGATTATTGTCAGCCTGTGGATGGTGCCTTCCTGCTGCATGATGATGTTTCTGCCAGCCTGCAAGGCTGCTCCCTTCAGGAACCACTTGGCAGGCTTCACAGATGGAATGGATGTCTCACATTCAAAATTGGCTTCTTCAGGCTCAGTCACGTCCTCGTCACACAATTCTTTTACAATATTAATGGCTTGCTCTGGATGGAACAAGAGAGCAGGGATTTAGGAGTCATGAAAGCTTTTCCATTATCAGCCTGACCACTCAAGACATCTTTTCTGCACTTATGAACTCAAAAGGCCTTAAAACATCTTTTATTCTCTATGAAAGCAAACACACATTGCTGGTCACAGGCCAGAAAGTGAATCTATATCTCTTGATTCCTAGTCCTAATTCTAAAGTCACCTTCCTATCCTAGTATCAAATATGTAACACAATAAAATGGAAAAGAAGGTTCATTGGAATGAAATTTTGATAAAAGGACCTGCAACATTTATGGGAAAAACAGACTTTATCCAATACATTTGATAAATGTGTCTGGAATGGGAATTCCCTCATTTTCCTTAGGAGAATATACCATACATTAATTTTTCAGCATGTTCCTGTGTGTAAAAGGATTGAACACCAATGGACTTCAGAAAAAATAACATGAATTAAAATTCATTTTTAAGCAGTATTGTGTTTCCAAAGCAAACAACAAGGGAGTCAGCCCATCCTTTCCAACGTAAACAACAAATGAGTGAGGTCATCCTCCTCCCAGTGAATCCTAGGGGTGAAAAAAAGAGGTTTTCTACCTTCAACGAAGAAATTAGCACTGGTTCTGTCATCGAAGGCATCACAGGTGTACGTGTCCTCATCCTCGTAGTCGGCGTCGTTGATGACGAGTTTGCGATAGACGCCCTCGCTCACGATCTCGTATTTCACACCAGGGTGAATTTCCCTGTCCTTTTTGAACCACCTGACCTTGGCATTGGCCCGGGACACCTGGCACTCCAGGACCCCCCGGTGCTTCCACAGGGCGATCTTATCCCGCAAGGGCTTCACGATTTTCACGGGCAGCTCTAGGGGGGCAAAGGAAATGGAGCCATCAGTACAGTCTCCATTGCTCTCACTAGCAATATTTCTTTCATTTTCAGTAATTTGGATGATGAAAGGAATCCCTGCTAGGCTGAGCACTCAATTAACAACTTTAATTGTTATTTTTTCTTAAAAACTCTTAAAGTTTCCCTTTTAGAGTTATTTAAAGGGAAACTTTCTCTCCGTGGTTTACCGCTGGAGTGGCTGAACTGCAGAAGTAACAGGTGGTTTTTCCTCAACACCTCACAGCAGTACTACAGCAAAACCAGGGACTGATCTCCAATTTCCTGAGCTCCTCAGCAGTGCATCCTCCTTTTCAAATTCAAACATTCTCCTTTTCTCTCCTTCTATCACATTGTTTTAGTTAAACATAGCCAAAAATGCTGGGTTTTGTTACAACATACACCAGAAAGTGAAAATGCAAGAAAAAGTCAAGCTACAGCTTTCTGTGCCTCAAATTTCACACACAACTTTAAATTTCTAAAGGTGCAAATGCAACCTCCTGAGAAAATTTAACTGGAATTAAGCCAAAATAAACTCCCACCTGATATTTACCAGACAGCAAAGTAGGCAGGTTTTCTTTCTCTGAAGACTGTAGGACTTTTTTTAACCTTCACGTGCAAAGTGAGGGAAGTGAATTGGTGTGTAATGTGAGACAGCAGAAGCAGTGCTGGCATGAACAGCAGAATTACCTTTTACAGTCAGGTGAGCACGAGATTCTGCTTTTTCTGCTACGAATTTGATCTCTGCCGCATCCTCGACCTGGACACGTGCATATGTCAGGGAATAGGTTTTTCCTGGGAACAGACACACAAACACAGCTCAGATACCCCAGAGCAAAACCCCATTTTCTAGTCTCCCATGCCAGCCCCTCCTCTATCCCACCCACATTCTGTGGTGGTTCCAGGTGTGGCTTTCTCTGGGTCTGGACTGAAGGTACTTGAGATGTTATTTCATGCTCAGACTCAGGTGTTTATTGTTTCTTATCAGTAAAACAGTCTCACTGCTGGGAGTTCAGCAGCTTTTCATCAGAAGGCACAAAATGGCCAACAATCTCTTGTTCCAAGGCCTTTTCAGACTAAACTATCCCATTAAGAACTGACACCTGGATTATTTTCCCTTTCAACCCAATAACTGATCCCACAGAGCTGCAATGGGGACTTTTCTGCCCAATTACAAAATGCCACCCAAACCCATGGAGAAGGAGGAAGAAGAAGCATGAAGAAGAAACTCAGGATGACACCCTGTGCCCTCCATCTTGCTGCCATCCACAACACACTAAAAACCCCAAACCCTCAATTTCTCACCAAGTGACACACCTACACTGCTCTCTATAATCTATTGCACACTTTGGTGGATTCTGGTCTATCTTGAAGTCTGGGAAACTTTCCCCATGAATGAGGGTCAGAGTCAGTGCTGCCCTGGGGGTCAGGGCACCCCAGAGCAGACAGAGAAATATTCCCAATGCCCTGGGTTTCCACACCATTCCAGACCAAAATCCCCATTTTTTTTCCTCCTACCCTCCTGCCGCATTTTGATGTTGTCGGAAGTCTTCAGCTTGTTGTCATTTTTGTACCACTGGGTTTCCACCTCGTCGTGTGAGATCTCACAGATGAAAGAAGCACTCTCATATTCATTCACTTCCACATCTTCCAGTGGTTTTACGATCTTGACATCTCGGGCTGTGAAGTCATAAAGACAAATATTTATTTAGGAGTTTCTCCGTAAGTGAGCATGGTGTGTTTACCTTCTGCATAATTACATGGAAAAAAGGGGGACTGTGTTTATTCTAAACCAGGCTTTCCTCCTAGGTAGTTTCTCTCTTCAACACAGTGAATACTTTTTATGGCTGAGGCTTATTGTAAGAGGATTTTACATATGCTGGAACTTCATGCAGGTATTAATGAAAAAAATACACATATTAATGAAAGCAAATTCACCAAGAAAAACTAAACACAAGTCTAAAACCTTAGGTCATTATAAACTGCCTCATTCATTCTTCATCTGCAATCTGTTTTACATAGGAGATATCTTTTTCCAGAGTCTCCTGAACTGAGTATAATCCTCTTTAACTCTGCACCTTGGCACTCCTTTTGTCACAACTGATTATTTATCTGTGCTACTGCAGCCCTTTCTCTTTGAAAGAGAAGGCCTTGATACACCTTGGATCAGCCTCAGGAGCAGAGCTGAAATCCAAACAAAACCCATCCCAACCCCAAAACCAGGGAGAAAAGGGGGAGCCCATGGGGCAGATGTTCATGAAGATACTGCAGAACCCAAGCAGCCACATGAGGACAGCATCTAGTAAGCAATGAGAAAGATGCTCTGTCTTTCACTAAGAAAGAGCTGATCTGTTTTTACCATGCCCCTTTAGAAAATAGCATCTGCCAGGGCACAGGAGAGCTGTCTGTTGAGTAACTTGCCTTAATCTCAGAGCTTATCTCAGGTGCTTCAGAGCCTGGTGACAAAACACCAAACACAGACACCTGGTGCTTCATCAGTTGCTCAGTGCAACACTCAGGTGGAAAAACTGCCCTGAGCAGAAAGGAGAGGTGCAGGCAGAAATAAGTACCCTTTCCTTAGCATTTACAACCTAAAAATGAGGGCACTTCTTGAGCTCATACCCAAGCCTTATCCAGTCCCTGTTCAGGAAAATTCCCCTCATGACAATGGTGCCACCAAATCACATCAGCACCAGCCACTGAATCCCAGCTTCAGATCAGGCTGCCCAGTATTTCCTAATGTGCCAATCCAGAAACACCATTCAGATTCCAGAGAAGAGAAATCACTTATGAGAAATGGAAAACTGAGTTAGCAACTCTTCCAAAAATACAGCAAGGATAGAGGAAGCACAGGACAGCTTTGCCAGCATTTTCTCACCAGGAAGAGAAACTTAACCAAAACGAGCAATTGTGAAAAATAAACACTCCACTAAGAATTTCTTGCAGTGTAGCCAAAAATGCTGCAGTAAATGTATGTTCCTACTTCAGGCAAACGTACCATGAACTTTTAGAGTAGCTGATGTCTTGTCTTCAGCTGCTTGACATGTATAGGTTCCCTGGTCTTCATATTCACACTTGTGAATAATGAGGCTTCTCTTATTTCCTTGGGAGACAATCCCAATGTTTTTACTTTGTCGGATCTCCTTCCCATCCTAGAAAGGGAAAAGGTCAAAGCAGATCACCCTCAACTCCTGTAGATCTGCAGTGAGCAAAACAGACATTCAGATCTGTGCTTATTTCATCCTTCTCATTGGACTGAATGGAAAACTGCGTTTAAAGGAACACGTTGAATATTCATCACAGGGCAAAGATTTCAGGAAGTTGGAATAGCTGAGGAACACACAGAAATTTTGGATGATCTCCAACACCTTTTTTGAAGGCTTAAAACACCATGCAGGGTTGGCAGTGAGCCCCTTCAGACATAAATGGTGTTAAATTAAAAGAGGGTCAAATTTAGACTGGCAATAAGAAAGAAGCTTTTCACAGTGAGGGTGGCCAAACACTGGCACAGGTAGCCCAGAGAGGTGGTGGATGCCCCATCCCTGGAAACATTCAGGAGCAGGTTGAACAGGGCTCCGAGCAACCTGATCTGGCTGCAGATGTCTCTGCTCGTGGCAGGAGGTTGGAAATGAGATGACCCTTCCAGCCCAAATTCCACCTTGAAGAACTGCTGCTACCCCAAATCAAGGAAAGTACCAGCTGAGCCCCAAGGGAGGCTGATGGAATGCCAGAGCTGATCCCCAAAATGACTGTGTAGGGAAAAGGGATTTTATGTATTCCCTTCCCTGACAAAGGAAATTGAGGCTTTTCTTTACATCCCCATTTCCCAAAAAGCCTGTAAATCCTGGGTGAATACTGCTTGGTGTGGAGTGAAGCACAGCACTGAAAATCTGTAACAGCAGTGCTTATATTCTGTGCAAGAATAGAAAAGTTTAACTTTCAAACCATTTTCTAAATACAGCAAATAAAACTCTGAGAGTGATTAATTGGGAGAGTAAACGAACATAAGGACAAGAGAGCAATGCTAAGAGCTTTACTCCAAAGGCTCAGGGCTCATATTCCCTAGAATCAGAATTAGAGGCTCCCATTCCCTTCCAGAGAAGTCAGAAATTAAAATATCACAATCCATTAAGTGCTGTACCTTGAACCACTTCACATTGGCATTGGGTTTGGATAGCTCACACTCGAATGTAGCCTTGAGCTTCTGAGTTACACTGACATCTGCCAAAGGTTTGCTGATCCTCACAGGCAATTCTGGGAAAGAAAACAAATGGGGAATGGGGTCACACAAGCACTGATGGGTAGGTTTTCATGAAAAATAAAATTTATATTGGTTTGGGCGCTTTATCATTGCTTTGTGGACAGTGATGCCACAATGATCCTGTTGGCACCAGATGGAAACTTTACTGGGCTTTACATCCCTTGCAGCGACCAGGAAAATTTGTTGCCCTCTTAAGTTTGCTCTCCAGGTCAGGAGAAGACAATGGCATCCACCCCAAGCAGGGCTGGAGCCTCCTGTGCCCCTGTACCTTTGACAGTGAGCCTCCCTGATGAGCTGATGCCCTCTGCTTTGAAGGAGATGACTCCTGCATCTTCCAGAGCCACTAAGGAGAGAGTCAGCGAGTGTTTCTTGCCCAGGACACCGAAGCTGACGTTGGGTGAAGGTTTCAGACGAACACCATCCTTCTGCCAGGTGCCCTCCACGTCCTCGTGGGACACCTCCACCTCAAAGGTGACAGTCCCCTTCTCAGCCACCTCCAGGGGCTGGAGGCCTCTCACCAGCTTGATCTGCCTCACTGGAAAACAACATGGAAAAGTTGGAGATCTCACACCTGTGAAATAGCCTGAGGACTTCCAAAATGGATTATTTCCCCATTATTGTTTCCCCAATTATTATTGCTCATGCACCTGCCAATTAGTTGGTATTTGCCAATTAAACAACCACTTCTACAGGAAATAAAACCTGTCCATGACCACAAAGGTAACATATCTGCTATTTTTAAATGGATGCTTTCATGAGACAAACAGGTCAACCAAATATGACAGAAAACACCCCTGGCCCCTTTTCTATTGAGGTCTATCAGATTTTAGTAAAAGAAAGACAAATAAGTCCAGGGTAATACTGTGCAGTCCTTCAACTGGGATGAAACAAGGATGGGAGGAAAAAGCTATAGTAAAAGGAAAAAAAAAAAATCCATGACATGGTGCAAAAAGTGCTGACACCTCACAGGTTGGTGGCCAAAGCATCCATGGTTTGGGCGGACATTACCCATTCCTGTGACAAGTCATCCATGCCCTGTCATCCAGTAAAATGGATTTCATGTTTAAACTTGTATCACCACTAAAAGTAATTAAGTTGACAATTAAAAAAAAACCCAAAACACAATGAAGCCTCCAAGACCTCTCCACACAACCTATTCAGTCATCTGACCATTAAAAAGCTTTTTTAGAATATAACCTAGATCTTTCTCACTGCACCTGAAGTCCATTATTTCCTGGCATCATGGAGATTGTTCCCTTCCACTTTGTAAGACATCAAACACCCAAAAGACTGTTTTCAAGTCCTTCTTCACCTATTATTTAGAACCAGCCCAGCACCAGTTGGTGGCAGGGACTTTATGGACAAAATTAGACAGTCCTTGAGTACTTAAATCCTGTTTTCAAATACCCTGTGACAATTATTACCAAAAAAAAAGGTAAGAAAAGGACAGAAATACAGGGCTGTGGATGAGGCACCATTCATTTACTCAAGAGTGAAACACCTTCAGAGAGGTTTGCTTTTGTAGCTTTTTAGACCTTGACTGATTATAAAGAGACATTCTGAACCAGGTTGTTTGCAGAGAAAAATCAGGGCAATGGATGGCTGGAGAGGGATTTTTGATAAAAAAATCATACCAAAGAAAACCACAGAGCATATCAGGGAGTGAGAAAGAGAGGAAAGAGAAGAATCTTTCAAGCAGCTCAAAGGTGAAAGATGATGGGATGAGATGGAGGCAACAGGAACCAGTCAGACATTCTCTATTCATGGCTTAGCTTTCACCTCCTCTTGGTCATTTGACTGGCTTTGTCCCTGTGTCCCCATGATAATTCAGGGACCAGAATCCACCTCCAGACCCTGCCTGGGGTATTTATAGAGCTGAGGGTCACTGGACTCACTTTCCACATTGATCTTGGCCTGGGTGGTGTCATCAGGGCTCTCGCAGCAGTAGAAGCCCCGGTCTGCGAAGGAGATGTCCTTGACCACCAAGGTGTGCTTTGTTCCCTCAGCTTTGATCTCTATCTTGTCACTGGGCTTCAGCACAATGCTGTTCCTCATCCACTTCACCTCGGCAGGCTTGGTCAGCTCTACCTCCAGGGTCACTGTCTCCCTCTCTTCAACTGTTTTGGGCTCCAGCTTCTTCTTGAAGGAGATTGAGGCCTCTGCAGGAGAGGAAATATTAGTGGGAATGTGGAAGATCCAGAAAACAGGCTTTGAAAGAAATTTAAACCAGTGGCTCGTGAACTCCAAACCCAAAGCATTCTGGGCATTCCTATTTAATGATTCTAAAGCAGAAATTCCCTGCTGCTAACATAATTAATTACAGGGAAACCACATAAAACAACATCATCATAGAACGGCTTGGGTTGGAAAGGACCTTAAAGACCATTTAATTTCAAGCCCCTGACATTTCCAGCCTGTCAAAGGGGCACTGCCACCTCTTACCTCTGACTCTGAGGTTGGCTGTGCTCTCCACACCCTCAGCATTGGCAGTGATTTCAGCTGCATCCTCCAGTGTCAGGTCAGTGATGGTGAGGCTGTGGTTGGTGTCCTTCTGAGAGATCACGTATTTCTTGCTGGCTTCAATCTTGGCACCATTCCTGAGCCAGGTGACCACAGCATCACTGGGGGAGACTGTGCACTTGAACACGGCCTCTTTCCCTTCCTCAGACACCACACTGTTGAGACTTGTGACGAATTTCACCACTCTGGGAGCTGATGGATAGAGGTAAAACATTCAGGAGCATGTCCTTGAGTATCTCCAAACAGCCAAAAGCTTCCGTAGCTTTCTTAGAAGCAGCAATTTGAGTACAGCATAATACTGTACTCAAAACCAGGAAACTCATTAAATACAGTAATAAATAGTTAGTAAATATAGCATGTAATCACAAAAGTGGATAATCATATTTTGTGTGTCTGACTTTTTTAGAAGCAGCAATTTGAATACAGCATAATACTATACTCAAATAAATACAGGAAACTCAGTAAATACGGTAATAAATACCCAGTAAATACAGCAATAAATAGTCAGTTAATACAGTAAGTGATCACAAAAGTGGATCATCATATTTCCCATGTCTGAGTAAATTTTTTGCACAAAGAGAAGTCAAAAAAGAGGGGAAATAAAATCCCATCTTTTATTTGGGAAAATGAATTCCAGCCTCAAATGCAATATGAAGAGACCTGAGCCAGGTCTCACAATCATTATGTTCTTCACAAATAGAGGCTCCACTGACACTGAGAGTAGAATTCCGTATTTTGTTCTCAACGCAGGAGTCACCCCAGACACATGGAAAAACTCAGCTTTGCAGGGTTCTAACAGGTGAGGACAAAACCCACTTCTTGCACAGTGTCACCATTAGGGACCTACGTTTGGGGACGATGGTGATGCTGCTCTTGTCATCCCTGGACTCGCAGGAATATTCTCCCTCGTCCTCAGCCCGGATCCCCGTTATGGTCAGGATCCGCTTGGTTCCCTCCTCACGGATCTGGAAACGCTTGCTGGCCTTGATCTCCACGCCATTCCTGCTCCACGTCACCTTCCCCTTGGTGTGGCTCAGCTCACAGCTCAGGGACACGCTGCCACCAAGCTCGGCTTTCACGGCCTCCAGCTTCTTGGCAAACTTCACCGGGATTTCTGAGGTCCGGGAGAAGGGGAAAAGCGCGAGGGAGGGAAAGAGAATAAATATGTTCCGAGAAATTGGTTCTGCCCAATTGTGGGAATGAATGAATAAATAAATAAATAAATATAATGGCCCTAAGCATTTGGGGCTCAGGGGTGACAAAATCTAACCAGAAATGTGGAAATTCAGATTCCTTTGAAGTGGGATTTTCAGATTTCAGGGATTTTCAGATCCCTATCATTCTATAGGAGGACACAGAAACAGGAGGGGAGCAAGCACCAGAAGCACTCATCATAGGCTTCCAAACTGGCCAGCAGAAGAAAAAAACTGAAATTCTTTATTATTATTTTTAATTTTTAAGATTTTTTTTTTGTTTTCTATGATTTCTAAAATTTTTATTATTTAATTTTTTTTTATGACTTTAAGATATTTTTAATGATTTTTACATTTTTAATGACCTTTAAAACTTCTATGATTTTAAAATTTTAACGCTTTTTAAAAATTGTTTACGATTTTTTAAAAATTGTTTACAATTTTTAAAAATTGTTTACGAGATTTAAATTTTTTCATGATTTTCAAAAGTTTTTCAGAAGTTTTTTGGAAAGTTTTTCGGGAAGTTTTTCTGGAAGCTGGAGGACTTTGCCAGCCCACAATGGGGCATCCAGAGAAGGCACAACAAGCCTTGAGGTTGGAACAGTTTCCAGAAGAGTTTGGATTCCACCTCCACCCCACCATGAGGGAAGTGCAGCTGCTGGGCTGGGCCGTGACCTGGGCGCTGCTCACCTTTCACCTGGACCCTGAATTCCTGCTTGTCATCCTTTGTCTGGCAGGTGTAGAGGGCAGAGTCTGTGCTCTCAGCTGCGTTCACTGTCAGCGTCCTGGATGCCCCCTCGCTTTTGATCACACATTTCTTGCTCGCCTTGATTTCTGTGCCATCCTTGAACCACCTCACTGCAGCGGTTTCAGGCGTGACTGAGGTTGTCAGGGTGATGCTTTCATGTTCTTGAACAATGAGAGGCTCTTTCTGGACAACCTTCTTTTCAAATTTAGCCTCTGGTTCTAGAAAAGATAACAAACCAGGAAAATTAACAACTTAATGCTCAAATCCTTGAGCAGTTTTAAAAAAAGGCAGTTAAAAAAAAGGGCATAAAACAAAGGAGTTTTATATTGCTCTCTCTTCACACCACCAGCTCATCCATAACCTGTAATAATCCAGGGAATGTGGCTGGTATGATCTTTTTCTGAGCAAGAAGAAAGAAAATGGTCTCTCAGGAAACCCAGGGCTTTTGTTTAGAAAACAAGCAGAGGGAAGAAAATGTAAATATTTATATTTTATCTGCTGTCCATAAAAGGCTTGTTTCCTAGAAGTAAAATTACTATATAATTCTTTCCCTTCTCCTTTTTAGGATCCTAGATAAAATTAAGAAGATACATTAATGGGCTGAATTTCTGGTCTGTTTTCTATTTGCTCCACTGGCAGGAGGGCTGGAACTCAACATTTAAGGTTCCTTCCAACCCAAACCATTCCATGATTCCAGTCTCTTCTTCTTGGCCTCCTCTCTATCTTGTATATTAGTTTTTCTGGGTCTGGATTGAAGGCACTTGATACAGTATTTCATGTTTGGACTCAGGTGTTTATTATTTCTTATCAATAAAACAGTGTCACTACTGTGAGTTCTGCAGCTTTTCACTAGCAAGGCACAAAACGGCCAACAATCTCTTGTTATAAGGTCTTCTAAGACTAAACTAAGAAAGGATACCTAGATTATTTTCCCTTTTAACCCAATAACTGATCCCACAGAGCCTGCAGTGCAGATTTTCTGCCCAATTACAAAACATCATCAAACCCATGAAGAAGAAGGTAAAGAAGAACAACTTGCCACCACCCTAAAGCCTCCATCTTGCTTCATATTTATTTCTATATTCTAAAATCCCAAACTCTAAGTTTTCCACCCTGTGATATTACACACTTCTAACCAACTCCACACCCATAATCTCAGTAGTATTAATCAATTTTGGAAGACTTCTCCACAGCCTCAAGTCAAATGCAGTGTTCTCTTGTGGGTCTGTGCCTTTCAGCACGGAAAGTTTAAAATTCTCAGCGTCCAGGATTCCAACACCTTTACAACCTTTTGCCACAAATCCAGGCATTTTTGGGGCACACACAAACAGCAGAGCAGGTTTTCTGAGTCACTTTTCTCCACAGCTCCATTGCTACTCTGCAAACTTTCCATGTCTATTTCCAATTCCCCATCACTGGAAGAGGTTGGGTGATACGGTGTGTGAAAGAGACAGGCAAAAAGCTAGGTGGCATTTCCAGACCACAAAAAAGTCCAAATTTCCCATCTCTACCCTGCTAGATTGAGCACTAACGTGTCATGTAGCTCACTGGTGTTTCTCCAGGTGAGGCAGTGGCCATGCCAAGGCTGCTGTGACAGGAATATCCCGTTTTCCTCTAAGCCACAGGGACTGGTTCTTCCCACCCCAAACTCACCAGTTGCTTCCAGTTTGAAGGTCATCTTCTGGCCTGCAGCCTCACAGATGTATTCCCCAGCATCCTTCTTCTCCAGCTGCCCCACCACCAGGCGCCGGGATTTGCCCAGGGTCTCTATTTTGAATTTCCGAGAGGACACGAGCAGTTTGCCATCCTTGTACCACTTCACCTCAGTTGTGTCCTGTGCTACCTCGCACATGAGGGTGGCACTTTCTGTCAGGACAGCCTTCACCTCCTTCTGGACCTTTTCCTGGTTTATAAATGCAGGTTTGGGCTCTGAGCACAGAAAAGGAAGAAAATAATTGTTGACAGGTTAAAATTAGATTCATCTTACAGATTTCTGTGGAGAGGTTTGGAAAATATTTAGGTTGCCACTTGGCACAAACAATTGCCATCACTGAGCAGTGTCTACCCTTCTGTGGGATGAAGTTGCCACTTGGAAATTTGGAAACTAAGAGCCTATGAATGGAAAGGACCAAGAGAAGCCTTGACATCAACCCTACAGTTGCAAGTCACAAGGTAAAAATATATTTCATTCAAACTTTCCCAAAGAACATCTGTCCTGCATATCACTGCAAAATCCCAAATTCCCTTTGCCTAAGAACTCAGACACAATAAAGCAATTTCTTGGAATATTTCACAGCAAAGGAGCACTTAGCACCTGGCAGGATAGTAAGATATCTCAAAAAACTGAAATTTCAATAACACAACAGCCAAAAAAAAAAAAGTGCTGTTTACACTCTGCTGCTGATACTGCAAATGACAAAACACATTCTGGCCTCTAAATCTTCTAAAATAGGATTGCAAGACTAACAAGGAAGGGATTCTGTAATGGCTCTTTGCTTTCAAGAAGTTCAGGGTACAAGAATCACCCTTTGGGATCACAGGAATGGAAGGGATCTGAACATTAATTATTTCTGTTATATTTATAACTACTATTAAACCTGCTAAGAATGAGACGGAGCTTGTACCATGCTCAAGCCAAATATTCCCATTTCCACAAATCCAGGCAATCAAACTCAGAAAATCAGGTGAACTCTACAACAAAACGCAGACTATTGCAACTGAGTCATGGCAGAGTAGTTATTTCAATTATTGCTGTATTGGCCTCTACTGAATTCTGACAAAGAACCTTCTCCTACCTGTGACATCGATCCTGAAGGTGAGTTTTTGGCCAGCAGCCTCACAGGTGTACTCCCCTGCATCTTTCTTCTCCACCTCACCCACCACCAGGCGACGCGATTTGCCCTCCGACTCCACCTTGAACTTCTTGCTGGAGCTGATCAGTTTCCCATCCTTGTACCACTTCACCTCTGTTTTCTCCTGGGCCACCTCGCAGCTCAGCATGGCATTTTCTGACAGTGCAGCCTTCACCTCTTTCTGCACCTTCTCCTTGTTTGTAAACACAACTTCTGGCTCTGGAAACAGAGAGAAATCCAGACTTTCTCCAAAATATGATTTTGCTCAAACCCGCTATTGTGGCTTACAGGTAACACTGGGAAAAACCCCTCTGACATGACAGTCAACATCTAAGTCTATCAGAGGAACATACAAAGGACCTTGTGGTGGTTTTTTGCCTCTTTTGGGTTTTTTGACAGCAGTAATCTCTCTATGGTTCATAAGAACGTTGACTGGCAGGACCCAGTCAAGGTAGGACATGTTTTGATTGTAGTTAATTGCAAACTATCAAATTATCAGAGGAAGGAACTGTTCTGTGTTGCATTATAATCCCATAAAATTTATTTCTTTGATTCTTAGCAGCTGCTTCTTCTTAGATAATTTTGTGAAGTGAGAAAGGTGCTAGACCAGCACTGACATGTCCAGGACCCTGTTGTTTGTTCTGAGTGCAACACTGGGAAAAGCTCAGCACATCCAAATGGTGAAATCCCTCTGTCCTCCAGAGACACGTCAATCACACCACTTGCAATTGGATTGGGAAGCTGTGAGGGAGATGGGAAGCTGAATCTATTCTACCTCTTGACGGTCCCAGTAGGGAAATACAACTAGAATGAGTCTCCATGACATCTTCTTTCCTTACTTGCTTCTTTCTTGACACTTTATTGACCTTAATATATATCAAGCCCAACTTCCACAACTCCCTTCAGACTGAGATGAGCACTTCCAAGGGAAAGAAAAGGAGTGTGGACATTGGGCAGGCTCTCCACCATGACCCTGCACTGAGAATGAGCTGTGGTGCAGATTTGTTCTCGTTGCACCAAGACAGAAGGAAGGAGATGAAAACAATCAGTACCTTCTTTTTTACAGCCCCTTCCCTCCAGTGGTTTCCAAAATTTTCCAGGGATTCAGCTCCCTGTTTTAAGGATTTTAAATGTTTTACAAAGAATACATGAAGAAAACTTGTATTTGTGCCCATGCTAGGCCATGCCACTGATGTACTCCAAAAATTTGAAGCGTCACACGAAGAAGACTTACAAAATAATGCTAATTTTTATAAAGATTCTAGAAATGAGACTGATGGGCCAAAGAACCTTCTCCTACCTGGGACATCGATCCTGAAGGTGAGTTTTTGGCCAGCAGCCTCACAGGTGTACTCCCCTGCATCTTTCTTCTCCACCTGACCCACCACCAGGCGACGCGATTTGCCCTCCGACTCCACCTTGAACTTCTTGCTGGAGCTGATCAGTTTCCCATCCTTGTACCACTTCACCTCTGTTTTCTCCTGGGCCACCTTGCAGCTCAGCGTGGCATTTTCTGACAGTGCAGCCTTCACCTCTTTCTGCACCTTCTCCTTGTTTGTAAACACAACTTCTGGCTCTGGAAACAGAGAGAAATCCAGACTTTCTCCAAAATATGATTTTGCTCAAACCCGCTACTGTGGCTTACAGTTAACACTGGGAAAAACCCCTCTGACATGACAGTCAACATCTAAGTCTATCAGAGGAACATTCAAAGGACCTTGTGGTGGTTTTTTGCCTTTTTTGCATTTTTTGACAGCAGTAATCTCTCTATGGTTCATAAGAACGTTGACTGGCAGGACCCAGTCAAGGTAGGACATGTTTTGGTTGTAGTTAATTGCAAACTATCAAATTATCAGAGGAAGGAACTGTTCTGTGTTGCATTATAATCCCATAAAATTTATTTCTTTGATTCTTAGCAGCTGCTTCTTCTTAGATAATTTTGTGAAGTGAGAAAGGTGCTAGATCAGCACTGACATGTCCAGGACCCTGTTGTTTGTTCTGAGTGCAACCCTGGGAAAAGCTCAGCACATCCAAATGGTGAAATCCCTCTGTCCTCCAGAGACACATCAGTCACACCACTTGCAATTGGATTGGGAAGCTGTGAGGGAGATGGGAAGCTGAATCTATTCTACCTCTTGACGGTCCCAATAGGGAAATACAACTAGAGTGAGTCTCCATTACATCTTCTTTCCTTACTTGCCTCTTTCTTGACACTTTAATGACCTTAATATATATCAAGCCCTACTTCCACAACTCCCTTCAGACTGAAATGAGCACTTCCAAGGGAAAGAAAAGGAGTGTGGACATTGGGCAGGCTCTCCACCATGACCCTGCACTGAGAATGAGCTGTGGTGCAGATTTGTTCTCGTTGCACCAAGACAGAAGGAAGGAGATGAAAACAATCAGTACCTTCTTTTTTACAGCCCCTTCCCTCCAGTGATTTCCAAAATTTTTCAGGGATTCAGCTCCCTGTTTTAAGGATTTTAAATGTTTTACAAAGAATACATGAAGAAAACTTGTATTTGTGCCCATGCTAGGCCATGCCACTGATGTACTCCAAAAATTTGAAGCGTAACATGAAGAAGACTTACAAAATAATGCTAATTTTTATAAAGATTCTAGAAATGAGACTGATGGGCCAAAGAACCTTCTCCTACCTGGGACATCGATCCTGAAGGTGAGTTTTTGGCCAGCAGCCTCACAGGTGTACTCCCCTGCATCTTTCTTCTCCACCTGACCCACCACCAGGCGACGCGATTTGCCCTCCGACTCCACCTTGAACTTCTTGCTGGAGGTGATCAGTTTCCCATCCTTGTACCACTTCACCTCTGTTTTCTCCTGGGCCACCTCGCAGCTCAGCGTGGCATTTTCTGACAGTGCAGCCTTCACCTCTTTCTGCACCTTCTCCTTGTGGACAAAGGCATCTTCTGCTTCTGAAATAGGGAAAAATATATAAGATGTAAATATCTCTTGTCAAGAAGTTCTTACTTGTACAAGGTGTAGATGCTCTTCACAATCTTGGGCTTGGCAGAGCTGGTTTCACCACTGGGCATGATGATCTTAAAGGTCTTTTCCAACAGAAATAATTCAATATTAAGCTCTTGTAAGTGACCCAGCTTTGCAGTTCTATTTATCATATAAATAAAGCAATGTACCCTCAAAATATAGTCCATGTAATTATCATCCCTCTCTGACTTGTCCTCATGAACAGCTCAACCACCTCATTTGTAAATTTCTTTCTATTAATATAAAAATGAATGAATCTAAAGATAAAATTCTGTCTTGTGTCTCGATATTTCTACTCCCCACATTTGGAACAAATCAAATACGGCACAATGGTGAGTTGCCACCTCCACTATCATATTATCCAGAGGATTTTACCAGGTATTTTAGATCAAAACTGGGTGTTGCTCAGGAATTACCTTGTAACTCAAACCCAAAGACAGGACAAAGACACTGTTCTCAATATGGAAAAGCACTCGATGAACATTACACAAAAAACTAGCATATAAAATTTGAAGTATGTCAGCATGATATTTTATGAAAAATCCCTTCACCAGGATTTTCTCTCCCGGGAAGCTTCAGCTTCTCTCTGTTTTGCTGCTTTGGAATGTGATTTGGAGAATTGTTTATCCCAGCATGTGAATTGATTTTACTTAATGACCAATCCCAGTCCAGCTGTGTCAGACTCTCTGGTCAGCCACAGGTTTTTATTATTCATTCTTGTTTAGCCTTCTGATGTTTCCTTTCTCTTTCTTCAGTATAGGTTTAGTATATCATAAATATCATATCATATATATCATATCATATCATATATATCATATTATATAATAAAAAATAAATCAGTCTTCTGAGAACATGGAGTCAAATTCTCATCTCTCCCCTCGTCCTGGGACCCTCACAACACCACAGAAGTGTATTTTTATTTCCTAAAAATTCTGTCATTTTCCAGCAAACTGGCTTTCTGACAGGAGGGTGCAGCCATGGGGAAGTTGGGCTCTGCTCCTGGAGAACAAGAGCCAGGATGAGAGGAAATGGCCAGAAGCTGGGCCAGGGGAGGGTCAGGTTGGACATCAACAGGAATTTTTTCATGGAACGAGTGGTCAGGTGCCCAGGGAAGTTTGGAGTCCCCATCCCTGGAGGTGTCCAAGGAACACCTGGACACGGCATTCAGTGCTCTGGGTTGGGGACAAGGTTGGGCACAGCTGGGATGGGAGGACTTCTCCAGCTTCAGTGATTCTGTGACCTGGGAGGCTCTCGGGGATGCTGAGCCACTTCCATCCCCTGTGCTACCTCCTTGCCCTCCCCTGTCACCCCCTGCAGCCTCCTGGGGCCAGCCTTGGCCCCTCCTGGGTGATTCTCTCCTGTCTCCATCACGTCTGTGCTCCGAGCAGCAGCAGCTGCCTGGGAGGGTGAGGAGCAGGGTGATCTCAGGTCGAGTTCCACATGTGCTCCTGGGCCACATCACAGCCCTGCTATGAATATTGCACAGTCCACAGAAAGAGATGAGTCCTGCAGGGAGCAACACAGATCAGGAATCCAGCTCAGAGGCTCCAATATAAACTCCTCTGTTTATATTGGCTGGAGAAAGGGTGTGAGGAGATGCTGTTATCATTTAGAAGGCACAGGGTCTGTGCTGGGTAATGCAAATCTCCTCAAAGGGACATGTCAGCAGCATTTTGACATCTGAAAGGGCTCGAGCACACACACAAAGCTTTGCATTCAAAACTGATTGCAAAAATATCAATATTTAAACTCCCATCTACAACTCTGAGTGTGAATATGCAGAGTGTATTCAAAACAGGTTATAAAACAAGTCTGTGTCAATGAGGGCTCTATTTAAAATGTCAGGTTAGCAGAGCAGGAATATTCCAGGCTGATCTCACTTGTCCTTTACATTCTTGACCTTTCATATAAACCATTTTTACATGGATAGGAAGTGTGACTAAAACTTTTAATCAGCTTCCAAAGTGATTTACACCAGTTAATAGTTTCTTTTAGAAACTTATTTTAAATTTAAAAATCTATTCAGTGAAGATGACATTTTCAACTTTAAGTGGAACCGGGCAGTGGAAATGACGAAAAATATTTTCAGGACATGAAACTTTCACTGATTTAAGATACGGATTTCATTGCATACCCTGAATCCTGAAATACTGATATTTCAGCATCAGCTTTTTTTCTATGTGTGCAATTCAGTCCCAAGGTGTGCAGCAGCTGATTTTTTTTTTTTATATTAACCCAAGAAATTCAGTCTAAAAATAAAATTCAGTGTAAAAATTCAGTGTAAAAATAAAAAAAATAACCCAAAACCCAACACTGAGCATCTAACCTTCAACCTGTCCTTAAACAGGGAAAGCTTTGTGCTTGCAGTGGAGCCCTGGAGTACAGCAACCCTGAAAATCTTTCCAAGTGCAACGGCACCAGGATAAATTAAGACCCAGAAATCCGCTGCACTCTGGGATAAACCAGTAAGAGGAGGATTTCTGGAGCAGGAGAGCCAACCGCTCTGAGTACGCATAATCCCTCCTGACTTTCACACTGGATCATTTTCCAGCCAGGGCTGGACGGGCACGTCGTGTCACAGCTGTCCCCATGAGCAATACAGCAACGGTAGCTAAGGCAGGCTGGTGGCACAGGGCAAAGGGTCACATTACCCTGTGCCACCATGGAAATAGGGCTGGAAACCTTTCTGGGGCAGACAGCCCCCTCAGAGAGAGAGGTTCGTGTGTAAAACACTCAATTTCTGTTTTCTGGCTACACCTCTGTAGTAAGATATGAACCAGTGTCAGCGGCGAACAATGAATTTAGTTTATAACAGTTTTGCCTAGAAAAGCTGTGGGTGCTCCATCCCTGGAAGTGTTTCAGGCCAGGCTGGATGGGGTTTGGAACAGCCTGGAATGGTGGAAGGTGCCCCTACCCATGGCAGGGAGTTGGAATGAGATGATCTTTAAGCTCCCTTCCAATCCAAATTACTCTGTTTTTATGATGGTCTGTCAATGCCCATATTGAATTTTTTCTGGAAAACACCTCTCAAATCTAAACTTAATTATCCTTCCTTCCTTACCTATCCTCCACAGAAAATGGCAACTCCCTCAGCCAAAGCATGAGCTACACAAAGAATGAAAAAGAGCCAAAATGCCCCAGCTCACACCTGGGTACGCCACACAGAGTGGAGTCACTACATTCCCAACACAGCAGCTCCTCTACACTGCTGATAAAATAACAAACCTCTGTTTGGTGCTATCAGAAAATAGAGGTGAAAATTGCTTCCCTGTTCTGATCACCTCTGCGTATGAGACAAGAATTTTAATGTTAAAAAGAGGGATTTGGCTGTAAAGATGGTGGAGTGCTATAAATATTAAAACAAAACACCAAACCCTTTCTTAACATCAAATTCAGAAATGATCACTCAGAATGTAGCTGGTGTCCATGGCTGCCTGGAGCCTGAGATAAAATTCACCAGATATCTTGTAAAATATATTGAGACCAAAGAAATCACAGAATGAATGAGGCTGGAAAAAACTTGGAAGATCACTGAGTCCAACTGTCCCCCTAGCACTGGCAGGTCCCCAAGTGCCACATCCACACAGCTTTTAAACTCTTCCAGGGATGGGGACTCCACCACTTCCCTGGGCAGCCTGCTCCAATGCACGACAACATTTATGGTTAAGAATTTTTTCTAATATTGAACCTAAGCCTCTGGTGGAACTTGAGACCATTCACTATTGTCCTACCATGTGCAAAAAAAAGAGGAAGGAAAACAGTGATTTCCATGGAAGAATGCCCGTTAACAGGAGGAAGAGAACCAGTACTGGTGATCAAACTGAAGAGATTTTGGAACACAGTGGCTGTTATTGAGAAATGTGTTTGAATATATTGAGAAATCTTGCTCACTTCCTCAGCTGAAGGAGATATAGGGAGGCAAGGAGCTGACAGGATATGAAGAGTTCAGCTCTAGATCTGCTCAGTCCTACACAACCTCACTGAAACAGCAGCTCAGACCAGCATCAGAAAGTACTTTAACAGCTTTTCTAATATGGCATCAGAGAAAACAGGGAAAAACACCCAGATACAAAGAAAAACCAAAGAAATGCAACCCAAAATCTGTCTCCCACCTGTGACACTGATCCTGAAGGTGAGTTTTTGGCCAGCAGCCTCACAGGTGTACTCCCCTGCATCTTTCTTCTCCACCTGACCCACCACCAGGCGACGCGATTTGCCCTCCGACTCCACCTTGAACTTCTTGCTGGAGCTGATCAGTTTCCCATCCTTGTACCACTTCACCTCTGTTTTCTCCTGGGCCACCTCGCAGCTCAGCGTGGCATTTTCTGACAGTGCAGCCTTCACCTCTTTCTTCACTTTGTCCTTGTTGATAAATGCATCCTCTGCTTCTGTGGAGTGGGAGAAGTCATTTTAAAATCACGTGTAAGTTGATGCTGTCCAAAGTGATCAAACCCAAATTTAAAACATGACAGCTTCCACATCTCTGGTATTTTTTAATGCTCAGAAAGGAGATGTGGGCCTTTGCCATGCCTGAGGACAACACATCAGCCATTTCTTAGAAAAATTATCTCGTGTTTCAGGATTTCAGCTTCCTCCCATCTCCACAAGAAAACCATTGCTTTGTTCCATCAAGTAATGTATAAATAAATACCAAATCTCATTTGCCACTGTGACCCCTATGGAAGCCTTGTTCATTCTAGGGGCCCTGTTTTCCTACTTCTTCCAGACTTATTTTTCCCACATATCTGGGAGACAGCCTTACCTTTATCCTTATAAAGGCATGGAATGGAAAGGGATGGAATGGGATGGGATGGAACGGGATGGAAACTGGTTTATCTTTCCATTAGTGGGAAACCAGAAAACAACAAGGGCCACTGAGGGGGATTCATCCCATGGAAGAAGATGTCCAGCTGTCAGCATCAATGGGACAGTGTTTGATCTCCACCCCTACTCAAAATTTGCCGCTGCACAGAAACTGGAGCCCAAAGTGTGGTACATCTTTTTGGTATTAAGGGACCTTTCAGCGATGAGAATAAACAATCTCTCACCTGTGACACTGATCCTGAAGGTGAGTTTTTGGCCAGCAGCCTCACAGGTGTACTCCCCTGCATCTTTCTTCTCCACCTCACCCACCACCAGGCGACGCGATTTGCCCTCCGACTCCACCTTGAACTTCTTGCTGGAGGTGATCAGTTTCCCATCCTTGTACCACTTCACCTCTGTTTTCTCCTGGGCCACCTCGCAGCTCAGCGTGGCATTTTCTGACAGTGCAGCCTTCACCTCTTTCTGCACTTTCTCCTTGTTTGTAAACACAGCCTCTGTCTCTGAAATAAGGAAACCCCAACAGTCACACAGAGCTTTTTGCAGTCACTGTCACTGGTGTTAAATCAAGTTTCTCCTACTTCACTGTACTTGCCCCAACAGGTAATAGAATGAGGGGCCATTAGTGCAAGAAATCACCTTCATTTCTGTCTTGAAAAGAGGTGAACAGTAATGGGAATTTGATGGGAATTTTGGGGTAATGTGAAAAACTCTCAGTTTTAGGACATATTTAAATGTAGGACTTGAAGGACCAACTTCCATTGCCTGAACCGTCCTCCCTCTTCTCTTTTTCTCTCCCTATGTCTCTCCAAGATTCCAGTGAATCAGAAGGGAACAGCACCTGTATCCTCATGTCCACGAACCATTCTTTCCTTTGCCTATTTGAGATAATTCTATTGTTTTCCATCTAATCATGGAATGGTTTGTTGGAAGTGACCTTAAAGATGATCACAATCCAACCCACCTGCCATACACTAGACTACATTGCTCCAAGCCCCATCCAATGTTTAAGGCATGGGATTTAATCAAACACCTTCCCCTTTATCCATCCCTCTCTGCTATGGCCTCACACTATTTTTCCATGGGAGTTTTTCTGCAGATGCACCAGCTAATTGTGAAAGGAGAATGAATCTCTACCCTTTCCTATGAATTTTTTTTTTGTGGTCACAACCAGTCATGGGTGCAGATCCATGTGTATAAAATATTGTTATGAAAATCGCCAAAAAAAAAAAAAATTGAATACGATGGTTGAGATCTGTGTCGAGATCTTTCACCCCAGTGAGACTGTGAGATGATCATCTGGATGAAAGACACCACTCAAAATGGAATTCTCCTTTACCTTTGGAATCCCTGGCATTTTCTCACCTCTGACTTTGACTTGGAATGTTGTTCTGTCGTCCTTTGTCTCGCAGGTGTAGCTGCCTTGGTCTTGCTGTGTCACCTTCTTGACGATGAGCTTGCGTTGTGTCCCCTGGCAGACGATTGTTGTCCTCTGGTCCTGCTTCACCTCAGTCTGATCCTTCCTCCACACCACGGCCCCACCAGCAGCTGACACCTCACACACCAGCTCCAGGCTCTCAGAAGGACTGACTGACACCTCTGGAGTCGTTTTGGGCTTGTTGACAAAAGTAACAGCTTCATCTGGAGTGGAAAAGAGAAAAGGGTTTGTGCCTTGGTGCAGGTTTATCTGCACAAAGTTAAGATAGAGTGGTTATTGATCTTTATTCCATTATCACACACTCTTGATGCCTCTCTGACAGATGGTGCAAACCCCTCTGATCTTCAGATAATTGCTCTCAATTACAGGGAAATCCCCTTCATCTGCCCTACATCCTCCTGGATCTTCCAAATCAAACTGAGACGCCCTCAAGTTGCTCACACTTCATTTACCACTCCTTGATTTCAAAGTCAAGCAAGATCTGGGGGATATGTGTTGATGTCTGAGGGCAGAAACAGCTTTGAAAAGACCTGGGAAGTTTCAGAAAAATCTAGTTAGAGGTGATGAGGAGCCTTTTTTAAATGTTTCTGAGCCCAATCCTGTACCTCCTTGTTCATAATAACAATCCTACTGGACTAATCCTTCTCCAAGCCAGGGCAAATATGGGATAATCTCATTGATAAAATGTTCCCCAAGTTAGGATAAAGCTCTGAGCAACATGGTCCAGTGGAAGACATCTCTTCCCATGGCAGGGGGTTGGAAAGAAGATAGTTTTTAAGGCCCTTTCCAACCCAAACCATTCCATATTTCCATGAGCATAGGATTCAATAATCTCATATCTTTTGGTTGAAACTGATCTTCCCAGCAGAGAACTTAGAATTGCTCACACAGCTCAGTGGAGGCTCCTGCATGGATAACTCAGCTCAAACAGATATTGGCTGTGCAAACACAGGGTATTTGTCATGTAGGCAGCAACAACACAACATCTTTATCAATTAAGACTTTGTAAAGGTAAAAGTCAATGATTGCCTGTCTTTGAAGGCAATCAATTGAAGACAGAGAACTTGGTGTAAAATATGAGCAAAGCTCCTCAACATACCCCGTCCCTAATCCAAGGAGCAATATCTGATGGGCATGTCAGGTATTTCAGAGCCTTTGTCCCACCAGGGCACCCCTGGCCTGAAGAGCAGGCTGAGGGCTGTCACAAACTCAGCTCAGTATTGCATTTCCTTCAGCAGCAACTGCTGCTTTCCATCACTGAGCAGGACAATTGCCATGCCAGGCAAATATTTAACTAAAATGTGCATTCATTAGTAATGACGTATCCTTCAACAATTATCTGACCAAAGGGGAATGGTCCCTACAGAATCCTGCTGTTCAGGGTTATTTAATTATTCAATCATTATATTGTAACCACCTGGCAAATAAATTTATTCTAGAAGAGGTTAAAAGGTTTATTGGGGTGCATCATTATTCTCAAGGCAGATCGATTTCCTGCCCTGAGACCACCCCTGAGTGTGCAGTGCAGCTCCTCAGCACTCTGGAAAATGTTTATGGTGACACATGGAACAAGGAGGCAGCTGCCCTGGCTAAGGTGTTGTCACCGGGTTGTAACTCAATCCTTGCTCACCAAAAGTTTGTGGGGATAAAACATAGCATAACAACTTCTAACTGCCAGAAGGCAGGGTTAGGTGGGATATTAAGAATAAATTCTTCCCTTTGAGGGTGCTGAGGCCCTGGCACAGGGTGCCCAGAGCAGCTGTGCCTGCCCCTGGATGTGTCCAAAGCCAGGCTGGATGGGGCTTGGAGCAGCCTGGGACAGTGGAAGGTGTCCCTGCCCATGGCAGGGGTGGGAATGGATGAGCTTTAAGCTCCCAACCCAAACCTTTCTGTGATTCTAGAACTTAGCAGACACCAGTTTTCTTTGCCTCAGCCATGTGACAGGAGTTACAGGGGAGATTCACCCAACCTCCCCATGGCCAGCAAAAAGTTTATACCGAGCTCAGGCAATCCTCTGTACCTGATGCTCAGACAAAAGCACAACCAGAACACTTCTAAAATACGGCTTTGACAGCCCTAATCAGACAGCATAAATCAGATTGCAAAGTGCCTTTTGAGGGGTCACTTAGGGCAGAGCCTGGTTTCAGACCAGTTATTCAATTAGTAAAGCGAGGGGCTGGGAATTACACTCCAGGAGAAATTGCATGATGTTGCATTCTCAGAAGAGGACTGGAGGTGAGATGCAGAGTGAACACTTGAGCAAACAAACACCTCACTAAATCCTGCAGCAATCCCTGCAGACAAGTGCTGTCCTAAATTATTCAGCTTTGCTGAGTCTTCAGTTAGGTCATGGACAGCATCACAGCAACCTGGACATTCTGTTACAGGGCACAAGCAACTCAGCTGTGACTTCTCTTGAATTGCATTGTACTGCAGACATGCCAGGAGAAGCTTTCAGAAGAGTTTCAATCTTAAATTTAGGACCAGGTTAAAAATCAGGCTCCAGGCCCAAGGCAGAAAACCCCATTTAGGAGAAAAGTTCCACCCAAGCATGCAACTGGAATCAGTTGAATTTCACAGGTATTGAATTTCACCGCTGAGTTCTTGTGTCATTTTATACTCTGGCTCCATCCTGAGCAGGAATGCAGTGGTGACAAGCATTTCTCTTCTGAGTTTGGCCTGACAGCCACGTGCTCTGTGTGATGGGCACGTGACACAGGCTGATGGAATCACTCACAGCATGACAGGGAGGGATCCCTGAGATCACAGTGTCCTTTGGGAACAGCAGGAGATGTTTAACTAACAAAAATCAGGAAGTAAACTTGTCAAAGGAGTCACAGCAAGGCTTTGAACCCCTGAGGTGGTCCTAAGATGATGCACAGGCTGAGCTAAAGAATAGAGACCAGATGTGGCTGCCAGCTGTTCAGCCACCATCGTGCTTGGGTTGTGCTCCAGCCCTGGAAAAAGTTTGCGCTGACTCAAATAAATCACAGCATTGTTATATTATTTGCCCATACTCTGGGTTTGCACCAGGATCACAACAAGGGTCAGAACCTCTCCCAGTGTTGTGCAACCTTGGCCTATAAATCTGTCAATTTGTAAGGCAGGACAAGTCTAAAGAACGCTATCCTGCATTTCTCACACAGACTCTGATCCCACACTTGCAGCACAAACTCACCTGAGACTTTTAAATCAAAAGTCAGGGTGTCATCCCCGATTTTGCAGGTGTAAGTTCCTTCATCCTCCTTTGTCACAGCCGAAGCCACAAGCTTGTGCAGCTTTCCTTTGTCTTCCACGGTGAATTTCTTGCTGGCTGTGATCTCCTTCCCATCTTTGTACCACCTCACCATGATGTTGGCCTCAGAGGTCTCAGACACAAGCTCAGCCCGTTTCCCAGCAATGGCCTTGACAACTCCTCCAGTTTTCTCTTTGTTCACAAAGTTTGCAAGTGCTGAAACAAAACAGGGGCAAAGCTCTGGTAAAGAATTCTGTGCACAGCAGTAAAAATGTGCATTGACATCTACATTTGGTATTCATGTATCATAAGACAAAAATCTATTTATTTAATTATGGATCTAATCACTAGATTCCAAAGCAGAAGCAGACAAATTTCCAACTATAATCCTGATTATCCTGTGTCCAAAAAACAGAGCACATAGAGGGCACAAGAGGCTGAGTCAGGGAGAAGCCGCCCCAGGAAACAGAGCTATTATATTATTAAAATAAATTATTAATATATTATTAAAATATATTATTAATATATTATTTTAAAGGGAGGTGAGAAAAGAAATAAACTGGAGGTAAAGCCAGAAAGGTAAATCAATCATTATATTGCAACCACCTGCCAAGTAAATTGACTCTAGAAGAGGTTAAAATATAACCTAGTTAAATTAAATTACATGAAATTAATAACCTATATGGATATCTTATTGGACTAAAATGAATATAAATTTATTCCTGGAAATTAACTGGAGCATAGAAAATAAACAATAAATCTGGCATTTTATTAATGTGGGATGAAATAATTGAGTCGCCAATTGCCTCAAAGCAAAAAATTCAAAACCCACCAATGAAGGGAAGGGAAGGGAAGGGAAGGGAAGGGAAGGGAAGGGAAGGGAAGGGAAGGGAAGGGAAGGGAAGGGAAGGGAAGGGAAGGGAAGGGAAGGGAAGGGAAGGGAAGGGAAGGGAAGGGAAGGGAAGGGAAGGGAAGGGAAGGGAAGGGAAGGGAAGGGAAGGGAAGGGAAGGGAAGGGAAGGGAAGGGAAGGGAAGGGAAGGGAAGGGAAGGGAAGGGAAGGGAAGGGAAGGGAAGGGAAGGGAAGGGAAGGGAAGGGAAGGGAAGGGAAGGGAAGGGAAGGGAAGGGAAGGGAAGGGAAGGGAAGGGAAGGGCACTGCTGAGACATTCTTTCCCCAGCACTACTGAAACTCAGTCCACAGTTTCAAGGTTGTGGGAGGAAGAAGAGGGAGATGAGTTCATTCATTCACCTTTCCCTTCCCCAGAAAACCAGAGTGCAAAACACAACCAGAGCAGCCAGAAGGAGCCGTCTCAGATGTCCCTTGTCACCATGGGAGGTCATGTGTCAGAGGGTGCCTGGAAGAGGAGCTCAGGGCTCTGCAGGGGCTGCAGTGACAAATGGCAAGTGCATTTCTGGCTGGTTTGGGCAGGAGGCCCAGGCAGTGACACAGTGGCCATGGCTTGGCACAGTGGCCCCTCAGCAGCCACGTGATGCCCACGTGCCACCTACAGCTGACCTGCTCCTCTGATGATTCCCTGTGGCTGATAAAAGGTGGTGGTGATGGAAGGTGAAAATGTTGATACAGAATTTGAGGGGTTCATCCCACAAGGATGAGAGGTACCAAAGGTGATTCACCAGGAATCAAGCTGTAAACAGCAGACTTTAAATCACAGCTTGTCAATGCAGACTGATAGCATTATTATTAGTAGTAATAGTAGTAGTAGTAGTAATAGTAGTAGTAGTTATTTTTATTATATGTTATTTTTATTATATTTTTATGTTGGTTGATTATATCATTATTATGTTATTTTTATTATGTTTTATGTTGATTTATTATGTCATTATTATGCTATTTTATAGTGTTTTTATGTTGGTTTCTTATTTCATTATTATATTATTTTATTATGTTTTATGTTATTTTATTATGTCATTATTATGTTATTTTTATTATGTTTTATGATGGTTTATTATGTCATTATCGTTATGTTATTTTAAATAACAACACTGATCACTCATTTGATAGGCACACCACAGTGAAAACCACATGGAAACATCCATCAAGTAATTCAAGTAAATGTCAGCAGAACTGACATCATGAAAAACGATGCTAAAGAGGCGGAGCAAGAGAGGAAAATAAAAAAATCAAAATCAAGAGCAGGTGTCATTTGTAGACAGAAATTCCCCTCTATATAGATTCAGTCACATTTTGATTTTTTTTTTCAGCTCTCCCAAGTTTGCTCTTTGAAACGGCCAAACAAGTTGTCAAATGAGGAAAAAAATCCCACAGTATTCTCAGGCTTTGTTGTTTCTACACAGACCAAGGAGGGTGAGGTGCCAGCAGAAGATGATGATGAAACACCTCAGACTTTCTCCAAGCAGGAACTGTTATCATGCCTGGGAGGAAGGTGAGGGTGAGTTGTGGGACAAAGCATGGAACTCAAATGGCTTTACAGACGGAACTTGCCAGCTCAAAAAAAAATAGGTTCTGAAATCCCTCCTGAATTGTTTAATTTAACAATTAAATTGTTAAATTAAACATTTGACAATTGTTTAATACAATTGTTCAATTGTATTAAACAATACAAAGTTTAAAATTTTTATATTACTTCAGTCAGGGGTTTTGTTTGCCTTTGCCCAGGGGAAAGGAATTGGATTTTCTTCTCAAAGAACTATATCACCACATGAGGCCTGAGGAGTTTAACACCTCAACAGACTGGGGGTAGCAGAGGAGATATAAAAAAGATCACCACCATTAATGAACATCAACTCCAGACAGCACCCCTGGCATGGTCAGAGACACCTGGTCTCAGAAAAGATCAATAAGAGAACCCAGAATGAGAACCAAATTAGCATTGAAGGCAAAGGGATCAATAACTAATAGGAAACCAAATACTAAGAACTGCAGAATTTGGGACCAATGAACATTGAACCGATTAATTTCTCTGAGTTTTGACTGTATAAGCAAGTGAAAAATCAAGTAAACAACATGTATGATGGCATGATTTCCTCCCATGACCCAGCCAATGTGTGGATGAAATTATTTCTATTGCACATCTTGGCCAGAAATAAAATAATGTCTTAATTCTCTAAGTAAAAGATGTTGTTGGAGAGATTTTGTTTTTCCCTAACTTTTGGTGGCAGTCTGAGAACAGGCTGGACTGGCCTGGGGTAAGATTTTGTGCTCTGAACCTCAGCAGACATCTGATGATCCATGTGAGGAACAGTCTGGGGATGGACTGGGGGTTTTAGGTAAAACCTGGTCCCCTTCAAGGCAGAGACAGCTTGGCTCTAGTTCATAAAATTTCATAAAATCTTGCACAGATGGGAAGGTTTGCAAGAAGGAGGCTTAATGCTGTTGGTTTCAGGGTAAAGGTAGAGACTGCCATGAAAGGAAGAACAGCTAAAAAAATAGATCAGCTGTAAAACAGTGCTGGTTCAAGAAATATCAAAATTAAGTGCTACCTTGCTGTTTTTCTAGACATCTGAACACCTTGTAAACAGGAAGGGGTTAAGCCATCCAGTGTGCCCTGGAAAGATCTTTTCTCTTGTCCACCAAAGTATTGACAGAAAATAACAAAAAAAAATCCTCAACCTAATAGTAATAATAATAATCATCATCATTATAAAACAAAACAAAAATGCACAAAAAAAAACAAAAAAAAAAAAAAACAAATCCCACAATGCCAAGATGATCTTGTACAAGCAGACCTGAAGTCTCTGTACAACCAGAACTGCAGGACCTTGTGTCGTGTCCTGCCCTTGGGGCTGGACTTCTTCATCTCAAGAGCACTTTTCCCTACCCACCACTCACCCTCACCAAATTACACCAAATTCCCTGGAATATCAAGATGGAGTGAAAGCACAGCTCCTAGCACCTGGCCAGTTGCTGTATTTGCTCCCCAGTTCTGCTGTGGGACACATTACCAAGGCTGGATGTTGATGGGCAATCCCCCAACTCCCTCTTGGAGCCTCCCTTTGTGTCCCTGATGGCTCCACAGGTTTAGGGCAGGAACACCATCAGTGCAGAGCAGCCCAGGCAGTCACTCACCTTTCACTGAGAGCTGATAAACCATTTTATCCCCCTCACAGACACACTCATAGACTCCAGCGTCCTCCTCAGCAGTGCTGCGGATTTTCAGGATGTGCCTCTTCCCCACGGTTTGGAACTCGTAATTTTCACTGGCCTTGAGCTCCTTCCCATCTTTCATCCACTTCACAGTGGCCTCTGTGTCTGAAAGCTCAGCCTGGAGTTTGGCTTCCTCCCTCAGCCGAGCTGAGACTTTTTCTACATCTTTGGTCTTGTTGGTGAATCTCACTGCAGCTCCTGCCAGGACAAGAGGCTTGGTTATTTTGAGTTATACCATGATAACTTATCCCTGATACAGGCCTGCTGTAGACTGTGAGGTCTCTGAAGGTCTTAGATCCTGTTCCTGCCCTCACACTCTGTTGGAAACCTGATTGCTGAGAATTTCAAATTTCTGTGCTGCCAGGCACTGACCCCCCCCAGGAGAACACTGCATTGACCTGAGGTCGTGGAGAAGCTTCCAGAATGGAATGACAGAACTGGGATTGTGGGTGTGGAATTTTGGAATTTGAACAGAAATGTGTGAGATCACAGGGTGGGAAACAGAGTTTAGGGTTTAGAATACAGTAATGGATATAAAGCAAGATGGGGTGGAGGCTGCTCCTTCTCCTTCTTCTCCTTCTTCTCCATCTTCTTCACCTTCTCCATGGGTTTGGGTGGTTTTGTGTAATTGGATAAAAAGTCCCCATTGCAGCCATGGGTGGTTGGTTATTGGGTCAAAAGTAAAAATAATTAAGGTGTCATTTCTTAATTGGACAGTTTATCCTTCAAAGGTCTTGTAGAGAGAGAGATGGGGCTGCATTTTTAGCTTGTTAGAGAAAAGTGCTGTACAATTCAACTTACATGAGACTGTAACAACACTTACGTAAATACTGTGCATTCTTTCTCAGTTCAGAAAATTTGATCTGTTTTTACTGTCAGAGTTACTAAGAAAAAAACCCCAACACATATTTTTCTACTGATAAATAATACTCTAAACATGATTCTGCAGATATCTACACATAATTCCAGAAGAAATGATAAATTTTGAATTCATTATGTTTTGCCTTGCAGTGTGGTAGGTACAGATGTTACTGTCATTTCATAGAGGAAACCTTGATCTTAAATCAAGTTCCAGCATACTAACTTTATAGCCCACACATGGTTGACTAAAAAATCTTTAAAAAAAGCTTTGTTAGTAATGAATGCTCTTTTACTTTTGGAAGACTATTACAATCAAAGAGAATGGTCAAAGCTAGAGTTGAAATTACAGCTTTAAGGTGAATTAGTGGCAGATTTGGTGACAGAATCCACTGACAGATGGTTGTGAATGACAAAAATTCGACAGAAATTCGTGAGCTGATGTGAAGTAATCTAGTTCAGATACCATCAGCTGGCCAGATCAGCTCACTCTGAGCTGTGAGGTCATTACCAGGACACACATTAATTACATGACACAATTCCAGATGCTTCCCACAGATCAAGGAAAGCCTCCAGCCCCAGTTTTAATCCTCAAGTCCCAGCAACCACCCCCTGAGTGGGAGAAGAATGGATGACAATAAATGACAATGACAATAAATACCTCTCACTCTCATCTTGGTGCTGGTCTCAACGTCATTGGCAACAAATTTCACTTCTGTCCCATCATCTTTCCTGGTGACGTTTTTAATGACCAGGGTGTGAGTGGTTTGGGTTCTGTTGATGATGTAGGTCTCACTTTCCTGTAAGACTTTGCCATTCAGGTACCAAGTGCCAGAACATGTCTTGGTCAGGTCAACAGTGAACAGGGCATCCCCTCCAGGTGCAACTTCGGCTGTTGTCAGGGGGTTCTTCACAGCCAGGACAGGTTCTAGGGAAGAACAACACACACCTCTGAGAACAAGGCTGCCATGCTGGAGGATAACTCATCTTAGGAGCCAAATTGTAAGGGTAAACGAGATGTGAGAATTAATTAATGCAGCTTTATAAAATTCTCATGCACTGAAGGAAAGGCATGGTTGGTCTAAAGGATTTATTTCCTTCCACAGCAGGTAATTGACCTCTGGAGTTCTGTTTTTGCAGGTCTAGGACAACAGGCATATTTTACTGATTTTTTTTTTAATCCCTAAAATGTATAAAGGCCTAGGCCAGAAACACCTAAGTCCCATACAAGTGTGTTGCTTATTGAATAGCCAATATCATTCTTAGATTTCAGAAGGAGGGACTTCTAGATATACCTATGAGTCAGTTCTAGATATTTTAGCACAATACAGATATGTTCAGACAGCAAGGGACAAGGATGACACAATCAAGACACACTATGATCAGAGTTTGTGTGGGTCCTCAATATCTGTACAGATATTTCCTAGTGCAATGATTCAAAGCAAGAAGAAATCCCATTGCACCCAATGATTCTATAGGTGCATTGGCACCCTAGAAATAAAGCAAAACCCCTAGATTTCTCCTAGAAATTCTTAGATTAAAGAGAGACTGGCTAGAACTTGGTTTTCATGATGGTATGATCACCCATAAATATTCTCTATGTGCAAGATCGATAGCTCCATAAATTAAAATTGTACCATAAGGCCATCTCAATTTTTCTTTGAACTGCAGGGGCAGAAGAATCATTTACAGGTTTAAGGTCCAGAGCAGGGAGCTCTGCCTCTCCCACAGCCTGATGTGAGATATTGGAACATGAACACACAGTTCCACCACAGAAACCCAACCACCCTCACTGGGGTGGGTTTGGGCTTTTTCCTTCCTCCCTTTGCTGAAGGTCAGTGTTGGCACAAAGCAGGAGAACCAGCAGCGAAGGCAAAGAGGATTTGCTGGGCTATTTCTCCATCCTCAAAGCCACGGGAAACATTTTCAAAGCCTCCACGTGTCCACCACCTCCACGTGTCCGACCTCCACGTGTCCGACCCATTTAGTGCCGGTTTCATGCTCACCGAGGTGCAGGCTCCCAGGGAACTCCAGGTAGGGGCTCTGTCCATAGGCATTGACAGCAGACACTCTGAACTGGTAGTCAGCCTCTTCTGGCAGGTTGCTGACCGTAAGCTCGGGGCTGGGCACGTGGGACTCGTGGCACCTGACCCAGGTGAAGCCGGTGAGCTTCTTGCGCTCCACGATGTAGCCGTCCACCGGGATGGGTCGCTCCATCCTCGGAGGGGACCACGCCAGCGTCACTGAGGTTTCTGTTTTATTTTTCACCACAGGGTCAGAGGGAGGTTGGGTGGGAGGTTTCTTGGGAGCTGCGCAAGGGAAGGAAACAAAACCAAGCAGAGAAGTGAGTTACATCAAAGGGGGAAAGCTAAAATGGTTCACGCAGGGCTAAAAGCTCATCTTGCTTAATAAACCTCAATAAAACCTTGATGTGAGATGGAAAAGCAAGAGAATGGATGGAAGATGCTTTGAGGAAGTTTTAAACAAAGATCATAGACTCATTATCGTTCCAGATGAAGTTCAAATTTGGATGTCCAATAATTGTATTGCACAGCTAAACATATGTGGTTTCTACGCTGTCGCAGACATCTTTTATGAAAAATCCTTTCCTTAGGATTTTTCCTCCTGAGAAGCTGAGAGACCTCAGGAAGGAAATGTAAACATTGATTATCTGCTGCTGTGGAATGCAACAGGTGGATCTGTGATTGGGCTCATGTGGTTGTTTCTAATTAATGGCCAATCACAGCCCAGCTGGCTCAGACAGAGAGCCGAGCCACAAACCTTTGTTATCATTCTTTCTTTTTCTATTCTTAGCTAGTCTTCCGATGAAATCCTTTCTTCTATTCTTTTAGTATAGTTTTAATGTAATATATATCATAAAATAATAAATAAAATAATTTAAAAAAACCCTTCTGAAATATGGAGTCAGATCCTCATCTCTTCCCTCAACCTCGGACCCCTGTGAACGTCGTCACACTACACAATATTAAAACTGTCATGACAATCAGAGAGGCTTCAACAAACATTTTGTAGGTCTAAGTCTTCAGTGCTGGATACAGACCCACATTTTTGCCCTTCACAGCTCCTGGGCAAAGCAGACTAGCACTCAGCTTCTTATTTTCACTCTGCTGATGGTTTTACCCATCTTCTAAGGTTGTTCAAATCTTTTAAGAGTTATGGAGAGCCTGGCTTGTTACACAGGCTTGGATGCTCCCTGCAGCCCCTTCATCTGGGTATCTGTCCTACTTTTGAATTTTATGCTGCCCCCACTGTAACAAAGCTGTAACTTTGTCTCCCAATAGTGACATTGTTTGGGATCTTTGTTTTAGTAATTTATGCAGAACCAGTTTCTGGGACTTGGAATTAACTTCAAAAGGAAGCAACAAATATGTGTTCCCACCATGAGAACCCACTATTGAGGAGATGTGCCTATTTTATGGTACCTGAGGCTACAAATGCAGTCCTGCAGGTATTTGCATAATAAATTTTTATTTTCAGCCTTTCATTCCTCTTGAACCGTTTAGAGAAGGCTCAAGTCACATCAGGATTATTCACTATGTGCTGCCACTTATATGGTCAAGAGGAATTACCTGATGTGCTCTGGTTACACCTCCACTGGCATGGCCCAGGATTAATTTCATTTAATTTTGGCTATCTGAAAGGTGTCTGGGTGAAGTCAGTCAACCAGACTACAGCTGTGATCCCACGAGCAGCACACTCAGGAGCAATTAATCCAGCTTAAAGAAGGTGTGGGAGGGGGGTGAAACACACAGGGGACATACTCAAGAATTCCTGACTGTAGATGGAGTCTGTTGATGAGCCTAAACTAAAAACTGAGCTCTGGGACAAGTGATCTCCTTCCTGCCTTTGTTTCCTCATCTTTAAAATGGGCGTGGTTTTGTATTATTTATCATCTTGCATTAACAATGCAAGATGACAAATAATAAACATTGCCTGTACATTATAAAAGATATCAGAACCACCACCAATCCCACCCAGCTAATTGAAAAAGATGTGGAACACAGCACAGAGGATTCTCCAGGCAGTAAATCCGATATGCACAAAGTGTAAAAATAGGAAATCTCGAGGCGATCCGCTTTTCCTTCCTTACAGAAATAGACACAGAAGTGGTTTGGGGTGCACAGTTACCAGCCTGTCAGTGACTGTTGGTCACAGATAGATGTCAAAGGTCCCATTAGGGTAACATTAAGCTGAACACTAAGCCCTGGAATGGGATCTCTTGACCTTGCCATCAGAAATGGTAATGCAATGTTTTCTTCAGCAATATCCGTTTGTGGGAAGACAGTTTCTTATAATTTCTATTCCATGAATCAACCCTTTCTTCATAATTTAAACAGCAGGGTCTGAAATCAAGCTGAACTTTATTGTCCCCATTGCATAGGTGCTTGTTTGGATGGTATAGCTTCTCAAATACCTTAGAAACTGTCACAAAACCAAATGTGACACTTTCCTCATTTTTTCCTCATTTTCGTTCAATGGCTTCAGAATGCCCAAACCAAGTTTATGTAACTCAACAGTTACATATCTGTTAAATAAAAGATTCCTTTTTGACACTGATCGATTGCAGTGGTGGAAGAAAAGATTTACTCTTCCCAAATTGTGAGTGATTTGTTCATATATGAACCAGAACTGCAACAGAGGCAGAAATCACATGTATTTATGTCTTAAATAAAGCAGATTTCACCTGGGAAATGCAGTGTCATCAAAATAATGCCAAATAAAATTAGGCAACTTCACCAAAATTTCATTTCAGGTCCAGTCTTGATGATGTTGCACGTGCTGCTACTGCTCTGTTAAGTAAGATAAGATTGTAGCATGGTCTTTCCCCAGCACTGCTTTTACCAGAGAAATCATGGATGCTCCACCTCTGGAAGTGTTCAAGGCCAGGCTGGACAAGCCCCTGGAAATCTTGGTTTGATGCAAAGTGTCCCTGCCCATGGCATGGGATGGAATGAGGTGATCCCATCCAACCCAATCCATTCCATGACTCTAATATCTCAGAGATATTCTCTCTGTTTGGATCCTTCCAAACACCTCACAACACTCAGGATGTTGGCTTTTTGTGGCAGACATCAAACCTTCAGCTGGTTTTGGACACCAAAATTACCACAATGGCACTCGAAACAACAACGGTGCAATGGGAAGACACAACACCAAGGCTAAACAAAAGAGAAGCTCACTGGTCACAGTGAACTGGGTGAAAGTCCTGTTTGGATCCCTCCAAACATCTCACAACACCCACAGACAGGCTGATGGCCTTTTTGTGGCAGACATCAAACCTTCAGCTGGTTTTGGACACCAAAATTACCATGGTGGCACTCAAAACAGCAACGGTGCCATGGGAAGACACAACGCCAAGGCCAAACAAAAGAGAAGCTTACTGGTCACAGTGAACTGGGTGGAAGTCCTGCTTTCATCAGCCAGGAAGGCAATCTCCCCAGCATCCTCCACCTTGCACTCCCGGATGGTCATGGTGTGCTGTTTGCCAGAGCAGGTGATGGAGATGCGGTCGCTGGGCTTCACTTCCTCTCTGTTCTTCAGCCACCTGACGTTCTGGCAGTCGTTGTCCAGCTCCACGCAGAAGGTGGCTGTGTCCTTGATGAAGACAGCAGTTTTCCGTGGCAGTTTTTTAATGATGTTCCCTTCAGATAACAAAATAATCACGGTCAGCAAACAGCAGATATTAAACGCTTTGGACCGTCCAGACTGAAACAGGACTAGCCCACACCCAGTCAAAATATTGTAGACACCATGCAGACACCTGAAAATAAATTCCAAGGCTCTGAATCACACAGAACAGATGACCCCAAGGACTCATTTTGGCCTTCAAAGAGAGAAAAGCAAATCTTATTTGACTGCAGTCACTCAGGTTTCTTTACCAAGCAAAGCCAGATGTTGGGTAAACACAAAATATATATGGCCTTGCAAGAGAACAGATTTGACAGCTTTCATTGTCCATATATGCTGGAAATTCAAATTAAAACTTTGCTGAAGTAGGTCAGTCTTAAGCCAGACAGGTCTCTCCTCTGCCTTTAGGATTTCACCTCCATCAAAGTAAATCACATAATCAACATGGCAGACACAGATGTTACCCAAATTATTGAGAAAGACGCTGAAAAATCTCAGGTTTCGTCTTAGTGTCAACACAGAAATTCACATTAAATGAATTTATGTCCTTTCCAAGTGACTGTGATTATCATCACTTACTGGGACAACCCCAAAGCTGTAAGATGTGAATATTCACACAAAAGATTGGACAAACCACAAGGAGACCACCCCAAACGACCAACAGTGACTGGCTCCAACTCCAGAGCAGTCCCTGAGAGGTGAAAGAGGCTTTGCCCAGGCAGATCAGCCAGAGCTGTTTAATGGACAGCAATGCTGAATTCCCTGATAAAGTAACAGGTTTCACCACAAGATTCAAGCTTGATTCTCTGCTTATCCTCCTCCTTGACCTCTCTGCCCTCAGCACTGTGCTCATCCCACGGCTCTTCACCTCTGGCCCAGCTCTCACACTGTCCCAACCCCACCTTGCTCTCTCCAATCCCCTCCAGGGCAGGCACAAGGATGGCTCTGCCTCCTCTCCCTGCAGAAAGCTCCACCTGGCTCAGTCACTCTCTCTTGGATGGAACATGCCATTACAGCACAAACAAGTGAAAAAATACCAGCTGTCCCGCTGGGAGCAAACACACAGGGGTGGGCTGGTCCAGACCTAACAGAAGGTGCAACAAAAAGATGTCAGTCTGAGCTCTCCCGTATCTCTGGGCTAAATTTTCCCTACTGCATCCACCTCTGTGCACTCTCAGCTCTTTACTGGTGGTACAAAAAGGAATTTTCATGAGGATGCACATCACCCAGCTTTTGTGTATGAAGAACTCCTTCTGGTTTCACTGGGAGTATACTCAGGCTTCAAATGAGTCAGGACAAGATGAATCCTGTAGCTGTGGCAGTCTCCAGTGCCTGCAGCTCTGGGGTTTGTGTCTGCTCACTGACAGACACCCACACCATACCCAACTACACCTACTCCCACTCCAGCCTGAACCACCAGACTCAGGACACCTGGACTTGGCCATCCTTTGTCCTTTCCTGTCAGAATTCAGGACATCCCTCTGGCTGTCCTGAGCAGCCCAGGCCCCTGCCAGGGGGCTCAGAGACCCTGGCACAGAGACCAAGACTCCTGTGGTATGATTATGACCAATGGAGCAAATTACCAATGTTACATGAGGATCTGCAAGCCACAACAGTTTAAGTAGAATGACAGTGAATTTATCACGGGGTGAAAATTAGATTTTTGGGGTTTTTAGAATGGAGGTTCAGGAGGAAATATGGAGGAATCTGTGCATGTCCAGCCTTTCTCCTTCTTCTTGGCCTCCATCTTCTGGGTGATGTTGGCACTTTTAGATTGGTTTAGAGTAGAAGCTCACTGTCTAACATAGGTGATAGGTATTGGCAAGTAATGGTAAACATTGTACACGTAGTTTTTAGTATAAAAACATAACATCCCCCCCCGGGGGCAGGCAGAGTGCCTGGAACTGTCCTGCTGGATGGACCTCGGCAGGACAGGAGAAAGAATTTTACAGATAAGACACAATAAACAACCTTAAGACCAAGTAATGACAAGCTCTGTCTCCTTCTTCAAGCACCAGGCTGGGAAAAGAGACTTTCTGACACATCTCAGGGTCACTCTGAGCAGCTAGAGTCCCAAGACTTCCTTTGTCCCCTTCCTAAACTCCAGAGAGCAGCTCCAGCTGCCAGGGACCTGGAGCTGTGTTTTCCAATCTAAACCATGGTGGTACTGACTGCAGCCTACACCACACATCTGGCCACAAACCACAGCTAAACTCCCTTTCCATTGTGGTCAGCATCATTACTGGACAAGAGTGACCCCTCTATTCACTGGGCAAGATGGGTGTGACAGGGGACACATCTGATGCTTGGGGTCATGTTAAGGTGATGCCTTAGGATTCAGCTTTTATATTTTTCAGATCCTGTACTGCTTTAGTATATAACTCTAAAAACTCCATGGCCTATCAGCTGCTGTTCTCCCATTTATTCAGACAAAACGATTCCTCTCTAGGCCTGAAACTCAGGGACACCTAACTGTCTCAGGCCCTGAGAGATGTAAACCGTGAATTCCCCTGAAGCTGTGTCAAGGGAAGTTTAGGCTGGTTATCAGGAAAAAGTTTTTCACAGAAAGAGTGATAAAGTTCTGGAATGGCTGCCCGGGGAGGTGGTGCAGTCCCCATCCCTGGGTGTGTTTAACAAAGCCTGGATGTGGCACTGGGTGCCAGGGTTGAGTTGAAGTTTTGAGGCTGGGTTGGACTTCGATGGTCTTGAAGGTCTCTTCCAACCTGGTCATTCTGGGAATTGGAGGATGAAAATTTGGAGTAAATTACTTCATTACCTGAAGCTGTAATTGGAGGATTAACCCCTGGTATGTAAGCAGACCAAATTTATAACTGCATGAAAAACTCATGACCATCATCATCCTGGGTGTAGCCCCTCTCAGAGGTTTCTGACTGCCCCAGGTGAACCTTTGAAGGCCTTTAATAAATACCCACTTTTATCCTCCTAACCTTGCCTAGCCTCTGCTTCAGGAAGCTACTCCAAAGCATCAAAGAGAAGGGCCAGGCCACAGCTGGAGGCAGCTTCTTCCAGCATGGGTTCCCACTGGGTGACATCTTGTGCAACACAGCGTGTCCCTGCTGTGTGGCCCTGTGTCCAGAGACACCCTGCCAGGAGCCCCAGGGACCCACTGACCACATCTTCACACCACAAGGGACTCTGCTCCCCTTCAGTGCCCACATGGACATGGTAAATCCTGCTCTCAAGGTCAAACCCAGAGTTCCACGTGTGAATCCCACACTTTTGGCCAATCTGAAACACCAAGAGCTGTTCTTACCTAGAGCAATGTGCCCTCCCATGGATGGAGTGACAAAACTATCCTTTGTCCCCTTAAAAAGGAAATAAGCCCAAAAGTTTCTCTCCTCAATTAGGTAAAAAGACCCCTCATAGGACCTGAGGGACTTCACCTCAAACTTAAGGATAGATCATTGGACAGGAGCCAAAAAGTTCCACCTGAGCAATTTACTAGAAAAAGAAGAGAACGAAGAAATGAATGGCTTTTGTGAGATATTTTACCAGGAGCAAGTAACTCTTGCACCTGGCTCAGTTTATCCTCTGTAAAGAGTTTTGTTATCTTGCCTTTTATTAAACCTTTTTGTTTCCAACACTGCCACAGAAGCCATCCTGTTGATTTTATGCCTTCTACGGTACCTGCGCTATCTTGGGTGTGAAACAGACCTCCAAGAGCCGATGAGACCGGGCTGGAGGAGGCTCCTATTTCACTTACCTTGGACAGAGAGCTCTGCAATGGTCCTGCTCCCTTCCTTCATCTCGCAGATGTAAACAGCATCATCGTCCGTGGTGACGTTCTGCACGGTGAGGCGGCGGTAGGTGCCCTCCTCCTCGATGTTGTACTTCTTGCTCTGCTGCAGCTTGGTCTCCTCCTTGAACCAGGCTGTCTCTGTCCCAGCCACAGGCACTTCGCACTGGAACGTGGCAGATTCCTTCTCCCGCACCTCCAGGTCCTTCAGCTTTGCCTTGAAGGGTATGGTGGGTTCTTAAGAGGGGGAAAAAAGAGGAAGGAGAATGAGAGATGGGAATTTAGGAAGAAATTCTCTTTGAGGGTGGTGAGGCCCTAAAATACATTGCCCAGAAGAGCTGTGTTGTGGGTTTTAGGATGAGGTGAGAGATGAGAATTGACCCTAACTTTTCAGAAGGCTGACTATTATATTATACCGTATTATATTATACCATATTACATTATATTACATTATATTACATTATATTACATTATATTACATTAATTATATTATATTATACCATCTTCTATATTATGGGTGTGGTGTGCTATACTATATGAAATTATATTATACTATACTATACGAAATTATACGACACAAAATTATACTGTATGAAATCATACTGTATTATACTATACTATATGAAATTATACTATATTATATGAAATCATATTATATGAAATTATACTAAAGAAAGAGAAAGGAGACATTAGAAGGTTAGGCAAGAACGATGATAAAAACTTGCGACAGACTCAGAGAGTCTGACACAGCTGGCTGTGATTAGACATTAAATTAAAACTATTTACCTGTTGAGTAAATAATTTTCTAAATTATATTTTAAAGCAGCAAAACATAAAGAAGTTGGAGCTTCTCAGCTTTTTAAGAGAAAAAATAATCTTAGGAAAGAGATTTTTCATAAAATATCATAGTAACAGAGCGGTGGCTGCCCCATCCCTGGTCAAGGCCATGTTGGAGTAAAAGGCCTCAAAATGAATCCTTCCAGAATTGGTTCAATTGTGACGGTGTTCACAGGGGTCTTAGGATGAGGGAAGAGATGAGGATCTGACTCCATGTTTCAGAAGGCTGATTTGTTATTTTATGATATACATTACATTAAAACTAAACTAAAGGAATAGAAGACAGGATTTCATCAGAAGGCTGGCTAAGAATAGAAAAAGAAGGAATGAATAACAAAGGCTTTTCTCTCAAAGAGTCTGAGCCAGCTGACTGTGATTGGCCATTAATTAGAAACAACCACATGAGCCCAATCACAGATGCACCTGTTGCATTCCACAGCAGCAGATAATCAACATTTACATTTTGTTCCTGAGGCCTCCCAGCTTCTCAGGAGAAAAAATCCTAAGGAAAGGATTTTTCATAAAATGCGTCTGTTTAATGACAAACAAGCTGGTCATGGGACACAGCACAGGGCAGTAATTCCAGGTGGGAGTGAGCAGCTGAGCTGCTGCAAGAGCCAATGTTTTAAGGGTCTTACAGCAGAAGTGAGCTGAAAGGGCACAGAGAGCTGTGAGGTGGCTGTGCACAATCAGATGTGCACAAAATGAGTTTTCCGTTCTCTCCACCAGCCCCAAAGGCTCGACAGCAGCTTTTGCCCACAAAAATAAAAGAAATAGAGAATGAGCCCCAGTCTCCCAATTGCCTGAGCCCTCCTCCAGCAGTGGGGCTGCAGTGCTCTGGCTGAGGGCCCAACCCAAGCATAGATCAAAGCCACCAAGCAGCTGCACGACAGTGAGGGAAGTCACTTCATGAGCTGAACAATGTCGAATTCCAGCGACAGCTGCGCTGTGACATCACCCTGATACCCCAGGCCTGAAGTGGGAAAAGGGGAGCTGGACTGAAGAGCACAGCTGGGGCCAGGGCCTGGTGCCACAGTCATGTCTCACACTGGATCAGCCAGTGCTGGAACACTGCTCATGCTTTGCGAGAGATCATGCCTGGATGATGAGAAATCATCCCTTTACCTTCCAGTATTGGCTGCGCCAGCTCCCAGCTGGTTTTTTGTGACTCCATCCTGCCTCACCACCCTCACATTAAAGAATTTCTTCCTAATATCTGATATAAACCTCCCCTCCTTCAGTTTAAATGAGGTACCAGACTCTAAAGTCTTGACAGGACACCTGAAGGGAGCAGTGCCATGGACTACCTTTGCTATCCTGAGGGTAAAACCTGACTGGGAACCCATATACTATGTCCAGGAACAGGAAGGTGACACTAACCGTGTTAACTTGGAATTTTTTTTTTAATATTATGCCTAAATACACCTCGGTTTAAGGCAAGTAAAAGCCTTGCCTTAAAAAGCCTTCAGCTATGGTTACACAGATCTCTGTCGCAGACATCTTTTATGGAAAATCCTTTCCTTAGGGTGTTTCCTCCTGAGAAGCTGAGAGACCTCAGGAACAAACTGTAAACATTGATTATCTGCTGCTGTGGAATGCAACAGGTGCATCTGGGATTGGTCTCATGTGGTTGTTTCTAATTAATGGCCAATCACAGCCAGCTGGCTCAGACAGAGAGCTGAGCCACAAACCTTTGTTATCATTCCTTCCTATTTTTAGCCAGCCTTCTGATGAAATCCTTTCTTCTATTCTTTTAGTATAGTTTTAATGTAATATATATCATAAAATAATAAATCAGCCTTCTGAAACATGGAGTCAGATCCTCATCTCTTCCCTCATCCTTGGACCCCTGTGAACACCGTCACAGATCTGCTCTGCCCACACTCCAGATGGTGATTAGCCTTTTTTTCTTTTTTTCCTGATTTTTTTTTCAGGGTTAAATAAGATATTATGATGATATTCTTTATTCTGAGGGTGGGGAGGCCCTGGCACAGGGTGCCCTGAGAAGCTGTGGCTGCCCCTGGATCCCTGGAAGTGTCCAAGGCCAGGCTTGGAGCAAACCGGGATAGTGGAATGTCCCCCTGCCATAGCAGGAGTGGAAGAAGATGAAGTGTAATGTCTCTTCCCAAACATTCTGGGATTCTGTGAGGCCAAGCTTTGGTCAGGGGGATGCAGCCCTCTGGCAGGAGGGAGGCTGGAGCTGCCACTGGGAGCACTCAGAGCTGCACAAGGGCCAAAAAGAAACACAAGCTGCACCTGAGAGGCACACAAGTGTATTCCCATATTGGAGCAGCTGCCATATCATTAACCCCTCTCCCTTTACAGTCACTAAGCAGTACCTAAAGTGAAAAAAAAAAAAAAAAAAAGCTATTCCAGGAAAAAGCTCAAGCACAGCAGGGTTGGTTGACTCTTAGGAGCATGCTGCAGGAACAGCAGTGCTCTCCCAGCCAGGCAAAGGCAGGGCAAGGCTATCTTTGGCAGCTTGGAGTCACAGATATCCTCTGAAAACAACTCTGCTTTCATCCTGCACACACGTCTTATCTCCCTCTGAATGGAGCTTTGGAGCAACAGCAGCTGATAAACTGAACTGAGGCCTGGGATGAACCCAGCACAGGGCTTTTGGAGATGTCAGAGTGGTTCCAAAACCCACCAGCCTCCTCCTCCTCCTCCTGAGCATCCCTCCGTGCTCTTTACAAGGTCTAGAATGTGCCTGGTCAGGTTGATTTGGGTCAGGGGACTACAGAAGGACCAGAGGTGTCCTGAGAGCAGGTAACCCAAACCATCTGGCCCATAACCAGCACCACCATTTTCTGTTTTATTTGCACCCAGGTCAGAGAGGTGCAAATAAAACAGAAAATAACAGAGCTGCCAAAACCTGCCCACTAGGAAAAACGTGAAAGGCACAGCACTGCAAAACACTGAGGGAGCACAGAGCAAAAGCAGCTCATGGAATTAGCAGGAAACTGCAAGAACTTGGATCAGAGACTCATTTTGCTGCCTATCCTGAGGAGATATTTCTCCAGTCTGTCATAGGATTTTCTGTTTGGTCCACAGCAAGCAAACTGGCAATGAGAGGATGTTATTTTTAAAAGGCAAGTCCTGCTAACACATATTTTGCTAAGAATAGGTGCAGCCTGCAAAGAAACCCAATGTTTTCTTAACCTTATCAAGGCACATCTGCCCTCTAAACCTCCCTTTTTCACTTGCCTACATTTCCCCTTTCTTATTGCTGGAATTCTCACATTTATTATTCCAGAGGCAAGTTTACCCTCTGCCTAATGAAAATGAGCCAAGAAAGGTAAGAATATGGAAAAACCTCCCAGTAAAAGCTGGCTAAATGTGGATTGAAAAGCTTCCACCATCTTCAGCCTTTGATCTTCCTAATTACTGTGTTTTCCCAATTTCCTTTCTACCTCCTCATTTGTCAAGTTGCAATTCTCTTTCAAGACCTCCAATGTGACTGCCATGACAGTGACATTCCAAAATCCCATCTGATCAGAGGGAGATTTTGCCTCAGAGGTTGCCTCAGCACCAGGGTGTTTTTCCCATCCCCATCCTGTTTGGCTTGCAACCTTTAACCTTCTCACCCAGTATCTGGTTACCTTATTCAGGGACTCCAGCGAACACAGCTTGGCCCAGGGTGGAGACCTGAATTCTGGTCTCACCAACTTTACACATGGCCCAGGGAAATCTCCAAAGCCTTCAGCAAACCCAGGCTGGTTATTTATGTTCCTCCCATCCTCCCCACGCCTTGATTTGTTAAAGGTTTATTCTTGGGCAATTCAATTGGGACAATTGGGACAATTCTCCCAAATCCTTTTACAGCTCACATCTCAGTGTATGGATTGTGATTTTATCTCTGTTCCAGGCACATTTCTGAATCTAATCAAGCTCCAGTTTCCCTTGTTTTGGAGAGTGATTCTCTGCCCTGTAGCCTTTCTTTGTTTAAGTCTGATTCACTAAATCTCATTTAGGAACAGCTCGAAAAATTATTTTTTTTTTCCTCCAGCTCAGTGATCTTTAAGGCACAGGCTCAGCAAAGAGTTCACAAATGTTGGGTTGCTGGGTCCCTAAGTTCCTAGGATGTAGACTGACAGAACATAGGAGGTTTTCTATGGATGTCCCATCCCTGGAAGTGTTCAAGGACAGTTTGAACAGGGCCCTCAGCAACCTGACCTAGTGAGTGCCATCCCTGCCCATAGAAGAGTGTTGGAACCAGATGTCCCTTGAGGTCCCTCCCAGCCCAAACCATTCTGATCCAATGATGGCTGCTTGGAGAATTCACCCTCTCCTACACAGCTGAGCAAAGAGAAGTTTGCAGGGCAACATGATCTCCCTCCCTAAGCCTGACAGCAGATGAACCAATGGCATCACACAAAACAACAGAATTGAAATCTCCACAGAATTAAAAGCTTTTTTCATCTGCTGCATCACTCTGACTTGTCTTGGGAGGGCTGAGAAGAACTTCTGGTGACACAAAGGAGAGTCATTTATCAGGGCCTAATTATAACCAACACACGTAGATTTTCCATGGCACCCTTGGCCTGGACAGGGAGCCAAACGTGGCACAGCATGAAAAATAAACAATCCATAAACATTTCCACTTCAGCCTCCTGACTCACAGGCAGCTCTGGACAACGGACAGGGATCAATAACCCTTTCCCATGGTGCTTGCTCCCAGACTGGCTGCTTCCCTGGCTTTCCTCACCTCCTTTGGAACAGGTTGCAGCCATGAGAGCAATAGGATAAAAACAGAGGGTTTTTATACAATATTTTTATAATTTTTATAATTTTTTTAATATTTTATATAATTTTTATAATAAAAACAGGCAGAGGAGGGGAGGTTTGTTTTTGCAAGGTGTTGTGCAGGGAAATGAGTTTGATCCATCCTCAAAGTGATCCTCCACCAGGGTGAGGGCCAGGATTGATCCCCAGCTCTGAGCCCCAGCTCATGAGGTAATCCCAGCTTTATAGAACAGGACAAATGCCCTTCCCCACGCCACTCAGCACCTCCAAGGGACAGCAAGGGGTGGGACAAGTGCCAGTGAGTTCCACGGATCAGGTGTCACTGATGGGCACAGGGACTGAGCCACTTTCCAAAAAAGGGAAAACAGAAAATCAAATAACACCTGTGAGAGGCTTAAAGATGAGTATGAAACACAGATAATTCCTACTTAATTGTGTTTCTAATTATTTTGCTGCCAATGAAAAATCTTTGAGTTTTACCACTTGAGTGGCAAAATCTTTTGTCTCTGACAGCTCATTTACAGGTGCTACCCGCATTCCAAACTGCTGTCCCCATGCCAAATGGGAGAGCAGCTGGAAAATTTAGAGCTTTCTGGATTGTTCAAGGCCAGGTTGGATGGGGTTGGAGGAACCTGGTTTGGTGGAAGGTGTCCCTGCCCATGGCAGGAGGTTGGAATGAGATGATTTTTAAGATCTCTTGCAATCCAAACCATTCTGGGATTCTATAAAAACTGTGTGTCACACTTTGGTTGCCATTCTGAAGAACTAGGGCTGACCTGCACAAGTGTGGAGTGACCCTCTGAAGGCAAGTTCTTCACCACTGACTATGGCAAACAAAGGCATCCTGGGCCTGGGAGGTTTTCTAGGATTCAAGGAGCACAAACTATCCAGCAACCCAAGCTGGGAAAAGGCTGAAGAGCCTGGCAAGATCCAGGCTGCTGGTCGGTCACTGTACAGGAAAACTGAGCTGGACTGTAATTAGAGTTGGAGTAGGTCCCCCAGGGGATCTGAGGCAGCCTGACATGCTCATCTTGTAGGGAGGGGTTTCCACTACTACAAATGGCATGTCTGAGTAAACCCCATGGTGATCACAAACCCAGATGTGACTAAAGCCTGGAGGGTGAGACAGGGCATTGGCAGTCACTGACCTAGAGCATAGAAAAGGATCTCTTACATCACTGTGAAACCAGGACTGACAAGAGCCTTAGGGACCTGGTGCACCCCAGCTGCCCCACAACCAGCGGATGCCTTGCGAGGGCTGACCTAGAACAGAGACTGGATGGAGCTAAGGAATAAAGTAGGGATTATTAGGAGACTTCAACAGATCCACCTTGGGCAGCACAAGAGCCCAGCCAGGGCTGCACCCCAGGGGAACTTAAAGTGGTTACTAAATGGACAACCAGTCACAGGGTCTAACACTTTTATCAGTTCTGCTCCATTTGCATATTGGAGCTAATTGTCCAATTCCAGCTTTAGCCCATGAAGTCTCCTCTTTTTTGTTTTTCTCTCCAGCCCACGGTGTTTGTGTTCTTGGGCTGAGATTTGGATCATTTGTCCTTGGTGCCCAGCTGGAGCAGGAATTGTTTTGTCTCCCTACTCTGTGCACAGAGCTCACCATCCCCTGATATGAAGTCCAGACCCATACACTAAAGCAGCACAGAATTTGAAAGATATAAAAGCTAAAACCTGAGGCATCACATCCAGTTCTGCCTCATCCATCTCTACCTGGCGCCTCTTTACTGCCCTTCCTAAGAACCACCAGCAATGGGACTCTGTCCCCAGGTCATCTACTCAAGTGCCCAAGCCCTTTCCATCAGCAGAGCTTTATTCAGCCCTTCCCAGCTGGGGTTTTTGGATACTCTGTTCTCCTTGAACACTCCTAGAAAACCTCCCAGGTCCAGGATGCCTTTGTTTGCCATAGTCAGAGGTGAAGAACTTGCCTTCAGAGGGTGACTCCACACTTGTGAAGGTCAGTCCTAGTTCTTCAGAATGGCAACCAAAGTGTGACACATCTAACACCCTCCCACACAGCAGTTTGGAGGCAGATGTTTTGTTCAATGTCCTCTTGAATGCTCCTAGAAAACATCCCAGGTCCAGGATTCCTTTGTTTGGAATCACACACAACACAAGTCTGACGCATCTAACACCCTCCCCTGCAGCAGTTTGGCAGGCTGAGGTTTTGTTCAAACCAAACCACCCACCCCAATCCAAAGGTGTATCCTTGCAGACACACCCACCCTGGTGACAACACCCACCCACCTTTGACAGTGACCAGCACAGAGCTGTAGGTCTGCCCTGCCAGGTTGGAGGCCGTGCAGGTGTACAGCCCGTTGTCCGTCTGCTTGCAGAAAAGGATCTTCAGTACAAAGTTCTCCTGGTCATCCTCATAGATAACATGCCTCCGGCCTTCTGTAATGACCTCGTTGTCCTTCTTCCACACAATCACGGGCTTAGGCTCTCCTGTCACGTAGCAGCTGAGCTTAGCGTGCTTGCCCTCGGTCACGCTGCAGGTGCGTGTCAGGGCCCCGAGCGCGGCGTTGCGCGCGCCCTTGGCCAGGCCCGCCGCCCGCTCGTAGTCCCGGGACAGGCCGTAGCCCAGGCTGGACAGCCCCTCCACGGCCGAGTAGGCCGAGTCCAGAGTGCTGTGGGAGATGTCCATCTTCCTGATCTCCTCCCGCCTCTTCTGCAGGTGGGACAGCAAGGAGGCCGTCTTGCCGCCACCGTCGGGGTTGGAGGAGCCGCGCGTTTCAACCACCAGCGCGGCCGAGGCACTGGCGGAGCCGATGAGGTTCTCTGCCCGGCACGTGTAGGTGCCACTGTCCCCCAGCTGGGCACACTGGATGGTGAGAGCGTTGGACTCACCAGCAGACTCGATCTGGAAGCGCCCAGCGTCCGCTTTGTTCCTCAGGTATCGCCCATCCTTCTCCCAGTTCACCGAGAGGGGAGGGCTGCCCTGGACTTTGCATTTGAACATGACGTCTTCTCCCAGGGTTACTTTGATGTTGGTAGGTTTCTGGATGAAGTAAGGAGCCGACTCTGTGACCGTGGTCTCCTCTCCCACCTTGATGCTGACAGCAGCAAAGGCCTCCCCGATGGTGTTCTTGGCCCGGCAGATGTACTGGCCGCTGTCCTCCAGGCTCAGGTCGTAGATGGTTAGCCGGTACAAATCCCCATCCTCTGTGGTTTTAAACCTTCCCCCAGACTGCACTGGAAGTTTATCCTTCTCCCAGCTCACCACTGGGATGGGGTTTCCAACAATCTGGCAGCTCAGCGTGGCGTCCTTCCCTACAGACACCATGAAGGCCTTGGGCCGGGTCAGGAAGCGCGGGACCCCGCTGAGCGAGCTGTAATCCATCCTGGCTTCCTTCCTGCAGGGGCACAGAGAAAAGGGTCAGCAGAGAGCAGGGCAGAGGGTGCACCCAAAAAAAAAAGAAAATTAAAAAAAAAAAATCACTGCAATCCCCTGGTATCAGAGCGTTTGTCACCTGGAACCCCCATGTGTGATGATGTTTCCCTCATCTTCAGGACGAGAATCTTGACTCCATGTTTCAGAAGGCTGACTTATTATTTTATGATATATATTACATTAAAAGAAAATTATATACTAAAACTATACTAAAATAATAAAAGAAAGAATTTCATCAGAAGTCTAGCAAAGAATAGAAAGGAATGATGATAAAATCTTGTGACTGACCAGAGTCCCGACACAGCTGGACCTGTGATTGGTCATCAAGTAGAAACAATTCACAGGAGACCAATCAAAGATGCATGTGTTGCATTCCACAGCAGCAGATAATTATTAAAAATATATAAACAATATTATTATTGGTTACATTTCCTTTCTGAGGCCTCTCAGCTTCTCAGGAGAAAAATCTTAGCAAAGGTACTTTTCAGAAAATATGTCTGTGACACCCATATTTTCAATGCCCTTCTCATTACGGGTGAGAAGGAATATTATTGGTTTTGAGGATTTCCTACATTTGAGGTTATAAACTGCTGCATGAGGCAGCTCACTTCCCCACAGAGCCTCTGGGCAAAACAAACTTTGTGCAAAACAGCCCAAAACTCTTTGGGCTGTTCATACAGAAGGAAAATGATGATGCCTTTCCTCTGTGGCACTCAGAAAGTGACCTGCACTAAAGCTGTGTGACAGATAGGCTGGTTCTGCAGCCACAAAGACCAAACTGGACACCACATTCTGAGAGATGGGTCTGCCCGTCAAGATACTGCCTCCATCTCAGAATTGGTTGGGGTTGGAGGGGACCTTCAAGATCATCTCATTCCAATCCCTTGCCATGGGTAGAACTGTCACTCCCTAAGACCAGGTTTTCCAAGAAGATTTGAGTGCACCATTTCTCTTCAAGCTGTTGTGATAGATGAGTAATGCAATGATTGACTCTCACAATTCATAGACAACTATCATGGATATAAATTAAGAAAAGCTTATAGATTTATAGTTATGTTGTACCCCCGGTGTGGTTATCAAGGGACAGCTGGAGTTGGCACATCTGGGAGGGCTGGCTTGTCACTATGGAACACCTGGGCTCCAACCAGGATTTGAGGAGGAGATCTCCACCACTGGACAGCAAAGAAGGGGTTGATGGACAGAACTTTGGGAGGGATTAAAGGGTTAAAAAGGGAAAACCTCCATTGTGAGGGGGCTGAGCAATGGCAGGGAAAATCTTTTGCTCCCAGTGCCATAGCCTTTTTTCTTTATTCATTCTTCTGTTGTATTTTTGATAAGGTTTAATAAACCTTCCTGAACTATGAAAAGTGAGTATCTATGTCTCACACTGTTTAACCTCTTTGGCCTCATGACGCCGGACCCCTCTGTCCTGGCAGCTCCTGCCTGACCGTGGGAATGGTCCTGCTCCAGGTGAGCACATCCCTGCTTTTCCACCTCCAAAGTTCTGCACACAGCACAAGGACCAGGGCTCTGGGTGCTGTAACTCAGAAAGGAAATTAAACCCAGTCAGTGAGACAGAAATATCCTTCTTAATCCTGCAGCAGTTTGGCTTCCCTGCGGGCCACACATCCACCCACTCTCTCACCCAATGGCAGGTGCTCTCCCCAGCTCCAGCAGAAATCAATAGGACCAGGCCAAAACCCTGCTTTAATTTCTTAAATCACCATTTCTCCATCCTCCTCCAGCTCCTGTCAGTCCATTTTTGTTAATGCACAAATCACTGATGGCATCAGGGACTGAGGGTTGGATCAATTTGCTGCATGACTTTGGGAAAAAATCACTTCTTTTCCCAATTTCTTGTCTCCCCTCCCACTTCTTCATACCAAGACAGGGATGGGCTAGCAAATAATTATGTGCACAGTGTATACATGACAATGCACTTGCTGAGGTAAATGACAAATAGTGCATGAAAAGTACCAACATATTACAAATTTAATTCCATTTATGCTGCTGTGGATTGAAAAATACAAGCTTACCATTAAATCCATACATTGGAAAAGAGGTGGCACAAAAATACAAAATGGTGTTTGCCATGAGAGCCCAAGAAACTTTTGGAAAACTGCCTCGGGCACAGGGTGGGATTCTTGGGGCTGTCCTGAATGGTCTTTGTGGGTCACTTCCAGCTCAGGATATTCCATGATTTTGGGAGCATTATTATCATTCCAAAGTTATTGCTGAGCCAAACTTCAAACTTCATCTGGGTCACAGATCTAAGGCAAAACCAAATGTAACCTTTCTACATTTAACAGAAAATACACCCCATGTCCTGTCCTACCCTGTGTCTCCCACTCCAAAGAACACACAAAATGACAAGGAGCAATCAAAGACTTTTCCTTTTAGATGAGATCAATCCTTTCTAAACTAATTCAATTTTGGTTGCTTTTTTTTCCTGGTATTGAACAAATTTCATTATTCTGCTACAGATCTTTAGAAAATAAAGAAACAGGTTTCAAACATTAAATCTGGGAGGGGGAAAAAAAAGCAGCAAGGAAAATTTACTTTTAGCACATGCTAAGATGGTAAAGAATGATTGACTTGCAGTCATCAGTGCTATGACCAGCTGACTTTCTGTCAAGTGGCCACCTTCAATGCACAGATCTCTTTTTCTCTTGGTCTCAAACTGGTCTAGAAATCTGTGAATTAGTTTGGAATTCTCTGGACCCTCTTACAAGCCCACTCCCTGCCCTCAGCTGAGCTTTGAAATGTGTTTTCCATAAACGCTTGTGCAGCTGCAAGCAGAGAAGCTGCATGGAGGGTTAGCAGGGGCAGACAGGAGCCTGGGGCTGCAGCCAAAGTACACTGAAGTCAGTGGAAATTTCCACTGAAGCCAATTGATTGACAATCAGAGTCTCCTGCTCATCTGGGGAAGGACCATTTCAATGCTCAGAAAGGGATGCTGAGGTTCAGCTCAGCTCTGGAGAGCCCAGCAGAACCCTTCACTGCATTAACTGAGAGTTAACAACCGAAACAGACTCAGAGCTCATGTCCTAATATTTCCCAGCCATTATTTGAATTTCAGGCTGCACTGAGCCATCAAAACACTTGGATTCACCTTCAGAAGACACTGCCACGTCTCAAACTTCCTGGGTTCCTATTGTGTCCAACAGAGACATCACTAACTTATTTCCAGCTTTGCAGTGTCAAAAAGAGCAGAAAATTAAAGTTGCTTCATTTCTCCATCAAACTGGGCTCTGCATGACATGGACAAGTGCCTGGAGCACTGAGGGGGCCACAGAGACACGAGAGGAGCTGCCAGGGACCTCTCAGCAACCAGGGGCTTCTCTCAGCCCACCAGAGTGCCATTTCCATCACTTCCACACCTTTCTGTGCCTGGAGGAGCAGGGTGAGGGCTCCCAAAGCCTGGCTCTTATGCTGCTCACTTCATAAAGTGCCTCCTTCTCTCCCTGCTAAGCTGTGCCTAAACAAACGCACCCCAGATGCTCCCTGGTAACTGTGAGAGTCAGGAACGGCCAAAAATAGTCAAAAAACAGAGAGTCGGGAGGAATGGCCAGAAAACAGCCAAAAAACAGCCCAAAAACCCATAACCAACCAAAAAAAAAAAACAGGCAAAAAAAAAAAAAAACCAGCCAAAAAGCAAAACAAGCAAAAAAAAAAAAAAAAAAGCAGCCAAAATAAGAAAACAGCCAAAATTAAAAAAAAAAAAAAAAAAACCAAAAAAAAAAAAAAACAGCCAAAAAAAAAAACAGCCAAAAAAATAAAAACCAGCCAAAAAAAAAAAAAAAAAAAACAAAAAAAAAAAAAACAAAAAAAACCCCAAAAAACCAAACACCAAAAAAAAAAACCCAGCCAGTCAGGAACAGTCAAAAACACCACATGCCTGTTGGTTTTGCTCCTGAACCAAACTGGTGCAGCAAATCCATCCAAGTGGCCTCCAGGTCCAGCCTCCATCTCCCATGGCTCCCAAAAACCCATCTGGTGTTTGCAGATGATCCTTCCCATCCAGTACAAGCCCCTGTGTCCACAGACCTCCTAGTGTGGGGTGAAAACCACATCCCCTGCTCTTACCTACACCTCCAGCAGCTTTCACCATGTGCTTTCACACTCTATAAGGTTTTTACACCTTTCTAAATGGCCAGGATGCCAGAGAAAAAACACAGGAACCAGTGAAAACAGTATGTGCTCATCATTATTTTAGATATTTTTCTAGCATGGAAAGAAAAAACAGGGTTTATTCCTTGCTCTGCTGCTGGCTTGCTTTTATAATTATGAGATAGACACTCCAGTTCTATTATCTTTAGTCCCCATCTGAAAAAGAGGGGGGAAAAGTTGTTTTATGGGTGTGCAGAGCATGAAATGCAGTGAGAGGCATGAAATCCTAACCTGCAGCAAGGATGAGGCTGTGTGTATATCTAACACATCTAACAAATTAGACAGACTGAACAAGATAAACATTTTATAATTTAAACAAGATTACATTTTATGATTTCATTTATGATTTAAACAAGATTACATTTTATAATTTCAAATGGGATAAAACCCATCACGCTGGATTAGGATGATCAATAGATTTAGGAAAGCACCAAAAGGACAAGATTTCATATTTCTACTGTGCAGCCTGCCAATCAACTTATTCAATAGTTACTCTGATCTCAATTATTTCCAGGTTCATTCAAACTTCAAAAAAAGCCCAGTAACTCTGAAACTTAAATTTAAAAAATAGTAACTCTCTGCAAGTGCCAGGGCAGCTCCCTTGGAAGCAACAGGACCAACAACAAAGCATGAATAAAGCTAGTCAATGCAGATGCCCTTTCCAATAAATCTCAGGCATTTGCCAGTGTCACATTTCCCCATGTAATCCCTCTGTGATGAATCATTTGCAGCAGAGATCACATTCCCATCCTGGGCATTTCTGAGCACGCCAAAGGCAAACTGGCAGCAATTATAATTTTGCTTTATGTCTTTATTCATTCGGATTTTCCCTGATTTGCGTTTGGGGGAAGAGGCAGAACTGCACAGAGCTGTCAGATAAATAAATAAATCAATGCCCTGGGGCCAACAAGCAGCTGGTCCAGACCTCCTGTGCCACCACTGCCAGTGTCTGCTTCCCATGGGCAGGGAGTGAGTGCCTTGCAGTGGGAACCACCAGAGAGTTCCAGCTCCTGATGGAGAACTCAGAAGTGGAAAACTCTGATGGTGGTGCCACCAAATTCCTGAATGTTTTGGGTTGGAAGGGACCTTAGAGACTCGTGGTCTACCCATGGTAAACCATCCAGTTCCACCCCTGCCATGGGCAGGGACATCTTCCACCATCCCAGGGTGCTCCAAGCTCTGTCCTGGCCTTGGACACTTCCAGGGATCCAGGGACAGCCACAGCTTCTCTGGGAAACCTGTGACAAGGCTTCACCACCCTCTGAGGAGGAATTTCTTCCCGATATTCAACCCAACCCTGCCCTCTGGGGCAGAGAGGAATTTCTTCCTAATATTCAACCTAACCTCCTCCTTATCCTGTCCCTCCATCCTTGTCCCCAGTCCCTCTCCAGCTCTCCTGGAGCTCCTCCAGGCCCTGCCAGGGGCTCTGAGCTCTCCCTGGACCCTTCTCTCCTCCAGGCTCTCCCAGCCTGGCTCCATCCCAACCTCCTGGATTCACTCTGCAGTGCTGGCTGATGGGTTGGGTTGGTTTCACGTTCTTCATCACTGCTGATCTGCACCTGGACACCTCCCACAGCCTCTGAGAAGGCAGAGGTGTCCCCACCATGGTGAGCTGTCCCCCAGGCTGTGAGCAGCCTGTGATGAAGCTCTTTCTGTGAGACAGGACAGGGGGAACGGGTTATTCTCTGCCCAAGCCTTTCCATTCAAGGATTAGAAAGAGAATCCTGTCCGCCATGGTAGGAAAATTAATCTACAAATACCCGAGGTTTATGTCCGAAAAGGAGACAGAGGAGACCTTTTTGGCATTACTTGAATAAAGGAAGAGGCCATGGGGCATTCCCCTAAGGTCTCTCAAATTTTTGGAGGATGCAGCCTCCCTTTTTATCCCAATTTCCCAGCCACCTTTCCCTTCTCTCTTTCCCCATTTCTGAGGTACTTGAGAGGTTCAGGCTTACCAGGCTTACCTGGTACCAAAGATTTTGCTTTAATGTATAATCCTCCCTTTTATTTTTAATTCTTATGGAATTTAGGGGTTTTTCTTCTCCATTGGTCCTTTCTTTCTTTCGTTCTTTCTTTCATCTTTCCATGTCTGATTTAATTTATCAGCAAACTTAAAATTTATTTGTAAAAGAAAATATCTTTTTCCATTCATCAATCAGTGGAATCCTTCCCATGGTTTCTTTTCTCTCTCAGTGCTGCTTTTATCCACCAGCAGACCCACAGCTTGTTTGGAAAGACAAATCCACTATTCATTTCAACCAGGACTCAGAGCAAAAAGCACGATGCAATCCATCCCATAAAACATTCCTGAGACAAAAGGTGGCCACGAGCAGCAAAATTAGAGACTTTGGGGACATAATTAAACCTAAAGGATCACCAAGGTCCAAACACAGATCAGAAGCACAGAATTTCTCTCAGCACCACATTAAGCCCGTCACAACCCTATTTGCTCATTTCCTCAATTCTCTTTTACCCTTTCTTTAGTCAAAAATACATTGATTTGAGGTATTTTTCTTGCCTTTGGAGTTTATGTTTCCTGAACTTCCTCTGCAATGCTAGATTCTAATTCTCTCACTCCTTTTCCTGACAGGAAAGGCAGGATTTACAGGGAACCTCCTGTCTCTGAACCCTGAGCTTTCAAAGAACTTCCCTGAAATGAAAGCTCCAGATAAAAATCAAGGCATCGGCCGCTATTACCACAGTTTACACGACTTATCTGCTTGTATTGTTCCATCTAAAAACATCAGGAAATGGAATCCGTGGGTGGGAAGGGAAGTCCATGAGTTGTCAAATGGGAAGTTTGGGTTCCCTCTGATGTTTAAAATCCTGCTGAGGGAAAACAGCAACAACCTGGCCGCCCTCTGGCTTCCAGCAGCCTCCCAGGGAATGGACAACTGTTGCAGACATATTTTCATTAAAAATCCTTCCTTAGGATTTTTTCCTTTTGAGAAGCTGAGAAGCCTCAGGAACAAAATGTAAACATTGATTATCTGCTGCTGTAGAATGCAACAGGTGCATCTGGGATTGGTCTCGTGTAGATATTTGGAATTAATGGCCAATCGCGGCAGAGCTGGCTCTCTCTCTGTCCAAGCCACAGAGTTTTGTTGATTCATTCTTTTTTATTCTTAGCTAGCCTTCTGATGAGAACCTTTTCTTTTATTCTTTTAGTGTAGTTTTAATGTAATATTTATGATAAAACAATAAATCAAGCCTTCTGTAACACGGAGTCAGATCCTCATCTCTTCCCTCATCCTCAGACCCCTGTGAACACCGTCACAGACGACTCTGGAATAGCACGAGTGTTGGGTGTCAGCTGCAGGCTGGGTGACATCAGCCAGGCTCTGGTGGGTGCCTGAGAGCCATTAGAGCAGACAGGGAGCTCTGGGGGTGAAATGCACACCAGCACAGCCAGTGCTGCTGCCCATGACACCCCTAAATCGGGGCTCAGCGCTCTAATCCAGGCGGGCGGGATTCATCCCCTTCCAGCAGTATCTGCGCCTCAGGGCTTAGCTTGGCCTACTCTGAATTCCACTGCAGTGAGGGAGAAGCGATTTTGGCATGTCCAAAGGTCACTGGGTGGGCAGACGGGGGAGGTTTCTGTGGGGGATCCATCACTGGAGGTGTTGGACACAGAGAACCTGCAGCACACGAAGCCTTTTGCAAGGAGCTCCTAACTGGGCTCAGAGCAAGGTTTTGTTGGAACCCAGGACATCCCTCTGGCTGCCCTGCATGGCTCAAACCCCTGCCAGGGGGCTCAGAGGCCCTACACGGAGCCAAAGACCCTTGTGCCTTTGATTTTAACTCATGGAAACCATTACCAACCTTATATGAGGATTTACAAGCCATGAGAGTTTAAGTAGAATGACAGTTAGTTTGTCACAAGGTGGAAGAGTAGAATTTGGGGTTTTTAGAATGAGGGTTCAGAAGCCAAGATGGAGGGATTTGGGCATGCCTTGTCCTTCTTTCTTCTTCTTATCCTCCATCTTCTGAGTGATGGTGGCACTTTTGGATTGGTTTAGAGTAGAGACAGACTGTCTAACATAGGTGATAAGTATTGGAAAATTATTGTAAATAATGCACACGTAGTTTTTAGTATAAAAAGATAACACCACCCCAAGGTGGTCAGTGTGCCACAGACTGACCTGCCAGACAGACCTCAGCTGGTCAGAGAAAGAATGTTATAGATAACAGAATAAACAACCTTGAAAATCAGAGCTAAAGAATCCTGACTCCTTCAAGCACCAGGCTGGGAAAAAGAGACTTTCTAACACCTTGGGGTCATCCTGACCACAAAGACCCCAAGAAGGTTTGTCTGCATTCCATCCCATTCACAGCCTGCCTCCATCCTAAGCCAAAACTCATGGGAGATGTTGAGGGAAAGCTCCTGGCAGGCCAGAGGCTGACATGGTGTTAAACATGGTGAGCAGCCTTCAGGGAAAAGGAGAAGCTCGAGGTACAATTCTAACCTTCAGGGTAGGGCTGAAATGCACCAAGTGCCTCAGAGGGACCTGCAGCTCCTCATCTCCCCGTTAGTCCCTTATCAATAACCTGGGTGTTCCCAATGGTTGGTAGCAAACAAGGCTTCAAACATTTAGAAAATTCCAATGAGGAGCAAGAATAAATCACGTGGTTTGTGAACATCACTGGGCAGGAGGGTCAGACACCTCCCAGCCACGTTAGCAGTACACACTTCACAGAAACCACAACAGATTCAAGCCACTTAGGTGATTTACATGGTTAAAACACTTTTTATCTTTCCTCTCTACAGAGACAGGCCTATCTTAGAAAACTCATCCCACTTCCAACCACCTGGCCAAAACCATTTTCCACCAACACACCAGCACCTCCAAGAAGCTCCATGCAAGGAAAGGATTTCATCCTCCTTGGGTTTTACTGCAACATGGGGGCTTCATTTCACATCCCACCCTTGATGGAGCCACAAAACCACCCCTGAAACTCCCAGAGGCCTCAAACTGCACAGAGCAGCCCCTCACGACTCCACAGCAGCCACTTTTCCTTCTATTCTTATGAGCCTCCCAAGGCTGCTCTGACAACAGCAAAAGGCCAAAGCACCAGGGAGGTCTGGGCGCATTGTGATGTTCACTCCTGTTCTGTGGGGCTGAGAATAAAAGATACAAATGGAGAGAAAACACACAAATTCTGAGGTTTCCAACCCAGGAGACAGAAAAGGAGCAACGATAACATAGAAACTTCATCACAAATTCCACCAAACTGCATTTTGCTTGACACACAGGCCTGGAGAGAGGCAGCTGTGGCAGAATCACATTAAAAAAACAGACTTGCAAAGATAGAAATGCTCCTGTTTTAGCCACGTGATTTCCTCCATGAGGGAGTTGCAGGATCACAGCTCCCATATGGACAAAGAATTCCCTTGGTGACAATCAGGCACGACCTAAGCCCTTGTATTTTAACAAGTGCACGTCATTGTCATTACAGTCACTCCACCCCATTGAGCTGTAGGGCCCAAAATAGCCTCAGCTGTCCAGCTCCATCTCTCCCTATCTCCCCTCAGAACCATTTGGAGAAATGGGAGGAGGGTGGGGGGCTGCAGAGTGAATCTGTATTGACACCAGAGAGGAGCTCAGAGGGGAAAAATGTCCTGGCTGAAGAGAAAAGCTGCACTGAGATGATGCCCTGGAAATAAAGCTTTTTGAAATGCTCCTTTCTGCCACCTCTCCATGTGTTTTTCCAGGCTCTCCATGCCCAGTGGTGTCTCAGATTTGGGGACAAAGCGTATCAAGTTGAGTCTACAGCTCTAAAGCTGATTTTTTTCCACTTTCCCTCTCTGGAGGCTGATCTTTGCTCAGAAGTAATTAAGCAGAACAATCCACATTTGGTTCGGAGAAAAAGGAGGGATTTACTACTGGCACCTTCAGCTCCATCCCCAAAAAAGTTTCATGAAGCAAAAGCAGCAAAACATCCTCCAGCATGGCACAACAACCACCTCACCCTCCCTCAGCCACCAACGACCTTCTCCACATCCTGCTGGACTTCCAGCATCCCCAAATCCACCTCTCTTCAGCCGAAGGCTTCCTTCTTACCTGGAGTCTTGTCTGAGTCTGAGGAGGACAAAGCTCCGGGCAGAGGAAGCAAAATCCGATTCCTACTGCGATGAAAGGAGGGGGAAGAGGGAAGAGGGGAGCAGAGGACGTGGGGAGACCATGTTGGCTTGGGTTCCCCCCCGCTTTCCCCTCCAGGAAATAAAACAGAAACCTCAGCAATGGCAGGGAGGTGCAGAAGGTGCCCCCGAGTCCCCCTGCAGTGACTCTGCTGGCCGGGGTCAGGCTGTGCCACCCCCCTGACCCTCCTCTCCGGGTTCTCCTCCTCCAGTCAAATCGCTGACGCGCTTCTCCTTGCCTCCAGAGCCCGGCTCCAAAATAGCTCTGGGTGTCATTTACCGGGGAGATTAAATTTCCTGCGGCACACAGGCAAAAGGGCAGCGTTGTAGGGACTCACTGCCACAGCCCAGCAACAGCAGGAGGGCAAAAAAACCCCAAAAATGGGGGTTTGGGTGGGCCAGAGGTGCTCCTCAAGGGTCCATCCCACAGCTGAATGGCATGTGGGCACTCAGGAATGGGGGGCTGCTGAGTTATCAGCATTGCACACTGGACAGGAATTCTGTCCCAAAGGCATCAGATCAATTGTAGGTTTATTTATAAATAAATAAATAAATATCTCCCAGGCAGGAGCTGTTACAATGGCAAATCAACAGCAAGTTGATAATCCTAAGTGTGTCTCTGCCACTTCACCTTGAATATGTGTGTGTATATATATATATATAGGTTATATGAAGTTATATGTACATATATAACCCATATATAACCTATATGTATATATTTATTTCCCCACCTTTTTGCTTCATTAATACAAACTACATGCAAAAATCACCCGAGCAGCCAATCCATCACATCTCAGAGGCTCAACATCATCATTTCTATGTTTACAAGTCAAATTCCTAGTTTTTAAAAACAACCTCCTTGGGGTCCATGCCAATTCTTATTGGCAATCACAGTGTTTTAAATTTAAAACTGATTTTTGCTAATGGTCGAAGAGCTACAACAGAGCCCAGCAGGCTCCCCCACAACCACTTCAGCTCTGTGCAAATATCAGGAGTGAACTGCAAGATATGCTTATTTTTGGCAGTAAACACAGCAGATAAGGTGCTGCATAGTCCAAGGCTCTGAAGACACAGTGATATGCTGTGTTAAATCACTTTTCAGGGCACAAAACCACCACCAGGGCAGCAAAAGAGAGTTTTAGCTGGGATTTTTGAAAGCAGAGCTTGAAGAGAATCACAGAATTCCAGAATGGTTTGGGTTGGAAGGGAGCTTAAAGATCATCTTGTTTCATGCCCCAGGAATTGTCCAAGGCCAGGCTGGACAGGGCTTGGAGCAATTCAGGATAGCTGGAAGTGTCCGTGCCCACACAGGGGGTGGAATGAGATGATTTTTAAGGTCCCTCACAGCTGAAACTATTCTGTGATTCTGTCAAAATCAATAATTTGATTTCAGGATTGAAGAGAAAAAAAGATTTAAGGTACTACCTGAATGTCCTATGCATTGGCTGAGGGACTTCATCCAATGTTCAGCTCTGTGAAAAACTCATCCCTTCTTAAAAGACAGTGCCCGCTGTGCTTGTTTTGCCCTCTCTTCTGAAGGTGGATTAAAGTTTTAGCTGTAGGACTTACAGAGGCTTCCCAAAGACACAGGAACGTGCCCAGGGTGTGTCACCAACAGCTCTCAGCAGGATTCTCTCTGAATCAGCAGAATTTGGTTTCTGACCAGACCCTGCTCCACAACCTGGACATCACCAGACTCAAGGTCTGTCCCCAGCTGATGCCTCAGGTTTTAGCTTTTATATTTTCAGATTCTGTGCTGCTTTAGTGTGTGGGTCTGAGCTCCACATCAGGGCATGGTGAGCTCTGTGCACAGAGCAGGGAGACAAAACAATTCCTGCTCCAGCTGGGCACCAAGGACAAATGACCCAAATCTCAGCCCCAGAGCACAAACACCGTGGGCTGGAGAGAGAAAAACAAGCAGGGTGGGACTGCCTGGGCTAAAGCTGGAATGGGACAATGAACTGCAAGGTGCAAATGGAGCAGAACTGATCCCAGGGAGAGACCCCGGCAGCGCTCGTGCATTTTGGGGCCATTTTGGTTCATCTTGGGTGCAGCCCTGGCTGGGCTCTGGTGCTGCCCAAGGTGCATCCATGGAGGAGATCCTTTGAATAAATCCCTGCTTTATTCTTTAGCTCTGTCCAGCCCCTGTTCTAGGCAGCCTGCACAAGGCATCACAAATGGTAATTTGGAATAGTCCAGTGTCCATTTGGAGCAAACCAAAGGAAATTTGCTGTTCCCCAACCCTCCATGACACCACCTTGCATCTCCCTGCCCTATGCACTTGCCAGAGGCACCAGGTAGATTGTTAAGGGATTAAACAAGCAGTGCCTTTCCTTTAACATCATGGTGACTTTGAGGAGGATCTCAGAGACTTTATGATCTCCACCTTGGGGTTTTTTTTATGAAAGGACCACCTGTGTGTACCAGAATTGCAAAGTGACTCCACCAATGCCCTGTGCCAGGGCTTAGCGACTCTTTCATGCAAGAAATTTTCCCCAATATTCAAACTAAACCTCCCCTGGCACAACTTGAGGTCCTTCCCCTCCTGTCAGGAGTGGTGCAGAACCAGAAAATTCCCCCTAAATCTCCTTTTCTCCTCCTTTTTTTTGCCCTAATTCTCCTGATATGAGTTGGATTGTCTGAGCTACCCCTAAAAGTCACTAAAAATTGAAAAGAGAGAAACATCTCCAGTCCCAATGAGTTATTAACCTGTTCAGGAACTACAACATGTCATGGGTTTAAAATAAAGGAGCATCTTAAAATGATGAGCTAATAAAAGTTCCAGCTTATAGAGAGAACTGTGAAAGGCTTGAAAAACACCCTGAATTTGGATGAAGATAAATAAAATATCATCAGGCACAACTCTAGTCCCTTCCTCTTTGAAATAAAAACCGAGAACTTTTCCATAAATGTTTTCTGCCCAACAACAAACATCAGGAAGATGTGTTCAAAACAGAAACTTGTGCAGTTTTAGAAAGAAAAATCTTCCCTTGCCCTTGAAAACCATAATTTGGAGTTCCAAACCTGCCCATCTGAACAGTTCAGTTGGAAATAAAAGGATGCCAAATGGAATTAACCAGAGTTTACAGGCACCAAAACAAGCTGTGTTTGGGTTTTCTCCAAAAAAATTAATTTAAATTATTTGAATTATAATAACCAGCAAGGCCTGAGGCATTATATCTTATTTCAATACTGCTCTGAAGTATGAGATTTTTTGCATAAAAAGGCAGATTTTTGTAAAAAAGATTATATTATTCCTGCTTCTCTCCGTGGGAGAATTTTATTTTTCCCCATGTGAAGCTGCACAAGAATTTAAAGGCTGACACCATTTATTTCTCCTCAGTATGTTTACTCAGTTTTTACAGCTAAAACACCCTGACTCTTTGTCTCCCAATCTAGCATTGTCAGAAAAATAAAATTAAATAAAATCAACGCTAATAAAATCTTCACAAAGAAACAAGTAACAGAAAATAAGATTTTTTTTTTCCTACCACATCTAATTCTGATGGGAAGAGCACCTAATTCTGAATTAAACCTCACAAGAAATTCCCTAAGGCACTTCTATCATGAGGGAACACATTCCCCTAAAAAGTTTACTTATACCTGGCAATGTTAATTGACAAAGTCCTGGAGGACACAGAAAATTAATATATAGAGGCAAATTAAGTATTATATTGATTTAAAAAAGAACAGAGGAACTGGGTTAATTTTTCTTCAATTCCTAACTGGATTATTTTTTCTTAAAATGCATTTTTTCAGAATTTCAGGACAAAAAAGAAATTAAATAAACAAAGCTGAAGTGACACATCTTGCTAAGGCTTCCAAAAAGCTTATAAAAGCTCCTTTTTATTTTATGCTTTCCTGAGCTTCTCTGCTCTCAGCATTAAACCTTTTTCTATATTCCTAATAAAATACCTAAATTTAAAAATTTCTGCTGAATTTTTAAATTTAGGTATTTTACCTAAGTTTTACCTGATTTAACCCTGTATATCCCAAACATTTTGTCAGGATGCCTGGAGATGTTTGAAGAGTGGACACATTTGAGCATCCCATTATGGATTTTTGCCCATTTCAAAACAACTGAGGAGTTGCTGATCCCAAATCCTCCTTTGCTTCCCAGTAATCCCCAAACTTTCCCAGAGCTGCACCTGAGCAGCATTTTCCTGGCATTATGAACTAGACTGAAAAAGTAAAAATTAAAAAAAAATTAAATGAAAGGTTAAAAAAAATGTTTCCTGAATTTTGTGTTGGTGGAAGCCTGAAGATGCGAAGCCTCAAGATCTGCCAAAAATCAGATTTTCAGTAAAAATATGGCCCTGATGGCAAAATCTGTCTGGTTCTGTTGGGCCAATTCTTCTATTTTGGCATTAAACCTTCAATAACTATACGCTGAATAAAGCTCTGCACCACAATCCAAAACTGTGTACAGGTCTCTCACAGTACCAAGCTATTTCCTACAGGAAAAAGTTAATTTCATTCTGGTAGAAATGCACATTTTACAAGTTGTTTTGCACTGAGGGCAGTGCAATTGCCATAGAAAACCAGCACACTTGGTATAAAAATGGGTTTTTGCCCACAGAAGATATGGACTTCCCATCCCTAGAAGGGTTCAAGGCCAGGATAGATTGGGGTCTGAGCAACCTGAGAAATATTTCTATTAATAAGCCAAACAAATAAACAATCACAGCACAAAGAAAACTAAAGCCCACAAACAAAAAAGAACAGAAAAAAACTGCCCCAAATCAAACAAACACCAAAAAAATTAAAAACAAGACCAAAAAAACCAACTAACCAACCAACCCAAAACAAAAAAATCCAAATAGAGAATCCCAGAGTGGTTTTGGTTGGAAAGAACCCAAACAAGTTCTATTAAAAAAAAAAAAACAAACAAATAAAACAGCAACAGAACAAAAACCTACAAAAAAGAAAACAAAAAAACCCTGAAACAAGCAAACACCAAGAAAATAAAAAAAAAAAAATACTCAAAAAACCCCCAACCAATCAAATTAAATCAAAACACCAAACAAAAAACCCCAACAGAGAATTCCAGAGTGGTTTGGGTTGGAAAGGACCCAAACAACCTGAGAAATAGTTCTATTAAAAAACCCAAACAAATAAACAATCACAGCATAAAGAAAAAACTACAAACCAAAAAGAAAACAAAAACCAAATCAAACATTGAAAAAAATTCAAAATACCCAAACAACCACCTCAAAACCAAAAACAATACCCCAAAAACCCAACCAACCAACCCAAAACAAATCAAATAAAAAGCCCAAACAGAGACTCCCAGAGTGGTTTGGGTCAGAAACGACCCTAAAAACATCATTTTCCATCCTCCACAACCCCAGGTTGCTCCAAACCCCATCCAACCTGCCCCATATTAAAATATAAAAAACAGCCAAGAGCAGGACAACCAAGAGTATGGAGCTGATTTACCTTTTGAAACGTCTTTTACTCGAGGAACTTCATTCCTTTCAGAGAGTTACCTGCACAGAAGGTCCATTTTTAGGTGCTGAAGCAGCACCATGGGCTCTCCGTGGCCACACTCATCCATCTCTTCTTGGGTTCCAGCTAAGGAAGATGCATCAGCACGGATAAAATGGGCTCAGTCCCTCATCCCAAACATTGCCCAGTGACTCAGCTCATCCCACTCTGCCTCTCCAGCTCCCCCTTCATCATCATCATCATCATCATGAGGAGCCCCTGAGGGAGCTGGGGGTGCTCAGCCTGGAGAAAAGGAGACTCAGGGCTGCCCCCATCACTCTGTGCAGCTCCTGAAAGGTGCCTGTGCCCAGCTGGGGCTGGGCTCTGTCTGCAGCAGCACTGACACACCCAGAGCACACAGCCTCAAGCTGCACCAAGGGAAGTTTAGGTTGGTGTGCAAACCCAGGGCACTGGGAATATTTCTGTGTCTGCTCTGGGGTGCCCTGACCCCCAGGGCAGCACTGACTCTGACCCTCATCCATGGAGAAAGTTTCCCAGACTTCAAGACAGACTGGAATCCACCAAAGTGTGCAACAGATTATAGAGAGCAGTGTGGGTGTGTCACTGGGTGAGAAATTGAGGGTTTGGGGTTTTTAGTGTGTTGTGGATGGCAGCAAGATGGAGGGCACAGGATGTCATCCTGGGTTTCTTCTTCATGCTGCTTCTTCCTCCTTCTCCATGGGTTTGGGTGGCATTTTGTAATTGGGCAGAAAAGTCCCCATGGCAGCTCTGTGGGATCAGTTATTGGGTTAAAAGGGAAAATAATCCAGGTGTCAGTTCTGAATTGGATAGTTTAGTCTGAAAAGCCCTTGTACCAAGAGATTGTTGGCCATTTTGTGCCTTCTGATGAAAAGCTGCTGAACTCCCAGCAGTGAGACTGTTTTACTGATAAACAATAAACACCTGAGTGTGAACATGAACTACTGTCTCTGGTGCCTTCAATCCAGACCCAGAGAAACCCACACCTGGAACCAGCACAGGTTGGATATCAGGAAAAGGTTTTTCACAGAAAGAGTGATAAAGTTCTGGAATGGCTGCCCGGGGAGGTGGTGCAGTCCCCATCCCTGGGTGTGTTTAACAAGGCCTGGATGTGGCACTGGGTGCCAGGGTTTGGTTGAGCTGTTGGGGCTGGGCTGGACTCGATGATCTTGAAGGTCTCTTCCAACCTGGTCATTCTGGGAATCAGCAGAGAAACCATTTCCCTTTTTGCCAATACGCCACAACCAGTGGCAGTGACTGCTTTACCCAAAAATAAAGATTTCATGGCCACATTGTTATTGGGTGAGTTCTGCTTTCCAGGGAATTCCAAACTGAGTGCATATCCTGTTTGTGACTCACCTTGGACAAGCCAACAGAGTTGTTTAAGCTCTAAATTCCTCCAGCACCCCTGAGGGATCAATCCCAGCACAATCCAATCAATCCCAGCACAATCCCATCACCTGCAGTGCCTCTGGGAAAAGCTCAGTATGTCACAGATGGGACATTGTCAGCAAAGGGGCTTTAAAGACTTAATACACAAAGGAAAATTTGGATAAAAATTTGACAACCAGGTTGTTTTACTAATAAAACTATCTTAAATATTATTTGCATTAAAATGACCTTAATTTTTTTTTATACTAATAAAACTCTCAAATGTTTTAATTGCATTAAAATGACCTTGAATTATTTTTTACATTAATAAAACTATTTTAAATATTTTACTTGCATGAAAATAACCTTGAATAATTTTTTACATTTTTTTGAACATTATATAATTATTTTGTTGTTTGAGTTGGTTTTTTCATTACCCTCTGGGGGGCAAACAAAGATCCCTCAGGAAAGAGAGAAGGAGCAAGCACCAAGGTTTTTATTCAAGTGTGCTCTCCTCAAAGAGCCCCATTCATCCAATAATGGATATTTACATCATTATTTATACAACTATTGGCTGTAGTCAGTGTCACTCACAGATCTTTAGTGTGATTACCTCCCAACAGGATGCACATCCACACTTTAAAAATACAAAGTGCCTGCACAATGGATTTGTAATTCTAGAAAGGCAATTTCTTTCCACATCACAACAGAGTTCAGCCCTTAAATGTTCCTCAGCTGGAGCACAAATCAATCATTTACAGGATGATTAAGCACCCAGGAAAGCTTTCACTCACACACATATACACCCCAGATTAGCTTTGCTTCACAACTGCTGCCAGAAGTTGTCCTTAAAATCAAACTTGGATACTCTGCCTGAATTTTGGAGTGATTCTGATTAACGCAAAATGTAACTTTGCTTATGATAAATGATGCTTCTGCTGAACAGGGGGGAAAAGAATTCTCTCAGCTCAGCAGTGGCCTCAGCAGAGCTGCACAAACAGGACAAGAACATCACAAACAGGACAAGAACATCACAAACATCACTGCCAAGGGCTGAGAGGGGGGCTTGGAACAGGGACCTGTTCTGGGAGAAAAGGTAATGGCTCCAGCTGGGAAGGGAGCAGGTCTAGATGGGACATTGGGAAGGAATTCTTCACTCTAAGGGTGGTGATGCCCTGGCACAGGGTGCCCAGAGCAGCTGTGGCTGCCCCTGGATCCCTGGAATTGTCCCAGACCAGGCTGGATGGGCTTGGAGCAGCCTGGGATGGTGGAAGGTGTCCCTGCCATGGCAAGGGTGGCACTGGATGATTTTTAATGTCCCTTGCAACCCAAACCATTCTTGGATTCCATGATCTGTGAGAAGAGCGGAGTCACTTACTCTGTGAAGTTTTGTGAAGCCTGAACAAGCTCCCAAGAGTGAATTCCAGACACGCCTCCATCCTTGTTTCCTCCTCCTGGTGATACCATTCATTTGAGCACCCTGATAAAAAACCTTGACATGAGCCACACAGATTTTATTTCCCCCATTTGTAGCTGTGACTTCCTCCATTCAGTCCCTCTTAAAGAGCTGTTTGTTTTTCTGGAATTTTAATGGAATTGCCTGCAGCCTTTGCTGAGCCAGGGATCTACCAGGATAACAAATCCATCTTTTCTACTAAAATCTCCTTCATAACAAGTCAGACATTGGTTGAAAACAGATTTATGGATTCCAGAATGAAGAAAGCAACATCCTACCAATTCAGCCAATCTTCTAAACCCACTCATTTCTGTTAAAACTTCTGATACATCTTCACCTATCTTATTTTTCAAATCTCAGTGATTACAGTCCCTCCTGTTCTGATAGAAATCCCCAAGCTCCCAGGGTCACACTGCTACAATTATATTGATTAAACTCCAGCAGACCTTGAGTTCTTCCCTATTTGCTTCAAGAACTGAAGCCACCCTGAGACCCACAGAACAACAGGAACTCTGTCACTGGGAAGCTCCCACACCTTCTGGGTGATTTCTCATGGGCAGCTCCTCACAGCACTGACTGCTCCTTCCTCACAGCACAGCCAACAGACCCCAGCTCCCTTCTCAACCAGCTGACCCCTCTTTTATAGCACTCAAGCTCACTGGACACAGCTGGGGCCTGTTAAGGGCAGGGCTGGTCTCAATCTTTGGTGATTGGCACAGCTGCAGCTCCTCAGGGGCCAGATCACCTTCTGCACCATCTTTGTTTTCTTTCTATCCCACACAGTCATTCAGCAGGTTCTGCAGCACAGCAAGGAGAGATCGGCAACAGCTCCTGGGAGGGGGGATGTTGGATTAGGCCCTTTCCTGACCCACAGCTGGGGCAACTGAGAGGTGCTTTAAAAACTTTTATTCCATTTTCAGTCTCATGTGAAGGGTGAGACAAAGCAGATGTTATCATTCACACCATCACAATCAGAAGTCAATTATTTCCTAATTACATTACAAAGTGTTTCTTGGCCTATCAGCTTTAGCCACACCATGCTGTAAATGCCTTAAAGCAAATCATCTAAAATTACCCCTCGTGGGTCTCACTACAATGCATCTTTCCTGTTCTATTTCTCCAAAGTATCCAGTCTTATTTGCAAGGTTATCTTTTGAAACTTGTTCCTGGTTCCATTTCTCTCTCAGCAATGTCTGTCCTATTCCATGACATTTCCAAGTCAGCATTTCTCATCTCAAAGTTTGCATATGGATGCACACACTGTGTGAGCCTTCTGTCAGGCTTGGAGAATTCCCTCCAAATCCATTTCCCACAGGAGGAAGCTCTGAGTTTACAGGAGAGCTGAGGAACTGGGAATGCACCAGAGCCTGAGATTCAAAGCTCACCAGAGCATCTTCTAATTATTGATGAGATTATTGATTATCCCAGGCCAGGCTGGACAGGGCTTGGAGCAGCCTGGGACAGTGGGAGGAGTCCCTGCCATAGCAGGGGTGGAACAAGATCAGCTTTAAGGTTCCTCCCAACCCAAACCAGTCTGGGATTTAACTCTGAAAATCCACCTACATCTCCCAAACAAACATTTTTCATCAAAGTTAAAGATCTGAGTTACCATAAATTCTTTCTGTAAGTCAGAATGCTCCCACAGCTCCTTCAGTCATGACCTACCCAAGGCACAAAGATCTGGGAATTCTCTACCAGAAGCAGCAGCAGAAATTGTTTTATATTTCTAATTTATCTAAATTCTCTGCTTTTGCAACCCAACACTCTTAAATATTTACCTAAGCAACCTGATTCATCAGCTCCAAATCAAAGATCTCCTCAATAAGGAGAGCTGGCACTGTGGAAAACCAGATTTTATTTTTTATATGGCACTATTATTCAAATCAGAGCAGCACTACTGAATTTCCCAGCTTCACAAAGCCCAGCCTATCACACAAACGTGGATTTAAAACACCTTTGATTAATATTATTTAAAAACCAGCATAAAATACTGAGATTGATTTGGGAAGAACACATTTCCCTGTGCCTGCTTTCCAAAATATCTCACACAGCACAAGCTGCCAGCACAGCCCCACTAAAATAGCTGCATTTATTCCATCACAGGTGCTTTGGAACGAGTATCAAAGCAACCAAGCTGCAGTCAAATAAAAGCAGAGATGCCCCCCAGGGAAGGGATGTTTCTCTCATGATCTGCTCTGGAAATCCCCTTCTCTCTGCAAAAGGAGGGTAAAGAGGAGGCTGCTTGGCAGGGGCACCAAAATTAATTTATAAAACATGTGTCCAATCAGCAGCAACAACAGGAACCTGCTCAGAAGGGATCATTTGGGATATTTGATGTGTACAGCTCAGCTGAAGATGGAAACACCTCAAAATTAGATTATCCAAAGCACCATTTTATAACTTTTATAACAAGTTTTATAACTTCTCCACCAATGAAAAAAAAAACAATATAGCAATTATTTTTTCTGCCTGTCACCAGAAAAGAAAAAACACTTTTCAATTTTAAAATTCCTTGCTCTAAAACAAGGAACTTTTCCCAGGCAAGGTTTAGAACATCACACTTAACTTCTACAGCACAAACCAGCCAAATTCTCTTGATACCTATGCAATTCTTGACTTTTGCTTCAGATCTCTGCCAAAAAAAATGAATCTCGGACATTTGTCAATTTATTTTGAGAAAAATGCTAAATTCATCCCAATTCCCCCATAATATCCCTTGAAGTCCTCACTAAACTCTTCCCTTTATTCTCAACTACCTGATGCAAATCTGAATTTTCTGTGTGATCCGAGATCCCTCAGCTCCAAGTTCAACAACTGCCCAAACTTCCCCAGAATTAAGGCAATTAATTCTTCCAGAATTAAGGCAATAAAACCCAGTCACAAAAAACACACAGGATTTTAATTTCTGTCATGAACACGGAACAGGTCAATTCAAGGCAGAATTACCAAACTGAAATTCAGCAGCTGAGGAACAGTGTGAGTGGATCTAAACAAGCTGTCACCATTTATTAGGGACATCCACACAGCACAGGTGATTATTTAAATAAAAAGGAATCAAACCACATACACAGAAAATACCAGAAAATCACACTGGCCATGACTTATGACAGAATTCTCCTGTTTCTGAAGACTCTCACACATGTGAACCCCATCAGTTCAGCACAGGTGGACATAACAAGGCATCCTGGTGATCCACAATAAAAAAAATAAATAAAATAAAAGGAAAAGCAGATGGAATTCCCAAGTTAAGGTGCACAACACCCTGTGGCATCAGAGCACATCTGTGAAGGGGAATTTTAAGGATGTTACATAAGAGGTAGAAGTAAGATTTCTGCAGCGTTCAAACATCCACAGTTGTTTTACAGAAACACTTAAATAAGCCTAAATTGATTAATGATTAAAATCTTGCATAATCAACAAGTTTTTTTAAGCGAAGTTATAATTTCACACATTTCTGTTGGGCCCAACCAAAATCTCCTTCAGTAATATTTCACTAGCAGTGTAAAATGGGATATTTTAAGGAAATCAGTTTGACCAACACACAGGCAAATGAAACACTTCAGACACCAAACAGTAATATTAAAATATAGACACTATTAATCTTTGTAGATCTGTCATAAAAAATAAAAGGAAACTTATTTTTCCCATCTATATATTGGAAACATAATTATGTGAAAAAAACTATGCTCATTAAGTAACTATTGTGCATAAACAAGTTGTGTTTTATTCACACAACTTTATTTACTGTTTTTATTCAGCAAAAAACAAAGCAATCTTTGTCTGGCAATGATTTTTTTCTCTGATTTATTCTCTCTCTAACCAGTGCTTTTTTTTAATACACTATATGCAATATTTTCCTTTTTAAAGCTCATTTGGCAATATAAGTTTGGATTTATAACTCTAGTTCCTCAATTTAGAAGGAACTAAATTTAGAAGTTGCTCCTAACCCAATATATTTTCAATTTCTAACAGCACAGACATTTATATTAAACACATAATTTTGCACCTTTGATTACAGTATTGGTAATGAAGAAAAATAAGGACCTTCCATTCTATAGCACTGATAAATTTGCTTGGCAAAGTTATTATTTTATTTTAGAAAATTACAAAGCAGTTCTCTACCAAAAAAATTAATTTATTAAAAAATCAGACATCTCAAGTGCTACAAACCAAAAAAAAAAAAAAACAAAAAACCAAAAAGTGCTGGTGACTGGCATGGATAAACTGCACAGGGAATAATAAATCAAGGTCTCAGCATGGTTAAGGCTCCATTTCCCTCAAAGCAAAACAGGAGAAAACGTGGTGCAAAAATTCCCAGAAAACCCCAAGTTCCTGCAGCAGGTACATTCCTCAGCTTTAAGAGAAATCAAAATTATCCAGGCTCATTCCAAGAATCCCTCTAAAAGCGGCTGGGAGCTCATCCCTCCAGATTTTATTGATAAAAGTTCAAGGTGAGCCACTGAGCTTGTGTTTAATGAGCTCCTGCACTCAAGGCAAAGCAAGAAACCCAAATCAAGGCAGAAATCTCTTAAAAGCTGTGCCTTCAATGCAAGCAGGGCCACACTCAGCTCCTCAGCAGCCCAATCATTCAAAAATAATAATTTAAATATATATTCCACAGCCAACTGCCCTCATATTCACTGATGGGAAGTGCTCCCTGCTCCTGTTCAATCTACAAACACCAAATAATCAATAATTCAAAGTCTTTCCACTTTAACAACCCCATTAGGAAAAATAAATGAATAAATCTGTAACAGACTGTGGCCATAAGGAATTTAACATTTAGTTTTGCAGCAAAGAGCGCTCTACCACAGAAATAAAGATATAAAGAACAAAATCCCCAAACCCCACTGCTTTGGCCTGTGCCACCTTGCAGCATTTGTGAAAATTGCAGCTCTCAAACAAAGAATGGGCCAAAAAAAAGAGAAAAATTCCAATACCCAGCTTTGCTTCCAGAGCAGGTAAAAATAGAATTAAAAAAAAAATTAATAAACATCTAGGCTTAAGGTCTGTTTGTTGCATAATTTTTACAGTATTTCAACAAAACCAAAACCCAAATTCCTGCAGAATGAGAGCTAAGACTTAATGGTGATGTAGTGAATATCCCACAAAGCCAAGGTGGATTCTGCCCCTGGGGGAAGAACAGACATGAACCACAACCAAACCCATCTTATGCTCACTTCTCCTTGCTCTTTGTCATCTCCCAAATCTAGAAAATAAATGGATAAACTGCACAGGGAATAATAAATCAGTGAAATCCTGCCAGGAGAGGAGCTGATGCTGATCCCAGAGGGACAACTCCATGCCCAAACCCTGTCCTGGCCCCTCAATTTAATAAAAACACACCTGGCAGGAAGGTTGGCCATCAGGGCAGGGCAGGAAGAAACCAACTCTGCCCAAAATCTGCACCCTGACAGAATCCAGAAGGGAAAAGAATCTTAATTCAAGCCAAGATCCCTGGTCCCTCAAGCCCTCCTGACCATGGCAGGCAAAAGAAGAGAATTCTCCACTGGAATTTGGGCTCCTTCCTTCTTGAGGCTCCCTTTCCCTTCTTTTTATCCCCCAAAAATGGGGTGCAGATCAAAGACAATGCCAGGAAGTTGGGCTCTGGAAAAGTGGAAAAACCTGGTACAGTAATATTAAAATATAGACACTATTCATCTTTGTATATCTGTCATAAAAACTAAACAGATTTTTATCTCCCCTGCTCTGCAAACAGAAATTCCTCACCAAACCTCTCATTCACCAAATCCCCACCTTAAAACATTGATTTCCTTCAAAAGAAATAACCAGGAATAACCATAAACAAAACATTCATTTCCTTCAAAAGAAATAAACAGGAAAAACCAAGAGACCATGAACTAGAAAATAAACAGGAACTAGAAACAAACAGGAATAAAGAGACCATGAGCTAGAGCAGCAGTTCTGCCTAAGGCAAACAATTCCCAAATTTCACATATCCAGGTACAGACAAAAATATTGGTGGTAAATTCCAGCAGCAAAGACAAATATTCAGTTTAAAAAGGATAAAAATGCAGTTTGGGAATTAAAGTCACCCACTCCTGAAAAGGCAAAACAAGCAGCATGAACTTAAATAATCTCCCTGCATGATGCTCTAATAGAAATAATAAATTAATAACAATTTCTGAGTTTTAGTTTATATAAATAGCATCAGAGCAACTTAACTGCCAGAGGGACCCTGTGGGTACAGAAAAACAGAGGTACAAAACCTATAACCAGAAAAAAAAAATAAAGAGTTAAAAAATAAAGAAAAAAAAAATTAAGAGCTGTTCCCTGCTGCTGGCCTCCCTTCTGGGAATTAATGAGGTTGAATCACCAAAAACCTTCAGTTATTAACACAGAATACAGAAATAATTGTAATTTTTAAGTCTATGTTGCACTGGACTATCAACAACTAAAGCATTAAAGATTCACTAGCAACTATCAAAAAGCACCCTGATAATAATCCTGACTCAAAAAGGGACAACTGAGTGTTAAATTTATTTAAACTGGAGCAATCCAGTGTCCCTGACACCAGGACTGGCTACAACTCTGCCACTTTCTTCAGCTCACCCCCAAAATTTAGAAAGTATAAATCGAAATAGGGAAAAAATCCCAAATAATTAAATCTCATGAAAGTGGAGTGCAGGGGTGGAGGTGGGAAAAAGGGGGAATAACCTGAATTTTATCTGATAGCTTCTCAAAATGAGGAAGGGCATTTCTTTCCTGTCTCTAAACATCAAACCTAACTCCAAACCAAAATCACCTCTTTGGCTTAAATGTGACCCAAACCTCAATTCTGCTTTCCCTGAAGTCAGTAAAATATGAATACAATCAGTTCCTAAACCCACAAGCATTACAACTTGTGCTTATTCACACCAAAAACTCAGTGCAAGACTTGCAGAATTTGCACCTTGCTGCCAAATTAAACACAAGGCAGAAAAAATGATGTTCTGACTGGCAGAGCTGCTGCAACTCCAGGTGTTATTGTACAAAACAAAGTGTTATTTTACAAAATAAAGTGTTTGTTTCCCTAAAAATACAAAAAGTTTTGTAATAAAACAACAGAAATGGAGCATTCTGAAATTAGGAATTGAAGACAACTTATTCTAGGTCTGGTGCTGTCCATAACCAACCCATTTAAAGAAAAGGGTAGTAAAAAATTATTAAAACTTATTTTTGTAAATAAAACCTTATTTTTGTTTGCAGAGCTGGAGTTTTTGTGAAGAAAAGTGAGTGAGGCCAAGTGACAGAGGAGCATTTGCAGGGCATGAGCAGGAGCACCTGACCCAGCACATGATCCAGGGGGACATTCCAGAGCCCAGAGCTCCTTCAGGAGCCCAACCTGCAGCAGCTCCTGAGTGCAATTAACATAATTAACAATATGAGCTGATTGCAGTCACGTGTAACCCTTCAAAATGCCATTTTTAAAGAGAAATTGGAGTCAGAAGTGACCACACAGCTTTTTTAACACTCTGGAAAAATGAGATTGTTAAAGGCACATTAACTATGAGCTAATTAAGATCATTAATTAACACATTAATTAAGTATTACAAGAAGAACTAATTATACCCTAAACATTCACCACTACAAAACAACCATGGTTGTGTAAACAGAAAAAAACCCAAGATCCAGACTCTGAAATTCTGATTTCCTGCCAGCACAGCAATGGTAAATTAATTTTAATTTGGGTAATTAAACTCCCAAATCACCCACAAACTGAGATACTGCAAACTCCACTTTTAAGCTGTGCAGCACAATCAGTTTTACAAATGCAGATTGACCCTTCTTAAATTAGTTTGTGCAAATAAATTCCATGTACACAGAGAGAAAACACACTAAAATAACCCTGGTACCTGTTTTTTAGGCTAAGGCTTGAAATAATCTTTTAAGTGGAATTCACTTTTTTTTTAAAGGGGAAAAACATAATTTTGCTACACTAATGATCTGATTTCTATCTACTTTTGTTTTTAAACTTCACTCAGTGGATTACAGTGAGGCCTGGGTAAATTTTAGCTACAAATCTCCAGCCCTCAACAGAGTTAAGGATGGCACTACTGAGACAAAATCTGCTCTAGAAACATCCACAGATCCAGAACAACACAACTGCATTTGGAACAAGTTTGCAAGTACAAATATATATGTGAACAGTTCTATAATTACCCACAAAAATGTCAAATTTGACACCGAACACCACATGACATGAAAATCTTCATTTTTGTCCTTCAAGTTTTGCTTATATCCCCATCTTAATTCACTTTTAACCCAAGAACTGCCCTCCAAAACTGTTCATTAGTATCCTGATACTCAAGAACTTTAATTATTAGTACATGTTAGGAGACTGTGGAACAGTAAGACAGTTGTTAAAGCATTAAAATATTCCTAAATGCCCTAAGATCACAGCTTGGATTAATTTTTCTTCACTAGTTTTCACCCTGAACAGCCACACTCTGATTGTCTAAGCCACACAATGGAGACTAATTAACAGCAATTAACTATATTAAACCTTCCACACCAAAAAAATAATCAGTGAAAGAGCTTTGGTAACCTAGTACATAATTAGGTTTGTGTAAATATTTTGCAAACATCCCTCTCCCAAAAAACCCCTATATACCACGTGTATATTTATATAATAATATACAGAGTTCCTGAGTAAATCCTTAAATCTGACTATTCAGAAGATTTGGCAAAATATTTAACTTCATATTACTAAAATAGATTTTTAAAATAAACATTCAATGAAGGCATTAAAATAAATAGGGAATGTGTCTGAAAAAAATATAGTACCAAGAACATATATTAGTAACAAATAATAATTTTTTTATATGCAAGTGCATACTATGTTATATTGTTACTGGTTTTAACCCCACTGAGGAACCAAGAAATCTAATTTCTAATCCTGAGCAAGTTGTCTAACACCTGCTAATGTGCACTTCCACGCAGTTCACACTGCAAAGCTACAAAAATCCACTTTTTTTTAGTGGGAAAACCAAAGTGGACAATTCTATGGAAAAGCTCAGCTCATAATGGTTTTGCTGGAAACTGAACTGGCAGCACAAAACCAGCACTGAACACTGATTATTCCTGTCAAACAGAGATAACCTGTCCCAAAAAACACCACCACAGCAGCACGGATTGCTCCTGACACAGTGATGAGGTGCAAACTACTCAGTGATCACTTTGGCTCCGGAAAGAACTACATACACATGGTGCAAAAAATGAAAATAAAACAAACCCTGAATGACTACCGAGTACCTTTAAATATCCTAAATTGTCTCATTAGCCAAAAAAAAAAAAAAAAAAAAGAGAGTTGAGTTTTTCCAGATTCTGGTTGCTCAGGTCCTGGCTGGGCTCAGAGCTTTGGGTAAGCACAGGAGGAAAGCTCAGCTCTTGTTCAGCTTCCCTAAAATGAAAATTTATCAGCAGCAGACACCTGCAATATTCAACTGCATCAATACCACCACAAACTGTGTCTCCACACCAGAACCACAGCACCACAACTGCAGCATTGACCAGGCACCTTAATTAACCCTTTTTTTTTTAAATTAACCCCTTCCTGACATCCAGTGAAATCCACCTCTGGCGGTGCTGGGCAGGACCTGAGCCCTTCCCTCCCCATCCTCAACTTTCCATTTATTATCGGCGATTATTCCAAAATCTTCCTCTCTTCCTCAGCTTTTCCACTTCCTCTGCTTTCCTGCTCCAGGCTGCTTTTCTCCTGGCTGCTTGTGCTTGAAGGACGAAGCTCTGGCAGGAGGAGTTGTGGGTTTCCAGGTCCAGCAGGAGGGGCTTTGGGCAGGGCCAGCTGCAGCGCGCACCAGAGCGCGGTGCGAGTTGCGCGCGTGGCTCCAGCCAGGGCTCGCAGGGCAGCTGCCAGGGCCAGCACATCTGCAACACAGGGAAAACTCATCAGGGGACAAGCCTGGAAATGTTGTTACCAGCTTTGGGTTTCTATGATGGGATCTTTGGTGTCCAGATGACCCTGAGATGTTGGAAAATCTCTTTTTCCCAGGTCCGAGATCAAAGAAGACTGAATTCCTTGGCTGTCATTCTCAAGGTTGTTTATTCTCTGTTATCTATAAAATTCTCTCTCTGACCTGCTGCGATCTGTCTGGCAGGTTGGTTCATGGCACATTGACCACCTTCAGGGTGGTGTTTACTTTATTTACAATAATTTTCCAATACCTATCACCTATGTTAGTCTGTCTCTACTCTAAACCAATCCAGAAGTGTCACCATCACAGCAGAAAATGGAGGCCAAGAAGAAGGAGAAGAAGGAGAAAGACAGGATTCCTCCATCTTGCCTCTTGAACCCCCATTCTAAATCCCCCAAAATTCTACTTTTTCACCCTGTGACAAATTCACTGTCATTCTACTCAAACTCTTGTGGCTTGTAACTCCTGGCACAAAGGTGGTGATTGTTTCCATGGGCTAAAATCAAAGGCCCAGGTGTTTGTGACTCCGTGCCAAGGGCTCTGAGCCCCCTGACAGGGTCTGGAGTCTTCCAAGGCAGTCAGAGGAATGTCCTGGGTCAGGACTGAAGGCACTTGAGACAATAGCTCATGTTTAGACTTACATGTCCTTTATTTCTTATCTACGTCACAGTCTCACAGCAGTGAGTTCTGCAGCCTTTCATTAACAAGGCACAAAATGGCCAACTACCTCTTGGTACAATGTCTTTTAAGGATAAACTCTCCAATTAAGAAATGAAATCTAAATTATTTTTACTGTTAACCAAATAACTAATCACTCAAAGTCTGAAATATTGGCATTAAATCTAATCATAATCATCCACTTAACCACTGTGTCCTACTTCTCCCGCCTGGCCAAGAACCTTCCTTCTACTATTCCTGACTCACACTTGGAGTTAAAAAGTCACATGGAACTGTTAGGAGTTATTTTAAAAGTTAGTTTGCATATAGGACTAGTCTTTTAAGGGCACGACATTTTACATTTTAATTTTTGACATCTGAATTGCAAAATCAAAACATTTTGCTTCTCTTTCCAGCTTATCACAAGAGCAGCTATTCCACAGCCAAAGGAATCTCACTGTCCCCTTCACTTCAGCCCTAAGGACTGAATTCCTCTTTTGCTCTGACACAGCTATTTTCTGAAGAAAAATAATATGATCTTTAACCCCAAACCAAAAATTGCCACATTTACTGCTGCTACAGGTTATCCCGGCTTTACTTCAACAGAATTTGGGAAACCTGGAATGTCATTCCTGGTGGGTTTGTGATTTAGGTAAGGTAGACAATTGTTCTGCACAACACTGGCTATTTTATTATTTTATAAGCTGAAGAGAAAAGAAAGTTTAGCTGTACCAGGAAGTAATTCTACCTGCTTAAAAACAAGCACATTTTTGCTTTTAGGACAACCACTTACGGTTATATAACGTGACTGAAGTTTTTACAAAAACTCTTCCTAATCAAGAGGATAAAATAGCTTTTTTTTTTAATAGTAACAGGAAAACAACAACAAAACAATAGAACGCAAAGTAAGTCAAAGTCTTAAAATTAACAACAAAATTAAAATGTATTTGCAAGCTTCCTTGCTGAAGTGACAAAAATTGCTGGGTATTCCAAATTTACATTTTTATGTGGAACATAGTCACAATTAAACCCCTGGAAAAGCTCTGAGGGCTGCAGGAATGGGCAGCATTACCTTTCTCATTGTTGCAGCGTGGCCCCCTGTGACTCCGGGGGTTTGCAGCATTCCCAATCTCATCCTTCCGACGTGCCTGGGTCACCTGAATGGCTTCCAGGTGCAGCTCCAAGGTCCTGGAGATGTTCCTGTGCAGGGGAGCACCACAGAGCCTCTCCATTCTTCCTATCAGTGCGAGCACCTAGCAGAAAACTCAAGCTATTGTTTCATGTCCTTGCTTGCTGTACAAATGTAACTTTTCTACTTTCAAACTTTGCAGCTGCTCTAAGTTCTCTGAGGCCTGCTTTCACAGATTTCTAAAAGTCTTATCTTTACTATTTCCCACAATCCCCCCCACTCCCAAATGTAGTAAATACCCTCACAAAGATCAAACAGCAACAGGACATCCCTTCATTATACAGAAACCTCTCCCCATATGAAAGAAAGATGTACTGTCCCAGTAGGGAGCAAAACTAGAAGCAGATCTTTAATAGAGACCGTGTCAAAACCCATCATTCCACAGAAAACTAATAACCCTATTTAAATTAATCAGTAAACTTTATCAAAAAACGCCCAAAAACCTAAGTACCCTTGAAAATTTAGTAAAACAACAATTACAAAAAAAAATCACATCACACCCACAAATAGTTCTGTATTCATCATCCACAAAAAGACTTCTAACTCCTAGAGATTACTTCAAAACCTAAACAAAACCAAGAAAGCAATCAAAAACATGACACCCCTCCAACCTAGATTTCCTTCTCTATCAATAACTCCAAGAAACTAACCTCTGGTTAGTTTCAATTTAAAAGACTATCCTCATCGTTTAAAAGACAACTGTTCTCATCAATTTAAATGACTGTTTTCTCAACATACCACTCCATCCAAAAAACCATCCCAAAGTTCACCTTTTCAGTTCACAGAATTCACAGAATCACTGGGTTGGAAGAGACCTTAAAGATTACAGAGCCCAACGCAGGCCCCAACACCTCAACTAAACCCTGGCGCTGAGCTCCACTGATCAGTTCTACCAGTGAACTCAACCACCAGTTCCAAAAGAGAACCACTACAAAACCACCAAAACCCACTAAGGTTGATGCGTAAACCAACAAATCCCAGATTTGTTGATGAATAAACAAACAAATCCCAGGAGAAGTGCAGGAGTGCAGGCGTACCCAGGCACACTCATGGGCCTGGTCGGTGAGCAGGCGATCCACATGGGATGGAACTCAACCTCGAGTTCCAACTATCAGCCAAAGAAAACCACCACAAAACCACCAAACCCACTGCGGCTGATGAACAAACAAACAAATTCCAGATTTGTTGATGAATAAACAGACAAATCCCAGGAGACTGCAGGCGTACCTGGGTGCGCTGGCGGGCCTGGTCAGTGAGCAGGCAATCCACACGGGATGGATTCACAGGGAGCCGTGGCACAGGGCTGGGACTGGAGATAGACTGCCCTGGGAAGTGCCTTGCAAGGTCAGCCTCAGCCTGAAAGGGAAATAATTTGTCAGTGTGATGGTTTGAAGTGAGTACAGTGTGCTCAATCTGGTTTTGGCGCTGTTTGGAATTTTCAAGTGGATTAGCAGTGAGGGCCTGATCGGCTTCTGAGGGCATTGACAGAAAAACATTCCCAAATATCACAGGATCCCAGAGTGGTTTGGGTTGGAAGGGATCTTTAGGCTCATCTTATTCTACCCTCTGCAATGAATGCCTTCCACTATCCCAGGGTGTTCCAAGCCCCATCCAACCTGGCCTGGGACACTGACAGGGATCCAGGGCCTGCCCACCCTCACAGGGAGCAATTCCATCCTTTTTCCATGAGGAAAACACTAAACCACTGTTGGTTTAATCCCAAGCTCCCTGAATGTGGATTTGCAACAGAATGATTTGGGTTGAGAAAGGACCTGCAAGCTTCCACTATCCCAGGGTGTTCCAAGCCCTGTCCAGCCTTGGGCACTTCCAGGGATCCAGGGGCAGCCACAGCTTCTCTGGGCACCCTGTGCCAGGGCCTCAGCACCCTCACAGTAAAACTTTCTTCCCAAATCTAATCTAACCCTGCCCTCTTTTGGTTTGAAGTCATTCCCCTTGACCTGTCACTACATGCCCTTGTCAGAAGTCCCTCTCCAGCTTCCTTGCAGGAATATTTCTCTAATTCAGCTCTCCCTCAGAGTTCAACACCTCTCACTGCTTGTCTCAAATGTCACATATTAAGATTATCAAGAAAAAAAAAAACCAACCAAAACCAGGCGATAACAGCAGCATAAATCACATCTCAAGTGCATTAGGATGAAACTCCATTTAGCAAAAACTGATACCAGCACTTGAACCCAGAAGATATTTTTCTTTAACAAAGAAAATCTTTAACACAACAGCCAAGCTTCCACTGAGAAAGAGTGGCTTAGGCAGGGTCTAACACAGACAGTGACTAAACACCACCAAATCTATTTTTGGATAGGAAATTCTGACACTTAAGTAAGAAAGACACAGCTAGCAGTAGATTCCTTATCTCATTCCTTCTCCAGGGTACCATGGATGTAAGAGAGAGGGGTCAGGTGCTGCACTCAAGGCTAAGTCCATATTTGTGCATATTTGTACTAAAAGTATGTGGTGAAGTCCTTCTCTTTTTGCTTCACTTATTATTTACTACATTATTACTTGTTAGTAATTATAATTTTATTATTATTATTTTGTCTCTGCCTGACCTAACATGGATTACAAGAGCTGACTCCCCCTGCACTCATCATCTGAGGAATCTGAAAGGCATCCAGAAAAAAATAATGGATGGAGAAAAGGTCATGGAATCGTATAATGACACCAGGTAATTAAGAATTACAATTAATAAGCAATTAAGTAAACTACGTGCACATTTAATATTGCACATTATTCCTAACTTGTGGAAATGCTTTAAATGTGAGATCCCTAGAAGAGTGGGGTTTATCAAAGGAGACAGGTAAGCTGTGACCCCAAAGCAGCTGCAAGGAACAGGTTTCAGAGAGCTAAAAGGGCTGAGTGATTAAACAAGACAGAGAGAATTACATAAAATCCCAGGAGGAGTTTCTCTCTCCTTGCAGTCATCCTCTCCTGAGGAATGTGGTTTGGCTGCAGGAACGGGAGCCAGGCTGTGGCTTGGAGGACTGAGAACAGTTTCTGTTCTGTAACCACAAACCACCCTGAGAAACCCAGAACAGCTCACTGGGATAAAACTGGAACACTTGGAATGGACCAGAGCAAGGGGTCAATTAAGCCCCTTTGATTAACGAGTATGAGGGTAAACAACCCTCCTTTCATGATGAAATAAAAAGCAGGAGACCAAAACTATGAGGTGGTCTTTGTAAACAACTGAAAACAGGAGACAAGCACTGGATCAAGAACCATCCCTTGCTCACTTCCAGAGCATTCCTGGAAGGCCAGACAGGCAGAGAGGAGTCTTGTTTGAAGGCATCCATGAGAGAACAACACAGGCACCTCCATTCACAATTCCAGAAGTCCATCAGCAAGGCCCCACAGCTGATGATGGAAAGAAAAAGAAGTTTTCCAGGTCAAGCCTGCTCAGACACCTTTATCCAGTGATCAGGAGGCTTCTCACACATGGGAGTAGCACCCAGTGCATTATTAAAATCAGGGATTATGGCCAATTTATTTTCTGAGACCTGGCATGGAATTCAGGTATTTGACTCCTCTTGGGAAAGCTCTTCCTCCCTCTTTGGAGCACAGAGTTTTCATTCCCAAGTGCAATACCCTCGTTATCAGTGTGATGCTCCCCCTGCCAACAGTTCTGGAAGTGAGTCTAAAGCAGGAAAGTGACTGTAATGAGAGAAGCATAAACTGAAATTCCCTTTGGGAACAAGAAAAATATTGTAGGTTTTCTCTGCAGACACACAGAGAGTGCCCGGGATTAGTCACTTCATTTTCTTTCTTACTACTTTACTACAAGAAGAAAAACAAACAGAAGAGAAAGCTGTGACCGTATCATGGACAGTAAAAACCAACCAAACAAAAAAAATAAACAAAACCAAAACAACAACAACAAAAAAAACAACCAAAAACCCCAACAAACCAAAGAAGAAACACCATAAAACTTTCTCTCTTAAAACCAGCCCAGTCTTTATCAGGAATCGCCACCAGCTGTGTTTTACCTTCTTCCTCTCCTTCTCCAGAGCTCTCCACTGCTCGTGGCACTCCTCCAGGCGGATGTGGAGCTCGTTAGCGGGGCCACTGCGGCTCCTGGGAGGCCTGAACTTGTTAAATGGGGCTGAGAAGGCAAAGCAGGGGGCAGGGATTTCCCCAGGGAAGAGATCACTCATGAAGGGACTCAAGGGGTTGAAGTCGTCGCAGTGAAAAAGATCAACGAGGTCCGAGAATGGAAACGGCGGCGGAGGGAAACTGAAGCCGTTGGCTGGTGGGAACAGTTGGTGATTAAATGGAGGGAAGCTGGGATTTTGTTTAAAATCAGACATGAATGGGAAGGAAGGAAGCAGAGATGGGTTGATGAAATCTGATAAGCTGCCACCGCTCTGCTCCTGCTTCTTCGGGAACACGTGCAAGGTCTGGTGGCTTGGGGCCGTAGATCCCAAATGAGGGATCCAATTCCTTCTGCCTCTTCTGTCATCTTTACTGCCACTTTCCTGGCTCTGCCTCTTTGGGAACCTGTGGTATTTCTCAGCATGGTCTTCACCTGCAGCCTTCTGCTGCCCAAGCCAGCCGGGTGAAAATCGAACGGGGAATCTGCGGCGCCGTCCGTCCTTGTTCACCCCAGCACCCTCCTGGGACCTTCCAATGGGTCTCATCTGCTTCTGGCTCTCTGAGACGAAATGAGGAACCCCCAGGTGACTGGAAACTCCATTTGATGTCTGTAACCTCCCATCTTTCCTGGGAGGGAGGGTGGGAAGGAGGTGGGAGTAGAAGGAGGGCTGTGTGAAAGGCTGGTGGGTGGGAGAGCCCCCAGACATGGTGGAAACCCCTGATGAGGACTGGGGGCTCGTTGCCATTTGTTTTCCATATGGAATTTCAGATGCAGCAGCTGCCAGACTGTTCCCATCAAGCCATGCACACCCCTGGTATGAGGAGTAATTCCCATTTTGCACAGTGTTTTTCACAGATAAATCATATTCAGCTGCTTGAGGAGAGCTTTCCTTAGGGCCCATATTCACTTTACACTCATTATTATTAAAAGCATCCCCCACAATAAAGCCATTTTGCACATGGCTTTCCTGGGGTTTCCTGCCTGTTTCTCCAGAAAATGGATTTTCCTTAGGGGGTGGGTTGAAAAAATGAAGGGATGGATGGACAGGTGACTGCAGTTTGTGAGCAGCTGGGAAGTTCTCATATCTCTTAGAGAACAGGTGGCTGTCCTGGGGTACTTTATCCCAAGAGTTATCACCAGGCTGATTGGAAAGATCAGGGGAATACTTAGTTTGTCCTTGAGCATTATTTTTCAGTGCTTTTCCTCTTTTCCAAAACTCCTTCTGGGTGCTGGGGTTTTCTTTCATCCTGTTCCGAGCAGAAAAAGGGCTAAAACTGGACCCACACTTTTCATAATCTCCATTTAACCTCCTGTGGTCATCATGCTGGTTCCAGCCCCCATTTGGGAAGGAAAACCCTTCCTGGGGAGCTGTGGTGCTGTTCTGCAAGGAGGAGTTTTCAGGGTTCTTCAGGGCACTGCTGGCATGAGCACAGGGAGAGAGCCAAGACTCGAGGAGCTGAAGGTCCCCCAAACCTCTGTGCAGCATCTCCACCTCAGGAGGCTCCTGCAGGGGTTCCTGGTGGCAGCTGGAGCCCAGCAGGGTCGGAAAATCCTTGGGTTGGAGCCAGTGCTGAGCCGGCAGCCCTGGGAACTCCCCACTGCTGCCCAGATCAGGTGCCCACGCAGCGGGGAACAAACTGGACAGAGAATTCCTGGAACAGAGTTAAACCGACCTCCCGTCAGGATTTAAAACATTTCTTGCTTTAAAATAATCCACACATCACGCACAGCTCTCCTCAAAAACAGGAGGAATATTCCCACTGCAGCTGAGCAAGTGCTCTGTGAAATCTCATCACCCACGCTGTTTATCCTGCACGTTCAGAAATGCAGAGTTTATTTGGATTTATTAAATATCTCAGATTCCACTGTGTTCTGTCAGCTCCCTACTGGTTAAAATTAATTATATTTTTCCCCCTCTTCAAATGCTGTAAAGTTGATGGAAAACTTGTTAAAATTTGCATTTTTAACAGTTCGGTATTGTTTTTTATACCGGCAAATGAAGTAAAAACACTTCCACATTTTAGGGGGATTTGAAAGGCTGTCATTACTCAAATTAATTAATTAAAAATCTCTATCATATATGTGTGACAATGGGCATAAAAACCAGCACAGGAATTGTAAGAACCCTCAAAACAAACTCACCAATCTGTAGCTGGCTCTGGCTTGTTGGGCTCCTCTAAAATGCTCGACACCAACCCAAACACATCAGGGCCATTGCCAGAGTAAGGAAGATTTATTGGTGCCCTGAAAAAAACAAAACAAAACAAAAAAAAAAAAACCCAGAGTAAAAGTGTTAAGTAAGTAAAACTTATTAAAGTTTTCTCCTAAACAAAACAGGCAAAAAGAAGATCAAACCTTTATCTTGGCAGCATTTTTTTAGTTCTGAATTTATTGTATCCTCAGCATCCCTCTACAGAAATCCCTTCCTGCATTTGTGAATTCTACAGCCCAAGAGGAGAAGAATTATTTTCCTTCTTTTTTTTACCAGAGACTTTCCAAGCACCAAAAATTTCCCTCTCTTTCCAAGGGAAAAAAAAACCTGTTTCATGAACATTCCTTCAAACCTTGACTGTCTTGTTTAGAGCATAAATAGAATCACTACTCTCAAAGTCTGGAGCACTCTAATTCACCTACTGCCAAATAATTCAAAAACTATTATGCTAATCTCAAAAATAATTTATATGTAAGTTATATATACTTAACTTGAACCACTTTTCAATCCCCCTTCTGGACAGGTCAAAATTTTACTAGATATTTCTGGTAAACACCCAAGGTTTGCAACAATCTTTAAACAAACCCAACTTTTTACCTCAGGTGCAAGATCAGATTTTCATGGAGTTGTTTGGAATGACTCCTGACTCTTCCTCACAAGTGAATTACAGAGCTCTCCTTCCCTCCATCCTCATTATTTTGCTCCAATAAACTTCCCTTCCTTCCTCACCTTTCAGGGTTCTTGAAGATCTGAGATTTTCTGGTCCCACCTTACCCAAGCCCCCTTGGCTGCCACACAATTGCTCACTGACTTTGCTGATTAACAGAGACCATAAAATTGGGACAAACTCATATTTAAAAAAAAAAAAAATCACATTTTTAATCTCAGTGAGAATCACACCCTGCTGGCTTTTCAGACCTCACCAGTTTCACCTCTAACTCAGTCCCTGATTTACCCCATGATTGCTCAGTTTCCTCTCCAAGGAACCTGAATTTAATTTAGGATGCTCAGAAGTGCAAAGGTTCTTGAAAATGTTCTGTGAATGCAGAACTGATATTTGATAACCAGATCTTTTATGTGCTTTGGTCAAATAGCAAAGTTTTTTCTTTTCTTTTTGTTCTTTTTTTTTTTTTAAGGGAGGCATCAAGGAATTTTGAATATCCACAGGCTCAGAATGGGTGTAGACATGAATTAACCCAACAATTTACATGAATTAACCCTAATTCCAAAACTTGTTTGTTTTTTAAAGCTAGCTTGCAATAATCTAAAGGCTGCTTTAAGAAAATACCGTATACTTTATTTAGCAAATTGCCACTCTTTGATTAAAATTAACTCTCACAGCTGAGACCAAAGCTGTGATCTTTTATTCAAAAATACACCTCACTCTGACATTTCCCACTGAAAACCAGCAAAAAAAATTAAGGTTTTTTGCAATCCATCATCTTATTTAACTGTTTCCTTTCAGCACCTTGTGAGCCAGTGGACTCCACTTTCTGCTCAGCTCAGATTTTGCTTTTCTTATTAAGCAAATGATACAAAAAATGCAGTGAGGCATTAGAAATGCTCATTAAAAGAGCATTTTCTCATCAAAAGCTGCTGTGTCAGTCTCTAGCACCCAATAAAAAAGTTTCTATCACCCTCCAAAAAAGGCAATATTCGGTCACTGTCACTTGGCTTTAGGATGGAAAAAACAAACCCCACACACCTTTTTTTCACAACCTCAGTAATAACCACCACAGAGCAAAGAAAAGCTGCTGAGCTTCCAGAGATGCCCGAAACTCTCCCAAAAAAATCCAGAATTTGTTCTGTAACACAAGAAGTGACCCAGTGGCCCCAAGGCCCCAGCAGGGATGCTGATACCTTTTTTTTGGGCACTCCTGGAAGGCATTTTGGGATCCAAAATCCTCAGCACACCCCAGCCAGTCCCTGCACAGCTGGGAGGGCTCTGGGGGCGTGGGGGGACTGGGGACTGCTCCCAGGAATGGGGAGAACAACTGGGTGTCCATGGTTTGCCTCCTGCAGGGAACAGAGAAAAAAAAAAAATGTTATTTAATATTAGATGTTCATCTGGTGAGCAGGAAAGGCAGCAAAGCAAAGCTTTGCTTTTGTTTCCTGAAATAAAAGAATTTTTCAGCACTGCATAACGTAACCACAACAAAAGTCTAAATCATGTCCCTCCCTTGCCTTAAACTAACCCAAATCTGCCCTCCAAAAATAAATATGCATAAAATAAATGCAATAAATAAATAGAGCTGACTTACTGCACAGCAATAGGGATTCTCCACAGGTTTCACATTTTAGGTGTTGGTGTGGCACCTTCAGAGCTCTATGAGACTGGGAATGCACCTGTGCCAGGCAAACACATCCCCTCTGGAAAACAAGAGCCATCATCCCTGTTATACCCCAAAAAACACAAAATATTCCAGTGAAGAAAGGAGAGGCACCTGGGAACTCCACAGAGCAAAATGTGGGTAAAGAAAAGTAACTCAGTACTGCTGCAGAAAGGAATATCACAAATAAATTATTTCTTCCAAGGTTATTTATGCCAAGAAAAACTGGAGCAGATGGTATTTGAGGTCTCTTCAAACCTGGAATTCTCTGAATTTAATTTACTATTAATCCTTGGCCTACTGAAAGCTGTCCCAGACCCAGATCTCCATTCCTGGAGATTTTCTGGAAAGGTTGGACAGAAATATTCTCTGGTCATGTGTGTTTTTACCAAGAGCAGGGCAGAACAACTCTGCAGTGAATAAATTTATTTTAAATAAATAAATAAAAACTTTACACAAGTTTATCACTTGCTACAAACTGATTTTGCACACCCAAACCAATCCCTATTAAATAACAAAATTAGAGGCATTAAGACCCCAAGGAGACCACACAAATATCCTGTAAAATTCCATATAAACAGCATGGAACATACGAACAGCCTGGCAGTGTTTATTTAACCAAATATTAGGTTAAATAAATGCTAATATTAGGCCAAAATCCCACAAGAATTTAGCAGCACACCCACAGCCCCTGGTCCTGTTTGGGCTACCAGGGAGCAGCAGGCAGAGAGAAATCCCTGCTCCTTGGCCAGAGAATAGAACACTTGTGCACAGATTAAAAATAGGATGTGTAACAAATGGATTCATGTTTTATTTCCAGAGCCATTCATCACTGCTGATGGGAGCTGTGTCTAAAGCCCAGGAGAAGAGGGACTTCATGTACCCTAGATAAGGCTCAGTGCTCCCACAACACTGGAGCCTGTCCTTCCCCCCAGGCAAACACTGAATTCTCCTCAGGGGTTTACAGAGGAACCACTAACAAGCTGCAGGGGAAAAAAAAAATGGATGGAAACTCAGAATTAAAAAGCAATTAATTCAATTAATTCAATTTAACTCAAAAAATCAAAGTTTAAAAGCAATTAATTAAATGCGGCCTTAAAAAAAAAAAAAGAGGGGGAAAAAATCAAATTATTTCATTTATTCCCCTGCAAATCCCAGGAAAGCCACTGGTCTTAATAAATCACCATCAAAAACAACAATAAAAAACTACATCTAAAGCCCAGACAGGTGTTGTGGACTAATTTTTTCATTCAAACAGTGAAGGAACAGACAAAAGAAAAAAAACTATTTACCAAAACCATTCACTATTTCCAAAAGCCTCAAGCAGTTCCTTGGACTTAAATTCTCTGCCAAAGTTTCTTTTGAGGAGAAATACATGAGCACAACCTCATCAGTAAAATGTTAATATTTCAGGTATAAATTTATACAAAATTAAACAGCATGAAAGCTATTAGACATTGATATTGTTGTGGTATTTGTGACAAGAAAAAAGGAGAGATTTACATCAGATATTAAGAGAAAGTTGTTTCCTGTCAGGGTGGGGTGGCCCTGGCACAGATTCCCAGAGCAGCTGTGGCTGTCACATCCCTGGCAGTGGCCAAGGCCAGGCTGGAGCAGCTGGGACAGTGGGAGATGTCCCTGCCCATGGCTGGGGGTGGAATGAGATGATTTTTAAGGTCTCTCCCAACCCAAACCATTCTGGGCTTCTGTGATCTGCAAGATCAGCGAAAGATGTGTCTGAGGCATTTTCCACATAGAGGATTCTCCCAGATGGGGCAGCTGGAAACAGAGACCTGAACCCTGTGAAAATCCTCTCTCAGCCAGGATTCCACAGCAGGAGACTGCTGGAACCCTGATTATTGAGAATTTCAGATTTCTGTGCTGCCAGACCCCAAGAGAACACTGCACTGACCTGAGGCCGTGGAGAAGCTTCCAAAATGGAATGACAGAACTGGGATTGTGGGTGTGGAGTTTGGATAGAAGTGTGTGATATCACAGGGTGGGAAACTCAGAGTTTAAGGGTTTAGAATACAGTAATGGATATAAAGCAAGATGGAGGTTTGGGGTGGAGGCTGCTCCTTCTTCTTCACCTTCTTCTTCTCCTCCTTCTTCATCTTCTTTTCCAAGTCCCCATGGCAGGCATGGGTGGTTGTTTATTGGGTTAAAAGTGAAAATAATTTCGGTGTCATTTCTTAATTGGACAGTTGATCCTTCAAAGGCCTTGCAGAGAGAGAGATGGGGCTCCATTTTTAGTTTGTGAGAGTGAAGTGCTGCAGAACTCGGGATTTGTGAGTGTGTGACAGAGATAAGAGCTGATAAACATCTGAGTCCCAACAAGAAATTCCATCTCACACATTCAATCCTGACCTTGGCAGAAAAGAAGCAAAAGAATTGACAGACCACTCCCATGTTGCTCCTCATCACTGGAAGGGTTTTGCTCCCAGAGCTGTCCAAAGCCCTGAAAGCAGTTCCAGACTCCATTCCAAGATGCCAGGAGCTGCTGGCAGAGCATGGGAGATCCCTTAGGCCACCTGGAAGGAGTTTTAGGAATTTTCCTGGAGAATCCTAAATTATGCCAGGGTTATGAACATCTGGGGGACTGGAACAGAATGATTTGGGTTGGGAATGGACTTGCAGGTTCCACCAGACCAGGCTGCTCCAAGTCCCAATGACCAGCCTGGCCTTGGGCACTTCCAGGGATCCAGGGGCAGCCACAGCTGCTCTGGGAAGCTGCTCCAGGGTCTCAGCACCTTTAGGAAGGATTTCCTCCTCTTTAGATGTCAGAAGAGCTTCTGGCTCATAGCAGATTAAGAGTTCTCTGAGAAGATATTTTATAAGCTGAAAAATAACCTAAGCACAGCTAAATATTGCTCCATTTTACAATCAGGAGAAACTGCTTTCACTGACATGAAATTCCACCTGACAGAGCTCTTGATTTTCCAAAAAAAGCATTAAAATTAGCCAAAAGCCTTTTTAGAATCAGTTATCCTAAAGCTGCAGGATCTCCCTGCCCCAGAGCACTGCAAGAACATCCCTGATAACAACAGCAAACCACAGCCCTGCAGCATTATCACACCCACACTGAGGGGATTCTGCTCTCATTCCTTGGCAGGGGAAGGATTTCCTGCTTATTCCTTGGGTTTTGTTTCTTGGCAGGATAAAACAAGCACAAAAAACCCAGTTTTGTGGCTTTTTGAAGATTTTTAATAACTCCCACCTATGGATATCTTAATCTGTAGCACACGGGGACTGCCTGACTCAGGGTGCACTGCCAGGGATTCTCTGAAACCACTGGGTAAAAAAATAAAATAATAAAAAAACCCAAAATAACCCAAATCTCTAAATTTCTTTTTTTGGGTTTCCCAGGAAATGAACCAGCAGAAGTAAACAGGCAAAAAGAACATGTAAAACACCAAATTCAGGGAAGAAAATAGGTCAGTTATTCAGACCCCTTAATATCAGGGATAAAACTATAAAAATGGCAGATTACTGAAGACTTCCCTCTAAATCCTGAGCTCACATCATCAAAAAGATTTGTCACAGCAGCAAAAGGAAAGGATCCTTTTCAGCAGCCAAAGAATCAAGAAACTTTTTTTCTGAGGAAAATCCCAAGTCTGCCAGACCACTCTTAACTGGGTCAAAATCACCTTAAAAAAAGCACCTTTTAAGGAGGGGGAACAAGGTGTGTGTGTGGGAATAAAAGTGAATAAAATAAATTTTAAGGTGTGTGTGAATAAATAAATAATAATAAAAATAATAAATTAATAATCATAAATAAATTAAATTAATAAATTTATGAGGTGTTTGTTCAATACATGGGTTCTGTTGCCCAATTACAATTAAGAATACTCACAGGCTCACAGGCCATTTGTTTATTTTGTTTTAACACAAGAACCTAAATATTCATTTTATACCACCAAAGATTTTTGGGTTTGTTTTTATTTTTTTGGGCGCACGGAAACTTCCAGCAGTTATTCTTCAGGACTTTGTGGTGAGCCTGACAAAGCCAAGAAGAGCTTGGAGGATCTGCTGGATTCCCATGACCAGAGGATGACTCTGACACAACCAGGGAGAGCTGCTCCACCTGGGATGCAACATTCCCTCCAGGTGCTGAGGTTGTTATGGAATGTGGTTATTCACCATAAAACAAACCCCTCACCCAAGTTTTTATTTCTGCTGCCCTGCAAAAGCTCAGCTTTGGGCTCACCTGCTGTGGCTGGCACTGCCCAGGGGTGGCACTTGGACCATGTCCCTGTCCTCAGCACCCAGGTTCTCTCCTCTGGAGCGAGCAGCATTGCGTGAAGGCTGGGATCAAGGCTCCTAAGGAACAACTTCTCCTGTTAAAAGCAATAAAAAAAACCCAAAAAAGCAGTTACCAGGTCTGTCAAAGCTGTATTTGTACACAAAATTCATTTCTAGCTCCCCCAGCCCAGCCATCCCTATCCCAAAGCCAGACACGGAAATCCATCCTGCCAGGGAAGGGGTGAGAACTCACTCATGGGGAATTTTGGAAGGCATTTTATCATTGTTGTTGCTTTTAATGAAGGGATGGGGCTATTTTCAGGCTAAGAATGGTTTATTGCTCAGATAAACATCAGTCTCAGAGGCTGTGAGGTTTTAGAGGAGCAAGCAGTCGGCCATAGCTCAGAGTAGTCATAATTTCTTTGTTACAAGACAATATAGAACTTTCTAAACTAATAGGCAGCTGCTATAGGGTTTATTTTGCTTTTCTGACCCATCACCTTTACTCATTTCTCCTGCCCTGTGGATACTTTTGTCCAATGGGCTTTTGTCTCACATGCATAAATATATTTCTATTATAACTTCTAAACTCACAGCTCACTCCATACAACCACTACAGTATAAACCCTTCACCATCTTATCAATACAATTTCTCACTTATTTAAAGCAAATTCTCTTTCTTACAACTACAGAAACATAAGTTTATGATTTTTCTACTTAACATCTGTATATTATATTTTTACACCAATCCAAGCTTCTTTCAAAGATACAAATCAAATCCTTCAGTGCTCATAGAAGTTTCTGGTTTTTCAATTCCCACAGAATTTGAGACAGGACTTCTGATTTGGTTTTGATGATGTGGTTCATTTTTCTTACCTTTTGCACAGATAGGAAGGGTGAGTTTGGCTTACATCTTTACTGTATGGTTTGAAGGTTACAAGACTTTTAAAGGAGTTATTGACTACTAAAACACTGCTAACAAGGATCTTTATGTTTTTAAGTTAAATGCATGAATCTGAAATGCAAGGAACTCTCAGAACTTTGGGCCTGTAAGCCAAAGCTTAGAATTAAACCCAGGTTTTGATTTGACCTTGGAAAAGGCTCCCAAACTGAGGTGCTAGAAGGGAGAATGTGGATTTACAGTTTAAAGCAGAGAATGTTAAGCTAAGTAGAGGAAGTTTAGAGTTTTAAAGTTTAAGATATATGAAAAATTAAAAGTAGTTACAGAAGTAAACAAGGAGTTTATAATACAGTACTGTAGCTTTGTGTGTTATAACATGGTTGGATAAGAAAGCTCACACTGTAGCATGGATCCATAAGACAAAATATTTAATGATTAAATCAAAAAACAAATATCCTTGGCATAAATATCCTATTGGCAGTGTTTTATTGGTCAACAACTCCTTAAAAAATCTTGTAACTAAGGGTCTGGTGACCTTCTGAACCATGCAGTGAAGATGTGAGCCAAGCTCACCCTTCCTGCCTAATCAACTATATTCTCTTATCAACTATATTCTCACTGTACCAATATTTTGGTTACCAATAAGAGAAAAAATTTTTAAAAAATAAATTTTGAACAATATTATCAACAGTGCATTTGATGCCTGGCAAAGAATTAACATAGGCAATAGAAAAAAGGAATTAGAAAAAATAGAAAAAAGGGGAAGATAAGAAAATAAACTGCACCATCAAAAACAATTCAGAGGTCCCAATTCCTTCCAATATTCCCCACAAGTGAATTATCAGAGTCAGGCATTGGAGCAGGATGGCAGGGAAGTGCTGGAATCCATCACCATCATCACTGGTGGAACCGCCAGCAGTGCTCAAAAGGGATCTGAATGTGACACGTGGGGACAGGGCTGGACTTGATGACCTCAGAGGTTTTTTCCCACATGACCAACTCCCTGTTCCCAAGAGCATTCCAGGTGGAATGTTCTGATCCCCAAATCCTTCCAGTTTGACCCATTACAGCACAAGGGACTGTCCAGCTGTGGCTGTCCCCTGCCACACGTGTGACACTTGTCAGGACACAGCAATGTCCCAGGAGACAGAATCAACACCCTGCACAAACCTAAGGCTTCATCTTCACTGAACTTCACTCAGAGCTTTGAGGCAGCGCAGCTTTTATGATTAATATAAATTAGAATTTAAATTTCGCAGCAGTCACGTTATGATAAATTCTCCAAACCTGACAAAGCAGCTGCTCCCATCCTAAAGGAAGGAGATGATGTCAGACTGTTGGAGCCCTGGCTGCTGAGAATTTCAGATTTCTGTGCTGCCAGGCACTGACCCCCAAGAGAACACTGCACTGACCTGAGGCCATGGAGAAGCTTCCAAAATGGAATGACAGAACTGGGATTGTGGGTGTGGAGTTTGGATAGAAGTGTGTGATACCACAGGGTGGGAAACTCAGAGTTTAAGGGTTTAGAATACAGTAATGGATATAAAGCAAGGTGGAGGTTTTGGGGTGGAGGTTGGTCCTTCTTCACCTTCTCCTCCGTGGGTTTGGGTGGTTTTGTGTAATTGGATAAAAAGTCCCCATTGCAGCCATAGGTGGTTGGTTATTGGATTAAAAGTAAAAATAATTAATCATTTCTTAATTGAACAGTTGATCCTTCAAAGGCCTTGCAGAGAGAGAGATGGGGCTCCATTTTTAATTTGTGAGAGTGAAGGGCTGCAGAACTCAGGGTTTGTGAGAGTGTGACAGAGATAAGAACTGATAAACATCTGAGTCCCAACAAGAAATTCCATCTCACACATTGAATCCTGACCCTGGCAAAAAAAAAGCAGCAACTCCACATCCCACTGTGGCTGATTCCCCCCATCCTGCAGCACCAAATCACCAAGGATTTGGCTGATCTGATGTCCAACCTGGATTTTGCTCCCAGAAATGGGATCTCACCACATCAACCTTTTATCAGCTGTTTTTCTGTCAAGGCACCCCTCACCATACACATTATTGATCTGGTTAATCATTACCTCTGTGCCACAACCCTTATTTGCAACTTCAGAAGTAGATTTCAAAAGCACTCAGGAATATCCTGAAGCCCAAACAACAATCCATTGATCCCTCTAAAACAGGAATTCCCTGAAATCATGGCAAACTCCCAAACTGTTGCAGGTGCTGCCTTTGGAATTCACAACCCACACAAGAGTCCAAGTGAAGCTTAAAATTCACACAGGTGCTCAAAACCAGCTTTGGGTGCTGCCCTTGTGCTCCAGCCTCCTAGAGATAAATATATTTTCCATCTGTGGCTGCCACAAAGAGATGCTTCTTGCACTAGTGGGGAATAAAAAGGGGATTTCAGAAGGAAATGGGGAAGGCCTGAGAACTTCCAACCACATTACAAGCTCCAGAATCATCAGGTGCCAGGTTTGAAGACCCACATTTCCCTTTTTTTTTTTTTTTTTTTTTTTACTTATTTTATATTTAGGCCTGCTTTACAAAGCTACATGGCAGAAAGGTTTTGGGGATAAGAGGTTCCAACCAGCTCCTCAATTCCATCCCTGAAAGAAGGCAGTGATACTTTTGTCAGGTGCCTCTTTCTGAGCCAAAAACCCCCACCCAAACACACAAATCATTTCTGCAATATTTTATTAAAGCCTCTAATTCATAACCTCTCCACTGACTGAAATTCTTGCTTTAGTTAAAAAAAAAAATTAATAATTTGCCAGCAGAGAGTTTAGAAACAAAGCCCTGCTCAGACATGCTCTTAAACCATTTCAAAAAGTTACCAATATTGTTTTTAATGATAGATCTTACACCTCTACACCCCTGATTGTTGCCCAAAGCCACAAATACTCTGAACACTTCACTCCCACTACTTCCAACTGTTTTACTCTGAAGTTTCACCTTTTTTTAAATGCAGGCTACATGACAATAAAAGGGAATGGAATTCACCTTCACTTACAATTCCTGTCACATTTCACACTCCATTATCTCCTAGGAGTCCCAGGATACACAAGGGAATATTAAACAAACAGGTAATGAGATTTTACTGGACTTCCACTCACTTTAATGACAAATAATCCAAAGGCACCACAAGTGCCTGATTTGTAGATAATGTCCTGTGCTGTAAAATAGGATTATTGGTACTAAAATAAACCTTTTTGTTCAGGAATATAAAATTCCAGCTGGAGTTACAAAATATTTCTCCCAGTTCATTCTGACCTATCCAGTACAGTTAAAATTCTACTAAATCAAACTCTTTCCAAATATATCCTAAAGTGCACAAAAATGCTGGAATTATGCATTGCTGAATGGGGAAAACCCACACTTACTGAAGTTACAACTGCTGTAACATGTGGACAAAAATAAACAGAACTTTTAAATCAGCTGAACAGAGATCAGGACACACTAAATATTATATAAAAGTTTGTGTCTTAATTTCATTAGACTATTCAAATTAGATATAAAGCCACTTTTCCCATTTGATTTCCTCCTCCCTTTGTGAAAATAAAGTCATAATTAAGTGTCCTCAGGGCTTCAGATTGGAACAAAGCACTGTCACAACATCCCTTCAAACACCTAAACTGTTTCTAAAGAGGAACAGACAAGTTTTTAATGTTTTCATTACCTGGTTGGGAAGTTACTACACATCTCAAGATGACAGCAAGATTCTCAAATTTCCTATTCACTTTGAGAAAAACTTTTATAGCCTCCTGCTAGGAGGCTCTGGAGCTCAGCACCACGAGATAACTGGAGAAATCTGAGTTTTATCAGCACTGGTATCAAATAACCACCTGAAAGCTCTGAGAAATCTGAACACTACTAGGAAAGTAACTCACCACACTTTTTTTTAAACTGCAGCAATCCCAGCCAACGTTACTGTGCAGAAATCACTGTAACATCAGCGATCTGATCATGAAATCAACATCAGTATCACCAATATCAGCAGAAATCAGTATCCTGGGTGGTCTTCCAGATGTTCAAACCACCAGCATCTCTCTGGACACCCTGAATTATCCTTTGGGCAGCTCAAGCAGCCCTCTGGACACGCCAAATTAGTTATCCCCTCCAGACACCACAAGTTATCCTCTGGGCAGCCCAAGCATCCCATGGACACCCCAAATTCTCCTTCAGACAGCCCAATCATCCCTCCAGGCACCCCGAATTATCCTTTGGGAAGCCCGAGCATCCCTCCAAGCATGCCAAGTTATCCCTCCGGACACCCAGAATTAGTTATCCCCACCAGACACCCCAAATTATCCTCTGGGCAGCCCAATCATCCCTCTGGACACCCCGAATTATTCTTTGGGCACCCCAAGCATCCATCCAGGCACCCTGAATCATTCTTCTGGACACCCCAAGTCAGTTATCCCCTCCAGACACCCCGAATTATTCTTTGGGCAGCCCGAGCATCCCTCTGGACACCCCGAGTTAGTTATCCCCCCCCAGACACCCTGAATTATTCTTTGAGCAGCCCAAGCACCCCCCAGACACCCCAAATTATTCTTTGGGCAGCCAGAGCATCCCTCCAGGCACCCTGAATTATCCCTCTATACACCCCGAGTTTGTTATTCCCTCCAGACATCCCGAATTATCCTCTGGGCAGCCCGAACATCCCTCCGGGCACCCCAAATTATTCCTCTGGACACCCTGAGCATCCATCCAGGCACTCCAAGTTATCCCTCCGGACACCCCGAGTTCGTTATTCCCCGGGAAGCCCAAGCACCCCTCCGGGCACCCCGAGTTATCCTTCGGGCAGCCCGAGCATCCCTCTGGACACCCCGAGCATCCCTCTCAGGCATTCCAAGTTATCCCTTCAGACACCCCGAGTTAGTTATCACCCTGGGACACCCCGAATTATCCCTCTCCCCTGGACAGCCCGAGCATCCATCCAGGCACCCCAAGTTATCCCTCCGGACACCCCGAGCTTGTTATTATCCGGACACCCCGAGTTTGTTATCCCCTCCGGACACGCAGAAACCTCATCCCGCATCCAGAGCCAACTTGCACCGAGACCAACCCGCGCAGCCGCCGGGTCCCACCTGCCATTCCCCGGCTGCTCTCGCTGCCCCCGGCACAGCCCAGCGAGACCGGAGCCGATCCCGTGCCCCGGCCAGCAGCGGATCCCCGCTCACCCCCGTTACCACACGCGCTCCGTTGCCAGGCTATGACAGCAAAGCGTCTCCTCCGCCCTCCCGGAGCCGCGGGACAGCGCGGGAAGCAGCGGGAAAGCCCCGGGGAGCGGCCCCGCCGGTGTCACCTCGGTGTCCCCGCGGTGTCACCTCGGGCTGGCCGGGCCACGGAGGCTCCCGGGCGGCGGGGCCGGGCGCGGGGAGGCCCCGGAGGAGCGCGGGGAAAGCGGAGCTCACACTCGGCCGCCGCCGCTGCCCAGCCAGTCCCGGCCCGGGAGCGCTGATGTCACCGCAGGGCCGGGCGGCGCGGGGACGCTGGGAATTGCAGTCCGTGCCCGAGGACTGGGAATTGCGGTCCGTGCCCGAGGACTGGGAATTGCGGTCCGTGCCCGGTGTGCCCGAGGATTGGGAATTGCAGCCCGGTGTGCCCGAGAATTGGGATTGGGAATTTCGGTCCGTTCCCGGTATCCCGAGAATTAGGAATTGCAGTCCGTGCCCGGTGTGCCCGAGGATTGGGATTGGGAATTCCGGTCCGTTCCCGGTATTCCGAGGATTGGGAATTGCGGTCCGTGCCCGGTGTGCCCGAGAATGGGAAATGGGAATTGAAGTCTGTGCCCGGTATCCCGAGATTGGGATTGGGAATTGCGGTCCGTTCCCGGTATCCTGAGGACTGGGGATTGCGGTCTGTACCTGCTGTGCCCGGGATTGGGAATTGCGGTCCGTGCCCGGTATCCTGAGGATTGGGAATTGCGGTCTGTACCTGGTGTGCCCGGGATTGGGAATTGCGGTCCGTGCCCGGTATCCTGAGGATTGGGAATTGCGGTCCGTGCCCGCTGTTCCCGAGGGCGGGATTGGGAATTGCGGTCCCGCTCTCCTGGGGACTGGGAATTGCGGTCCGTTCTCTCCCTCCCGAGGTCTGGGATCGGGAATTGCGTCCGTTCCCACTGCCCCCGAGGTCAGGGATTGGGAATTGCAGTCTGTGCCCGGTGTCGCCGAGGATCGGGAATTGCGGTCCGTTCCCGTTATCCTGATGTTTAGGATCGGGAATTGCGGTCCGTTCCCGTTATTCCGAGGTTTAGGATCGGGAATTGCGGTCCGTTCCCGTTATCCCGAGGTTCGGGATCGGGAATTGCGGTCCGTTCCCGTTATCCCGAGGTTTAGGATCGGGAATTGCGGTCCGTTCCGGTTATCCCGAGGTTTGGGATCGGGAATTGCGGTCCGTTCCCGCTCTCCCAGAGGTTTAGGATCGGGAATTGCGGTCCGTTCCCGTTATCCTGAGGTTTGGGATCGGGAATTGCGGTCCGTTCCCGTTATCCCCAGGGTCGGGATCCCCTTGCCCGCGGGGTTTATAATGAGCTGAGCCGGTTAATGAGGAAACGCTGCCCAGGTGGGAAAGCAGCGCCCGCAGGTTTGGGAAATGCGGCTTCTCCTCCCCAATTAGCGGCTAATTGTGCTCAGGTGATCATTATTCTGTAGTTACGTATAAATATAGAATATTTAATATTATATACATATACATATATATATATGTAAAAGTATATCTATATATAAGTATATTAAAGTATATAATAATTACGTATAACAATAAGTAAAAATATCTATTTGTATGTATAGAAAAGTATATAAGTATAAATATATAGAGAGAAATATATATGTACATGTACATGTGTGTGAAAGCATATCTATAAAAGTATATCTGTAAAAGTATATAAGTATATATCAAAGCATGTGTGTATATATGTATATATTTTTAAACTATACAAGTATATAGCTATTAAAAAGTATATCTATAAATGTATATATATATTTGTATGTGTGTGTGGAAGCATATATATAAAATTATGTAAATATATCTTTAAAAGTATGTGTGTGTATATGTATAAATAGTTAAATATATAGTTAAATATATGTATAAATAGTTAAATAAATAAATAGTATGTATATTTACAAGTTTATACATAAATGTATACATATATATATTTATAGGTGTGTGTGAAAGTACACATATAAAAGTATATAAGTACAAATATGTATAAAATTATATGTATATAGATTTATGTATATTTAAAGGATATATATGTGTAAAAGTACATATATGTAAAATTATATAATTATAAAAGTATATTCTTAAAGTACGTGTCTATATATGTATATATAGTTAAATAATATATGTATATATATTAAAAAGTATATATAAAAACATATATGTATATATTTATGTGTGCGTGAAAGTACATCTATAAAAGTATGGAAGTATAAACATATATATATTTGTGTATATTTAAACTATTTATATGTGTAAAAGTACATATATAAAAAATTATATAACTATAAAACTATATCTATAAGTATTTGTGTATATACAAGCATATATATTTAAACAATATGTGTGAAATTGTGTATATATAAAAAAGAATATGAGTATAAAGGTGTATATCTATAAAATATATAAAGTACATATATAAGTGGATATATTCATATATATATACTATATTTCTATATTTTCAAATATAAGTATATATGTATTACTATTTATATTAGATATATTAATGTATACATGCTGTATTTATATATATATTAAATAAACAAATATGTGTACATCTAATAAAAGCATGTATATGCAGTGTACTTATAGATATATACTTATACATATATACTTAGTGTATATATACTAAATGTACTATACTTATAGAGTAATAAACTATACATTTTAATATTTCAAACCCATTTAAGCTGTAATCAGGAAGCACAAGCCACTGGGGAAATCTTAGTTTCTTTATTAGACATAATTTCTGTATTTCTAATATAGAAACTAAATGTTTCTATACATTTAGTTTCTGTATTAGACATAGACATTACAATTGCATCGTATTTCACAGTGAAAGGACTTTACACCTCTTGTATCCCTGGGGGTTTGGTATCTCAAATAATTCACTGAAATTCAGGTGGTTTTGGTGGTGGTGGCACTTCTGTTCCTGTGTTCCCACTGAAAGTAGCACTAAAAAGAATTAAAAATGAAATTTATTTTAAGTCAAGACTTCCATGCTAAGCTGATTTGCATTTTCCCCTTTATCAAATTTCTCAGTGACAGTTGCATTTTATCCCCTTTTAAACATTATTTTTGCTTAATAAATTCATGGTTTTCCCACAGTTCTTTGCCTGAGATCACAAATCCTGACCATTCCCCCACATCACTCTATTTTTACTACCAAAAAAAAAAAATCAAATGTAATTTCATCAAATAAATGTATCCAGAGACAATGGGAATGGGAATTGCAAACAGATCAATCTTAATCTTTTTGAAGAAAACGACACAAAACCCAGTTAAAATGCGATTTAGTTAGGTTGCTGGGAAGTGGAGTCCATCATCAGTCAGGAATTATTATTCTTGAGACTGGAAAAAAGAGAAAGTGCTGAATTCCCACGAAATTTAAAAAGAAAAACCACAAGAAAAAAAATTTATAAAAGCTACCTTTGACATGCATTTATTGAAGTTAAACTCCAAAATTTGAATTAAACTGCTCTCATCAAACACAATGTGAGTGGCACATACAGCACACAACCTTCCCCAAATATTAAATTTATTCCCTGCAGCTTTTCTGACACAGCAGTAAGGAGGAAATGAGATCAGCTCTACAAACCCAACTTTTATTTGCTGAATTACTGTTCCCCCTCTGGTTTGTCCCAAAACTTCCAATGAGATTCCCAGACACCCTCCAGCTGCCAAGCCAGCAAAACTGGAGAATAAAATAATATCTAAAAACTGAAACAAGAAGATTTCTATTCATTTCCAATTTTTTTTTTTCCTCAAAACCCTGAAAAATCAAAAATCTCAGGCAGGGATGAAGGAGAAGAGAGAAAACCCAAAGATTTCCAGAGTTGTGGCAGTTTGGCAGAAGCACAAACTGACTTTTGTGATTTTAGCAAAATTCCACACTCCTTTGGCCTGGATGGACAGAGGGAAAAAGAGGAAATCCAGACTCACATCCACAAAAACAGTTTAGGTAGAAATGGCTCAAGAAGAGGGTTACAACAAAAAAAAAAAAAACCCCAAACTTTTCCATGAAGGATTCACAGTCTAAAAAAAGCAAAATACCACCCAGGGAAAGAGTTGGGAAAAAGGATTTAAACCCAAAATGTAGCATTTGTCTTTGTTTCTCTCCAGCAGAAACTGTGTTCCCAAAATATTAAATAATTAGAAGTAGCAGGAGCTACACCCTCCTCTCAAAATAACATTAAAACTGCCACAATGGCCATGCAGAGAGTGGTTCCAGCAGGAATTGTTGGAAAAGGGGATGAAAACTGCCAAATTTTCCAGCCCTGAAAACCCTGGAGCAATTGAATCTCCTGGAAAAGCAGCCCCAAGGCAGCCTGTGAGGAATAAATCCAATTTGGGGCTTTGTCTGGGCAGTTTTTGGACACTCCCTGAAGGGCTGAAAGGGCTCAGCAGCAGGAAAAAACAATCAAAATATTGATTTAAGTAACAATATTGGTGAGGGATTCTTAAAGTCATCCAGAGTGAAGATGCTGACCCAAAACCTGGGCACAGCAGTGTGGATCCCTGTCAGTAATTATGTTTTTAATAGGGCATAGCAGTGGTTTTAACAACCTGTAGTAGAATATATTTATTTATTTATTTATTTATTTATTTATTTATGTTTTTATGTATATACATATATAGTCTATATGTATATAATATATAGACTAAATATATAAAATATAGTAGAATATCTATCTATCTATATAATATAGAAAATGTAGAATACATAAAATATATACAGACTATATACACAGAATATATAGAGAATATATATAGAATATATCAAATAGAGAATATATATAGTAGAATATATATAGAGAATATATATGTTATAAATTTCTATATTTATAAAGAGAAAAGATATATCTCTATGTACATATATCATATAGAATATATCAGAGAATATATATAGAATTATATATATAATATCAATCTATATATAGAATATATAGAGAATATATATAGAATATAGATATATCTATATAATACATAGAATATATAATATATAGTAGAATATCCATCTATATATGTTATACTATATATATTTATAGATATATAAATAGAAAATATATATCTCTATGTATATATATATAATATAGAATATAAAGAATATGTAGATAACATATATAGAATTATATATTGAATATATATCTATCTATAGAATACATAGTAGAATATATATAGAATATATATATCTATAGAATACATAGAATATATATAGAATATATACTAGAATATATAAATAAATAAACAAACAAATAAATATGTTGTATTATATATTTATATTTTTATATTTATATTTGCTAGACTGAAGTATAAGCAGTCATTTTTCTGGACTCTTCACCACACCAAGACAATGGGTTTTTTGCATTTTACTATGACAGAGAAGGTAAAAATATGTAACAATGAAGACAAGCACTGCTCCTATAAATTTTTAACAAAATCAAATTAAAGGCAGAAAAAAAGGAAAATTTTTCCCGAAAGCAACCATTTCATGTATTCCCCTCTGCAATCTCTGCCAGTGACTCCTGCCTTATCCCACAGAGATTTCAGGTTATTCCAAGTGTTTACTCCACTCTTTTCCCTCACAAAGCATCACTGAGGCAGAGGAAGGGGAAACTGAGGCAGCAAGGGGGGACCCACATTAAAAAGGGATCAGGAAGGGCCCCACATTTTCCAGCTGTTTGGGTTGGGGCTGGAATCTGAGCAGGTCACCGTGTTGGTGCTCAGGAGAAATTTCACAGAATTCCCAGAACGGCCAGGTTGGAAGAGACCTTCAAAACCAACCCAGCCCCAACAGCTCAACCAAGCCCTGGCACCCAGTGCCACATCCAGGCTTTGTTAAACACCCCCAGGGATGGGGACTGCACCACCTCCCCAGGCAGCCAGAACTTTATCATTCTTTTAATGAAAAATTTTTCCTGATATCCAGCTTGTGGTGGTTCCAGGTGTGGGTTTCTCTGTGTCAGGATTGAAGGCACCAGAGACAGTAGTTCATGTTCACACTCAGGTGTTTATTATTTCTTATCAGTAAAACAGTCTCACTGCTGGGAGTTCAGCAGCTTTTCATCAGAAGGCACAAAATGGCCAACAATCTCTTGTTCCAAGGGCTTTTCAGACTAAACTATCCCATTAAGAACTGACACCTGGATTATTTTCCCTTTTAACCCAATAACTGATCCCACAGAGCTGCCGTGGGGACTTTTCTGCCCAATTACAAAATGCCACCCAAACCCATGGAGAAGGAGGAAGAAGCAGCATGAAGAAGGAACCCAGGATGACACCCTGTGCCCTCCATCTTGCTGCCATCCACAACACACTAAAAACCCCAAACCCTCAATTTCTCACCCAGTGACACACCCACACTGCTCTCTATAATCTATTGCACACTTTTGTGGATTTTAGTCTATCTTGAAGTCCAAAAATGGCACAACCGAAGGACATTTTCTATAGCAGCTGATATTCTGAGCCTGAGAAATCCCATCCCCATCATTCCACTTCTCTGGAAGTGTCCAAGGCCAGGCTGGATGGGGCTTGGAGCACACTGGTCTGGAGGAAGTGTCCCTGTCCATGGCAGGGTTGGAATGAGATGGTCTTTAAGGTCTCTTCCAACCAAACCTGTTCTGGGATTCTCTGATATTCTTCAGGGTCCCTTTGTGCCTGGGCAGTGTCCAACCACACCATCTCCAGCCTAGAGCACTGCAGGGGTTACCATGGCCAAAATGCAGAACTGGACACTTGGATTTATCAAACTTCATCTTACTGGACTCTGCTCATCCATCCACCCATTCCAGGTCTCCCTGCAGAGCCCTTCTCCTTTCCAAATTCCTCACTGGAAAGGCTAAACCCTGAACAGGCTGCCAAGGGAAGTGGTGGAGTCACCATCCCTGGAAGTGGCCAAAAACTGGGTGGATGTGGCACTTGGGGATGTGGATTAGTGGTGGATTTGGAAGTGCTGTTGATGGTTGGAGTTGATGATCCAAGAGGTCTTTTCCAGCCTTAATAATTGCATGGCTCTCAGGAAGGCAAAATCAACTCTTGCACCCTCCAGCCCCAAATTCACCTGGCTCCAATCACTAAAGGTAGAGAAGGCTGTGAGGGAGAATAAAAAAATTAAGGATAACAGGGGATTGGGTTATCCTCCATCCATCCTTTCAATTTCTACCTCATTTTTTTTTTGTTTTCCAGAATCCAACAACTCTTCACCCCAGCACCACCTTCTTGTGTCTAACCTTGTGTCACCTGCAGCTGCTGGCAGCAACAAAAGCCATTTAAACACTGTGAAGAACAAAAGAAATGTGTGACCAAGGCAGAGGAGATGCAGGGCTTCCCCAAACAGAGGAGTTGATTCAGTGTTTGTTCAGGCTCTGCTCACCCCAGGACAATAAAACCACTCTGAGCAGCCTTTGCACAACGGGTGGCAGAGAGGAAAAGCTGCTTCAGCTTTGTGGCCTCTGAAGGGTCCAATTTTATTTATTTTCCCAGCAGAAAGGCTCTGATACCAATCCCACACCTGACCAAAAGGCTCAGGCATGGTTCTTGTCTGCAAGCAACCTGAAAATGCATTTATTCTGTTGCATGTCTTCACACCAAGCAAACAAAAGGCATCTTCTCTTTCAGAGGAGTCCCATTTAAATCAGAGGCAATAATTAATGAGATATTCCACAGAATCATTTTACAACAACCATAGAATTTTAATCAATATAAGCATTTTCTTTACAGACAAATTCCATTCACAGTAACACTGAAACAAAGGCAGAATGTGATTTGGGACGGGTTTTGTTACAAATATTCATGCAAAGGCTTTTTTGGTTTTGTTTTGGAGAAAATGGGATCTCACCTGGGCAGCTCTCTCATTGTGTAATGGATTGATTACAATACAAAAAATAAAAAGGGTTCCTATAAATCACTGCAGGTTTACAGGGTCAGGAGGCACAGAGCTGGTTTGCTTTGGAATAAGAGAGGAATATTATAATAAGAGAAATATGTTGCAGCAAGAAGAAAAATTGGAGAAGCAGAGGAGTGTTGGCAGGCAGAAAAATTAAAGCAAAGCATTGGGCTGCTCTGAAAACCCTGGGGGTGGTGGATGGAGAAAACCCCAGCAGCAGGGACAGGGTGAGGGGCACAGAAAGAGCCAGAACATGGTGAAAATCCTCCCTCAGCAAGGCCAGGCCAAGCCAGCACCTGTGGCATTGAAAATATCCCTTTCCTCTCCCAAAAAATGGTTTGAGAGAAGGGAGTCAGGAACTGGCTCTGCTCCCTCCACAAAACAGGAGACAGGACAGGAGGTTTGAGACCTTTTCTCCCCAGGGATGAGTTAAAATCAAGGTCTGACATGTGAAGCACAAGATGTTCCTCTTCCTGAACACAGTTGCAGTGGTGGGAAGAAACACCAGCCCCATCAGCAAGTTGAAGAAGCTCAATGCAAGGAACAAATTGCAGCAAAAAACTTCAGCCTGAGAATACATCTTAATAAGAGCAGCATGATCTCCACTCACAAAAAAAACAACGGAATTATAATCCCTCAGAATGGTTTTGTGAACCAATAAAATTATAATACCTCAGAATGGTTTTGTGAACCAATAAAATTATAATACCTCAGAATGGTTATTGTGAACCAATAGTATTGTAATATCTCAGAATGGTTATTGTGAACCAATAAAATTATAATATCTCAGAATGATTATTGTGAACCAATAAAATTGTAATATCTCAGAATGGTTTTGGGAACCAATAAAATTGTAATACCTCAGAATGGTGTTGGGAACCAACAAAATTATAATATCTCAGAATGGTTATTGTGAACCAATAAAATTGTAATACCTCAGAATGGTTTTGGGAACCAATAAAATTGTAATACCTCAGAATGGTTATTCTGAACTGAGAAATCAGTGCATGGAACAGGGGAAGTCCTGATCCCGTTGTTTGGGAGAGCAGAGTCTGAGGGAGTGAGTGTCAGCCTGGAGATCCATCCAGAGTCCAACCCAACAACACAGGGCACCCCCTAAAGAGGGTCCAACCCAACAACACAGGGCACCCCCTAAATACAGGGTCCCAACAAGTCACGGCACCCTAAAAAAGTGGGGATTACCCTCAGGAAAAGCTGCAATTCCCTGGATTTGTCCTTCCACGGCAGATCCAACCCACAGCGATCTGCCACCGCTTTGGGTTCTCGCTGTGAGGAATCCTGCAAGACCCTCCCCACAGAACAGCAGCATTCCCAAATTCCCCACCCGAACCACCCCAAACCTCTCCCAGAGCCGCTCCCTCACCTACTTCGCGGCCCCTTTCGGCCACCACTCGGGCGTGGCGGCCCTGAGCTCCACGCTGTCGCCGTCCAGGGGGATGCGGAGCGGCTCGTGGAGGTGAGCCAGCCTCAGCAGGGCGATGCCCAGCTCTCCCCCTCCGGCACGGAACTTGCCCGCGCGTTTCCCGGCCTGCGTGAGGATGTCGGCGCCCTCGGGGACGCCCGCGGCGGGAAGCGGCCCCGGGAAGGTGACGGGCAGCAGGCGCTTGCGGATCACCCCCATGTGGTGGGTGCGCGCCGTCAGCTCCTGGCCGATGTAGCAGCCCTTGGTGAAGCTGATGCCGTTCATGAAGGCCAGGTTGGATTCCAGGGGCAGCGCGACGCCAGGGGGGAGATCCTTCACCCCCTCAGGGATTCCTGGGGGAGAACAAAGGTGGAGATTGGTGCCCTGAGAAGGATGATCTGGAGGCTAGACTGAGCTACAACAGTATACCAATGTGCCCCTGCTGACACAGTGACAAAACTATCCTTTGTGCCCTTAAAAAGGAAACAAACCCAGAAGTTTAATGTGGGGGGTGTGAAAAATGTGTGTATTTTATGATTGGCTTTTTGTAAATATTAAAATGAATATTATATGTGTTGTGTTAGAAAGTAAAGCTGTATTAATTCTCTTAAGTAGGGTGTTAAATGTAGTTTTAGGTTATAAAAATTGTTAAAATAGAAACGATGCTTTGTAGGATACTTTTTTAAAGAAAGGGCTTGCAGCGAGACAGCAGCCACAGGACACCTGAATCTTTCAGAGAAAGAGAATTTATTGCCTCATTATCAGAAGAAATGAACTTCTTCCTGCTTTGCTCAGCCATGAAGACACCATCAGGATTAAGAGGAAGAAGCTGACACTGCCCAGACAGAATCCTGTGTTTGAATGGAATTTATGCATCATGTATGAGGTGTATGAATATACAACAGGCTGTTGTATAAGGGTTAATCCTTTGTTAACCTGGGTCCTTTTTCCGGCTTGTGCTGCCCAGAAAAAAGTACCCAGACATCCATAACTCTTTGTATTTATTGTCTCATATTGTCTTAATTCAAATTGTTATTACTCTAATTGTATTACTATTTTTATAACCATTTTATTACTATTAAACTTTTTAAATTTTAAAAACAAGTGATTGGTATTTTTCACAGAGAGGCTTGACAGCTGGCCTGCAAGCAAAGCTGAGTTAATAAAATAAATAACAATTGATGATTTTTGAGTGTATCCATAGCAAGGAAGAAGACAAGGCTGTCATCACGGAAACAGAAAAAATACATTAAATTTTTTGTAAGCTAGACTATGTGCACAAGTAGATGTGTAAACATGCTTTATTAAATTTCTGTAAAATTTTTGCCAACTATATTGATGTTAATTGCTTTGCACTAATGAATATAATAAGTTAGTGTGATGTGGTTAATGACTTAAGATCATGGACGTTTTTTATGAAAAATCCTTTTGCTAGGATTTTTTCTCCTGAGAAGCTGAGAGACCTCAGAAATGAAATGTAAACATTGATTATCTGCTGCTGTGGAATGCAACAGGTGCATCTGGGATTGGTCTCATGTGGTTGTTTTTAATTAATGGCCAATTATTTTATTATCATAAAATAATAAATCAGCCTTCTGAAACATGGAGTCAAGAGTCTCATCTCTTCCCTCATCCTGGGACCCCTGTGAACACCACCACACTTAAGATCATGCTTTGTTAAGAGTATATAAGCTGGAGAACACACAGAATAAAAAAACCTTTTTCTTCTTAGACCCTGATCACGTGTGTGTGTGTCATGTTCAACCTATGGGTGACATTTTCTCTTCTCAACTAGGTAAAAAGACACCTCATAGGCTATGGGGACTTCACCTCAAACTTAAGGGTTGGACAGAAGCCAAAAAGTCCCACCTGAGCAACTTACTAGAAAAAGAAGAGAGCAAAGGAACTGATGGCTTTTGTGAGGTGTTTTACTAAAAGCAAGAACCTCTGGCACCTTGCTCGGTTTTTCTCTGTAAAGAGTTTGTTCTTTTGCCTTTTATTAAAACCTTTTTGTCACCAACACTGCCACAGAAGCCATCCTGCTGATTTTATGCCTTCTAAGGTGGCTGAGCTATCTTGGGTGTGAAATAGACCGCCAAGAGCTGATGAGACCTGGCTTAAGGAGACCCATATTTCAGAACAGAAATAATAAAGAATAAAAAGAATAAAGCAGGGATTTATTCAAAGGCCTCCATGGCTGCACCTTGGGCAGCACCAGAGCCCAGCCAGGGCTGCACCCAAGATGGACCAAAATGGCCCCAAAATGCACGAGCGCTGCCGGGGTCTCTCCCTGGGATCAGTTCTGCTCCATTTGCACCTTGCAGTTCATTGTCCCATTCCAGCTTTAGCCCAGGCAGTCCCACCCTGCTTGTTTTTCTCTCTCCAGCCCACGGTGTTTGTGCTCCTGGGCTGAGATTTGGCTCATTTGTCCTTGGTGCCCAGCTGGAGCAGGAATTGTTTTGTCTCCCTGCTCTGTGCACAGAGCTCACCATGCCCTGATGTGAAGCTCAGACCCACACACTAAAGCAGCACAGAATCTGAAAATATAAAAGCCAAAACCTGAGGCATCAAGGTAAATGCTGCTCCTCATTAGATTTGTGCTCTGAATTGTTTGGCTTGTTCTCAGTTTGATTTTCCAACCCAAAGGGATCCCAGTTTCAGCACAGGACCATCCTCTTACCCTCTTTCCCAATTAATTTCATCCTTTGTCAGCATGGACACACTAAAATCAAAGGCACTGGGAATCCCAGGACTGAGATCCCTGACCAGTCTCTCTGACCTTGGAATTAATTCAGCAAATCCAGCCACAAAGTTTTTAGGAAGCCAAGTCTGGGTGTTTCCTTTTCCTTCCTCAGTAACAAGCAAAGTGCCAAGGCTGTGCATCATCTCAAAATAATCAAAATTACTCCAACCACAGAGGTTCTCTCTAAGAAAATGAATAATCGTGGCTTTCTTTTAGCATTCCTGACCAATCCCCATAACCTGAGTAAGAGAAAATTATACCCAAACATTGCCACCAGACAGAATTATAACCTCAGCTCCCTTTAATACTCAAAGCAGCAATTAATACATCTATTAACGAACAAATTAAATGCATTAAAAATGGGAATGAAGGGTTTATAACTTATTCCTGCCTGAAATCAGCATGTGGACTCCCAAAACCCATAGTGCAAACCAGGGCTTGGCTTTACCTTGTTTATACCTGTGCCTGTGGTAATCCTGCACATCTCCAAGCTGGCTGCCAGGGATAATCTCTGCCAGATTTGCTCCTTTCTTTGCAATCAGTCTCCAGCCCATGACTTCTGCCCTGGGGTCAGGGGTGAGGAGCAGAGCCTGGTCTGCACATTTGGGGGGGGAGCTGGTGTCCCCAGGGAGGACAGCCCACAGGGACAGTTCGGGGCAGGGGCTGATGGTGACTTTCCTGCGGATCTTGTAGAGTTTCAGGTGCTGCTGGATGGAGTCCAGGACGCTGCTGTCGCACTCCAGCAGGATGTGAGGCTCCTCTGCTGTGCTCCCGTGGAGCCTAAAATAAAATATCACACCCCCAAGGTCAGGAAAATAAACCCCTACAGCAGCAGGAGACAAAGATGGGTATTTATTTGGATCCTGGTGCAAATCCACAGAGAAATTTCTGGATTTACACAGAAATTTCTGTGTGGATGGCACAGAGGGAGCAGCACCCACATCCCACAGTGAAACACCTGAGCTGTTTCAGCTCCCCTTGCAAACACTGCCCTCACTTCTCCCAGGGGCACAAACAGGTCTGCCCAGGTGGAATTTTCTATTCTTACCTACAGTGAAGGGAATTCACAGAATCACAGAATGATGAGGTTGGAAGAGACCTCCAAGATCATCAAGTCCAACCTGTGCCCTAACACCTCACCTAGACTCTAGCACCAAGTGCCATGGCCAGTCTTTTGTTAAACACATCCAGAGATGGTGGTTCTACCACCTCCCTGGGAAGAGCATTCCAGTGCTTTGTTATTCTTTTGGTGAAAATTTTTTTTCCTAATATCCAACCTGTACCTTCCCTGATGTATATTGAGACTGTGTCCTTTGGTTCTGTCAGAGACCAACCCCACCTGTCTGCATCCTCCCTTCAGGAAGGTGTGGGGAGCAATAAGGTCACCCCTGAGTCTCCTTTTCTCCAGGCTAAACAACCCCAGCTCCTTCACACGTTCCTCACAGGGTTTGTGTTCACAGCCCCTCTCCAGCCTCGTTGCCTCCTCTGGACGTGCTCAAGCATCTCAACATCCTCCCCTAAACTGAGGGGCCAGAACTGGACACAGCTGGGGGAGAAGCTTCATTCACTGTCACACAATCCCAGGATGGTTTGGGTTGGGAGGGACCTTGAAGCCCATCCAGTTCCAACCTTCCACCATCCCAGGCTGCTCCAAGCCCTGTCCAACCTGGCCTTGGGCACTTCCAGGGATCCAGGGGCAGCCTCAGCTGCTCTGGGAACCTGTGCCAGGGCCTCAGCACCCTCACAGGGAAGAATTCCTTCCTAAAATCCCATATGTGGCCCTGGCAGGGGCTCTGAGCTCTCTCTGGAGCTCTCTCCTCTCCAGGTGAGCACCCCCAGCCCTCACAGCCTGGCTCCCGAGCACAGCCAACATCCACACGTGCGGATATCGCACCCATCACACTTCTCTGCTGCGGTAATCCCCAAACTCTGCACTGAGTGATGACACACACCCACAGAGGAAGCGCTTTTTTATACATTAATTTTGACTTTTTGACATTTAAGCCGGAAATGTCAGGAGTCACCCCCCGCCACCCCGCAATGGTCTCTCCCACCTCCTCCCCCCCCCGGCCGCGCCGCTTGGTCTCACCTGTACAGGATGACGTCATACAGGCAGCGGCCCTGCACGTTCAGCGCGTGCGCGTAGAGCGCGGGGGGGGCGTCGCCGTCCGCCACCAGCTGCGTGACGTCATTGGTGAGCAGCCCCTGCAGGAAGGCGGCGGCCTCGGCGCCCCTCACGCCCAGCAGCGCCCGGCCCAGCGGGAAACAGGCGGCGGCCGCGCCCCGCTGGCTCTGGCACCACCGGCGCAGCCCGGGCGCCGTTATTGCCCTCACCAACATGGCGGCGCCTTCACAGAGTCCCCCCACCGCCGCCGCCCGCCGCTGCCGCCGCCATCTTGTGTGTGTCCACCGGGAGGGCGACACCTGCTGGCGGGGCCGGGCGCCACGGGACCGCCCCCTTTCCGTTAGCCACGCCCTATTCCGCACTAGGCCACGCCCCTCGCATAGACCCAGCCGCTGAGCTGGCCACGCCCATATTCTTATAGCCACGCCCCTTGCGTTTGGCCACGCCCCCGGTGCCGAGCGGTGCCGGGCGCTCCCCGCGATCCCAAAGGAGGAATTTGGGAACCCCCCGGGATCCCCGGCCATGGAACAGCGAGGGGACAGCCCAGAGCGCTCCCCGCTGTCCCAAAGGAGGAATTTGGGAATCCCCCGGGATCCCCGGCCGTGGAACAGCGAGGGGACAGCCCAGAGCGCTCCCATGTCCCGCTGTTCGGGTGTGGGCGCTGTCGGGGCTGCCCAGCCCAGCTCTCCCTGTTATGGATGGATAATGAGATGATTGGCTCTCGCAATTAAAAGATAACTATTGTGTGAATATTGAGAAAAGCTTTAGTGAAATGTCCTCTGTTCTCCCCATGGTTCCCTTTGCCCCCCCTGTATTGTTGCCATCAGACAGCCTGGGCTGTCTAGGACAGGTTTTACCTAGGACAGGTAAAAACAAGGTGTGCACATGTGTCCCTTGCATGGGGCAGTGGGGAATGGAACAGCTTGGTGCTTAGGGGGTGCAGCATGGCACCCCCTAAGATCAGGGTGGACACCCTGATCTCCAGTCCTTTTAAAGAAAGCAGTTTCCACCGATAAATGGCACAGAATAGCTGACTGACAGACTTTGGGAAGGGCCAGGGCTGGCTGATGCAACCCCCAGAGGTATAAAACACTGAGCATCCTGAAGATGAACTGAGGATATGGTGTCCACAAGGGGCAGTTCCCAGTTCTGCAGCTTTTTCCTTATCTAGTCCTTTGTTGTATTTTTGTGAACGTTTAATAAACCTCTTTAAATTTTCAAAGTAAGCAGTTGTCTCTCACATCCCTGTCCCAGCTGATCCCCGTTTAATTGGAAAATCAGGCTGGAAAGGACCTTTGGGGTCATCAAGTCCAGCCATGCCAACCACAGCACGGCACTACATGGCAGAGCCAGTCATTCCTTGGCATCTCCATTCCTGCCCCTAAAATCCAGACAGAGAGGTCACAGAGCCATTCTCCCCCTCCAGGCACATTTTGACTGTCAGGGTGGAAACTCCAAGATTTCCTTTTCGCTGAGGTTCAGAGAATGCAAAACCCAGAAATATCCTTGGGAAGAATTGTGCCTTGCTTTTCTCGGTGAAGAGAAATGTGGCGCTACACAGGGGCATGTTCAGTCCATCAGGGACAGGTTCAGTCCATCAGGGACAGGTTCAGTCCATCAGGAACAGGTTCAGTCCATCAGGGGCAGGTTCAGTCCATCAAGGAGAGGTTCAGTCCATCAGGGACAGGTTCAGTCCATCAGGGAGAGGTTCAGTCCATCAGGGACAGGTTCAGTCCATCAGGGAGAGGTTCAGTCCATCAGGGACAGGTTCAATCCATCAGGGGCAGGTTCAGTCCATCAGGGACAGGTTCAGTCCATCAGGGAGAGGTTCAGTCCATCAGGGACAGGTTCAATCCATCAGGGGCAGGTTCAGTCCATCAGGAACAGGTTCAGTCCATCAGGGGTGTGTTCAGTCCATCAGGGGCAGGTTCAGTCCATCAGGGGCAGGTTCAGTCCATCAGGAACCGGTTCAGTCCATCAGGGAGAGGTTCAGTCCATCAGGGACAGGTTCAATCCATCAGGGAGAGGTTCCGTCCATCAGGGGCAGGTTCAGTCCATCAGGAACAGGTTCAATCCATCAGGGAGAGGTTCACTCCATCAGGGACAGGTCCAGTCCATCAGGTTGCTCACCCCAAACTGATCCTGAATATTTCCCAGCATGGACAGTCCCTGTGTTAAACCCCCCAGTTAAACCATGGAGCTGATGCTGTTTCCCCCTGTTTTTCCAGCGGCTGCTGCTCGGTTTGAGCCCATCCTGCCCCTTCCCTCTGCCAGCACCAGCAGCTCTGTGGGCAGGGGGAGCCTCCTGGCCCCAATGGCCCCACTAAAACCTCCAGGACAGGCAACACCACCACAAACCCACCCTGAGTGAAGGGAGGCTCGTTTTCCAGAGCTGGAAATGTGCTGAGCTAATGCAGGGCTGGGCTGTCCCCTTGTGCCCCACAGTGATAACCTTATCACACATCCCCCAGTGTGTCCTGGCAGCACTGAGACACGTGGGGTGTTCACCCTGGAATCCATTCCCCACTGGAATTCAGGGCTGGAGATGTAAAGGTGTGGGCAGAGGTGACCTTGGCACCTGTGTGTGCTCTGCCCACCTGCTGGCACCCAAAATGGGGCTGGGCAAAACTGCCAGGCTCTGGGGCAGCTGGAGGAGCAGAGAGCTGATGCCCAGGGTGGTTCTTTTATTTCCCTGGAAATGGGAATGTGCCCAGAGCAGGAGCTGGGTTTGCTTTTGGAAGGAGAAAGGGGAAAGTCACAAGTCTGGAAGCACAGCTGGGCTGGAACTGCAGAGTCCAACAGGCACCATGGAGGCACATCTGGATCCACATTTGTGGGTTTTTTACCTGTTCCACACCCCTGCTTCACCCAAGTCTTTATTTTATATTAAGATCTTTTGAAGGTGAGAGTTCTAAGGGGATATATATTGTTATTTTTTGCATGATTATATATATTATTGTTATATATTGTTATCTTGTGAAGAGCTAAGCTTACATTTTATCTTCCCTTATAAAAATACCACTATACCAAGCTGTGGGATGGTCAGTGGCCATCCCACAGGCAGCCCTTTGCCATCTTCCTGCATTCCCAACCACCACAGGCGTGCTGTGTCAAACCCCACAGAGATATCTGAAAGGGCAGCAAGGGGAATAAAAGTGAAAATGGAAAACAATCAGGCAGCCAGTTCAAGCCTTTATTTGTTTTACCACTTCCTACTGCCTTTATTCCTTTCCCTTTGGGGTTGCTTTTCTTTTCTCATGGAGCTGTTCAGTTATTACATGCAAAAATGCATGTTTGAGTCCAGAATTTAGTGGCTAATAAAGTCATGTTGAAAAATTTCAGTGTCAGAAACTACAACCCTGCCAGTTTGGTGCATTAAATGAGCTCAGGGGATGGTTTGAGACAATCCATGGTGTAACTGAGCCCTGGGAGGGTTTGTGCCAGCCCTCAGTGAGTGTGTGCCTGTCTTCACTAAAAATGGGGGACCTGAAGCCTTGGGTGGGAGGGACAACACAATTCCCAGAGCTTCCATGAGTTTAATTCCTACTGGGAGATGTGGAATTCTAGTGGGAATCCATTAGAATCCCACATCTAGTGGGAAACCTCTGGTGGGAATCCACTAGAATTCCATATCTAGAGGAAAATCTCTAATGGGAATCCACTAGAATTCCATATCTAGTGGGAAAGCTCTAATGGGCATCCACTAGAATTCGACATCTAGTGGGAAACCTCTAATGGGCATCCACTAGAATTCCATATCTAGAGGAAAATCTCTAATGGGAATCCACTGGAATCCCGTATCTAGTGGGAAACCTCCAGTGGGAATCCACTAGAATCCCATATCTAGTGGGAATCCACTAGAATCCCATATCTAGTGGGAAACCTCTAATGGGAATCCATTATAATCCCATATCTAGTGGGAAACCTCCAGTGGGAATCCACTGGAATCCCATATCTAGTGGAAATCTGTAATGGGAATCCACTAGAATCCCATATCTAGTGGGAAACCTTCAGTGGGAATCCACTAGAATTCCATATCTAGTGGGAAACCTCCAGTGGGAATACACTAGAATGCCATATCTAGTGGGAAACCTCTAATGGGAATCCACTGGATTTCCACATCTAGTGGGAAACCTCTAATGGGAATCCATTATAATCCCATATCTAGTGGGAAACCTCCAGTGGGAATCCACTGGAATTCCATATCTAGTGGAAATCTCTAATGGGAATCCACTAGAATCCCATATCTAGTGGGAAACCTCCAGTGGGAATCCACTAGAATCCCATATCTAGTGGGAAACCTCCAGTGGGAATCCACTAGAATTCCACATCTAGTGGGAAACCCATCCTTGGCATTTAATTGTCAATAAGTCATCCTGACCAGGGATAACTTCTGCAGCCAGCCCCACAGGGCAATGCTGCCCTCATAAACTTGTTTTCTCCAGCTTTTTCTTGGGGTTTTAAGCACAACACCCACGTGAGCTGCAATTATTCCTCCCAACCCTTGTGCATGAAATATTGTGGGAGGCCAGCCACAGGCAGCTGTGGTAAACCATAGCAGCACTCCTGGGACAACATCCCACAGCCTTGGAGAGGAAAAACAGGGATTGTGGCAATGCAAAATCGCTGCTGATAGGGGGAATTGCAAGTACAACAGAGCCAAGTGGAAGCTGAGCTTGGAGGGAGGGAGTTTGTGCATCCAAAAGCTGCTCTGAAAGGAGGGTGGGCACCTCTCTTTTCTCCCAGGGAACAAGGGACAGAGGAAACAGCCTGAAGTTGCACTGGGTGAGGTTTGGATTGGATATTAGGGAAAATTTCTTCATTGAAAGAGTGGCCCAGGGAAGTGGTGGGAGCAGCAGCCTTGGAAATGTTTAAAAACAGAGTGGATGTGGCACTTAGGGACAGGGTTTGGTGGTTGTGTGCTGGGTTGATGGCTGAACTCAAACTTAAAGAGCTTTTCCAACCTTAATTAAGGGCTCTGTGATTCCTGCTGGGGGGACTGAGAGGAAGGGACAGCTCTTCCTGCATTTCCCTGGTGTGGTTTTTGATGAGTGTTTTACTCTAGCTGAGAGTAAAAAGGAATAGGTTGTTGTTGTGTTGTCCTGTATATAAAGTCTTTATTTTATATTCTTTTAAGATCTTTTGCAGGTGATAGTTCTAAGGGGATATATTGTTATTTTTTGTATGGTAGTAGTAGTGAAATAATAATAATTGAGTGGGATTTTGACTAGGTAAGAGTTAAGCTTACATTTTGTCAGGGGCAGGCTAACTTTATGGAAATACCACTACCATGGTGGAATTGTGCCTATGAGCAAAAAGGCCTCTGCTCTCTGCTCCAGCTTTTTACATCAAGGCACTTAGTGTAAGTTTCTACTAACAGCTAAAATCTATATTCTAAATCTATATTTCTATTTCACTGTGTAGCTTCATATATCTCAGTTTCTCCAGGTCAATCCCTGTGCCTAAATTTTCCCTGTGCCCTGAGGGGCTCCATTCCAACCCTGGGAGGAGGGATTGGGAGCCAGGGGGATGCTGTGGCTGGAATTCTGGAATTCTGTGACCCCAGAGAGAACTGGAGAGTCACTGGCAATTTCACTGTGTCTTTCCAAAGGAATGGGAGGGGTTGTGTGTGGCATTCACATTGTCTGAAAAACCTCTTTGCCCAGGATTTTTCTCCTGGGAAGCTGAGAAGCCTCAGAGAAAAGGAAAACAATTCTTATCTCATTTGCTTCTCCTGTGTTTTGCTGCTTTGGAATGTGTTTGGAGATTGTTTACCCACAGGTGATTGTTCCATTGGATTCTGCTGTGAGTTGTTTTCATTCTTTGGCCAATCAGGGCCAAGCTGTGTCAGGACTCTGGAGAGTCACAAGTTTTCATTAATATCTTTTTAGCATTCTGTGAGTATCCTTCCTGTATTCTTTAGTATACTTTAGTTTAGTATTCTTTAATATAATATAGATCATAAAATAATAAATTAGCCTTCTAAGAACATGGAGTCACATTCATCATCCCTCTCAGCCACAAGGCTCCCTGCAAATACAATAGTTGTGATTATTCTGCCTGTTCCCAAAATGCTGTGGATGGGGGCTGCTTTTGCCTTTCTTCCTTCTGTGATTTGGGATCAACCCCTAGGGCAGGGACCAGGCTGCTCCAAGCCCCATCCAACCTGGCCTTGCCTCTTCCCTGTCTCTTGGTGGCACCACATCCTGTGTCCTGCCAAAGAAGTTGTCAACTTTTTTGAAAGTCACATTTTCTGAAAAATCTCTGCCCAGGATTCTTCTCCTGGGAAGCTGAGAAGCCTCAGAGAAAAATGAAAACTATAATTATCTCATTTGCTTCTCCTGTGTTGTGCTCATGTGGAATGTGTTTGGAGATTGTTTATTCACAGGTGATTGTTTCATTGGTTTCATGTCAATTGTTTTGACTCAATGGCCAATCAGGGCCAAGCTGTGTCGGACTCTGAGGAGAGAGTCAGGAGTTTTCATTATTATCTTTTTAGCCTTCTGTCTGTATCCTTTCTATATTCTTTAGTATAGTATTCTTTAATATATTATAGATCATAAAATATTAAATTAGCCTTCTGAGAACATGGAGTCCAGTTCATCATTCCTCCCTTCATTGCAGTATGAGAAAATACAGTCAGTATTTTACTTATATATTACTCAGTCAACTTAGGTCAACTTCCAGAGAAACAGTAAAAAAATGCATGTTTGAGTCCAGAATTTTTTTCCTGAGGACATTTGGAGAGGGGTTGTGAGTGCCCAGTGTCTGTGATTTAATGGGAGCAGCGCACACTGAGGTGCTTGCAAAGCCTCTTTGGCTCTCTCACAAAGTGTTTTCCCATTGTTTGCTCACCCTGGATCATCAATTTCTCTCAGATTCCCCAAAGTTTTATTGCTTTTGAAAGGCCAGGCTTCCCTCAGCAGCCTGAGCTGTGTGCCTGAGGGATCTGCAGTGATTCATCGGGGAGACAAGGCATCCCAAACAGCACCAAGGTCAAATGCTTCTTAAGGCAAAACTATTCTGGGATGGTTTGTGGCCATAGCAGGGAAAACAGAGCTCCTACGTGGCCAAACCAGGCCAGCCAGAGATGGAGAAGGATTTCTCCTCATCACTCGGAGCCCTTGCTCAAGCAAGCACCACACGCTTTACGTACTGTAACAAAATGTAAGTTTTATTCCATATTATTAGTAATGGATGTGGAATAGCCACAGTTGAGTTGGACTGGTGTCCCTTTCCCTTTTGACCAGTGGTTCATATTCTAACTACAGCCCAGATGTAACATTTACACTGCAAAATACTTAGAGATTCCACCTCATACTCCAAAAGTTTCTGGTACAAATACAGTTAGTACATTTTAAAAAAAATAACAACCAAAAAAAAAAAGAAAAAAGAAAAAAAAAAACCCCACCAATCCCAGACACTTTGTAACAGCACAGACTGGTTATGGCCTTGAGTTTAGTTCAAGTATTTCCCAGTGGAATGCAATGCAAGCAAGAAGGTAATCTGGCTTTTGTGGGACATTCCTGGCCCTGAATGGTAAGAAGAGAAAAGTAAGTGTGGGCACTTCATCTGACCAAGTTTAGTGAGAGAGTCAACGTTTATGATTAGTTCAGCCACAAAGCCAAACCTCCCTTGTGTGTGTGGACAAAACTGCTACCTGGAGAAAAGACAGAAATAAAAGCAAAGCATTAATTACACCATTGGCATTTCTTACATGGCTGATGCTCCACCCTCTAAACGAATTTCCTCTGGTTGCTGGTTGAGTTAGGAACAATTGTGGTGGGGATTTTGCTTGTGGCTGTGAATATTTTGCTGCTGTGTCCTTTTCCTGCCCCCAGTGACAGGATGAAAGGAGTCATTCCTGCAGAGTCATCGTCATTGCATTTGGTCACCTTTGTGGCAGTGACTCTGTGGAGAAACCCAACATCCTAAAGGGTTTACAGAGTGGAGGAGGAAAGGGGGAAGTGAGCAAATCAGTATATATAGAAATAATAACAAGTAATAATATTTTCTGTTCCTAGGGCTGTCTGACCCATGCTGGCTCCTGTGTGTGACCCAGATGGGATTTGGGAGAGCTTGGATCCCTCCTCCCCATGCTCAGAGCATCAGCATTGTCCTCCAGGCTGGTTGGGACCTCACTTTGCATCCCTGACACCAACTGGGAATGCACCCCTGTGCTTGAGTCCCTGCAAAACTCTAGGAAAACATGGGAAAGCAGGCTCAGCTCCCCTTGGGAAGGGATGTTGTGCAGGGCTGGGAGTGGTCATCCCGTGTCCCTGCCCAGCGAGGGGGTTATTGATCCCCCAAGAGTCTGCCCTGGCTCTGGCACCCATCAATAATGCAGTTATTGACTCTCCCTGCAGAAAACAGCCTGTGCATGTGAGATGTGAGGGTGACACCAGCTGGGGAGAGGCTCCAAACCCTCTGCAGGTCACTCACAGCCCCCTTGGCTCGCTGTGAGACAATGAAAAGGGGTTTGAAGGAGGGCACGAAGATTCTGACTGCGCAACCACACATCTGCAGAGGGGAGCAGTGGGGATTTGGGGAGGAGCAGAGTGAGGAAGAGGAGAAGGGAGGGAAGGTGACACAAGGAGCAGCACTGCCACACTGCTGGGAATTTGTCAAGTGGCTGCTGTTGGTCCAAAGACACCAGAGAAAACCATGCTAGAAAATCAGCCCTTGCAGAAGAGTTCAGCTTAAAGCACATTTGAGGGTGCAAACAGTCTCCAAACAACCAAAATATGCAGAGCTAAAGGCATGAGGCTTCTCCATGTCTCCATGGGGTTGCAGAGAGGGGGTTCATGTCACCCTTCAGGGTGATGGCGGCAAGTTGGCCAGAAGATCCATGGTCTTTTCCCACCCTGCTGCTCCAAAGCTGGAATCTCCTGCTGGGGTATTGCTGGGGCAGCCCTGCTGTACAGACTGGGATTAATGGGTTAATCAGGTCTCTGTGACCAGTTTTTGGGGGGTTTTAGCTTAAAATCTGCCCTTGGCTTTCCCCCTTTCCCTGACTTTGGGAGGTTTTAGCTTAAAATCTGCCCCTTGGCAAGGCGTTGGCCAAGGTTTTTTCCTGGCACGAGAACAAGGGAGTGACATTCCTATCCCTGGTGTGGTGACTCAGGGGGGATCTGCAGGTCAGCAGGAGCTGAGGGGAGGATCTGAGTCACCAGCAAGTGCTCAGGCCATGGATGGTGCTGTGAGGGGGGTAGGGGCAGGAGAAACCCAAAATGCTGCACTCCTGCCTCCCAGCATCGCGTGGGAAGCACAAGTTGATCTGGGGCTGTGGGATTGTTGTTGCTCATGGAAAAGGAATCACAAGAACCCAGGCAGAATCCAGCCATGGTTATCCTCAGAGTTTCCATCCCTCCCTTGGGATCACAACTTTAAATGCACACAGTTTCCCCTGGGACACAGGGCTGGGAATAAAGGAGAAGTCACGCTGATGTGGGGGACAAGCTCATGCCCTGCACAGCTGTGTCGCAGACATCTTTTATGAAAATCTTTTCCTTGAGATTTTTTCCTCCTGGGAGGCTGAGAGGCCTCAGAGACAAGATGTAAACAATGATTATCTGCTGCTGTGGAATGCAACAGGTGCATCTGTGATTGGTCTCATGTAGATGTTTAGAATTAATGGCCAATCACAGTCCAGCTGGCTCTCTCTCTGTCTAAGCCACAAACCTTTGTTATTCATTCCTTTCTATTCTCAGCTTAGCCAGCCTTCTGAAATGAAACCTTTTCTTCTATTCTTTTAGTATAGTTTTAATATATTATATATCATAAAATAATTAATCAGCCTTCTGAAACATGGAGTCAGATCCTCGTCTCTTCCCTCAACCTGAGACCCCTGTGAACACCGTCACACAGCTGCAGTGACCAGGGGACAAATTTCCATCCAGGGAGCAAATTTCCACCCAGGATCACCTCTCTCCTCCCCAGCAGCCTGGGATGTGGCCCTGCAGGCATTTTTTCCAGGTTTCAGCAGCCCTGTGAGCAGCCAGCCTCTCCTGCTGTGCCCAGCACATCCCCAGCCAGCAGGGAGCATATTCCCAACATGGGACAAGGACAAACACAGAACTTGGATATGTTTGTCACCACCATGGTGTGACCCTTCTGAGCCTTTCCTGCAAAACTCCCAGCAGAAGGGATGGATGGATGGATGGATGGATGGATGGATGGATGGATGGATGGATGGATGGATGATGGATGGATGGATGGATGGATGGATGGATGGATGGATGATGGATGGATGGATGGATGGATGATGGATGGATGGATGGATGGATGGATGGATGGATGGATGGATGGATGGATGATGGATGGATGGATGGATGGATGGATGGATGGATGGATGGATGGATGATGGATGGATGGATGGATGATGGATGGATGGATGGATGGATGGATGGATGGATGGATGGATGGATGGATGGATGAGGGATGGAGGGATGGATGGATGGATGGATGGATGGATGGATGGATGGATGGATGGATGGATGGATGCCACTGCCAGCTGCTGCTGTGCTGATGCTCCTCCTGCATCCACTTACCCTTTTCTCGAGCTGCAAGAGCAAACAGCATTCCAGGCATTTTGCTCAGCCAAAGTTCCCAGGGGATGAAGGGCATATCCAAATTCCCTGTCTGTTCCTAAAAATGGCCAAAGGGATGGACATTTAGGGAACAGGCATCCCCAGGGCTGTTAGGGACTGACCTCAAGGACATGAGAGTGTTGTTCAGCTAGAAATCAGGAATATCCCATGGATGAGAAATCCTGGCACAGCCTGAGAGAACAGCTTGGCACAGGGAGAATTTACTTCTTTTGCCATAGGTTTGATCCTGAGGGCTCTGCCTGTCTGGGTTCTCTGTGGTGGAAATGAAACCACCCTCTGACAAAGAACAGTAGGAGCCTTGGAGCTCAGCAGCTTGATTTTAATATGCACCCAAAGTAAGGTAAATGCATGAAAACCACCCTAAAATCAAGCCCAGCTGAAAAAAATTCCCCATAACTCAGGAAAAACTTCCTGCTCTTGTCCTGGTCCTGTCCCCACCGAAGCCAGACCTTCTTCAAAGCCCCCCCCAGCAAATGTGGGACCCCCTCCCATTCCCCAGGTGGGGCTGGAGGATAACAGGCCCAGGATGGGACCAGCCCCAGCCCTGGAGCAGCTGGGTTCTCTCAGAGGAGGTGGAAGGGAGGCTGTAGAAGGAGCAGAGGGTTGACATCACATTTACACCAAGCTCTCTATGTCTATGTTCACACTCACATGTTCATAGTGCCTGTATCTACACATGGACACACACACACCACTATGCATAGATCTGCCTCCTGCCACTATTTATAAGGGTTTGATTAATCAGAAAAACAAATTTGCCAACAGTGCTTTTCCTCAATTGATCAGAAAAACAAATTTGCCAACAGTGCTTTTCCTCAATTGATCAGAAAAACAAGTTTGCCGACGCCGATTGCCAAAAATTCAGCAAGTAAAGGAGCCTCAACCCTTCACACTTTTGTTTTCCTGGTTGCATAAAGGCACTTTCAGATGATGTGAAGCAGCAGTTTGTTAAAAACCCTGTAACTGCAACAATTCCCATCGCATCTGTAGCAAGTGCTACACAGGCACCAGTAGGACGCAATGTCTCTGAGGGTTTGGAGCAGAGTCGGCGCTGGGGACAACTCCCGTGGTCAGGGCGAGAGGGACTCCGAAGGTGTTCCGCATCTCTGCAGGCCCAGCACTCGGCTCCTCACGTCCAGACATCACTCCAGTCTCTCAGCTCTTATTTGGCTCGTTGTTTTTGGGGTTTTCTCAGTACGTTTGGAGCCGTAGTCCCACACAGCATGCTGGTCCTGGAGTCACTTTGCAAAACCCTCCCCTCCAGGTCTCTTCTCCTCACTGTTCGGGATGTCCCCACCCGTTACTGTCTCGGAGAAGGGCCATTACCTCGCCCCAGCCAGGGCTTTTACTAATACAAAAACAACCATTAACGACAACGACCCGTAATTACCATAACACAGGCAGCAGCCCAGCAGTACTGGTAACCTTTTTCTCACAGAAAAAAATCAACTGAATTTTTGTTCATAACAGTGCCAGCTCTGGTTCACAGCATCCAACGAGGCCCTCATTGGCATGTGCCAGCCCAGGCAGGCCATCAGCTGTGAGCCTGCCACCAAGGTCCCTGCAATATGTCAGTGGTTTTCTTACCAAAGGATCAGGAATTAATTTGATTAAGGGTGTTTAGTAATTAAACGCTGCCTGGCCTGCAGCACTCGAGCCTTGCCATGCAGGAGGGCGGCTGATCCCTGTCAGCCTCGCTTCTCTCCTGAGCCACCAGCAGCTCCTCTTCCCAGCACAGCACATTGTCCAGTCTCTGCTGGGGGCTCTGGTGCTGAGCCAGGGGCTGGGAGGTGGGGAGGGTTTGCTGTTACTCACTGGAGTGTTGTAGTGTGTTCATACGTGTGTTCATTAAGTTCATTTAATTCCTCCCCCATTTTATGCATCTGCTCCCCCCCATGTTGTGTAAAATGGTTCTGCCCTCCTCAGTTTTCCCGCCACAGCCCTGCCAGTTATACTGTCAATCTTTTAGGTTATATAATTCCTCCTCCCCTTTTTCCCTTATATGTATGCTTTTTCTCCTCCCTGGGCCAAGTCAATCACCCCCCCCCCCCCCCCACTCCACCTAGCATTCCAGAAGCTTCTCCTCTTTGGGGGTTGTGGTTGGCTGTGGTCCCGGGGCCCCTCCCATACCTGGTACCTATTGGGCTCTCCACTATGTCATTTGTGTTAAGTTCATCCCCTCTCCTCCCCCTATTGGTCTTCTGTAAACCCCTCCCGGGTCCACTCCTTCCCTTTATAACCCTGAGGCACCCTTTGTTCTGGGTCATTCGCTGATACATCGTGGGCTTTCCAATAAACCTGGTTAGCCCCCACCGGCGAGTGTCCAACTCCTTCCTTCTCGTGGTTTAGCAGCGATTCAGTCTACAATCAGCACAGTCCGAGGCCTTACAACGGGATTCGAAGCCGCAACTCCCCGCACCTGAGGAGGGCTTCAAGACGAGAAACCATCCGCCTGAACTTTTCCTTTGCACCGCTGCTGGATCAGGTGAGCCCCGGACTCGGTGATTCCCCCCCCGGCCTTTTTAATTTTCCCTGGGAGCCCTCCCTGCGCTGGGGACCGCTCCCGACCCTTCTTCCCTTGAGGGCTGGTCTCTGGGCGCTGCTCGTGGCCGGAGGAAATTTTCGGCGCGGGGCGGGGGGTCTCGGTCTGCCGCTCGGTGTGCCCCGGCTCCCTGCTGCTGCTGCTGCTGCTCGGGGATTTTAAAAGCAGTATACACAGCTGCATTGTTTCTCTGCAGCGTGTTTCGCTGTCTTTTAGAATTCGCGCCGGCGGGCATGGGGAAGCTCTGCCCTCTCTCTGTGCGGGGGGGGCCCTCTCGGCGCGGGGTGTTCTTCTGGGGACAGTCCTCACCCCTTTCGTTTTTGGTTTTCCCTTTCCTGTGGGGTCTGCTTCCCCAGACTTGGGGCCAGGTCCCACCACCTAAATTCCTTTCTTTCCCCCCAGTGAACCCCCAGACTTGGGGACAGTGGGTGGAGCAGGGGCCGGCGGTGTGACTCTTGAGGGAGTGCTGGCAGTTCCCCTCGCCCTTTGGCCCTCTCGCTGCCGAGGCAATGCCCAAAGTGAAGGGGAGCAGGAAGCCGCCCCCGGATGCTGGGAGCTGATCGAGCCCACGCTGGACGAGCTGGACCAGAAGATGAGAGAAGCTGAGACAGAGCCACACGAAGGGAAGAGGAAAGTGGAGTCTCTCTGGCCCATCTTCAGGATCCACCACCAGAAAACACGTTACATCTTTGATGTCTTCTACAAGAGGAAAGCAATCAGCAGAGAGCTCTATGAGTACTGCATCAAGGAGGGCTATGCTGACAAAAACCTGATAGCCAAGTGGAAGAAGCAGGGCTATGAGAACCTCTGCTGCCTGCGCTGCATCCAGACTCGGGACACCAACTTTGGCACCAACTGCATCTGCAGGGTCCCCAAAAGCAAGCTGGAAGTGGGCAGAATCATGGAGTGCACTCACTGTGGATGCAGAGGCTGCTCTGGGTGAAGCCTTTTGCCATCAGACTTGTTTTTTGAACTCTGAGGGACATCCTCCTCCTTCTCCTCAATGGACTATGGGTGTAATTGCAGCCATTTTCTGTGATGGGCTATTTCTGTATTAAATTAAAGCATCAGCATGGTCACCTGGATCATGCATAAATGGGGTGTCGCAGACATTTTTCCACAGAAATCCTTTCTTTTGGATTTCTGTGTCTTCGGGAGGCCAGAGGCCTCCGAAGAGAAGGTAAACAATTATTATCAGCTGCTGTGGAATGCAACAGGGACACCTTGATTGGCTCATTTCCTATGTTTATAATTAAGGGCCAATCACCAGGGCAAGTGAGGGGACTGAGTCCCTGGACACAACTTTGTTTGGGATTCTTTTCTATCTATTGTTAGCTTAGCTAGCAGCTCTGCAAACCTCTCTCTATATTCTATTTAGTATAGTCATAATGTGTTATATATCATATCTTAATAAATCAAGCCTTCTGATCAAGATACAAGAGTCACCGTCTCTCTATCACCAGCAGCACCCACTCAGGTCGCTGTAATAAATGGGGGGGAGCAGATACATAAAATGGGGGAGGAATTAAATGAACTTAATGAACGCACTACAACGCTGGAGGTTCCCAGTTGGAGAACACGTTGGAAACAGGGAAGAAATGTCTTTTGTTAACTGGAAGACAGCACTAAATTGGTCCAACACTCCTTTCACTCTCTCGACTTCCATGCAAAAACCGTGCCCTGCGAAACACACGCGAGATAACACCGAAAACCAGAAATAAACCAAAACCAAAGCCCCTCTCACGGCTTCCTGACACAGTTATATCCACACAGATGTCTTCCCATCTTTACTGCTGGAGCTGCCTTTCTCCAGTGAGGCCTTGGGCTTAGCACCTTGTTTCTCCTGGGCGGTGTTGGCCCTGTTCTGCTCCACCACAGTGCCCCCCGAGGCGGGGCTGCTGGTCCGAGAGGGCTGGGTGTTGGCCTGGGTGCTGCTGTAGCTCTGGAAGGCAATGTCCAGCTGCTCCTGGGCCACCCTCAGGTGCTTATGCAGCGTGGACAGGTCGGCGGGCAGGTTCTCGTCGGGGCTGGTGCATTGCTGCTCCTGGGCCACGTTGGCCAAGTTCTGCTCGTGGGCCATCAGGCTGTTGGGGATCTTGGTGGCCTTCTCGGATTTGACGACCAGGTTGTACTCGGGAGGGCAGGAGATGTTCTTGGGGTAGGCGTAGTTGTAGGGCGGCTGGCGGAAGCTGTTGATTTTGCGGTTGCGGATGGCGTCGCGGATGGTCCCGAAGCCCAGGTGGAACATCTCGCACATGTTCAGCAGCAGGCACAGGCAGCTCACCACGTACATCACCAGCAGGAAGATGGTCTTCTCCGTGGGCCGGGACACGAAGCAGTCCACGGTGTGGGGACATGGGACCCTGTTGCAGACGTAATATGCTTCCACCTCAAAACCGTAGAGCAGATACTGCCCTATCAAGAAGCACACCTCGAAGGAAGCCCGGGTGAGGAGCTGGAAGACGTAGATCTTCATCAGCCCCTCCTGCTGGATGCGCCTCCTCCCGTCGTGCTTCTGCTGCTCCTTGCACTTGGGCTTGGCCTTGCTGGCCTTGTCGTGCTCGGCCGCGTCGTCGGAGATCATGGGCTCCTCCTCGTCGGCCTCCATGGCGTCCTCCATGTTGCGCACGGCCTGCCAGTTGAGGGCAAACTGCTTCTTCTTCTTGAAGCCCTTGAGCTTCTCCTCCTCCTCGGCCGAGCGGGCGATCCTGTGGATGGCATAGCCCAGGTACATGACGGAGGGCGTGGAGATCATGATGATCTGGAAGACCCAGAAGCGGACGTGGGAGAGCGGCGCGAAGGCGTCGTAGCAGACGTTGTCGCAGCCCGGCTGCTTGGTGTTGCAGGTGAACTTGCTCTGCTCATCGGAGTAGATGGACTCGCCCCCCACCGCCGTCAGGACGATGCGGAAGACGATGAGCACGGTGAGCCAGACCTTCCCCACGAAGGTGGAGTGGTTGTGAATCTCTTCTAGCAGGCGGGTGAGGAAGCTCCAGCTCATGTTGGTCATAAGGGCTGCTCAGTTAGAACCTGCACGGAGAGGGGCGAGATAAAAGCAAACAGGGATGGGAGGTCACATCTTGTGCCAGAGCAGTGACTGACCCTTGTGCCGGGCACTGGGGAGGCCACACCTCGAATGCTGGGGTCAGGTTTGGGCTCCTCATGACAAAGAAATACATTGAGGAGCTGGAGCGAATCCAGAGATGGGAATGGAACTGGAGAAGGGGCTAGAGCACCAGGATGTAGCCATGATATTTTATGAAAAATCCCTTTGCCAGGATTTTTCTACTGAGAAGCTGAGAAGCCTCAGAGGAAAAGAAAAACAGTAATTATCTGCTGCTGTGGAATGCAACAGGTGCATCTTTGATTGGTCTCATGTGGTTGTTTTTAATTAATGGCCAATCACAGCCCAGCTGGCTCAGACTTTCTGGTCAGTCACAAGATTTTATTATCATTTTTTTCTATTCTGTCCAAGCCTTTTGATGAAATCCTTTCAGTATAGTTCTAGTATATTATTCTCCTTTAATGTATCATAAAATTATAAATCAGCCTTCTGAAACATGGAGTCAAGATTCTCATATCTTCCCTCCTGGGACTCCTGTGAACACCACCACACCAGGAGGGGCTGAGGGAGCTGGGAAGGGCTCAGCCTGGAGAAAAAGGGATCAGGGGGGCCCTTGTGGCTCTGCACAGCTCCTGACAGGAGGGCACAGCCTTGGGCTTGGGTTCTGCTCCAGGGAACAGGACAGGAGCAGAGGCAACGGCCTCAATCAGCACCAATGCAGGTTTGGATTGGATATCAGGGAAAATTTCTCCCCTTAAAGTGTGTTCAGGGCTGGAGCAGTGGAAGATGCTCCCACAACACAGAGACGTGCCCTGTTGAAACATTTTTCATCAGTAAACCCAGAAAAATGCAAAGAATCAGTGGAAAAATGGGAATATTTGTGTTTACAGGCCAATGGCCCTTTTAAGTTCCTCTTGAAACAAAGCAAACAAAACTTTAATCAAATACAGACTGTTTCAAAAATAAACCTTGAGAAGCTTTCAAGAGAAAAGCATGGATTTGTTAGGAGACCTGGACAGCTGGGGAGGAAGAGCTTGTAACGAGCATTTCGTGTTTAGCTTAACATACAGAGAGTTCCTTGGGTGACCTCAGGCAGCACCAAAGACAGGAGGGATCTCACTGCTTGGCTGGCACAGATACTGAGAGATGAGAGCAGTAGGGAAAACACCTGCACCCCGAGAAAAGAGGGAAGGGAAGAGGAAGAGGAAGAGGAAGAGGAAGAGAAGAGAAGAGAAGAGAAGAGAAGAGAAGAGAAGAGAAGAGAAGAGAAGAGAAGAGAAGAGAAGAGAAGAGAAGAGAAGAGAAGAGAAGAGAAGAGAAGAGAAGAGAAGAGAAGAGAAGAGAAGAGAAGAGAAGAGAAGAGGCTGTTTTCCTATGTGCAAGAAGGGCATCAACCATAAATCTCCACGCTGGGTGGGGAAAAGGCTGAGTGGGGAAAATGCTCATAAAATCTCAAAATTCTATAATTTTTGGGGGGTTGGAAGGGACCCTAAAGATCCTATTCCATGGGCAGGGACATCTCTTAGACCAGGTTGCTCCAGCCCCATCCAGCCTGCCGTGGTGATGCCACGAGACACCAGCCTGGCTTGGCACCACTGGAGACACAAATTTCGCTGTGGGGTTTCCGTGGTGGGAGCACAGCAGCAGGAAGGGAAACGTGCCCCGCTCTGATCTCCACATCCAGCCCTCCTGGAATGCAGCTCTGCTCCCACTGCTCCCCCGGAGAGGAGCCAAGCAGCGCTGCTTTGGTTCGCGCAGATGGAATTTTCTAACCCTGCTATTTCCAGATCAAACAAATCCCCTGTGAACGCAAACCCCCGAGTCTTCACACAGCCGGGCTGGGGGAGAGCTCACGGCACCACAGATGGTGCTCTTCCTGTGCTGGGGCTGGGGAAACTGAGGCACAGCTGGGTCATCAACCAGCAAAAGTGGGAAATTCTCCTCTCTGCCATCAACCCTCAAAGCTGCTGGGAGCAGAATCCCCCTCTCCTGCCCCAAAAGTGATGCCTTGGTCAATTCAGCCACTGCAGGACATGGGAAGTGATGCCCACTGAGATAATCTTTATTTACTGAGGAAATCTGGTTTATTCGGGGGTGAGATGGGGAAGTTCCCTGTATTTAACTCTTCCTCTGTGGTGTTCACATTCAGATAAGGGTAAATTGGGGTGTTAAAGGATTTGCAGAGTCAATCCAGGCACTCAACTGATAGGGGCTGGGAAGGGAAGGCCCTGCTGGGGAAACTGAGGCACAGCTGGGTCATCAACCAGAAGGAGAAGTGGGGAAATTCTCCTCTCTGCCACCAACCCTCAAAGCTGCTGGGAGCAGAATCCCCCTCTCCTGACCCAAAAGTGATGCCTTGGTTGCAGGTGGGACAATTCAGCCACTGCAGGACATGGAAAGTGATGCCCACTGAGACATTCTTTATTTACTGAGGAAATTTGGTTTATTCAGGGGTGAGAGGGGGAAGTTCCCTGTTTGAGTGCCTTTTTTTGCTTCCTTACAGTGGGTACACCCTAAAGGGTATTTAACTCTTTCTCTGTCATGTTCACATTCAGATAAGGGCAAATTGAGGTGTTAAATGATTTGCAGAATTAATCCAGGCACTCAACTGATGTGGGGCTGGGAAGGGAAGACCCTGCTGGGGAAACTGAGGCACAGCTGGGTCATCAACCAGCAAAAGTGGGAAATTCTCCTCTGTGCCATCAACCCTCAAAGCTGCTGGGAGCAGAATCCCCCTCTCCTGCCCCAAAAGTGATGCCTTGGTCAATTCAGCCACTGCAGGACATGGGAAGTGATGCCCACTGAGATAATCTTTATTTACTGAGGAAATTTGGTTTATTCGGGGGTGAGATGGGGAAGTTCCCTGTATTTAACTCTCCCTCTGTGGTGTTCACATTCAGATAAGGGTAAATTGGGGTGTTAAATGATTTGCAGAGTTAATCCAGGCACTCAGCTGATAGGGGCTGGGAAGGGAAGGCCCTGCTGGGGAAACTGAGGCACAGCTGGGTCATCAACCAGAAGGAGAAGTGGGGAAATTCTCCTCTCTGCCACCAACCCTCAAAGCTGCTGGGAGCAGAATCCCCCTCTCCTGACCCAAAAGTGATGCCTTGGTTGCAGGTAGGACAATTCAGCCACTGCAGGACATGGAAAGTGATGCCCACTGAGACATTCTTTATTTACTGAGGAATTTTGGTTTATTCAGGGGTGAGAGGGGGAAGTTCCCTGTTTGAGTGCCTTTTTTTGCTTCCTTCCAGTGGGTACACCCTAAAGAGTATTTAACTCTTCCTTTGTCGTTTTCACATTCAGAAGTGAGAAAATTGAGGTGTTAAATGATTTGTAGAATTAATCCAGGCACTCAACTGATGTGGGGCTGGGAAGGGAAGGCCCTGCTGGGGAAACTGAGGCACAGCTGGGTCATCAACCAGCAAAAGTGGGAAATTCTCCTCTGTGCCACCAACCCTCAAAGCTGCTGGGAGCAGAATCCTCCTCTCCTGCCCCAAAAGTGATGCCTTGGTCAATTCAGCCACTGCAGGACATGGGAAGTGATGCCCACTGAGATAATCTTTATTTACTGAGGAAATTTGGTTTATTCGGGGGTGAGATGGGGAAGTTCCCTGTATTTAACTCTCCCTCTGTGGTGTTCACATTCAGATAAGGGTAAATTGGGGTGTTAAAGGATTTGCAGAGTTAATCCAGGCTCTCAGCCAAGCTCCAGCTGATGGCGTCTGGGAAGGGAAGGTCCTGCTGGGTGTGGGGCATGGTGCATCTGCCTGTGGAGCATCCTGGGCTGGATCAGGCAAGGTTGGATGCTGCCCAACCCTGGCTGGCCCCATACAGGTGTCCAACCCCCCACCAGCTCCCATCTGCACTCCAAATCAGCTGCAAGCCCAAAATTGTTCTTAGAAATGCACTTTGAATCCTGTTCATCCAAATTTCAGTGCTGCCCAAAGGGTTTCTGAAGCTTACACCGAGGATAATTCACCGTTTTCATAATTCACAAGTGTTAATCATGGACACAATTCCCAAAGCTCCAACGCACCTCCCAGGAGCTGTGTGCTGGGGCAGGGGGGGGGGGGGGTCTGACCAAGGTTTTCACCAATTTTGGAGGAAATATTCCAGTTTTGAAGTGGTATTTGTCAGGGTTGCTAGCAAAGCACCCCCTGTCTCCTCTAGGGGACACATTGTAGGAAGGAGGACCCAATGAGGTGCTCCCAAATCTCCTGAGCCAAGGAAAAGGAAGGAAATTGTAAAATATCAGAAGTGAGGGGTTGTTGCTTTGAGCAGAACATCCCTGGCTGCCAGCTCCACCCTGAGCTGTGGGTGCTGCCGCTGCCCTGCTGCCCAGCCCTCTGTGCACATCTGGATCTGCAGGAACATCTGCAGGAAACAGCCCCGAGCTCTTGCTGCACCCTGGCACCCTCCTGTGAGGGGTCACACCTTGGTGAGCATGGCTGAGTGGGGAAAATGATCATAAAATCTCAAAATCCTATGATTTTTGGGGGTTGGAATGTGGTTTTTACCAAAACACACCCCTGTCTGCCCCCCTGGCACTGGATCTGAGAGCAGGAGCCGAAGGAAACGAGGTAAAAATCCCCTCCCTACAAACCAGTTTGGTTAAACTTCCAGTGGGGTTTAGGATTGACTGGTTACAAATCCCAAACTGTGGGATTTTAATGTTTTTAATTGCTTGGATGGGGGGTTAACAACATTCCATGATGTTTTGGGATTGATTATAAATAAAACAAGCTTTCAAGGAAAGACTTGTTCACAGTGCTGAACTGGCACTAGGAAAAGGCTCCTCTCCTCATAACCCCAGCCATCAAAGCACAAAACACAGATTTTTGCATCTTTCCACCAGTTCCTCTGTGCAGTGTGAAAGTTATGCAGTCTGGGTGAAAAATAAACCCATCTGGGTGGATCTGCAGCAGGCAGAGGGATTAGATGAGGTGGTTCATGTAGCTTAAATATCTCCCCTAGAAAGGATTCCTCATCCCTGTGGCTTTGAAACCCATTCATTCAGTCATTCATCACCTCCAGAGTTGTATGAACACACACAGGGTACAAGCTGCACTTCAAAACAGCTACAAAGGAGGGGTTGGACTGCTCAAACCACCACCAGTTCCTAAAGCAGTACAGGAATGAGATTTTCTGACCACAGTGACCACCCAAAACCCCCTGACCCCTCCACACAACCACAGGCACAGCTGTAGGAACTGGGAAAACTTTAAAAGCTGAGTATAAAACATGCCAAAGAATGAAAAAAATATAAATCAGTGCTGGCTGGGAGTGGGATCTCAGTCCATTCTGCACGCTTCCTGAACTACAGTGTAGATTCATGCAGCTGAATTATCTCCCCATCCCTGTGGCTTTGAAACCCATTCATTCAGTCATCCATCACCTCCAGAGGTGTATGAACACAGGGCACAAGCTCCACTTCAAAACAGCTGCAAAGGAGGGGTTGGACTGCTCAAACCACCAACAGCTCCTAAAGCTGTACAGGGATGAGATGTTCTCACCACAGTGATTTCCCAAAACCCCCTGACCCCTCCATACAGCTGTAGGAACTGGGAAAACTTTAAAAACCGACTCTAAAATGCACCAATCAATGAAAATATATAAATCAGTGCTAGCTGAACGTCAGTCCATTCTGCACACTGCCTGAATTACAGTGTAGATTCATGCAGCTGAATTACCTCCCCAAGAAAGGACTCCCCATCCCTGTGGCTTTGAAACCCATTCATTCAGTCATCCATCACCTCCAGAGGTGTATGAACACAGGGCACAAGCTCCACTTCAAAACAGCTGCAAAGGAGGGGTCGGACTGCTCAAACCACCACCAGCTCCCAAAGCAGTCAGAGCTGTACAGGAATGAGATGTTCTCGCCACAGTGACCTCCCAAAACCCCCTGACCCCTCCACACAGCTGTAGGAGCTGGGAAAACTTTAAAAACCGACTCTAAAACACTGTAAAGAATGAAAAAAATATATATAAATAACTGCTAGCTGGATGTCAGTCCATCCTGCACGCTGCCTGCACTACAGGGAAAGGGATAAAATGTACTTACAGAGACATGATGCTGCTCGCGGTGCCTTTCCCTCCTCCTCCACCGACATTCCTGTGCCTCGATCCCTCCTCCCTGCCCCGGATAAAGCCCTGGATAAAGCCCCAGCAGCTCGGTCCAGCTCGGTGCAGCCTCCCCAGCGCTGGGCAAGCCGGGCTCCCTATTTAAGGCTCTCAGACCCCGCCTTTGCCCGCAGCCCTGCCCGACCGTCCGCAGGCTGGAGAAGCTGGGAAGGTGCTCCACAGCCGGCCAGGATGGAGAAAGGCGCTGGTTTTAAATCCAAACAAGCCGCCGGGGCTGGTTTCAGGAACGCCGCCTGGAATTTTGCTTGAGTGAATTAATGGCATCAGCTTGTGGCGCTGGTTGGAAAGGCTGAGAGTGTGACTAATAGGGAACATGAGGAGAACGCATCCTGGGAAAAGCTGCTTGGCTGTTGGGGGTGAAAAATTAAAATAAAATAAAATAAAATAAATTTTAAAAATAAAAAATAAAATAAAAATAAAATAAAAATAAAAATTGAAATAAAATAAAATATAAAATAAAAAATAGATAAAATAAAATATAAAATAAAAAATAAAATAAAATAAAAAAATAAAAATTAATAAAATAAAATATAAAAAATAAAATTAAAAAAAAAGAAAAATAACAATAAAATAAAATAAAATAAAATGTAAAATAAAATAATAAAAGAGGGGAATCTCGCTAGTGGGAAAATCTGCCCTCAAGCTCCTGCTTGGAAATCTGTCCCTGAAGGAGGGGGTTCCCCTCTCCCCAATCTGTTGGAGGGAGCAGAAAGCAGGTGAAGGATGGGAGAGGGGTTTTGAGCACCTACAGAGAGTTTTCTGGCTTCTTGGCAGATGCAGGAAGGAATATCAGGGATGGGGATGCACAGGAAGCCTGAGGCAAGTGGTTCTCAAGAAGAAAAATCTCCACCCTGATGGTCCAAGGAGCACCTGCTCCATCCATGAGGAGCTCTGGCATTGCCATTCCAGCAGCACCAGGGCTCGGGGGTGTCAATGCTGAATTTATTCTGTTACCAGAATAAATAACATTTCTGCTGTGCTCACAGTGGAAATGGACAGTCAAGGCAGAAATTCCAGCAAGGATCAGATCCCTGAGGGCAGAAAACATGGGGAAACATCCCCATCTGCACTGGGATTAAAAGGGGTGTTTGAAACCATATGTTTTATCAGGAAATTTTATCTCTGGTGCTGAAAAAGCAGAGCCCTGGCTTCCCAAAAAGCCTGAATGGACCTGGAAGGGCAATTCCTTCTCATTGGAATTTGTTGCCTTGATGCTCTTGCAGAGAGCAGTATCTGCATTTTATTGCAGCTCCATTCCTCGAGGTTTCCTGTTATAAACGAATTACTTACTTATCATTACTGATAAGTTTATGCCCTGTTTGGAATCAGTCACCCAAGATAGGCAGGAAGAGCCTTATCAGCTGGGTGAGGTGTAGGGATGAACACACCTTGGTGGGAATGTGCCACACCAGGAAAACCAGGTGTGGGAGGTGTTTTTGGGGAGTAAACCTCTAAAAAAGTTAAATTACCACAACCCTGGCTTCATGTTTCAACTTAAGCACATGGCACAGTGGCAGTTTGTTCTCCCAAAGGACACAGGGAGGTTCCAGAGGAGAGCACCAGGGCTGGAGATCTCCAAACACCCCCAGGGCTGGAGATCTCCAAACAATCCTCAAGGGATGGAGATCTCCAAACTTCCCAAGGGCTGGAGAATTCCAAACCCTCCCCAGGGCTGGAGATTTCCAAACACCCCCAGGGCTGGAGATTTCCAAACCCTCCCCAGGGCTGGAGATCTCCCACTGGAAGAGTTTGGAGATCTCCAAACCCCTCAAGGGTTGGAGAATTCCAAACCCCTCCAGGGCTGGAGATCTCCAAACTTCCCAAGGGCTGGAGATTTCCAAACCCTGCAGGGGTTAGGGATCTCCAAACCCCCAAGGGCTGGAGATTCCCAAACTCTCCCAGGGCTGAAGATCTCTAAACTCCCCCAAGGGTTGAGGATCTCCAAAATCCCCAAGAGTTGGAGATTTCTAAACCCTCCCAGGGCTGGAGATCTCCAAACCCCCCAAGGGCTGCAGCATGGGCATGTCACACCTACTCCTTCCTAAAGCCACACCTTGTGACATCCACCAGAGCTCAGCGATGGTCACCAAGAGCTCTTTCCCACCCTAGAGCTGTGCTGAAAGCCCCACCTGCTGCTGCTGGTGCAGGACAGAGCTGCAGGGAAGTGCTGTTGGTTATTTAAAAATAACCCGCGGAGAACAACTCCCAGGCTCAGCTCAGAGATAAAAGGCAGCTCAGCGTGGTCCCAGCCCCGTGGGTCAGGCAGATTTTCCAGGCTCTTTGCTTTCTAACCATCAGGGTTATTTATACACACAGCTCTCGTGGCTGGGGAAAGGTTTCTGGGGCATCTGTGCTCCAGGCAGGCCAGGCAACATCTGCTCCTGCTCCTGCCATCACCCTGGCAGGGACTGAGGGATTCCCATCACCAAACCAGCACCTAGGCAAGGAGGCAGAGCCACGAATGGGTGTTCAGGGAAAAACCTGTGACAGTGGTCACAGGGGTTGCAGGATGAAGAGAGAGGCGAGAATGTTGACTTCGTGTTCAGAAGGCTTGATTTATTATTTTATGATAGATATTACATTATGATTATACTGAAAAGAAATAGAATGAAAGTTCTCATAAGGTTAGCTCAGCTAAGAATAGAAAAGGAAATGAATAACAAAGGTCTGTGTCTCGGCAGAGAGCAAGAGCAGCTCTGCCGTGAGTGGTCAGTAAATCCAAACATTTACAGGAGACCAATCACGGATCCACCTGTTGCATTCCACAGCAGCAGATAACCATTGTTTACACTTTGTTGCTGAGGCTACAGCTTCTCAGAAGGGAGAAAATTCCTAAAGAAAGGATTTTTATGAAAAGATGTCTGTGACAAAAACCCACGCCTGCAGTGTCGCAGACATATTTTCATGAAAAATCCTTTCCTTAGGGTTTTTCCTCCTGAGAAGCTGAGAGACCTCAGGAACAAAATGTAAACATTGATTATCTGCTGCTGTGGAATGCAACAGGTGCATCTGTGATTGGGCTCATGTGGTTGTTTCTAATTAATGGCCAATCACAGTCAGCTGTGACCGTGGACTCGGACAGAGAGCCAGAGCCACAAACCTTTGTTATCATTCCTTGCTGTTCTATTCTTAGCCAGCCTTCTGATGAAATCTTTTCTTCTATTCTTTTAGTATAGTTTTAATGTAATATATATCATAAAATAACAAATCAGCCTTCTGAAACATGGAGTCAACATTCTCATCTCTTCCCCAATCTGAAAACCCCTGTGAACACTGCAGCATCCTCAGTTCAATGCCTGGCCAGGAGAGATGGGAATAAAAGAGAGGAGACAGAGGGGAAAGGGTGTGATGGAGCTTTGGATAATTGTGGCTGCTGCTGGGAGTCACCTCTCCAAGCCACCTCTCCCCCCCAGGCACCATTTGTGTTTCAGAGCAGTGATCTGTGCATATTTATTTAAATGTTCTATGGAAATACAGGAGTGCTGTCACCAATGATAATGAGACCTGGTGTAACATCTCCTGCTACAGCAGGGATGAGGAGGGACCATAATTACCCACCCTGCGCACAAAACTACAAAGCTCTGGGCTGGATTGTGCTGATAGGTCATTGTCTTTGCTGATTTTCCTCTTTTGTATATTCATTTGTTCAGTTTTAAACTCAATGCAATGGAGGTTTGCATCTTTGTGCAAATGATAAGCCTGTTTTTAAAACAGGGTCCACTGTGTTGAGACAAATGTGAAAAATTGGAATGAATTAAAACCACCATCTTTTTACCTTATTGATTGTTGTTGGATTTGGGCTTTTGAGATGATGGAATTTCCCATCTGAGAAGCAAAAATATTTGAACATCACTAGCAAGAGCAAGACGTGAAGCAGCAGTTTTATTCTTATCTTTTTTCTCTTGGATTAACTTCACTAAACTTTTTTTCCCTGATTTTTGGAGGTGGGATGCAGGACTCATCCTCACCTTTGGTGGCTGTGGGTGCTTGCCCACTTTGAAAGGGATTTGTGATGGAAAGCGTGGCAAAGGCACTGCTAAAATGGAATATTGGGATTTGGAAAATATTATTTTTCTTTTGCATAGATTAAAAATCCACTGAACTGTGCTATTATTGTTATTTGCCAGTAATTAGGTGGCAATTATGGGGAAAAGGGGATCTGGGGAAGCACTCTGAGGTTTTATCCCCTTCAAGATGGGCTTCAGGGGTTGGTACCTCCTTCCTCAATGTGTCCTCCTTTCCTCCACCCCCTCTTGTGCTCTCAGAGCTGCTGTCCCAGGAGCACACAGGTGTGGGGGGATCCATGGGTTTGGAAGAGCATTTGGGCACATTTTCAACCAGTTTGGTTCAAGGCAGCCCTGAGAACTTGACATTTCCAACAGCACGTGCCCGGCTGAGAGGGGAACGGGGCCCTGTGGAGAATCCCAGGATGGTTTGGGTTGGGAGGGACCCTAAAGAGCCTCAAGTTCCACCCCCTGGCCATGGGTGGGGACTGCAGCAGGTCCTTGGGCCTGAGGGCCAAGCTGTGTCTCACTGGGACATCTCCATTTGCATTTCCTGGTGGCAAAGAGGCCACCAGCTCCCACGGGAGCGCCTTCTTCATGCCTGGAGTGTCCAGAGCCTTCAGCAACCCCAGGACCCACATTGTGTCCCCAAGGGCCCAAATCGTGTCCCCAGAAACCCAAACTGTGTCCTCAAGGACCTAAGTTGTGTCCCCAAGGAACCCCAAACTGTGTCCCCAAGGACCCAGGTTGTGCCCCTAAGAACCCAAGTTGTGTCCCAAGAAACCCAAGCTGTGTCTCCAAGAACCCAAGCTATGTCCTCAGGAACCCAAACTATGTCCCCAAGGACTGAAGCTGTGTCTCCAAGGACCCAAGTTGTGTCCCAAGCTGTGTTCCCAAGGGCCCAAGCTGTGTCCCCAGAAACCCAAGCTATGTTCCCAAGGAACCCAAGTTGTGTCCCAAGGAGCCAAGTTGTGTCCCAAGGAACCCAAGTTGCCAAGCTATGTCCCCAAGGACCCAAGCTGTGATCCCAAGGGCCCAAATTGTGTCCCCAAGAACCTAAGTTGTGTCCCCAGAAACCCAAACTGTGTCCCCAAGGGCCCGAACTATGTCCCCAAGGACCCAAGTTGTGTCCCCAGAAACCCAATCTGGGTCCCAAAGAATCCAAGCTATGTCCTCAGGAACCCAAAATATATCCGCAAGAACCCAAACTACGTCCCCAAGGACTGAAGCCGTGTCCCTAAGGAGCCAAGTTGTGTCCCAAGGACCCAAGCTGTGTCCCCAAGGAACCCAAACTGTGTCCCTAAGGACACGGGCTGTGTTCCCAAGAACCCAAATTGTGTTCCCAGGAACCCAAGTTGCCAAGCTATGTCCCCAAGAACCCAAGCTCTGTCCCCAGAAACCCAAGTTGTGTTCCCAAGGACCCAAACTGTGTCCCCAAGAACCCAAGCTGTGTCCCCAGGAACCCAATTTGAGTCCCCAAGGACCCAAGCTCTGTCCCCAGAAACCCAAGCTGTGTTCCCAAGGGCCCAAATTGTGTCCCCAAGAACCCAAGCTGTGTCCCAAGAACCCAAGCTGTGTACCCAGAAACCCAAATTGTGTCCCCAGAAACCCAAACTGGGTCCCCAAGCACCCAAGCTATGTCCTCAGGAACCCAAAATATGTCCCCAAGAACCCAAACTATGTCCCCAAGGACTGAAGCTGTGTCCCCAAGGAGCCAAGCTGTGTCCCCAGGAACTCAAGTTACCAAGTTGTGTCCCCAACTTGCCAAGCTGTGTCTCCAAGGACCCAAGTTGTGTCCCCGGGAACCAAACCTGTGTCCCCAAGGCCCCAAGCCATGTCATTGTCCTGGTGACCTGTCTGGTCCCCATCTCCTGAGTGCTCTGGGACAGGCCAGCAGCTCCCAGCAAGGATGGGAGCCCCATCCTGGGACAGGGGTTGGGTTAGCGGGTGGAGGGGCCACACCTGGGCACAGAAGGAGCCATTTCCTCATGAAACAGAAACCCAACCAACAATTCCATGGGTCAGGGATCAGGGACAAGCGTGGCTGTCCCAGGGAGCTGTTCAGGAAACTGAGGCAGGGGTGAGCAGTGGGAATGGCCCTGGCGCTGCTCGGCTCACCCATGCCAGCCCAGATGTTCCAGGCTCGTTTTCAGTCCAAACTCCCTGATTTAACACCAAACCCATCCCAGCTGTGCAAACTTCTCCCCTCCTTCACACAGAGCTTTGGGTGCTCTCCAAGATTTGGGGCTAATCAGGGCTCGAATCCTATGAACTCAGCCAGAACCTTAATTCTCTTTAAAATAACAATTTACAAGCAGCAGGAAAAGCTGTGCTAAAATCTGCTTCATCACAAAACTCTGCTCAGACTTTTCAGGGCAGTGGTGACGCCAACCCCAATGCAAATGTGTCATTTAAAGGACAGAAAGACAAAATCTCTATTTATTCATCATCAGCTTGATTTTTATCCTGCATCCAGCTCTGTTGGATGAACCCAGGAAGGTTTTTTGATGTGGAAAAGAATGATGTGGTTGGTCTCTGGCTCTTTGCAAGGATGAAACAGGGAAAATCTGGTCTTACACGTTTTTCCAAAGCCCGTGGGGATTCTGGCTGAATAATGCAAGACTGTTTGAAAGCGAGGTGAGGGATGTTTTCCTTCATGCACTCTGAAAATGTAAACTCTGGCTCTGAGCTGCCATGACATTTGGACCACAGCTATGCCTCAGTTAGCACAAAGACAGGTCAGAAAATGGAATTTCTGTGAAGTTTGCATTGGTTTGTGCCTGAAGCCAGAAGCCAGCGCTGTTAGCAGAATAAATAACATTTCTGCTGAAAACCAGGAAAAGTTTCCTTCAGATATCGCTGGCTGATGACTGCAGAAAGGTAAAAGCATTTTGAAAATGACCTAAAAACTTATCTGATATGCTTAAATAACAACAAGATTTCCATTCCAAAGCACAAAAGCCCAGAGGAAATGTTTAAACCCAGGCTGGAGAGCTGAAGCAATTTATTCCAGCCCTTCCCAGCTGAACATTTCTCTGCCATGGACACATTCTTGAGATAAATTTCAGTGTTGAGCAAAAAAAACACATTAATTTTTTTGAGAGAAACCTTTCTGCTGAAGTGTCTGAGGTGATGACAATGAGATGGCAGTGAGGGGTGGAAAGAAGGGACTCAGGTGGAGGCCTGGGATGTGGCTCAGCAAAGCCCTTTATAGCATTTTTTTTCCCCAGCATCTGTTCCTGCTCCAAAGAAAACATCTGCCTCCATAGCCAGAGGTCAAACTGAGCCATTATTCCCTCCTCTATTTGCTTCCCTTTCCTGAAGTGGCTGAGGGAGCAGTGGGAATGGAAGGCCATCCCCAACCCCACCCTCAGGGCCATCCCTGGAGCTGGAGCTGCCCCTGTTCCTCCTGGAATCCCATCCTGGAATCCCATCCTGCCGCCTCCCTCAGCTCTCATAACAGGAAACAATAAAATTTCCACTCGGTGCCGCCAGCCCTGTGAAGCCAAGCCAGGCTGGACTCGCTCTAGACCCTCCTGAACTTGTACAAAAGAGTGAAAAAAAAAAAAAAAAAAAAATCAAACAATTCAATTAAAATCAGAGGAAATCCATCCCTGGGCTGTACAAAAGTTCACAGCTCATCTCCTCCTCCCTCTGTTGTCCATGTGGACATTCCTCCATCCAGCAGTGCCTCAGTGCGGGTGGAAAAGGGTCAGGGTGTGTGGGAGAGGTCAGGCAGTGCTGGAAATAAAAAGGGAAATGGACACATTGTTGGCTGCTCCAGCAAGGTGTGGGTTTGGTGGTGGTGCTGTTCCCCAACACCTGTGGATGGGCAGGGATGGAGGGAGCTTGGAAGAGCCCCAGGAAAAGGGGTCAGGACAGGTTTGGAAGCTCAGCCACAACTTCTGAGCTGCTGGGTGAGGTCCCTGACTGGTGCCGAGTGGGTGAAAGGAATATTTTGCCCTATTTTTCAGCAGCATGAAAACCACACTCCCAATGTCAGCGTGGGAAGGGGATGGGGGCAGCAACACCTTAGGGGCAGCTTGAGCATAAAACAGCAACCCCCAGAGTGGAGGTGGAGCAGTTCTGTCCTTGGGACCCTCCCAAAGAAAGAGAAAGGCATGGAGGTGACAGGGCTGGAGCTGCTTTGCTCTGCAGCCAGGCTGGGAGAGCTGGGAATGCTCACAAGGAGCTCCAGGGAGAGCTGAGAGCCCTTCCAGGGCCTGAAGGGGCTCCAGGAGAGCTGGAGAGGGACTGGGGACAAGGGATGGAGGGAAGCACACAGGGAATGGCTTCAGAGTAAAAGAGAGGATGTTTAGATGGGATATTGGGAAGGAACTCCTGGCTGGGAGGGTGGGGAAAGAGTGGGATGGAATTCCCAGAGCAGCTGTGGCTGCCCTGGATCCCTGGAATGTCCAAGGCCAGGCTGGACAGGGCTTGGAGCAGCCTGGGACGATGGAATGTGTCCTGTCCTGTGTTTGGAACAGGATGGCCTTTGAGGTCCCTTCCAACCCAAACCTTTCCATGATTCCATGGTTCTCTGAAAGCTCAACATCTCCAGCTTTCCTCACCAATCCCCCCCTGCAAACACCTGCAATTCTCACAGGTTTGGGGTGGTTTTGTGTGTGGAAAATGCTCTGCAATGTCACAGCCAAGCTGCTGACCCTGAGAGTTTGACTCTTTTTTTTTTTTTTTCTTCCCCAGAAGTTCCAGTGGAAAAAATGATTGGTGTCACTTCTGTCAGCACACACCTCATCCATGTCAGACACTGCAGCAGATGGCACGAGCTGCTCACACCCAGCCAGGACAGCCATCAGAAATGGTCCAAAGCTATTTCATGCTTTTATCCTCTCTCAGATAACGAGTGACAGGACAAGAATAAATGGCCCCAATTTTATGGCATTTTAGAGGAGGTTCAGATTGGGGAAAAATTCTATTAGGGAAAAATTCTTCACAGAAAGAGTTATAAAACACTAGAACAGACTGCCCAGGGCAGTGGTGGAATCACCATCACTGGAAGTGTTCAAAACTGTGTGGATGTAACACCTGGGGACATGGTTTAGGTGTGACTACGATGGTGCTGGGTTGACTGGTGATGATCTTAAACAATTCTATGGTTCTAATGTTTTACAAATGCAAAAAATATCTGTAATTTGCCAACCGAAAGAAACCTCTCAACTCTAACAGGGCCAGGAGCTTGCAGTGAGCAAGTTCTCCATCAATTTGTCCAGGAACAGGAGCCAGCCCAGGTGTTTGCATCAGGTCCAGGTTTGTTTGCTCTGCCAGGTTCTCAGGATTGTCCCTCACACTGCCCTGGCCAGACCCTGGCACCACTGAGGCCTGCCCTGCCCTGTCCTGCTCTGTCCTACACCATCCTTGAGGCAGAGCTGCTGCTCTAAACAGCCCTGACAGCTCTGAGGTGGTTTAAAACCATCTGGGGGTGGTTTGGAGCAGCTGCTGGGCTTGAGGGCAGCTTCAGGTCCTGGTTTGGTGTGTCACCTCCTCAGGATGCTGAGCCACACTCTGGGGCCCAGCCTGCTCTGCCAGCACTGGAATCACAGAATCCCAGGTGGATTTGGGATGGAAGGGATCTTAAAACCCGTCTTCAAAGCCATGGCAGGGACACCTTCCACTGTCCCAGGCTGCTCCAAGCCCCATCCAGCCTGGCCTTGGGCACTGCCAGGGATCCAGGGGCAGCCACAGCTGCTCTGGGCGCCCTGTGCCAGGGCCTCAGCACCCTCACAGGAAGGAATTTATTCCTAATATCTATCTCATCTAAAGCTACCCTCCATCAATTTTAAGCCATTCCCCCTTGTCCTGTCCCTCCATCCCTTGTCCAAATTGCCCCTCCAGCTCTCCTGGAGCCCCTTTAGCCACAAGAAGGGGCTGCAAGGTCACCTTGAATCTTTCTCTTCTCCAGGCTGAACGACCCCAATTCTCTCAGCCTTTCCCCACAGGAGAGCTTCTCCATCCCTCTGGTCACCCTGGTGACCTCCCGAACCCATCACCTACCACAGAGTTTCTGCTTGCAGGAGCTGAGGTGAAGCTCGGGCAGCAGAACTTGTGAGAAAAGACAAAATTTTACCCAAACCATCATGTCTGAAATAGCAGATCTTTCTGCAGATTCCAACACTCATTGCTGGGATATCTGTGTTATCTATTTCCCAATCTTTTGGCTTTGGAGGAGCCTCTGACTTGTCAGGTCAGACAGAGCCATAACAGCGAGGCTGCTCCATGATCCAAGTGTTGTGCAAACAGGGACAAGGGCTGGGAACAGCTGTCAAACCCTTCTCTCCACCAGATAAACCCATCCCTCTGCCCTCCCCTAATAAACCTGCTGCACACTCACCACCCCAAATCACCAAAATATCCTCCTGAGCTCAGCCCTGGACACCTGGACACCAGATTTTCTTTATGGTAACAAAATATTTATGGTAAAAAAATTCAACACCAACTTTAAAACTGTATTGAAGACAGCAAGAAGTTGCCCAGAGAGGCTGTTCCCTCCCCAAATAAATCTGCTGCACATTCACCACCCCAAATCATGAATATATCCTCCTGAGCTCAGCCCTGGATACCAGATTTTCTTCATGGTAATAAAATCTTAATGGTAAAAAAATTCAACACCAACTTGAAAATTATGTTGAAGACAACAAGAAGTTGCCCCGAGAAGCTGTGCCCTCCCCAAATAAATCTGCTCACCACCCCAAATCACCAAAATATCCTCCTGAGCTCAGCCCTGAACACAGATTTTCTTCATGGTAACACAGTCTTTATGGTAAAGAAATTCAACACCAACTTGAAAATTGTATTGAAGACAGCAAGAAGTTGCCCAGAGAGGCTGTGCCCTCCCCTTCCATCCCTGGGGCTGTTCCAGACCAGGCTGGATGTGGCTTGGAGCAGCCTGGGGTAGTGGAAGGTGTCCCTGGCAGGGGCTGGAATGAGGTGACCTTTAAGGTCTCTTCCAGCCCAAACCACTCTGGGATTCTATGGAGGCAAGAAGGAAAATGCCAAAGGAGGTCCAAGACACTCAGGTGTGACTTTGTGGCCCATTTCCCCATTACTAATTAGACCTAAATGGAGTTAAAAGGGAAGACAGAGACTCCAGCATGAAAAATAAGGCAGCAAATAGGTTGCATGTGTTATTGCCAAACTGTTCTTAGATAACAGACACAACAGAAAATAAGGAAAAAAAGGAAACATCATTTCCACAAGTGCTTTCCTACCCTCCTGGCCGGGTTCCCAGCACAACCAAGGCAGGTTCCCACTCTGCTCACCAAGATATTTCATTACACAGATATCACCAGCAAATATTTAATTACCCCTTTGGTAATTAGGCACAGACTCAATTAGACAGCCAGGTTTGCATGCAAAGAGAGAGAAGAGCCCAGAGGAGAGCCCAGAGCAGCACGGTACCTTGCAGAGCTCCAGGCTGGAGCATCAGCCAGGGCTGCGGGTCCTGATCCAAGGAGGGTCTGATCTGAGGGTGGAACAGGGACAGGAACCTTCCTGGACATGCTTACATAGGTGGTCCCCACCCTGCTGACGTGCAGATGTCAGCAGCTCCTGCCTCACATCTGGACAGCCCCGGGTCCCCCGTGCCAAGAAGGGACACTGCCAGAATCATATTTCCTGGAAAAATCCCTTTACCCAGGATTCTTCTCCGGGGAAGCTGAGAAGCCTCAGAGAAAAGGAAAACAATTCTTATCTGACTTGTTTCTCCTGTGTTTTACTGCTTTTAAATGCATTTGGAGATTGTTTGCCCACAGGTGATTGTTTCATTGGTTTCATGTGAATTGTTTTTACTCAGTGGCCAATCACAGCCAAGCTGTGTCGAGGCTCTGGAGAGAGTCACAAGTTTAATTATTATCTTTTTAGCCTTCTGTCTGTGTCCTTTCTGTATTCTTTAGTATAGTTTACTATAGCATTCTTTAATATAATATACTATCATAAAATAATAAATGAGCCTTCTGAGAACATGGAGTCAGATTCATCATTCCTTCCTGCCATGGGGCACCCCACAAGTACAACAGGACACCACGTGTCTGGTCATCCCCAAAGGCTGCAGTGCTTTGGGCACCCAGGGGGGCTCCAGCAGCACCTTCTCCACCCCCTCACCACCATGGGCATGAGCCCACACCTGCCTGTTGGCCAAACCCTGCACCAGCACCACAAAAACCTACGCCAGTACCACAAAAATCTACACCACAGCACTGAACCCTATACCAGCACCACAAAAACCTACTTCATACCACCAAGTCTACTCTAGCACCTGCAAACCTACACCACACCACCAAACCTACACTGTCACCACCAAATCTATAAAAACACCATCAACCCTACACAACAGCACCAAACCCTACACCAGCACCGCAAAAACCAACACCACACCACTAAATTTGCTCTAGCACCACAAAAACTACACCACAGAACCAAACCTAGACCACAGCACCAAACCTACACTGGCACCACAAAAACCTACACCACAGCACCAAACCCTACACCAGCACCCCCAAACCCACACCAGCAGCACCAAACCGTAATCAGCACCACAAAAAGCTACACCACAGCACCAAAACTACACTGGCATCACCAAACCTATACCAGCACTTCCAACCCTACAGCAGCACCAAAAATTCTACCCTACACCACTAAACTCAAACCATACCACCACACCTATACCAGCACCCCCAAACCCTACACCACAGCACCAAACCCTACACCAGCAGCACCAAACCTACACCAGCACCACCAAACCCTGCACCACACCCCCAAACCTACACCAACACATCCACACCAACACCTCCAAACCTACACCAACACCACCAAACCTACACCAGCACCATGAAAAATGACCCAACAGCCCCAAACCTACACCAACACCCCCAAACCTATACCAAGCACCACCAAACCTACACCACCAACCCTACACCAGCAGCACCAAACTTACACCAACACCATGAGAAACGACCCAACAGCCCCAAACCTACATCAGCACCCCCAAACCTTACACCATGCCACCAATCCACAGCCCACCTTCACCCAATCCTAGAGCATTCCCCAAACTTGTGGTGGGCCCAGGATGGGACCATGATCCCAAGGGCTTGCTGTGATCCCATCACTCTCCAGGCCAAGGAAGATGATCCCGGCCTTGCTCCCTGCCCTGTCCCACCAAAGGATGGACCAAGCTGGCTGGACAAGGATAAGGAGTTGGACAAGGAGCTAGGAGATGCTGGCTGCAGCCAGGTGTCCTCAGGGGACCATTATGGGATGGCACCTTCTTCTCTCCCTGCCCAGACAGGATCCATTGCATGGCCCCACTGCAGGAGAACACAATCCCTTCCAGACTCAGTCTTTAATGAACAGCTCATGGAATCACAGAACCCTGGAACTGTTGTGGGTGGAAGGGCCCTCTGGGGATCAGCCAGTCCAACCCCCCTGCCCAGGCAGGGTCACAGAATCACAGAATCATCACAGAATTACAGAATAATGAGATTGGAAGAGACCTCTAAGATCGAGTCCAACCCATGCCCTAACACATCAACCAGACTATAGCACCAAGTGCCATGTCCAGTCTTTTTTTTTAAACACATCCAGAGATGGTGATTCCACCACCTCCCAGGGAAAAGCATTCCAGTACTTTATTATTCTTTTGGTGAAAATTTTTGTCCCAATATCCAACCTGTACCTTCCCTGACACAGCTTGAGGCTGTGTCCTCTGGTTCTGTCAGAGCCCAACCTCACCTGTCTGCATCCTCCCTTCAGGAAGGTGTAGAGAGCAATAAGGTCACCTCTGAGCCTCCTCTTCTCCAGGATAAACAGTCCCAGCTCCTTCAAACGTTCCTCACAGGGTTTGTGTTCCCAGCCCTTCTCCAGCCTTGCTGCCTCCTCTGGACGTGCTCAAGCATCTCAACGTCCTTCCTAAACTGAGGGGCCAGAACTGGACACAGCAGGGGTTGAAGCTTCATTCAGCTGTGCCTTCCACCAGTCTTTTTTTTGCTCCAGGTCACCTGGAGCAGGTGGCACAGGAGCTCATCCAGGTGGGTTTGGGGTGTCCCCAGAGATGGAGGCTCCACGCCTTCCCTGGGCAGCTGTTCCAGAGCTCTGCCACCCACCATGGGAAGAAGCTTTTCCTCATGTTGAGGTGGAACTCGTTGTGTTTTTGTTTATGGCCATTGCTCCTCATCCTGTCCTGTGGGGGACAGCACCCCTCACTGCCCCTGCAGCCTGGGCCCCACACCAGCACACATTCTGCTTCCCTACAGGTTGCTCTGGAGAATGAGCAGCAATAAAAAGCTGCAGAGAAGAGAGGATAATGTGGAATCCAGCTGTGAAAACAAAGATTGAATCCCTCTGGGCCTACGACCTCCCTTGGCTGGCGCGCGGGAAAAAACGCGCCAACACCAATTCCTCTCCTCACGTCCTTCCAGCTGGGAACTTTTCATGAATGAGCACGTTGGGGAGGAAGGGGAGGGCAGGAAGCTGGGGGAGGAAGAGGATGAGGAGGAGGAGGAGAGCCCTCCCATGCCTGTTACACAGGGGAAGCTGCAGCTCGTGGCTGCGGGCCCGAGCCAGCCACGCTCCATGCTCAGGGCTGATCCGCAGCCTGAGACAAGGGGAGATGAGGGCTCGAGGGCTCTGTCTTTGTTTTCAGGTCGGTCCTGATGCAGAGATCGTCCCTGTCAGGAGCCAGGACATCCCTCTGGCTGTCCAGAATGGCCAAGACCCCTGCCAGGGGGCTCAGGGACCCTGGCACAGAGCCCAAAACACCTGTGGGTTTGATTATGACCCATGGAGCAAATTACCAACCTTAGATGAAGATCTGCAAGCCACAACAGTTTAGGTAGAATAATAGTGAAGTTATCATGGGGTGGAAAAGTAGATTTTGGGGTTTCTGGAATGGGGGTTCAGGGGGCAAAATGGAGGGATCTGGGTGTGTCCAGCCTTTCTCCTTCTTCTTCTTGGCCTCCATCTTCTGCTGTGATGTTGGCACTTTTGGATTGGTTTAGAGGAGAAGCTCACTGTCTAACACAGGTGACAGGGATTGGAAAGTAATTGTAAACATTGTACACGTAGTTTTTAGTATAAAGACATAACAGTGCCCTGGGGCAGGCAGAGTGCCTGGAACTGTCCTGCTGGATGGACCTCAGCTGGACAGAAGAAAGAATTTTATAGATAAGAAACAATAAACAACCTTGAGACTGAGAACTGAAGAGCTCTGACTCCTTCTTCAAGCACCGGGCTGGGAAAGAGAATTTCTAACACATCTTGGGGTCACTGTGAGCAGCGAGAGATCCCGACACTTCCCAAGGGAGCACCAGGCCTGTGGGTGCAGGTAGGGATGTGCCCCCTGTTGATAAAGTGACCAAATTATCCTTTGTCTCCTAAAAAAGGAAAAAAAGCCCAAAAGTTTCTCTCCTCAGTTAGGTAAAAAGACATCTCATAGGGCCTTGGGGACTTCACCTCAAACCTAAGGATAGCTCATTGAACAGGAGCCAAAAGGTCCTATCTAAGTAATTTACTAGAAAAAGAAGAGAACAAAAGGAACTAATAATTTTTGTGACGTGTTTTACCAGGAGAAAGAACCTCTTGCCGTGGCTGGGTTTCCTTTATAAAGACTTTTGTTACTTTGCCTTTTAATAAACTTTTCTGTTTCCAGCACTGCCACAGAATCCATCCTACTGATTTCATGCCATCTAAGGCAGCTGAGCTGTCTTGGGTGTGATATAAATCTCCAAGAGCTTATCAGACCTGGCTTGAGGAGACCCCAAAATCAGGTGCAGGTTTGGCTGGAGAAAACAACAGCTCAGGTGAGCCCTGCCCTGCTCACCCCAAACCTCCACCACCCCTGGGTGAATTTGTCTGGTTCCCAGGCAGGGATGCCTGCATCTCCTCTGTGAGGCTGGGGATGGGACACAGAGGATGTTGCAGTCATGGTTTAATTCACGATAATACCAAAATCCCTCCATGACGTGCAGCAAGCCCCTTCCCAGGCTCCCAGTCTGGTGCTCACATTTCTTCCACATTTTCTGCCAGCCCAGGGATGGTTCAGCCTCCTCTGCTAAGTTTAAAGAGGCAATCAGCACAGAAATTCTGTGAAAAGAGTGTATTTAAGGGAAAAAAACCTGATTCTCCTTCCCTTAGTGATAAATAGACCTTAAAAATGCCAAGCCAGAGTCTCTGACCTCTAGGCAGCTTTTGGGACGGGTCTCAGTTTGTTGGTGCTCAGCTGAGGTCCATCCTCTTTGCTGTGGTGGTCACTGGCTGGGCACCCATCCCACCACATTTCCATATTCCAGGAAACCCCCTGGGTATTTTCTGGAGTGAAAAGCTGCCATCACTGACCCTGGCCATTACCAGCAGCTGAGGAAAGAAGATGAAGTGGTGGGAGGCTCTGTGTGAAAATTCAGTCTTTCCATCTCTGCTTCTTTCCCTCCCTTCCTCTCCAAGTCATCCTCCCTGCAGTATGCAGACAGAAACAATTAAGAAACCACAGCACCATCTGTGTTTCTGAGAAACTTGAAGAAACAACATGAACCAACCCCCAAATCATGTCCTGCTGGAGGGGCTGGAGCCAGAGGAGCAGCCCCACACCTGACTGGTGGCACCTGACCCACTGAGCTGTGATAAATACAGAGCCTCTGAGCTCCCTTGTGTCATTTTAAAGCAGATCTGCACCCATTATCACCTTTTTTCCTGACTGCTTTTTGGTCCCTACTGGCCTCAAAGCCTTGGAGCCTCCAGTTGAATCCTCTGGAGCTCCTGCCAGTGTTGCTTGGCCAGCTCTGTGCTGCCCCTGGGGTGACTCCAGGCAGAAATGAGCAGGAGATCCCTGTTCCATGCCCTTTATTCCCCATTCCACCCTGTGCAATCCCACACTGGATAGCTGCAGTGGTGGAGTGCTTGCTCAGCATGTGTGAGGCAATGGGATTGGTGCCTGCATTCTCCTTCTGGGAACCAGATGATCTTCAATGTCCCTTCCAACCCACGCCATTGGATCCTGTGATTTCCCCCTCTCCCAAGGAGAACAAGGGAAATGTTGGTCTTGTCTTCCCTTGAGCTGTGAGGGTCCTGCAGACCAGGATTGTCAGCACCAGACACAGCCCTGGGGTGGAGGGTGGCTGAGATATGATGAGGGAAGGAACTTGCCTGGCGGGGGACAACATCCAGACCAAGCCCAGGATGTCCCACTGAAGGTTTCTCCCATGGCATTGTCACCCTGTCCCACGTGGGACCTGATCCCAACCCTCCTGCATGGATGTGTGTCGCAGACATCTTTTATGAAAAATCCTTTCCTTAGGATTTTTCCTCCTGAGAAGCTGAGAGGCCTCAGGAACAAAATGTAAACATTGATTATCTGCTGCTGTGGAATGCAACAGGTGCATCTGGGATTGGGCTCATGGGGTTGTTTCTAATTAATGGCCAATCACAGTCAGCTGGCTCAGACTCTCTATCCGAGCCACAAACCTTTGTTATCATTCTTTCTTTTTCTATTCTTAGCCAGCCTTCTGATGAAATCCTTTCTTCTATTCTTTTAGTATAGTTTTAATGTAATATATATCATAAAATAATAAATCAGCCTTCTGGAACATGGAGTCAGATCCTCATCTCTTCCCTCATCCTCAGACCCCTGTGAACACTGTACAGGATGTGCCTCTTCTGCCATGACAAAATTCAATATTATCACCCTGCCATGAGCCCAGACCCTGCTTTGTGTCCATCCCCACTTTTTTGGGGGCCCCAAAAGTGAGCAGGCCTTCTCCTGGCGCACCTGAGCAGAGCAGATCCAGCCCTTGTCCTGCTGCTGCCCATTCAGAGCTCCTCACTCCACCCTTCCCAAAAATCCCGCTGACCGAGTGGGATTTCTCCTTTGGCCAAAGCTCTTCTGCTCTCCATCTCATTGCCAAGAATTTCCAAAACCTGGCGGGAAATTAGAGAGCCAGCAAAACCTGCCCTGCCTCGGAGCTCATTTCCTGCCAGCCATCCTCTGTCAGGCACTGGGGGCAAAATATTCCAGTCTTTTGCAGGCACTAAATCACCCAGCTGGACTGGTAATGGGGGCAGCTGAACTACACCTAGTTCCAGCTATTGAAATGGTGGCAGCAGCCTCCATCCCACAGGAACTGACCCCTCTGCTGCTGCTGACATCCATTTCCAGAGGTGTTTGTGGAGCCACCACAGAGCCTGGGCTGGGTGGAGGGCTGCAGGCTCCAGGGAATGGAGATGGGATGTGGGGTGCTCAACCCAAAGGAGAAGCCAAAAGCTTCATGGAAAAGAAGGAATGGATGAGGTAGGGAGTAAACAACTTAGGGGGAAAGCGTTCTGAGGGGATGGAATAGGGGTACAAAGGATCAAACCGTTTCTCTAACTAACAGAGAATGGCTATTTTTTGTAATAGAAACAACAATAAAACTTGTAAAAGCATGCAACACCACAGACAGGTGCATGGCAGAAATATCAATTAATCCCAAATTAATGCAAATGCCTTCTTTGTGCATCCACCTCCAACTCTAATTAAATACAACAATTAATAAATACCAATTCCTTGTACAGAAGGAGAAGAGATGAATACAGCTTCAAATCCTGAAGAAGGAGCATCTTTGCAGCACACAAACCCAAAAATTTATTACCTTCATTAAAAACCCTCTCCAAACCTGCCACAGGCCCTCTGATTCCACTCATGCAGTCCCAGGGATTACATGGATATGATGAATTAGCCCTACCAGACTGATCATCAAGGGAAATTAAGGTTGGAAATGAGCCCTAAGATCATCAAGTCCAACCATCAACCCAGCACTGCTGTGTTCACCTCAAACCACATCCCCAGGTGCCACATCAATGTGTATTTGAACATTTTCAGGGATGGGATTCCACCGCTGCCCTGGGCAGCCCCCTCCAATGCCTGACCAGATTTTCAGGGAAGAAATTTTCCCTAATATCCAATCAATACCTCACCTGGTACAAATTGAGGCCGTTCCCTCTCCTCCTGTCCCTGTTCCCTGGAGCAGAGCTGGCTGTCCCCTCCTGTCAGGAGCTGTGCAGAGCCACAAGGTCCCCCCTGAGCCCCCTTTGCTCCAGGCTGAGCCCCTTCCCTGCTCCCTCAGCCCCTCCTGGGGCTCCAGACCCTCAATGTCCTTCTGTTCATGAGGAGCGCACACATGGACACAGAATTCCAGGTGTCCCAGGGACAATCCCTGCCCTGGCTCGAGCTGGTTGGTCACAATGCTCTGCACATCAGCCCGTTCCAGCCACAGAACCAGAGAACATCCAAATGGGATCTACAGGGACCAGCACTCTCCAGTGACCACTGAAATTCTACATTCAGAAACACCCAACGTGGTCACTGGGCTTCATAGGACTGAGAAACGGGGCCACCATGGGCTCCTCCTGCAGCTCTCAGCAAATCTGCCCAGCACAGAAGCCCCCACACACCCCCAGCCCATCACCTGCCCCATCCTGGCCACCCCAACAAGTCCCTGCTGCCCCACCAGCTCTCCCTGCCCAGATTTCTGTCCAGCTCCCACTTTTGGAATTTTGGGTGCTTTCACTTGTGCTTTGGGAGATGACCAATTTCACCCTGCCTGCCCACACAATTCCCTCGTTAAACCAGGGACAAGAAGGGGATTTGGGAACACTCAGCCTCTCTGCTGGGCAGTGGAAGGGGCTGGGTGGAATCTGCCTTCCCTGGGCAGGCCTGTTTTTGAACAGCAATTCCTGGCAGGGAAGAGCAAATCCTGCATTCCTCAGTGAAGGAATCTGGGTGATGTCACCTCCTGCCCAGTGGCAGCAGCATTCCTGCCCGAGCCCTCCCTCCAGGCAGCCCCTGCCTTTCCTCCAAATATTTGTTTTGGCTGGTTTTTAGGAAGCTTGGAATAACAGCAGGATGGGCTCTCCTACTGTAAGGTCTGTCCCTGAGCAGCACGTTCACAGGGCCAGGGGTTAATGGAGGCTCAAATGTGTCAGCCAAAATTTTACTGCCAGTAGCAAAGTGGGGGATTTGTTGGTTTTGTGTTGTTTTTTTTTCTTTTTTCCTCCTCCTTTACAATCTGTGTGGTTCAGTGCAGGCCGGGAGATATCAGAAACCTCTTAAAACAGAAGGTTCTGTGCCTCGCTAAAACACTTTGAACCAAATTCCTTAAATTTTCTTGTACTTGTGACTGGACTAGAGGCACGTAGATGTGCTTGTAATGCTGTGCCCTGCCTTCCCTCCCTTCCACCCAGCAAGACACATCTATTGAGGTGCCTGATGCCAGCCAGGACCTTTCCTAAACTGCTGGCCTGGAACAAAGTGCCCTTTTGCCTGGCAGGGAGTCCCAGTGGATGTTTGTGGGATAAGGGCTGCAGGGTATGGAGCAACTCTGGGGTGATAATGCAGAGGCAGGACCTTGTGCCACGGTCTCCTCCAAAGGATAAAATCTCTGTGGCATCATTCAAGACTGGATTTAAGGCGCTGGGGTGGGATTTCATTGTTTAAATTTGGGTGGTTAACCCTCCCTGGAGCTGAGTGTCGCAGACATCTTTTATGGAAAATCCTTTCCTTAGGATTTTTCCTCCTGAGAAGCTGAGAGGCCTCAGGAACAAAATGTAGACAATTATTATCTGCTGCTGTGGAATGCAACAGGTGCATCTGGGATTGGTCTCATGTGGTTGTTTCTCATTAATGGCCAATCACAGTCAGCTGGCTCGGACAGAGAGCCGAGCCACAAACCTTTGTTATCATTCTTTACTATTCTATTCTTAGCTAGCCTTCTGATGAAATCCTTTCTTCTATTCTTTTAGTATAGTTTTAATGTAATATATATCATTAAATAATAAATCAGCCTTCTGAAACATGGAGTCAGATCCTCATCTCTGCCCTCATCCTCAGACCCCTGTGAACACTGTCACAGCTGAGCACTGGGTGCCCAGAGGAGCTGGGGCTGCTCCAGCCCTGGAAGTGCCCAGGACCAGGCTGGATGAGGTCTGGAGCAGCCTGGGATGGTGGAAGGTGTCCCTGCCCATGACCCTTCCAACCCAAACCATTCTGGAGTTCTGTGACATCCAGGGGCTGTCTGGGATTCATCTCAGCTTCCAGCTCTTCCCTCCCCTCCTCTAGATGTCACCAACTCTCCTCAGGAACCAAAGCACACCCTGCCCAAGGTGTGACATCCCCCTGCAGCTCTTTTTAAATTTTACACTGCCCTTAGGAGTTCCCATCCTTCACCAAGGTGCTGCTCACACCCCATGGATCACCCACTGCTCCTCAGCACCTGTGATGTGGAGAAGGGAAGGTGGGCATGGCTGGAGGGATCAGGAGCTGATTTCAAAGTCGGTTTCTTATGGCAGGTGGGTAAATTCTTTCCCTATGCTCCAAGATGATCCATTGCTGGCACTTGAAAACGTTTCCTGCTCTCAGACTAATTCTGCAGGACTCATGGGAGGGGGATAATCCAGTGGAAAATGAAGAGCAGGAGGTTGTTTCTTGTGAGGGGCTTGTGAGGTTCAATCACTCTGAATCCCACAGGTGATGAAGAGATGTCACCAAGACAGATTTCACTAAAACCTGAGCTGGGACACTGAGATCCTACAATGACTTGGGGAGAGGAGTGATGGGATGGAAATGAGCCCCATTTCCAACACCAGCACAAGGTGCTGCCCCACATCTGAATTATAAAAAATCCCCCACATTTAACCAACTGCTTTTTCCCCCAAGCTGAAACCTCTTACATCTGCTGATCATCTTGTTCTGTCAGGCTGTGAGCAGGGACAGGAGCCTGAGGCACCAGCACAATCTGTCCCTCTCAGTGCCAGATGTGACCTTCAGTGGCCAAACGACCCAACCTGGATGGATCCCACCCTGCTGATGGCTGAAATCATCTCTCCAGCAGCCCCTCACAGCCAGGCTGGTGGAGAGATTTCACAGCTCCAGCCCCGACTCAACCCCTCTGCAATTAGCACAGCACTTTTCATCAGCTCTCTGTTGTTTTTCAGCCCTGGTGATAAAAGGCTTCAGAGAACATTTCCAGCCGTACACAAACTGCAGCCTGCCAACATAAACACCATAAAACACTCCCAATAAATCAGGGCTCACCCTTGCTACGGCTATTCAAATGCTCTGGAATGGCTAAAAAAGTGAAAAGTGCTCTGGGCTGCCAGGAGGATCTGCAGCCACGGGATCAGGGAGGGAGGGAGACAAACAGGGAGAAGGATTGAGAGGAAGCTGGAGCTGAGCTTCCTCCTCATCCTCCCACACTGGGAGAGCTCTGCTCGTGGAGGAATAAATAAAGGAGCTCCACGCCCACACAGATCCTGGCTAGTGCAAAGATCCTCGTGTCTTTGCCCTTAGACACAGAAATCCTTACAGAAAGCTGAACCTGTGAGCTGGCCACATGCCTCTCCTGTTTTCCAGGGTATCCCTCTGTGCTGTAACCACCCCACACAGCAGCTCCAGGAGCCCCCTCAGCATTTGAGGATGGGCACAGGAGATCAAACCCTGCATTGGCCACCAGAGTTCTCCAGGCAGAAACAGCCTTGGCCAAACCCTCCGGCCAAACCAACCCCGAAAGTCAGGCAGGGTCTGGAGCATCCCCCAGCAGGGACTGGAGCATCCCCCAAGCAGGGCCCAGCCCCACCCTGCTCATTTTGCCATGGGTCCCACCCACAGAAGGACCAGCCCCAGGTGATCCCCCAGGCTGGGGCTGAAGGAGAGGGCACCCAAGCCCTCCCTTCTCCCAAAATCCCGGAGGCACACGGTCCCTCTCCCGGCATCCCCAGCCAAGCTCCTCACCTCTGCACCCACGCCAGGATGCTGGGCAGGTGTCCATGGCCCAGGCAGGGGTGTCTCACGCTCCACCAGCCCAGCTCTGCCCAGCACACGCCGCCTCCACGCTCCGCCAAGCTCTGGCTCCATGCAGGCAGGCGCTGAGGCTGCGGCTGATCTCACCCGTGTCCCTGCAGCCTGGAAAACGCTTTGTGCGGGGATTCTGCGGGCCTGACAGCGACCACCTCCCACCGAGGCAAGCCAAGCATGCAGCACGGCCCCGCGGGAGGCAGCCTGGCTGTGGATGCCCTTGGAGGAGAGGCGGTGGGAGCAGCGAGCGGCATCCCCAGAGCCTGGCAGAAATAATGGGGTTTGGCATCTGGGGTGACCCCAAACACCTCCCCAGACCAGCCCGGGCGCTCTGGGCACTGAGGTCAGCACAGGGTCCCAGCCCTGGTGGTCTCCCCTTTTCCTGGGGAATCTCCCAGGAGAGGCCAGGCTGTCAAACCAGGTTGTGTCTACAGCAGGGATTCCTTGCAACGCCCCTGGCATCATCTTTTCCTTCTCTCTCTTTCTCCTCCCCTCCTCCTCTCCTGTTGTATTTGCAGGGATTCCTGTGGCAGGGAGGAATGGTGAATCTGACTCCATGTTCTCAGAAGGCTAATTTATTATTTTATAATGTTATATTAAAGAGTACTATACTAAATTATACTAAAGGATACAGAAAGGATGCTTACAGAAGGCTAAAAAGATAATAATGAAAACTCCAGACTAATGTTATATTAAAGAGTACTATACTAAATTATACTAAAGAATACAGAAAGGATACTTACAGAAGGCTGAAAAGATAATAATGAAAACTCCAGACTCTCTCCAGAGCCCTGACACAGCTTGGCCATAATTGGCCAATGAGACAAAACAACTCACACCAGAATCCAATCCAACAATCTCCAAACACATTCTAGACTTATGATTGATGATTATGATGATGATGATTTTATTATTGTCTATATTTGTAGTTATTAATATGACTATTATGGTTATGGTTTTATTATGTATTTATTATATTTGCTGGGTCCCCTGATGAAGGGAGGAATGGTGAATCTATGTTCTCAGAAGGCTAATTTATTATTTTATAATACTATATTATATTAAAGAATGCTAGACTATACTACACTAAGGAATACAGAAAGGATACAGACAGAAGGCTAAAAAGATAATAATGAAAACTCCTGACTCTCTCCAGAGTCCTGACACAGCTTGGCATGGATTAGACGGTGAGTGAAAACAACTCACTTGAAACCAATGAAAAAAATCACCTGTGAGTAAACAATTTACAAATACATTCTAGATGAGCAAAACACAGGAGAAGCAAATGAGATAAGAATTGTTTTCCTTTTTTTCTGAGGCTTCTCAGGAGAAAAATCCTGAGTGAAGGGATTTTTCAGAGAATGCGAATGCCACATCCTCCAGCCCTGCTTTTTATCACCAGCCTGATGCCCAGGAGGTGCAGGAGGGAGAAAAGTGGAGCTGCAGAGAGCCCCGGGGCACGGGGCAGGGCCAGCACAGGCCACCGGGTCACTGAGACACCGCCTGGTGATGCTCTGCAGAGCGGCTCCTCCGAGCGAGCGGGGACACGGGCAGGGGGAGGGAGGGAAACCAGGACATCCATGTCTGAGCCAGCCTGCTTCACTGATTCTGTCTGAGGAAAGGGCTGGGCAGGGCTCTGAGCAAAGCCATTGTCACCGGCAGGAAAAAAAAAATAAATAAAAATTAAAAAAAAAAGGATGATGAAAACGTGCCTGGAGGGATTTGGCTCGGGTTCACGTTTGAACTGGTGTTGTCTTGTAGGGAACAGGATTTGGGGTCGTGGCATGGATTAACCCTGTCTCAATCCAGAGGAGGGATGGGAGCACCCAAAGGTGCTCAGGGCTGGGCTGGAAGCCATGCCTCCCCAGTGGGGGGCGAGCCCCATTTCTGGGCTGTTTTCCCGTGATTTTGCCCATTTCCGTCCCACTGCTGGTGCCATCAGGGGCTCACTGCCCCCTGCCCTGTGTTTGAAAGGTGCCTCACACCAAGCAGACTTGCACAGCTCCCGGCCAGCTTAAAAGGGTGTGAAAAGGGGTGAGAAATAACAACACAAAGCAGAAATTCAGCCTTAGAGGTGCTGAGCTCCCTCAGTTCTTGCTCTGCAGAAATGGACCTGATCTCTGGGGAAATGGGGATTCTGGGTGTAAACCCCACAGAACAGGCTCCTGTGGCTGATGGAAAATGGGGATTCTGGGTGTGAACCCCTCAGAAAATAGGGTCCTGTGACCTCATACCATCCTGGTGTCCTGGAGCACCTGGTGCCACCCTGTGACCCCCCTTGTGATGGTGACAGGGCCCAGCTGGTGGTGGCACCTCCCAGGGATGAGGCTGTGGAGTGTCATTAATGATCAGGGTGATGGCACTGAGTTCAGGGGGATAGGGAAGCTGTGCTGCTCTGTGCTCCTCACAGACATCCCAAAAACACTCCATGGAAGGACAAGATGCAGCCAGAAGAACTTCAGGTGGATAGGAAATAAAACTCTCCCTGGCAAACACTGGCATGGCGTGCTGGTGGCATCTGCACCTCCTGAGGGACCTCCAGCCTCTGCTGCACTGTGGTTGCACAAATCACCCTCAGATCCTCACCTTGCTCAGCATTTCCCACACCTCCACACCCACTGGAGCCAGGAAAAGTTGGCATCCACTCCCAGAGCATGGAGAAAGAGCAAAAAGTCAAACTGAACATAAAAAGAGAGTGTGCAGCTCTTGGAGGAGCAGTTCTGACCTGCTCGAGGGCTTGGCTTGTCCTTATAAAGTCACTTCATGTGGGAACCCAGGACATTCCTCTGGCTGCTCTGGAGGACTCCAGACCCTTGGCACAGAGTCACAAACATCTGTGCCTTTGATTTTAACCCATGGAAACAATCACCAACTTTGTGTGGGGTTACAAGCCACAAGAGTTTGAGTAGAATGATAGTGAATTTATCACAGGGTGAAAAAGTAGAATTTTGGGGATTTAGAATGGGGGTTCAAGAGGCAAGATGGAGGAATTTGGGTGTGTCCTGTCCTTCTCCTTCTTGGCCTCCATCTTCTGCTGTGGTGGTGACAGTTGTGGATTGGTTTAGAGTAGAGACAGACTGTCTAACATAGGTGATAGGTATTGGAAAATTATTGTAAAATTATTGTAAATAAAGTACACATAGGTTTTAGTATGAAAAGCCAACACCACCCCAAGGGTGGCCAGTGTGCCCCAACCCAACCTGCCAGACAGATCTCAGCAGGTCAGAGAAAGAATGTCATAGATAAGAGAAAATAAACAGCCTTGAAATGCAGAACTGAAGAATCTCAACTTCTTCGGTTGCAGGGCTGGGAAAAAAGAGACTTTCAAATATCTCAGGAGCCATTTCAGCCACAGAAACCCAAGAACTTCATTCCTCAGGGTGGGACATGGGGTCCTCACCTTCTGAGGATGCAGCTGGAGAAACAGTGGCACAACCCACAGCAGAAAAAATGGGAGAGGCAGGGAGATAAATTGCTCCAGCAAAGTTTATCCTCATGTGCCTTAATTAATTTACAGCACGGGGCTGCTCCTTTGCCATCCATCTTCCCTGTCTTCTACAGGCTGCAACGTGCAGAAACCCCACAAAAACTCCTTTATTTTCCCTTCTCCTGGCAGCAAGGAGCAGAAACCACGTGGATTTTCATGGCTGCTCATCAATCTCCAAGGGACAGAGCAGGTCAAAGGGAGCTGGGCAGCCATAAATGTGACCCTTGGGGTGCTGGGGTGAGCACTGGGTGCAAGAACTCCAGCCAGGCCATAAATGAGAGGAGAAGAGAATTCTCCCCAGCCCTGGGGTCAATCAGGAATGTATATGGTGCACACCATGTTGCTGGGGAAGGAGGGGTTTCCTTGTGACACACACACACACAAAACACAAAAATAAAACCCTCCTGGTATTTTGGTCTTGGACAAGACCCAAGGATTGTCTGGGAAATGGCTCTCCCAGCTTGCAGGAGGAGCAGATTCCCTACATCTGTTCCTGTTCCCATTGTCTGGAGCTGGGATTTCCTCCCTGTGCCTCTCTAAGGAAGTCTGGACACGGGGCAGGTTGCCCTCCTGTGGCATTCCAAGGGAATTTGGGGGAAAGGAGAAGGTCCCAGGGTTTAAGGCACTCTGTTTCCCTTTGGGGGGGTCATGGAATATTTGCTCTCCTCTCATCAGGAGAGGACACAGCTCTCTACCAATAAACAATTGAGCCAAACTCCTGTGCTTGGGATAGATGGAAGGGCTTTTTGGGGTGGGAGGAGATGGGAGGAGGAATTCCCTCCCCTCCCAGGCCACCTCATGAACAATGGGGGTCAGGAGCTCCTTCCAGCCCCCCTCTCCAGGAAATCCTTTGGGCAACTAAATCTGCAGAATCTGGAGGTAAAAGGGACACAGTCCAGGGTCATCCATCAGCCACAGGGAAGATCTTTAGGATTTTGAAGGATGGGACAAATAAAAGCTGTGGAACCTCAACAGCATCTCCACATGAGGTTCATCCCAGGAGCCTGAGGTGGGGATGGGGGATCCAAGTTGGAGATCCCAGCCCAGAGGAGCATCCTGGGTGTTTGGTGGCCCAAGGAGAGTTTTCTCTCCAGGAAGGTTGGCCAGGAAGACGAGGCCAGCCAGGAGCAGGTTCAGCTCCCAGTGGTGGTGATTGCCAAGCCACAGGCTCCCCCTGCCTCAGTTTCCCCAGCTGCACAGGAGGGAACACAGCCTTTGCGAGGTGTTTGGGATGTGAAGGTGAAAAGGGCACTCACAGCCTTGGGTCTTATTTCAAAAACAAGCCAAAAGCACCTTGCAGAGAAGATAAACTTATCATGGATCAGACACACCAGATGCAAATCCACATCTGCTGCTGGATGAGCCCCCATGGCTGCTGCTCTCCAGCCATGCCTGGCCTCACAGGATGCAGGAGCAAGGGGATCCAAGCTGGTGATCCCAGAGCCAGGAGGATGCACATCCCAAATTTTGCAGAAACCTCAGGAATGGAACACAGGATCAGCAGGAAAATCAGAATCTGGCGTTCCTCCCCCAGCTTGGGTGGTCTGAGATAAGAGGAGGTTTGAGATAGGGACTGACAGGAGGTCCTGGAGCACAGAGGGGTTTCACAGAATCCCAGAGTGGTTCGGGGTGGAAGAGATCTTAAGGATCACCTCATTCCACCCCTTGCACTGTCCCAGGCTGCTCCGAGCCCCATCCAGCCGGGCCTTGGACACTTCCAGGGATCCAGAGGCAGCCACAGCTGCTCTGGGAATTCCATCCCACCCCTCCCCACCCTCACAGGGAAGAATTCCTTCCTTTTTCCAGCTGCACCACGTTGGGTTTAATCCCAAACTGCCTGGACGCGGCTCTGCAGTGCCCTGCGTGCCGGGGGATGATTCACGGCAGCAAAGCGTGCACAAACCCACGCCAAAAAAGGGATGTTGTGGCTCTCACCCCTGCAGGAAAGGCACCACAGGAACATCCAGGCTCAACAAGCCAAATTTTGGCATTTCTCACCCCAGAAATTGGGGAAGGGCGGCAAATGAAGAGCGGGGTGGGAGCAGAGCAGAGGGTGCAGCACAGGGAGGGGATCCGCAGCGCGCTGAGCTACAAACCACCGGCAAAACCAGGAGGAGGGAGAACAAAACAAAGCAAAACAAAGCAAAATAAAATAAAATAAAATAAAATGAACACGAAAGTAACATACAGAGAAGCGCTGGGCTCAGTCTGTCCCAGAATGGTCCCATCCTGGCCAGCTTTGGCGCCTGGATCCCCGTCCGGAGCCGCTCCCAGCGCCGCTGTCCTCCCTTCCCAGCACAGCTCTGACGTGGGACGGGAAAACTCCTCTGGATCTGCACTCCCTGCCACACCAAGGATTCCTTCGCTTCCCTCGAGTTTTTTGGGGGTTTTTCTTCCCAACCCGCCACGAAAACGCCATAAAAAAAAAAAATACAGCGGGATGAATTCAACTCGCTCGCTCTACCAGAGCCCAGAGCGGTGTTTGTGGAAAAAAAAAAAAAAATCAAATAATTCAAATAGTTGAAGGGTTTAGGGCTAAAAATAGCAGAAAGAGCTCCTTGGAGCGGGAGGGGAAGGCGGGAAGCGGAGGTGCTGCAGCTGGATAAGAATGTTTCCTTCTTGTTTGGGATTTCTTTTCCTTTCTGCACCAAACCTGGTGGAAAGTTGGCACAAACCCTCCCTTAGAGTGAAACGCTGCAGCACCACCAAAAAATTGCATTTTCCCCTCATTTTTTATGCCCAAAGCAGTGCTTGTTGGTTAAATTTTGTATTTGAATGTTTTTTTTGTTGATCAGAGGCTCCTCTTTATCCCCGTTCTGCATTCCCAACCCCATTTCAGGGCAGGGGGAACAGCTGGAAGGGAAAACAGCTGGAAAGGGACAAGAGGGACATTTTCCTCCTGCTCTCTGCCAGAGGTATTTTTCTCAATTTTTCTCTCCTATCCCAGCCCCTCTTCATCCTCGTTCTCCCTTCCCAACCCCATTTCAGGGCAGGGGGAACAGCTGGAAGGGAAAACAGCTGGAAGGGGGCAGAGGGACATTTTCCTCCTCCTGCTCTCTGCCAGAGGGATTTTCCTCCCCCCTGTGCACATCCCTGCTGCAGATGAGGGGATGCTGCCCCTGACTCGAAGCCACCAGCAGGGATTGAATAATTGCCCCGCGCCGAGGCCACAACCCCTGGCACGTTGTCATCTGCTCCTTCCCCTTGCCAGCCCGCATGATTTTCTGGCTGACCTCACAAAAATTGATGTTTTCCTTAAAGGCCCCGTGTTTTGTGAGGGGAGATTTGGTTTCCAGGAGTCCAAATCACTGAGGTTTTGCTGGCTGCTATTAAAGAAAAGCCCAAAACTGAAGAAATTTGGCATAAAGAAGGCGCTAAGCCTTTAAAATCTTGTGGTTCCTCATCTCTTAAACATCCACAACCTTCAACACATCCTAAGCAGCTCTCACCGTGTGAAACTGCTCAAAATAACTTGTTTTCCCTGGTCTGAAGGAAATTTTAAGAGATGTCCTTGCTCCTCAGAGCAGCTGGGACGGGGCAGCCAAGTTTGCATCCCCTAATTTAATTTCTCCAGCGTTTTTGTGCTCTCCAGCTGCTCTGGGGCAGGAACAGGCTGGGAACAGCCTGGCTGGCTGGGCAGGGGTTATGTGAGCCCAGGAGGAGCTTTCCAGAGGAAATCAGCTCTGGGATGCTCCAGGGATGGAGGAGGAGGAGGAAGCACCGCAGCATTTGTTCCTGCAGCTGCTGCTGCCCTTGGCACAGTCACGAGCCCCAAGTTCAAGAAATTTTGACAAGAAAGTTCCTAGGGAAATCCTATTTGTAACCACACGGCTCGAAACCAACCTTAAATATGCTCCTTCAAAAAAAAAATCTCAGCCCTGCTCTGTACCAGACTCTGAGCAAACTCTCACTCAGCCTTGTGTAAAAGGGTTCCAAGCAAAATCCTGGATTTAAATTTTAAGGGATTGCCCAGACCCCAATGGAGTTGGATTTCTGTATCTTATGCAAATATTTAATGCAAAACATTTTGCAGGCTTAGGGAGAAATTATCATTTTCATGGTTCTCAGTGCTGCCTTGATACATGCAATATATAAAATAAAATATAACAAATACACAATATCTTACAAGGATCAGTGAAACAATGACACAGAATCCTGGGGTGAGGAACCTCATTTCCCTCCCCAGTTTTTTTTGCTCCCAAATCCACAATCCCAGCCTGCCAGTGCCCACCCAGAGAGTCCCATCCTGGTTAGGAGGTGACAATGAAAAAAACATAAAAAACATTAAAAACCTCATAATTTTTTTTTTACATTTACTTATCATTATAAAAAACCCTATAATAATTTCAAACCTTAAAACCCTATCAAATTAGTTACATCAACTTTATTTCTGCCTCAACTTACCTCAAACATAACATTGTAAAAATTAAACCAATGAGAGTACTAGCTAAATAAAAAATCAATACTGCTAGCATTACAATTAAAACACAATAACAAATTATTATGTTATGTTATAATGACAGATTATGTTATGTTAAAATTACAGATTATTATGTTATGGTATAATGACAAAATGTTATGTTGTGTCATAATAACAAATTGTTGTTATAATAGCAAAGTATTATGCTATGTTATAATAAATTATTATGTTATGCTATAGCATAATAACAAATTATTATGGTATGCCATGATAATAAATTATGTTATAACATAATAACAAATTATTATGTTATAATAACATATGATGTTATGTTATATAATTTTAAAAAACTATGTTATGCCAGAGTAACAAATTATTATGTTATGCTATATCATAATAGCTATTATGTTATGCTGCAATAACAAATTATAGGGATTTGTAATTAATTATCATGTTATCATAATATCATTATCATGTTATCATATAATAGCAAAGTATTGTTATACTATAATGATAAATTATGTTATGCCATAAAAATAAATTATGTTATGTTATATCATTATACCAATTTATTGTTATGCTATATCATAATAGCAAATTATTATGTCATAACAAGTCATTATGTTATATCATAATAAATTACTTATGCCATAATAACAAATTTTTATGTTATATGATAATGCCAAATATTTATGTTATGCTATATCACAATACCAAAATATTATGTTATATCATAATAATAAGTTATGTTATGCCATAATACCAAATTACTGTGTTGTGTTATATGATTAAAAATTATGTTATAGAATAATAACAAATTATTATTTTATGCACAATATATTACAACACCAAATGATGATGTTATGCTATATAATAACACCAAATGATCATATTATGCTTTAGCACAGTACGAAATGATGATGCTATGCTGTCTCACAACCCCAAATTCTGATCCTGTGCTGTATCACAACTCCAAATTCTGATGTTATGCTGTCTCACAACACCAAATCATTGTGTTATGCTATATCACAACCCCGAATTCTGATGCTGTGCTGTATCACAATACCAAAGGATGATGCTATACCATATCAGAGTACGAAATGATGATGTTGTGCTGTATCACAATACCAAAGGATGATATTGTGCTGTCTCACAACCCCAAATTCTGATGTTACGCTATATCACAACCCCAAATGATGATGCTGTGTTATATCACAGTACCAAATAACAATGTTATGCTGTCTCACAGTAACAAATTCTGATGCTGTGCTGTATCACAACGCCAAATGACGATGTTATGCTATATAATCGTACCAAATTACGATGCTGTGCTGTACCACAACCCCAAATGATGGTGTTATGCTATATCACAACACCAAATGATGATGTTATGCTATATAATAATACCAAATTACGATGCTGTGCTGTATCACAACACCAAATTCTGGTGCTGTGCTGTATCATAACGCCAAATGATGATGTTATCACAACCCCAAATGATGGTGTTATGCTATATAATCGTACCAAATTACGATGCTGTGCTGTATCACAACCCCAAATGATGATGTTATCACAACCCCAAACGAGGATGTCATCACACCCCCAGACTCTGCTGCCATGCCCCAGTAGCCATCCCCTGCAGGTCCGTACCTTTCCCAGGCAGGAATCGGAGCCGTGGGGCGGCGGCTGCTCGGCTCGGCTCAGCTCAGCTCAGCGCATTCCCGGGGCCCAGGCTGGCAGCTCCAGCTCAGCCCTGCAACAAAGGCAAGGAGGATCAGCCCCGGGCATCTGTGCCAGGCACAATACGGCAGCGCAGGGCCACTGTCCCCTCAATGGCACCATTGTCCCCTCCCGGCCGCGCTCCTGCGGGTGGTGGCACGGGGAGAAGCTGCTGCTCGTCAGACAGTGGGGATTGAGGGGGTTTTTGCTTAGAGTAATTGAGAAGTGCTTAAAAAACTTTTATTTTAGTCTTGGAGTAACTGAGAAGTGCTTTAAAAATTTTATTTTCAATTTTATGTGAGGAGTAAGATAATACAGATATTATAATTTACACTATTATATTATAATTTACACTATTATAATCAGAAACTATTTTTCAATTACAATACAAGTGTTTCTTAACTTATTGACTTTTACCACACTATACTGTAAATCCTTTAAAACCAATCATCTAAAATGACTTCTCATGAGTTCTATTGTACTGTAGCATTTACAGTTCTATTTCTCTAAAATATCCAGTCTTACTTATAAAACCATCTTTTAAAACTTGTTTCTAAATCCATTTCTCTCTCAACAATATCAATCTTATTCTATAATATTTCTAAATTGACATTTCCTATTTCAAAATTTACATACCAATATATACTATGTAAACCTTCTATCAAACTTTAAAAATATTCCCACAAATTCCCACAAGAGAGCCCCTGAAAGGTTTTGTGCCGCCCCTGGAGAAGAGCAGGAGGAAATAATTGTTCAAATTATTTTGGATGCCGTCAAAACAGTTTTGTATCCCAGTTTTGCCCTGACAGCAGCACTGGGGTGAGGCTCCTCCAGGAGAGGGAGGAAATGGGATCTTGGGGGAAATAAATCAGAATTGGGAGGATTGGGGTGAGAAAGGGATCACAGCTCACTGATCAAACACAGGGATGCTCCCAGGTTTTGTTGGGATCCTTGCAGGAGTTTCCATCTGGATGCTGCTTCCAGGGGAAGAGCACACTGAGGAGCTGGAGGAATCTCAGAATCCCAGATGGTTCGAGTTGGAAGGGACCTAAAAGCTCAGCCAGTGCCACCCCTGCCATGGCAGGGACACCTTCCAGTGTCCCAGCCCTGTCCAGGGACACTGCCAGGGATGGAGCAGCCCCAGCTGCTCTGGGAAATGGGAAATGCAGGGAGCAGGGTCAGGGCTGGAGGATGGGCTGCACAAGGGGAGGCTCAGCAGGGAGACTTCCCTGATAAATACAACTCTTAAATGGGAAAATGGTGAGAAAACAGAGCCAAAACATCCTCAGAGGCACCCAAGGCCCAGAGGGGCAGCACATTTGTGGCAGCCACAGTGGTGACAATGCACAAGGGAAGGTCCTGCCTGCCTCTGCAAACACTGGAGCTGCTGCTAGAACTCAAATGAATGCCTTTCCTATAGGACAGAGGGGATCAGGCTGGGTTTCAGACAAAAAAAACAACCCAGTAAAGATCCCAGAGATGCCACCACAGCAACGCTGTGACCTTGGGGATGACCCAGGGTGAATAAAATATATTTTAAAAAAATATATGAAAAGGCAAATGGAAATTAGCAGTGGTGTTGTGCTGGAGGCAGGCAGCTCCTGAGGCTGCTGGCAGGGACAGGGAGGGCAGGCAGCCCTTGGAGGAGGGAGCAGGGGGATGTTCCCAGCTGGGATGTGGGCATCAGGCTGCAGCAGGAAGGAGCAGCCAGAGCCACGTGGATGGAGGGTGTGGGATCACCCCTGCTCAGGGGAGAGCCTGACAGACACACACACCCTGCCAGGGAGGGGGACTGTCTCTCTGCTCTGGGCTGGGGCACCAGTTCCACCTCTCCACCCAAACTGGGGTGCGTTTTCTCCCTCCAGTCCATGCCCCCACACCCAGGATTTCAACCATGTTTAAAGCAGGAGATGCAGCTCACATATCCTGCAATTCCAGCTAGGAGAAATTATAAATCCCAGGATTTCAACCATGTTTAAAGCAAGAAATGCAGTTCATGTATCCTGAACTTCTAGCTAGGAACAATAATAAATCTCCTCTATTTTCTCATCCTATACCCAGCATATCCAGGTCAGCACATTGGTGGTGACTGGAGCATTGCTTTTGGCTTTTTGAGTTTTTTCCATCATCTCCATGCTGACTCCACATCAAGGAGCCAGGCCATCCCTAAAGTTCAATGTCCACCACACAGGCACTTTGTTTTCCATCAAGAATTGAAACAAACAGGAGCAGCAACCCCTGTTCCTTCAGGGAATATCTGCAAATTAATGCTGGGCACCTTCCCTGTGCCCATTGGACCCAACTGCCAGGAGTCTTATTCCCCACATGGCTTCAATAAAAGAAACCCCTCTATGTGGAAATTGAGGAATATAAATCTATATTTGCCCGGCTCCACCTTGATACTGAAATTTTGCCTTTTTTTCCTCCCTTCTTTTCATCCCCTCTTTGCATCTCTGGAGATGGGGAAAGTAAAACGCAGAAAAACATCCTGTTTTCCCTCTTTTTTTGTGGCTGGACTGAGAGGAATCAGGAATCACAGAGCAATCAGTCAGGAGGGGGATGCACCCCTGACCCCACACGCATCCGCTCCTTGCGGTGGCCGTACCAGTTGCCACGGCACAATGGGAATTGCAGATGGCTTCTGCTTGTTTACAGGGCTGGAACACATCCTGGACAAGCAGAATCCCAGCTGCTGCTGCTGGAAAAGGCTGAGGCAGCGGTGGATTGCTGAGTTCTGGAGGCTAGGAGCAGGGCAGGATGGCAGGCTGTGCGTGCCGTGCCGGCCGGAGCCGGCCGCGCGTATGGATCGGCGTCCCGCGCTCTCCAGGGATGACACACTTGCACATGCAGTCGATGAGGCTGACCCAAATACAGCACCCAGCAGGGCAGGCATGGCCCCTGAGCCAGCTGCCAGGGCCACTCTCAGCCTCGTGCAGCTCATGGGCACGGCAGGACTCCTGTGAGCAGCCTGGAGCGTCCAGAGGCGCGGCACGCCTGGCAGAAATTCCGTCCTCCCGCTCAGCTTCCTTCCCAGGGGCAGCACAGGCAGAGAAAAGCCCTGGAGGGGCAAGTTTGGCTTTGGCCAAGAGCCCTGGAGGGGCAAATTTGGCTCTGGCCAAGAGCAAATTTGGCTCGGGCCAAAAGCCCTGGAGGAGCAAACTTGGGTCAAGTCAAAAGCCCTGGAGGACCAAATTTGGTTTGGATCAAAAGTCTTAGAGGAGCAAATTTGGCTTGGGCCAAAAGTTCTGGAGGAGCAATGCCATGGCCAAAAGCCCTGGAGGAGCAAATTTGGCTTGGGCCAAAAGCCTTGGAGGAGCCAATTTGGCTTGGATCAAAAGCCTGGAGGAGCAAATTTGGCTTGGGCCAAAAGCCCTGGAGGAGCCAATTTAGCTTGGATCAAAAGCCCTGGAGGAGCAGAAGGGCCATGGCTAAGGGTTGCTGGCACGGATCCATTTGAGTCCCACATGGATCAGCTATCCCAGGGAGGGTTCTCTGCTGCTGTGGGATAATGGGACCTACCTGTGCTCGGTGCTGGTGGTGCTGGTGGGAGTTTCAGTGTGAGGTGGCAGCAGCTGGAGCGTGGTGGTCACCTCCCTGTCCTGTGGGAGAGCACAAGGGACATCAGGATACCCCAGCATGGATCACAGCACCCAGCACAGCTGCAGCCTCCTGAAAAAATGCCCTGGATCTACATGGCTGGGGAAATCCATCCCAAGCCCACCTCCCAGTGGTTCCACTGCTCTTTATCCATTTTGGAGCAGCTGGGAGCTGCCAGAGGTTTTTGCACCCTGAGGGATTGGGGAACACATGCAGGTGGCTCCAGTGTGGAGGGATGAGGATGAGACCCCCAACTCCCTGCTCTCCTGTCAGAAGCCATGCAGGCTGCTGGAGGATTCCCTAGAAGATTTTCCCTCACAGACAGAACAGGAAAGCTGTCTTTGCCGAAAAAGGTGGGAATTAGCAGCCTCTCCAGAAGATCCCAGGAGTTTTCCCTCACAGGATAACTTCTGGCAGCACTCAGACACCCACAGCACACCCTCCCCATGCCCCACCACGAGCACATCCCCTCACATCCCCTACCTGGGCTGCTCAATCCCGGGAGACGTGCGCGGAGCGGGGCGGGCGCTGACGGACAAGCAGGAGAATCAGGGTTATTCCTGCTCCTTCTCCCCCTCCTTGCTCATTCTCTACGCCAGCTGCCCAATTATTTGCCAGGCCAGCTCTGCCCCGCGGTGCCTTTCTGCAGTGGAATGGAAGGAAGCCTGAAAATCAGAGCTGCCTCCAACAGCACTGAGATGCCAAGGAAAAGCACGGCAAGGACAAGGCTCTGGGATCATCAGGATAGATAAAAATGGGCTTTGGGCTAATGTTGGCTGATTCAAGGTGTCCTGGAGGGTGGCTCCAGCTTTTTTGGGGTGGTTTGGGCTTTGGGGAATGCCTGCCTTCCCGAATTCCCAGCAGCTGGGTGCTGCTGTGTCAGAGCAGAGGTGACCTCAGTTCACACCCCACTCCTTGAAGGAGTGTTTCTATTTCCAAAGAGCTTGGGTAGGCATGAAAATTGAAAAAAAGGGGGGAAAATAATCAGCTGCTGCCCCAAAAGCAGCATGTCAGCCTGGATTCAGCTAAAAACAATGCAATGACTGCAAAGCAACAGCTTTGAAGCAAAAGTGCTACAGGGTGTTGTTATTTTCTTGGCATTGGCTTGAAAATATCCTCAGTCACAGACTAGAGAGCTCCCAGGGCAGGTTTTATCCCAGCTTTTACCATCCCCTGCCCTCCTCTTCCTCCCTCAGCATCCTCTCCTGCAGGGATGTAGGTGCTGCCACGTTTCCCAAAGCATCTCAGCTGAAAAAAGCTGAAGTCTGTCCAAATTTATCTCAGCCTGACAGAACAGTGAATATTTAGTTATATAAAATCCCCATTTCTGACATTTCTGGAAGCAAGCCAGGAGCAGGCCTGCTCCTTCCCTTGGGTGTACCCCAAGATGGGAGCAGCACCCTCCTGCCTGGGAGATCTGGGTGGGACAATGTTCCTCCAGGAGGAGCACCTTTAATCAGCCAACCCCTGGGCTGGAAGGTTTCTGTATCCTCACTTTTCCAGTCTGATCCCTCAATGCCAGCCCCACATGGAGCAGATGTTTGCAGATGTGGAGGGCCCAGCATCTGGCCCCAGTCATGCTCAGCATGGTCCTTGCCTGCCCCAGGGATGTAGGAATTGAACACCCCAATGAGCCAGCACCAAACCCACAGATCCAGAGAGGCTTTTATGGCTGCAAACTCAATTAACAAAGCAGACATCCCATTTTTGAGGGTGCAGGAATTAAACTCACTTCAACAAGTGCCTTCACCCACCCAGCTTTGGGATTCAATGCGCCTCCAAAACGCCAAACCTAGAGAGGGGCACCCAAAATGACTCTCTGGAGATGCTCCACAGCTGTGCCACCTGCCTGGGGACCAGCCTGGCTCCAGCACCCCCTCCCTCTGATTCCCACTGCCATCCCCATGGCCATCCTGTCACCTCCATCATGTCACCTCATATTGGAATTCCAAGCGTTCTCTGTCTGATCCATCACACACAGCAGCGACAGCAGGGCACCCCACCATGCCGGGACACCCCACCAGGCCGGGACATTCATCCTTCCCCAGGGAAGGGGACACCAACCACCCAAAGGCTCGGCTGTTCCCGGTTCCCAGGAGCTGCCCCGCTCCCGTTCCCGTCCCGCGGGCTCTGCACTCACCGCTCCCGCCGGGCTGACCGAGGCCGGGCTCCAGGAGGGATCCGCAGGGAGCAGCGGGCGCTTCCATGGGGTGACAGCCCCGCAGGCGCCACGCGGTGGCCGCAGAGCCCCGCACCGAGGCGGCCGCCGTGTCCTGCGCCTCCCGCTCGCTGCTCCGGGACTCCAGCGCGTTCCTGCTGCCGTTCCTGCCATCTAGAGGGGACCTTTCCCACTGCAAACCGTCCCTCGAATTGTAATAAAATCCCACGGTTCAGGAGGAAAAAAAAAAATTCAGAGCTCATCATTGAAAAAGGACGGGAAAAAGCACAAGAAAAGCCTGCGTGGTTCACACCACGAATCCACACAGGATTCTCCTGCTTGTTAAGCCAGTTCCAGAACCAAGCAGTGGGAAATCCACAATAGGAATTTCTAGGAAAGATGTATCAAAGCAGTCTGAGAAAGGTAAATGAGCAAAATAATCATGAAGTCATGGATGTGAATGTGAGGTACTGAAAGGGTGGCCCAAGGAGAGTTTCTGCTTGTTGTCCCCATAAAGTGGAGGATGGAGGTTTGGAGATGACCTGGAGCAAGAGGTGCTGCAGAGGGCTGGGATGTGGAGAGGATGAAACCCATAAATGGAGTGTTTAGGTACAAACCTGCTCTTGGGTAAGAAAATATCCCAGCCTGGCACTGCAGGGCCCAGTGGGCCGTGGGGTTTGGGGGGAAGCAGCTGAAGTCACCCCCTCTAGGACAGAGCGTGGTCATTCCATGGAAGGGATCACACAAGGGTTTGGGACGGAAGGAACCTCAAAGCCCATCTTGTTCCAATCCCTGGATGGGCAGGGACCTTCCACTGTCCCAGGCTGCTCCAAGCCCTGTCCAGCCTGGCCTTGGGCACTGCCAGGGATCCAGGGGCAGCCTCAGCTGCTCTGGGCACCTGTGCCAGGGCCTCAGCACCCTCACAGCCAGGAATTCCTTCCCAATATCCCTCTGGCAGTGGGAGCCATTCCCTGTGTCCTGTCCATGCCTTGTCCCCAGTCCCTCCCCAGCTCTCCCGGAGCCCCTTCAGTTGCTCAAAGCTCTCCCTGGAGCTTCTCCTCTCCAGGGAACACTCAAAGCTCTCCCTGGAGCCTTCTCCTCTCCAGGGAACACCCCCAGCCCTCCCAGCTTGTCCCCACTGTTTTCAGTGTGAGAAACCAACCCAAGGACACTCAGGATATGTTCTGCTGGAGGGACTGAAGGGCTTGGAAGCTTCATGAAAACATCAATGTTAAAGCTACAGAAAACTTGGGAAATGAAGTGCAAAGCTCTCTAGGTCTCAGAACAAGACCTGCACAAGCAACAGTTACTGGATGCAGAGGATTCCCCCTAGGAAAAGGGATTTATTGCTGCCTTCCAGAGGGGCTCAGCCCTTGGGCAGCTCCCAAAGAACCCAGAGGTACAAACCTGAGGGAGCACGTGCTGAGCATGCAGTGAACAGAAGCACAAGCACGACCAGGTTTCCTTTTCTTTCCTTTTAATATAAACATCCTAGGGAGAGTTGGGGGTAGGAGCAGCCTACAGGGAATGTCTCTTGGAATAAAACGCTGCGACGTGCTTCGGGAATGATGTGCAAAATCCAAACGGCCAAGCAGGGCCAGCTCAGGACTTCCTGGATTCTTCAGTCTTCTTGATTTCCTGCAGGAAAGATCAGGAAAGAGGCTGAGGATCTGCCACTCTTTGGGAAACAGCTCTTGGTGTCACAGCTTAGGAGACCAGGAGCGACCAACTGTGGGTCCCAGGATGAGGTGAGAGATGAGAATCTGAGTCCAAGTTCTCAGAAGGTTGATATATGCTATATTTATATGTATATTATAATATATTTATATTAATATTTATATTCATATTCATATTTATATTCATATTCATATTTATATTCATATTATATTTATATTCATATTATATTTATATTCATATTTTATATTATATGAAAATGCTATACTAAAACTACACTAAAGAAAAAGAAAGGAGACATCAGAAGGTTAGAAAGGAATGATAATAAAAACCCGTGACAGACTCAGAGAGTGACACAGCTGGATTGGGATTGGTGATTAATTAAAAACAATTCACATGGAACCAATCAAAGATGCACCTGTTGGTAAGAAACCTCCAGACCACATTCCAAGCAATCAGATCATTATTGTTCACATTTCGTTTCTGAGGGTTCTCAGCTTCTCAGGAGAAAAATCCTGGCAAAGGGATTTTTCAGAAAATATCATGGTGACAACCAACAACTCAGACCAGTTCATGACATCCCAGAACCAAGCCCTGAGTTCACCCTTAGGGACAGGGCAAGGTTTGACTTGGAAGCTCCAGAAATAGGAATCCCCTTCTCTGTCATCCAGGGATGTTTATTTTGCCCCAAGTCAGGATTGTGTTGGATTAATTTCCCCCTCCCTGATGCATCACTTGTACTCAGCCTGTCCCTCAGCAGCTCAAAGCAGAGCAGGTGTGGGATGAGGTGACATTTCTGTGGCTGCCTGAGAACAGACCCTCACCTGCCTGGGCCAGGAATGAGGTGGGAAAATCCCCAAGGACTCACTCACCTCCAGCAGCACCTCCTTCAGTTCAGAATAGGCCTTTTCTAAATCATCATTAATGATGACCAGGTCGAACAGCCCAGGCTCTTTACCTGGGGAAGGAGATGAGGACAGAGTTAGAGGACAATTTTTCTTCCCTGTGTCAGCTCTCATGCACAAAGCCCCATGGCATTTTAATAAGATTTTTTAGTATTATTATTAGATCAGCTGCTGCTAATGAACTGCTCTGCCAAGCAGCCCCAAGGAACTGCAGTGGGAAGTGCAGCAGTGATCCAAGTCAGCTCATGGCAAGCCCTGCCAGCGCTGCTGGAGAGCACAAATCAGCTGTTCCCAGCAGAAGCAGCTCCCAAATGCCCCAGGCAGCCCTGCAAGGACTCACTGAGCTCCAGGTCCACGCGGGCTGCGCTCAGACGTTTCTGTAAACTCTCCTCTGTCTCCGTCTGTCGGTCCCGGAGCCGTTTCTCCTACAGGACAGAGACACGAAGGGGATGAGAGCTCTGAGGGCTGCAGGCACAAACCACCCCCACCCTCAGGCAGTGCTGTCTGTGAGAACACCCTGCAAAGGGTGACTGAGGGGCCTCACTCACAGCCCAGTGCAAACCAGTGGCCAAACTGGGCTCGAGATCTCCTACCCACAGTTCAGGGTCCCGGGTTGCCTTTACCTCCCTCTCATTTATTTATTTTTCCAGGTACTGCTGGAAATGAGATCTCTCTGCTGGGCTCTGGCATCTGGTGCTGCTGGCTTCCTCCTCCACAAACTCAACGAGAAACAGAGCCTGCCTGATGTACTGAGAGCAAGAGGGGAGAGTCAGGAGTTGTCCTCGTGTGGCCTCATCCCTCTCTGAACCACGACAGTGATTCCCCTGCTGCAAGAGTCCCACTGCAATCACTTACACAGGGCAAGACAGAGGGGCAGAATTTAGGCTGCTGCACAGAACCAACCTCCCTGGGTTTCATTTTAACTGTGGAGGCAAGTCTCAGCACAGCATGAAGCACAATTACTTAAAGACTGGCCATGCTGCAATGGAGTTCATAAGGTGTGGAAAACATTGAGGAAGGACTCAAAAAACAAACCACAGGAAGATTTATCCCTGAGAGCCAGAGGCTGGGGAGCTGGGCTGGGTGGAGATATGTTATAGTGGCCTCCTTGAGCCAGGTCTCAAAAGCTCTATAACACACCCAAGATAGCTCAGCTACCCTTGGAGGCATAAAATCAGCAGGATGGCTTCTGTGGGAGTGTTGGGAACAAAAAGGTTTAATAAAAGGCAAGATAACAAACAGAGAAAAACTGAGCCAAGTGCAAGAGGTTCTTGCTCCTGATAAAACACCTCACAAAGCCATCAGTTGCTTTGTTCTCCTCTTTTTCTAGTAAATTGCCCAGGCAGGACTTGTTGGCTCCTGTCCAATGAGCTATCCTTAAGTTTGAGGTAAAGTCCACTAAGCCTATGAGATGTCTTTTTACCTAATTGAGAAAAGAAATTTCTGGGCTTCTTTTCTTTTTGAGGGGACAAAGGCCAATTTTGTCACTCTGTGGCACACTCCTACAGGGATTTGTTTGGAATGTGTTTGTGGGATCTCAGCACCTCAGGACTGAGGTGCAGAGTGACCGAGACCACCCTTGGGGGGCTCGGGAGTCCTGGAATGTCACCAGCAGTGTCTGGTGGCTGGACTTTGATCCTGCACGGGAGACGACATCTGTATGGGGATGGGAGGATCTCACTGGGTGAATGGTGAAGGGATAAGTTAATTAGAGTGTAAAACACAGGGTTTAGGATTTCTGTACAGGGGGGTCTAGAGAAGTAAGATGGAGGAATTGGGGCGTGTCCTCTTCTTCTTCTTCTTGGCCTCCATCTTCTGTGGTGATGGTGGCACTTTGGGATTGGTTATTACTAAAAGTGCACTGGTCAATAAGGGTAAAAGGTATTGGGGAAAAATGATAAATATTGTATACGTAATTTTGAGTATAAAGACAGGTGACCGCCCCAGGGGCTCTCAGTGTGCTCATGGCTGGCTGCTGTGCAGACCTCTGTCGGGCCGAGGGAAAATCTTTTAGATAAACAATTAATAAACACCGAGACCAAGAAAAGATCTGAAGCCTCTTCTCGTCCTTTGGGGCGCTGGGCTGTCCAAGGCCACCCCGGGCCTTTCCAGGCCACCTAAACAGCCGAGAAACCGACATGTGTTCCCAGCTGGAGCAGGGCCCTGCAGAGGGAAGGGGAGCCGTGGCTGCTGATTACCTCTAAGCGCTACCGGCAAAGCAAGGCGGGCGCTCACCAGGATCTCGATGGAGGGCGGCTGCACCGAGATGTAGATGGGGTTCAGCTCCGTCCTCTTGATGTTCCTCACGCCCTGGATGTCGATGTCCAGGACACAGATCTGGTTCTGGGCCTGCACGGCCTGCACAGCTCCTTTACTGGGGACACAGCACACAGGGGTCAGAGAGCCCGGGGGTGAGGGCGTGTTCACAGGGCTCACAGGAGGGAAGAGATGAGGATTTGACTCCATGTTTCAGAAGGATGGTTTATTATTTTATGATCTATATTATATTAAAACCATACTAAAGGATAGAAGAAAGGATTTGATCAGAAGACTACCAAGGAATAGAAATGGAATCTTGTGACTGACCAGAGTCTGAGCCAGCTGACTGTGATTGGCCATTAATCAGAAACAACCCCATGAGACCAATCCCAGGTGCACCTGTTGCATCCCACAGCAGCAGATAACCATTGGTTACATTTCATTTCTGAGGCCTCTCAGCTTCTCAGGAGAAAAATCCAGGCAAAAAGATTTTTCATAAAAGATGTCTGTGACACAGGGGTGTGGTTATTAATTGTTGTGGGTCCCCAGGAGAAGGTGAGAGATGGGAATCTTGACTCCATTTCAGAAGGCTGATTTATTATTTTATGATATGACATAATATTGAAAGAAATGATATACTAAAACTACACTCTTAAAAGAGAAAGGAGACACCAGAAGGCTGGAAAGGAATGAATAATAAAAACCCATGACAGACCCAGAGAGTGACACAGCTGGACTGGGATTGGTCATTAATTAAAAACAATTCACATGGAACCAATCAAAGATGCACCTGTTGGTCAGCAACATCCAAACCACATTCCAAGCAATCAGATAATTATTGCTTACATTTCATTTCTGAAGTTTCTCAGCTTCTCAGGAGAAAAGTCCTGGCAAAGGATTCTTCACAAAACATGACAGTGACACAGGGAGGGTTGGGGTGTCCCCTCCAGCAGCGGGGAAACCTCACAGGGCTCCCCAAACTGTGGCAGGAGAGGACAGAGCCTGCTCTGCTCCTGATGAGGAGTTGCTCCAAGTGTCACTGCTCTGGGTGGAGCAGGGAGCTGCTGTCTCCTGCTGGAGAGGCTGGCAAAGCCATGCTGGAAGCTGTGGGGATGGATCAGTGTGACTATCCCAGGGATGGGTGGGATGTCCATAAACTCCTGCCTTGGCACAGCTCCACCACCTGGAGAGAAGTTCCCTGCTCATGGCAGGAGGTTGGAACTCGAAGATCTTAAAGGCCCCTTCCAACCCAAACTATCCTGGGATTCTGTAACAAATATGGAAACAATCTTCACTGAAGAGCAAAACCACTGAGAACTCCCCTCTCCAGAGATCCACTGACTCTGCTGAAGGATGCTGGATGGGCATGGATGCTCCCATCTGTGTCACAGACACATTTTATGAAAAATCCTTTCCTTAGGAATTTTTCTCCTGAGAAGCTGAGAGACCTCAGGAACAAAATATAAACATTGATTATCTGCTGCTGTGGGATGCAACAGGTGCATCTGTGATTGGTCTCATGTGGTTGTTTCTGATTAATGGCCAATCACAGCCAGCTGGCTTTGACTCTGTCCAAACCTTTGTTATCATTCTTTATTTTTCTATTCTTAGCTACCCTTCTGATGAAATCCTTTCTTCTATCCTTTAGTATAGTTTTAATGTCATACCATAAAATAATAAATCAGCCTTCTGAAACATGGAGTCAGATCCTCATCTCTTCCTCGGACCCCTGTGAACACCACCACACATCTGGGTCACAAGATGCATTTAATTCTCCACTTAGTTTTTCAAGTGATGGCTTTTATATGCTGCAAAGACAATTTCTCTTCACCAACATGGGGAATTGCCTCAAGCTTTTTAATCATTTATTGTAACTCACTGCTGACTTAGGGAGCAGAAAGGATTGGTGAGAACTTCTCAACTCTCCTTCAACTCTCCCTTTCTCCCACATCTGGGCAGGATCATCCTCAGGGGCTTGGAGAGATTCTGAATTTATTTTCTAGCATCCCAGAATAGTTTGGATTGGGAAGGATGTTTGAGACCCTGGGGCACAGGCAGAGACACCTGACCCACCTTGTCCCGTACATGTTCCCGGAGAACTCCGCGTGCTCGATAAATTCCCCAGCATCAATCTCCTTCTGCATTTCCTCTCTGCTCACAAAGTGATAATCTGGAGAAGGGAGAATGGAGAGAAATTAACATTCTGAAGGTAAACTTCATGGTCAAAATGACACCCGTGGGTTTTTGGGGGAGAAGACACTAAAAATCTGTTTTAGACAATGATTCACTTTCTACTTCCACACCAGTTGTCCAAACACCTGCTCAAAACTTTCTGGAGTTTTCTGTGTGGCCAAAACTGCTGCTCTACCCCATTTTTCACATCCTTTCCCACTCCTGGTGCAGTGGGAACTTCTCCTCCCTTGCCTCCAGGTATGGGACACATTAGAGCAGGAATGGTGAGGCCTTTCATTTAAAAGATTTCTAATTAAAGACAAGAATGGGATGAGAGACAGGGAGATAAAAGAGAACATCAAAACCAAGCTAATTAAAAAGGAACATTTCTCTATCTTCTGTTGAAATTCCTTCCTGTCACTTCAGAGGGAAAACTGCCACTGGAAATGAAGAACAAACCTCATTTGGTTGTTTCTTAAATATGCAAATACATGAGAAAACAGCTGGGCACAAGCAATTAATACAGCTAAAACCATTTAATTAAGCAGCTGCACTTCCCAAAGCAGCGGCCATTGGAGAGACCTCCTCAGAACCTCCTGGAACTTTGGGAAATCAAATCACCCAAGTTCAGAACACAGCACCTAAAATGAGAACCCAGATCTGAAAACCTGAATTATTTGGAGAGTTCAGTGAGACAGACCCAACTGAAAACCTGAATTATTTGAAGAGTCCAATGACAGACCCAACTGAAAACCTGAATTATTTGGAGAGTTCAGTGAGACAGACCCAACTGAAAACCTGAATTATTTGGAGAGTCCAATGACAGACCCAACTGAAAACCTGAATTATTTGGAGAGTCCAATAACAGACCCAATGAAAACCTGAATTATTTGGAGAGTTCAATGACAGACCCAACTGAAAACCTGAATTATTTGGAGAGTTCAGTGAGACAGACCCAACTGAAAACCTGAATTATTTGGAGAATCCAATGACAGACCCAACTGAAAACCTGAATTATTTGGAGAGTCCAATGAGACAGACCCAACTGAAAACCTGAATTATTTGGAGAGTTCAGTGAGACAGAGCCAACTGAAAACCTGAATTATTTGGAGAGTTCAGTGAGACAGACCCAACTGAAAACCTGAATTATTTGAAGAGTCCAATAACAGACCCAATGAAAACCTGAATTATTTGGAGAGTCCAATGACAGACCCAACTGAAAACCTGAATTATTTGAAGAGTCCAATGACAGACCCAATGAAAACCTGAATTATTTGAAGAGTCCAATGACAGACCCAACTGAAAACCTGAATTATTTGGACAGTCCAATGAGACAGACCTGACTGCAACAGGCTCACCTTTGCCATTCACTTCTCCAGGTCTTGGCTGCCTTGTGGTATCTGCAGGGAAAAGAAGAAGAACAAAAAAATTAGAAACAGCCTTGTAAATTCTGTACATCACCCACAGATGATGCAGGATGAAAGAAATGCCAAGATCTAAGTGGCACATGGATTTCTAGGCAAAAATCTCTACCGAGAGGCAATTTGGGAGAAAATAAGGTTTAGTTTGGAGTGAGATTAGAGATGCAGTTGAATCAGGAACATAGGATAACACACACAAAATGGATAATTTTAAGGATTTTTTTCTCCTACCATTAGGTTTTTAAGCATCCAGTATTTGCTCTTTCATGGTGGAGGGAATCCAGATCTCAAAGCACAATTTTACTTGCAGTACACAGTGTTGGGACATTAAAACACATTTTGGAAATGGACCTAAAAACACCTTACAAAGCTCCATGGGAAAAAATCAAGTGGCTTTTGAAGCAGAAATGTGGGGGGAATTTTGTTACTTTCACAGTCAAGGTTCACCCAGAAGAATCTTGTTTACTCTCTGAGTTTAGAGATGTGGGGAGTCACTAAACCTGGAAAGGTGCTACTCCAGACAAAGCTTAGCCTCACCACTCAATACCAGGAGTAAAAGGTGCCCTGAATCATTTGAACACCCCCAGGATCCCACAGACAGACCTGGACACAGCCAAACCATGAGAAACCAGAATTGAGGTATAAACAGAGGCAGGCTCAGAGCTGGCCCAGCCCTGGATACTCACGGGAGACGCTGAAGCCGAAGATGTTCTCATAATCCTTGAGCAGTTTCTTTAACAAAGTGCTTTTCCCTGCACCTGATGGGCCACTCAGAACCACTGGCCTTGGTCCCTGCATGACTGGGGACAGACAGAGAAATGGCTCTGCTTAGAAACACCCATGGAAACGCAGCTGTGGATTCCCAGGAGTGCTCAGCCCCTGAAAACAGCACCCATCTTTTAGCCTTGGGCACAAATTTATGCAGGAAAAGCTGAAATGATGCAAAAGCACAAGGTCAGAGCTGATAAAAAGCACTGGGAGTGCAGAAACATGTCTCAAGAGACTGAGGTTAAACTCATAGGATGTAACCCAAAGAAGGAGGAAACTGGGATTTAGCTGCCACTAAACTGGGATGATTGAAGCCAGATGGTTTCCATCACAGCTGGGTCTCACTGGGACCAAAATCCTGAGGAAAACTCTCTCTGAAAGGAACAAAACCCTGTTTGTGCCTGGTGGCATTTGGAATCATGGGACAGAGGTACAATCCTAGTCCTTTCCCTCTCACAGGGAGAGAGTTTGCAGGTAAAACTTTGTATCACCAAACCCTTGTAACATCATCTGAACTCGGGTGAAATCACTGCCATCAACAGGCGCAGGGATTTATTCCCACATTTCCTGAAGCACCAACTCCATCTGCAGGTGTTTCATGGTAAAAAAAAAAAAAAAAAAAGAGATCCAGAGATCAGTTCCTGGTACTGGTGGAAAAAATGCAGCCTGGGGCCACACAGAACAGGAGAGGAAAAAGGGGAGAGGAAAAAGGGGAGAGGAAAAAGGGGAGAGGAAAAAGGGGAGAGGAAAAAGGGGAGAGGAAAAAGGGGAGAGGAAAAAGGGGAGAGGAAAAAGGGGAGAGGAAAAAGGGGAGAGGAAAAAGGGGAGAGGAAAAAGGGGAGAGGAAAAAGGGGAGAGGAAAAAGGGGAGAGGAAAAAGGGGAGAGGAAAAAGGGGAGAGGAAAGCAACGGGAGTTTTCACATTCCTGTGTCTCTGGAGAGAAGGAAAGTTGAATTATCCACACGTGCAAAAGAAGAAATGCTGTTTAAAGGTGTGGGGGGACCACAGGGACCCTCATCCATCAGCAGTTTCCAAACCAGAAGCGATGGTGAGAGTGGAACGAATCAAACTCTTCCCATTTCAGTTTCAGCAAGCACTAAAATCATTTCCTCAGCCTGCGGGCTGGGTGTGGCCGGGGGAGGCAGCAGATAAAGCCTTTCCATTTTCGATGAGCTCACAGCAATGTCACCCTGACCTTACACATCACTTTCCAAGCAGCCTTAAGCCCGGTGCTGTCTCACCGGGTAATCCCGCCGGGCTCCCTCTCGCTGACCCCGCGTTCGCAGCCCTGAATCCCCGCTCCTCCTCCTCCTCATCCTCCCTGGGGCAGCACGGCGCGGAGACTGAATTACACAACTTCTCTCTGCTCCCGAGGAGCCTCGGCTGACCGCAGCTCATCCCGGGCGGGGTTTAAAGCACAGAGAATCAGGAGGTGCCGCAGCGTGGGCAGTGAAACACCCACGGGCGATTAGCATCCATAAAGAAATTCCTTTATTCGTCTTTTTTTGGTTTTGCTCAGTGCCCTCTGAGATGAAACCTTGAGAGGACCAATCCCATCACCACGGTGCCCGATGAGGCTCCATCACCCCAAAACCAGAAGGTTGAACAAACTCTAGAAGTTCTTTGGGGGCTTTCCTACCATCCCCTTGGTCCTTAAACGTCTGTAATTTCCAATAAAACACAGGTTTTGCCTAAATGGTCAATACCAAAAGGAAGCACCAGGGAAATGCTACTCAGTGCTTGCAGAGCAGTCACCCAAAGCATTTTCTTCTCTCTGTCCCACATCACCCATCAGGTGAGCCCTCAGCATTCCCTGGAAATTCATGGACACAAATTCATCCCTTCAGCCTTCACAGCACATCTGCCCCCAACAACGCTCTCCATCACACCCAGCTTCTACAAGCACCCCAAAAGTGACATTGGGGTGTCATGGATTTCCAGGTTCCCTTCCACAAATCCCAGCCAGAAAGAAGAGAGCTTTCCCTTCATTTCCCCCAAAGTTTCACCTGCCCTTAGCAAACACCAGCAGAAATTCAAAGCTGCCCAAATCACTTCCAATCATTGAACCCCAGAGAGTGGGAAGGGGGCTGGGAGAGGCTCCAGCCCATCCTTACCTGTTCCTTGTGCTCCTTTCCAGCCAAGGAAAGCAGAGGCAGCAGCACAGGCTCCTGGGGGCAGAGCTGGGCTATTTGTGAGCTCCTAAAGCCTTCATTAACCAGCTGCCATTCGAAGGTGGCCAATGAGAACAACCCTGGCGAGCTTTAATCTCCCCCTGCTTCCTCCTCCACTCTGCTCTCCGGGCTGCCAAAGCTGCAGCAGCACCCCCAAAAGGTGAGGGGTGCCAGCCCTGGCTGGGATTGTGGGAACAGCAAAGCTGCTCCTGGCCCTGCGTGCACGAGGGTTTTGTCTGTGTAGGATCCTGGAATGTTTGTGTTGGGAGCTTCCAGAGCATCTATTCCACATCTAGCCCTGCCATGGGCAAGGACAATTCCCACCAGGCCAGGCTGCTCTGAGCTCCATCATCCAGCCTGGAGCACTTCAGGCACTTTGCTTCTGCAGGAACATTGCTCTTCCTTTGGAGCACACAGCTCCACGACAGGAAAACTCCTCCTCCTCAAACCACTCCCTCAGTGGGACCCTCTCCTCCACCTCACCCCTTTTCCTTCCCCAAACACCCCCAGCTAAGAGAAAAAGCACCTGGGCAGTGATCACGTCTCGCTTCTTTCAAAACAGCTAAAAATAAACCTGAAGGCTTGCAGGTGTTTCCTCCTGCCTCCCTTGTGAATCCCTTCCCTGGCTGCAGATCTGCAAAGGAAACTGAGAGGGAACAAAAGGCATTTCAATGCTCATGGAATCCCACTGGCAAACTGGGGATTTCACAGAATTCCAGACTGGTTTGGGCTGGAAGGGACCTCAAAGCTCAGCCAGTGGCACCCCTGCCATGGCAGGGACACTGGGATGGAGCAGCCACAATGTCCCTGCCCTCACTCCCTGCTCCCCAAACACCACAAGTAAGCAACAAGAAACCCCCCAAACCCCCAGATCTGGTGGATTTGGGGCTTTTTTCTCTTTGTTTGGTTCCAGGAATGCGTTGGTGCATCACATTTCCAAGCTGGCTGCAGCAGGAATGTCACAAAATGTATTTATTTTAGGCAGAAGCTCAATTTTTTTATTCCCCCTTTTTTTATTCCCCCCTTTTATTTCCCCAGATTTTGGCATTTTCAGAGCAGCCAATCTGCAAATATCCAGCACAGAGGGTTTCCTAAAAATGAGCTGGGATCCAGCCAAATCCACCAAAACCACTGCAGAGCTGGCCAGCAAGAGAACAATTAACAATATTAATTATCTCCTGGGCCACACAAAACCCCTCTGGGCTGCAGAGGTGGTGACAGGAGGGTGTCCCCAAGGCAAGGAATGGCTCCTGGTCTGCTTGTGCTGCTAAATTCACCCTGGATTTTACCTCACCAGGGGAGCAAAGGACAGACATCACAAGAGTTAAACAAATTAAAACTGATTAGCAGAGAGGCTTTACAGGGAAGGCAAAGCCACCTGATGAAGAAGAAAAGAAGATTAAAGCACGGTTTCCCTGGAGCCTTGAGAAATGTCTCCTGGATTAGGATTATAATCCCAGCCCCTATTTTTAGCAGGTTTGTTATAAAAGTGCCACCCCCATAGATCTGGGACAGGTTCCAAAAAGGGAGAGAGCTCCTGCTGTGACAGGGAATCATCTGCAGGGAGGTTCCAACCCTCCAGCTTCTCCCACCCTGTGGTTCTGTGAGGAGCAGAGCATCCCACAGCAGTGCAGAGCTGGAGCTCAGCCACCTTTTTCCTGCAAATAATTACCTACAAAGCACTAATTAGCCTCTCCACTGGCTGCAGCCTGGCTTGCAGGGGGTGCTGATGCTGCACTTGCTCGAGGTCACTGCAGAAATCAGGGAGCTCCAAGCCCATTATTCCCATGTCCTCCTGTAAACCAGAGCCCACCAGGAGGATAAAACCTCCAGAGAGGTGAAGCTCACACAGGTGTGCTTTTACCATCCCCACACGTTTGTTTCAGCACACCTGGAGGATGCTCGTCCCTAAAGCCCTCTAACCCCAAAAATCCCACGAGCACATCTCTGTGTGGTTTATCCAAGCAGGGACACCTCGGAGCCACCCCGGAGCAGCTCAGCCATGGGGACCCCGTGTGGATGGTGGCAAGGGCACACAGCCAGGCTGGGGACAGCCCCGCGGGGCTGTGACCTGTGCCACCCCCTCAGCCATCCCACACGGGTAACACAGGACAGAGCAGGGGCAGCTCAGCCTCCCCAGGGCTGCGTGGGGGGATCATGCAGGGGCTCAGCACCCCCACGTCGGTACCTCAGTGTCCCAGCACTCCCATGGGGCACTCAGCAGCCCGGGGCCAGCTGGGACCCCTCAGCCCAAGGCCTTTGTGAGGGGCTGAGCACCCCAAGGCCAGCCAGGGCTCCTCAATGCAAAGCCCTAAGAAGGGGCTGAGCACCTGAGCATCCCAAGGCCAGGCAGGACTCCTCAATGCAGGGCCCCCAAAAGGGGCTGAGCACCCCAAGGCCAGCCAGGGCTCCTCAATGCAGAGCCCCCAAGGCCAGCCAGGGCTCCTCAAAGCAGAGCCCCCAAGGCCGGCCAGGGCTCCTCAATGCAGAGCCCCCAAGGCCAGCCAGGACTCCTCAATGCAGAGCCCCCAAGCCAGCCAGGGCTCCTCAATGCAGAGCCCCCAAGGCCAGCCAGGACGCCTCAAAGCAGAGCCCCCAAGACGGGCTGAGCACCCCGGGACCCCTCCGCAGAAGAACCCCGTGAGGAGCTCGGCACCCAAGGCAGGTTGGGCCCCTTCAGCGAAGGGTCCTTATGAGGGACTGAGAACCCCAGAGCCGGCCAGGACTGCTCATGCCAAGCCCTCCGTGAGGGGCTGAACGCCCCGAGGCCACTCAGCCCAGGACCCCTGTGAGTGACGGAGCTGCTCGGGCTGGTTAGACCCCCTCTGTGCACGGCCCCTGTGGCCGGCCGTGCCCCTCAGGCCGCGTTCCCCGTGAGGATGCGAGCCCCAGCCCCATCCCCGCTCACCCGCCCGGGCGATCCCCGCCCCGCGCATCCGCCCGAGGATCATGAGGGGATGGGGGGGGCGCTCCCGGCAGCCCCCGCGCGCGCCCGCCGCCACCGCCGCGCGCCTGACGTCACCAAGGGGGCGGGGCCCGGCGGGGAGGGAGCGCGCCGTCACGTGAGTGAGGGCCGGCGGGACGGACCACGCGGAGCGCTGGGCGGGGGGGTGAGAGAGGGGCTGAACCATGATGGTGGGAGGGGGGACAGCACTTGCAGGGCTGTGATGGAGGGGGGAGTTAGGGGAGAACGGAAGGAGCAACGTTGGATGAACCACGGCGGGGCGGAGAGGGGGCGGTGTTGGGCCGAAGCACGGTGCGGTGGCGGGAGCCATAGTGGGGTTGGAGAGAGGCGGGAGGGTTGTGGGGGGGAGGCATGATGGGATTGAACCGTGGTGGGCTGAACCATGACGGGGAGAGGGGGGAACTGTCATGGAACTGACGCATGGCTGGGCAGGGGGAGACGTGGTTGGGCTGGACCATGGCGGGAATGGGGGGAACCATGGTTGGAGAGAGGTGGGAGGGCTGAACCAAGGTGGTTGTGGGGGGGAAGCATGATGGGACTGAACCATGACGGAGAGAGGGGGGAGCTGTCATGGAACTGACGCATGGCTGGGCAGGGGGACGTGGTTGGGCTGAACCATGGCGAGGGGTGGGGAGTACATGGGGCTGAACCATTGCGGGAGCAGGGGGAGCCACACCATGGCCGGAGCTGTCATAGGGCTGCCCCGTGCTGGGGGGAGGATGTGGAAGCTTCACAGCGATGGCGACACTGCGGTGTCACCTCACAACCACTGCAGCACCTTTCCTTGTCCCCAGAGTGTCCCCAGGCTGTGTCCCCTGCTCCGTGTGCCGGACCCGTCCCTCACAGCCGGGCTGCGATGGCGGCTAGCGGTGCGCTGAGGTGAGCGCGGGGTGCCCGTGGGGCAGCGGCGGCTCTCCCGCCGGGAACCGCCCGATGGAGCTCCCGTCACCCTCACGGTGACACTTGGCAGAGCTCCCGTCACCTTCACGGTGACACCCGGTGTGAGCTCCCGTCACCCTCATGGTGACACCAGCTGTGAGTTCATGGCGACACCCGGTGTGAGCTCCCGTCACCCTCACGGTGACACCTGGCAGAGCTCCCGTCACCCTCACGGTGACACCCGGTGTGAGCTCCCATCACCCTCATGGTGACACCCGGTGTGAGCTCCCGTCACCCTCACGGTGACATGGGCCAGAGCTCCACCACCCTCACGGTGACACCGGTTTGAGCTCCCGTCACCTTCACGGTCACATGGGCCAGAGCTCCATCACCCTCCCGGTGACACCAGCCTGTCACCCTCACGGTGACACCGGCCCTTTTCCCACAGTGCCCTGCGCCTCCTGGCCCGGCCCCGGCTGCCGCTCTGTGCCTGCACCCGCAGCAATTCCAACCGCGCGGCCATCGGGCACCTGCAGCGGCAGCGCTACGGCCGCCTGTACCCCATGCTGCTCGTCAGCACCGACGGCTCCACCGTGCGCCTGCGCTACGGAGAGCCCAAGAGGATCCTCATGGTACGGGGACAGTGACAGGCTGGGAGCAGGGGGGTCACAAGGGCTTGGGGTGTGTCCCCAGGGGGCTCAGGGTGTGGGTCAGGGGGTTCACAGCCTGTCCTGGGGCCTGGGAGGTCACAGCGTGTCACTGGGATTGCACCCTGTGTGCTGGGGGTGTCGCACTATGTGCCAGGGGTGTCACACCGTGTCCTGGGGGTGTCACACCGTGTCCCAGGAGAATCTCACACCATGTCCCAGGGGTCTCACACCATGTCCCAGGGGTCCCACACCATGTCCCAGGGGTCTTATGCCTTGTCCCAAGGCTTCACGCCGTGTCCTGGGATCTCACACCATGCCCTAAGAACTCATGCCCATCCCTGGGGAATGTCACACCATGTCCCAGGGCTCTCATGCCAGGTCTCAGGGCTCCACACCATGTCCCTGGGATCTCACACTGTGTGCTGGGGGTGTCACACCCTGTCCCAGGGATGTCACACCATGTCCCACGAGTCTTGTGCCTTGTCCCAAAGCTCCACACCATGTCCTGGAAGCTCACACTGTGTCCCTGGGATCTCATCCTGTGTCCTGGGAGTGTCACACCACGTCCCAGGGATTTCACACCATGTCCCAGGGGTGTCATGCCGTGTCCTAGGGGTGTCACACTGTGTCCCCGCTGTCTCATCCCGTGTCCCCCGTGTCCCCAGATGCCCCTGGACAGCAACACGCTGCCCGAAGCCGAGCGCAGGGCTCGTCTGCGCCGGCAATTCCCCACCAAGCCTAAGGCCAAGGAGGAGGAAACCTTCGAGGGCATCGACCTGGACACCTACAAGAAGTTCTGGAAGAAGTGAAGCGCTGAAAGCAGGATTGTTTAAATGTATAAATAAATGTATAAATGAAAATGTTCAATTCCAGCCGTGTGTGTTGGTGCGGCTCTGCGGGGCTCCCCCCGCGCTGGGAGGCGCGGTGGTACCGCCCGTCCGTCCCCCCTCCGGCCGTGCCCGCGGTGGTAGCGGCGGGGCGGGCGCGCTCGGCGGCCGGAGGTGCGTGAGGGGAGCGGGGGCGGCTTCGGGATTTGGGGATTTTGGGGATTTTTGGGATTTTTGGGAGTTTGGGGGCTCTGGGTGTGACCGGAGGGGTCCGGGCTGCAGGGAACCGCCCCGAGCTGCTTTCACACGCCTCGGGCACGGGCAGACTCCCACCTCAGGCCCGGCAGCGTCCAGGTCCTGCAGCTTCCCCGGTCCTGAATCCCTTCCCAGACCCTGAAACTCTCCCCCGGGTAATGTCCCAGCCCGGGCCGTGCAGCTTCTTCTCGGGCTGTACGGCCACTCCATGATCCCTTTTTCCAGTTCATCCCATCCAGGCTGTGAACCCCTCCTAGACCCTGAACCCTCTCCCTTGAAGCCCAGAACCCCCATGCGGGCTTTAAACCCTCTATCAACCCTGCAACCTCCTCGCAGTCCCAGAGCCTTCCCACTTCTAATCCCGAACTGTCCCCCACAGGCTGTGAACCCTCCTTGCTCTGCAACCCCTTCTCAGAGCGTGAATCCCCCAAGCTGTGACTGCCCCGCTGCTGGCCCTAAACCCTCCGTGAGGCTCTGAACCACCCCAGACTCTGAAAGCTCCAAGGCCACGAACCCCCTCGGGGCTGCCCTAAGCCTCCCTCCCCACCCAGCAGCCTCCCCCCAGGCTGGGAACCCCCCACTAAAGCCTTTGGTTACTCCACTCACCTCTGGGGGGCCAAATTCGCTTCCCTGCTCCTTGAGGAGCCCCCCCAGAGCTGCAGGAGGATCTGCCGTGGGTAACCCCGGCGCTGATGTCGTTGCAGGTCTCCAGAACCCCCCGAATCCCCTGCAGGCTGCGGCCCCGCCATGTTCGGCTCCTCCCGGGGCGGGGTCCGAGGGGGCCAGGACCAGTTCAGCTGGGAGGATGTCAAGACAGACAAACAGCGTGAGAATTACCTGGGTAAGGGCGGATCCTGCTCCGATCCCACCCTGCCTGTGCCCTGTGTGGTTTTGGGGTGCTGTGATGCTGAGGGGGGTCGCTGCTCCCCACAGGGAACTCCCTGATGGCGCCGGTGGGGCGGTGGCAGAAGGGCAAGGACCTGACCTGGTATGCCAAGGGCAAGAAGGACACGGGGCCGCCGTTATCCCGGGAGGAGGAGCTGGCTGCAGTCCGCCTGGCCGAGCAGGAGGCCATGATGGCAGCGCTGTGAGTCCCCAGCCCACAGAAACCCCAAAGCCAGCAGGTGCCTGTCCCCACACACGGATCACCTACTCTTGTGTTTACAGGGGCTACAAGAGCTTGAAGAGGCAGCCCACGGGCCTCAGCAAAGAGGTAACAGAGGCACCACACACCCCCCAGTGTCCCCTGGCTCTGGTTTTGGGGACACACACAGGACACTGTCCCCCCTCCCCACAGGACCTGGCTGAGGTGTGCAAGAGGGACGGCGAGCGGGACGAGAAGGACGTGGATCGGGTGGTGGGGCTGGGCAGCTCCAGGTGAGGACAGGGGAGGATCCCTCACCAATTTCTGAACGTTTTGTTTGATTTTAGTGTTTTTATGCCTTTTCCTGTGGTCTCTCTGCAGTGGCAGTGCTGGCAGGGTGATGCTCTCCAAGGAGGACAGAGAGGCTGCCAAGATGGGGCTCTCGGTCTTCACGGTACGGTGCCAGTCACACTGTCCTTGGAAGGGGCAAAAATAGATAGAACAAGGCAAAAAGCATTCCCTCACCTGGAATATTTCATCTAAAAACCACCTGGGTATTGTAGCAGAGACCTGCAGGAGTTTTCTGTGTCCTGTTGGCACAGAGGTCATTTGTGGGGCTTTCAGTTGGAAGCAGCTGTTTAAGGGTATTCTATTTTCCCCCAAATATAATTTAATTTTTTTTCTAAGTTTAACTTTTAAAGAGAGAAAAACCCTTTGTCTTGTAATTACAAGCTCTGGGCTCGTGGATTCACTCTGTATTTTTCCCCCTCTCCAACCCTAGCACCAGAGAGTCTCCAGCAGCCCAGAGACATCTGTCTCCAAGAAGAAGCAGGAAAAGGAGGAGAAGGTGGAGGAGAAACGGTGAGGATTTTTCTCACTCTGGTGGGAAACCACCAGAAACACCCTAGCTTTTATGAGAAATATTTTATAAAATGTTTCCATGGCTCTGTGGCACTGGGCTTGTTTTGCATCTCTCTGAATCATCCCCAAAAGCCTCTGTGGGCTTCTCTTTGGCAGAGGAGGGATGTGGTGGGATGTGACTGGAAAAAGGGATGGGGATCAGCTTTTGGAGCCAGAGGGATGCACAGTGCAGGGATTCTCATTGCTTGATCCATCCTGCAGACCTGAGAGCAGCAAAAAATCCAAAAAGGAGAAGAAGAAGGAGAAAAAGAACAAGAAAAAGAAGAAACACAAGAAGGAGAAGAAGAAGGACAAGGAGAAACATTCCAAGAAGGATGCTGCCCCATCATCCTCGGATTCTTCCCCGGATCGGGATAAGAGGTAGAGGCTGGCATTTCCTGGCTTTCCAAAATCCCTTTTCACCCCAGAATCACCTTATTGGGGTCTCCTCTGTCATTGCTGTCCCCGCAGGCACCACCGCAGGAAATCGCCGCAGCACGGCCGGCGGCGGCAGCGCACGGAATCCGGCACGGGATCCTCGAGCAGCGGCAGCGAGCGGAGCCGCAGCCGGAGCCGGAGCAGGGACGGCCGCGGCCGCCCCCCGTCCCCGCGGAGGAAGGGCAGGAGGAGGAGCAGCACCCGCTCCCCCCCGGCCCGCGGGCTCCGGCAGCGCCACGACACCGACTCGGAGGGCTGAGAGCGAGCCTGGGGCTCTTGCAGGGACATCTTGCAGAGATTTCTATTTTTGAAGGGATGAAATTAAAAAGGCTGCAGCCCCGCGGGTGCCGGGGCAGTGGCAAAGGGCATTAAGGGTGTGGTGCCGGCAGCCCCTTCCCGGCCCGCCCAGGGGCAGCAGGGCCTGGGCACCCTTCTCTCACTCCTAAAATCCATCCAGCAGGATTGAGGGTGCTGTGGGTCAGGGCTGCTGCTGGGGTGGTGCTGAAAATGCTGTGGATACCTCGTTTATGGATAGAGATTTCTGAAGAGATTATTATTATTATTATTATAAATATTATTGTTATTATGATGGGGTTTTGTCTTCTTTCTCTGCCTGTGCAGTGCAGTGGCTGAAGGGTTTTTTGCTTTAGAGTTTCCCTAAGTGCATCAGCTGCATGGATGGGAGTTTAAAGCCCATCTAGCTCCTGTCCAGGGACACCTTCCCGTCCCACCTGGCCCTGGACACCTCAATAATTCCTCAGTTTACAAAGTGGATGGCACCAGGTGTCTCCATAGGTTCTGCCCTGGCCACAAACCCCAGGGAGCAGCAAACTCCACTGCCAGCCCTCAGCACGTGATGATTGATGTTGTTGGCACACTGAAAGGGGAATTTCACACCAATAAATGGAAATATTGATCCCAGTGGGAAGGGGCTGTCCCCAGCAGCTCCGGAGCATCGCTGCCAAGCACAAGGGCCTCATTTGTGTAATTAACGATGCAACTGCACACAGGGAGGGTTTGTGTGCCTCGGTGGACAAAAGCCCAGTGGCACCGTGCTCAGGAGCTCACAAAGCCCTTCTGTCCCAGCACTGGGAGATGCTGCAGAGCTGTCACAGCCTGTGGTGATCCCACCCCACCCCACAGCGATTTTTGGGGCTGGCAGCTCCTGAGCCATGCCAGGGATCCCCAGGGCACAGCTGGGCACTCCCTGGGCAGGAGCTCTGGCCCTGCTCTGGCTCACCTCCAGGGGATTTTGGGATCCAAACCGTGGCTGGAGCCTGCAGGGAACATCCCACTGTGGAACAGCACAGCAAGCAGAGAAAAGCCCCACAAAGCCCAGAGTGCTGCTCTTCCATGGGTTCCCACACCCCACCCTCAGTGCCAAGCTCTGGCTGGATGGGTGGCAGGGCTGGGCAGGGTGCTGGGCACCCACAGCCCCTCGGCACAGGGACAGGTGTGGGTGTGCCCAGAGGGAGCAGCACTGCTGGCCCAGCTCAGTTCAGCTCTCCTGGGCTTTCTCCTGCTCTCTCACACTCAAACCAAGATCAGTTTGAGAAACAGGGGAAGCCAAAACGGAGGGGGCAGAGGGTAAAGGAGCCCAGCCCCAGCCCTGCTCACCCCAGAGCCTCCCTGCCCAGCTGCTGCCAATCCCTGGGCCACTGGGCTTGAGCCAGCCCGTGCCCAGCTGCTGGGTGGCCCAAACTCCAGCCTGAGAGCCTGGGCACAGCAAAGGGCAGAGCACCCACAGCTCCAATAACATCTCCACATTCTCTGCTTTCCACAGCAGATCCTGCATGCAGAGCAGCAGCACCCTAACCCAGCTGGCCCTTTGAGTTCAATTCCCTCCCAGAACAGGAATAAAGAGCTGTCCTGCTCTATTAGGGATGCAAATACCCTGATTCCCAGCCTGAAATTGCAAGGTGGATTCCTGACTTGCAGGAGGTTTGTGATCCCAGTTTGCCCAGTGCTGTTTACCCTGTACTCCTGTCCCAGGTTCCCCCAGAGGGGATTTGCTCTCCAACCTGCAGGACAGACCTTTGATCCTCCAGCTCCCCAGTGCAACGGGGGAGCTGCAGCTGCTGCAGCAGGAGAGCAGCCAGGAGCTGGCAGCAGCCTGAGCTGAGCACTGGGGAGGGAGGAGAAGCTGCAGCTGCCGGGGAAGGCAGCAGGATCACCCAGAGGAGGAGAAGCTGCAGCTGCCAGGGAAGGCAGCAGGATCACCCAGAGGAGGAGGAGCTCTGTCCCACATCCACAGAACTGCAGAAAGGGAAAATGCAAAACAAAGCACTTAGCAAGGTGGAATTCCTATTTCCCCTCACAGAACTGCTAATTCACAGATCTGTAATTAACTGGGACCAGGAGGAACAACCCATGAAGCTCAAGAGGCAACAGTTACTCCAGCAGAAGCCAACAAACCCCAGCCACCATTTCACCTGCAGGCTTCCAACCAGCAATGATTCATTTCTTGGAAAACACAGATTTCCTCACATTTTCATGCAAATTTTCACAGATCCCCTGCAGAAAGATGATACAAACCAACACGATACCAGTGCAAGTTTCATGAAACTTTTTATTCAACAAGTATTTTAATTATGATTCTGCCAAGATGATCGAATGAACAGCAAGGCATAAAAAACATGAAATAGTTAAGAGATTTTTATTCTAATAGCTTTAATTACAGTGCTTGTTTGTCGAAATGAAAACTGAAAACAAGTATACAAAACAGTTGATTACTAGTTGTGTATTGAAAGCAATAAAGGTTTCCACAACACTAAATAAACCAGTTCTGATAGTTCCTCGAGTTAAAGTTTAACAGCTCCAGCTTCTTCAGTGTTTATCAAAATACAAAAGAAAAGTAAAGAGGTCTTTTTTTTATTTTTCTGATGGCAAATCTGAACCTTGCAGTATGAGGGATGCCAAGGGTTTTCACACATATACAGATATGGGATTGTTCCAAAATGGGATTGAATACTCGTAGAGTGGAATGACTCTCCAAACTCTCATGCTTTTTGTTGTTTTTATTTTTTCCCTAGACACTATACATAGATGTTTGGTGTTTTTCATGGCAATTCTTACGTTAAGTACAGTACTTTCTGCCTATAGAGCTTAGGACTAGGACAGGCTGTGCTTCCTGTGGAAAGGTTTTGCCTTCTGGAGTGGTTTAAGCACAAGAAAAGTACAAAACACTTTTTGACAAATATGACAGGCTAAAAATGTCGACTTCTGGAAATGATTCAAGTTCAATGGAAACGAGAAATCTCACCTGAACCAAAAGTCAGATGTTTAGCATGAGTCTGCAAAGCTCATCTAAACCAGGCCCAGCAAATCTTTGAACGGTTGTAAACGGAGATGAGCACAGACTACGAGCTACAGAAAGAGCCAGAGATCTACTAATTATGATCTGTTCATTAAGCAGATGAAGCTAATTGGGTGTCAGTCATTGCTTCACCCTTTCAAAAGAATCAAGAGTCACCACGTTAGAGCTGGAGCAGCAGAAGCGATGTCAAACGTTTGTGTGTTTTTAAGTGTTTTTACTTTTCCTTGTCTATTTAAAAAAATACAGAATTCAGGTTAAAAACCAACCACCAAAATGGATCTCACAGATCTCACAACCCAACCAAGATGGAATCCAGCTCTACTGCACAAGGACCACTGGCAACCCTTAGTTATTAACCCACTGAATTCCCTTCCAGGTACTAAACAGTGACTCGATTCTTTACAATAAAAAAGCTGAGTAATATTGCATAGGAGTACCAGAAACTGCCTCATTGGAAACAAAAACTATTTACATTAAATAAGAAACCTAACTGTTTTCAGGCTTGTATTTGCCACATTTACAGCATGATGCAATATATACTGTGACAAAAAAGAAATGAAAACAGCTTCCGGCACTCAATACCACAAAGTAGCACAGTTTGCCACATTAGAGTAAAGCGAAGGGCGAGTAGGAGGAGATAAGAGGGAGGGTGGAAAAAGAGGGAAGAGGAAGGTTTATGGTTTCATTTCTGGTTTCTGAGCTGATTGGACAACCAGTCCAGTCCTTCATAGAGACCGTCTCCGCTAGTGGCACAGGTGGCCTGGATGTACCAGTTCCTGTGGCGGAGGGAATGCAGTCCCAGTTTGTCTGTGATTTCTGCTGCATTCATGGCGTTCGGCAGGTCCTGCGGGGAGCAACCACAGTCATTCCCTGGCACACACATCTCTATGGAAAATCCTTTCCCCAGGATTGTTATCTCCTGAGAGGCCTCAGGAACAGAATGCAAACATTGATTATCTGCTGCTGTGGGATGCAACAGGTGCATCTGAGATTGGGCTCGTGTGGTTGTTTCTAATTAATGGCCAATCACAGTCAGCTGGCTCAGACAGAGAGAGACACAAACCTTTGTTATCATTCCTTCCTATTCTTAGCCAGCCTTCAGATGAAATCCTTTCTTCTATTCTTTTAGTATATTTTTAATGTAATATATATCATAAAATAATAAATCAGCCTTGTGAAACATGGAGTCAGATCCTCATCTCTGCCCTCATCCTCAGACCCCTGTGAACACAGTCACAATTCCCCACTCCTCCATCACCAGCTTTAAAGAGCTCTCAAATCTTCTCTTTCAGAAAACCCCACTGGATTACTGTGATATTCAAGCTATTTCCCCAACACTGAGAAAAAAAACCTCCAAGGTTTAGCAACCTAATCTAAATCAACATTATGGAATATTTGAGTATTATCCAGCCATTCCCACAGTGCTGACACTGCTCACAATTCCAAGCCCACACTTCAAAACGATTGAAGCATAATGAAAATTGTGTGAGAAGGACCTTAGGATTCTCAAAAACACTTGGAAGGCAAATGACTGCTGACACCTGACTGTTCAGTCAAGGTCTTTTAAGGAACTAAAACTTTGTAAAACTCACCTCAAATTCTAATATATAATATATGTGTTGCTGCAAGTGAACACATATAATTAAAAGTCACAGTTTGTAAATCTCCTAATGTGATTCTCTTGGCCAAGTCTATTTAGAAGGATGCTCCTTTCAAATGAGAATTTAATCCATTTTTTCTCCCTTCAACATACCTGAATGGTCATTTACTCAGAGTTATTTATCATTACACTGAAAATATGAAAACCAAGCTCAAGATCTGGCACTCACAAGGATGGTGGAAGTTTTCAAGGGTTCAGACAGACAGACAGACACCTTTCTTGGGCATACCTGTTTGTTAGCAAACACTAATAAAACAGCATCTCTGAGCTCATCTTCTGCCAACATTCTCATAAGCTCTTCTCTGGCCTCGTTCACACGTTCTCTGTCATTGCTGTCAACCACAAAAATCAGACCTAGAAATAAGCAAAAATAAATAAACTTGAAGTCTCACGTCAGAAAATCTGTTCTTGCTGAAAGTTGGTGAAAACTGGTGTTGGATTGCATTTGTTTTTGCAACTTGGTTATTCTTTCTACAAACCCATTTTCCAGGGAGCAGCAGCCCCTGAAATGCTGTGACAGGACTCAGACACACACAAAAAGACCCAGCAGTGACACAAGTGACAAACTCCCAGTTCATGGGGCTGCAGAGCTTTAAGTACAGACTCTGCTTTGAAATGAGGGCAGAGCTGTGATGCTGACAGAAGAAAAAACTCCTGAGTCAGAAGGACAAGGAAGACTGGTTTGTGGAATCCTTCCCATCCCTCTGTGAACCTGCAGCACACAAACACACCTTTTATAATAACAAATATTTCCATTCTCCTCCAAGAAACTTGCAAAATGAACTGAGGAAGACAGCCAAACAGCTCAGTCAGCCCCAGGAGAGCTGGGGATGAGGAGGGGAGCTCCCTCACCTTGTGTGTTCTGGAAGTAGTGGCGCCACAGGGGCCTGATCTTGTCCTGACCGCCCACGTCCCACACTGTGAAGCTGATGTTCTTGTATTCTACTGTTTCCACATTGAAACCTAAAAAAGAGATTGTGGCATAAATCTCACTTCAATATAGCTGCTGTGATTAGCAGGGCACACTCAAGACTGTGATCATTTAAAAAATTCACTTCAAATTGGAGCTGCTTTAAAGCAGCAGAATCCTGAGCTGAAGCTCTTGAAGGAAAACCAGCTTGTGCTGCTCCCACCATCACCCACTGGATAAATCTAATTGCTACATGAGCAGCTACAACAAACAAGCTGTGTTGCCTTAAAAAACCCCTTAATGAACAAAAAAAATCCCAAACAAGCAACCACAACAAACTAACAAAAAACCAACCCCAAAAAACCAAAAAAACCCAAAAGAAACAAACTCCCCAAACAACAAAACCGCAAAGAAACAACAAAACCAACCCCAACCAAAAAATAAACCCCAAAGGAACCAAAAAACTAAACCCCAATGCAACCAAAAAAATAAACTCCAAAGGAACCAAAAAACTAAACCCCAATGCAACCAAAAAACTAAACCCCAAAGCAACCAAAAATTAAACCCCAAAGCAACCAAAAAGCAAACCCTAATGCAACCAAAAAAATAAACTCCAAAGAAACCAAAAAACTAAACCCCAATGCAACAAAAGAAAATAAACCCCAAAGGAACCAAAAAAAATAAACACCAAAAAACTGAAAAATAAACCCCAAAGAAAGCAAAAACCAAACCCCAAAGAAAGCAAAAACCAAACCCCAAAAAACTGAAAAACTAAACCCCAAAGGAACCAAAAAACTAAACCCCAATGCAACCAAAAAAATAAACGCCAAAAAACTGAAAAATAAACCCGAAAGAAAGCAAAAAGCAAACCCCAAAAAACTGAAAAAAAACCCCCAAAGGAACCAAAAACTAAACCCCAAAGGAACCAAAAATTAAACTTTAAAGAAAGCAAAAAACTAAGCCCCAATGCAACCAAAAAAAATAAACGCCAAAAAACTGAAAAATAAACCCCAAAGAAAGCAAAAAGCAAACCCCAAAGAAAGCAAAAAGCAAACCCCAAAAAACTGAAAAACAAGCCCCAAAAAACTGAAAACTAAACCCCAAAGGAACCAAAAAACTAAACCCCAAAGGAACAAAATTAAACTTTAAAGAAAGCAAAAAGCAAACCCCCAAAGGAACCAACCCCCTCCTGCAACCAACCAACAAAACTCCCCAATCTCCCCTGGGTTTTCAGCACTGCAAATCTCAATATCTTCCAATAAAAAGAGAAAAAAGAGAAGATGAACCCTCTGCTACTCAGTCTGACAGGATGCCACCACAGCTGGGACACAAATTGTCTTTCTGTGGCCCACAAAGGCTCATTCCCCAAGTGATGATACAGGGAGGGGAGTGACAAAAGTCACAATCTCCTCCCATGGCAGAATATCTGGCTGTGCCTTCACACCACAGCTTTAACAAGTTGTTCTGCCAAACCAGCTGAGGCCCAAATCTCCAAGGCACGAGTCAGAGAAACACAAAACTCTTACCTATAGTAGGAATAGTAGTTACTATTTCACCAAGTTTAAGTTTGTATAGAATAGTTGTCTTTCCTGCAGCATCCAGGCCAACCATGAGGATCCGCATTTCTTTTTTGCCAAAAAGGCCTTTGAAGAGGTTAGCAAAAATATTTCCCATGGTTCAGGTGTGTTCTCTCTGGCCAGTGAAGTCTGGAGGAAAAATAGATCAGAGTATCATCATGAGTTACCAACAGTTGTGAGAATAATAACGTAAAAAACCCACAAAAATAGCAAAGTAAGAGATAATGTGAATCATTTATAGACACCCCAGGCACCACTGAACATTTTCTCCATACTGAAGCAACACAAAAATGAACAGATGTGCTAAAACTCAGTGCTCATGAAATGACTCAGCTTGAAGTGCCTGAAATGTTTCAAATATTCTTTCAGAGATTTCAGCATTAATTGTTGTTCTCAAACTCTTGTTTGCAGAATTCACCCAGCTGACCACTTCAGGTACTTTGCTCCCCATTGTTATGGGACAGCTGATCTGCAGCAAAGTGTCACCATTAAACAAACTGAACTGCAGATAACACATTTCTGCTTAGCAAGCAATAGCTGGTGATTCATTTGGGAAGGAAACTCTGCATACAGCTTGGATTTTCTCCTACTCAGAAGAGTTTCCTTCCTCTCCATCCCGAGGAAATGGTGTGTGAAGAGCACAAACACAGAGCAGTTACTCTCGTTAGCAGCGGAGGGAGAGCTGCTGTAGGAAACAAACCCACACTGAATCAGGTTAACCACGGAGAATCACCGGGACGTGAAAGGAGCAGTTCAGGGGTGAGCACTTCCCTCTGCTGCCTGTGACTGCAGAGATTCAGGACAGCAGGAGCTTCCTGAGGGGAGCTGCTCTGCTCTGCACCTCTCACCCCTCCCCGTGCCCTGGGGACCCATCCCAGCCCAAACTCCCTCCTGCAAGGCCCCAGCAGCACTGAAACCCCAGCAGATTCCATCCCTTGCTGTGCCTGGGAGCTCAGGCCCTGCACAGGGACTGCTCACACCTCCTGAGGCTGCGACAGAAGCTCTCAGGTGTCAGTGCAAGAAAAGACAGAACCCAACTGAAAATTCAACTTTCAGATGAGATGCACCGTTCAAAGCGTGAGTTTCCTGTAAACCAAACCAAATGTAAAGCATAACATGAAGTTTGAATCATCTCTGGAAATATTCTGTATTTCATGATGAAGCGAAACTTTCCCTAGAAAGAGAACAGAATATCTACACAGAATACCTATTCATTTATCCTTATAGAATATATATTTTATTTATCTTGACAGAATATCTATTTATTTATCTCGACAGAATATCTATTTATTTATCCTTATAGAATATCGATTTTATTTATCTTTACAGAATATCGATTTTATTTATCTTTACAGAATATTTATTTATTTATCTTTACAGAATATTTATTTATTTATCTTTACAGAATATTTATTTATCTTTACAGAATATCTATTTATTTATCTCGACAGAATATCTATTTATTTATCTCGACAGAATATCTATTTATTTATCTCGACAGAATATCTATTTATTTATCTCGACAGAATATCTATTTATTTATCTCGACAGAATACCTATTTATTTATCTCTACAGAATACCTATTTATTTATCTCTACAGAATATATATTCTATTTATCTTTACAGAATATCTATTTAGGAACACGAAAGCAGGATTTGGACTGACAAGCACAGCTCACCACAAAAGCTTTTTCCTTTTTCCTTTCCCCACTCTGCCCAATCTGAGGCTGCCTCAGCCTGCACTGGGAGAGGCTCAGCAGCTCTGTCCTCTTCATGAGCTTTTCTGGACACAATTTTGAACCCAAAATTCAACTCTGTCCCATTAACCAAGCCTCGTGTGTGAGCACTCCCAGCTGCACAGGGAAGTTCAGAGTCCACTCCAGGACGTCAATCCCCACACAGCAGCTGAGTCAAAGATTTGTTTATTTTGTATGACTGAAGCTTTAAAACTCAACTCCTCTACAAACCAGACTGGGGATTAAAACCAAAGGGGAGGTTTCAAACTTCTATTATTCTACCATTTCCTTTTGTATTTCTGCGACACCACCATGGATATCCCACCCCCACTGGAATATATGAAGGCTGTATAAACAGGAAGGTTCATTAGGAAGCAGAGAAAACAGTTTTGCTGCAGTCCTGGTTTCTCCACAGCAGGAAATCTCCCATCCCAGCGTGCTGGAGGGCAGGGAGGCTGCAAAGCTTCCCTTTGTCTGGCTGCTCATGCCACCTCCATGTCCTGCTTCATCTGGAGAGCAGCAGCCAGGCCTGGCCTGTGACCTTCAGCAGAGCCCACAGATCCTGCCTGCAGGAACTCTCACGGCCAGGGAAGCTCAGAGGGCTGCACAATGAATGCCCTTCTTTGCTTTGCACACCTTTAAAAGCATAACCAGTTATCAGATGCTTGGACTGATCACAGTAATTAGTAAAAAGAGCAAAATCCTACAAAACCCTGTCATTTACATCCAGGAGAGCTCTGCACACACTGGAGGAGCCCAGGCTGCTGAACAAGCTGCTGGTACTTGGCACTACCAGCACTGAATCCTGTTAGATCCCTCTTTTCCTGGCAGCAATTTCCAGGTCAAGCCTGCCCTTTGCCACTGAAGCTGCTTTTACACCAGCAGCCTCCCTATTTTTACTTTTTGTGAAGACTAAGAAGTTAAGATCTATTTAAGCACTTGGTTTCCAGCTCCCCTCTTGTTCTCTTCCCCATCCCTCCTATCCAAAGCGAGTCTGTAACTTTATTTGGTGCTTCAGGGTAGGTGGCATTACAAAAAGTCACATTTATTTTTACAGGCAGCACAGTATAGTTTACAGCCCACTCCTGCAAGAAAAGCATGTTTACAAGTTGACTAAAAAGTAGCTGAATCCTTGCTGTCTAAAAAAATAAAAACCAGGAGAAATCAATCAGTAAAACAAATTGTTTTGGTTCCCATGGGGGTTTTGTTGGACGGGGCTGGGGCAGGGTCCCCGAGCAGGAATCTTTTCCCACAGGAAGGAACTCACACTCAGGGTTTGTGCTGCTCCCTCTCCCCCTGCAGAGCCACGGGAACCGCCCGGGTTAATTCAGCTCAGCTGAGGGATCACAGGACTGCTCCCTCTGCCTTCAATTCCCACCCCAGCCCATTGCTTGCACCAGGAGAACGTGCACGGCTTGAAAAGCCTTCAATTTTCTCATTTATCAAACAAAAAAACCTGTTATCTTTCAGGCATTATCACCATCACCCCTTGTCTCACCAATACCTGTATTCCTCACTGAAAGTAACTTCCTCCTGAATGCTGTCAGTAACTGCTGACAGCACGAGTTGGATAAAACTCCTGAAAACGTAAAAGACTCCGATTTGTGAGCTGCCCTGAATTCCTCACTGAATTTAACTTCCTGAATTCCTCACTGAATTTAACTTCCTGTATTCCTCACTGAATTTAACTTCCTCCTGAATGCTGTCAGTAACTGCTCCACCGACCCTTTTAGGAGCACAAGTTGGATAAAACTTCTGAAAACATAAAAGACTCCGATTTGTGAGCTGCTTGCAGTGCTCGAGCACATCTTCAAAGGAGGGATCCCTCAGGCTGAGCGGGAACATTTGAGTGTGAAAGGGAACGATTTGAATGAACGGCACCGAGGATTTTCACAGAGCTCGGTGTGGATTCTCCCTCAGCACCCCCGAGCAGAGCCAGAGCAGCGTGTCCGTCCGTCTGTCCCTCCAACACATTTCACTGCCCCTGAGCAGCGCTAAAGCCGTCGGGCAGCCTGGGCCGAGGCACAGTGTGCCATGGGTGGGTAAACAGCAGCGCGTTTCAAAGGGGAAATTGCAGTTTCGTTTCATGAAACAAAAGTGTTTTCAGCTGCCCGTTCTCTGCTAAGTGACACACTGAGAGGAGCCCTGAGGAGAACAGGGAGCCTTCACAGGCAGCCTTCTGCAGAGAGGAGTTAAAAATGAATGAGAGTCTGCAGCAGCAGCAGCCCGGCCTTGTTACAGTGATATGGCCCATGAGGAAAAGCAGAATCTGCTTTTATTAATTGGAGGTGGTTAGAAAAAGAGCTCTGAGGGATAGCTCAAGGCCAAAGAGCACTAAACAATTCATCATGCTGCAGAATTTTATGTTTAAATGCATTAAAGTCATTTCATTCAGGCTGGTATCATCAGATGTTCAATGTGCTGCTTGACCTGCAAACTCCTTGGGTGCGCCTGGTGAACACCCCCACGGGTGTATGACCAAAGAGAGCAAAAAAACCTTAAAATTCCCACAGAACCTCAGCTCTACACCTCAGGAAAAGTTAGAGATCAGACCTCCCTGAGACAGGAATCGTTCCATTTAAATTTCTTTAAACACACCAGAGCCAAAATGAGAGGACACCACATGCATTATTACAAACTATACTGCAGTACAAAATCCATTTATTTCCCTTCTACACACAGCACTCAGCACACGAGGCTCCCACAGGGAATAAATAAAGCTCCAAACTCTGCACGTGTTCCAACCCAGCATTGTGGCAATGTGAGAATCCCAGCAGCCACAAACACTGCAGGGGTGGAACCAGCAGAGCTCCAAGGTCCCCTCCAAGCCAAACCATTGCAGGATTTTATGGTGCTGATAAAATCAAGGCAAGTTCAAGCCTCAGCTCCTCCCCTGCCCACAGGGACAGAGGGCATTTGCTGTCTGTGGGGTATTTGCTGTCCCCATCCTGTTTCAATGCCATTTTTAAGGAGAGATAAACACCAGTGGCACACACTGAGCTCCACAGCTTCAATGTTAAATATTAAACACAGGGAGAACCCCCAAAAGCTGCAGGTTTAACAAAAATCTCCTTCCTGCACCTTGGCAAGTAAAACTGGCCTGTTTAGAAAAGCAATGGATTCACCAGCAAAATTCCATCTCAATTTAAAGGAAAATCTACTTGTTAGCTCCATGTCTAAACCAACTAGAAAAGCCCCAAATCCAGAATTCCTAACCAGGTATTAACATACAGGTTCTATCAGTCACAGGGAATAAAAATGAATCAATTTGCCATTTAGCAGAAATATTGATTTGAAATTCAGCCAGTTGTCACTGCTTGGCCTGGATCATTCTTTCTCATTTATAACATTCTAGAATGTTTTAAATTAAATTATCAAGAGAGGCAAAATATTCACACAACTGATCACCAAAGCAATGTGCAAATAAGAGGTGAGAATGCATTTTTTAAAAAACCCATGCAACTCCAACAGCTGTTGGTGCAACATTCAAGAACAACTGGCAAATAATTCCAAGTGCAAACCTAACCCGACAGCTTGTTATTAACGATATAAAGTGTGATTTAAAGGAGAATGTGAGGAGAGATCCAGCAAGAATAGAACACTGCTCAAATTCAGGATTTTCAGAGTTTCACACCCCCACTCAGCAGGGAACAGCACTGATGTGTTCTCTTCAACTTGAAACCATTTCTTTACAGATTCGAGTGTTCTGTTACAGCAAATTTTGGAAACATCTCTTTATATATAGCCAACACTATCCCAGTACAGTTATATTCAACTATTTTTAGGAACTGTTTACTGCCCTTGCACATCTGCTGAGCTGAGAGATGAAATCCACTCAAAGCCTTCCACTGTGGGGCCTTCACACTGAAATTGAGCTGAGATCATTTTTATTTGAGCTCTGTGGGCCACATCAGCCCGAGGAGGGATGGATTACATGTGGGAGAGCCAGCAGGCAGGCTGGCCCTTTGTTCACCAGGTGATTCATGATCCTGCACAAACAGCTCTGCCAGAGAGGCCATGGCAACATCATCTTCCCACAGCTCCTCATTAATATCAGTCCTCAGTCCTTGATCATTTTAATGATTAGAACCAGAGGAGTGTCAATTGTGGAGATCCACACTGACCACTGGCACCTTTTCCCCAAGTTACACTGGGGGCGTTTCTGCCAAGCCTGGCATGGAAAAGGTCCTGAAGGACCATAACTGGTTATCTGAGGGAAAAAGCAGTGAAATCCCAGTTAAACACACACAACTGCTGGATTTGGTGGCCAAAGGCTTGCAGGGCTCAACTAAAAAGGGCTCCAAAAGCAATGTGTGTGCCCAAGGCAGGGGAGGACAGGAGTCCAGGGGACAGGAAAGCTCCCTGACCAGCAGCTTTAACCCAGGGAGGCTGAACACCCCCTGTGCACACACCTTCCCCAGACAGGACTGAACACCCCCTGTGCACACACCTTCCCCACACAGGACTGAAAACACCCCCTGTGCACACACCTTCCCCACACAGGACTGAAAACACCCCCTGTGCACACACCTTCCCCACACAGGACATTCCTTCATGCTGGAACATTCTCCTGACAGAACTGGCCTTGAAGTGGAAGAAAACACAAAACAATTTCACTTACAATATCAAAACAAGGATAAAATGGGGAAAGTTTCCTTTGGGGTCATGCCTGTTTCTCAGACATGAGAACAACTCACTCCTAAAACACCCAGAATAAAAAGCTCCAGGATCAGAGTGGGCTGCTTGACTTGATACTCAAACCCCAAATCAGAATCACTCCTCATTCTCACCCTCGAGCAGGGAAACCAAACTGCTGCTGTTTCACAACCAAACTTCCAGTTATTTACAGATTTATACACTTGGGAGCACACAAACCAGAAGGGACACAGGTGAGTGAATTTCCTCACCCTTTCACCCAGTGCAATCATTCCAACAGGGCCCTCCAGCACTGCAGACAAAATCAGTGCCATCAAACCAAGCCCAGAAACTTTCCTTGCAGAGAACCCCTTTATCCATATAGCTGTGCTCCTATTTTATTCCACTACAAACCCCAGGAATAATAGCAAAATAAAATATCTGAAAAAGGACAGGCTGACAGGCAAAAAGCACAGAGGGAGCTGCATCCATGTCCTGCCTGCTCAGGAAATATTGTGGTGCCAAAAATGAAGTTGTGAACCCCAAGAATGGCCTTGGGGTTTCTGCTTTCTGCTCACCAGTTCAGCACTGGGCACACTGGTGTGAGAACTGGTGGGTACAGAGGATTTCTTTTCTTTAAGATAAGCAGTGCACAGTTGGGGTGGGTTTTTTTTTAGTTTTGAGGCTGAATTGTTCCTGAGCTCAAAATCTCCAATTTTAAGCCAAATATCCTGTTATTCATTCCTGGGAACTGGGCACTAAATCAACATTTACACTGCTAGCAGAAATGGCAAAGGCTCACGGGAGAGCTCCATCCAGCAATGAAATTGGGTTTGGTTTGGGGGAAATGTCAGAGCAGAGCCTCTGTGAGGCAGAGGAGCAGGGGATGAAGGAAAGCTGTCAGACACGAGGGTTTTGTGAGAACTGAAACATCAGCAAAGCTCCAGCACAGCCCCTCCGACGTCTGCGTGCGTTCAAAATAAGGAATAAAATCGGAAAGGAAAAAATGCTGAATGACACAGAAAAAACAGCTGCTCTAGTAGGAAGCTGATTCTGAACTTCTTTACTCATCAGTTAAAGAAAGAAAGGGAACAGCACAGGCTCTGTAGCATTCCAGGAGCAGAACTTCCAAGAGATTTCTAAAAAAAGAATCAGAAGTATTTCTTTTCAGATAAAGTTAGCTCACGTTCACCAAATTTATCCACTGGAAAGCAAGCTGGATGCTTGGGAAGGCTGCTGAAATCCTGAAGAATTCTTGCTTGAAAGCCCACGTTTAAAAAGAATAGAAAGAAAAACCTCTGGGATGTGCAAAGCTGGTTGTTTAAATTTCACCACTGCCATTTCAGCTGCAATCCTGCGTTTGGAGTTCCTCCTCCTTCCACCGATTCAGTCATCAATGGCTCAGCTGATAATTATCTGTACAAACCTCGTGCAGAGTTTGGTGAATCCCCAGGAGCAGAACGCAGCCCCGACTCCCACACAGCCCGCAAAGCTCCCTGGTGCTCCCCCCGCTCGGTCAGCGTGACTAACACTCACAGGGAGCGCGGCTCCCGCCAGGCCCTGCCACATTCCAGCTATTTCACAACCCAGGAAACGCTGAGAAACCCGGGCGAGCTCCTCCTCAGCCCATTTACACCCAGGGCTTGGACTCTTAACAGGATTTCCATCACAAACACAGAGCTCTTCGGAGCGGAGGGCGGCCCTGCTTTGGAGCCGTTTGAATTCCTGATGTTCCGTCGGTGCAGGAAGCACCGAGGGACTTGGCAAAGCTGCGGGGTTGGAGTTGCAGAGGTTCACCCGAGGTGAGTTTCCTCACCCTTTCACCCAGAGCAATTATTCCAGCAGCACTGCAGACGTGTTTGTAGCAGAGAAAATCAGCGGCATCAAACCAACCCCCGAAACTTTCCTTTCAGAGAACCCCTTTATCCACACTCCTGTTTTATTCCATTATAAACCCCATTAATAAAAGCAAACCGGCAATCCTCCACTTCAGCCACACTTCCTTTTTTTTTCCCCCCAGAAGCGCTCTAAATCAGCAGCAAAAATAGCAAGAAAGATTGCTGAATGACCTTGGAAAAATCCACTTTGCCTCGAGTTTCTCCTCCTGGAAAATCAGGTTAATGGAATACCCTGCCAAGGGGTGCAAGACAGAGCTCAAAGCATTAAACAAATACTCGGAATTTTCGTTATTGACAAAGCCACAATTTCAACAGCAGACCTCTGGCCGGGACTGTAATCAACCTGCGGCATTTGCTTTGGCAGGAGCGGAGCGGCAGAGCCACAAGGTCAATGTCAAAAGCACCACAACAACATTTGGGGCAGTTTCTATGGCCAGGCTGAGTTTTGGCCTCGCTGCGCTATCACTCCATCACTTTATCAGCCCCGAAGTATCACGTTGGCCTCGCACAGAGGCACGACGGAGTGTTTTCAGGCAGAATTTAATATCCTTATCCTCCCACCGGGAGCTGCTGGGCCAAGGAAAGCTGATCTCCCACAGCGCCCAACGCAAGGCGATGCACGGCAAACAAGAGTTGTTTGCTCCACGATAAAGCTCAACTCCTCTGCCCGGCAAAAAAAGCACCAAGTCAGCAGCCGAGGGCTTACAGAGAATCAACCTCTGCCCCAGCAGCTCCAGCCGAGGCTGCTTTCCCCCGCCACACGAGGGTTTCAGGGGGAGAGCACAAGGAGGAAACGCCGCTCCTTGCTCGGGCGGGGCAGGGGCCGGAATGAGCGAGTTTGGGGAAGGGAGGACAAACCCATCCCGTCGGCTCCCATCGCTAGAGGGAGCGGAGAGGGGCCTTGTGCAGCTGCTGCCGAGCTGGAGCGATTCCCCTTTCCCAGCCCTGCCTATCCCGGATCCCGGCCCTTCCCACCCCATCCCACCCACGGCAGGGAAGCGAAAGGCCCGACCCCCCCCCACCCCCGGCCCCACAGACGTGCAGGGGGGCACGGATGGAGCAGCACCGCTCCTGCAGGGTCTGTGGGGGAAAAGGAATGAGTAGGAATGAGACGGAGTGAGAAGGAATTAAAAGGAACGAGAACGAAAAAAGAGGAAAGAACAGCCCGGCCCCGCTGCCTCAGCGCCCGCCTCGCCTCAGCGCCAAGGCCGCGGGATGCGGGCGGGGGCGCGGCGAGGCGAGGCGGAGGGGGGAAAAAAGGCTCGAAAGGAGGGAAGAAGGAGGTGTCGGCAAACCCACCGGCGTCGTCGGGAGGCGCGGGCCGTGGGTCTGGCTGCGCTCGGAGGGTCCCGCTCGGAGCCCGCTCGCCCCGGCCGCGATCCGCCCTGGAGCACAAGATGGCGGCGCGATGCGGCCACGTCAGTGCCCGCCCCGCGCGAGGCACCACGGGGAGGCGAGGAGGGCGCGGGGGGCGTGGCCTGCGCGCGGGGGGCGGGGCCAAACCGGGCTGCCGCAGGGCCGGGATGCGCGGGGGGCGTGGCGTAGAGACGCAGTGGGCGTGGGCACGGCGAGAGTGTCAGATCAGACAGACCGGGGGCGTGGCCTGGAGCGAGTGGGCGTGGCTATAGCGTGAGTATCCACTCCTGAAAGGCGCGGGGGCGTGGCCTGTGAGATGGCCACGCCCACTCTGCGGCGCGTGAGGGGAGCGGGAGCGGGGCCGGGATCCCGCGGGATGCGGGGATGGGATGGGATCAGATCGATGGGATGGGATGGGATCGATGGGATGGGGTTAGTCGGGACCGTGCCTGCCCTCCCTGCACGGCTCCCCTTCCTCTGCACTGTGCCCTCCCCTTTCCGTGCACGGTTCTCCTTTCCCTGCGCTGTTCCCGCTTCCCTTCACCGTTCTTTCCCCGTTCCCCTTTCCCCGCAGCGCTCCTTCACCTTCTCTGCACCATTCCTCCCCTTTCCCTGCTCTATTCTTACTTCCCTGTACCCTTCCTTCCCCTGTCCCGTTCCCCTTTCCCTGCATATTCCTTCACCTTCTCTGCACCATTCCTTCCCTCTTCCCTTCATCATTACCCCGTTCCCTGTATCATTCCCCTTTGCTTGCACCGTGCCTTCATCTCTGCACCATTCCTTCCCTCTTCCCTGCGCTGTTCCTCTCATGCCTTCATCACTCCCCCTTTCCCTGCCCCATTCCCACTTTCCTTACACCATTCCCCCTTTCCCTACACCATTCCCACTTTCCTTACACCATTCCCCCTTTCCCTGCCCCATTCCCCATTCCCAAATCCACCAGCAATCCTCTCTGAGCTCTCCCACCCTGGCTGCTTCTCCAGCCTCTCTGTGCCTCAGTTTCCCCACATAGGGAAAATCCCTTTTAATTTATTTTTTACCTAAGCAATTAATTTTCATTGTTTAAACTAATATTAATTTATTTTACCTCACACAGCACAGAGGGAGCAGGTCAGCACAGCAGAATCTTAACTCCACGTGGAAAGGGAATAATTCACATGGTTCCAAAAAAGAGAATAATGCCTATGGTTCCAAAGCTCAAGAAGTTGCTGTAAAAACAACTGTGCACAATGAATTTAGACTTATCTGCTCTCTGTTTTGGGTTAAATTTGAGATAAGTCAAGGCAGTGTGCTGTTCCAGGCTAAATACTAAATCCTTTGTTAATGAGAAGCAGGAAGCCACCAAAACTGCTTATTTCCAAATTTCCCCCTGATGCTCATAGGAAATGAGTGCCTCAAAGACCTCCATCCCCTGTCCAATGGGGCTGAAATCACCCAGGATTACAGAGAAGGCAGACAGGCAGATGGGAGTGAGCCCAAAATCTTCTTTTCCTTAAAAAATTTGATCACACTCAAGAGAGATGGCAGCAACAGGGCTGAGAGGTGCCAGGAGGCAAAATCATCCCTGGGCTTCTTCCAGGGAGGCACCACCCCCAGGCGCAGCAGGTTTAAATTTGTATTATTATTTGCTTTAAAAAGCCCCTAAATTGCATTAAATCTTCCCAAAGGGTCACTCAGCACCAGCAGCACCGATGGGCTGAGAAAGTGACAGCAAGGACAGGCTGAAAAATCAAATTAATCCTGTTTTTCAGCTGGCTGAAATGGGGGTTCAGGAAGAGGAGAGCTGTTCCAGGGCACAGATTGGTGCCCACCTCAATGCCCAGGCCTGGACAGCTCCCATTGGTGTCACAGATGTCCCTGTCCCCTGGTTATCCCTGCATTTGGGACCTATTTGGGACACAGCAGCCCCCAGGAGCTGCTGTAAGAGTTGAACCAAAAATACCCAGTGAGATTTAGGGAGAAAAAAGGAGATTTTGCACTTGCTCAGGGCTCCTGGGGAGGAGCTGGATATTGCTGGATATTTTGGGTAGCCCTGGGGCAGGAGCTGAGCTGGGAGGCTCTGTGTGTGACAGGAGGAAGCTGCTTCCAAACCAGCAGCAAAATCCCAAATAGAAATCCTTTCCTCAGGATTTTTCCTCCTGAGAAGCTGAGAGGCCTCAGGAACAAAATGCAAACATTGATTATCTGCTGCTGTGGAATGCAACAGGTGCATCTGTGATTGGTCTCATGTGGTTGTTTCTAATTAATGGCCAATCACAGTCAGCTGGCTCAGACACAGAGCCCGAGCCACAAACCTTTGTTATCATTCTTTGCTATTCTATTCTTAGCCAGCCTTCTGATGAAATCCTTTATTCTATTCTTTTAGTATAGTTTTAATGTAATATATTACGTTAAAATATATTGTATAATATATTTTATTATTTAATGATATTTATAATGTAATATATTACATTAAAAATATCATTAAATAATAAATCAGCCTTGTGAAACATGGAGTCAGATCCTCAGCCCCCTGTGAACACGGTCACACATCCCCAGATCCCTGCTGGGCACAGCTGAGCAGAGCCGCCCTCGTTTCCCAGCCCTGGTTTCCCAGCCCTCATTTCCCAGCCCTGTCTCCATGCCCGGGCACTGAACCAGATCAGGGCTGCTCTGAGTTAAAAATAACCCTTCTCTCCTTTTCTTTTACTTTTTTTTTTTTTTAGCTTTTTCCTTTTGCTTTATTTTTAACCCAGAGCAGCTCCTCCTTTTAGCTCGCTCAGGGGAGAAGATGCTCAACCCTGCTGGGGTGAGAGTCCAGCTGCAGAGCAGCTCAGGGGAGGTTATTTCTTATTTCACATTATCACCCATGAGCCATCACCAGGGAGATCTGATTTCATTATCCTCAAACTCTGATTTCATTATTCTCGTCCTCAGTGGACGCTGAGCTCGAGGTCTCATCCCTCTGATTCATTCCTGGCTGGAACCCTTTGCCCTGTGACTCACAGCCTTCGTGGAAGGAAAAGAGGCCTCAGTTTCTTTTTCAGAAGTGCCCTTTGCTTCCTCCATCCTAAGAAAAAAAAAAAAAAACAACATGTTTTTTTTCTTTTTGGGAGAAGGACAAAATCTGCTCCTTTTTCTGGGTGCTCGCAGGGTTCCAGAAAACCCCTTGGATTCTCCTGGATGGCCCCTTTGGAGCTGGAGAGTTTTCCTCCCTGCTGGGAGCCTCTGATGACAAATCTGCAGCTGAGCTACACCCTGTTCTCGCTGCCCTTTTGGATTAAAAAAAAAAAAAATAAATAAAAAAGAAAAAAAAAAAGTGTTTGTGCAAGGAGGTTTCTGAGGTTATAAAAATATCACCTGGAGTCTCAGAGCTCTTCCCAAGCTGTGCTTTTCCTTCTGCATCTTCCCCCAGGGAAAATCACCACAGGCTGGATCTGCTCTTGCTTCAGGGTCCCCCAAAATAATCTTTTCTCCCAAGTGTGGGCAAGCTGACTTTATTGAGAAGATTCTTGGTGAGAATATTTGGGATATTGGGGTGATGGACACCCCTGAGCAGGTGGCAGCGATGTCCAAGCATTAAATCCCTCCTGGTGGTGGTGGAAAAGCAATTTTGGGGTGGGAACCCATCCCAAAAGGGTGGAAGAGGCTCTAGGACATGGGAGCCCATCACTGCTCCGTTTTCCCTGGACTTCCTGGCTGCTGTCAGGTTGAGGATTTCTTGGTGAGAATATTTGGGATAAAGGGGTGGTGGAGACCCCTGAGCAGCGATGTCCAAGCATGAAATCCCTCCTGGTGGTGATGGAAAACTAATTTTGGGGTGGAAGGGGCAGAAGGACACCAGGACCCATCACTACTCCATTTTCTGCTGCCTTGGAGCTCCTGGTTGCTGTCAGGTTGAGGATTTCTTGGCGAGAATATTTGGAAAAAAGGGGTGGTGGAGACCCCTGAGCAGCGATGTCTGACCATGAAATCCCTCCTGGTGGTGATGGAAAAGTAATTTTGGGATGGAAGAGGCTGAAGGACATGGGGACCCCTCACTGCTCTGTTTTCTGCTGCCCTGGAGCTCCTGGCTGCTGTCAGGTTGAGGATTTCTCACCTCTGAGTCTCTCACCTCGAGGTGAGAATTGCAATTACGCACAGGAGCTGAGAAATTACAGCACCCTCCACCCCCCTCCAGCAATTTGCTGTGTTGCCTACCCAAAATAGCCACGATTCCAGGGATCTGTGCTCCTGGGGTCACCTCTAGATGGGCTTGGGCTGTTGGAGAGATGACAGAGCTAATGTTGCTGCTCGTGTTCCACCATCCTGCAAGGGAAAGGAAGGTGGAAAGAGGAGGAAAGCAAGAAAAGCTCTTCACAGCTGCATGGAGAGGCAGGAAAACCAAGAATATTCACGGGCAGAGCTTTTATTTTGCTGTGGTTTCTCCTCCCAGAGCTGGTTTAGGTGGCAGAAGGGCCCACTCAGCTGGAGAACCTTTGAGAGCAGAGGGAGCAGATCAGCTCCGTGCTCCTGACACCGCCTCCAGGGATGGTGGGGAAATTGCCTCAGCTCTCTCTGCCTCATTTTTTATCCTCATTCGCTTGGAAGCAGCTGCTCTTCACGGCTCGGTGGCATGCAGGGTGACCTGGCTGTGAGGAGATGGTGGTGGCACCTCAGGAGGGAGCTGGGATGCCTCAGGCTTCAGCTTTTACATTTTTTCACATTCTGTGCTGCTTTAGTGTGAGGGTCTGGGCTTCATATTATGGAATGGTGAGCTCTGTGCACAGAGCAGGGAGACAAAACAATTCCTGCTCCAGCTGGGCACCAAGGACTGTGGTGTTCATGTGCCCTCTGAGAAGAGAGAAGCTATAAGAAAAGTAGAGAAAATAATAATTAAAAAGAATAATTAAAACAGTTTTAAATGAATTTATTACTCTTGTGTTTGTGAACATGCAGAATGTGTTGGAAGATTATTTACCTGAAAGCATTTGATAATTAGATTCTACTGAAGATTGGTTTGTTTCCTTAACCAATCACACAAAGCTGTATCCTGACTGTCAGGAGACAGTCATGAGTTTTCTTTAGCATTCTTTAATAAGAATTATAAAGTATTCTTTATAAAGTATGATATAGTATGGTATTTTATCTATTTAATATAGTTGTAATATGATATGATATAATATGATATGATATAATATGATATGATATAATATGATATAATATAATATGATATAATATAATATGATATAATATAATATAATATAATATAATATAATATAATATAATATAATATAATATAATATAATATAATATAATATAATATAATATGATGTAATATAATATAATATGATATGATATAATATAATATAATATGATATAATATAATATAATATAATATAATATAATATAATATAATATAATATAATATAATATAATATAATATAACATAATATAATTTTAATAAAGTGAATGTTCAGCATTCCAGAGCCTTGGAGTCAGATGCCAATCATTCCTTCATTGGGGGTCCTGATTTTACTATAAAGGACAAATGATCCAAATCTCAGCCCAGGAGCACAAACACCGTGGGCTGGAGAGAGAAAAACAAGCAGGGTGGGACTGCCCGGGCTAAAGCTGGAATGGGACAATGAACTGCAAGGTGCAAATGGAGCAGAACTGATCCCAGGGAGAGACCCCGGCAGCGCTCGTGCATTTTGGGGCCATTTTGGTTCATCTTGGGTGCAGCCCTGGCTGGGCTCTGGTGCTGCCCAAGGTGCATCCATGGAGGAGATCCTTTGAATAAATCCCTGCTTTATTCTTTAGCTCTGTCCAGCCTCTGTTCCAGGTCAACCTGCACAAGGCATGATGGTGATGCCCTGTTTGGGCAGCCTTGGTGGTGCCTTTTGGTACCCAGACAAGGTGGCTTGGACAGGAAAAATTGATTTTTGTGCTGTCATAGAATCACAGAATGGGTTGAAAGGGATTTTAAATATTCCCCATTCCATCCCTGGAGGTGGGAGCATTAAAACCAAAAGCTGGGAACATTAAAAATCCCATTTGGAGATCTCTGTGCAGTTTCCCAGAGCTCCATCGGAGAAAGCTGTCTGACCATCCCCAGGGCACCACGCTGCTGTAGAGGATTTCTTGTGGCATGAATCCTCCTGCTTTTAATGCCCCCTGACAGAAAATCTGGATTTTTTTTAAAGCTCAGCTGAAATATTTGCCCTCCATCAGCAGAGTGCTCTGAAAGCCCAGCAAAGCTGCCACCTCAGAAACTCTAAATGGTGCATCCTGTCACTCAGGACACTTTTCCAGCCAGGATTCCTTGGGAAAAAAGGAAAAAAGCTCCTCCTTTCCCTATGAAGTCATTGCTGTGGAAGGGAACATGACAACAGAGGGAGCAAAGTTTGTGCCACGGTGTTCCCTGGCTGGGAACGAAACCTCACCCGCCCTCCATCATCAAAACCTCATTAAGCCGTGCAGGCACTAATTGATAAGCCCAAACCTGACAAGGTGGCTGCCCTGGGAGCTGCCAATCAATGTCACAGCTGCCCCTGGCCCTGGGTGAACTCTGACCGCCGGCAAGAATGCTGGAATTGTTCCTCTGGGAGGGGAGGGATGGGAACAGCATAATTATAACATCCATGTCAGGTCACAGCCCACGCTGGACACCTGCCTGATGGAGAGGGGGGAAAAAAAACTCCCAGACTGTGGTGGTTGGGGTCCAGCTGCTGATTCCAGGCTGGGAAAATGTCACCTGGAAGGGCTTTGTTCAGGCAGCGTGGGTTTTGTGGAAGGATGAGGAGGAATGTTTCAGCAGGGAGGAATTCCAGCATGGAAGGGTTGGTTTGCAAGGCAGGAGGAGCTGGACTGGGGAAGGGACATGGAGAAGCTGATTAATCTCTATATGTTGCTGTTTGTACCTTCAGTTTTACAGTATTTGTGTATCCAGCTTTCTTTTAGTTCAGAAGTTGCAGAAATCCAGGCCTCCATGTAAACCACAAAGTTTTCCTTGCAGAATTAATGGATCACTTGGATTATTATCCATTATTAATGGATTATGGGCTATTAATGGATTATGTGCTAATGATTCAGTTTATGCAAACCACCAAATGAAGGAGGGTTTTAGGAGAAAGGTGTGGAGGTCCAAAAGTGGTGAATGTCCAACTCACAGCAGGACAGGGTCATTTAATCCCATTTTGAGCCATCCCCTGACAAGTTCATCCCCTTTGAATCATGGACAAATGTCACCTTGAAGGGCTTTGTTGTGAGTTTTGTGGAAGGATGAGGTTGCAGGAGGAAGGAATTCCAGCATGGAAGGGTTGGTTTGCAAGGCAGGAGGAGTTGGACTGGGGGAAAACCATGGAGAAGCTCATAAATCTGTAGATGTTGCTATTTGTACCTTCAGTTTTACAAAATTCATGTATTCAGCTTTCTTCTTAATTCAGAAGTTGCAGAAATCCATGCCTCCATGTAAACCATGAGGTTTTCCTTGCAGAATGAATGGATCACTTGGATTATTATCCATTATTAATGGATCATGTGCTAATGATTCAACTTATGCAAACCATCAAATGGAGGAGGGTTTGGGGGTAGGAGAAAGATGTGGAGGCCCAAAAGTGGTGAGTGTCTAACTCACAGCAGGACAGGGTGATTTAATCTCAATTTGAGCCATCCCCTGACAAGTTCATTCCCTTTGAATCATGGAAAAATGGGATGGTTTGGCTCAGAGGGGTTTTTAAAGAACATTTAGTGCAGCCCTGCAGTGAGCAGGGGCAAATCTGCTGAAGTCAAAGGCAAATTCTGGTGTGAAATAACCAGGATTCATGGCTTGTGTGGTGCAGGAGAGCTTGAGCATCCTCCCATTTACTGCAGGGGAGGGTGGAATATGCCAGACCCACCAGAATTCCCAGGAGGAGAAAGCCCTCAAGGGCAGCAGCTGGCCATAAAACTTATCAATAGCTCCTTGTGGCACCTACAAACATCACAAATGAGGACTTTGAGAGGTCTCTGTAGTTCAGGAGTCACCTCCAGGACATCTCCTTGCCCAAACCCACAGGGCAGAGGGGAAGGGCTTGATCTATCAGCAAGGACTGGCCAAGGGACAACCTCATGGTTGAGATCCTTTATCCTCCCACCCAAACTCCAGCCTGCTGCCTTCCAATGCATGCCAAAAATTCCCTGCCAGCATGAGAAATTAGGATTGGCCACAGATATTGCAAAAATCATAGATTAGTTTGAGTCGGAACAGAGATTTTAAAGATCATCTTTTGCAGGTGTCATGTGGGTGAGGTATCCTGTGCCTGCAGCTGATCAAATCGTGTTTTTGTCAGTCAAAGACAGATAAATGTTGCTTTTCTGATGGAGGATTATGGATAGCAGGAAATAATTTCTGTTCCAATCTGCATCACCCGATGAGATTTAGCCCTGGTGCTTGAATCTGCCCAGTGTTTGTCCAGGGGATCTGCCTGGCCTTTGGGACAGTGATAATGAATAACTGAGCCTTTTACCATCGCAATAATAATGAAGTTTTAATGGTGAATTAAGGAACAGAATGAGGGAAAATCCAGCCATGAAGCTGTTTCTGTCTGTTGGTATCTAACAGGCAGTCAGGTGTGGAAGGGTTAATGGATGTGGGTAAATGAAGGAGGGATAAAATCACACAGTGTCCATAAACATAAATCAGGATCGATGCAAGAGTGGCTGCACAGATCCAACCTCAGCTTCTGAGGCAAGAAACAGCTGTAAACCCACATGTAGGTTTGTATATAAACCCCATGGAACAGGGATTCGGTGTAAAACCTAAAATCTGTCCTCTTGGTTTCTGCATCCCTTGGAAAAACACCCATTGCCTTTATATTTTCAGGGTTTGTGCCACACTCATCTCTAGGGAAACAGCTGATTTATCCTGAGAAATAGATTGCAATTAACATTTAAGGCTGTGCCCGTGATGCAGCTACAAAAGCAACATAATGAATCAGGTTTTTAATCATGAACTCACCCTGGTGGGAGCTGGGCACACAGCAGAAAATGCTGTCATTTATTCCAGAGCTGCCAAAACTGCTCCACATTTCCCTGATCCAATGGCCAGGCATGTGCTGGTCACTAAATAAAGTGGTTGTGACAATAAAACAGAGCTTGGTTCCCTGTTTTATTCTGCAGGGATGGATATGAGTTCATCATGGGGATGAGGTGCTGGGATGGAGAGGCTGGAGGGGACCAAGCAGCTCTCCCCATCACTGTGTGAGAGGCAGGCATGGGAAAATGGGGGGAAAATGGAGATTTGAGGCCCTGGACTGGAGAGTAGCTCTCCTAATCACTGGCAGCCAGCATCCAGGACCTGAAGCTATGGATTTCTGGAGGTAATTAACACTAGGTAAGGAAAACACCATTTCCAGGTGGATTTTGGGCATGGTCTGAGCGTGGTGGGGATGTGGCATTGGGATGGGTCCCTCGGGTGCTGCCTGGAGGTAAAGCTCAGCTGGGGACAGGTTTTCTTCACAGAATTCCCAGAATGACCAGGTTGGGAGAGACCTTCAAGGCCATCGAGTCCAACCCAGCCCCAACAGCTCAACTCAACCCTGGCACCCAGTGCCACATCCAGGCTTTGTTAAACACACCCAGGGATGGGGACTGCAGCACCTCCCCGGGCAGCCATTCCAGAACTTTATCACTCTTTCTGTGAAAAACTTTCTCCTGATATCCAACCTAAACTTATCAGTGATATTTTTGCCCGATGTTCGGGAGGAATGATGAGGAGGACTCCATCTTATCAGAATGCTAATCAATTACTTTATTATACTAAATTATTCTATATTATATTACACTACATCTCAACTAAATCTGCCAAGCACACAACTGCACTCCAACTGCCCAGAATCTCGTGACTGTCAGTGACAGTCCCAACAAACTCACCTGGATCCAATTGGTCAGTGAATTAAAACACACCAGAATCCAATTATCAATTCCCTTCAGGTAAACAATCTCCCACAATGCATTCCACTTGTGAACAAGAGGAGCAGCTATATATTATATTATATTATATTATATTATATTATATTATATTATATTATATTATATTATATTATATTATATTATATTATATTATATTATATTATATTATATTATATTATATTATATTATATTATATTATATATATTATAATGTAATATTATAGTATATATAATATACTATATTATATACAATTATATTATATATATCTAAAATATATGTTATATATGTTATATATTATATTATATTATATACAATTATATTATATTATATTATATTATATTATATTATATTATATTATATTATATTATATTATAATGTAATATTATAGTATATATAATATACTATATTATATACAATTATATTATATATATCTAAAATATATGTTATATATTATATTATATTATATTATATTATATTATATTATATTATATTATATTATATTTTATTTTATTTTATTATATTATAATGTAATATTATAGTATATATAATATACTATATTATATACAATTATATTATATATATCTAAAATATATGTTATATATGTTATATATTATATTATATTATATACAATTATATTATATTATATTATATTATATTATATTATATTATATTATATTATATTATATTATATTATATTATATTATATTATATATATAATATAATTATTTATAATATAGTATAATATATATAATATAATATAATATAATATAATATAATATAATAGTATATAATTGTATATAATTGTATATAATTGTATATAATTGTATATAATTGTATATAATTTATATTAATGAAATTATGCTAAAACTATACTAAAGAAAGAGAAGGATACAGACAGAAGGCTTAACAAGAATGAATAATAGAAACTCCTGACTCCTCAGAGTCCAACACAGCTGATGGTGATTGGTCATTGAGTAAAAACAATTCACATGAAACCAATCAAACATGCATGTGTTGGTAAACAATGTCCAGACCACATTCCAAAGCACCAAAATAGGGAGAAGCAATCAGATAATTATTGTTTTCATTCTTTTCTGAGGCTTCTCAGCTTCCCAGGAGAAGAAATCCTGGCAAAGGGATTTTTTAGAAAACATCACAGCGACAGTAGAGCTCCTTTCAGAGGCAAAGGTGACTCTTATCATCTTCTCCTCTTCAACTCTCCCTGACTCACAGACCAGCTGAGCCCCTTCCTCGCAGGGTTTGTGTTCCCAGCCCCTCTGGATGTGCTCAGTGTCCCCAGGTCCTTCCCGAGCTGAGGGGCCAGAGCTGGGCACAGCCCTCGAGGTGTGACCCCAGCAGTGCCCAGGGCAGGGGCACAATGAGCTCCCTGGGCTGTAGGAGTCTTCTCCTCCTGTTTGGTGGCTTCAGCAGAGGGGAAGACGTTGGTTTGGGATGCGCCACCTGGAATTTCTTTGGCTGTAAAGTGCTCAATTCCAGCCTCTGGTGCCCTGAAAGGCTTTTCTCCTTGGGTGCAGACTTCCGGTGAGGGAAAGTCCCCTCTGGCCACACAGGAGCAGCTGTTGATCCATGAATTCCCGAGTCTGAGTCACCCTTGAAGCTTCTCCACCCCTCTGGCTCCTGCTCCAGCTCACACTGACTCCAGCTCAACCTCTCAGGAGGAGTCTGGGCCCAAATCCTCATTTTCCAAGGAACAAACTACAGCAGAGACTTTCTTTGGCTGAAAATCCCTCCAGCAGCTGCTCCAAGAGGTCCTGGATTAAAGAGCTTTCCAGAACATCTCCTAAACCAGGAACCATCATCATGAATTTTCTGATTGTAGCCCACAAAGATCCCAAATCCAGCTTTGAGATCCAATCTTGTTTGCAGGGAATTGAAAGATGTGCTGGGATGATTTTGGCTGCTCCCCTCATTTTAAGGAGATCATAAACATTTTTTATGTCCTTGGTCCAGCCCCAGCTGCTCTTTGCATTAGAACAGGACAAGAGCAGGACTTGCTCTTCTCTGAGAACATTTTTGTAGTTTCATTTCTCCTTCTCCTTCTCCTCCTCCTTCTCCTCCTTCTTTCTTGTATTCCCTTTCCAACTGGTATGAAAGCAGAAACAAAACTCTCTGGATAAAATTTAAATTTGGGGGTCAAAGAACACCTGGCAGCTCTTTGCAATGCCAGAGGGCACATCCTGGTCCCAGCTGGCTTGAGATCAAGTAGGAAACCATGGACAATTTGGGGGCAAAAAGGAAAACAAATGGGCAGTTAAGAAAAAAAAAAAAAAGTCAAATTGGAATGTTCTGACCACTCTTCTCCAGTAAGAAACGGCATCAAGCGTGGTCTTTTTCTGCTCTTTTTGTTTTCCATGAGTTACAGCCTCACAAGGGAGGATTTGTCCCATTGAAAAGTATTTCCTCCTGGAGGGGGAATGATGATATTTGATTTGATATTTGGCTCAGGGATGTGGCTCAGGGATGTCACTCGGGGATGGGGCTCAGGGGATATGGCTTAGGGAAGTGGCTCAGCCCTTCTCCAGGTTCGTTTGTGCCAGAATCAATTGATATTCCAGGACAGCTGCTCTTTGTGGGGTCAGGGAGCTGATGTCTGAGCATGACCCGCTCCTGGAGACAACGGGATGGGAGAAAGGGACACTGCCCAGTCCCATTCCCTGTGAGTACAAACTAGAAAATGGCTGTAAAAAAATGATTATTTCCCCCCCCCCCTTACCATATATTTCTATGGATTTACATGCACAGGTTTGCATGCCTGAGCTGGCAAACGCCTCTGCAGCTGATGCACGAGCACTGCAGTGGGGAAGAGGTGGCAAAGAGGGGGTGGCTGCCTCTGTGCACCCCTAAAATCAAATCCCTCCATCCCCAGCCTTTGCTCAAGCCCCATAGCGAACACAACCTCCCTTTGTGCCCGTGTGGGATGAAGGAGGAGTCAGAACTCTTCTATTCTTGTTCTCAAGATTGTTTATTGTTTCTTATCTATAAAATTCTTTCTCTGACCCACCGAGGTCTGTCCGGCAGGTCAGATAGAGGCACTCTGACCACCTTGGGGTGTTGTTAGCTTTTTATACCAAAAACTACGTGTACATTCTTTACCATAACTTCCCAATACCCATCACCTATGTTAGACAGTGAACTCCTACTCTAAACCAATCTAAAAGTACCAACATCACCCAAAAGATGGAGGCCAAGAAGAAGAAGGAAAAACGACAAGGCATGCCCAAATTCCTCCATCATGGGACACTGAGCCCCCAATCTAAAATCCTCAAAAATCTATTTTTTACCCTGTGATAAATTCACTAAAATTCTGCTTAAACTGTCATGGCTTGTAATTCTCCATATAACGTTGGTAATTGTTTTTTCCAAGCGCTCAATCAAAGGCACAGGGGGGTCTTGGGCTCTGTGCCAGGGTCTCTGAGCCCCCTGGGCAGGGGCTCGAGCCCTCCAGGGCAGCCAGAGGAATTTCCTGGGTTCCAATACCCCACGGGGGAGGTGGAGCAGTACAACAACCCCGGTGGTGTTCACAGGGGTCCCAGGATGAGAATCTTGAATCCATGTTTCAGAAGGCTGATATTATATACTATATATTACATATTATATATTACATATTGTATATTACATATTATATATTACATATTACATATTACATATTATATATTATATATTATATATTATATATTATATATTATATATTATATATTATATATTATATATTATATATTATATATTATATATTATATAATATATATTATATATTATATATTATATATTATATATTATATATTATATATTACATATAATATATTACATATTACATATTACATATTATATATTACATATAATATATTACATATTACATATTACATATAATATATAATATATTATATATTATATATTATATATTATATATTATATATTATATATTATATATTATATATTATATATTATATATTATATATTATATATTATATATTATATATTATATATTATATATTACATATTACATAATATATATTATATATTACATATAATATATTACATATTACATATTATATATTATATATTATATATTACATATAATATATTATATATTACATATAATATATTACACATTATATATTACATATTACATATTACATATTACATATTATATATTATATATTATATATTATATATTATATATTATATATTATATATTATATATTATATATTATATATTATACATTATATATTATACAATTTATATTATATATTATATATTATATATTATGTTAAAACTATACTAAAAGAACAAAAAAAAGGGTTTCATCAGAAGGCTGGCTAAGGAAGGAAAAGAATGGTAATAAAATCTTGTGACTCACCAGAGAGGCTGAGCCAGCTGACTGTGATTGGCCATTAATCAGAAACAACCACATGAGACCAATCCCAGATGCACCTGTTGCATCCCACAGCAGCAGATAATCAATGTTTACATTTTGTTCCTGAGGCTTCTCAGCTTCTCAGGAGGAAAAATCCTAAGGAAAGGATTTTCCATAAAATATGTCTGTGACACAGGGGTGTGGTTATTAGCTGTTGTGGTGTTGTGGGTCCCTGGGATGAGGGAAGAGATGAGAATTTGACTCCATGTTTCAGAAGGGTGATTTATTGTTTTATTATATATATTATATTAAAAGAAATTATATACTAAAACTACACTAAAGAAACAGAAAGGAGACATCAGAAGGTTAGAAAGGAATGAATAATAAAAACTTGTGACAGACTCAGAGAGCCTGACACAGCTGGACTGGGATTGGTCATTAATTAAAAACAATTCACATGGAACCAATCAAAGATGCACCTGCTGGTGAGCAACCTCCAAACCACATTCCAAGCAATCAGATAATTATTGCTTACATTTCTTTTCTGAGGCTTCTCAGGAGAAAAATTTTAGCAAAAGGATTTTTCACAAAATATGTCTGTGACAACATTCCTTTGTGCACGTGTGGGATGCTCTGGGGTTCCAGCTGCATCCCTGCATCTCAAACTGGGGGACCAGAGAAGCAGGGTCCCTTCCCAACAGGAAAGGATGTCACTCAGGGATGTTGCTATGGGGAGGAGGAGTAGCACAACATCCCTTTCTGTTCTGCACGAGTGGGATGCTCTGGGGCTCAGAGCTGCATCCCAAACTGAGGGGGACCAGAGCAGCAGGGTCCCTCCCCGCGGGGAAGGAGGAACGAGCATAACATCCTTTCCTGCACGTGTGGGATGCTCCGAGGCTCCTTCCTGCATCCCTGCATCCCAAAAAGGGAGGGAACGGAGCAGCAGAGGGAGGAGGAGCAGCACAACATCCCTTTTTGTTCTGCACGTGTGGGATGCTCTGGGGCTTCCAGCGGCATCCCTGCACGCCAGACTGGAGGAGCAGAGAAGCAGGGTCCCTCCCCACAAGGAGGGATGGCACTGAGGGATGTGGCTCAGGGATGTCACTTAGGGGAGGAGGAGGAGTAGCACAACATCCCTTTCTGTTCTGCACGTGTGGGATGCTCTGGGGCTCCTTCCTGCATCCCAAACTGGGGGGACCAGAGCAGGACGGGGGGAGGAGGAGCAGCACAACATCCTTTTCTGTTCCGCTCCTGCATCCCTGCGTCCCAAACCGGGTCCAGAGCACCAGGGTCCCTCCCCACAGCCCGGCTCAGCTCTGCCCAGCTGCAGGGCCCGGTGCCTTTGTCCCGCCGCTCCTGGGTGGTCCCCCCGGCACTGCTGAGTGCAAAGGGCTCTCTCTGAATCGCTGCCTTGCTCTATGGCAATGCCTGCAGGGAGTGCATTCTGCCCAGAATTAAGCCCATGACTGCTGGAAGGGCGTTAAGGTAGCTCCAATTATCTCGGCCCCCCTTGGAACAAAACAGCAGATTGTGCTGGCGGACAAAAGGGGTTCTCTGGGTGACTTCTTGTCTGGGAGCATTCAGAGTGTGTAATTCCAGCAGAAATACCCCAGGGCTGGGCCAGCTCATGTCCTGGGCAAGCCTCCCATTCAAAAGAACCATTTGCTGGGAAATTGTATTCAGGGGGGAGCCAAAAGAGCATTCAGCTCCTCCTGGTACAACCCTGGCTTTAAGGTATGAGCTGATTAAACTCCCTGGTGGTGCTGGGACATGGCATGGGCAGAGGGGCTTGTGCTCCCTGCCAGCTCCTGTTCCTGCAGCTTTCCTCCCTTTCTCGAGCTGCACCAAGAGAAATTTAGGCTGGATATCAGGAAAAAGTTTTTTACAGAAAGAGTGATAAAGTTCTGGGGATGGAAGGCAACGAGGCTGGAGAGGGGCTGGGAACACAAACCCTGTGAGGAAGCCCTGAGGGAGCTGGGGGTGCTCAGCCTGGAGAAAAGGAGACTCAGGGCTGCCCCCATCACTCTCACAGCTCCTGAAAGGTGCCTGTGCTCAGCTGGGGCTGGGCTCTGTCTGCAGCAGCACTGACACACCCAGAGCACACAGCCTCAAGGGAAATATAGGTTCGAAATTAGGAAAATGTTTTTTCACAGAAAGAGTGATAAAGTTCTGGAATGGCTGCCCGGGGAGGTGGTGCAGTCCCCATCCCTGGGTGTGTTTAACACAGCCTGGATGTGGCACTGGGTGCCAGGGTTGAGTTGAGCTGTTGGGGCTGGGTTGGACTCGATGGCCTTGAAGGTCTCTTCCAACCCTGAGATTCTGGGAATTCTGTGATTTCTAGAGTGAAAAGTGATATTCAAACCCCTGGATCCCAAAATCCCTTCCCCACCATGTCTGGTCACCACGTGCCCTGTGACAGCAATTCCTCCATCCTCATTCCCTCACTGGCATCAGGAATAAAGCAAAGGGCAGAGTGAGCCTGCAGGGCCCACCTGGGTGATTTTGCCCCTCTTGGTCTGGCCCAATCCCTTGTGCTTGGGGTCAGAGATTGCCCTGGAGCCCCTCTGAGGTTCCCTTCCCACCTGAGCCACCCCACAGCTCTCAGACATGAGGCATCTCTGCTCCTGTCCTGTCTGACCCTGGGTTTGGGGCTCTTCTTGTTCCTGTGGTGGCTGGAGGGGCTCACCAAAGGCAGGAGCTGCACTCCTGGGTCTGTCCTGGCACCTGGGGGTTCTGAAGGCGTCAAGATCTCTAGCTTATCAGAGTGACCCCGAGATGGGTTAGAAAGTCTCTTTTCCCAGCCTGGCGGTCGAAGAAGGAGTCAGAGCTCTTCATTTCTCAGTCTCAAGGTTGTTTATTGCTTCTTATCTATAAAATTATTTCTCCTCTCCAGCTGAGGTCCGTCCAGCAGGACAGTTCCAGGCACTCTGCCTGCCCCAGGGCAGTGTTATGTCTTCATACTAAAAACTATGTGTACAATATTTACAATTCCTTTCCAATCCCTATCCCCTGTGTTAGACAGTGAGCTTCTACTCTAAACAAATCCAAAAGTGCCACCATCACAGCAGAAGATGGAGGCCAAGAAGAAGAAGGAGAAAGGCTGGACACACCCAGTTCCCTCCATCTTGCCCCCTGAACCCCCATACCAAAAACCCCAAAATCTACTTTTCCACCCTGTGATAACTTCACTATTATTCTACCTAAACTGTTGTGGCTTGCAGATCTTCATACAAGGTTGGTAATTTGCTCCATGAGTCATAATCAAACCCACAGGTGTTTTGGGCTCCGTGCCAGGGTCTCTGAGCCCCCTGGCAGGGGTCTGGGCTGCTCAGGACAGCCAGAGGGATGTGCTGGGTTCCCACATGAAGGAGAATCCCAGAATGGTTTGGGTTGGAAGGGACATTAAAAATCATCCCATTTCACCCCTGCCATGGCAGGGATACCTTCCACTGTCCCAGGCTGCTCCAAGCCCTGTTCAGCCTGTCCTTGGGCACTGCCAGGGATCCAGGGGCAGCCACAGCTGCTCTGGGCACTGTGCCGGGGCCTCAGCACCCTCACAGGAAAGGATTTATTCCAAAATCTCACCTTTTTTAGTTTAAAACTATTCCCCCTTGTACTGTCACTGCCTGTCTATGTAAAACTTACAGTCCCTCTTTTTTTTAAGCCTCCTTTCAGTACTGCAAGGCTCTGCCAAGGTCCTGCAGGTTCTATTCTGGCATCAACCCAGATCCATGTGTGGTGCTTCCTAAACAACTAAAACTTCTCTCCCACTCCAGCATTTTAAAAATTTCACTTAAAAATGAAAATTCACTTAAAAAAATATGAAAATTCACTTAAAAATTTCAGACATTTAATCAGACATTTCATCGAAACAATTTGGAAGCAACCAGTGTTGTTGGCAAGCTAGGGAAAAAAAAAATCCATTTTATTTTGGGAGCATGACTGTTTCAGATAATTATTTGTGGGGAGGAGGCTGGGTTTTATTTTTTATATTATTTTTTAGAAATGCTTCAATAGTATCATTTGTATCCAGAGATTTCAAACCAGAGCTGCACCCAGAGTTGCCCCAACAGAGCCCATCTCACTCTGCTGACAGGAAAAGGCATTTTTGGTTCCCCACATCAGCTCTGCAGTTTGGGGGCCCCCATGGTGTGACCTGACCCTGCTTCCCCAGGAGCAGCATCAAAACCCTCCAAAAAATGCTAAAAATGAGAAAACCTGGAAATGATGGATAAGGGCCTCCTTTCCTCCCTTTCCCACAGCTTTTTGCAGGGATGGTGACCAAGGGATGGCAGAGCCAGCTGAGTCACAAATGGACATTTTGGGGTATTTTTGATAAAGGAGCCAATTTCTTCTGTTTCACCCCCAAAAATTGAGAGCATCTCGATCGCAGGCTGGTCTGAGATAAGTGCAAGGTTTACAGAGATGTTACAAATCATCTCTGCTGCTCAAACCCCTTGGAGAGTCACAAATGGACATTTTGGGCTATTTTTGAGAAAGCAGCCAATTTCTTCTGTATCACCCCCAAAACTTGAGAATGTCTAAATTCTCAATTCCCAGGTTGATGTGAGATAAGTGCAAGAAGTTTACAGAGAGGTTTCAAATCATCTTTGCTGCTCAAACCCCTTGGAGAGAGGCACAGCTGCCCTCCCAAAATGAGAAACTCTTTACTCTGAGCCGTGCTGATGGCATTTTTGGTGTCACCTATGCCAGAGGGTTTTCCTGATTTCCCCCGAGCCCAAAGCTTCATTTTGGGCTCAAAGGGTCACGTTTGACGTCTGGGAATGAAGTGAGCATCCACACTTGAGTGCTCAGATTTGATGTGACTCTCCAGCTCCTTCCATGGCATTTTTGGAGATCACCTGGCAAAGTTTTTGGGATGTGTAAGGGAAAAGAGACACATCCTCCTGATAATAAAAAAAATCCCAAAAAAACCCACCAAAAAAACAACCAGCAAACAAAATAACAAAACAAAACAAAACAAAAAAACCCCAACCAACCAAAAAAAAAAAACAAAAAAACCAACAAAAAACCCCCCTTCAAAACCCCAAAAAACCCAAAAAACAACAACAACAAAAAACCCCCACAAAACAAAAACAGAACAAAACAAAACAAAAACCAAAATAACTCCAAAAGCAAAAAAGAAACCAACAAAAAACCCCAAGAAGCCAAACAGAATGATGTCGCTCTAGGACATTAAATAAAACTATGCAGATACTGGAGCTTCCAAGGTAAAAGAAGGGAAGTTTAATTTCTGATTTCAATATTTATAGATTTCCAAAAGTAACAGTGGATTGGAGGATGAAAGTGGACAAACCAACAATGACACTGTCCATCAAATTTCTCCTCCTCCAGAAAAGAATGTAAACCAATAATTTATTGGTTTAATAAATTAAATTAATTTAATAATTAAATTAACAATTATTATTAAATTAAATAAATTATTTACATTTTCTGTAAATAATTATTTACAGAAAAATGCATGAGAAACTTCATTACAAGAATGTAAACATCAGAAGGCTTAGAAGAACAGGGGGACAGAATAAAGTCACCAGGACTTTGCGCTTCTCCAAAAATTTTTATTTTCCAGGATTTGTCCCTTCCGGGCTGCTGGAGGGACTTTTCCAACACTAGATGGAGCAGTGGCCCCAGACATGAAGGAACAAAAATCCTGCTCGTGGTTTATCTGCTCCATCCTCACCTTCCACCTCGGCCCCGCAGGATTTGGGATAGATTTGGAAGGATTTGGGGCAGAATAGCTTTTTTCCAGCACTCAGACAGATCTTCACTCCTTGGATGCTCAGTGTTCTGTGCTGGGGGCTGTCCTGTCCCATGGGAATAAATCACATGGTGGAAAAAGCCCCTGCTTTATCCACATAAAAACTCCTTTTTATTCAGTTTTACAGATTTTGTATGGGACTCCAATTGGTCAGGAGCTTTCTTGCCAATCACTTTATTGGTTATTAACAAATTGTTTTTCTGTATTGATTGACCGCTCAAACTCTCTGTGTCTGTGTGCAGGGACAGTTGTTTGTGAGACATAATTTTCATTTTTCTATTTAATAGTGTAAAAACAGTTTATGCCACGTGCAAGTTATTTTTTTACCCAGGAATGTGTTATGTTAATGAGTTACACAAGGATTGCTCTCATGTGTGAACCAGCAAAATGCCAGCTGTGACAAGGCCAGCCACTGATTTTAACAGAGCAGGCCTGATATGATAAAGCCTTTCTCAGTGATTTTTGTACAAATCTTCTTCTGTGATTTTTGTACAAATCTTTCTTCTTCTGCAGCCCTGCCTGGGCAGGGGGATTGGGGGACATTGGCTGCCGGGGGGACATTGCCTGTCCTGGGAGGTGGAGCAGGGATCGGGGGGATCAGGGGAGGTGGAGCGGGCCTCAGGGATCATTGCCCATCCTGGGAAGGGGATCAGGGGGATCAGGGGGATCAGGGGACATTGCCCATCCTGTGAGGTGGAACAGGGCTCAGGGGGATCAAGGATCAGGGGGATCAGGGGATGTTTCCCATCCTGGGAGGTGGAGCAGGGGGATCAGGGGAGTTGGAGCAGGCCTCAGGGATCATTGCCCATTCTGGGAGGGGGATCGGAGGGATCAGGGGGATCAGGGGATCAGGGGACATTGCCTGTCCTGGGAGATGGAGAAGGGATCAGGGGGATCAAGGATCAGGGGGATCAGGGGATGTTTCCCATCCTGGGAGGTGGAGCAGGGGGATCAGGGGTGTCAGGGAACATTTCCTATCCTGGGAGGTGGATCAGGGCTCAGGGGGATCAGGGGACATTGCCCATCCGGGGAGGTGGAGCAGGGATCAGGGGGATCAGGGGAGGTGGAGCAGGCCTCAGGGATCATTGCCCATTCTGGGAAGGGGATCAGAGGGATGAGGGGGATCAGGGGACGTTGTCTGTCCTGAGAGGGGTATCAGGGAACATTTCCTATCCTGGGAGGTGGAGCAGAGATCAGAGGGATCAGGGGAGGTGGAGCAGGCCTCAGGGATCATTGCCCATCCTGGGAGGGGGATCGGAGGCATCAGGGGATATGGGGACATTGCCTGTCCTGGGAGATAGAGAAGGGATCAGTGGGATCAGGGGGATCAGGGGACATTGCCCATCCTGTGAGGTGGAGCAGGAATCAGGGGGATCAAGGATCAGGGGATGTTTCCCATCCTGGGAGGTGGAGCAGGGGGATCAAGGGAGGTGGAGCAGGCCTCAGGGATCATTGCCCATCCTGGGAGGGGGATCGGAGGGATCAGGGGATATGGGGACATTGCCTTTTCTGGGAGGTGGAGAAGGGATCAGAGGGATCAGGGGATCAGGGGACATTGCCTTTTCTGGGAGGTGGAGCAGGGATCAGAGGGATCAGGAGACATTGCCTGTCCTGGGAGGGGGATCAGGGGGATCAGGGGACGTTTCCCATCCTGGGAGGAGGTGCTGGGCTCAGGGGGCTCAGGGGGCTCAGGGAAATCAGAAGACATTGTCCATCCTGGGAGGGGGAGCAGGGCTCAGGGGGATCAGGGGAAGTGGATCAGGGCTCAGGGGGATCAAGGGGATCAGGGGAGGTGGATCAGGGGGATCAGGGGACGTTTCCCATCCTGGGAGGTGGAGCAGGGCTCAGGGCGATCAGGGGGATCAGGGGAGGTGGAGCAGGGATCAGGGCGATCAAGGGGATCAGGGGAGGGGGATCAGGGGACGTTCCCCATCCTGTGAGGTGGAGCAGGGATCAGTGCGATCAGGGCTCAGGGAGATCAGGGGAGGTGGAGCAGGGATCAGGGCGATCAAGGGGATCAGGGCTCAGGGGGATCATGCTCGGGGTCATTTCCGTGCTGCCTCAGCAGGGCTGTGTTCCCTGGGCAGCACAAAGGCAGCAGGTCACAGGGGTTGGGGATTAGGAGGGGATGGACGGACAGACGGACGCTTGGCCAGACACAGAGCAGTCACTGCAGGCTGCCCTCCTGCTTTATGGCTGCAGGGACCTGCTGGGCTCCCTCCAGGCATGAGGGGCAGCCTTGGATCTCTCATCCTGAGGTGGCACAGGGCTGTCCTGGCGTGTCCCCACCTGCTGCAGGAGCTCTGGACAAAGCAGAGAACTCCAGAGCCCCTGGGAGTGCCCAAGGCCTGGGCTTGGAGAAACCCGGGGTGGTGGAAGGTGTCCCCTGTTTGCATGCTCCTCCTTCCCTGGTGGATTCCCCACCCCTTGTCCACGTGGGGTATCTGTGTTTGGACACAATGGGGTAGATTTATGCAAAAAGGGCTTTTTGTCAGTGATTCAAGGGGACACTCATGCTGTGCTCCTTCAGTTGTGTCTGTAGGAAATAACCTCCTGTGGCAGGTGAGCAGGAACATCCAGGATGGAGCTCCCCACAAGCTGGTGCCTCAGTTTACCTCATAACAGAATGGTTTGGGTGGGAAGGGACCTTAAGGCTCACCCAGAGATTGTGAGCAGTGACAAGGTTTTATTATCATTCCATTCTTTTTACTTTCCTTTCTCCTTTCTCCTTTCTCCTTTCTCCTTTCTCCTTTCTCCTTTCTCCTTTCTCCTTTCTCCTTTCTCCTTTCTCCTTTCTCCTTTCTCCTTTCTCCTTTCTCCTTTCTCCTTTCTCCTTTCTCCTTTCTCCTTTCTCCTTCCCTTCCCTTCCCTTCCCTTCCCTTCCCTTCCCTTCCCTTCCCTTCCCTTCCCTTCCCTTCCCTTCCCTTCCCTTCCCTTCCCTTCCCTTCCCTTCCCTTCCCTTCCCTTCCCTTCCCTTCCCTTCCCTTCCCTTCCCTTCCCTTCCCTTCCCTTCCCTTCCCTTCCCTTCCCTTCCCTTCCCTTCCCTTCCCTTCCCTTCCCTTCCCTTCCCTTCCCTTCCCTTCCCTTCCCTTCCCTTCCCTTCCCTTCCCTTCCCTTCCCTTCCCTCTGATGAAATCTTCTATTCTTTTAGGATAGTTTTAATATATAATTTGCTTTTAATATAAAATTTTCTTTTAATATAATATATATCATAAAATAATAAATCAGCCTTCTGAAACATGGAGTCAAGATTCTCATCTCTTCCCTCGTCCTGGGACCCCTGCGAACACCACCACAGTCAGGCTCAGTTTTGGATCCATCAGGTTCAGTTTTGGATCCCATCAAGCTCAGTTTTGGATTCCCCGCTCCTGGATTTCATGCCTTTGGCAGCTGTGCCTGTTTCCAGCTCCTGTTTGTGCCATTCCCTGGAATTCTGCAGCTCAGAGGGATTGTTTGGATGCCAGAGGTGCCTGGGCTGCAGGAAATGTCCAATTCCAAATGTCCAAGCTCCTGCTCTTTGCTGGCTGCATCTGGGCATTGATGTAGCTTTGAATTATCTCCACAGAGGTAATTGTGGAGCAGTGGGCTCAGTGCAGGACCTTGTGTCCCTGTCCCACACCATCCCAAGCCCAACCCTGGAGCCCCAGGACCTCCTGCCTTCCACCCCAGAAGCATCAGACTAGCCTTAAAGGAGATGCTGCTGCTGCTGTTTTACCAAGCTGGACCTGAAGGATGTGGGTCTGGTTTCTCTGTCCTGGCCCCAGCACCAAAAATCTCCCTCTGGTGTCAAGGACAGGTTGGGATCATCCCTTGCAAGCTTCTCCATCACTCCAGGATGGTGGGACAGGGAAAACCACAGCCAGGGCTGGTGGTAACCTTTGGGGATTGCCCAAGTCCCTCCCAGTGCTGGGAAGGTGACTGAGTTCAGGAATGACCAAATTCTCAAATACCTGAGGCCTGACTCAGGGCTTGGCTCAGAAATGTGTGCAAACAAGCTGCAAGCCAGGAAACCCCACCAGGTGCTGGTCAGGGGCTTGGAATTTGAGGTGAGAGCAGAACAACCCAAAGGATGGGTTTGGGGTGATAATCTCAGCACCTTGGGCTGTGCTGAGAGCTGAGCCCAGGGCAGATTGAGCATGAACTGCTGAGGAAGCCCCAGGCTGCTGGAGCCACCCTGCCAGCTTTGGTTTTGGGTGAAATCTCAGCATTTCCTTTGGATTTCTGCTGGGATTGGGGGATCAAAACAGAATTCATCCCATGGGAGGTGGAAAAACTGAGGCAGAGAGCATACAGGAGCTGGCAGCTCGTGTTTGTCATGTTTCTGAGTCCTTGTGTTAGCCCAATTTCTCTTGGGATCAGGAAAAATACAGCCCCAAATCTCGGCAAACAAACAGCCCCAAATGTCAGCAAAAACACAGCCCCAAAACTCAGCAAATTAACAGCCCTAAATCTCAGCAAATAAACAGCCCCAAATCTCAGCTAACAAACAGCCCCAAATTTCAGAAAATAAATTGCCCCAAATCTCAGCAAAAATACAGCCCCAAATCTCAGCAAACAAACAGCCCCAAATGTCAGCAAAAACACAGCCCCAAAACTCAGCAAATTAACAGCCCTAAATCTCAGCAAATAAACAGCCCCAAATCTCAGCAAATAACAGCCCCAAATCTCAGCTAACAAATAGCCCCAAATTTCAGAAAATAAATAGCCCCAAATCTCAGGAAATAAACAGCCCCAAATCTCAGGAAATAAATGGTCCCAAATCTCAGCAAAAATACAGCCCCAAATCTCAGCTAACAAACAGCCCCAAATTTCAGAAAATAAATAGCCCCAAATCTCAGGAAATAAACGGCCCCAAATCTCAGCTCTCAGGGCTGGATCCCAATGGAGCTTTTCACATCAGACCCTTATGAATTCCCCCTCCAGCTTGAGGTGTGAAGGGAAAGAAATTTCTCCCAATGAAGCTGAAGAATCACCACAGGCCATTCCAGCCCATTTTCAGGCCTGGTCACTCACCCAGAGGACAAATATCATCCTGTTTCTTTTGTGCCTCAGTTTCCTCTGCAAAATGAGACCAATCAAGCCAATCCACAGGGATGATGGTTAAACTGACAAAGGAGATTTTTAATTAGTTATTAGGAGGAAATTCCTGAATATGAGAGTGATGAAGGATTGGCACAGGTGCCCAGAGCAGCTGTGGCTGCCCCTGGATCCCTGGAAGTGCCCAAGGCCAGACTGTATTGGTTTTGAGAAACCTGGGATAGTGGAAGGTGTCCCTGCCCATGGCAGGGGTTGGAATTAATGCTATTTAAAGTTCCTTCCAACCCAAACCACTGTGAGATTTGTGCTGAACATAATTCCAACATGCTGAAATTTTCTCTGCCAAGTTCCCAGCAAAAAGAGAGAAAACCAAATTGGTGTTGAGAGGTGGGTGGAGAAGACCTGGGGATGATGGAGAGGGGTGAAAGTCGACCATCACTTGTGGCTGTGGGGTGAACAGGTCTCGGGGCCTTTCTGGGTCACAGTGACCCCAAGATTGTTCAAAGTCTCTTTTCCCAGCCTGGCACTTGAAGAAGGAGTTGGAGCTCTTCATTTCTCGGTCTCAAGGTTGTTTATTGTTCCTTATCTATAAAAAATTTTCTCCTGCCCAGCCAAGGTCAGCTCAGCAAGACAGACAGAGGCTCTGCCTGCCCCCAGGGTGGTGTTATCTTTTTATACTAAAAACTACGTGTACAATATTTACAATCACTTTCCAATCCCTATCACCTATGTTAGACAGTGAGCTTCTACTCTAAACCAATCCAAAAGTGCCACCATCACCCAGAAGATGGAGGCCAGGAAGAAGAAGGAGAAAGGCTGGACACACCCAGTTCTTGCCTCCTGAACCCCCATTCTGAAAACCCCAAAATCTAATTTTCCATCCCGTGATAACTTCATTAATATTCTACCTAAACTTTTGTGGCTTGCTGATCTTCATCTAAGGTTGGTAATTTGCTCCATGGGTCATAATCAAACCCACAGGTGTTTTGGGCTCTATGCCAGGGTCCCTGAGCCCCCTGGCCGGGGTCTGGGCTGCTCAGGACAGCCAGAGGGATGTCCTGGGTTCCCACAAACAGGGACAACCCCGTGCTCTGGGCTGAGGCTGAGCTGTTTTCCCCCTCATTAATATTGAGTCCTTCCCACCTCTGCAGGCCCTGAACCATCAGATCCCTTCACCCAGGAGCCCAGGAGGCTGATAAAGAGCAAGCCCTGAGCCAGCAGATCCCTTCCCTTGGAATTTTGAGATTAATGGGAGGATGGCGAGTGTGTTGATTTCAAGGCCGGTCCAGGCCATAATTCAGTGGTTCCTTGAGAGAGTAATGGTTGTTCCTAGGAGTAGGCTGATGATGAAGGTGGCTGATAAAGAGCCAGAAGATCCCTTCACTCAGGTGCCTGATAAAGGGCAAGCCCTGAGCCAGCAGATCCCTTCTCCCAGGTGCCTGATAAAGAGCTGAGGAGTGATGGACACGCACCGAGCTCAGCGCTTATCTCCCTGCCGTCATTTCCCATTTTCTCTGCCAGAGCACTTCACACACAGCACAGACATTGTCCCTGTTCCACAGGGGGTGGGAAAACACCATCCCTCCCCAGGCTGCCTCTGCTCCATAAATCAAATGGATTTTGCAGCTCCTCGGTCAAGTATGGGCATTGGCGCTGCTGCAATGCGGAGTCATTCCAGTGATGTGCTCCCAGGAATGTGCTTTATCTGATTTCCCCCCCTGGGTTTTCTCTTCCCCAGCCCTGCAAACCAAGGCTCAGCCTCCCCTCAGGGCTGCCAGACCCAGACATCCCCAGGGAGCATCAGTGAGGTGCTGGTGGGATTCACTGGAATCTGAACGTGCCCCAAAAGAGGGAACAGCCTCTGTATTTTGAACACCAAAAAGTCCCCCAGCCTGGACAGGAGCCATCCCATGTCCTTCAGGGAAGGGGCTGAGATGATGACAGCCCTCCCAATGGGAAAATTCAACCCCTTCCCTTCGTGTTTCAAGCCAAGGCAAGGACGGAAAAAAATCACCTTGGGAGCTCAGATAGAACCAGGTCACATCCCAAACAGATCCCCCTCAGGATTTTTGTGGATGGAGTGATTTCCATGCTGGATTTCTTTTGAAAAAAGTCTTTTTTTTCCCCTTCATGGGAGCAGGAGGGGGCCAGCAGCCAGGGGAAACACGCCTGGAATGTGACAAGCCTGTTCTCCTGCTTGTTTGTGTAAACGAGTTGGGTCTATTCCCTTCCTCTTCAAGTGCGCGTTGTTCAGCCTCCCTGCAAAGCAAATTTACTTTCAGAGCACATGGATGCCAGCACGGGGGTGAGGCGTGGTGGCTGGTGGTGATAATAATGAACAATATTGATTACTGAGGAGAATAAAGTGAATATTAAAGCGATGGGCTCCATCCAACAGCAGCCACCGCCTTCATGCCTGTGTCACTCCTCAGCTGTGAGAGCAGCTGGCCATCCTCGGCTGGGCATTTCCTCTGGAGATGCTTTTCCTGGTTTTTGGACATCCAGGTTGCAACCTCAGCTCCTGCGTCCCGGCTGCAGCCAAAAAATGCAGAGCAGAGCACAGAGAAACTAAAAATTCACTGTGAAATTCACCTCGAAGGCTTTGAGATGTCCCTGTGAGGCAGATCAGGGGATAAAACTCACTGGTTTTGTCTTGAGAATGTTCCTCTTCCACCCTTTCCACTGCCACCTTCAGTAAAAATTAGAGCAGTTACTGGTAGCAATATTTATTACTATTATTATTATTATTAGTAGTATTATTAGTAGTAGTAGTAGTATGAATATTAGTATTATTAGTATTATATTTATTTTATAAATAAATTGTTAACAATAGAGAATGTTCCTCTTCCACCCTTTCCACTGCCACCTTCAGTAATAACTTAGAGCACTTGCTGGTAGCAATATTATTATTATTATTATTATTATTATTATTAGTAGTAGTAGTAGTAGTAGTAGTAGTAGTAGTAGTAGTAGTATTTTTAGTTTTAGTTTTATTACAAATTAATAACAATAGAGAATGTTCCTCTTCCACCCCTTCCACTGCCATCTTCAGTAAAACTTAGAGCAGTTACAGGTAGCAATATTTTTACTATTATTATTATTAATTATAGTAATAATAATAATAAATTAATAGCAATAGAGAATGCTCCTGTTCCACCCCTTCCACTGCCACCTTCAGTAATAACTTAGAGCGTTAGCAATATTTTACCATTATTATTATTATTAAAATTATTTTATTTATTAAATGAATAAATAAATAAATATTAAATAAGTAAATAAAATAGAATTATGATGGTGCTGATCTGTCTCAGCTACAACATCCCTGCAAATGCCACTCTCTGAGGAGATGCCATTAAGTGCCTGGGGACTGACCCGGACTCCAGTGATGCTCAAACCTTCCAAAACCTCCCCTCTCACCCACCACCCTGGTGACCAGGAGGGACAAAGCAAATTTTTGGAGTTTTATCCACTAAAACATTCCCTGGATCAGGGAATTGGGGTTTGGAGAATGATGCTGTGTGGCATAAGGATCTGTGGACCACCCCTGCTCCTCCTTCCCCTCCCATCTGTAACATCTTTATTTCAGATAAATCCCCTGGACATCCCCGGTGCCTCCCAGGGCAGCCAGCCAGGCACATTTCTGCTCTTTCCCCGTTGTTCCTGGCTGTCAAACCAGCTGCTGGCTGCTGGGCAAGCTGGCAAGCAGCCCTGACATCCCCTTATCACATCCTCCCGAGCAGCAGCGTTCAGCTGGAGCTGTGCAGGTGAGGACAGAGAGGAGAGAAAACTCCTCCAGCTGCTCCCAACAGAGCCAGGAGGGGGAACTGAGGATGCCAGAGGCAGCTTGGATGTGGCAGTCTGGAAGAGAAGCCTCATGCCTTGTGTCCAGGCCCTGTGGACTATCCGTGGGTGTTTTCCAGGCCAGGTTAACCCTGATTCCCCCTGGGCAGGGGCTGAGCAGGGAGGGCGCTTTTTCCTTCTCCCCCTTTGGATCCTGCAGATTCTGCTGGCTCCAAACTCTGCTTCAGCCTCCCTCCACGTGCTCTGTCCAGCCTTTCCCACTCCTTGAACTATCTTTTGATAGGATCTGTGTGGAAGAGGTTTTACAGCAACTTCTGTGAGCCATAGAGAGGTTGGATAAGAGGATCCACGTTCACCCCTGAAAGAATTTCCTACCAAGGTGGTTGACATAGAAACCAAGAAAGAAAGGAGGATAAATAAAATTGCAACTGCCTTTTCCAATGAGCACTTTGTTCGTCTCTCATGACCAATGAGTAAACTGCAAACTTATGAGCTTTATAAGAATGTATAAAAGCATTCATGCTGTAATAAAAACAGTTTGAAGCCTTCTGAAAACCAAGTGTGTTGCTTTGTGTTGTCTCCATCTCTACAACAGATGTGGAAAATACCTCTCCAAAACCACCCTGCTGATGGGATTTGTCAGCACCACAGTCCCTCTGTGTCCTGACACTCCTGGGACAGACCCAGCACAGTCCCTGGGCACTTCTGTGCTGGCCATCAGGGCTGCAAGGCCAATGGGACAGTTTGTGTCCCCTGCAAAGCCAGCTGGGACCATCCCCACCTTCCCCCCATGAAAAAAGATGACTTAGGGCTTCCTGAAGAAATTTGAATACAAGGACACTGTGAGCTGGTTATTTGGGAATATTGCTGATTTTGTGAGGAAGGGTAAAATTCTGGCATGTTCCTCTTCAGGTGCTCAAATCCCAAAAGTTCCCTGCAAGCTGACGTTGGAGTCTCACTGTGACTTGGGCTGGGGCTCATTTTGATCCCTGTGGGACTGCTGGGTGTGCTTGGTGTGGCCCTGGCCAGTGAGATCCTGACATAAACTTCCTTTAGTGCAATTCCCAGGCTTGAATCCATTGGGTTGGATATCAGGAAAAGCTTTTCACAGAAAGAGTGATAAAGTTCTGGAATGGCTGCCCAGGGAGGTGGTGCAGTCCCCATCCCTGGGTGTGTTTAACACAGCCTGGATGTGGCACTGGGTGCCAGGGTTGAGTTGAGCTGTTGGGGCTGGGTTGGACTCGATGGCCTTGAAGGTCTCTTCCAGCCTGGTCATTGTGGGAATTCTGGGCTGGGCCCTTTTCTCATGCAACATTTGGTTTCTCCACTGAAATTCCCCAGGTTTGAACAGACTCCTGTCCACTCCAGGCCTCTCCATCTCCCCTGCAATGCTGTGGAGCGTGTCAGACATTGAGTTCCATGTCGGGACACGTCCCAGGCACTGAGCTCTGAATGCCACGTGAGGATTGGGAACATTTCTGTGGCAAGCTACCACCTTCCCCCGGATCGTTTTCCTCTTGAGTGACAGAGCTGGCTCTGAAGTGCCTCTGATGCTCTGCCCTGCTGTGGTTTCTCCCCAACCTGATCTAATTATGGCCCTCCCTGGAGCAAAATGGGGCAATTCCTGGCATTTCCAGCGTGCTTGTGTTCGTGTCACATGGAGCCAATCCAAGCAGATGGATAATCCCAAATCTGGTGATGCTTCAGCCTGCCTCTGTGCAAGCTGCTGATCCCCAGGTGAGAATCAGGGAGGAAATCTGAAGGTGGTGATGCCTTAAACAGCTGGAACAGAGGCTAGACAGAGCTAAGGGGAATAAAAGGACATTTATTGAGGTGCCTTCAAAGGCCACACCCTGGCAGTACCAGCGCCATGGCTTTGGGTCTGTCCAGATGGCTCCAAAATGGAAGCAAAAGAGGGCTTGGGCACAAGAGCTCATATTTTTATAAGTTCTGCTCCATTTGCACCTTGCAGTTCATTGTCCCATTCCAGCTTTAGCCCAGGCACTCCCACCCTGCTTGTTTTTCCCTCTCCAGCCCACGGTGTTTGTGCTCCTGGGCTGAGATTTGGATCATTTGTCCTTGGTGCCCAGCTGGAGCAGGAATTGTTTTGTGATGGTGTTCACAGGGGTCTTAGGATGAGGGAAGAGATGAGGATCTGACTCCATGTTTCAGAAGGCTTGATTTATTATTTTATGATATATATTATATTAAAACTATACTAAGAGAATAGAGGAAAGGATTTCATCAGAAGGCTGGCTAAGAATAGAAAAAGAAAGAATGATAACAAAGGTTTGTGGCTCAGCTCTCTGTCTGAGCCAGCTGGCTGTGATTGGCCATTAATTAGAAAAAACCACATGAGGCCAATCCCAGATGCACCTGTTGCATTCCACAGCAGCAGATAATCAATGTTTACATTTTGTTCCTGACTCCTCTCAGCTTCTCAGGATAAAAAAATCCTAAAGAAAGGATTTTTCATAAAAGATGTCTGTGACGTTTTGTCTCCCTGCTCTGTGCACAGAGCTCACCATCCCCTGATATGAAGATCAGACCCCACACACGAAAGCAGCATAAAATCAAAAAGAAGAAAAAAGGAAAAAAATAGAAAGCTAAAACCCAAGGTATCAGTGGAGCAGAGGTTTTCAACAGGTCTTTGCTCAGAAGCTCAGGTCCTTGTGGAAAAACATCTTTCAGATTGAATTATTTGAGGTTTGAGTGCCTGGATCTTCACTCTTTCCTCTGGGAGCTCAAACACCACATGCCAAAGGAGACATTTTGCAGGAACACCCCAATTTGGGGTTTTAATTTGCCTGCTGACATTCATCCCTACCATCAGGTGGGATGTATCCCACCTCAGCTGCAATTAGAAGAGATGGGACCAAGCTCCAATTCCTCACTAGAACTTCTATCCCGATTTCCCTCTCCCACTCCACGTGGGGTGGGAAACATCACACCAGCTCTGTGGTCTGGCCCTATTTCCCTTCATCTCCCTCTCAGGGCTTCAACCTCACTCCTGCAGCTGTCGCTTGACACAGTCATTCAGACTTTAAACCAGTTGTTGATGTTTTTCCCCCCCTCTTTTATTTTGCTTCCCCACCCCTTTTGGCCAACACACTTGGATGATTTTCTGGTGCAGATCTGCAGAATTAAGTCATGGATTAAGTCATGGATTCAATGGCTCTTGAATGCCAAGAAAGAAATGTTTTGCATTAAAATAAATAAAAAATGTGCCAGCAGATCCAGCCCTAAGTATTATTTCAGGGCTTCTGGAAAAGCTGCTCTGGCACTGGCAGGGCCACCCAGGCTCCTGCTCCTGTGTCCCCTTCTCCAGTGCCTTGGCAAGATCTTGCACAAGGACAAAAATTTAATTTTTATTCCCATCCATCCCAGGGCCCTGTGGGTCGAATAGGTTCCTTCCAGCTTGAACAGGGTGAGAAATTATTGCAATAATTGTATTTTTCCCGTTCCTCAGCAAGGTGAGGTCCAGGCCACCAAGAAAAGGACAAAGAGCAGCTCTGTGTGAGGATCAGCCCTTCATAAGGTCAGAAATACAAACTCAACCTTCTCCTTCCCTCTGCCTTGTCCTTATCACAAAATCCACAAGGAAGGGACGGATTGGATGGTGCAATCCCTTAATTTCTCATTAGAGTAGACAAAAACTGCTCTTGCAATATTTCTCCTTTGCTTTTAATCAGAAATTTTGGGATAAAATAATATTTCCTGACAAGGCTGGTGGGAAACGGGATGTGCCTAAGACAGTTAAATTAATTTATGAAATAAAAAATGCTCCAAAAATTGACCAACTCACTCTCAGCTGCTCTGAATAGCATTTTTGGTGGCCTAAATTGGGTGATAATTTTATCCTGGTGAGCCCAAGTGGAACAAACTAGCAAAACAGTACAAAAATATTGAAAAAGCCCTTTCACTTCTGGATTTCTGCAAGTAAGGGTTTGGTTTAGCCCATGGCAGAAATGATTCATTTGTGACCTCTGCTGGAGACTTCAGGGGGAAAATTGAGGACAAAAAGTAAAATGGAGATAGGGACTTCTTCCAAAGAAATTTTAAAGTGTGAGAGAGGAATGAGTGAAGTTTCACCTGTGGAAAATTTGGTTGCCCTCTCTGATATATGGTCAAGCCAAGGGTGAGAAATTCAGGTTGTTGCAATCATTGCTGGTAAATTACTTCATTTGAAATCAATTCTGCATTTGAAAAACAGATGCTGGTTTTAGGGCCATCACCAAAGCTGAATTTAGTGACGTCTCCCAAGGCAAGTCCAAATGAGAGCAGCCAGAGGGAGAAAAGAGGGAGGGAAAAAACCCATGGCAAAAAATCCAAATTCTGTGCTCAGAAACATGATTTGATCACTCTGAGCCCCAGTTTCCCACTCACTAAAAATGCCAGGAGCAGTTTCAAAGCTCCTCAGCTATTCTGAACTGCAAAATAAATACCACTGGTTTAGAGAAAACCTCAGTAGGGTTTTCTCCCTATTAATTATTTTCAGTGTTATTTCCAGATTTTTACTTTTTTATTTCCCCTTGGGAATTTGGTTTCAGCATTACCAACATCTGTGTGATTCTTGGGGTTCCTGATGTTTCTCCTTCCGCTGTTCCAACTTGTGGACTCCTGAAATTCTGGAGAAGTCATGACTTTCCTCTTGAGGAACCAGCAGCTTTCAGCTCGTGGAGAAGCACAACACACCTTGGAAAAGTTACAGATTCAGAATTCAGAGGGAAAAGGGGCTGTGCCCAAAGTCTAGGTGGCAAAAACCATTCCACGTGTTTGGAATCCTCACCGATCCCAACTTTCTCATCCCTCTTGGAGCTCCACTCCTCGACAGCTGATGGATATTTGAATTTCCAGCCCATGCTGCTGGGATGTTCAAACAACACAAGTTGATAATTGTCACAGACATCTTTTATAAGAAATCCTTTCCTTAGGATTTTTCCTCCTGAGAAGCTGAGAGGCCTCAGGAACAAAATGTAAACGTTGATTATCTGCTGCTGTGGAATGCAACAGGTGCATCTGGGATTGGTCTCATGTGGTTGTTTCTATTTAATGGTCAATCACAGCTGGGTTGGACAGAGAGTCCAAGACAGAAGCTTTTGTTATCATTCTTTGCTATTCTATTCTTAGCCAGCCTTCTGATGGCTTCTTTTCTTCTATTCTTTTAGCATAGTTTTAATGTAATATATATCATAAAATAATAAATCAGCCTTCTGAAACATGGAGTCAGACCCTCATCTCTTCCCCAGTCTGAAAACCCCCGTGAACACGGTCACAGATAATTACTAAAACATTATCACACTGCCAGGAAGAGGAAAAAAATTGGGAAAAACACCAGGGGTGACCGAAGCTCCCAGCTTGCGCCTGGCGCGTTTTCCCTTTGGCAGCTCATCCTGGGGCCTGGGCCGAGGCTGCCGAGTGCCCTTCATGCTCAGGACTCTAATTAGCCACTTGTGTCTCCCTGCAGGCAGCTGGATGTGCTTGCCCAGCGCCGGGCATCCCTCGGGAGGGCACGGAGGGCAGGCTGGCAGCCTCCTGCAGGATTTGCTCCGGTTCATCACAGGGAGCGGAGCTGGCCTGTCCTGCTCCTCCTCTCCCTCCCTTTCTTTGGCTTCCTGACGAGCTGCTGACTGTGTGAAGCGATGTGAATTGGTTTGATTAAATTAATCCCTTTAAGAAATATAGATCTGCTGCTGGTACATCTCCCCTCCCTCTCCCTGGACAGATTGTTGGCTCCGCGCTCCGGCGGGATTGGGATCCCCGGCTGCTGGCACCGCTGCCTCCCCTTTTCCCCCAGCCAGGAATTTATGATAGAACCCAGCTTTTCCCAGTGGTTTTTCCAGCACTGATTTCCTGGCTTTGCACACCAGCTGTGTGTCAGCATCCTGGGTGTGCTGGAAGCCTCCATCCCAACCCACCAGGAGGGGATGGATGAGCCAACGTGGACATTCCATGGGAGCAGGGCTCTGTCCAACAGCTGGTGTGGGGAAGGAGATCACAACTGGTCTGTGAGTCAGGAAGAGTCAGCTGAAGAGGAGAAGATGGTAAAAGCCACCTTTACCCCTGAAAGGAGCTCTACCAAGGCCATTAATATGGAAATGGCGGAGAAGGAGAGATAAATGAGGACCCTGCAGTTGGATTTTGGTAAAAAACAGTGGTGGGGACCACCCTGTGCCAATGAACACTATATTGATCTGTTGTGGCCCATGAATAGGTATAAACTTGGTGAGAGGGTATAAAAGACAGCATGGTGTCACCGTGATATTTTCTGAAAATCCTTTTGCCAGGATTTCTTCTCCTGGGAAGCTGAGAAGCCTCAGAAAAGAATGAAAACAATAATTATCTGATTGCTTCTCCTGTGTTTGGCTGCTTTGGAATGTGGTCTGGACATTGTTTACCAACAGGTGCAAGTTTGATTGGTTTCATGTGAATTGTTTTAACTTAATGACCAATCACCATGTGTTGAACTCTGAGGAGTCAGTCACAAGTTTTTATTATTCATTCTTGTTAAACCTTCTGATGTATCCTTTTCTCTTTCTTTAGTAATATAATATAATATAATATAATATAATATAATATAATATAATATAATATAATATAATATAATATAATATAATATAATATAATATAATATAATATAATATAATATAATATAATATAATATAATATAATATAATGTAATATAATGTAATATAATATAATGTAATATAATGTAATATAATATAATATAATATATAATATAATATAATATAATATGATATGATATGATATAATATGATATAATATGATATAACATGATATGATATAACATGATATGATATAATATAATATAATATAATGCAATATAATACAATATAATATAATACAATGTAATATAATACAATGTAATATAATGTAATGTAATATAATGTAATGTAATAGAATGTAATGTAATAGAATGTAATGTAATAGAATGTAATAGAATGTAATATAATATAATATAATATAATATAATATAATATAATATAATATAATATAATATAATATAATATAATATAATATAATATAATATAATATAATATAATATAATATAATATAATATAATATAATAATCAGCCTTCTGAGAGCATGGAGTCAGATTCCTCATCCCTCATCTCATCCTGGGGAGCCTCACAAACACCACAGCGTGCTGCTAAAATAAAAGAGTGAATCCTCCTCAAACACAGGGTGTTGTGTTTGTTACAACCATCTCAACACTGACACTAGTGTGGGTCCTGGATCACTCTTCTGAATTTTCCAGGCAGGACACAGGTCAAGCACCAGAGATCTGGGTGTTCTCACTCACAAAGCAAATTATTACCCAGCTTGAGCAACTGGCACCTGCCCAAGAGGGGAAAGAGTTATCTGAGAACCTTTCTGCAGAGATTCTGCCCTGTCTGGTGCTGGGACCTTATCAGGGCTGGACCATGTTGAGGGAGGATGTTTGTGCAGCCAGACACTTTCTGCTGGAGAGATTTCTCCTCCAGCAGCCAGAAAAGCCCCCACTCATGTGGAGAGCTTCCTCCTTGGCTGTGGCAAATGCACTTGAGGCCGTGTACCTGAGCCCAGCCCTGAAAGCAGCCACTGTGCTAAAGTGTTTGCTTGGCCTCAGAAATGTGGAGAGAGGGAATTTCTCCTTAGGAAGCCCCAAGATGTTGGTTTTGAGCTCATTTTGTGCCTGATCCAAAACTTCCTGAAGTCAGCGCAGAGTTACTGCTCACCGGATCAGGCTCTGAGCCCACAGACCTGAGCAGCAAAACAATAGACGGCAGATATCTTCAAATGGAGAAAGAATTTGTCTCCAAAATCCCCCCCATATCTCCAAATGGAGAAAGAACAAGAACTTGTCTCCAAAATCCCCCCCATATCTCCAAATGGAGAAAGAACAAGAACTTGTCTCCAAAATCTCCCCCATATCTCCAAATGGAGAAAGAACAAGAACTTGTCTCCAAAATCTCCCCCATATCTCCAAATGGAGAAAGAACTTGTCTCCAAAATCCCCCCCATATCTCCAAATGGAGAAAGAACTTGTCTCCAAAATCCCCTCCCTGAAATGCACTGGAGGGCACCAGAGGGGTCACCCTTCTGAATCTCCATCTGCATCAATGCCCAGTTTGCTCCTCAAACCTGCTGGGATCTTGTTCTCTGCTCCCCAGGGCAACCCCACACCTCAGACAAAGCCCAATTTTCAAATAATAATATTCCTTTATTATCTTTTTCCACAGGTAAATCAGTGTTTTGCCTGTTGCTATAAAGCTTTGGAAGGTTTTGTTTGAATTAATTCAAGTTCTTCTCCGTCTCTGAAGGGTATGAAGGTGGTGCAGTGCCTGGCCAGGGTGAGGGAGGTCCTGGCACAGAGGGTGGTGGAGAGCAGAGGGCTGGAGCTTGCCCTGGGCTCTGTCCAGCTCTGATGGGACTTGGTTTGACACTTCCCAACCCCAGAATTTGGTTTTCAAACTTTGTTTTTGGTATTTTTCTGGGGCAAGATCTCCCACCCCAGTTTGCAGTGAAATTTAGTGAGGATTTTGTCCTCGTCCAGGTTGGAAAACTCCTGTTTGCACATGACCAGGAGAAACAAATTAAAGAGAAAAGGCCAAATGCTGCCAGATCCCATCCTCATGGGTCACCCTCCAAGCACAGAGCCATTGCCATGGCTGGGATGGTGCTGGGATGGCGCTGGTCAGAGTTTTTAGCTCTCCATTTCAGTGACTTCCCCTTTCAGTGGTTGTAATCTATGGCCTGAGGAAGTCCCTGAGGGTAGCAAGGCTGGACAAACCCCATGGAGATATAAATCTCCTTGAAAAGGGAACTCAGACCCTGAAGAATATCACAAAATCCCAGTTTTGGCTGGAAGAGACCTTAAAGACCATCTCATTCCAGCCCTGCCATGGACAGGGATATCCAGACCAGTGTGCTCCAAGCCCCATCCAGCCCGGCCTTGGACGCTTCCAGGGAAGTGGAATTATTTGGATAGAATTTCTCAAGCTCAGAATATCAGCTGCTATAGGAAATATCCCTCGATTGTGGCATTTTTGGACTGAAAGTGTTTTTTTTTTGGCTGAATAGACCCAGCTCTTGTCTGCAGGTATCCCAGCACACATTGGGATACTCCATCCTGCTATGGAAAACCATCCAAAATCACATTGCTGCTGCTGCTTTCCTGAGCCCTCATGCCCCTTCTTTCCCTCTTTGAGGCTTTCTGGGATGCAGCAGCCATTCCCTGGGCATGCTGCTCATCCCCTTGGAGCTCCCTCTCCCACAGCATCCAACCCTACATTCCTGCAGGGCAGCCTCACACCCAGGGCTCTCACAGACCAGCAATGCAAAAGCAAAATTTTCCTCCTGGGCACATCTGAAAGGAGGCAGAGAAGAATTTCCAGTGGAAAAATACCAAACTCTTGTACTTGACTGAGAAACAAAATAGATTGCAACAGTGCTTTCCTCTGGGAGGAATTTTCCTACCTGGGGGTGCTGAGGTGGGGAAAAAGGGCTTGAACAGACAGGAATGAGGTTAAAAAAATGATCAGGTCCTTTTTATTTTTGTACAAGCAAAAGGGAAGGTTGGTGGTCAAGCATCTCTCCTGCATCTGCTGGGCACCAGGGATTGTTTCCTTGGATGCCTGGTGGTGTTTTCCTGGAGAAGCTGAAGGGATGAGCCCCATCATGAGGGAAAACTGGAATACACTGTGGGCCACCATGGTGTACATCACACATCCAGATACAGAAATTTATTGTATATTTTTATATATACACAAATTGTGTATATATATTTTTATATATGCACAAATTATTATATATATACAAATTTCTTTATATTTATATATAAAAATATATAAAAATGTGTGTATATATTTATGTATATACACAAATTTATATATATTTATTTATAAATATAAATGTATTGTATATTTATATATACACAAATTTATTGTATATTTATATATATACACAAATTTATCATATATATACACAAATTTACTGTATATTTATATATATATATACAAATTTGTTGTATATTTATATATATACACAGGTTTTATATATATTTAAATTTATTGTATATTTTTATATATACACAAATTTATTGTATATTTATGTATATTCACAGCCATATTTTATTATTTGTTATGTATATTCACAGTCATATTTTATATATATATAAAATTTATTTTTATATATATACTCAAATTTATTGTATATTTATGTATATACACAAATATATATACCTACAAATGTATTGTATATTTATATATATACGCAAATTTATTGTATATTTATGTATATTCACAGCCATATTTTATTATTTGTTATGTATATTCACAGCCATATTTTATATATATATATATATAATTTATTTTATATATATATGCATATACACAAATTCATAGTATATGTATGTATACAAAGAAATTTTTATATATATATATATATATATATATATATACACAAATTTATTGCATATTTATATATATACACAAATTTATTGTATATTTATGTATCTTCAGGGCCATGAGGGTGTTCCAAGGGCTGGAGCATCTCTCCTGTGAGGAAAAGCAGGGAGAGCTGGGAATGTTCCCCTGGAGAGGAGAAGCTCCAGGGGGAGCTCAGAGCCCCTGGCAGGGCCTGGAGGGGCTCCAGGAGAGCTGGAGAGGGACTGGGGACAAGGATGGAGGGACAGGACACAGGGAATGGCTCCCACTGCCAGAGGGCAGGGATGGATGGGAGATTGGGAATTGGGAATTCCTGGCTGGGATGGAATTCCCAGAGCAGCTGTGGCTGCCCCTGGATCCCTGGCAGTGCCCAAGGCCAGGCTGGAGCACCCTGGGACAGTGGGAGGTGTCCCTGCCATGGCAGGTTTGGAATTGGATGAGTTTTGAGGTCCCTTCCAACCTAAACCATTCTGGGATTCTATGACTCTTCGAATTTGATGCATATCATTATTTAATGTATATTTAATTTCATAGAATCATGGGAGAATTGAGGCTGGCAGAGATTCTCTGGAGATCACTCTGCTCAAGCAGGGCAACCTAGAACAGCTTGTCCAGGACCATTTCCCACTGGATTTTGCCTCTCCAAGAATGGAGGCTCCACAGCCTCTCTGGGCAGCCCTGTTTGACCACCCTCACAATGAAAAAGCTGCTTCTTATTTAAATGGTACTTCTTAATTATCTCTCTCAATTTATATTATTATTTTGAAGGCTCACCAGGGTCTTTGAAATGAGCTCCCTTTCCAGTGCTGCTTCATGTCCATGAAGGCCTAAATTTAGCTCCAAATTCAGACTCCAGCTCTCGGGGGGTGACATGGAGACCTGACCCTGCCCTAGGGATGGTCCCACCTCACCTACCCCATTTCATGGGGAGCAGGGAATAACCTGGGCCACCTTTCCAGCACTTCCCACTGCCCCAAAACCCCACCAGGCATCATTGTGTGTGGTGGGGTTTCTCTGGGTATGCATTGAAGGCACTTGAGATGTTATTTCATGTTCACACTCAGGTTATCAGTAAAACAGTCTCACTGCTGGGAGTTCAGCAGCTTTTCATCAGAAGGCACAAAATGGCCAACAATCTCTTGTTCCAAGGCCTTTTCAGACTAAACTATCCCATTAAGAACTGACACCTGGATTATTTCCCCTTTTAACCCAATAACTGATCCCACAGAGCTGCCATGGGGACTTTTCTGCCCAATTACAAAATGCCACCCAAACCCATGGAGAAGGAGGAAGAAGCAGCATGAAGAAGAAACCCAGGATGACACCCTGTGCCCTCCATCTTGCTGCCATCCACAACACACTAAAAACCCCAAAACCTCAATTTCTCACCCAGTGACACACCTACACTGCTCTCTATAATCTGTTGCACACTTTTGTGGATTCCAGTCTGTCTTGGAGTCTGGGAAACTTTCTCCATGGATGAGGGTCAGAGTCAGTGCTGCCCTGGGGGTCAGGGCACCCCAGAGCAGACACAGAAATATTCCCAGTGCTGCCCTGGGTTTGCACATTTATGCCCAAAGCACAACTGGAACACGGCCTGCAATGGTGCTAATAAGGGTTGGGGGCTCCTCTGGTGACTTCCTGGGGTCCCCTGAGCAGCAGGATCCAGCCCTGGGGCTGACAATGAGCTGCTTGTTGGGCTGAGGTGCTCAGCAGGACCCCGAGGTAAAGGGGAGACTCCCTTGTACTGCTTCTTGCTTAATAACAGGCTTGGGGATATTAATTACCTTAATTAGGGCTGGCCAAACCTGTTTGGCTTGGAGCTGGGAGTCGGTGGGACCAGCTCTCTCAGCTTTTTTCTGCTCCCAGGTCTCGTGATGCTCCCCAAAGAGAGAGACCTGTCCTATTTCAAAGGTAATTAAAAGGCTTTGGAGAGGCTCCCAAGATCCTGAGCCCTCCTTTCGTGTGGGGCTCTGCTGCATAAACAGCAAGAAAAGTGAATTTTCCTCCCCAGAATAGAACCAGGAGTTTTCAGTAATTCAGGGAAGAACTGGGCTACTTCCCAGCCATGAGCATAAGACAGAACCAATGGAAAAAAGAAAAAAAGAAAAAAAAAAAGAAAAAAAAAATCATTTTTAGGTTCATAAACCGTCTCTGGAGATGTGGAGGGTGGGTTTGCAGGTGAGGAACCCAGGCCTGCTGTGAGGCTGGAGGTGGCTCAGTCATCCTTCATCCTTCCTGCCCCACTGTGCCTGTGATCAGTGCAAGGAAAAATGTACCACCTCCCTCCACTGACTCTGTTTTCCTTTTATTTTGTTTTTCTCTTTTTCTTTTTTCTTTTTCTCTTTTTCTTTTTCTTCTATCTTTTACTATTTCTTTTTTTTCCCCATCTTTTATTCTTTTTCTATTTCTTTTTTTCTTTTTCTTCTATCTTTGCTTTTTTCCCTTTTTCTTTATTTTTCTTTTTCTTTTTCTTTTTCTTTTCCTTTTCCTTTTTCTTTTCCTTTTCCTTTTTCTTTTTCTTTTCCTTTTTCTTTTCCTTTTCCTTTTCCTTTTCCTTTTTCTTTTTCTTTTTCTTTTTCTTTTTCTTTTTCTTTTTCTTTTTCTTTTTCTTTTTCTTTTTCTTTTTCTTTTTCTTTTTCTTTTCCTTTTTCTTTCCCTTTTTCTTTTTCTTTTCCTTTTTCTTCTCCTTTTTCTTCTCCTTTTTCTTCTCCTTTTTCTCATTTTCTTTTTCTTCTAGCTTTTACTTTCTTTTTTCCTATCTTTTTTCTTTTTCTATTTATTTTTATTTTTCTTCTATCTTTGTTTTTTCCTTTTTTCTTTTTTCTTTTTCTTTTTTTTCTTTTTCTTTTTCTTTTTTCTTTTTTCTGTTTTTTTCTTTTTCCTTTTCTTTTTCCTTTTCTTTTTCTTTTTCTTTTTTTTCTTTTTCTTTTTTCTTTTTTTTTCTTTTTCTTTTTTTTCCCTTCTTTTTCTTCTTCTTTTTCTTTTTTTCTTTTTCTTTCTTTTTTCTTTTTTTTCTTTTTCTTTTTTTCCCTTCTTTTTCTTCTTCTTTTTCTTTTTTTCCTTTTTCTTTTTCTTTTTTCTTTTTTTTTCTTTTTCTTTTTTTCCCCTTCTTTTTCTTCTTATTTTTTCCACCTTTTTCTTCTTCCTTTTCTTCTCCTTTTTCTTCTTTCTTTTCTTCTTTTTCTTCTTCTTTTTCTACTTCTTCTTCTTTTCCTTCTTCTTTTCCTTCTTCTTCTTCACAATCTTCTTTTTCTTCTTTTTTTTTCCTTTTCCTTTTTCTCTTCCATTTTTTTTATTTTTCCTTTTTCTTCTTCTTTTTCATTTCTGCTTGCCTCCAGCACAGGCAAAGCCTCCTTCCTCCCTTTTCCCAAATGGAAAACCTGCCACGTGTCCTGCTGCCACCTCTCCTGCCCCATGGGTGCCGTTTATCCGCGGCCTTTGGTGCCACAAGTCACCCTGGTGGCCCAATTCCTCTGATGCCACCAGAGCAGTGACTTTTGGTGAGGGTCCCCAGAGCTGTGTGGTTTCTCCTGGGTTTTTGCTGCCCCTGCCCAGAGCAGGGTTGATTCCAGCCATGATTCACCTGCAGCTCGCCTGGGGCTGACCTCCAGATGTGATTTATGCATCTGTGGGTCACACTCTGCCCGTGGCTGAGGGAGGACACGGCTGTGGTCAGTCTGAAATTCACCTCGCAGCAAAGCAAGGCTGTCTGGGAGCAATCCAGGCAATATTTGCAGCAAGTCCCAACAGGGCTGCTGGTCCTGACACCCTTTGTAGCCCCAAAAGATGGCAGAGCCCAGCCAGATACCTCCAGAGCTCGCTGTGTTTGAGTAACAACCTCGCCTCTCTTTCTCTTTATCCTCTGCTGTCCCATCTGTGCTCATCAGCTCCAAATCCTCCATTGCCTGCTGAAAAAGTGAGGGCATGACATGGGCCAACTCCCTAAAGGTGTCACAGAGTAAATGTTGGTCAGATGGAGGCATCTCAGTGAGGACTGCACTCACAGAATCACAGAACTCCCAGAACGACCAGGTTGGGAGAGACCTTCAAGACCATCGAGTCCAACCCAGCCCCAACAGCTCAACCAAACCCTGGCACCCAGTGCCACATCCAGGCCTTGTTAAACACACCCAGGGATGGGGACTGCACCACCTCCCCGGGCAGCCATTCCAGAACTTTATCACTCTTTCTGTAAAAAACTCTCTGCTGATATCCAACATAAATTTCAAACTCCAAAACCCCTTGGTGCATCTGCCTCTTGCAGAACTTGAAGAACTCCATCCAGAAGGACGTTTGCAGCTCCTTAGGTGGAGTTTTGCCCTGACTTGGCTCCCAGAGACACCTCATTTTTCCTGATAATTTTTATTGATAATTTTTCCTGATCATTTTTCAATTCTTCTGAAGGCTCTTAAATACATTTCTTCTCTGGTTATGGCAGCTGGGATCCTTCGTGCCTCTCTGGACATGTGATCAATGCAGAGTGAGAAAGCCTAAAGAAAATTGTACCACTTCCCTCTTGTGACCTTCTTTTTCTCTTTTTTCTTTTTTTCTTTTTCTTTTTCTTTTTCTTTTTCTTTTTCTTTTTCTTTTTCTTTTTCTTTTTCTTTTTCTTTTTCTTTTTCTTTTTCTTTTTCTTTTTCTTTTTCTTTTTCTTTTCTCTATCTTTTACTTTCTTTTTTCTTTTTCTTTTTTTCTCTATCTTGTACTCTTTTACTCTTTTTCTTTTTCTCTTTAACTTTTTCTTTTTTTCCTCTTTTAATTTCTTTTTTCTTTTTTCTTCTTTTACTCTTCTTCTTCTTTTACTCTTTTTCTTTTTTCTTTTTCCTTTATCTTATACTCTATTTCTTTTTCTTTTTCTTCTATCTTTTACTCCTTTTCTTTCTCTTTTTCTTTCCTTTTTTCTCTTTTTCTTCTTTTACTTTTTTTTCTTCTATCTTTTACTCTCTTTGTTTTCTTTTTCTTTTCCTTACTATTTCTTTTTTTCTTTTTCTTTCTTTTACTTTTTTTTTTTTAATTTTATCTTCATTTTTCTTCTTTCTCTTTCCTCACCACGGCTGCTGTCCTTCACTTTTGAAACCCCTGCAGGTTAATTTCTTGTCCATCCCTCTGGGAGAGCGAGAGAAAACCTGTGTAATGGCAGCTTTTTTAAGCTAAACCAGCCCATGGAGGTTATTCACAAGAAACGGGGATTTTCACATGGAATGCTGTGAACTCAGGCACTGAGAGCCTAATTCTGTAATGTTTAGGGTCCAGCTGACACTTTGTAGGATCTCTGAAGACCAAACCAGCTGGAGATGCTCAGACCATCAGTTTTGCCTCATCCATCATCCAGTGCCCAGCTGCTCCAGGCCCTCCATCCCTCTCCTTCCTCCCTGGCCTGGATCCAGCTCCAGAATGGTCCCAGAATGTCCCACACCCCCAGGGATGGCTCCAGAATGGTCCCAGCATGTCCAACACCCCCAGGGATGGCTCCAGAATGTCCAACACCCCCAGGGATGGCTCCAGGAATGGTCCCAGAATGTCCCACATCCCCAGGGATGGCTCTAGAATGTCCAACATCCCCAGGGATGGCTCCAGAATGGTCCCAGCATGTCCAACACCCCCAGGGATGGCTCCAGAATGTCCAACACCCCCAGGGATGGCTCCAGAATGGTCCCAGAATGTCCAACAACTCCAGGGATGGCTCCAGGGATGGCTCCAGAATGTCCCAGAATGTCCCACACCCCCAGGGATGGCTCCAGAATGATCCCAGAATGTCCAACATCCCCAGAGATGGTTCCAGAATGTCCCACACCCTCAGGGATGGCTCCAGAATGGTCCCAGAATGTCCCACACCCCCAGGAATGGTCCCAGAATGTCCAACACCCCCAGGGATGGCTCCAGAATGTCCAACACACCCAGGGATGGCTCCAGAATGGTCCCAGAATGTCCCACACCCCCAGGGATGGTCCCAGAATGTCCCACACCCCCAGGGATGGCTCCAGAATGGTCCCAGAATGTCCAACACCCCCAGGGATGGCTCCAGAATGGTCCCAGAATGTCCAACATCCCCAGAAATGGCTCCAGAATGTCCCACATCCCCAGAAATGGCTCCAGAATGGTCCCAGAATGTCCCACACCTCCAGGGATGGCTCCAGAATGTCCAACACCCCCAGGGATGGCTCCAGAATGGTCCCAGAATGTCCCACACCCCCAGGGATGGCTCCAGAATGGTCCCAGAATGTCCCACACCCCCAGGGATGGCTCCAGAATGGTCCCAGAATGTCCCACACCCCCAGAAATGGCTCCAGAATGGTCCCAGAATGTCCAACAACTCCAGGGATGGTTCCAGAATGTCCAACACCCCCAGGGATGGCTCCAGAATGTCCAACACCCCCAGGGATGGCTCCAAAATGGCCCCAGAATGTCCCACACCCCCAGGGATGGCTTCAGAATGTCCAACATCCCCAGGGATGGCTCCAGAATGTCCAACACCCCCAGGGATGGCTCCAAAATGGCCCCAGAATGTCCCACACCCCCAGGGATGGCTTCAGAATGTCCAACATCCCCAGGGATGGCTCCAGGAATGGTCCCAGAATGTCCCACACCCCCAGGGATGGCTCCAGAATGTCCAACACCCCCAGGGATGGCTCCAGAATGGTCCCAGAATGTCCAACACCCGCAGAGATGGCTCCAAAATGGCCCCAGAATGTCCCACACCCCCAGGGATGGCTTCAGAATGTCCAACATCCCCAGGGATGGCTCCAGGAATGGTCCCAGAATGTCCCACACCCCCAGGGATGGCTCCAGAATGTCCAACAACTCCAGGGATGGCTCCGGGAATGGTCCCAGAATGTCCCACACCCCCGGGGATGGTTCCAGAATGTCCAACATCCCCAGGGATGGCTCCAGAATGTCCAACACCCCCAGGGATGGCTCCAGAATGTCCCAGAATGTCCAACATCCCCAGGGATGGCTCCAGAATGGTCCCAGAATGTCCCACACCCCCAGGGATGGCTCCAGAATGGTCCCAGAATGTCCAACATCCCCAGAAATGGCTCCAGAATGTCCCACATCCCCAGAAATGGCTCCAGAATGTCCCACATCCCCAGGGATGGTTCCAGAATGTCCAACACCCCCAGGGATGGCTCCAGAATGGTCCCAGAATGTCCCACAGCCCCGGACAGGGCCTGCAGTGGGGTTTGGGGGTGTCCCTCCTGCTGCCCCCAGCTCCTCTGTCACATTTTGTCGTCAACATTGAATTAAACTCTTTCACTCCATTTTCTCAACCCACCTCGCATTTCCAACAAACTTCCCGAGCCTCTCACTTGGGAGGAGACCTCCCAGACCCCAAAAAATCCCAGAGCAGCTTCTCCCCCCTGTGCTGGAGCTTTGGGAGGATCTCCAGCCTGATTTCTGTGATTTCTGCTCCAGGAAATGTGCCTTGCCTTTCGCCTTACCTGAGGAGCAAAAAATTGTTGCTTAAGCAGGTTTCAGGCATCCCAGCCTGTGACCTTTCTGTAACTGTTTGAATGAATGTATTGACTTGTTCTGGGAATTATAAACTCATTTAACCCTTTAGTGACTCCCCAGTGCTCGGTGAGAAGGGCTGGGATCCAGGGAATACCCAATGTGCCAAAAATCTCTTTGAGCTTATGGGAATGAGGAGCTTCATCCTTATTTCAGATCCGTTCAAAATGCCCTTTCCAGGGGCAAACCCCTAAATTTTCTTTTAGAAAATGCTTCCCTGACTCTCGCTCTATGAGAAATAAACGTGCTGTGCCTTTAATCTTAACCCTAGCAAGATTTTCTCCTTTAAAAAAACACACACACAACCCAAACTGAGTGCACTCCAGCAAACACCTGTATTGCCACTGAAAGGCCTTTTGCTAATATATTTTTTTCCCCCCTGTTCTTCTTGATCACACCTGTCTAGCTTTGGGCAAAATAAAATATTCACAGAGCTGCCAGAAGTGAAGTTCTTTCGTGGCTTGAGCTACTGTGTGTAAAGATCTCCAAAGAAATGTCAGATCACTTTATTGAATCCTACTGAAAACTTGTTTGACAGTAACATGCAGAAAGGATCAGGACCTCTCCGTAATTGCCAGTGGGTTGAAAAGGGCGTTTGTTTGGAAGGCTTAAAAAATGTGGGGCTTTTTTTCTTTCTTTTTTTTTTTTCTTTCTTTTTTCTTTCTTTTTTATTTTTCTCCCCTTTTTCTTTCTTCTTTTCTTTTTTTTTTTTTTTTTGCTTTCTTTATTTTCTTTCTTTTTTCCTTTTATTTCCTTTTTTCTTTTTTTTCCCTTTTTTCTCTTCTTTTTCTTTTTTTTCCCTTTTTTCATTTTTTCCTTCTTTTTCCTTTTTTCTTTCCTTTTTCTTTCTTTTTTCCTTTACTTTCTTCCTTTCTTTTTTGCTTTCTTTTTTCTTTCCTTTTTTATTTTTCTCCTTCTTTCCCTTTCTTTTTTCTTTCTTTTATTCTTTTCTTTCATTCCTTTTTTCTTTTTTTCTTTCTTTTTTCCTCCTTTTTTTCTTTCATTTTTTTCTTTTTTCTATTTTGCTTTCTTTTTTTTTTCTTTCTTTCTTTCTTTCTTTCTTTCTTTCTTTCTTTCTTTCTTTCTTTCTTTCCTTCTTTCTTTCTTTCCTTCTTTCTTTCTTTCTTTTTTTCCTTCTTTCTTTCCTTCTTTCTTTCTTTCCTTCTTTCTTTCTTTCTTTCTTTCTTTCTTTCTTTCTTTCTTTCTTTCTTTCTTTCTTTCTTTCTTTCTTTCTTTCTTTCTTTCTTTCTTTCTTTCTTTCTTATTTTTCTCTTTTTTTCTTTCTTTTTTCTATTTTGCTTGCTCCTTCCTTCCTTCCTTCCTTCCTTCCTTCCTTCCTTCCTTCCTTCCTTCCTTCCTTCCTTCCTTCCTTCCTTCTTATTTTTCTCTTTTTTTCTTTCTTTTTTTTCTTTTTTCTTTTTTTTTAATTTTTAAAAAATTTTTCTCCTTTTTCCTTTCCTTTTTTCTTTCTTGTTTTTTTCCTTTTTTCTTTCCTTTTTTTCTTTTTTTTTTTTTTGTGCTTTTTTGTTTTAAACTTCAAGCTGCGATGAAATCTGAATGCATTAAAAACCCCTGCTGCTGGTGCATTTGCATGAACACAACACTGCCTGTTGAACACAACACACGAGCACACATGGGGAGGGAGGGCAGGTTCTGCAGCTGCAGCCCAGCCACGGGCTCAGCACATTCAAATATGCAATTTTCCATCTGCTCTGAGCTTCACACGGGGGTAAAAGCACCTTTAAGCACCTTTTGAGCTGCCTCAGAGAGGTGAATTCCGCCCTCTGCACCCTCTGTCTCACAGCCCTGAGTGGGAACAAGCAGCTATTGTAGTGGGGGAAATAATTAGCAGCAGGTGAAAGCCCATTTTTATTGACCCCCTGACCAAAGTGATGTTTAATTTACAACAAGGAGTCGTTGCCTCTCCAGGTCCTCGCTGTTTGCTCCCAGATGTTAATTATGGCTTGTCATTCCTGGGTCTGCTGTGTGAAATTCCTGCTCCTCTGAGCAAGACACAGTGCTGAGCTCTGCCTTGGCTTTATTCTTTAATGATTCTTTAATTTTGAAAGCAATGATTCTTCAGTTTTGAAAGGAATAACCTGGGGTTGCTGATATGATTAATTGGAACCCCCAATTCTCCACACAGCTTCAATCTGAGCTAGCCTGTGTCTGCAGGCTGCCAGACCTCAAACTCTGGTTTATGGAAGTGCTTCAACCCCATTTCTGAGGTTTCTTTTCCCCAAATCCTGTTCCTGTTAGCCCCAGATGAAGCTGCACCCTCAGAGATGGACTCTTCCTTTGAGGCCTGAGTTTCCTGCTCCTTGGGCTTCCCCAAGTCCTCAGGTGATGCCACATCTGGGGTTTTTCAGATTTAAACCATGAGCCCCTGACTTTCTGCTGTCCCAACCCTTCTGTGGATATCCATTCCCCTGGATATCAGGATTTTGGGACACCTGGAGCCACCCTTGGCAGCAGCTCAGAGGAATCTCAGCTTGGGCTGAAGTGCAGCAGGTTTGGTGAGGATGGTGTTCACTCACCTGCCTTTGGATGGCCACAGGGGCTGGTTTGGCACTCTGGGGTGCCCACAGAAACAAACAGGAAAGCTTTGAGGAAAGGTTCAGCCTGAAGAGACACGAGAGGAGCTGCCACCTTCTGTGGATGTTCAAAGTTCAGAGGGTTGGAGCATTCCCAAGGGCTTTGTCTCCATGTGGGCTTGGTTTTGACATTGAACACGGCAGATGGGCTCTGTTTGTGTTCTTAGAATTGTGGAATCTCCTGGGATTGGAGGGACCATGAGGATCAGTGAGTCCAAAGCTTGGTGTAGCCAAAGTGATGGAGTGGCTGAAGGTAGTGTGAATTGTACATGTTAACTAGAGTAAATTTGACATTGTCAGCTGCACCTTTGGGACTCAGATTCCCAGAACTCCCAGAATGACCAGGTTGGAAGAGACCTTCAAGGCCATCGAGTCCAGCCCAGCCCCAACAGCTCAACCAAACCCTGGCACCCAGTGCCACATCCAGGCTTTTTTAAACACACCCAGGGATGGGGACTGCACCACCTCCCCGGGCAGCCATTCCAGAACTTTATCACCCTTTCTGTAAAAACTTTTCCTGATATCCAACCTAAATTTCCCTTGGTGCAGCTTGAGGCTGTGTGCTCTGGATCTGTCAGTGCTTTTGAGGATAATCTGTCCAGTTAAGAAATGACACCTCAATTATTTTTACTTTTAACCCAATAATTAGAAACAACCACCCATGGCTGCCATGGGGACTTTTTATCCAATTACACAAAACCACCCAAACCCATGGAGAAGAAGGTGAAGGAGAAGAAGGAGAAGAAGGAGGAGAAGGAGAAGGAGAAGGAGAAGGAGAAGGAGAAGGAGAAGGAGAAGGAGAAGGAGAAGGAGAAGGAGAAGGAGAAGAAGGAGAAGAAGGAGAAGAAGAAGAAGAAGAAGAAGAAGAAGAAGAAGAAGAAGAAGAAGAAGAAGAACAAGAACAAGAACAAGAAGAACAAGAACAAGAAGAAGAAGAAGAAGAAGGAGAAAAAGGAGCAGTCTCCACCCCAAAAGCTCCATCTTGCTTTATACCCATTACTGTATTCTAAACCCTTAAACTCTGAGTTTCCCACCCTGTGATATCACACACTTCTATCCAAACTCCACACCCACAATCCCAGTTCTGTCATTCCATTTTGGAAGCTTCTCCACAGCCTCAGGTCAGTGCAGTGTTCTCTTGGGGGTCAGTGCCTGGCAGCACAGAAATCTGAAATTCTCAGCAGCCAAGGCTCCAACAGATGAATCCACTTGGATAGATGGACTCTGCATCCCATGTTAGACATTCACAGCCCACCACATCTGCAGGTCCAGGTTCTGCAAGGAGAAATCAGGAAACTGAGTGGTATTTGTTTTTGTGCTACACTTGGGTAAAACTCATGCCCTGGCCTCTCCCACTTTCCTGGAACCTGGAATCACCATCCCCTTGGGAAGACAGATCTCTCCGGGTTGGTCCAAACTGCTTGTTGGGATGAGGTTTCCTCAGAAATTTCATCCTGCAGATGAAGCCTGGTGCAAAATCCATCTGACCATGTGCATCCACAGAGTGTCTGTTCTTTAAGGAACCCAGGGGAGATCCAAGCTGGATCTACAGGGTGCTCTGTGTGACGGTGTTCACAGGGGTCTCAGGTTGAGGGAAGAGACGAGGACCTGACTCCATGTTTCAGAAGGCTGATTTATAATTTTATGATATATATTACATTAAAACTACACTAAAAGAATAGAAGAAAAGATTTCTTCAGAATGCTAGCTAAGAAGAGAAGAAGAAGGAATGATAACAAAGGTTTGTGGCTCAGCTCTCTGTCCGAGCCAGCTGACTGTGATTGGCCATTAATTAGATACAACCACATGGGCCAATCCCAGATGCACCTGTTGCATTCCACAGCAGCAGATAATCAATGTTTACATTTTGTTCTTGAGGCCTCTCAGCTTCTCAGGAGGAAAAATTCTAAGGAAAGGATTGTTCATAAAAGATGTCTGTGACAGCTCTGTAAATGTGAGGGGAAAAAATGAAGCAGGATTTAAAATCTCCAGTCTGGCCTGACACTGGGGATCCAACACTGATGGAATTTCAAACCAGCACCTCCAGCAGGTCCCTGAGCAGAGGTGTGACCTGCACCGGGTGCTTTTGTCTCCCTAACACTTCTCATACAGCCCTTCATCTTTCCTATGTTAGTTCCCCATGGATAAATCATTCCTGTCTCTCTCTTGGGATTGAGAACAGTTTTGGTGATGGGGTGAGTGTGACAGTGCTCACAGGGGTCTCAGATTGAGGGAAGAGATGAGGATCTGACTCCATGTTTCAGAAGGCTTGACTTATTATTTTATGATATATATTACATTAAAACTATACTAAAAGAATAGAAGAAAGGATTTCATCAGAAGGCTGGCTAAGAATAGAATGGCAAAGAATGATAACAAAGGTTTGTGGCTCGGGGCTCTCTGTCCGAGCCAGCTGACTGTAATTGGCCATTAATCAGAAACAACCACATGAGCCCAATCCCAGATGCACCTGTTGCATTCCACAGCAGCAGATAATCAATGTTTACATTTTGTTCCTGAGGCCTCTCAGCTTCTCAGGAGGAAAAATCCTAAGGAAAGGATTTTTCATAAAAGATGTCTGCGACAGGTGAGGGCTTATTCTGCACAGCATCAGCTCCCAGTGCCACAGGGGCTTCATCCCAGGACAGAAGACTCTGAGGCTTTGCAGCTTCAGCACTCACTAATCACTGCTAAATAAGCAAAGGGGCAGGAAGGCCACTGAACTCATAACAGGCGTGTTTAAATCAAGGAAAGAAAAATCAGAGGCCAAAAATTAAGGTGCTTTGATCCTTGATTTTATGTCAACAGAGACGAAAGAAGAACACTAAGTCTTTTTATTTTTTACCAGCTGCTGCTTGAAACAAAATAATTGGATAATTAAAAGGCCTTGCCTTATGTCAATTTTATTTAGGTGCCTTGATCCACTGATGGAATGTGTCACTGATAGAAGGTTTAAGAGCTCATTAGAAAAATCCTGGAGATAAACCCAGGGCTCAGCCCCTTCAAAGGGCAGTGAGGGGAGCAGGGATGGAGTGTCCCAGTGGAATGGTGACACTGGGGAGAGGGAACAGCTGGGGGGAAACAGCTCAGCCCTGAGCACAGCCAGGAACACCCTGAGCCTCCCTCGTGGCTGGTTTGGGCCTGAAGGGACATATGTGGTGTCTGTGAGGGTGTGGCATTTCTCTTATTTATATATCTAAATTTATATATAATAAATATAATATAATATAATATAATATAATATAATATAATATAATATAATATAATATAATATAATATAATATAATATAATATATAAATTTATACATATATAATATATATAATATTATATAGAATAATTATATATTATATTATACATTTTATATAATATATATAATTTCATATATTATTTAATATATTATATATATTATTTTTATATTATATTATATTATATATGTTTATTCTATATATTATTATATACATATTTATATATTATATATATTATTTTAGAGATATAAGATATATATAAGATATATACAATATATAAATAAGATATATAAATACATATTTATATACAACATATATTTATATAATATACATATTTATATATGTATATGCAATATATATATTTATATTCATATATATATTATATGAATATATATATTTATATTCACATATATATATTCATATATATATAATATGAATTTATATATTTCTATATCTATATTTCTCTTAGGCAAGGTGGTGAGGGTTTTGGTGTGGTGAGACCTTGAAGGCCCACCCCCAGCCCAGTGGTGTTTGCAATCCCTTGCCAGGCGTGGTGTTTCCCTAAGGAAACGCACCTTCCCACCCTCTGCTCCCCAGCCATCACCTGCCCTGTCTGGCACTGAGCACTGGCTCTTGCAATGAACACCTTGCCCTTGGCTCAGCAAGTCCCAAAATTTTATCACAAGTCCCCAGATTTTATCAGCTGTCAACTAAATAAAGCTCAAAACCCTGCTGTCTCTTTTGAAAACACCTCCATGTTTAATATTCATATTTAATGGTGGGACTGCATGAGCCAAAGCTGGAATGGGACAATGAACTGCAAGGTGCAAATGGAGCAGAGCTGATCCCAGGGAGAGACCCCGGCAGCGCTCGTGCATTTTGGGGCCATTTTGGTTCATCTTGGGTGCAGCCCTGGCTGGGCTCTGGTGCTGCCCAAGGTGGAGCCATGGAGGAGATCCTTTGAATAAATCCCTGCTTTATTCTTTAGCTCTGCCCAGCCTCTGTTCTAGGACAGCCCTCACAAGGCATCAGAAGGAGCAGCTGCCCCGGAGGTCCCACCAGCCCCTGACAGGCTGTACCTGGTGTGGGATTGTGGGGTGAGGGATGGCCCTGGACAGGCTGTACCTGCCGTGGGGTTTGGGGTGAGGGATGGCCCTGGGGTGCCGCTGTTCCCTGACCCTGGTGCCACCCTGAGCTGTGGTTGCAGGGTGTGACCCCACTGCTGTTCCCAGAGTCCGGCACGAAGCGCCCCGGGCTCATCCCAGCCCTTCCCTCTGCTCCCCTGGGAGGGGATGGACTGTGGGAATGGAATCCCCCATGGAATCCTCCTTCCCAGTCCTCTCATGGCTGTTCCTGCCAGGAGAGTTCAGGTCCTTACTGGTAAAAGGACCTGTCTGAGGTAGGTCCTCTACAAGGAAAGCCTGAAGAAGGCAAGCTCCGTGGGCAGGAGATGGGAGAAGATGGTGCATGGCAGTGGGGAGAACATTCCCTGCTCCAGAGGCCTCCCCTCCTGTAGGCTTATCTGATTCTGGTGGGTTTATTCTTCTGATAGATTTGGTCCAGAGCTGAATTCCTGTCGAGCTTCTGGATATTTATTAATCTCCAGAATATATAATATTTATCCAGAAAATATTATCTATTATCTATTATCTATTATCTATTATCTATTATCTATTATCTATTATCTATTATCTATTATCTATTATCTATCATTATGTATTTTGTATCACTATTTATCATATATATAATATAATTAATATAATATAATATAATATATTTTAATATAATATAATATAATATAATATAATATAATATAATATAATATAATATAATATAATATAATATAATATAATATAATATAATATAATATTATATAATATAATATAATATAATATAATATAATATTATATTATATTATATTATATTATACTATATTATGTTATGTTATGTTATACTATATTATGTTATGTTATATTATATTATTATATTATATTATATTATATTATATTATATTATATTATATTTATTCAGTCTATATCATATTTATAACTAAAATTAAATATATATTATAATATATGGTACATTGCATATAATACATTATATATTATATATTTTATTCTATTTAGAATATAGAATAATATCATATAATAGCAATATTACATAATATATATAGTGTAATATATACATTATATATAATATATAGGACATATGAGATATGATATATGATATACAATATAATATATATGACAGAATATGTATGTTCTATTATGCATTTTGCATTATATAATATTAGAATTTTATTATATTATATTTATATTTTTACTAGTTCTATTTATATCTTTATATTTATAAATATAACACGGTTTCTAAGTAATACAGTAATGAAATGAAATACTCTTTAATCCAGTTACCATTGAGGGGTTTGGATTGGGGCTGCTTTAATCAATATAAGAGTCCAAAAATCAGTCTGAACAAAGGCAGGAGATGAAATGGGGAGGTAAATGGATGTGGGCCCTCATTCCCAACAGAGGCACCAAAGCTGCCACTGGCCGTGCTGCTCTGAGAAGGTGCTGCTGTTCCATAGAATCCCAGAATGGGTTGGGTTGGGACTGTAAAGCCCTTTCAGTCCCGTTCCCTGCCATGAGCATGGACACATGGACACCTTCCACCATCCCAGCTCCAAGCCCCATCCAGCCTGGCCTGGGGCACTGCCAGGGATCCAGGGGCAGCCACAGCTGCTCTGGGCACCCTGTGCCAGGGCCTCAGCACCCTCACAGGGAAGGATTTTTTCATAATTTGTCATCTCAATCTCCCCTTTTTCCATTTTAAACCATTTTTCCCTGGAGCCTTCTCTTCTCCATGCTCAGCAATCCCAACCCTCTCAGCCTTCCCTCACAGGAGAGGTTCAGTGGAATGAGTTTATGTGAACACACCGATGGAGAGGAGGAGTCCAAATAAATGGGAGGAATCAAAGAAAGCTTTCCCTTGACAGAAAGGATGAGAGGATTTCTGAGAATCGTGGTCTTCACAGGTGTAATTCTGTCTCCAGGCAATTCATGACAAATTCCCATGGGATGGTGTCTGTGTGGAAGCCTAATTGGGCTGGGGTGACTCATGTGCTGATCCTTCCATGGTTCTCCTCCTCATCCTCTGCCTCAGTTCAGGGAAGGAGTTTAAAAAGGAGTTTTAATGGGATTCCTCTGCCAGACTTCTTGTGTAAATAAAAGGCAGAGAAGGAAAAATCCTGGTCGAACTAGATAATAATATATTAGAGATATTAGACATTATAATACATAAATGCATATTATATTAGATAAAATATTTGTCTCTTCTAAAACCTGTGTGTTGTGAATCCTCATCCCCTCTGCTGCATTTTCCCATCACACAATCAAGTTCAGGTGCTGTGTCTGGTGTTTGATTATCTCTAACTTTGTTTATTTGTGTTTAAATCACCTCCTACTTTTGTGTGACAGACTGAAGAGCTCTTTATTTCTGAACATCCATTTATGGGCTCACAAGCTACCATCCTTCTGCCCATGGAGCTGGTGGACTGAACTGCTCTAACGATTTCCACCCTTCCACCCATTCTTGGGGCTTTCCTCCAGCTCCTCTTTGATTTAATGGCACATTTTCATGGCTCTACCTCCTGCTATTTCAGCTGTGCCCAGTTTGCAGACTGGGAGGCCTGGCTTGGGCACTGGGAGGTCTCAACAGGACCCCTCAGCACCTCCTTCACCACCCCTGATATCAAGAACATCAAGAACAACTTTTGATGCTTTGACATGAAGAACATCTCCCTCCACTGCCTGCTGGGGCATCTGAGGCTCTCACAGGACTGTGGGGTCATGGGCACATCCCAAAAATTCAATATTTCCTCCTTCCCAGCACCTAAGAGTGTAGAAGATTTCATCAATAAACCCCAGCTGCAGGTAGACTGGGCTGCATCATGGAATCCTGGAATATTCTGAGCTGGAAGAGGCCCACACGGATCCGGAGTCCAACCCAACAATCCCAGCCTGTTCCTGAGTTGTCCAAACCCTCCTGGAGCTCTGGCAGCCTTGGAACTGTGTCCATTCCCTGGGGAACCTGGGCAGTGCCAGCACCCTCTGGGAGAAGAAAATTTCCCTGAGATCCAACCTAAACCTTGGAACAAGACCATCTTTAAGGTCCTTTCCAACCCAGACCATTGTGTGGTTCTGTTACTTTGAAAACTCTCACTTGTGTCTCCAAAGGGTTTCCAAAGTCCCTTTGGCTTTCCAAGTCTCTCCTTCACATGCACACAAAATTCTTGCATTTATTCATTTATTTTACCTTCCAGTCCCATTTCCTGCTGTGAGAAAAGCACCCAGGCTTTTAGTCCACCCCTTCAGAGCCGGTTTCCCATTGCACAGAATCAGCGCTGCCATCCTCAGACAGAAATGCTGGAGCTTTACCCAGGATTGTGCTGGCGTTGGGATGGTGTCCCACTGCTGTTCTCCTCACAGGTAGGAATTGTTTGGTTATTATCCATCCAAGGAATTGTTTGTTAAATCAGTGAAAACTCTGACACTGCTCTAGTCTTTCCCTTGGGCCCTGTCACCAGTCATTCACAGAATCACAAAATCTCAGGGTTGGAAGAGACCTTCAAGGCCATCGAGTCCAACCCAGCCCCAACAGCTCAACCAAACCCTGGCACCCAGTGCCACATCCAGGCTGTGTTAAACACACCCAGGGATGGGGACTGCACCACCTCCCCAGGCAGCCATTCCAGAACTTTATCACTCTGTCTGTGAAAAACTTTTTCCTGATATCCAACCTGTGGTGGTTCCAGTTGTGGGTTTCTCTGGGTCTGCATTGAAGGCACTTGAGATGTTATTTCATGTTCACACTCAGGTGTTTATTATTTCTTTTCAGTAAAACAGTCTCACTGCTGGGAGTTCAGCAGCTTTTCATCAGAAGGCACAAAATGGCCAACAATCTCTTGTTCCATGGGCTTTTAAGACTAAACTCCCCAATTAAGAACTGACACCTGGATTATTTTCCCTTTTAACCCAATAACTGATCCCACAGAGCTGCCATGGGGACTTTTCTGCCCAATTACAAAATGCCACCCAAACCCATGGAGAAGGAGGAAGAAGAAGCATGAAGAAGAAACCCAGGATGACACCCTGTGCCCTCCATCTTGCTGCCATCCACAACACACTAAAAACCCCAAACCCTCAATTTCTCACCCAGTGACACACCCACACTGCTCTCTATAATCTGTTGCACACTTTGGTGGATTCCAGTCTGTCTTGGAGTCTGGGAAACTTTCTCCATGGATGAGGGTCAGAGTCAGTGCTGCCCTGGGGGTCAGGGCACCCCAGAGCAGACACAGAAATATTCCCAGTGCCCTGGGTTTCCACACCAACCTAAACTTGCCTTGGTGCAGCTCGAGGCTGTGTGCTCTGGGTGTGTCAGTGCTGCTGCAGACAGAGCCCAGCCCCAGCTGAGCACAGGCACCTTTCAGGAGCTGCACAGAGTGATGGGGGCAGCCCTGAGTCTCCTTTTCTCCAGGCTGAGCACCCCCAGCTCCCTCAGGGCTTCCTCACAGGGTTTGTGCTCCCAGCCCCTCTCCATTGCCCCTCTGCATGAGCTGCAGCTCCCAGTGGGCTCTGACCTCAGTGAACAACCCAAGCCCCCTGAGCCTCTCCTCCTATGGCTGCTTGTTGTGATGCCCCGATATCTCCTACATTGCTCCCTCCCAGGAGGGGGAACACGGCCACCTTCTTCTCCTCAGCACATCTGCCTGTACCTCTGGCCCTCACCTGCCTTCACCCCCCTGAACAAGGGACTCCTTCACCTCCACCCCACTGACCTCAACCTCTTTCCTTACCTGCTGATCCAGTAAACCTTGTGTTGTCATCAGCAATTTTTAAATTTCATTAATTTTTTTTGTTCTCCCAGGACGTGGAGAAAGTGTTAAAACAGAACGGTTCCCTGTGGGACCTGGCTCAGACACACCCATCTGGCAGGGATCCCTTGTTTAGAGGAACGCTCCGAGACCTACGTTAGCTGCTCTTTAATCCCTTTAATGTGTGCCATGCTTGGGACTCCAGCTTCTTAATCAAAATATCATGCAGTACCCAGGCAGTTGCCTTGAGGAAAAATCCAAGTAAAATTACATCAGCACTCTTCCCCTTATTAACCACGCTGGTGCTGTTATCACAAAATACATCAAATTAATTTGACAAGATCTATTTTTCATAAACCCAAGTTGATTGGCAGCAATTATATTACCTTCCTTTGATTCCATAATAAACAAATCTCATATGAGCTATTCTATTATTGTTTTTTTGTTTTTTTGTTTTTTTTTTTTTCTGGGATTAATGGCAGGCTGGCACTCTAGAACCCGTGTTGTCCTCTTTTAAAACACCGACAAAACACTCATTTTCTCCTGGTCCTCTAGAACTTCCCTGGGGTTCAAAGACTTTTTGAACAGGCTCCAATGCCTTCTTGGCCAGCTCTTTAAAACCTGCTGGATGTAAATGATCTGAATCTGCAGATTTATTAATGGCTAGCTGTGGGAGATGCTGATTACCATCTCCTTGCTTATGGTTAGAGCCCTGAGTGTGATCATCAGCAGTGTGTGGTAGAAGTAGCTTGTGCAGCTTTTTCTCAACGTGCAGAGCTGAGGTCTTTATTGAATACCCAGGGCTTTTCTTGGTTATTATCCATGGTTCCACATTCCCCTGGAGTAACAAATTAATGCTCTCGTCAGGGTTTCTTTGTTGCTTGCACAAGAAAAGTGCCTTCTCTTCAACCTTGACTCTGCTGACTATAAATATTTCTTCAAGTCCTTTATTTCCCTTATTGATTTTCCCCACTCCTGAGCTCTACCTAGGACAAAAATGTCTTTTTGACTCCATCCATTATCCTGGCTTTATTTTAATACAACAGCTCGCTTGTTTTATTTCTTATCTTAAATACCTGCTTTTACTTTCCTTCTTAATCTGCCTTGAAGAAAAGCCACTGTGGTCCCTCTCCTCGTTGATAAGGGCTGTAGATTTTAAATCAGCAAGCAGAAACACTCTTGAATAGTTCACATATTGACTCATGTGAAGCCTCTCCTGTTGAAGCTGCTGCTGTTTGAGCACTTGGATCTGTTCCTCCTTTGTTGCCAGACCAGGGTTGCAGGGAATTCCTCTCCCTGGGACACAACCTGTGATGGATCAATCCTTACCAACCTTAATTTGAAATGTTAAAGGTGTTTCTCTGGTCCAATTTACACCGCACAGCTTCCACCTGTGTGTTTCCAGTGTCCTTCATGGAGCACAAAGGAGCTGGAGGACATGGTTGTCTTGCTCTTCACTGAAACCTGGTTGTCATTAATTAACGTTAACCCCCGACCTGCTCTTCCTTCTCGTGTGGTTGTGAAGGTTTGCTGGTCCCTTCCTTTCCACCTCTGGACCATTGTCATTGTGGCTGTGGACAGTTACCTGGTGCTGCTGTTGTGTGTTCATCCACAGCTTTCCCTTTCCAAATTATTGCCAGGGACCTTGGCAATCAGGCCATGCTTCAAAGCCACGTTGCTTCTTAGCTCTGGGCCTTGGTTTGGAATTTTCTGCTTCCAGATTTTGCGTTTTGCTCCTTGAAGCAGCCTTGTCTGACCTCACAGCTGGCCTTGTTTGGAGCAGGGGGTTGGAGGAGTGATAGAGTCCCTTCCAAACTGAATTGTGCTCTAAGAATATTCTTTGGTTAATCTTCCCTGTTTTTAAACAAAAAACAGCATCTGAAAACCAAAATGTTCAAATTTGGCTAAATTTCAATAATCTCTCCTCTAATTTAAATATGTTTCCAGGTAGGTTTGAGCACCAGACTTGGGCACCCACATTTAGATGCCCTCAGCTTTTAAGCTTGTGCCTGAGACTTCCCAATCATGACAGGGATAAAGAAAGGCCTGTGAGCACTGGGATCTCTCCTGAGAGGCTCAGCTGGGTTCCTCACAGGGCTTGGGGGACCCCTGCTCCCTTTTGAAGCCATGGTCAGGAGAAAATTCCTCCCCCTGAAGGTGGTTGGGCACTGCCCAGGTTCCCCAGGGAATGGGCGCATTCCCAACATTGCCAGAGCTCCAGCAGCATTTGGAGAATGGGGATGCCCAGGGTGGGGTTGTTGGGGTGTCCCGTGTGGAGCTGGACTTGGCAATCCCTGTGGGTCCCTTCCCACTGAGAATATTCCATGATTCTGAGACAGAATCATGGGGGGCCCTGACGCTCCAAACCCCTGGAAACAGCCAGCACGTGGGTGTGGGTCTGGGAATGAAGCTCCGGGTTTGCTGGACATGGAGGTTTTTGGTCAGTTGGACTCGATGGCATCAGAGATCTTTGCCAGCTTTATTGATTCCATGAATTTTAATTCCTAAGCATGAAAAAAAACCTGGAATCTGTTGCTACAGGAGGTTGTTGAGGCACATAACATAATCAGGGTCAAAAATTCATGGACACCAGGCCCAGCCATGGGTGGAGAAACAGCAGAGGGACATCCCTGTGAGATGGAGGTGCACAAAGTGAATCTGTCCAGCATCCCTGTGAGATGGAGGTGTGTGACCGTGTTCACAGGGTCTGAGGATGAGGGAAGAGATGAGGATCTGACTCCATGTTTCAGAAGGCTTGATTTATTATTTTATGATATATATTATATTAAAACTGCACTAAAAGAATAGAAGAAAGGATTTAATCAGAAGGCTGGCTAAGAATAGAAAAAAAAGAATGATAACAAAGGTTTGTGGCTCGGCTCTCTGTCCAAGCCAGCTGGCTGTGATTGGCCATTAATTAGAAACAACTCTGTAAGGCCAATCCCAGATGCACCTGTTGCATTCCACAGCAGCAGATAATCAATGTTTACATTTTGTTCCTGAGGCCTCTCAGATTCTGAGGAGGAAAAATCCTAAGGAAACGATTTTCCATAAAGATGTCTGTGACAGAGGTGCACAAAGTGCATCTCTCCAGCATCCCTGTGAGATGGAGGTGCTGCTGGGACAACATGAGGGCAATAACTGCACAAAGGGCCCTCCCTGGAGAGCATCTCTTGTTTCTGGGCTGCCACACAGGCTCCTGAGCTACCCTTACTCCTGCTCTGACTCACTGAAGTTTTTCTTGCACTTTGATTTTCTTACAATAATTGTTGATGTGAAAACACCTTTTTTCATTTGAGATCACTTTGAAATTTACCTTTTTCTCCTCTAACTGTTGAATTCTTCACAAGACTGCCAGGAATTGCTTTCTGCATGTCTCTGAACTGCTCTGGAGGACCCCAAGCCCACCGAGGAAATGTCCCACCCTCTTGGCCTTTGGAGCCTTGCTGATTTACAGCCCCCCCATCCATGTAGGGGCCCAAAGCTGAGTGTCTTGGATGATCCCTTCTCTCTGTGGGAGGTTCTGGGCTCTGCAGAGGGGATGCCTCACCAGGACTCTGATCTTGCTCCCGAGCCAGCACATTTTACAACCCGTTCTCCTCAGTGTAAACTGACATTGGCAGGAGTTTATGTCAATATGTTGGGCCAATCCCCCAAGACTCCAGATAAGAGGCAAACACTCCACTCTTGTGCTGCCTGCAGCGCTGAGAGAGAGGCCAGACTCGATCTAATCTCTCTGTTTGCATTATAAGCATGCCTAGAGGCCTTGCAGTGCTGGGTCCTACACCGAGAGACCGTTCCTGCCTTGAGTACCTGGCAGCCAGACCTGGCCACGGGCATGGAAAATGGGAATTTTTCCACAAAAATATGGGCTCACTTGGCAGCGCGCAGAGTGCTGGACTCCTGGTGACCAGTTAGAGGCCTAGGACTGTTATGTGCCCCAGTTAGGGAAGCCTGACACTCTTTAATCCAAGCTCTTGTGGCTTGGCGTTGAGAATTGTGAATGGTCAGCACGGACCGTTGTGAATGGTCAGCAGCAAAGCTGACCTTGGCAGTGCTCTTGAGGGAGCTGGAAACACCTCAGGGGGATGAAAGCGCAGCTTTCTTAATTAGCTAAATAAGGCCCTGGGAGCTGGGTGGTGAAAGCTCTGCTGTTTAATTGCACTCTCACATCATATCTGCTCACCCAGATGAGCCCCACCTGCTTTAGTCATCGAGGAGAAACCAGTGAGGATGGACATTTCCCAGTCCCTGCTGGGAATGGGGTGGGAAAGGGTGATGAACTCCCCATTTCAAGCCCAACCAAGCTGTGGTGACAGGGGGTTGTAACTTCATTTTGTTGGTTTGGGTTTGGGTTGTTTTTTTCCCTGAATAATCGCTCTTGCTGAGAAAACCAACGGGAGGTGGCTGCTGGCAAAAGGGCTGGAAGTCAGGCAGGGAGGGTCTTGGGTTGCTGTTGATAATTCCTGCCCTGAGATGTGCAGGATGTCTCTGCTTCGGCCCATGCAACTGAAGAACGAGTCTGGACTCTTCCTTTTCGGTCTTGAGGTTGTTTATTAATTCTTATCTATAAACTTTTCTTTCTGCCCAGCCGAGATCTGCTCAGCAGGGCAGCCACAGGCCCTCTGTGTTGTCCTTTTATAGTACAAACTATAGTATAACATATTTACACTTAATTCCCAATACCCATCACCTGTGTTAGACAGTGCACTTCTACTCTAGACCAATCCCAAAGTGCCAACATCACTGCAGGAAATGGAGAACAAGAAGAAGAAGAATAAAGGCTAGACATGCCCAGATTCCTCCATCTTCTCCCCATAACCCCCATACCAAAAATCTTAAAATCTACATTTTCACCCTGTGAATATCTTATTATTGCACCATTCAAACCTGTGTGACTTTCACGTCCCCATACAAAGTTGGCAACTTGCTCCAAGGGTCCAAATCAAATCCTGAGGTGTTCTGGGCTGCATGCCAGGGTCTCTGAGCCCCTCAATGGGGTCCTTGGCAGCTCTGGGCACCCGGAGGGATGTGCTGAGTTCCGACAGGAGGGTGCCTGGTGCAGCCAGCCCTGCGGAGGAGCAGGGTGAGGGATGGATGTGGAGGCTCCTGGCTGGGATGGGAGTCCAGCAGAGGGCACTTGCTGAATGCATCAGCACCCGGGCCACGGTTTAATTACAGACCTTGGCACCGGAGCCAGCTCATCCTCCAGAGTCCACAGTTACTCAGTGCATGGCTTTCATAAACTTGCCTGCCTGCCCTCCGTGACTTGACTCAGTTAATAATAATTAAATGATTCTTTAACAATGCTGGGGAGATTTCCAGCTATTTTTCAATAGGCATTAATAATGCTTAACGCTGGTGCACTTCCAAAATTCCTGGGGTCTGGGTTGCTGAAATATACCCACATTGATGGGTCTGATTCTCTGCTCCCTTGGGCGGTCATTTACTGGCATTTAAAATGCAAAGTAGGTGTAAGTGAGAGGAGAGTGCTGATATTGGTAGGATTTTCTCTTAATGGTTTGTGCTCGGGTTTGTGAACCTGCTCCAACAGCCCTTGGTGCTGCAGAAGGCTTCAGCAGGCTTTGGAGGGCACTGGGCACGGTTGTGCAAGGTGAGAGGCATGGGAAGTTATCCAAAACTATTCCAAAGGCCTCAACTTGCTGACTCTGTGCAATTAGGCAAGTGTCTCCTGGGAACGAGCAGGCTTCTCTCTTGCTGTGTCCTGCCACGAGGGAAAATGTTCAGATGCAAAATTCCCTGCAGCAGCTGGACCCATCCCTCTCCTCTCCTCTCCTCTCCTCTCCTCTCCTCTCCTCTCCTCTCCTCTCCTCTCCTCTCCTCTCCTCTCCTCTCCTCTCCTCTCCTCTCCTCTCCTCTCCTCTCCTCTCCTCTCCTCTCCTCTCCTCTCCTCTCCTCTCCTCTCCTCTCCTCTCCTCTCCTCTCCTCTCCTCTCCTCTCCTCTCCTCTCCTCTCCTCTCCTCTCCTCTCCTCTCCTCTCCTCTCCTCTCCTCTCCTCTCCTCTCCTCTCCTCTCCTCTCCTCTCCTCTCCTCTCCTCTCCTCTCCTCTCCTCTCCTCTCCTCTCCTCCTGATTTTTGCAAATCCAACCACACATGATGCCAATTTTCGGGGCAATTCCAGACTCTGAGCTGTAAGGTTCAAGAATAAAGATTTAAACTTTTAGATCCCTAAAACTGGTGGGTAACAACACAAAGGATCTTGCGATGCATGGCATTGTACAAGACCAGCTCCTCCTGGTGAATTCAGGGGCAAGTTTTAAACACCAATCCAAAATTTGTCACAGGAAAAAAGTACAGAATTGGTTATACAAGGGTGTGCAGTGAGAGAATCAAGGGGAATGGCTTCAAGCTGAAAGAAAATGGGTTTAGATGGGATATTGGGGGAAATTCTTCTCTGTGAGGGTGGAGAGGCCATGACACAGTGCCCAGAGAAGCTGTGGCTGCCCCTGGATCCCTGAAAATGTCCAAATCCAGGTTAGACAGGGCTTGGAGCAACCTGGGACAGTGGAAGATGTCCCTGCCATGGCAGGTATTGGAATTGCATGATCTTTAAAGTCCCTTGCAACCCAAACCATTCTGTGATTCTGTGATTTAATGAGTTTATCTCATTAACTAACAGATTAATTCCACTCCAAGTTGAAAGCTGATTATTTCTAGCCCCAACTGATTTACTGAGTCATCTGTTTAATTTTAGATATTTGCTTTAGGAAGGAATTTGCAGATCTCTGGGAAAGGTTGATGCCTACACACAAAATCTGGCTAAATACCTGGCTTAGTTGTCCATCACCCGTGGGCACCAAGGCTCAAATCCTCAAAGGAAAAGGTGAATCCAACTTTCCCACTCACCCCAATAATCTGGGAAGCTTCCTGGCAAACGTTTTAGCCCCTTAAATTAAGGTTAAACCGCCTTTGAAGCTCTTCTTGACTAATTTGTTAAAGTGATGAGCAACAGCTCAAAGTCTTTAAGGACTTGAAGGATTTGGACACCTCTTCCTTGGAAAGGAATTGTATCCCAGATGATGGTGATGATGGTGATGCTGTGATGAGCTTCTTCAGCAGAGCTCATTGGTCAGCCACTGCCAGAACTGGGACAAATCTCTAAGTTTTGGGACCAAAATTATTAAAATACTCTGGAATTCACGTTTGTTGTGCCTCCTGCTGGACAATTTTCCCCTCTGAGGATTTTCAGACCCTCAGAGCCAGAATCAAGGATGAGGTTCGGGATCTGGTTGTACTGATGGTGCTACCCAGATCTCCATGGTCCCTCAAAGGTGTCCGTGAGGGCCACAAAAAGAGCCAGAGGGTTTTATTTTGTGTTTATTTATGGTGTTTTTACTGTGTCTTCTCCAGCTTCTGTGTGAAAAGTCTTTTCTAAATTCGTGAATCCTCTATAAAGGCTGAAGTGCTCCTCAGGTGAAGGAATATTCCCCTCCAGTCATCTTTCTCCTGGGATGGAAAACACCCAAGGCACCATCTGTAGAACAGGATTTTTAAAAAATGGTAGCAAGGCATCAAACAACGTTTGCCTGTCCTCTTCCATGTTTTACTTCCTAAGTGATTTTGGCCCTGGGATGGCACAAGTTGGGCTCACAATTTTCTGTGTGCCCCAGGCTCTTCAGTGCATTTGGGTTTTGATGCCAAGAAACTGCCTGGTGCCACAAGCAGAGGGTCACCCCTCCTACTTGCCAGGTCTTGGAATGAATTTTAATAGTGCTTGGAGTAAATTTTATAGGAAATGAAGTGTCTTTCCATGGAAACTAATGGATTTCCTCTCAGGTCCAGAGGGGTGGCTGTATCCAACTGGGAACACAGGAGAGTGAGGTGGAGTGTGTGCTGAAATACACCTATTTTAAAAGAGAACAGGTGATTCTGCTTCCAAAATGTTTGGGGACAGGCTGATGCCATGGCTGGGGCCCGGCTGTTCGTGTGGCTCCATTTGGATAAAAAGATGGGGAAGTCAAACTCCCCTTCCCTGTGCACGTCCATCTACCTTTTGTTTGCTCTTTGAAGCGACCCCTTTGAGCTCCAGGACCCAGGCACTGGATCAGCTTTGGATCAGCACCCAAACCAAAATCCAAAGGGCCAGATGCTGGGATGGGATTTAACTTCCTACAGAGCCAGTGGAGATGCACTGAGCTGTATCAGCTGGGTTGGCTGGAGGGATTTTAGGTGAATTTGTCTCTGTTTTCTCCAGAACGGGACACGAAGTTTCTCCAGACTTTCTCCAGGCTGAAGCAGGTCAATGTTGTAGTAGAGATGGAGACAATACAAAGCAACACACTCAGTTTTCAGAAGGCTTCAAACTGTTTTTATTGCAGCATGCAGGCTTTTTTATACATTCCTACAAAACTCATAACTTTGTACATTACTCATTGGTCAAGGAGAGACAAACAAATGCTCATTGGAACAGGCAGTTGCAGTTTCTCTTATTTATCCTTCTTTCTTTCTTGGTTTCTATGTCAACCACCTTGGTAGAAAATTCTTTCAGGGGCGAACGTGGATCCTCTGATCCAGCTTCTCTCTGGCTCACAGAATTTGCTGTAAAACCTCTTCCCCAGGTAAATGACACCTTGCAGAGAGCCCCTTTCACCTTGATGTCAGGTTTTTAATCGACCCAAGCCTTGGCTTTGCACTGTTACACACTGAAGGTGATCTAAAGGAATCATCCCTCATTATCAGACTCATCCCATTATTGAAACAGCTCCAATGGTTCCTGACAATTACAATGCCTAATTTGCCCTCTGAGCATAAATGAGATTAACACCAATGACGTGCTCAGCCCTTTTTCCACCTGCAAATGTTTTGGGTAATCATTGCAGGTGCTTCTTTATAAAGTGAAGCAACTGCCTTTAAATATTTCAATTATTTTTATTAGATTTCACTGCTTTGCAAACCTCATTGGCTGCTAGCCAGTCCTTAACCTATTCCCCTGTCTTTTAGTGGCTTAATATTGGAGAGGGCTCGCCTTGCCCTTGGACTGGATGTGTTTGTACAAGTGAGCTGCCTGCTGATAACAGCAGATGTGCAAACCCCGGATTTCTTGAATGTTTGATCCACCTGAGCCCCAAAATTGGACATTTTCTCCCCAGCTGGCAGCCTGGTATGAGAGTTGCTGTGTAGATGTGATGGAGTTGGGTGCAGTGAGCTGGGTTTGGGTTTAAAGGTGTGATTATGGTCAGACCCTAGGGGTGTCCTTGGGTTCTCCTGCTTGCTTGAGACTGATTTCATTTAATACTGATTTCATTTAATTCAACAGCAGCAGCCCCAGCAGATTGTGTCACTTAGGGTCTGTCACCAAGCCTGCACCAAAACTGCCACCATCTTTAGGGAGAACTTTGTGGGAATCATTTTTGGAGCATTATGTGGTGTTGTGAGGTCCCCAGGATGAGGTGAGAGATGGGAATTTGACTCCATGTTCTCAGAAGGCTGATATTATATTATTGTATTATATTATATTATATTATATTATATTATATTATATTATATTATATTATATTATATTATATTATATTATATTATATTATATTATATTATATTATATTATTATATTTATAATTATATACTAAAACTATACTAAAGAAAGAGAAAGGAGACATCAAAAGGCTGGAAAAGAATGAATAATAAAAACTCGTGACAGACTCAGAGAATCTGACACTTCTGGCTGTGACTGGCCATTAACTAAAAACTATTCACATGTTTGGATAAACAATTCTCCAAATCACATTCCAAAGCAGCAAAACAGGGAGAAGCTGAAGCTTCCCAGGAGAAAAAATTCTGGTGAAGGGATTTTTCATAAAATATCACCGCGACAGCATTAGACACCAGAAATTACATTATGGAGTCACGCTACTCTTCCATTTTCCTCTCACTCCCTTTTTTTTCAGACAAGCATTGCTATCTTGTAAAATTGCCTGGAATATTTTTACCAGAGCTACATTTCCATGTCCTTTTTCTCACAGCAGCCACATTTTCCCCCTCTGTCCTGATTCCTCCCAGTTTGTGACTCTGAGCTCTTTCCCTCTTTTGGAGACAACAGAGGAGGCAAGAAAGACCAAAACCAACAAACAGCCCCTACTGTCTGTGAAGGATGTAAGGAATGTATTTTCCTGTAGATGTAGATGGGTTTGGGGCTGGTTGTATGGCCAATTTTTACACCCAACAGAGCCACAGAAGATTACCCTGGTCCTGTTTTCTGTGTCACACCAAATATCTGCTCTGAGCTCCACAAGCAGCTCCATCTCCCCTGCTCATCCAACCCTCTCTGAGTGTCACCAGCAGGATGGGATATGGAGCAAGGAAAGCCCTCAGCCTCCCCAGAGGGCTCCAGTGGGCCAGACTGGCTCCAGGGCTGGTGTTGGGGCTCCTGCCTGGCCCATCTGGCCCATCCCAAGCGAGGTGACACAGCCATGGAGGTGACACCGTCACCGAGGTGACACGGCCACCGCCGCCCCTTGTGGTGCCAGCAATTCCCCCCTGCACCCAGCTGCTAATTGCACTTCACAAGGAGGTGTTCGTGACACCTTCCACCACCTTTACCTTCTTGCTGGGAAAATGAGGCGTTTTATTGGCCCAGGAACAGACATCCAGACTTCAAAAGGAAAATGCTGTTTGTCTCTGGAGGAGGGGAGACCCCGCTTTGGGCTGCAGCGCTCTTCTTGCGTGGATCCACTTCCATTAAAAGGACTGCTAAATTGTTGCTGGATTTAGCCAAAACTGAGCTTAAAAATTTAATGTGGGAAATGAGGGGTGTCCTATGTGGTTTAAAATCCCAAAACCCCTGCTGAGAGCCAACAGGTTGGGATGCACCCAGAGGGGCAGGATGCATTTGCTCCCACATCAGGTTTCCCAGCTCTTGGTGTTTGTGCTGGCCAGGTGGAGGGTGGTGCCCACAACTGCTGCTTTTTTGCTTCACTGGGTTCCCAGATTGCTCAGAGAACCAAAAAACGTCAAAACCGTTTTGCCTGGAGATGAGTGGAATGCTGGGGAATGGCCCATTTTGTGCTGCTTTGAAGATTTGGATTATTTCAATTACTTAATATTGGATTGTGTTTGAAGGCAAGAAACCTTCACACCCAGTGAAAACAAAATCAAGGTTTGACTTTTTGAGATGTTCCCCCAATTCCCCAAGAGCCTTTTGTTTAAATCATCATAAATTCTCCCACAAATCGACCAAAATTGTGTTGGGTCACTGAAAACTTCTCCCCTTCAGACAGAGAAGAAGTGGAGGCTTGGCTGGTGATGATATTGAGATGTTGACCCACTCCTCACCACCAGGCAGTGTCTGCATCCTCACACCTGGATTATCTCCACCATTTGGAGGTTTGTAGGGTGGTTTGGGGGGTGTGTGGTGTGATTTAGACGTCTGCAGGGTGATTTGGGGGATGTGAGGGGTGATTTAGGGGGTGTGAGGGGTGATTTGGAGGTTTGTAGGGTGATTTATGGTGTGTGGGGGGTATGCAGAGCTGTGGGCACAGATCCAGAGCTGTTCCCATGGAAGCTTGTGTCCCACCAAGGATGAGATCTTCTCTCCCACACCTCAAGAGTGCCTCCAAGCAGGATTCTTACAGAGTTCTGCCTGACCCATGAGCAGAGAGAGGGAATTAAAATTAAAATTGACTATCTCAAAATACCTGAACTGAATAAAAGAATTGCTGGTGTTTTTAAAGGACTGTTTTTATGTCAAAGGCATTTGGGCATCTGAAATCCTTCGGCTCCATTAAAAACAAAAAACCTCCAAAAACCCTAAATAAAAGAAATCCAGCTTTGGTTTTGTCTGAATTTGCCTGGTTTTCCAGGGAAGTGGTTGAGTCACCATCCATGGAGGAGTCTGAGTCACATCCAGGTGGATGTGGCACTTGGGGACATGGGTTAGTGGTGGCTTTGGGTTGATGCTGGGACTCGATGATTTTGGAGGTGTTGGTGATTTTGGAGGTGATCCTAAACTGAATAAAAGAATTCCTGGTGTTTTTAAAGGACTGTTTTTATGTCAAAGGCATTTGGGCATCTGAAATCCTTAGGCTCCATTAAAAACAAAAAAAAAAAAAAAACCCAAAAAACTCCAAAAAACCCTAAATAAAAGAAATCCAGCTTTGGTTTTGTCTGAATTTGCCTGGATTTTAAGGGAAGTGGTTGGGTCACCATCCATGGAGAGGTTTAAGTCACATCCAGCTGGATGTGGCACTTGGGGACAGGGGTTAATGCTGGGTTTGGGTTGATGTTGGGACTCGATGGTTTTGGAGGTGTTGCTGATTCTGTGGTGGAGGAAGGGGGAAGCAGAAACTCAGCTGTTTCCTCACCCAAATGATGTCCAGGGCCTAGACCCACATAAAGGAGATTTCAGCCCCACTGCTGCTCACCCTGGAGGAAGTTGGTGTGACCATGGAAGAGCTTTTGGGCATCTTGAAGGGCTTTTCCAACATCGATGATTCCATTCCATCAAAATGGAATCATTGATGTTGGAGAAGGCCTCCAAGATGCCCAAAAGCTCTTCCATGGTCAGGTTTGGGGATTGATTTCCTAGGAAACAGAGCACTTGGCTGCTGGGTCTTTTGGATCTAGGATGTACAAACATCATTAATGAAGGATCCACATTTTAGGCTCTTCAAACAAAAATGAATCAAAACCAGTTTTCCACCTCCATCCCCCATAACTGCCTGGAATGGTTGCATGGTTATTTATTTTGAATTAATAAAGAAATTCAGATTTCAGTAATTGGGCAGGTGGATAACAGCAACATGGGTCTTGCCTTGACATCCAGTTGGGAGCCTCCTCCTCCAAGCCCTCTGGAGCAGAGGCTCCCACCCCTGGCATCTCCTCCACCCTTGGATAAGATCTTCAGATGAGGCCAGTAAATAATGGCAAGTCCAAGCCATGAACTTGCTATTTCCTGGCTCAGCAGCACCTGGAAATGCACTTTTCTGCCCCACTTTACAGCCACAATTTATGCAATTCACAGTCCAGCCCTAATTTATACACTGAGGTTTTTTTTTAATCCCTTCGTGCCCATCAAGAATTTCCATTTCAATCTAATCAGTTGCTGCATGGGCCCATCGTTTTTGCTTGGAAATGCACAGGACGTGTCCATACAGCTCTAGAGCACTGCTCCCCTCCCTACACCCTCTCCACCCCCGCTTCCCACCTCCCCCCTCCCCAAACTATGACTCATCTCAAGACAGAAGGTTAATTTAGGTTAATTATCTTCCTGGTTAGCAGTGCATACATGTCCTGAGCAGCAATAAAGGTTTGACACCCCTCCTGCTGCTGCAAATCAATTTTCTTCCTCATTTACTGTAAATGGAAATGAGCCAGGTCCTCTGGCATCAAAGTAAACATTTCTCTGCATGAAACTCAACTTGTGAACCTGGTAATTTCAGATTTGCTTATAACATGCGCATTTGCCAAGGGAGAGGAAAAAAAAAAAAAAAGAAAGAAAAGAAAAGAAAAGCAGCTGTTTGATGTCTCCAAAAACTAGAATTAGCCCTGTAGATCAAACATCACTTCTCCTGCTGCTTTAATAATGGCAGGATCCAGTTGCATTAAGCACGAGGATATCATTACAGCATGCACGGTGCTTACACATAAGCTAACCCCTAATTCCCCTACTTAGCAGCTAATGCATGTTATTATTATTATTTACTCCTGCAGCGAGAGGCTCTGCCATGATCCGAGTCCTGCGGGGTTGAGGCGCTCCAAATGGAGAGAGCGAGCTCCGAGAGTCTAAATAAGACACAAAGGGAGACAACAAAGGAAGTGTTGGTGGCCCCGGGGCCGGGGAGCGAGAACGGACATGCAGATGGCCCAGAGCAGGTTTGCAGCACGGGCAGGAGTCAGACGCTTGTGGTCGCAGCCCTAACCCAGCCAGCGGCCGCTCCTGGAGGTGGGATCAGGCAGGCAGAAGTCAGCTCAGCCCCCTGAAATTTAAGTTTTCGCTCTGAGCTGCTCGTTCCGGATGTCTCCATGGTCAATGGAGATCGGGCAGCGCCTTGAGAGGGGGATTTTAGGGTTAACACAGAAGGCTTCTATTATGAGTGTTGTGGAACGCTGTAACAGGTTGGTGGGTGTCCCATTCGTGGGAATATTCCAGTTTGTAGAGGGCCCTGTGTGACAGTGGTCCCAAGGGCTCTTGGATGAGGGAAGAGACGAGAATGTTGACTCCATGTTCAGAAGGCTTGATTTATTATTTTATGATATATGTTACATTAAGACTATATTAAAAAGAAATAGAAGGAAAGGTTTCCTCTCAGAAGGCTAGCTAAGAATAGAATGGAATGAAAACAAAATCAGCTGGCTTGGACAGAGAGAGAGAGCCAGCTCTGCCATGACTGGTCACTAAATCCAAACATCTACATCAGACCAATCACAGATCCACCTGTTGCATTTCACAGCAGCAGATTACCATTGTTTACAGTTTGTTCCTGAGGCCTCAGCTTCTCAGAAGGGAAAAAATCCCAAGAAAGGATTTTTAGTGAAAAGATTACTGCAACAGCCCTGAGCAGCCTGATCCTTTAGAGGTGACCCTGCCCATGGCAGGGTTTGGGTGAGATGAGCTCCAAAGGTCCCTTCCAGCCCAAACCACTCTGGGATCCATCTGATGGTTCCATCATTCTCTGCATCCTCTGTAGGTAGGATGGTTTTCCCACTGGCCACAGAGTCTGGAACCACATGGATTTGTCCAAAATGGGATTTTTACAAAGATGAGATTTCTCCAAAATTTTGTTGGAACCCAGGACATTCCTCTGGCTGCCCTGGAGGACTTAAGACCCTGGCAGGGGGCTCAGAGCCCTTGGCACAGAGTCACAAACACCTGTGCCTTTGATTTTAGCCCTTGAAAACAATTACCAACTTTGTGTGGAGATGTACAAGCCATAAGAGTTTGAGTAGAATGATAGTGATTTCGTCACAGGGTGAAAAAGTAGAATTTGGGGTTTTTAGAATGGGAGTTCAGAAGGCAAGATGGAGGCATTTGCGTGTGCCTTGTCCTCCTTCCTTCTTCTTCTTGGCCTCCATCTTCTGCTGCGATGGTGGCACTTCTGGATTGGTTTAGAGCAGAGACAGACTGTCTAACTTAGGTGATAGGTATTGGGAAATTATTGTAAATAAAGTACAGGTAGTTTTTAGTATAAAAAGTTAATACCACCCCAAGGGTGGTCACTGTGCCACAATCTGGCCTGCTGGACAGATCTCAGCAGGTTGGAGGAAGAATGTCACAGATAACAGCAAATAAACAACCTTGAAAAGCAGAACAGAAGAATCCTGACTCCTTCTTCAGCTGCTGGGCTGGGAAAAGAGACTTTCCAACACATCTCGGGGTCATCCTGACCACAGAGACCCCCAGACCCTTTGAGATGCCTTGGAGGAGCTACAACAGGCAGGAAAGTTGGCAGCCTTGGTGCACCCACCAGAGACTCCAAACTGTGAATCTGGAGGGATCCAAAGGTGTCCCCATGAGCAGAGCCCTGGGTGACCAAACAGGAGTGAACATCCCAGAAAAGGAGGAGAATCCCAAACCCAGTTCCCAATCCTTGGAGCATTTCCCTCAGGGGCAACGGCAACTTTCCACGAGGTGCAGGTAGAACGTGGTGTGAGAATGGTGAGGAGAGCGGTGGCCTCATTAATCAAGGCTGAAATTGCTCACACAAGCTCCAATTTCTGTTCAAAGACAATCAGCACCCCCTTGGCATCTTCTTTTCTTCTGTACAGTGGGAATGGTGATCCCTGCTTTTCCTCCAGATTCTGATGAAAGCTCCTGCTCAGGGTCAGCTCTCTTCTGACTCAGTTTTTCTACGAATTTATGGTTCAAGACAGGAAATTTTTGAATATGGCCTGATCAAAACTGATCCTGGCATTGTGGAAACAGAACATAGATTTTATAGTAAACAGGGAATATTGTTTATTATGTTAAATACTCAAGCTTAGGAAGGAGAGACTCAAGCAATGAAAAGGGAAATTTGCTTGAAAGGTTTTGAGACGGTGGGATTTGTTTGAATGTAGTAAATGGTAAAAAACACTAAGAAAAGGCACTGAAAATCTGATGGAGGTAAACCCTGGGCACTCCCAAAGAGGCAAAGGGTCTGAGAGGGGTTTGGCAGCTTTCTGCAGGACCTGGAGCCCTTTCCATCTCATGGCCCACCAAGGATGAGATTTTCTCTCCCACTCCTCAAGAGTGCCTCCATGCAGAAACCTTAGAGACCTCTGCCTGACCAAAACTAAAATTGACTCTAACTCAAAATTCCTGAACTGAATAAAAGAATTACTGCTGTTTTTAAAGGACATTTGTGACCTGATGGACTTTAAAACTAGATCTGCTCCAGGACAGCAGGACAGTTGTAACCCACAAAAGTTAAAAGTTGTAACAGTTGTAACCACAAAATATTCATTTCATCCCACTTGGAATGGAAGAAAAACCCTCACATCCTTCTGTAATTTCCTTCATCCCATTGATGACCTTTTAGTTGAAGGTTTTTAGAGGCTGGGATGCAGCACGCTCTTCTCCAAGGAAGGATGTGATGAGTAGACCAAAGTGATGTCACAGAAACTGGAATTTCTGAGAGGACAATTAATTGCACAAATCTATAATTCATCATAATGAGTCACATTTCCTCTCTGACAGCAAAAGAAAAAAAGAAAAACCAACCCTTTTCATGCTGTATTGCAGAAATTGAATGACTGTGATAAGAACAAGGCAATTAGGGACATCCTTGAGGGGATTTTATATTTAAAATAGAGTTAATTTTGCTTAGAGCAGAGAGACTGAGCAGATTTCTCCAAGGTCCTCTGAGCAGGATTATCTGTGGCTGTAGAAATGTTCAGAGCTCCAAGAAGAACACAAAAAATAGCTCTGTGCTGTGGATTATTTACAATATATTACAATTTATACAATAGGAGCTACAATATATTTGATAGGTTCTCATAATTTTACGTGCAGTTTTTTATTTTCTCAATGAGGACAAAGCTGCCCGGGCTGGAACAGATTTCCCAGGGAAATGATCATGGAATCAATTCCAGGAGCATCAGGCACATGGTGGGAGTGTTGGAGTTGTTCTGTGCTGGGCCAGGAGTTGGCTCCAATGGTCCTTGTGGGTGCCATCCAGCTCAGGGCATCCTGTGATTCTGGAACACTGCAGACACCCAAAATCTGGGTGTTTTATTGGGATTGCAAATTTTTAAAAAAATCCAAGTTGTTCATTTGTCTTGGTGGCTTTATGAAACAGTGATGGCTGCAGGAAAGGGTAGAAGAGCATCAAAACTGAGTTGGGAAAGAGCAGCATTTCCGTTTTGTCATGAATTCCCCCAAACTGACACACTCGTACACAGCATTATCTCACTTCCTGAAATTTTTCTTGAACAAGAATAAATAAACACAGGTTGATTTGAGCTACCCCCTAACCCTGACTGATCTTTACAGATAAACTCCCCCTCCCTTTAGCCATGTTTTCTTCTGCTTCTGAAACCCCAAACTGATAATTATTCCTGAGAAATGCTGAGTTGGTGTTGGAACACAACATGATGGTGGACCCTGGCTAAGAGGTCCATGAGCCACAGGCGATTGGAAGCTGAATTATGTTGCCATTTAAAAACTTCTGTTTTATCTCAATTCTCAATGAAAGCAACTCTCCACTGTGCTTGGTTTTGTGCAGGAGCTTAAATTCTGCATTTGTGCATGGGCAAGGGGCTGGTCTTCAGTGAGGCAGGCAGCTGGAACCACCTGGCTGGCATCAAAACTGACTTTTCCCTGAAAATAGTGCAGCTGCACCCCAAGCGCCTTCCTCAGGCTCCCAAACCGAGCCAGCCACTGGACAGGGTCATCAGTGCCAGGGGCCAGGCTAAAAATTCAATCACACATGAATAATCCTCAAATCCATGCCTTTACTGTGCTGCTGAAGAGGGGCAGTTTTAACCGAAAGAGGTTGTGATGAAGGTGATGGAGAGGAGGTTGTGATGAAGGTGAAGGACACGGGAGTGCCCTGAGTGCAGCTGGGCAGGCACAGATATCCCAGGAGCTGACAGGGAATTGTTTTCAGACTCATAAATGGCAGCACTGACCCCACCAAGCAGGTGGAAATAATGAAAATTAGATAAGAGCTGCAAGTTTTGAGCAAATTGCAGCTTCCCTGGGGGCTCAGAGCTCCAAAAATGACACTTCAACCAGCAAATGACAGCAGCTGGACTATTTTAATGAAGTTTTCATCATCACAGGAACTCAGGGAGCTGAGAAAATATTCACACAAGTCAAACAGCTCTGCTGCAGGGAAACAGATCCCAAATTTTGTCGCTGTATTCCCCGAGTGCTGCAATCTCTGCTTCTACATTTCTGCATTTCTGCTCCTTTTCCTCCCGTGCTGTTCAGGGTTTATCTGCCCAAGCACAACCATCTAAGATAAACCAGATAAATTATTCCCTAACTGTTATTTCTCCCTGTTGACCCTGGGAGGGCTCTGCTCCCATCTGAGGTGAGCTGCAGTGGATCCCATCCCTCTGCCTGCACCCTGCTGGCTTGTGCCAGCTTGAACACCAGGCCTGTTCAGCTCTGTGTGATTTCACTATTCCCAGGCTCCTGGAATGCACAGATCCACCTAGGAAATGAAATATAGTCCTCCTTAACTCGAGGAATCAGAGCCTGATTTGCAGGAGCATTGTGTTGGTGGCACCAATGTCCCCTGAGCACGTGCAGCAATTCAGGAGATGCAGCTGAGCTATTTTCCTTTTTGGTTTTTTGGGGTTTTTTTTTTGGCTGAGAAGGCAAGATTTGCTTCAAGGAGTACTTATGCAAACAGCTTGCTCTGTGCATGGCTATAAACACTAATTTGGAGAGCCACAGCAAGCCAAGGAGTTGTTTATGAGATGCTGATGAGGCGGAGGCCAGGGAGGTGTTTATGAGGCTGTGGCGGTGCCAAAGCCAAACTGCACCTCTGAGGCACCACTGGCACAGCCCCATCTCTCCAGGGGCTCCACAGAGGGAGATTATTGCACTCCCTGGGAATCCTGATGAGGAACTCTTCGCAATTAACCCAGAGGTGGGATGGATGGGCAAGAACTGAACCCTGCCCAGGTTCTGGCAGCTGAGCAAGAAACTCTTTGCAAAGAGGACAGAAAAGAGAAGAAGAGTGTGGTACTGATCTCCATGGATAATCAGGGTCCACAGTGTCCTTTCCTCACCGTTCTGAACAGCCTGAAATCCCAGATTTTTCGCTGTCCTTGTAGGAACTTCAATGTTCTTTCAGACCTTCCCCCATGAGCACTTCTCCTCTCGTAATTTGAGGCCTCCTGTGCTTCCAACACTTATTTTTAAGTATGGCATGATTTGGGTTTCTTTATCTGGGCATAAATCACGTTCTTCATTGTGCTGTGGAGATCCTACAAAGGTCTTGGTCATGGAAAGGAGTGAGAACTGTCAAGGACTTTATGGGAGAAACATTTTTTATCAATAATTGTCTTCCATCAAAAATTGAGATGTTTGGGGCAGACACTTGTCCTCAAACCCTCTGCTGAGTGAGGGCCTCTGCTTCTCATTTACAGCCTCCTCTTTTCCAGACCAAAATCTCTTTACTCTTCCTTTTAGTCAATTTTTCCCTAGGCAAGTTAGAATTTTCCTTTCTTTACCCTTTTCCAGCTTGTCTACGTCTTAAAGTTGTGTGTCCAAAACTAAACCATTGACTCTGTTCACTTTCACGTTGCTTAATCAATAAACGCTTTTAAAGTCAGGAGCTTCTCTCTTTTCTGGTTATTCTTGACTCCAGATTTTGTAGCTCCCTGGTGTCTGCACTCCCAATGAGTATCTCACAGTAATTCCCAAATTACATTAAAAGAGAATCCCTTCAAGAGGAGTCTCTGCCCTTCCTTTACAAATCCAAATTCCTTACAAATCCAGGGACTTCATAGGTTTTGTGGAACAGATTCCATGGCATTTAATTTGAGAAAGGGGTCAGATATTATGATAAGAATATTGGATAAAAATATGATTTTTTTAAAATAAAAAACACCAATTGGAAAATGGGCACAACCAAGGATAGATACCAGCTGCTACCCTGAAATAATATTGCAATTGCAATAAGAAACTCCTTTTATAATAAGAGAACATGCAAACATCAGCAGTGTGGCACCTCCTGGAGCTGTTTAGATGCTGGATGTTTATTTACACAGCAAAGAGCCACGTGGGAAGGTGTTTTGTCTGCAGAGAGTGAAACCTTGTGGCTTGATGTAGAAGAAAGACCTTTCCAAGATAAACACAGCTGGTGTTGTGGCACGGGAACGCGGGATTGGGAAAAAGGAAAAAAGAAAAAACCAAAGCAAAGGTGACGAGCCAGCATCTTCTCAAGCTTTGGTTAGAGGCTGCTGGAGTCATAATTCACTCAAAGGCACAAGAACAGAACCCTAATCGTTCCCTCCCACCAGGCTGAGATGTGAAAGGGCAGGTATTGTGTCGGTCAGGGCAGGAAACGCTCTGCCAGGTGGGGAGATGGGGTTTTTGTGGGCTCTGGGAGAGGGTGGTGTGTCCATCTCTGCCCCCCGAGCTGCAGCTCCTCTGCAATTACGGGCTGCCCGTGCCCTTCATAGCACACAGGCTGGCTCATTATTCACATAATCGCCTGGAAAATGTTTTTCTCAGGCTGTATCAAAGCTTTGTTTCTATATCTCTGCCTTTTTGTCCCCCCCCCCCCTCCCCTCCTTGCCCCGTGAAGCGACCAGGGATGCCCTGCAGTGGAGCCCTTGCCTGTGATTAACGTGCTGACCTAGCAATTATTCACATCTGGATGGGCCTTTGTTCCACTTTGAAGTCTCTCAATGACTCCTCTTTCCCCTCACCTGTCTTCATTTTCCCCTGGGTGCCCCCATCCCACCTCCTCCCTCCCCACCTTGTCTATCAGCCCTCAGAAGTGCCCAAAATGAAAACAGGGGATGGACCAGAAATTCCTCCCTAATGGGCCCAGGTGAGCTTGGGGTGGCAGAGGGAAGGTTCAGACCTTGAAGATGACCTTTCCAAAGTGCCCGAGTCAATAACAGCGTGCAGCCCTCCCCAGCCCCTTGCTTCTAATTGACAAGGTGGAGATGGACTGGGGGCTCTTTCTTCTCCCCGAGCACGTGAGATCTTTTAATCTTCACCCAAAAAGAGAAAAAAAAAAAAGGGGGGGGGAGAGGGAAGAAGAAGGAGCAAAGGATGATGGAAGAGATAGGCTGGGCACAGAGTGAGGCTGGGGAGCTGTGGTGGGACAATGAGGGGCGAGCAGCAGCTCCTCTCACAAATCGTCTTTTGTGCGGCAGGAGGGGAGGAGGGGACGCCTCCCTCTCCCACATTCCTCCACCCAGCCCCTGGTTCAGGAGGGAGAGGAAGGCTCGTGGGGCTGGGGGGAGTGGGAAGTCCCCGTGCTTTGAGGAGATTAACTTCTGGAGTAAAACACAGGGCGATAGTCTTTCGGAATTGCCTTCCAGCCGTGACAGGCGCTGCTCAGATTAATTAGATTATGGATGCTCTTTTATATCTGCCAGATGGGTTGGGACAAGGTGGGGTGGGAGGCTGGGAGGGAAATGCTTCATTATTGGGGTTTTTTTTTAATTCCATACTGTTATTTTTTGATGTTCCCCACCTGCCTCCAAGCCCTGTGGTCAGCAAAAGGCCTCCAAAGGGTCTGGGTGGCCTTTGGAAAACATGAGTGGAGCAAGAATTGCTGCAGGAGGACATGAAGAAAAGATGTCCACAGTCTCAAAGAAAGAAATTAAATGTAAGGTGTGAAGGTAACATGACCAAAATTAGATTTTTCTCCTTTAACTAGAAGGTATAGGGGAAATTATTATGGGAAAACACAAATTTTTGGTATCCAAGGAATTGTATCCAAAGGAAGCTGTGTCCATTTCTTGCACATTCAAATGAGCTGTCCTCATTTCTAGAGCATTCACATAGTTTCAGGCTTATGTTTACCTTTTTTTAATCTGCCTAACCTAGAGAACCCCTTTTTTCCTTGGATTTCTGGAAATTAGAAGTGTGTGCTTTGCTCCTATGGGCTCTGGAAAGAGCAGGGACAGAAAAATACTGACTGAGGACACAGCAAGAAAAATGTGGGGTGAAGCCACAAAAATATCAAATGTCTTGCAAAGGAAACTTGCTGTTCCAGAAACTTTGCCACAGAATAATTTTACCCGTCTTTAGCTGTCAAAACATTTAATGCCAAACAGGGCTCCTCACTCTCCTTTTATACCCAATTGCTGGAAGCAGGCAACTCTAAGGATGCTTCTCTGCCCTTCAGATGGGATGAAATTCTTGGATTAATTCTCCTTAATTGAACAAGGCCAATTGTCACTATTAAATCCCAAACTGCAGCTGAACAACCAGAGATTGTTTTAATTAATTTCCAACTTTTGACAAATTCAAAGATATTCCCTTCCAAAACACGTGGTCCACTTGGCAGAGGTCTTGCTGGTCTTGGTGGACCTTCCAAAATGCAAACTGCCCATGGATGATGTTTTGGTCTCCACTGCCAGTCCATGAAATTCAGCATCCAGGATCTGAGTTTCTCCAGGCGCAAAATTGATCACAATCAATGTGGAATAACTCATCCACATGCAGCAATAAAAATCCATATGGAGTAACATGGTGAGAATAGGGAGCTTGAGACCCAAACAAGACCCAAATTTTAAAGAATGAGCCCTGGATACTGATCAGGATTTTTGTGACGCCGAACACAAGTGCATGGCAAGTGTGAGAACAGCTGGTGTGGCCAAAATTAGGACATGTAATACCTTGGAGCAGGGAATATTCTGGTTTTGGGGGAACTTGGGACACATTTACCAGAGAGCTGTGCCCCACAGCTGGCTCTGCGGGGGGAGTGAAGCCTGCAGGATGAGCCAACCATGAGGAAAGCAGGAGAATGTTTCCTGGTTTAAGTCCTGTGGAGTTGGACAAACCGTGGGGAAAAACGCAAGGATGGAGACACTTGTCCCTTGTGTGGGAACCTCTGCAAGGTGCAGTGGAGCCTTGTCTGGGTCATCTCTGCCACCACCACCTGCCCAGACCTCCCTGCTGGTCTCTGAAAAGTGGAGGGACCTCTTACAGTGATCGCTCTGGAATGGTTGTATCAGGATAATCCAACTCTCCAAAAATTCATTGTGTGCCTGCAATGACTGTTTCCTTCTGCTCTCAGAGCTTCAGGAGAACTTCAGGAGTCACTCATGGCCAGAAGGTGGATCCCACAGCACCTTGAGAGCTCTCGGAGCTTCAGGAGAGCTTCAGGAATCATTCATGGCCAGAAGGTGGATCCCATAGCATTGATGAGAGCCTGCAGTGGGGAGCAACCGGGACCCAGGGTGCAGCACAGCCACTGTGAACCCCCTCCTGGCTCCATCCCCAAAATCCTTGGATGGAGCCATACTTAGAACAGCTTTTGGAAGGCCCTGGCTTGTTTTGCCCACACAGGACAGGTGGACACACCTCCCAGAAGGTCGATCCTGGTCCCTGCTCCAGGCCAGCCCTTCAGTGTCACCTCTGGAGGCTCCCAGCCAGTGCCAGGCAGATATTCCATGGTTTGGAGGTGACATCAACACAACAGCAGCTCCTTCATTTCCCCTCCAGCTCCATCTCCCCGTCCCTGTGCTCCCTGCAGTGTAACCACAGATGGGCCTAGAAGGTTTTCCCTGGTGGGACAAGGGAATGTTTGTCCACCACAATGTCCCATCTGCCTCCTTGGAGCTTCTGAACCGTTCCTATTTCATGGAATCATGGAATTGCTGAGGGTGGAAAAGGCCTCTAAGGTCACTAAATCCAATTGTTGATCCAGCACTGCCAAGGCCACCACTAAACCATGTCCACAAGTGGGACACCCACAGGATTTTTGAACATCTCTAGGGATGGCAATTCCACCATTTCCCTGTGTGTTTCTGTGAATTGATCCCACTCAGGGCTGCATCCTTCACATGCCAACAGTTTTATCCATTCCTCTGAGCTGGGAGGTTTAGAGAGCTACATGAACATGTGCAGGGAAAGAAAATAAAGTAAAATCTGAATCCCAATGGATTTTTGTGGATGGGTGATCCTCCTACAGCAGGCTCTGGTGGGAGCAGCTGATCTGATCGTGCTCATGGCTTTGTCTGAGGTCAATGAGCACCTCCCATCCCAAACTGCTGCTCAGTGCCAGCCCAAATGGCCCAAACTCAGCCCAAATGTGCTAGATTTAGATTGTGCTGCTTTATTTCCCCCTGATGTCTTTATTCTTAATTTTAAACCAATCCCACGGTGATATCCCACTCTGCTGCCTTTATCTCCCAATTATGCAGGGATTATTGCAGAGTTATAAGTCTTTTAAGGGGGAGCCTGTGCTCTGCCACAGGCCATGGAAATGAACCATTCCAGGGACTTTTTATCTCCCTTCCAACTAATGCAAAAAAATCCTCTTTTCTCTTCAGCTTCCAAGCCTGCCTGTAAATAACCTGCCTTGAAACAACCTCCTGCCCTCCACACTCCTTCCCCTCAGTTCCCTTCCTGTAATAGGTCTGGAAAGGTTGAAAGGTGCTGAACTCTTGTGCAGGGAATTCAGCTTTAAAGACCCTGAACTCTCAGATTCCCTGAGGGGCACAGAGGAGGAGGAAGGAGGGGGTGTCTGGTGCTTTAGCACAGTGACCTAAATGATACATCTCATGTACATGTCATGTCAAATGTCATCTCCAGGGCTGGAATTACTCTGAATAACCTGTCTGGTCACTGGAGGTGACTTAAAATGCTTAGCTGCAAGCCATTGCTTTGAGAAAGCCTTGCCTTTTATACTTCCCTTTTTTATTTATTTATGGGCTGGGGAATTTTTTTTTTTTCTCCTGTCCTTGTGCAAGACCCACCAAGTTACTTTTGCTCTGATTGTAGGAGCAGCAAACAGCAGCTGCAAAACAGGAAGGAAACAGTAAATCCCATTAGGAGGTGTTTTTTTGGGGTCAGAAATGAGACACCAGGCCCAGAAAGAAGGGCTGGAGGTAAAAATTTGAGCAGTTCCCCTTGGCTGGGCTCAGCAGGGAGAAGAACACTCAACTGGGACTCTCCAGCAGAGCCTTGGACCCCGTGTCCTGCAAAGCCAAGCAATGGTGACACTGTCATTGGGGGTGATGTCCTTGTCTTTGGGGTGATGGCTCCATTCCCCAAACCACCTCCTCTCTCCCACCCTTTTCTGCTTCAGAGCCTCCTACCACCATCCTTCTGTGGATTTTTCAAAGGATGGTGTAAAATGTGCCTTGTGGAACGAGCACCGCCTGCTCAAAGGCTCTTCAATCTGCCCAAAAACAGGCAGTGGGAGATGAAAATGTGGATTAATTCACAATAGAAATAAGGCAGAGGTGTTCTTTTGGGGATCAGAAATGAGGCACCAGGCCCAGGAACGAGGGCTGGAGGCAAAAATTTGAGCAGATCCCCTTGGCTGGGCTCAGCAGGGAGAAGAACACTCAACTGGGACCTTCCAGCAGAGCCTTGGACCCCGTGTCCTGCAAAGCCAAGCAATGGTGACACTGTCATTGGGGGTGATGTCCTTGTCCTTGGGGTGATGGCTCCATTCCCCAAACCACCTCCTCTCTCCCACTTTTTTCTGCTTCAGACCCTCCCATCACCATCTTTTGGGAAGCACTTGTGGATTTTTCAAAGGATGGTGTAAAATGTGCCTTGTGGAACGAGCACCGCCTGCTCAAAGGCTCTTCAATCTGCCCAAAAACAGGCAGTGGGAGATGGAAATGTGGATTAATTCACAATAGAAATAAGGCAGAGGTGTTCTTTTGGGGATCAGAAATGAGGCACCAGGCCCAGGAATGAGGGCTGGAGGCAAAAATTTGAGCAGATCCCCTTGGCTGGGCTCAGCAGGGAGAACATCACTCAACTGGGACCTTCCAGCAGAGCCTTGGACCCCGTGTCCTGCAAAGCCAAGCAATGGTGACACTGTCATTGGGGGTGATGTCATTGTCCTTGGGGTGATGGCTCCATTCCCTAAACCACCCCCTCTATCCCACTTTTTTCTGCTTCAGACCCTCCCACCACCATCTTTTGGGAAGCACTTGTGGATTTTTCAAAGGATGGAGCCTTGGACACAATGTCCTGCAAAGCCAAGTAATGGTGACACTGTCATTGTCCTTGGGGGTGACACTGTCATTGTTCTTGGGGGTGATGTCATTGTCTTTGGGGTGATGTCTCCATTCTCCAAACCACCTCCTCTCTCCCACCCTTTTCTGCTTCAGAGCCTCCCACCACCATCCTTCTGTGGATTTTTCAAAGGATGGTGTAAAAGGTGCCTTGGAGAATGAGCACTGCCTGCTCAAAGGCTCTTCAATCTGCCCAAAAACAGACAGTGGGAGATGGAAATGTGGATTGATTCACAATAGAAATATGACAGAGGTGTCCCAGGAGGGAAAACAAGCCCAGCTGATTGCGTCTAGCAAAGAGAAAGATTTGGGACAATCTTCTTGGCCAGGATAAATGTCCAAAATTTAAACAGGTTATGTTTGGGATGACATTAAACAGCCAGGGAGAAGATGATGAAGCAAAGCCTGGGATCACAAACTGAGCCTTTGCATCAACAGCAAAATAAATCCATGCAAGTAAAGCTGGATGTTTGCTCAAGATTTGATCTTGGATAGGGGGATCAGGACCACTGAAACAGGAATAAAACCAGAGCTGGGTGTTTCCATCTTCGCACTGAGTTCTGAACCTTTGGAATGGGAAATTCAGGTCTGCACCTCAGAAACAATTATTGAGATTATTCCTTCTTCCAAATTGGCCAAAATGTTTTTTTTTCCAGGCAGTGGGAACTCAAAACTTGATGTTTGGGTAGTTGAAATTCAGCTCAAGGGCTTAAACCCCTCCAGAGGGAGAAGGTGACCAGAGCTGGGACGGTTTTGCCAACGCTCATGTGGACACATCTGAGAGGGCTTTTTCTGTACCAGCTTTTTGGAGGACAGGAAATCTCCTGCTAAACAGCATCTCATCCATGTTCCTGTACAGCAGAGATTTCCAAGGGAAGCTTTTTCCATCTCAGAGCTGCACTTTGCCATTTTACCAGCAGGATACAGTTCATACTCAGGATTTCAAGTGAGAAAGAAAAATCAGATTAGCCTTCCCAGCAACTCCTATTAAAATTTGTTGGTTTTCTTTTTTTTTTTTTTTTTTAACATAGATCTACACAGTGATGGAATTCCTTTGGCTTTCTGATAAATGCTTTGAACTTCCAGCTGTTCTTGTGAAGAGAAAAAACATCAAAGACATTTCTGCAAAGGCCATTCATGTCCCTGAGCAGCTCAGGGCTCTGTTCTTCTCCTGGGGTGCCTCTAGGAGACTGAGGGGTGTGAAAGTGTGGTTTCTCCTGGGAATTCAGGAGAATTCCCTCTTTTCTGTGATTGTCTGGCCTCTTTAAAGCTTCATTAAAGATCTTTTTCAATCCATTGCTGTTCTTCAAGGACCCACAACATCTCATTGCCCCTCAGCCATGTGCTGAGATCCTCTTCCAGGTACTTCTAAAATTTGGAACAATCACGTTTCAAACTACCAAATATCAATCAATTAATTCTATGGCATGGATTTACGGGTGAGGGACCCTCAGGTGGTGACTTGGTTATTAAAACAGGATCTGGCATTGCTCCCTTGTGGGAAATGGATTGGTAGAGAATCCTCAAAGTTTGATAGAAGGTCGATGTAGTGTAAATCTGTATGAAAACTTGAGATAGGAAATGCTGATTTAGAAATGCCATGGAATAGGACAGACATTGCTGAGAGAGAATTGGAACCAGGAATAAGTTTCAAAAGTGTGGCCTTGCAAATAAGACTGGGTACTTTGGAGAAATAGAACTATGAAAGATGCATTGTAGTGAGATCCATGAGGGATAATTTTAGATTTTTGGCTTGAAGGCATTTTCAGCATGGTGTGGCTAAAGCTGACAGGCCAAGAAACATTTCTAATGTATTGGAATTAGGAAACAGTTGGCTTCTGATTGTGATGGTGATGCCTTGTGCAGGCTGCCCTAGAACAGAGGCTGGACAGAGCTAAAGAATAAAGCAGGGATTTATTCAAAGGCCTCCATGGATGCACCTTGGGCAGCACCAGAGCCCAGCCAGGGCTGCACCCAAGATGAACCAAAATGGCCCCAAAAAGGCACAGTCCTGCAAGTGATGGTTGGAAATACCTCTAGATGTCATCTCAACCTTGGAAACAGCACATGGAAGGGGTCAGAGACAAGTTTGCCATGAAAAAAACCCCAAACAATTGGAATAAGTATTATTCATTCTTTCCAACCCAAACTATTCTGTGGTTCCATGATTATGTGGAACATCTCCCTGCGTCCCTCAGGAGAGCATCTTGGTGGGATGGGAAATTCCATGGGAAATGTTCTCCCCTTGGGAGGGGATTTGGTGTTCCAGCCGTGGAGGTGGATGGAGCTGCCAGGGGGTGAGATGTAGGCACAGTCCTGCAGTGATGGTCGGAGATATCTCTGGATGTCATCTCAAAATTAGAAACAGCACATGGAAGGGTTCAGAGTCAAGTTTGCCACGAAAAAACACCACTGGAATAGAAAATTATTCCAGTCTGATTCTTGTCCTGCAGTGGGGTGATGCAGGAGGGGAGAGAACTCAAAGCCCTTTCAGACAAAGCCAGAGTGCAGAGCTGTGCCTCTCCATCCTTCCTTTTCCAGGCAGAAACTGAGGCAGGCAAATTTGCTCAGGCAGCAGGAGAACACCCCTGACAGCACACATTTACTCTTCTGACACCACCCTGCTCACTGTCACGTGAGGAAATGCTCATAAATATAATTTTTCTTTTTTTACTGTGGTGGTTGGAGAAACCAAGGTGATTCTTCCTATGTGACTTCCCTGCAACTACTTTTGCTACTTTTCCAGCAGCCACAGCTTTAAAATTTGGTTTTTAATGAGCAGAGCCCAGTCCATGTCCTCTGAAGGAGAAGATCTTTGCAAAGTTGGTTGGGAAATTAGGAATTTTCTCAACACCATCCAGTAATTCCTAAAGGGAAAATGTAACAGCAAAGGATATTCACCCCAGTGTTACACTGAGAGGGGAGAAAACCCTGTTTCAGACCTGGGATGTTGGAATCCAAAGAAAGTGTTGGGAATTTGGGCCAAATTCACTGAAACAGCCTCAGATTTGGGGCTGATTTCTCCTTGCTCGTGCTGCACTGGGAGCAGAGCTCACAGCACTTTTATCCCAGTGGGAATAAAGAGCAGGATCAGCTCCATGCCAGGCTCCAAATGCTCTGGGTTTGGTGCTCTGGAGCTAAAAGGCAAACTGGGATCTCCCCAGCTCAAAGATCACCCAGGGCAGGAGGAAAAACTCAGCTCCCATCCCCTGCCAGGTTGCCCTCAGCACCTCTCAACTCACATAAAATCATTAAATTTGGAAAACACCTCTCAGGTCACCCAGTCCAGCCCTAGTCCTGCAGCATTCCTTGAGCTGCGCCACTGCAAACTGAAGGAAAATGAGAATTTCCAGCCTTTTTTTGGCTGCAGCTTCCACACCAAGGAGCCTGCCCCAAGCCTGGGCAGCTCCAGCCACAGCCAAGCCGGGTAAAGCCCCAGGTTGACCTGAAGAATATGGGATCTAAAGATATGGGATATAGGAATATGGGATTGTAAAGAATACGGGACTGCCACCTCCTCCTGCTACAGCCAAGTTGAGGACCCTTGTTGTGACCTGGAAAATCCTAAAGGATGTGGGACTGCCACCTCCTCCTGCTACAGCCAGGTTGGGAAAAGCACCTGTGAGGAGCTGGAAAATCCTAAAGGATGTGGGACTGCCACCTTCCCAGCAATGTGGATTTGCCCCAGCATCCCCCAGAAGGAGCCAGCCCCGAGATAAAGGAACTTGTTGGCTTTTAACACCACCTGGGAGAGGGGAGGAGGGGAAGGAAGCAGAGCAACAAACCCAGAGGAGGAGGAGGAGGAGGAGGAGGAGGAGGAAAACAAGAGGTTTACAGCCTGCCTTGAAAAGCCCTATAAAAAAAAAAAAAAAAAAAAAAAAAAAAAAGACAAAAAAAGGGAAAAAAAAAAGAGTCACATTCTTGGCTGCCCTCACACCTATTAGCTTAGGAAATGGTGCCCTGGGAGCTGGCTGAGACCAAAGGCAGGGACCTGTTAGCAGGTACTTGAGAGAGGGGCTGGAGCCCCGCAGCCGCTCCTTCTGCCCCCCTAATGGCCATATAAAAGGCTCGGGGGGCAATCAGCGCCCCCAGCCCCGCACAAACCCCCCTGGCCGAGGCGGGGAGCATCCCGAGGGACGGAGCTCCTGCATATCCACCCCTGCCCGGCTGCTTTCCCCGGGAAAAGCGGGATGGTCGCACCCCATTGCCCTTTGATGTCTGCCAGCATCTCTGGGCAGCGGCTGCTGCTGCATCCCAGATGTGAATCCCGGCATAAAGACAACTCCATCCCGCGTGTTTTGTAGCAAAAAATTGCTCATTTCCCTCCAGAACCACAGAATGGTTTGGGTTGGAAGAGGCCTTAAAAGTCATCAGCTCCAACCTCCCCACCAGGGGCAGGGATCCCACCCCTGTTTCCTGGGTTTGTGGCAGTGCAAGAGCTGTAAAAAATTGAAGTTATCAGAGAAATCTAAAGGAACGCCTTTCTGACCTGGATGAGGCAGCAAGGATTGTCTGGGCTCCCCCAAAATTTGGCTGTGTCATTCCTGGCTTTCCCAGAAGAGAAATAGGGATTTTGCTGTTGATTTCCCCTGATTTTTTTGGGCTGGAAAATCCTCCAAGTGCCTTCCATGCCTGTTGTGGAGGCCAGTGCATGATTTGAGGATATGGAGCCTGGGACACGTCACTTAAAAACCTTGGGAAAATTCAGATGGGCTCCTACAGTGTCTCTAAATTTCCATATTGAGATGGGATGAACTGTTGGATCATTCTCTCACTCTTTTTTTGGTTATGGACTGGGTTTTAGACACACCCTGGAGGTGGTGGGGATGAATTTTTGGACTGGAAAATCCTCCAATTGTCTTCCATGCCTGTTGTGGAGGGCAGTGCAATATTTGAGGGCAGGAAGCCTGGGACATGTCACTTAAAAACCTTGGAAAAATGCAGATGGGCTCCTGGAGTGTCTCTAAAATTCCATATTGAGAGGGGATGAACTGTTGGATCATTCTCTCACCTTTTTTTGGTCATGGACTGGGTTTTAGACACACCCTGGAGGTGGTGGAGATGAATTTTTGGACTGGAAAATCCTCCAAGTGGCTTCGATGCCTTTTGTGGAGGGTAGTGCATGATTTGAGGGCATGGAGCCTGGGACAAGTCACTTAAAAACCTTGGGAAAATGCAGATGGGCTCCTGGAGTGTCTCTAAATTTCCATATTGAGAGGGGATGAACTGTTGGATCATTCTCTCACTCTTTTTTTGGTCATGGATTGGGTTTTAGGCACCACCCTGGAGGTGGTGGGGATGGATGTGGACTAGGGGTTTCTTTAGGAAGTGCAGCCTGGTGTGTTGGGGGTTAATTGTATCAGGACAAATACCTGAGGAATTAATAATGATTTGCCTCTTGAAAAATGCTACACAAGAAAAAACACGTTGGGAAATGCCAGAAAAAATGCAGAGAAAAAACAAATTGTGGGGGTGTGGGGGTTGGTGGTGTGGGGAAGCGGTTTGGGATCCCATTCTGGTTTAGTCCAGGGGACACACAAGAGGATTTTCCCTGCTGGATGAGGTCACCCTGAACCCCAGGGCCTGCATCTGCCCTTTGCTCAACTTCCCCAAAAGGGGAGACCAGAATTTTGGGGGATTTCGTGCAGGGCACGACCTGTCTTGCTGTGGTGCTGCAGCTCCACAAAAGGAGCTGGGAGGGAAAAATTCAGTCTGCTGTGTTAGGAGAGGCAGGGCTGTGGCATGAAAGGCATTCCTGAAGAGGATGGATCACCTGGGCTCCTGTCAGAGTGCAGATCAGGGATGCAGACCCAGCACGAGCCACGAACAGCTGTGCTGCTCTGTCCCCATCTCGGGAACTCCTGGCTGTGCCATCATAAAAAGGGAAAGGGGGGAGGAAAAAAAGGAGAAATAAAGTGATTTACAGGAGTAAAGGAGTGCTTGTGCCTCTGGAAGCTCACAAGTACTCATGTCCCAGGGAATAGGTGAAGCAGAGTAAGAGTTTTTTATAATGCCCCCTAATTTTGCACATCGAGGATAAACACAAAGAGCTGGCTTGGCATGGCAGCATCTCCAAATTCCTGTATTTCCTTGCTGCCATGGGACATCCCCAGAGGGATGGCAGTGCCTGGGGAGGTGGCTGAGGTGGCAGAGCCATTTGGAATGGCACAGTGCAGGCCTGAGCCACATCTCCACAACGGCCCCTTGTTCCCACTCGCCCAGCTGTGCCCTGCCAGGGACGTTGGGTGTGCCAGGGTGGGCACTGGGCAGCAGGACACGATTCCTGCCCATGGTGCCCCTCTGCTGGAATGGAAAATCCCATTTCCCTGGAGGATGAAACCTTTTGGTTTCTGTCATTCCCACTTTGTTTTCTCATTGATTCCCACCATGGCTTTCCCCCAGGTGAGCCTGGTGTTGGCTTGGGACCTGCTCATGGATATTCTGGCAGCAGAAGAAGAGTTGTGTGGTGGTTCCAGGTGTGGGTTTCTCTGTGTCAGGATTGAAGGCACCAGAGACAGCAGTTCATGTTCACACTCAGGCGTTTATTGTTTCTTATCAGTAAAACAGTCTCACTGCTGGGAGTTCAGCAGCTTTTCATCAGAAGGCACAAAATGGCCAACAATCTCTTGTTCCAAGGGATTTTCAGACTAAACTATCCCATTAAGAACTGACACCTGGAGTATTTTCCCTTTTAACCCAATAACTGATCCCACAGAGCTGCCATGGGGACTTTTCTGCCCAATTACAAAATGCCACCCAAACCCATGGAGAAGGAGGAAGAAGCAGCATGAAGAAGAAACCCAGGATGACACCCTGTACCCTCCATCTTGCTGCCATCCACAACACACTAAAAACCCCAAAACCTCAATTTCTCACCCAGTGACACACCTACACTGCTCTCTATAATCTGTTGCACACTTTTGTGGATTCCTGTGGATTTTAGAGTTTAGGAAACTTTCTCCGTGGATGAGGATCAGAGTCAGTGCTGCCCTGGGGGTCAGGTCACTGCAGAGCAGACACAGAAATATTCCCAGTGCTGCCCTGGGTTTCCACAGAGTTTTGTCATGAATTTCCTTGTGGACACCAGATAAAGGCAGGGATGCCCCAAAATAGCCAGATTTAGGTGTTTTCCTCCCATTTTGGAGCCTTTTGGGATACCTATCCTCCCTATTAAGCAAACCACCAAAATCAATGCAGTCTGCTACTCAGCTCCACTGCCAGGGAATGACACAGCTGGTTTTGGGGTCAGGATGGGTTTTTTGGTCAACAAGACCTGGGAGCAGGGAGCTGCCTCGTGCCCTGACCCGGAGCCAGCTCATCGATTGATGCTGCCAAACAGCTGCTGGGCCACTTCTCAGCCACCACTGCCTCTGCCTCTTTCTGCCAGGAATAATTTCAGTCCTGAAGCTGTGGAGTCGTTGAAATGTGGAGAAGGATTTCGAGAGGAAATTTGCCGTAGTACTGTGCCCGATAAATATGGCATGGAAGGAAAATAGCTGGCTGCTTCCCAGACATCTATTCCATGGAGCTTGGTGAATATTAGAATTAATTTATGAAAATCCAAGAACCTTCAGCAGCCTTTAAAATGCAGAGATTGGGTCCTGGCAGTTGGATTTTAGTTCTGATATAATCCCGCCTGAATGACTTTTCCTGAAGCTTCAGTCCCTGAGAGGAAAGCAGGGGGAAAAAAAAGGAAAATCAGGACAATTTGTGTCCATTTACAGATCTGTGGTTCAACACCCCAGCTCATTCTCTCCTTTCTAATTGCTGCTTTCTTCTCTTTTGTTTCTCTCTGCAAGCAGCCGCAGCTTTCAGATGTTTTAGGGTCATTCCTCCATGTGCTGCAATGCTAATTATTTCTCCTGCCCTAATTGGCTTTTCCATATCACTCCCAGGCACCCAGGACACCCAATTCACATGAGAAACCCTCCCCACAGCCACACTCAGGACAACACAAAACCAAAAAAAAAAGAGACACTGGGGAGCAAACCATGGGCTGTGTCATTTCTTAATTGCGCTGTCTTAATTAGGGGGTTCCAAACCTGCTGCAGCCATGTGCCCAGTTTGCCCCATTAACACTTTGGAATGATGAAAATTGCATTGATGATAGCCAAGATTCCTTTTTTTTTTATCCACAATATGCAAAACATTCAAATTGGAAACTACTCCAAACACTTCCCAGTTCATGAATGATTTGGGAAAAACTCTCTCTCTCTCTTCCAGACAATAATAGGAATTGGTGCTGATGTCATGGAACAGATCCCATTCAGAAAAACCATTGACAAGAGTCCAAATTCCTCCAACTGTTAAATCTCCTTTAATTTCTCCTCTTTGTGCAGATATAAGCTGTGGGGGTTTTGTTTGTTTGTTTATTTCCCCCTTGTGGAGAGTAAGTTTTAATTTAATTTGCATGTTGGGTTGCTGCTCTTTTTGTGTTGCTTTTTAATATATTCAGAGATTTGAGGTTTGGAGGCAGAGGAGGGGGAGATGGTTTTCGTTGATGGGATCTGGCTTTGAGAAAAGAAAGTGAAAAATTGGGAAAAATAAATTCCAAAAGAGGAAATGGATTATTTTTTTTCCCCGCACATTTTTCCCAGGAAAAATAAGCAAAACCCTGGTTTTCCTCCTTTTTTTTTTTTTTTTATTTTTTTTTTTAATAGTACCTGCTTTAATAGAATTAATTGCAGCAAGAGCAAGGAAAAAAAAAAAAAAATAAAAACCACTAAACAACTAGACAGGGATTAAAGTAGATAAATTCCAGAGAAAGATTAATCAGAAGGATTCATGGAGTTATGCAGCCCTCACCCAAAACCAAACTGGAAAAATTAATAGAAAGAGGATTATGGAGATCTTTCCATGGACATCCTTGTGCCCTGTGTGTTCAGATGGTGTTTTGCATCCTGTCCATGAGGATGAGGATGTATGGGATGGGGATGTTTTCTCTTCTATAAAATATATAAAAATCCCTTTTTTCCCTGCCCTCCCCACTTCCTGCTTGCTCCTTTTCAAAGCGGAATTCCTAATTTCATGTTTTAGTGCCCGAAATGAGCAATTTGTTACAAAGAGGAGTTTCCCTGCAGGCTGAAGGAGGTGACAATGCTGAGGACCCTTGTCTCTCCTAGAGGAAGATTTAGTACTTCTCAAGGGTTTAAAAACACCCCAAAAACAGCTGTGGGAAGGTTTGTAGCTGGAGGAATATTCTGTGCAATCTAATCAGATTTTATCACTCCAAGCTGCTGAGTTTTGCTACGGTTAAAACACAGGAGCCAAACTTGCAAAATCTCTGTTTTTTGGGATCATGCGGCCAAACCCATTTCAAAATGAAAGAGAATGGATATGGGGATGTTTATTTTTCTCTTTTCACCCCCCAAAATGCCCATTTAGAAATGCCCCCACCCAAGGGATGCACAGCCACAGGTGACACCCAGGGATGCTGGGCCAGGCTCAAATTCTGCTTTTCCCACCCAGCGCCATCCCTGGCCAGATGTGAATTCCAGGGGACAGTGAGAGGTGTTTAGAAACACCCCAAAAGCAGCTGTGGGAAGGTTTGTAGCTGTAGGAATATGCTGAAATTAAGTGGATTTCCGAATTTCATTTCTTAGTGCCCGAAATGAGCAACTTGTTACAAAGGGGAGTTTCCCTGCAGGCTGAAGGAGGTGACAACGCTGAGGACCCTTGTCTTTCCTAGAGAAGGATTTAGTACTTCTCAAGGGTTTAAAAACATCCCAAAAGCAGCTGTGGGAAGCTGTAGGAATATTCTGTGCAATCTAATCAGATTTTACCACCCGAGCTGCTGAGATTTGCTGTGGTTAAAACACAGGACCCGGAGCCAACCGTGCAAAATCTCTGTTTTTTTTGGGATCATGTGGCCAAACCCATTTCAAAATGAAAGAGAATGGTCCCTAAAGGTGACATGGGGATGTTTATTTTTCTCTCTTCACCCCCTCCACAATGCCCATTTAGAAACACTATCCACCTAGGGATGCACCAAAGGACGCACGGCCCAGCCAGAGGCGGGGACAGGTGACACCCAGGGAGGCTCAGGCAGGCTCAAACCTCTGCTTTTCCCACCCAGCTCCATCCCTGGCCCGATGTGAATTCCAGGGGACAATGAGGGCTGCCTGAGGCCCGTGAAAGGCTCCTGCCCTGCTGGGTCTTGGGGGAGATAACCCCGACCAAACCCCCGCCAGGCTCCGCTGCCGCCCTCCCCCCGGCGCTGCGTCCCCGTGCTTGCGATTCCTGTGTGTGGCACCATTAAGAATTGATATGCTCGATATGAATGGCCATACTTCAAAACCCCCTGAATAGACCCCGAGCTTGCCCCTACCACAAAAAAAAAAAAAAAAAAAAAAAAAAAAAAAAAGAAGAAACACCACCCCCCAAAAAAAAAAAAAAAAATTGTTGGAGGGAAAAACAAAAAAAAAAAAAGTCCCCTACTCAGCCTGGGAGGGAAAGTTTGTGTATCAATCTAGTTTTATAATAGTGTAATTTAGTGTCTAGGCCTGGGCTCTGGTGGTGATATTGTACTGCAATGAATGAGCCAGAGGGCTCCAGGCTGAGCAGGAGCTCGAGGACCCGGCTGCTCTATTCAGGCCAAACTAATCGGCTTCAGCTCAGCTCTCCGCCAAAGCTCCCCTCTCAGTAGTGGGTTTTTCTCTGGGTTTTTGTTACTGTTTCTTAAAGAGCTCAGCTGGCTGCTGAGGCTGAAAAGAATCAAATTATTAAAGATTTTGTGGAAAATCCAGTGAGAATGGGCCCATGCAAGAATAATAGCATTGTGCCACCGTGGGCCATTCCCAGCTTCCAGTCGGGAGAAATTGTCAACTCTGTCTTTGTTTTCTTAACCCTTTCAATGGAAACAAAATAATATTTAGCTCAGCACAAAATACCTTCTTTTTAATTTCTAATCCTTTCAGGTTCTTTTTTTTTTTTTTTTTTCTCCTTCCCCCCTTCTCCTCCTCCTCCTCTTCCTCCCTCTCTTTCTCTCTCCCCCTCTCCCTCTTTTTGTTGGCTGTCCTCTGAAATACATTTATATCCCTCATACATTCCCCTTTCCCTTGCCAGTTGGCCAGAGGGGCATCTGTTATCAGGAAAGCCCCTTCTTTTTTAAACAGGATGTAAAATGGGTGATTAAATCCTTTATTAACAGTTGCCACCAGAAAAGGGAAGAGGAAAGGGAAGCGTTTTCTTTCAAGCTTCTATTTTTAACATTTAGAAGCAGTTAATAAATCATTAGTGTGTTGTTAAGAGGGCTGGTTGTAAAATGTGTCATGTTTTTAAATGTCAATGCATTTTAAATTTAGAGAAGCGTTTAATTAGCATATTGTAATGGCATTAAGGAAATGTCTGTCTGTCCATCCTCAACTCGTCAGGGAAGATACAGACAAGCAGTTTAATCACTCTCCTCTTTTATTTCGGGACTAAGTAGCTTTTCCTGTGTGATCCATCTCTTTTCTGGGCTATTTTTCCTCTGCACACACCAATCCTGAATGCACTGGGGAGAGGCATTGTGCGAGGGATGGGAGGAAAAGGCTGCTGGGCACAGCGTGGGTGTGGAACCTCAGCTCCCTGAGGAACTGGGGCTGGGGTATGTGTAGCACCCCAACTCTCCTGGGGGGTGGATGCCCATGGTCAAAACTCCTTTTTTTTTTTTGGCAACAAAGTGGCTGCCACCTTTTCCAGGCTTTCTCAGGGATGGAGCAGAAGGAGGAAAAGAGGGGGAAAAAATCAAATTGTCAAAACAAAACCTCTCTATGCCAAGAAGCCAGCAGCAGGGACACAATGCCAGATCTTGTCCTGGTGTAAAGCTGATGGCAGCAGAGCTAAGCTGGACTTAAACTGGATGAGGCTGTAACCCTCCAAGTTATGGCATTGATGGAAAACTCAGTATCAGGGGCTGGGGGTGAAAATAAGGCAAAAAAGGGTGTTTCTGTCATATTGTGGGAGGTCCCTCTAATCTGGGTATTCTCCCTCAGCTTTGCTCTGCTCTAACCTCTGATAACAAAACTGGATCATCTCAGTGAGTGGGGTGGGTTTGGGGACACTAATGTGTGTTTGGGGCTGGGAGGGATTGTGTGCCCTGTGTCACAGACTGGACAGTGTCACAGACTGGACAGTGTCAGTGTCACAAACTGGAGAATGTCACAAACCTGTGTCTCAAACTGGACAGTGTCACAAACTGGACAGTGTCACAAACTGGACAGTGTCACAAATCCATGTCACAAACTGGACACAGTGTCACAAATTGGACAGTGTTACAAACTGGACAGTGCCACAGACCAGACAGTGTCACAAATCCATGTCACAAACCCATGTCACAAACTGGACAGTGTCACAAACCTGTGTCACAAGCTAGACAGTATAATAAACTGGACAGTGTCACAAATCCATGTCACAAACTGGACACAGTGTCACAAATTGGACAGTATCACAGACTGGACAGTGTCACAGACTGGACAGTGTCACAAACTGGACAGTGTCACAAACCCGTGTCACAAACTGGACAGTGCCATAAACTGGACAGTGTCACAAACTGGACAGTGCCACAGACTGGACAGTGTCACAAACCTGTGTCACAACTGGACAGTGTCACAAACCCATGTTACAAACTGGACACAGTGTCACAAACTGGACAATGTCACAAACAGAACAGTGTCACAAACCTGTGTCACAAACCCGTGTCACAAACTGAACAGTGTCACAAACTGGACAGTGTCACAGGCTGTCACAAACAGACCTTCTGTCCCCCTGTCCCCAGCAGCTGAACAAGGGGACAGCTCCTGTGTTTTCCCTGTCACAGCCAGAGGGTCCCATCCAAGGCAGCCTTGCCAGCTGGCTTTGGGACAGGGGAAGCTTATTCATGTTTTCAGAGCTCAGCCAAGCTGAGCCAGGAAGGCTGAGATGTTTTAAGCTGGGGGAAGGGCTCAGGGAGCCAGGGAGGTGCCAGCTGGGAGGAGGCAGGCGTTGCATTATCCCGGTGTGCTCTGGAGCTGAATCCCCTTTGTGTGTGCTCCCAGGGATAGAGTTGTCTCCCTGTGGGAACCCAGGACATCCCTCTGGCTGTCCTGAGCAGCCCAGACCCCTGCCAGGGGGCTCAGAGACCCTGGCACAGAGCCCAAAACACCTGTGGGTTTGATTATGACTAGTGGAGCAAGTTACCAACCTTAGATGAAGATCAGCAAGCCACAACAGTTTAGGTAGAATAATAGTGAAGTTATCACGGGGTGGAAAAATAGATTTTTTTGGGTTTTTAGAATGGAGGTTCAGGGGGCAAGATGGAGGGAACTGGGCATGTCCAGCCTTTCTCCTTCTTCTTCTTGGCCTCCACCTTCTGCTGTGATGGTGGCACTTTTGGATTGGTTTAGAGTAGAAGCTCACTGTCTGACACAGGTGATAGGTATTGGAAAGTTATTGTACATATTGTATGTATGCTTTTTAGTATAAAGACATAACGCCGCCCTGGCTAGAGCTGCTGGCATCCTCCCATTGTCATAATCATGTAATGAGACTGATGCTGAAAAATAAACAGCTCAAGACACTTTCCCAGCAGCCCCGTCTCATTCGTAGTCTGTAAATAAACCCCCTTGCCGGCGCCAAAGGCAGGAGAAAATTTTTTATAGATAAGGAACAATAAACAACCTTGAGACCGAGAAATGAAGAGCTCTGAATCCTTCTTCGAGCGCTGGGCTGGGAAAAGAGACTTTCTAACACATCTCAGGGTCACTCTGAGCAGCTAAAGATCCCGACACCTCCCTAGCCCTGGCATAATGCTGGCTTGGGAGGGGACTTTTTGTGGTTCTCCTGGCACTTGTTGAGAGGACAAGTCCACCCCTGCTTGCTTGAATCACCTACAATGGCAGGAGAAGGAGGGAGGATGTGCTGCAGCTCCGTGCTGGTGCTGAGGGATTCACCAGTGAGTCAGCCCAGTGTTGGTGGGTGTTACACTGCAGCCCAAGACACTGACATGTCTGCTGTTGAGGCAGACGCAGAGGAGATGTTGATTATCTTCCTCTGGACAAGGTGTTTGTTGGGGAAGTTAAAACAGGAAAGCCTTACAAATATGATTGTCTGGTAAAAGATTTTGAGAATATGGAAACTATAAGTGAGATTGAAATGAAAGCTTTGAGATACCTCAGTTACTGAACAACTGGAAAACAATGGTGTGGCTGGCTAAAGGTGATCCCCTTTTGATAAAACAACACCCTCTGCTTGCAGACAGCTCCAAGGGGCAGAGCAGACCCTGCCAGCTTGGCAGAAGGGGCCCAAAGAGGAGTTTGCAGGGTTTAAAATGTAACACAGTATGGTAATGTAGTGATTCTTATAGGCTGTATGTAAATGCTATAGGATTTGTATATTATACTAGATTGGTTAGTGAGAATCAGAATATTCAACACAGAAGATGATTTATTGTATTGAAATGAGAACTTCACTCTCTTGCCTCTTAGCTCTTGCCTTTTACTCTCTTACCCCTTTTACTCTCTTATGTTTTTACTCTCTTACCCTCTCATCCTCTCTGCCCCTCTCTTCTCTGGGACCTGCTCCGAGCTGTGGCTGCAGCTCCCAGCAGGGCCCTGCCCCCAGGCCCTTTGCAAAAAACCCCAAATCCCAGCAGGGCCCTGCACCCAGGCCCTTTGCAAAAAACCCCAAATCCCAGCAGGGCCCTGTACCCAGGCCCTTTGCAATAAACCAAAAGTTCCAAGACCAGAAGAGGATTTATTGTATTGTAATGGGAACCTCACTCTCTCATCCTCTTTACCACTCTCTTTATCTCTCTCTGCCTCTCTCGGGCCTGCCCCAAGCTGTGGCTGCAGCTCCCAGCAGGGCCCTGCACCCAGGCCCTTTGCAATAAACCCCAAATCCCAGCAGGGCCCTGCACCCAGGCCCTGTGCAATAAACCCCAAATCCCAGCAGGGCCCTGCACCCAGGCCCTTTGCAATAAACCCCAAATCCCAGCAGGGCCCTGCACCCAGGCCCTTTGCAATAAACCCCAAATCCCAGCAGGGCCCTGCACCCAGGCCCTGTGCAATAAACCCCAAATCCCAGCAGGGCCCTGCACCCAGGCCCTTTGCAATAAACCCCAAGTTCCAGCCCTGGCTGCAGAGATGTCTCGTCTCTGACCGTCCCCACCATGCTACCCTCCGATGCTCTTACAGTGTTTGCTCCCCATCCCACCTCAGGATGTTTCCCCTTCACTCTGCTCCGAGGAAGGAGGGAGCATCATCGTGCTTTCTGTCTGAGGTCATGGGGGAATGTCCCAGAAAAATACCTGAACCACCTTGGTGTAATGCTGCTCCTGGCCTTTTTCAAGTGTAAAAACATCCTTGGATCTTTCAGAGCAGGTGATAAGAAGAGCTTCTCCGAAGGAATCCTACCCTGGAGATCCCTCAGACATTAGCTCAGGGCCTCACATGCCTTTTCCTTGTTAGTCAAACCTCACCACCAGTACTCTGCTGTCCTGGATCCTTCTCCACCCATTCAGGAATGTCACCTATCCCTCACTGAGCACCACATCCTGTGGATGACAGGAGAGAACACTCAGTGTGGGGATCCATAAAATCAGAGGGTTTTGGGAAAGCTGCAAAAGGCAGCTCAGAGACAGCAGAACTGTGATTAGAGCTAAGCAGTAGCCATGAGATTGGTCAGCAGAAAAATTATGTAAGAAGTAGAAAGGTAAGGACAAATAGAACAATGATTTGTGTATTAACGCTTGTCTGGAATAACTCCCTAAGCTGCAGAAAAGGATATCTAGTGAGATATTAGGAAGTTTGAAGCTTAATAATGGAGCTCTGTGTGTTGTTTTAAGGCTTACCAGCAGGTATTGTATTTGAAATAAGCAAGCACTGTTTAACCAAAGGTACCTGTGCTTATAGTGGTTGGATGGAACTACTGTCAATGTGCTTTTGCTTTGTGTGATTGGTGAAAAAACTTATAAAGTTGTAACATTAAAGTTGTAACTTATAAAGTTGTAACATTGGTCTGCTGCCTGAGATGTGAGCTGCTGGCATCTTCCCTTTGTCATAACCATGGAATGAGACTGATGCTGGAAAATAAAACAGCTCAAGGCCCGTTCCACAGCAGTCCTGTCCCATTTGTGATTTGTACATAAACCCTGGACAGAGATAACCCAGCACTATCCATTGGGCTCTCCATGACTTCCATGCTGTGATTCCCACTGCTGACCCCACAGCCACTCCCCAGCACCCTTTGCTGGACACCTGGAAGGGGCTAAGCAGGGCTGACTGAGGGTGTTTGTTGGAGAAAACCTTCTCAAGGACATTCTCATCCTGGTGACACTCAGCTTTCCTCACCACAAGCTTGGAGATCGGACAAGGAGCATCACAGGAACCCTCTCAAAGTTCCCTGTCTCTTGTGGTCCTCTTTGGTCTGCTCTTGGAGATGAGTTTTGCACCTCAAGGGGCTTCTGGTTGATTCATGAGAGCTCTTGTCAAGCTGTAGGATGCTCATGGAGCTGCTACAGCTCATGCTGAAGATGCTGTTATACAAGAGACAGTGTGTCCTAAACTTGGCTGTAAGCCTGGATTAGAAATTAAAGGCAAATAAGGCAACCTAAGCTCTGGAACTGCATCAAAGGCAAAGCCAGGATAATGGGAAGGATCCAATTTCACAGTTAGGTTTGTTAAACAGGTGGGTGGTGGCTGTCGGTGCTGCACACGTCCCTTTATTAACAATTTAGAAATGAAAGGTCCCTGCCCTGGAGATAGCTGGAGGAGCAGAGCTCTTTTGGGCTGATCCTTTCTCATGCAAAATTCCTATTAAACCCAGCAGAGCTACAAGGACCATCCTGGATAAATGGAATATAGAAGCCAGGACAGTAATAAATCTTTGGCAGTCACAAATCTTCCTCTTTCTTTTTCATTTGTGGATAGATCCATGAGTAAATGAGTCCCAGTTAGAAATTATTCCTCTGTTCATTCACACAAATACGGTTTTTGTTTTGGATGGCTCCTGAATTTCCCTGGAATCAATTATACCCCTTGCACTGAGCCTCTGACTGCTTTCCCTGAGGTAGGCTCTGGTTAAAGATGACAATTTGGCAAAGAGAATTTGCCAGATGATTACTTTCCTTTGGCTACAAATCTTAATGTCATAATTATTGGGTAGTCATTAAAGCCAGAGTTAGCAGAGATCTCACTGACAGCATTTTTAAATCTCTTTTCAATGTAGAAAAAAGGCTTTGTGTAACCTTAGAAAAAGTTTAACAGCTTCATTCCAAGACTCTTACATATGTTTGTTTGCATTTTTCACTGGACAAGAATTATTAAAGGTATTTTTTCTATCTACATCAGGATGAACAAATATGATTTTCATTTATTTCTGTGCACAACTTTGTGAGCCCTGTTGAATTATTGCTACTTTTTGCCTGATTTTTTTTTTTCTTGCTTGTGGCACTTTCTGCTTCAACTACAGACCTTTTATATATCTGAACCTCTCCTCACATTTACATTCTCAGCCATGTGATAAACGGAGCTGAAAAGAAACAAAACCTCTTCCCTGGATTTCCACAAAACCATTTCTCTTGATTTTTAGCACTCAGAACCAAGTTGGAGAAATATGCACGTGAAGACTCAAAACTCAGAAAATAAACTGCATGGATCCAGCATGAATTATTTCTAAGGTGTCAGGATGTTTGAGCAGATCTGATGATTTTGGCAGAGAAATGCCTGGAGAGGTTGTTGGGCTGCTTGGCAAGGGCAGCGCTACACGAAACAAGGCTGTAAACAAAAGGAGGTAATTAAAATACATTTGCCAGAAAAGAGCCCCAGATTTCCCATGCAACATGGAATACTCCAGGCAGCAAAGCTTTTCCTTTCTGTGCTCCCCTCAGCTCCTTGGTTTTGTCACCTCTCAGTCAGAGGCAGGCAGGACAATGGGAATTCTTTGAGGAATTCTCTACAGGGGACACGACGCCGAGGTCTGTGGTGCCAGTTTTACATCTCCTTGGGACTTGTCTTCGTGGCAAATGTGACCAGAATAGCTATTTTGGAATTAGCTTTCTATGGTGTCACTGCTCCAGAGGAAAGAGATTTTATTCCAGATGAATTACCCCGTTGAGGAGGGCGCTTGCTGTTTTTGCAGCCAAAACGCGTCATGGGTAGAGCAGCACATGGAAACGTGCAGAGATATCTGACATGAGGAGGGTCAGGTGTGATAAGGCCACATTAATGCCGTGCTCAGATCATGGTCTTATCTGCAGCAGCATGTGGGAAAAATAGAGTAATTCTCCTTAATATGTGTTTTACTAAAATACCTTGTTCAGCACGGGCTGCACACCTTGTGTCTCTTACCAGGTAAAGGGATGAGAGGCTCCTCCAGAAGGATCTCAGCTGTTTCTTCCATCCAATTCTTCCATCTTTGAGTGAAAAATTTGCTTTGTATAAAATTTTACCCCTCTTTGATTAAAAAGGAAGCCAAAATTCAGAGCTTAATCTAGAACTGCAAGAGTGGTGATGAAACAAATCCTCCTTCAGGTAACCTCTCCTCTCAGACAGGACATGGGACTCATCCTGCCCGCTCAGATCAGGTACAGGTTGTGTTCTCTATGGTGAGAACACCTTGCCACAGACATGTTTTATGGAAAAATCCTTTCATTAGGATTTTTCCTCCTGAGAAGCTGGGAGGCCTCAGGAGCAAAATGTAAACAATGATTATCTGCTGCTGTGGAATGCAACAGGTGCGTCTGGGATTGGTCTCATGCAGTTATTTCTAATTAATGGCCAATCACAGTCAGCTGGCTCGGACAGAGAGCCGAGCCACAAACCTTTGTTATCATTCTTTCTTTTTCTATTCTTCGTTAGCCTTCTGGTGAAATCCTTTCTTCTATTCTTTTAGTGTAGTTTTAATGTAATATATATCATAAAATAATAAATCAGCCTTCTGAAACATGGAGTCAGATTCTCGTCTCTTCCCTCATCCTAAGACCCCTGTGAACACCATCACAACACCTCAGACAAAAGCTGTTGCAGTCCCTGAGATGAACATTTAAGATGCCAGAAGGACACCTGTGGGCAAAATCTGTGCACCTGAGTTCAGTGGTGTACTTGGGTTTCTCAGAAATTGCCACCTTCCCATTAATTGCCCCATACCATTATTACCTCTTGCCAAGCATTGTCTTTTGTGTGGCTCAGGTCCCTCCACATGCATGTTCTGCCCTGGATTTAAAATGTTTTTAAGCAGTGGGAAGCTGGCCCCCAATGCTTGGCACTGCCCTGCCTGCAGAAATATCCCTTCTGTCCCTGGTGGAGGTGCTGATTGTGGATTTTTAACCATGTATGGCCCATGGGGAGTGATAAAAACACACAGCACATGTTCAGGCAGCATCTCTGAGCCACAGAGCCTCCATATCAACTGCCCCAGAGGAGAGATGTCTGCATGGGTTCTCCCATTTTGATGGAAAATAAATATTCTTAGCTTTTTTTGTGGGGGGAAGTGTGAGGATGTTCCCTCCAGTCAAGTATTGTTGGGGAAATTGGTCCATCCCCTGAAAGATGCTCCATAAATGCAGGGGGAAATCAACCCTACCAAGGATTAAGGCCACTCAAGAATTTGTGGAGAGGGTGAATATCTTTTATTGGGCCATCTGATATGGCCAGAGCAGAGAAATGTGCTTCTGGCTACACAAGATCTCCTTCTCATCTAGATCAGCAAAAATTAGGAGAGATCAGACAAACGGAGTCGTTAGATTAGATTGTGCCCTGTGGTGGTGGAGGGTTTGCAGCCTCCCATCTGTGACGTAGGCTGAGCCTTATCTCATCAAGTTATGCTCAGAATGAACCTCAGGGGCCTTTTCCTGCTGCAATCATTTCTGCAGTCCCTGAGGATATGGATGGATGGCTCTGGAGAGCACGGGCTGCATGTCCGGTGTGTTGCAAGAGCCAATATGTGGATCAAGTATTGGCAAAAAGCAAATTACAAGGGTTGGGTTGGCCCTTGGAATGTGGGGATTCAATCCCTGCAATGCAAGTGCAACACTGGGGGAGTTATTTGCTGTGGGACCCATCTCACATTATTTACCAAAAATTGATGTCTAGTCCAAGGTAGTCTTTCACTTTCTGCTTAATTATAGAGTTCTGGTCGTCTGGAAAGAGATTTATTCCATTCATTTTGGGGGCAGAGGATGACTCTAATGCCTGGTGTGTCACATCAGCCTCACTTCAGCAGCTTTTGCAGAATGAGACATCTCCATCTGCCTCTCCAGAAGGCAGCAAGAGACTCAACTCCTCAGCTTTAGGAGACCAAAACCAAGCGAAACAAACCATATCCTGGTTTCTTTGTGCTTCTGCTCCTCACTTGTAAAATAAAGGTGAGCAACCTCTGCTCCATCACAGAGAAGGTGTGGATGGAGATGTGATGAAGAACCTGAGGTGTGTGATGTGGTCACACAGCTGAACTTTGGCTGCTCAACCCTGGAAATGCTCCAGATCAGCTGGACAGGGCTTGGAGCACCCTGGGTTAGTGGAAAGTGTCCCTGACCATGATTTATTATCAAAAGGAAAAGTGGTGGGAAGGCATGGAGAAGGACTGTTGGCACTGGTGGGTGGTTGATGCCCAAAGCTGACCTCAGAAATGTTGATCTGAAAACCTTGTCCAACACAGAGGAGCAAAGAGTCTCTGTCTCTATGGAAGCACCTCTGGTGATGGGCACTTTACAGCCTACAACACCCACTGAAAATCCAGGTACCTCAGCAAATCCCAGAAAAAGAAAATGAAATAAGGATAATGGAAATGCTGCACTTCAGATCTAGGGGTGTCAGGAGTAAAGGGAAAACAACATAGTGTGGGGAAACAGTGCAGAATGCTCATTTGGGGCACTTTTTCTTCCCTATTATTTTCATCCTCTGAGAGGAAAATTCCAGGTCAATTTGGAATTTTTGATCTGGAAAGTCAAGATCAAATTGATCCCTGTGCTGGTGACTCTTTTACAACCATCTAAGGTGTGTCTGGATCATCAATGCCCTGGCTCTAACACCTGGAGCTCTTGAGAAGGCTTCATGTCATGAGAGTGGAGAATTTGGAGGAATTATTGAGAGTCCCTCTGCAGGATTCAATTCCAGATCCTGGTTTTAGTGCTGCAGCTCTTCTCTTCAGCCAGATTTTGTCTTGCAGGACTGCAGGGATGAACCAACCCTCTGCCCCAACTGGACCTCTGCTGCCAAGGGCAGAAGAGCTTCTTTTGAAGCCTAGTGGGAGAAACCTTCTTTTTCCCCAATATTTTATTTAGAAAAGGACAAATCAAGATGGGATTGATTATCCTCCCTTGGATGCCCTCTGAGCTGAAATGAGAGAGGGCTGGGATGAGACATACAGGCTGTAAAATCCAACATTTGAGGCAACAGGAAGAGATCCATAGTATCAACAGGCACATTTTGGCACATTTTTTTGCCCCAAGGAACACATGGAAGGTTTGCTATTGAAGAGGGAGATGTGGCAGCGCACGATGGTGCTTCAGGCAAACTCAGTGGCGTCACATCTCTTAAGGGACACGTTCTTCTTGAGACATCCCCCTTCCCAAAACACCTCCCCAAACACACATCTCCTGCAATTTGCCTTGCAGGAAATCATTCAGCCACCAGATGTCTCTCCCTGCTGCCCTGGTGAGCAAGGAGGACAAAAAATGGAAGTCAAATCATATGGAAAAATGCTTATTTATGGATTTGCGCTCTCGTCCTTGTTAGACCAGATGCTTGGAGTTGGTTTTTCACCACCTCAGTGGGTACTCTGCTTCAGGGGTGGGTTTTGAGGCATCTCCATGGGTTGAAGAGGGTGGAATAAATTGTCTATGGAGCTCTTTTTGCCCATGGTGGCACTGTTGAAAAATTGGTGCTAATGAGGTCACTTTGGAGGTCAGAGGAAAATTAAGGAAGAGATGGTCTTTAATGCAGGGATTTCAAAGTGAGGAGTGTCCTAGATGGAGTGGAGTCCCCAGAGAACATCCAACCATGAATTTAGAGCATGGGGAACACACCTAGATAAGATTCAGTTCCAGTCTGGAGTGGAGTCCCCAAAGAACGTCCAACCATGAATTTAGAGCATGGAGAACACACCTAGAGAAGATTCAGTTCCAATCTCCGCTGTTTCTCCAAACTGCTGATTCCCAAGGTTTTAATCTGTCAAATATCCAAGATTCAAATTATCCAAAGTCTGAGACAACTTTTGCTTTCTGTTTGTATTGAGAAGTTTAAAGTTAAAGACCATCGTGTGATCTGAACACTTCAGAGTATTCCCAACAAAGGAGGACTTTCCTATGGAGTTGCACATTCCTGAGACTAAGAGGTCATGGAACTGGAATAAGTGCAAGTTCCTCTGTCCTCACAAATCATTTAATAATTTAATCATTTAATTCTGCTTGGTGGTCAGTCTGCAGCAGGTTAGGAATGAAATGTCCCAAATTTCCTCTCTCTTTCCATGGAAAATCCACATTTTTCTTTAAAAATAGCAGAATGGACTGAGTTTGTGGAGCTCGTGGACTTACAGTCCCTTAAATTTACTCTTCAAAATCACCCCCAATTTGGATTTAGCTCCTGAATCCAACAGAAAAATCCAACAGAAATCCTTGTGCAAGTGGAAGACAGCAGCTCAGATCACTTTGGATCTGGAAGAGGAGCCCACCCTCCACCACTGGCACACAGGGAAAGATCCAGCAAGGTGAGGGCTGGGTTTGAGCACCTCCTGCAAGGTCTGAATCTTCCTTGCAGCCACGGAGTTGAAATCCAGCTGACTCAACTCAAGCCTTTTGTGCTTCTTCAGCAGCTGTTCAGATTAATGCCATTAAGGATTTATTATTTCATAGCCTGGGCCGACACTGAGGGCATTTTTTGGTAAAGAATTGGATTTGTTTTGGTGTCTTCAGCTGCAGGTTTCTCCCTAGTTAGAGGTGGCCTTCACTCTTCAGGTCCTGTGATTATCAAGAGGTTTTCCTTCTTATGGGAGGCATTGTAGACTTCTCAGGGAGAACCATTTTTGGGCCAGGAGCCAACATGTTCAAAGGAAATTTTGATACCAAAATTTATTTAACTCATGCAAAACACTTCTGAAACATATGTGCATTTCCTTTAGTGTTTTATACTTTTTTTTTGGATACAGTACAATCCAACATTTGAGGCAACTTTCTCTAAGTTCTGCCTCACAATGGAGAATCCTGCAAATCTGATTCATGCAATTTTGGGAAGGTTTCATCAGCCCTAATTTGCACCTCTAAAAGTGAGATTCCAGGTCCAAGTCAGTCAGCCCAGGCTTGTTTTGTGGTCAGGGGAGAGGAGAGTCACCCCAAGGGGAGATTCATCTCCTAAAACAGATACCCAGGGTTGGCCATGAAAATCCCTTGCTGGACATGTCCCGCTTTTCCTTGGCTGTAAAGATTTGTCAGGATTTTAATCTTTTCAAAGTCAGGTGGAATGACCACTGTCTTCGTTTTTTTTCAGTCAGACTGGGAGAAGAAATCGCCTTTTTCTGAAAGCCACTCCGCCATGAGGTGTTGAAGGAATAGTAGTCTCACGGGACCTGTTTCACATTTATGTCCATGGATTTATCATCAGCTGGGCTGGATCAGGTTGTGTTGCCCCGTCTCCTGTTTCTGACACAGGCCAGGTGTAGGAAAAGGGAAGGAGAAGAGGACAAACCCATGGTGACACTTCCACCCAACTCCCATGGATTTCCCATGGAAGATTTGAATCTTTCATGTGAAACCTCCTCACGTGTCTTTCTTTGCTGAACGCTGCCCAGTTGCTTCTTAAATTCAGATAAATTTAAATACCCACACCTCCCTGTGGCAGAGATTTCTGCCATCAAACCCCATGAGCAGAAAACCTCCTTTCTGTTGCTCTCACCCTAATTACAGTGGATGTCTCCTGGGTGTAATATGATGAGAAATGGGTGTTGGATCCACATTCACCTCTCAGCACTGCTGTGTCCCAAAGCCTGGCTGCCCCGAGGATTTCTTTGGTGGATTGTGCCAGCTTGCACCACGTAACCTGTGCTTACAGAGCAGTTCCCACCTTCTCCATGCCAGCAAGCTCTAACCACCTGCCTGATGAGCTAGCAGAACGTTCAGATTTTTATTGGCTTGTACTAATTGCAAGCCACAAGGGAAAAAAAAAGTCATTTCCTTGACATTACAGGCTTGATAAATGATGGTGAAAGGTGGACCTGACTTTTTTTCTAGTTAACCAGTAATTGTGCTGTTAATAATCTGATGTTTTACTACATTTAGGTGACTTGCAAGACATCTGCTTGACGTGGAGAGCTGTGTGTCCACCTTGGGTACAGCTGTTTTTACAGACAAATGGCTGAGCCCACAGCAATGATTGAGAACTGGTTTTAATTATCAGCATCACTGTGGATGGAAACAGAGATAGCCCAAACCAGATCCCTGGGCCTGGAAGTTCTTTGGGGCAGGGTCCACCACCCTGTGCTGTGTTTGGGCATCACCCAGCACACGAGGGATGGTCTTAGGATGGTGATGAGCCCAGAGGCACCACCACAAAGCAAGGATTATCATTGTGATGGAGGCTGTGATAGCAACAATGACACCTGGATCTCATTGTGCTCCCCAGCTATCAAAACATCCTGATTAAAGGGGAGGGAAACTAATCCATCCAAGCTGCACAGCCAGTCCTTTGGTCACATTTTATTCTGTGTTTGGAGTGCCTGCTGCCTTTTAATGAGTAACCTGTATCTTCCCCCAGGAGGAACAACATCTGCTGCTAAGGCAAGGTGTGCCCAGCAGCCCCTGCCAGCCTGGAACAGCAGCTGGGACCTGGGGAACTTACTCAGAGCTCTTGAGGACCACTCAATTATCATTCATTAACAAGCCTGAAGGTTAGCTTCGTGTGCCAAACTCCTCCTGTGTGACTGTGGTGCTTGCAGGGTGGTGTTCCCACTCCATGGCTGGACCAGGAACGAGTTTCCTTGTTGATTTAGCTGTTCAGTGTCAGCCAAAGTCCTTCCCTTCCCCACTTCAGGACTATTTACTCGTCCTGCCCTCCCCACTTCATCACGACACCGCGTTGTCCCAAGGGACACTGAGGGAAGCACAGCAGAGAGAAATCCCCTGCAAAGTCCTGGCATGGAAATGTGGAAGGTAAAACTATCTGTAGGTGCTTGAAGGGGCTGTGTCTCATTAAATTCTGCACTCACAGTGACAATTCTTGGTCAAAAAAACTCCCCCATCTTCATCCTGATTAACCAAAGTGTCCCATGTGGTCCCTTCTGTGACCCTGGGTCTGAAAAACAAGTAGGACCCAAGCTGCTTCTTTATTTTTGATAGGCATTTTTAGAAATAAATAAATTTCTGGAATCTGGAAACACACCTGGAATCTGGGTGTGTTGCTCATGAAGGAGCAGCTTGAGGAACAGAAATTCCACAGGAAGCATTTGTCCTCTGGAAAGCAGCAGTTTGTTGAAACTGGAATTCCTGCGGGGTTGCTCAAGACCAGGCTGGAGTTATCAGTCCCTGGTGACTCAGAGAGGGCTTCAAGCCTTTGTCTGATAGGGAGGGGAGCCCTGGACCTGGATTTCCATATGCTGCCAGAAAGGCCTTGGCATTCCCAGGATGAAAGGCACTTCCTGCACAAAGCAGCTGCATTGATTAGGACAGAACAAACAGGTTCAAGGCTCTCCCTGGATTCCTGCATGAAGGAAATTCTCACTGCAGCAAAGCTGGCACTTCTTCACCACCACCTCTCTTTCCCACACACAGGATTGAGAATTATCTCACATATTCCAGGAAAAAAATAAATTACAGAGCAAGTGGATTTTTGAGAGCTCAAGGGCTTGGTGAGGTGTAGCCAACACAGCCTTGCTGTGCCTCCTGTCTGACAAAAGAGGAGATGGAATTCAGGGTTTTGGGATGTTCCTGAACCTGGAGGAATGGCACAAGGACTCAAGAGGGTCAAGCCCAGACCACAGATCTGTTCTAAATCGCCATTAAAGTGATTTAACCTTGCTGCCCTTGCACAAAACCAACTTGAGGAGGAACTGAGCTGACCTCACCCTAACACCACCACCGAGTTCATTAGTGAGCACTTCACCTGCTGACACTCCCAGGCAAATCCCAGACCGGATTGAAGCCCTGTGGAATGCAAACCTGGCTCTGTGCCTTCACATGACTGCATGGTGGGGGGAAAAAACCCTTCCACACCTGCAAATAAAAGACATCAGTAAGCAAATTCCAGAGCCAGGCTGGGTAGCAGTGAGATGGCAGAGCTTTCAGATTTCATTGGGTCACAGAGTGTTTCTTTATGGCCTGGTGAGCTGCTGGTCAGGAGCTGCTTTCAGCTGGATTTCACAGCTTCAAAGGATGTTGGCTTGGACTGATTGCTCAAGCGGGATCCGACTTGCAGATGAAGACATCATCATTTGGGTGGCAGGATGCAAAGTGCTGCCTGCTCGTGCTCAAAGCTCTGAGCTCCTGCTGCAGCCAGTGGAGATGGGATTTTCCAGGTGCCTGACTGAACACAGGTGTCCAGAACCATCTGTGGTGTCTCACTGCCATCCCTCTGGGTGTCCCCCTGCCAATCCAGAAGGACACAGACCTCCCAGAGGGTCTGGACGTGCCAAATCCAGATTTCCAAAGGGATTTCACTGCGACGGTGTTCACAGGGCGCTCAGGATGAGGGAAGAGATGAGGATCTGACTCCATGCTTCAGAAGGCTGATTCATTATGATATATATTACATTAAAACTGTACTTAAAAAATAGAAGAAAGGATTTCATCAGCAGGCTGGCTAAGAATAGAATAAGAAAGAATGATAACAAAGGTTTGTGGCTTGGGCTTTCTGTCTGAGCCAGCTGGGCTGTGATTGGCCATTAAGTAATAACAACCAACATGGACCAATCAAAGATCCACCTGTTACATTCCACAGCAGCAGATAATCAATGTTTACATTTTATTCCTGAGGCCTCCCAGCTTCTCAGGAGAAAAAATCCCAAGGAAAGGATTTTTCATAAAAGATGTCTGTGACAGGATACAGGCAGCACTCAGCCCTCATGGTGAAATGAATCCCTGAACTCAGTGTGAACAATAACAGGAACTTGATAGTCAGACCTCAAGTTCAGGCAAATTGGGCTCAGTCACTTGGCTGGAGTGTCTAATGCCTGGTGAATATCCTGAGGGATCTGAGACATCTCCCTGGAGCTCCCAGACATGACACAGACCCATGGAGCAGCACCCAGAGGACAGGCAGAGCCTGGAGGGCATCCCCGCGCCTGTTTGTGGTTCTGTGGGCTCCTTCACTGGGCTGGGTGAATCCATGAGCTGAGCCCCACTCCCTGCAGCCCATGGAGGCTGTGGAGCAAGGCTGTGACTTCATGGAGGTTTTGGGGGCCTTGCTCAGGATGCCTTGTGAAGGCTGGCCTAGCACAGAGACTAGATAGAGCTACAGAATAAAGTATTCATTAGTGTAAAGTATTAAAGTATAAGGTATTTATTCAAAGGCCTCCATGGATGCACCTTGGGCAGCACCAGAGCCCAGCCAGGGCTGCACCCAAGATGAACCAAAACGGCCCCAAAATGCACGAGCGCTCCCGGGGTCTCTCCCTGGGATCAGTTCTGCTCCATTTGCACCTTGCAGTTCATTGTCCCATTCCAGCTTTAGCCCAGGCAGTCCCACCCTGCTTGTTTTTCTCTCTCCAGCCCACGGTGTTTGTACTCTGGGGCTGAGATTTGGGTCATTTGTCCTTGGTGCCCAGCTGGAGCAGGAATTGTTTTGTCTCCCTGCTCTGTGCACAGAGCTCACCATGCCCTGATGTGGAGCTCAGACCCACACACTAAAGCAGCACAGAATCTGAAAATATAAAAGCTAAACCTGAGGCATCACTCACATTGGGAGTGGTTGGTTTCCACCAGACTGGTGCAAAGAACTCAGGTACAGAACAATCTGCACGGATCCTGTGGATCTGGCACATCCCAGGCTGGTTTGAGGTGCTGTTTGTGCATGGAAAGCAGTCAGGAGAGGGGATGAAGTGCTGCCAGAAGGGTGAACCTGGCCATGGTTTGCTGAGGAGTAGCTCAATCAGTGCTGAGGTGAAAGGCTGAGAAATTTGAGGCTGTTCAGCCTGGGGAGAAGGTCACAGCACGTTCCAGGATCTGAAGCAGCTGCATGAAAGCTGGAGAGGGACACTTCATCAGGAACTGTAGTGACAGGAGAATGGGAAATGTCTTCATGCTCGAAGAGGGGGAAATTAGGTGAGATACAGCAGAAATTCTCTGCTGTGAGGGTGCTGAGGCCCTGGCACAGGGTGCCCAGAGCAGCTGTGGCTGCCCCTGGATCCCTGGAAATGTCCATGGCCAGGCTGGACAGGGCTTGGAGCACCCTGGCACAGTGGAAGGTGTCCCTGCCCATGGCAGGGGGTTGGAATGAGATGAACTTCAAGGTCCCTTCCAACCTAAACCACTCTATTTCTAATAATTCTAATTCTAAAATTCTAATTCTAATTCATTCTAATTCTAAATCTAATTCTCTTTTCAGTTCTAATTCTATGATTTTTTTTTTTGCTGGTGACCAAGCTTCACCAAGTTCAGTGCACTGTTTCTCAAAGGAACATGGAGCTCTCAAATCTTCTGGCTCTCAGGCTCCTGGTACCTCTCTGCAGCACCTCAGTCCTTAAATTATGCCTGGGGATGAGGTTTGGCTCTTGGCTCTCGTGTCAAATATCTCCTACTTGGTTGTGGAGCAGTTATGGGTGACTTTTGTGAGCTGATTTGTCTTGAGCAAAGGCCATTGCCATGGCTAAATGTGACCATAGTTTGTGCTGCCTTCCCATGGGGGAATAATTCTACAAAAACAAAAGGAAACTTCAAGAGTTTCCCTAATAATGAAAAGTCCAGGTCATGAGGCAGCAATAAGTTAATAAGACTGTTTTATTTCATTCCTAAAATGATCTGGAGGGGCTCACAGTATCTGTAAGCTGAGAGTAACTGAGATGTCCACTCATGTCTTAGTGTTTCCTATTTAGGTTCAAAAAAAAAAAAAAAAGGAAAAAAAGATTCTTGCTCAAACCTGGCAAAGCAGGCAACGCAGCTTAACAAATACGCTTATCTCAAGTGCTCTTTAATAAGAATGTTTATCATTTATTTCTGGAAAATATGCTGAGCCCGGAATGCTGAAAGCTCTCTGTGGTGTTTGGCCTGTGTTGCTCAAAGCCAGGCATGGGGGGTGTTTCTGGGAGGGGGATATTCTGTCCCAGCGTGCTGCCCACTCCCCTTCCCAGGAAAAAGCTGTTTTGCATTTACACAATAAATTATAAATGAACACATTTATAGATGTGTTCATTTAGAGCCTCCGTAAGAAAGCAGATTTCTCCAGAAGGTGATTTATTCCAGCTCAGGTCTGTGGTTTAAATAATTGGGATAAATCTCTGGATGTGTTTAAATCCCTCTGTCAGTTATAAAGAAGTTATCAAGGTTGGTTTTAGAGCAGGTTCAAGGCTCCCAACATAAAGTAATAACAGAGGAAGGAAGGAGTGATTAGAATTGGCAAAACCAACGTGAAATTTCTTCTTCTTCCAGAGACATTGTGAAAACTCATCCCTTTGCCATGTTGGCTTTTTATTGCTCTGGGGGAAGAAGCTGGGTCCCGGAATGGTGATGTTCAGCTAAGAAACGGACTCATGGCAGTGAAAATGGATTTGTTTTATTTATATTTGTGTAGTCACCTCCCACAGGAACTGTTCATGAGTTAAATGGTGACAGTAGAAGTGACAATCTCTTCTTCCAAAGCACACAATTCCTGTCCCATAAGAGGAAGTCATATTTATTTCTTATTTCTCATAACCTCATTTCTCATTTCTTATAACCCAGCTGAATTTCAGCCTGTGATATGAAATTCCATCCAGTCAACACTAGGGAACACTGGGAAAAAGCACCCAAACGCAGAATTAATTAAAATTAATGCACTTTTTGTTTTTTTTTAGATTTTAATTATAAAGTTAACACATCTATCAAACTTAACTGGTAACAAAAAAACAGTTACAAGACATTGCTAATGTGCTGTCAGTAGAAAATGGGGTAAAAGCCAATGAGGTCACAAGCACAACAGCAGAGCAACAACACTGTCCCGATGAGTTATTTCAGCAAATATATACTCTTACTAATATATACATTTATTCATAAAATAAATAATCATAAAAAAATCATCAGACTTAACAAAATACTGAGAGGGAGGAAAAAAAAAAAAAAAAAAAAGAAAAAAAAGGTGACAACTCTACTTTGTACAATAGCTTTGGAATTCCAGGTTGTATCATACATGCAATCTGTACACGGGGGTGAGGGCAGGGGTCACAGACAGTGATGGAGCTTTGAAGGAGGCGATGCAATCAGGCAGACAGTCTGTGGGAAGGGAAAGCAACAGCAAAAAAAAAACAACACTCACAAGAAGAGACTTGTCCCTGAGCGCTGGACAAGCACGTTTTGTACCGTGGGGGAATCCCCTGGGGTGCTACAGGCTTTGTGTTTTGTGCCTTCCACACTGCTGGTGGGCTTGTCAGAGAGTCCAAAGCTCCAGCAGGGCTTGTTTGGGCAGGTTGGGTCCTGGGAGGGACAGAAAGTGACGCCACAAGGGACTGATGGAGTGGGATCCCACTGGGATGAGGAGGTGAAGGCTGAGCTGCCATCAGCTGGGGACGGGGACAACCAGGACTACAGCAGAGATCAGGAGGATTTTATCTGATTTTGGAGTTTTTGGGGGGGGCTGATCTCAAACCTCTCGTGCTTTCCAAGGGGCAGCAGCAGGTGGCAAATGCTGGCAAGAAGCTCTGACACCATCCCTCAAAACCATGGGTGACACTCAGCTGCTTGCTCAGCCCGTGTCTGCAGCAGATCTGCCTTCAGGATTTTTGGTGGAGTGGAATGAATGGAGAGAAATAAATAAATACTAATAAATAATAAGAAGAAACTCGTAAAAGGAACGGAAACGGGGAAAGCTTCTCCTCACGCTTTCCCCACTTCCATGCAGGGCTGTCCAAGACCTTCCTTGGTGTAAGTAAAGGTCCACAGAGACAGAGGAGGAGATCACAGAGGTGGAACAGACCCTTGTGGCTTCGGGAGCTTTCTCCATCTGGGTGGTGTCCACCTAAGGGCAGGATTTTGCCTGTGGATGATTTGGTGGGACCTGTCCATTCCCTTTATGTGCTCCTCAGCAGGAAGAGCAGAGATGCTCCCTTGGGGTCACAGCCATGATAAACCAGGCAGTAAAGTAGATTGAAACAATTATTTTTACAGAACAGGTTCGCCTTCTGCTCCCCTTGAGACACTTGTGCCTGATTTTGGTTGGTTGAAGTGAGAACTGAGACCATGACCAGTTTTCCACCTCAGAGAATCTAAAGAGAGTTTGGAATCTGGAGTGGGATCCTGCTCGTGGATGAAGACACACACAAGCCTGTGTCTGCATGGGATTCAGACATCTAAACACCCATCTCTGATGGAGAACCATCTGCATGGGCCTTCCAAATCTGCCCTGGGATCCAAGGGAATCCCACATTCCTCCAGAGTAGCTTTCAGGAGCCCCTGGGTTACCCTGGAGCATCCCAGATGGCTCTAGACACCTATTTCAATAATTTAGTTCAGCTCTAAACGCTGGGTTTAGGCAAATGGAGCCCATAATTTGGTTTCTATGGGGGTTTAGGCACCGAGCACACATGTGGATACCTGCCTTTAAGCATCTAACTTTGTATTTCAAATCCCACTGTAGGTGCCACTGCCTGGGAATCAACTCCTGGCCTCTTGTTCATGCTTGAGAAAAAAGTCTCCTCCTCCAAAGTGGAGATGCACCAAAGAACCCTCTGGAAAACGCAGGAAAGTGGGAAATTGGAAATTTAAGGAAACTTAACCAAGCCAGGAAGACACTGAGAGGGGCGGGAATGAGGATTAAACACCCTTTCATTGCAATGGAGGCCAGAGGAGCCCCCATTTCCCACCAAACTGAGGAATCTGCACCCCACAGCTGTTTATGGAGACCTGAACTGGGAGTGAGGAGCTGCAGAGCAGGAACTTTGCTGGAGAACACCAGGGAGGGCAGGGAACAGGAGGATGGAAGGGTTGAGGTGTGGATAAAACAATTCAGCCAGATGCCACCGCTGCTTCCAGTGAGAGAGGGGAAATCTGGAAAAAAGAGAGACTCCCATGATGAAAAGTCACAACTAAAGCAACCAAGATTTGGCTTGGAGGGAGGTAGAAAATAGGAAATTATAGGTATGAAGAAGAGATGAGGTCTTGTCCTGCCCAGCCCACCTTCTCTCCCTTCATCCAACACTCCCTCACATCTCATCCCAGCAGCTGCTGGAGCTCAGGAATGACAGATCTGAGCAGGGCACTTGGGTTTGGTGCCTTTCATGGCCCTGTTTTCATCCTCCCAAATGGATTTTGTAAAAGCATCAAGGGAAGTCTGGAGTAATTTCCATAGTGCAGACCCTGGGAGTGGATTCACAGCTCCCAGCTCCTGCAGAGTGCTCATGCTGCAACCCTGAATATCCCCAGTGACATCAAACACCAGATTTTCAGCATTGAAACCAATTTGAAGCTAAAAATAAATAAAAAAAAAAAAGTGACCCAAAGCTCAGAGTTTTTCTCCTGTATATTAATTTAAGGATGTGGGCATGATAAGAATATGAAGACACATAACAAACGTAACATAATCCAGGGACATTTCTGTGGCAATACCTCTGAATGCAATGAAAACACCAATAACATTTGAGTTTGAGAGGCAGAAGAAATTGTTTTCTGGGGTTTGTTAATACAGAAAATCTGCAGAGCTCAGCTTAGACGACAGCACTGCAGGGCTGACGTGGTCGGTGCTGACTCAGGGATTTCTGTGCCATATTGCCTTTTGTGGTGTGGTTGTCTCTGCAATCCCCTCCAAATATTAAATCCCAACTGCTTTAGTTCTGCACGTGAAGCTTCCCATGAGGAGTGGAAGCAATTTGGGAGATTTCAAAATGCTTTGGAGAAGACTGTCAGTGCTGGGCACGACACTCAGTGAGAGAGATAACTGGGATCAAGCATCAAAAATGTTCTTCCCTCCCCATATTTTCATTTTCTCTGAGAAAGAGAAGCCCCCAAATTCTAAAACTAAACCAAACTAAGGAAAAAAAAAAAAAAAAAAAAGAGCAAAACCCAACAAAACAACCAAACTCCTAAACTTTCCATTTCTTTCATAGAAAGAAAAGAGATGAGGCCAAATTCACCCCTCGCAGGTAACACCACTGTCTTGAATAAGCTGGATGTGGAACTGATGGGGCCCATCTGTTCAGCTGAAGGAGAGGCTGGATAGCAGCATGGGAGAGGATGGAGTTATGGTCCTTTCTCACTTTTATTTTTCACATCTGTTCCTTTGTTGGGTGACACCTTGTCCCTTTCCCCCATCCTGCCAGAGACACCCCTGGTACAAACCATCTGCCTGAGGACAAACCTCGCCAGGGAAGGACACCAGGGAGCACAGAGCTGAAGATGGCCAGTCCCATTTGTTGGAAATCAATGATGTTTTCCTTTTGGTTATAAACTGGAGCCCCACACCAAGGTGAGGGAGAAGGTCTGACAGAAAACCACATCCAGAGAAGCGCCCAATTCAATTGGCTACACAAACACATCTTGGGTTATTTTGGACACCCATAGGTCTCTGCCCAGGTTTATGATCTGTGTGGGTCTTAGGCCATTGAAACAACATCTGGACCCCAACAGGACACTGCAGGGCACCTGTAAAATGTCACCAGATGTTTGTATTATTGAGTGAAATGCCAAGACCCTTCCATAAGTAGTGTCCTGCTGTTTTCACAGGAGAAGCTGAGGCAGAAGGCACCTCTGGGTGGCATTCAGACCATCTCCTGTAGGGAAGGATGGCACCTCACTCATCACTGGCTAAATTTTCTCACTGGTGCAGTGGAAACCCTGACTTGAGACACCCAGTGTGGGCAGTGGAGAGGGATCTCAGTTTTCCAAAGACACCTCCCAAATTCATGTGTAGCAGTGAGCAATGGCCCAAGCCCCCTCCTCCAAAACCATGGGCCCAGCTCCCAGAGCCCTGGCAGGATTTTTTCCCCCTCAGGGATGGGGAGTGTCACACCCAGGACTGGAACCCCCTGGGTGTGCTCAGGGTGATGAACAGAATTCACTCAGGCATTTTTCATTGACTTTAGTAGCAGCTGCTCAGCCCCTTACATTGGATCACCGCAGGGATGATTAATTACATAACAAACCCAAACAAGCACCCACAGGCTTTGTTAAAATCCCCTTGGATGGGGAGGAGTCCCCAACCACTGAGCTGGTTCCAGCCTGACCCCAGCTTGGAGGGAAGGAGCACAGCTTCCAGCCCATCTGAGATGATGATCAGGTTGTAGCTTCGCCTCCTTGACTCACGGTGGATTTCACATCATCAGTCTGGACCCATGGAAGAGCTCATTATCTGCTCCGAGCTCAGCAGCTGAAGTCACAGATACACCCAGAGGGCACTTAACCAAACATAACTTAGGTACCATCCTAAACACCATGAATCACCTCTGAGTTTGTTTCTTGCCATTGATCCCAGCAGAAAATTAGATAAATAGCTTAGACCGGATGAAGTAAATCCCACTGTTGCGGTGAAAATTTGTTCACCTCTAGAGGCAATTGCTCAGCAAATGCCCAATTTCAATTTTTTTTCCCCTCTGCTTCCCAAAAAGCTTCACCTGCTGGTGATGCTGGGCTTGCTCTGGTGCAAAAGCAGAAATGGTGGATGTGAACACGCTGTGGATGGGCTGGGGGCAGATTCCAGCTCCCACTCATGGAAGCCAAATCCTGCAGCCCATTCCTTCACTGGTGTGATACAAAAGAAGGAGTTTGAAACCACTTGGCTTAAAAATCTTAAGGTAGAACCAGTTGTGGGTGTGACCCCGCTGAAGTCAACGGATTGAAGGGACTGTGGTGGCCTGCAGTGATTTGAATTTCCACTGCTGCATCACCATTTATAGGCAGAAGTTCCTGGTAGGACGTGTCTGACATCTCTCATTGTGGCTGCTTGCGCTGCATCACATTAAGTAAATCAGATGTATCTTCCCTTATCCCATCCTCTCCAATTTATCAATGTCTTCCACCCCTTGTGTGGCTTTCTGGAGCGTTTGCTTTCCTGACAGATTGTGTTTGAATGTTGGTTACAGGTGCAATCTCCCCCTGCAGTGGCTTCCTTCTCTATTTCCCATGATTAAGTTTTCCTTTTCTCCAAGACTGCATTATGAAAATCAGTTATACGTCCCTTAATTGATCTTCATTTAAGTTTTCAGTGACCTATTGCCCTTTCCACGTGGTGTGTGGCCATTGATGATGTGCAGTGCTCACATGGACAGGTGTCACAAATTGATTTTTCTCCCCATATTTTTCTTTGCTTCTCTCGATCTCCTCTCTCCTTCTGCTCTCATTTCACTGCAGCATTTTTATTTTTTTTGCAAAGCACTGATAGAAGTGCCTCCATCAATAAGCAAATCTTGCTTGTGCCCTTGGGCACAGCCCCGAGACAAATGGGTGATGCATAAACTGCACCAGCCTAGGAGTAGTCCCAGGAGACGCTGTGAGTCAGAGCCAGCCCTTGGAGGCATCATTTCCTCCTGTTTTCTCTCTGATGGGATTAAGCTCTGTTTGTTCCCTTCTTCTTCTGCACACTCCCTCCTTTGGTTCCTGGGAAAAGGCTGACACACACAGAGAGCAGCACTCTGATTTCTCTACAAAGATTTCCAGGAGTGATCCAGCCAAGGGCCATGATTACCTCGCCATGAAATGGGAATTAACTCATGCCCTGTTTCCCTTCCTGCGCTGAAGAGATAGAATAAACACCCATCCATTGTCCTTTTTCCAGGACAGGAACCCAAAAGCAGGGGTGAGGCAGAGAGGACACAGGGCAAGTGCATCTGGGGCTAAAACAGGCTGTGACTGTGCTTGGTTCACCTCTCATTTATCCCAGCATTGACCAGGAATAGCCCAAGCAGGGTTCCAGTGCTGTAAACACCAAGGTGGTGGGCTGAGCTCATGCCTGATCCCCTGCAGGAATTCCTGATGCCCACGGAGGAGGTGAGACCTGTTTCTGTGAACTGTGATCCTGATTTGGAATTGGAAGCAGAGCACCGTGCAAGGATGGGCACTCAGGGGTGAGCAGCAGAGATGGGCCAGCACTGCAAAGCTGGGGTTTGGCTCCGTGTCCAAACCTACCCAAACTCTGGGCTGGCTCACACTCTGGGTTTTGTCCATTTTAATCTGTGCCACTTTCACAGGTGGGAATGGCTGTAGGAATTAGCTGTGGGACAAGGTTTGGCTTGAGTCTGAGACTGCTCCAGCTTGGTGGTGGTGATGGGTTGCTTCACCCTCGTGTCAATTAATGGGTGGCAATGAGTCCTTCAGATCCATGCTCCCAACAGACCTGTGGGCTCAGGCTGCTGCCAAGTGCCTGGGGAGCCTGCATCAGGTGCAGAGAGTGGAAGAACAAAGTGCACCTTCCACTGCTGGTGACAGACCTCCCCAGCGAGGTGGGAAGGGTGAACACCGTCCCTTGCCATGCTTTCCCTGGGGTGCTGAGGAGAGGGATGTCCTGTGCTCAGGAGTGAGTGAACAGCCCCAGAGATTCACTGCACCACGTTTCCAAGGAAAACTCACTGGCTGAGCCACGTGCCAGGCTGGAGAGCTGGAGCAGCATTCCCAGCTGTGGGACTGTGTCCTCCTCAATGCACACAGAGTCCTCTTCGCTTCACACACAAGACACTGAACTTTTCCATACTGCGCACATCACCTGTGTGCCAACAGGGAGTTTACAGGAAGTCATCAGCAGTTTTCTCTCTTTGTCTCCCTCCTCTTCTCCCTCCTTCCCTTTCTACAGATGTCACAGGTTCCTCTGTCCAATCTGGCAGAAGCTACTACGCTAAAAAGTTCACATCAAGAGCTTGCCCACTCTCCAGCTCTGTTAAATATTTGTAGACTTCTCTGGTTCCAAGGCAAAAGCAAAGAAGTAGTAGTGTTTTTTATTTTAAAAATCCTTAATTTATCTGCTTTTATTTCTTTTGCTGCTGTTGCTCATATCACACAGTCTGGCCATTGGGGTTTGCAGAGAGATCTCTCTGAGTGCTCAGTGCTGCTGTTCAGCACAGCCTCTGCCTGGCTGAGGGAAAAGGAGATGCTTAGGAAGATGCAAGTCTTTCAAAGGACACTTAATCACACGAGTCACTTCAGGTGGGTGGGAGCAGAGCAAATCCATGCTTTTGCTAATGCTCTTCCTTCCAGCTCGGTGTTGTGGGCTGGTGGAAAGAGCTGCTCTCCTTCCGGAGGCATCGGCGTCGGGGCAGAACTTGTGTGACTGCCAGATGCACCTCGGGATAGCCCAGAAGTCATTAGACCTATTCTATCCAACCAGTTTTAGCCTTTTTATTTTTTAAATTTTTTTGTCCAGTTTTTATTCTTTTTTAATATCCAAAAAAAGTAGACTTCTCTCACGGATGCAACCTCAGAGGAAGTAGGCTCAAAAAATCCATTTCTCCACTCGGAGCCCGGCCAAGGGGGGGTTTTACGCCCGGTTTATTTGCACGTGTGGACGTCGTAGACTCGTATGCACTCCTGGCAGCGGACGTAGCAGCACCAGTGGAAGATACAGTGGCACTTCTCTTTCCTTTTCTCAGTCCTCGTGTTGTGCCCGCGGCCGCAGCACAGAAGGTCACAGCCGTCGATGCCGTGGGAGGTGACGTTGCAGATCCTGTCGCGGGTCCCGAAGGAGCCTGTCTCGGGGTTGGGCTCGCAAAAGTTTGGCGAGTTCTCGTAGTAGACCAGGTCCTTCTCAGTGGGGGCCTTGAAGAAGTTGTATTTGGGCCGCAGGGTCTCCACCCAGCCGCGGGATTCCCGGTGTTTCTCCACCACCATCTCGGACGCGCTGTCGTACTTGTCCTTGAGGTAGTCGCCGATGACCCTGAAGTCGGGCTGGGACCACCAGCAGGTCTTCACCTCGCAGCTGCCCGAGAGCCCGTGGCACTTGCACTTGAGGTGCATCAGCTCAATGATGGACTGCAAAAGAGAAGAAAGGCAAAGGAAAAGGAAGACATTAACTCTGACGGCATTCACAGAGGTCTGAGGGATGAGGGAAGAGATGAGGATCTGACTCCATGTTTCAGAAGGCTGATTTATTATTTTATGATGACTATTACACTAAAACTATGCTAAAAGAATAGAAGAAAGGATTTCCTCAGCAGGCTGGCTAAGAATAGAAAAAGAAAGAATGATAACAAAGGTTTGTGGCTCAGCTCTCTGCCCGAGCCAGCTGGGCTGTGATTGGCAATTAATTATAAACATCCAAGATGGGCCAATCAAAAATCTACTTGTTGCATTCCACAGCAGCAGATAATCAATGTTTACATTTTGTTCCTGAGGCCTCTCAGTTTCTCAGGAGGAAAAAGTCCTAAGGAAAAGATTTTCCATAAAAGATGTCTGTGACAGTTAACCTGTAATTAAATTTATGACATTCTGCCACTTGGCCATGATTTTCCAAGGAATTATGGATGTTTTCATAGATATATTTGTACTCTTGTGAACAAAAATCCCCTTATTCCCCCAGTCACGGCTGGGTCTAAACCATAAAACTTCTGTACTTTACGGTTTTCAGTGACTGGTTCTAACTCCCAGCTCAAATTTAAGGATTTACCAAAAACTTTCATCAAGGAGATTCATTAACTTCTGTCTTATCAATGTTCATGTGGGAATATTACAGTGCTGTCACGCAGGAAAAGAATTCAAACACATGTGGGCAGAGAAGCAAAGAACACCCAAAGTTACTCGAACAATGCCTTCATAAATGAAAATAGCAGCTTTTCTGTTGGAAATAATAGGAAGATGAAGTGTCCTAACTACCTAGAACAGAACTCCATCCTTTACATATGTTTTGTGTTTACTTAAGCAAACAAGGTTCAAACCTTGCTACGGCTACATTCAGAAACTGAAAAGGGATTTGTTTTTATTTTACAGCCAGGGTTATGGTTTTTCTAAAATCACTTCAAAGGACAAAAAAAACCCAATAAAAATAAGAGCCCTACTTTTGATTTTAAAGGCTCAGGCTTCAACACAAAACACTTTCCTGGGATAAATGGGAGGGTGATTATTGATCCCAGAAGCTTTGCTACTTGTTTTTACCTCTTATATAACGAGTTTAAATAAACAGAGGTGCTGCCCTCCAGTACTCTGGGGTGGGAGACAACCTTATGCAACTTGATAATCTGCATTTCCAGAGTGATCAGCAAATTTCTGGGTACGTGAACAGGCGAGTGCCAGCCTGAGCCCATGAGATTTGCCATGAATCAGCACCTCGGTGCTCACCAGGTGTTTTCCTGTGTTATTTACCGCGTATCACCCGCCACAGAGCTGGCTGCAATTAGCGAGGAGGGAGAACCGCAGAAGGTTTTGCTCATATAATCACCCTGAGCTTAATCAAAACTCCTGGAGGAGCAGTAGGGTTGGAGTTCCTGTGGGAACTGATAGGAAACATTGCCCATGGCTCAGGTTTAGCTGGGAACACTCAGGTATGGAGGCCTGGAAGAGCTGTCCCATGGGTGCTGGAATGGTGACTATGGAAAACACCAGTGCTTTCTAAAATACTGAGATTTCGGGTCATGGTGTGACATCTCTGGGATTTCAGGTCATGGTGTGACACCTGTAAAATGTCCTAGAGTCAAGGAACAAAACTTAGAGTAAAAAGACCTCTGCAGGCCTGTGGTCACAGGGATGTTTGTGTCACGGACACATTTTATGAAAAATCCTTTTGCCAAGATTTTTCCTCCTGAGAAGCTGAGAGGCCTCAGAAAAGAAATGTAAACAATAATTATCTGCTGCTGTGGAATGCAACAGGTGGATCTGTGATTGGTTTCATGTGAATTGTTTCTACTTGATGACCAATCACAGGTCCAGCTGTGTTGCGATTCTGGTCACTCACAAGATTTTATTATTCATTCTTTTCTAGCCTTCTGATGTCTCCTTTCTCTTTCTTTAGTGTAGTTTTAACATATCATTTTCTTTTTATATAATATGTATCATAAAATAATAAATCAGCCTTCTGAAACATGGAGTCAAGATTCTCATCTCTTCCCTCATCCTGAGGACCTGCAAACACCACCACATGTTTGTTTTTTTCCAAGGATTCTCACTTTAAAACAGATTCTCACTTTAAAGGAAACCCCTCTTTTTCCCATTACATATCCCAGTAACTGCCCCATCCCTGGGGGTACCTGGGATAATTTAGGCCAGAGCCAGAAGAAACCACATCATTGCTTGTGGTCATCTCCATTGCAGACAATTTTGGTTTCTGGTGGCATTTCCCTTTCAGAAGTTGTATTCCAACAGCTCTGCTGTGGTGTGGGGTGGGATAACAGCACTGGGAATTTACAGCATCCACTTCAGGAGTTCTCAGGAAACCCCAGCCTGCCTGAGGACGTGTCCCAGCACAGCAGCTGTGGTGGCTTTGGTACAGCTCAGTGCACAAATGTCCTCATGGATATGTGCAAGACCTGAGGACAAGACCACATTAACCTGTCCTTTCTTATCTCAGAAAAGCTGTGGCATAATCTCTGTTAGAAAGGGCTTTGTGGTTCTACAGTTCTACAAATTGTTTCCCACCAATTACATTCTTCTGGATTTATGGGCTATTCTTGAGATGGAAAAAAAAAGGAATATCCCCCTTTTGGGATTATTCCACCTAGGGAAAAGATTCATTGTGTATAAGGCAGATTTTGTGCCTTCTTTTCCCCAACACGTTTTGTTCCAAGATTGTTTGAAGTAAAAACAACTTCAGGGCATGATCCAAGTTTAATCAGGAGGCACCAGAGTTCTATTGCCTCTAATTTTGTTTAAATATTTCCTGGGAAATAGAACAGGGTTGAGAAGATGGGTTGTGGGAAAAGCTCTCCTGGCTCTTCTCCTCCCTCAAGGCTGCAGAGAAGGGGAATGGACAATTGCACCAAAACTTCAGGTGCACACTCAGTGGAAGGGAACAGCCACAAATAGGACATTATTAATAACTCTAATAGTGGAATAAGGGTTAATAACTCTAATAGTGGAATCACAGAATGATTTAGGTTGGAAGGGAACTTAAAAATCGCTCAGTTCCAACCACCCTGGAATGGGCAGGGACACCTTCTGCTAGCCCTGTCCAACCTGGCCTTGGACACTTGCAGGAATGGGGCATCCACAACTTTTGGGGGTAGATATCTTCAAAAGATGGGTTGAAATTCCATCTTCTGGGGGTAGATATCCTCCTAAGCTGGGACGAAATCCCATCTTCTGGGGGTAGGTATCCTCATAAAATGGGAAGAAATCCCAGCCTTCACCTGCCTTGATCCATTCTCTATAAAAGAGATCTGGCAGCTGACTCCAAGGCAGGTGTTTACATCTGTGTGGGTGAATTCATGTGGAGCTTTCAAAGACCAAGCACGTAGATCTAGACCTATCATGAGACGGGTACTACCATTTTGTGACACAAATTAGCCCAGATTTCGGCCTTTTGAGCCCCCTTAATCCCCTCCCACCACTCATCCTCTCAGGCAAGAAAACACCAACAGGAAAGGAGGAGATGAAGCGTCCTTACCGTCCTTCCAGCCTCGTTGTTGTGCCGGTTCATGGCCGAGCGCGCGTCGGGCCGGTTCTCCCGCGCGTCCGCGAACTCCCGGGACACCATGCTGCCGAACTCCACGTCCTCACTGCAGCCTCCCCACTTCCAGCCCTCGCCAGGAGAGCCCTTGTGGCGCGTGTCACACCCGCAGATGGTGGCCGAGCCCTCGGCACAGGACCTGGTGACAGCGAATGCCACCCCGGCGGAGGCGATGGCGTGGACGAAGGCCGACTCCCTGGTGGCTGCGAGAGAGAGGAAACGTCACTGGGATATTTTATGGAAAATCCCTTCACCAGGATTTCTTCTCCTGGCGAGATGAGGAGCCTCAGCTTCCCCATGTTTTGCTCCTCTGGAATGTGATTTAGAGAGTTGTTTATTCAAACATGTTAATTGTTTTTACTTAGTAACCAATCCAAGTCCAGCTGTGTCAGACTCTCTGGTCTGTCATGGGTTTTTATAATTCATTCTTTTTTTAGCCTTCTGATGTCTCCTTTCTCTTTCTTTTGTGTAGTTTTAGTATATCATTTTCTTTTAATATCGTATCATATCAATCATATCATATAATGTTGTAATGTAAGTAATGAATATAATATAATATAATATAATATAATATAATATAATATAATATAATATAATATAATATAATATAATATAATATAATATAATATAATATAATATAATATAATATAATATAATATAATATAATATAATATAATATAATATAATATAATATAATATAATATCAGGCCTTCTAAGAACTTCGAGTCAATTCTCATCTCTCACCTCGTCCTGGGGACCCTTACAACACCACAACAAGGAAGGGCCAGTGAAGCATGGATTTGGTCAGTGCTGTGAACACTTTCTCTGGAGGGCATGGCAGAAGGCCAGGGAATCCTCCTCTTCCCTGTGGTCTGGCTTGGACCTACTCCAAAGATTTTTATTTTTTTTTTTTGCTAGGAAATGAGTTTCTGCGCAGACAGGACCAGGCTTGATCCAAGGCCACTGAGGTCAGCCAAAAAGTTCTGACTGGGGTCATCCTCAGGTCTTTGGAGAGGGCCATGGCAGCAGAGACAGCTGTGCAAACCTGAATTTCAGGGGAATATTCTATCTGGTACTGTGCAGCCAATGCACCACATAGCCAGACCCTGAGCTGTGGGCTTTGCTTCAGAATTTGGATATGTTCCCAAAAAAATTAAAAATGCAGGTTTACACTTAACAACAACCTGGGACCAGCACCAGGTAAAGCTCCTCTTCCTTGACAGGGAGAGGTGCTGGTGGCTGGAAGGTAGGAAAATGCCAGGATGGTCACATCCTCAATCCTCAGGATGTGAACCAAGCCTTGTCCCCTCCCTCCATCTCTTTTCCCCAAGGCTGAGTGTTTTACTCAGTGACAGCACTCAAAATGCACCTTACACCTGCCCCAAGTTCTCCTCCTCCTCCTCAGGGCCTGACCAAGGTCCCTCCAAGGGGACTGGAAATGAGGGAAATGAGGGAAATGAGCTTTCCCTTGTGCCCACAGCCTCAGGCTGGAGAGTGGGATCAGCACAATGATCCCACCAGAATCACCAGAAGATGTCATGGCCAAGGACTGAGGAGTTTTAGTCTTTGTGAAGAACTTCCCTCACAGCCTTCCATGCCAGGGAGAGCTGGGCAGGGAAGGGGAGCAGGGAAGGCTTTCCTGGATGCACAAAAAGCAGTTTTCAAACTGCTTTGCAAGTGGGGAGCACCCCAAGATATCAAATTTATTTCCCTTTCTCCTCACGGTTTTAGTTTCTTCACTCTCAAGAAATGACCCTGCAGTTCAACACCACACCTCAGAAAACACCAGAAGGGTAAAAATGGAATTTTTACCATGAACAGGGCTGCTCTCAAACCTTTGGGGCAATTCTAAGCAGGCACAAAGATTCTGATAACAGGCCTCCCTTAACCTCCTGTATTATTCCCCACTCACCCTGTGCTTATAGAGCACTTATCCTAGAAATTGTGTTGTCCCTGAAACTTTTTATATTATTCCACTGAGACATTGAAATATTAATGGATCCATAAAGTCACGAGGTCACATTTTCAGTCGATGCAACTTCACCAAAGCTTCTAATGAATTTTATATCACCTGACTGCTCAAAAACCACTCAAACCTTCCCTGCACCATATTTTGCTGATCTGAGCTTTCCTTGGGCACTTTGGCTTAATCTTTGCCTTCCAGATGCTTCCAGGCTTTGCTAATGTGAAGAAAGTTTAATGCACCAAGCCAAAAAAGCTCAACATGTTTTCGGGGAGCAATCATGACTGTGGGGCAGTCCTGGCTGGATTTTAGGCTTAAGCAAGAACTCAAGCTTTGCTTTGGGAAGGCTACAAAACACAACAATATGCAAATCCCATAATGTGCATGACCTTACAGGCTGAAGGGATGAGCAATGTCCTGGAACATGTTTGCCAGGGCACTTGGGGAGGTTATTAACTCACCGAGGGCTACAACCAAAAGAAAAAAAAAATAAAAGAAAAGGAAAATGCGGGAACCCTGAGGTCACCAGTGTGATTTTGAAAAACCCTTGTCCAGCATCTGGCCAGCCTGGAGGATGCCAGCGTCCTGCAAATGATGACCATGCAGTTCTTGATTGTGAAAGCTCAGCTTGGAGCATGGACAGGAGAGCGCCGTTCACACAGGAATGGGGACTCTGCATCTGACACTTGCCTAAGTCCAGGTGGGGATCCAGAAACCAAATTTTGGGGGTGCAGTGCTTCATATGAGGTCTCCAAGAACATTTCTGACCAGCTTTGGGGTCTCTGAAGAATGAAAGGCTCCTCACAAAAGCCAGTGAGGTGAAGTGAGGGGTGGATGCCATGATTATCTCTAAATATCTAAAAACCAGTTTCAGAAGATGGCCTTGAAAAAAGACCAGATATTTTAGAGAATTAGAACTGTGAAAGATGCATTGTAGCAAGACCACGTGGGGTAGAATAATAGGTGATTATATGTGATTAAAATAATAGGTGATTGGTGTTAGAAGTATTAGCAGCATTGCCTGGCAAAAGCTAATAGGCCGAAAAATAATTATAAGGTATATATCTGTAAGGTAATATTTATAAGGTAACCAGGAAACAGGTTGGATTCTGATAGATTGGTGTTCAGTTTTTCATCTGTCTCACCCTTCATTGAGACTGATAATGGAATAAAATCTTTTAAAACACCTCTCAGGTGCCCTGTCTCTGTAGAGCTGGGATTTTCCAACACAGGGCCTTGCACTTGGCCTTGAGCTTCATGAGGTGTGCACAGAGCCACATCTCCATCCTTTCCCTCAGCCTGGTGTCACAAAGCTCCTGAGGGTGCCCTGGACCCCACTGTCCTTATCACCAGCAACCAGTGCCAGCCCCAAGCCCCAAGGAACACCACTGCAGTGCCACCATCCAGATAATTCCTGACCCACCAGGTGGCCCATCCATCAAACCCAGGTACCAGAGACAAGGATAGTGTGCTTTCCTAAAGTTCCTTGGTCAGGCCAGCTCTCATCTCTTGGGGATCACCCTTTCCTCTGCCCAGGAGTGATCTGGTCCAGGCCTGGGAAGGAGCTGTGGGTGCTGAAATGATGTTTGCAAACCTCCTGTGCCTTGCCAAGCTTGGACCAAAGAGAAAACGTCTACAGAGGTGGTGTTTGTGCAGGAAAACTTCTCCTGGTTGGGGATGAGAGGGGTGGCCTTGGCTTGGGAGTCCATGGTTTGGATTCAGCAGGAGCCATCAGCCCAGTGGTGTTTCCCTGGGCATTGCCCTCACTACAAGAAAGATATTGAGGGGATGGAGAGTGTTCAGGGAAGGGTCTGGGGCACCAGGAGAGGCTGAGGGAGCTGGGAAGGGGCTCAGCCTGGAGCAAAGGAGGCTCAGGGGGGACCTTGTGGCTCTGCACAGCTCCTGACAGGAGGGGACAGCCAGGGGGGGATTTGGGATCTGCTCCAGGGAACAGGGACAGGAGCAGAGGGAACGGCCTCAGGCTGTGTCAAGAAGGAAAATTTGTGAAATTTTAGGGAAAATTGGATGTTTTGGTTGGATATTAGGGAAAATTTCTTCACTGAAAGGCTTGTCAGGCCCAGGGCAGTGGTGGAGTCACCTGGAGGGATTTTAAGTATATGGCACTTGAGGACATGGGATTCTGTGGCAGTGCTGGGTTCATGTCTGGGCTCGGTGACCTTGCTGGTCTTTTCCAGCCTTAAGGATTCTACAACCCAGTGATTCTGTCCAGGTGCAGAGCTCAAACCCCGGGGAGCTTCAGACAGCACAGCCCGGAGAATTCCCATATTTGCCAGACTTGGCCACAAGCAGTTCCAGGCGGACAATTTTGTCTGTAGACACCAAACCCTAAATCTCAGGTCCATCCCCTAAACTCTGCACGGTTTTTAGCCCTCATTGAAAGCCAGGAGGGCATTGATGGGATTTTCCTTAAGAAGCACCAATTACAGCGAGCTCTGCTCTTCCCAGAAAGCGCCGGGTGCCTTTTACAGCCTGGGACAGGACTCAATCACTCCCCTGCTTTTGAAATGCAGCCACCACTTAAGAGCACACAACAGGAAGCAAATCGCCTTGTATCTGATGGCAACTACCTGGGGAATGCGGGCAGGCAGGCCCAAGGAGCTCAGCTCTGGCCCCGGGGCACCGAGCTGAGGAGTTTTGTCTCTTGAGAAAGTCGCAGCCAGGTCCCTTAATGACTCCACGAAATTAGGGCACTGGCTTTAACATCTCCTACCCCGCTAAGTTAAGGCAGCGGGTTCAATATTGACGCAGATGGAGCCGTGCCATGCTGTGAGTCACGTCCTGCCACCTCCCAAAAGCCATGGGACATGTCCTGCCTTCCCCCGAGCATCCCCGAGCATCCCAAAAACATCCCCGGGATGCAGCCGGGGGCGGCGCGGCTGCAGGAACGGAGCGGGAGCAGCGTGGAGATGGAGATAAGCAGTAGGAAAGCATGCACTTGTGATGGAAATGAGGGGTTATTAAGGTGCCATATAAAAATGCGAGAGATTTGGTGAAGATAGCAGGAAAGTGCCCTGTGTTTGTCAGGCCTCATTCCTCTCTGGGTGGTTCTGGTGGCAGGAGGTGGTTGGGGCTTGGAGAGCTTCTGGAAAGTCACCTGGAAGGAGGAGGTGAGCAGGGACCACAATCTCACGGGGATGTTGACTTCAGAGCATTCTAACCGCTTTATTTTGGTCACCAAGCTCTGCCTTCAGCTCGTTTGATTCCCTGAGTTTCCCTGCAGGGCGCAGAGTTGGATATCTGCTGCTCCTCCACAAGTCCCTCTCCATTCTTGAGGGACTGAATATCAGTGAAAAAATTACTTACAGAGGGCCTTAGGGGTGTCCACCAGAGCAGAGCTCTCTCTCTCTCTCTGGAAAGGGTTTCTAAGAAGCCCAGACTGAAATCTGAGAAAATGAACATCCCCCGAATATTCCATGCAGAACCTCTCCGACCACTTGTCCCAGCACCAAACCCACCTCAGATGCAAAAACACTTGGCTGAGGAGTAAAATTTTGACAATCAGAGGCCTGAGGATGATGTGACCCAAGATTTGCTTTTCTGCTGTGACAGGGGTGTATTGTGTGACTTTGGGCAAACCCTTCAGTAGCTCTGTGCTTCTCCTTCCTTATCTGTACACCTGAGGACAATCCTGCTTATCTCCCCAGGAGCCTGCAATGCTAAATTCAGTGATGTCTTCAGAATTGTAAAGAGAAGGGATTGGAGCCCAGCAGAGGGTTCTCAGATTGTGGCATGGGGAAGGCAAATGAATAACTGCATGAATATCTCAGCTGTCTGATATGTGGCAACTGCTCTCGTGTGTTCTTCTGCCCAGACAGTGACTTATTTTCCCTGAATGATGAAATTATTAACCCCAGGTCAGGTAGGTGTCCCAGATACGTGGCAAGATGGACTGTGGTGAGGCAGCAGGGTGAATAGAATGGTTTGTTTTGCTCTGAAAAAATCCCTTTTTATCACATCTATCCTGCAACACTGAGCCATTCTCCATTCTTGAAACCCTAAATCTTTCCTTTTCGAAACAGAGTCCTTGGAGTGAAGCACTGATTTTGTGCATTTTGGGCTGGATAATGTAAAAACAACATGGAAAAGAACAGAAATGTCCCAGAAGGAAATTCCTCCCAATGAAGGAAAGAATTCCCAGCCATGTCTGCTCTTGAGGAGAGGATCCTGCTCCATTCCATGATTGGAAAGACATTGGGAATGTGTGACTATGAGCCCTGAATTTCTGACACCACAGACCTCTGGAGTGCCCTTGGGAGAGGCATTTTGCTAGAAATGGGGTGAAATAGAGGAAATGGTTTATCTGTTTAGCAGGGCTGTGGGGAGGAGTCGTGCTGGCTCCTCTGAGCTTTGTTTTTCAAAGCTAAAATTCTACAGAAAGTACCTCTAGCTCCGGCTTCTTGAAACCCCCATCTTAGAGGGGTGGAAGGTGCCAAGGATTCCCAACATCTTTCTGGTTGGGCCGATTCCTTAGGTACACAGAGAGTGTGAGAAAGGGTTTCAATTCCCTCCTTGGCTCCAGGGGATAGAAACCCACAGCTGCCAGTTAAGATTTGCACAACAGCTGACACACTACAGTGATTCTGGATTAAAAGGGAAAAAACCCGACCAAATAAACAAAATTAGCCCTAAGAACTAAGAAACTGGAAATAAAGCTGGGAACAAGCTGGTGTTTGTGGTATTTGGAGCAGCACAACGCAGCCTTTTACACAATGGGCTCAGTTTTCCTGGTTCCTGTGGTCCTTCTGCACCTTTAGCATCCCAGGCATTGGAAGGTGCTGCCCAGTGGAAAAAGGTGGTGAGGAATTTGTGAGGAGCTTTGGAAGCCCAAGCTTAGACTGAGGTGGGGTGAAGCAGAAACCCTGTGAGGAAGCCCTGAGGGAGCTGGGGGTGCTCAGCCTGGAGAAAAGGAGACTCAGGGCTGCCCCCATCACTCTCACAGCTCCTGAAAGGTGCCTGTGCTCAGCTGGGGCTGGGCTCTGTCTGCAGCAGCACTGACACACCCAGAGCACACAGCCTCGAGCTGCACCAAGGGAAATACAGGTTGGATAGCAGGGAAAAGTTTTTCACAGACAGAGTGATAAAGTTCTGGAATGGCTGCCCGGGGAGGTGGTGCAGTCCCCATCCCTGGGTGTGTTTAACACAGCCTGGATGTGGCACTGGGTGCCAGGGTTTGGTTGAGCTGTTGGGGCTGGGTTGGACTCGGTGACCTTGAAGGTCTCTTCCAACCTGGTCATTCTGTGATTCTCTGAATTCTGTGAATTCTGTGGTTTTGAGTTTTGACTGCACTACCAAGATCACCACACAGCTTCTCTCAGCACAATGTGCTCTCTTTGAATCCACCCAGAAACATCTCCATGAAGATAAACCAGCAGGCTCTGAATGAAAGCCCACACTGCATCACTTTGGATGAAAAAGAAGAACCCCAGAAAAGATTAATAGAGAAGGAGCCTGCTGATTGCTGAGGAGCTGGTGGCCCCTGGGAGAAGGAGCTCCTCTAGGCTCTGACAGCCTTGCAGGCACAGCTGCTTTCTGAACAGCAGGAGCGAAATCCAGAGGGACTAGTGAGTCAGAGCTCCCAGGATTTGCAAAAGCACATGGAGGCATCACTGCTGGCTTATACCAACACAAATGGCATTGCCTGCTGGCCCTGGGATCCACGTGCAGGAGGAGCAGTGCAGCCCAGGCTGCCCCAGATTCCAGCAGAGGATACCCCAGTCCCTCAGCACTGCTGGGCTCTGCTGAACCTGCAGCAGATCAGCACATCCCTGAGCAGCAGATCCCTGAAAGCCAAAACCTGAGAGTTCAGGATATGGGGATGGTGTCCCCCACCTCACGATGCTCTTTGGTGGCTTGCAAGAAAACTGAGGAGAGATTTCTCAGTAGAGCCTGCTGAACTAAAATAGAGGAAATGGTTTTAAACTAAAAAGATGTGGATGCAGGCATAAGGAAGTCATTTTTTATGATGAGGGTGGTTGTCCAAAGAGGTGGTGGATGCCCCATCCCTGGAAGCAGCCAAGGTGAAATTAGGTGGGGCTTTGAGCAAGCTGATCCATTGGAAAGGGAGCTGGATTAGATGAACTTTAAAAGTCTCTTCCTTCCAACCTAAACCATACTAAGAAATGAAGGTTCACATTTTCACAGGACATATTTCTCCCCAGGGAAAGGAATGAAGATGGGAAGGTAGGGAAAAAAAATGCTAGAAGTGTTTTTTTGTTTTTTTTTTTTTTTTTTTTTTGAATGATCACCAAGCAGGAAATCATTTGCCAATCAGAACTATTAAATATTGGCCCAGCGCCAGGGGAAGGCAGAGAACAGGGAACTCCTTGGCACAGGCTGGCTGACAGATCCATCCACAGGCTGTGCCCAAGTGCTGGAGGGCAACAAGCTCTGTTCCCATCACAGGGGAGGAGGAGGAGGAGGAGGATCACAGGGGTGTCACGGCGCTGGGACCCTGGCAGTGCTCAAGGGGAAAACACTGGGAACGTTGGAAACCAAATATTGGCACTGGGAGCCTCGGAGGCAGCTGAGCTTCAGCTTCGCCACATTCCTCTGGGTTGTACAAGAGAGGATCCCATCTCAGATAAAGCAACCAAAAGGTTTTACATAAGCCTGGCTCAGCCTCCAGCTCCCCTCAGCTTCCCTCTGTTTCCAGAGTTCCCATTTCCCTTGACCCATCCTCACCTTCTGCAGCACCTCAGACGTCTTTAATTATCCCTTTATTCCTTAAAAAGGGGCTCCTTGTCCCACATGTGCTGTTTGCTTTCCACCCATTAGGATGGAAGATTTCCACCCTTGGATGTGCTCAGCACCAGGACTCCAAAAGGAATCAGAATTCCTGGTGGGAGGGAGATTCCTTCCACAGAGCACATTCCCAAATTCTGCAGTGTGAGCATTGTCCATTTCATCCTGGTTGTGCTGGAAAACACCTCCCTAGCTGGAAGCTTAAGGAAGAGATCCTGAGGCTCTGAGATTTTTAAACTTTTGTTTCTTTCCTTGGGGTCACTCCCAGCCTAAACCACCAAGTGCCCTGACCCTGACTTTCTGTCTGACCCACCAGGGAGCCCTTGTGGAACCCTGAGGAGCCTCCAGAGGCTTTGGGAACATCAGAGCCTGTTGGCTGCACCAAGGACCTCTCTGGACAAGGGTGACTCCAAAACTCTGCCTCAGTTTCCCCATCTGCAAAGCAATGGGCAGACATCTCATGTTACCCTCTCCAGCCTGAGCTTCGGGCACCTTTTCAGCCTGCAGCATTCCACAGGGGAGGGGAAAAGGGCAGGAATGTTCTCCTCAGCCAGTGCTGCAGGATGCCTGAGCCCCCCATGAGTGATGCTGGGATCACTGTTTATCCATGGAGCCTTCCAGAAGATTCTCAGCACCTGGAGCTGCCCCTGGGTTGAGTTGTGGTCACCTCATTGCAAAGGGGTGGGACTAGAGGACCTTTAAATGTCCCTTCCAACCCAAACCATTCCATTATCCCATGACATGGAGACTTTCTAGCCATCACCTCATCTGGTTACAGATCTTGGCAGCAGCTCAGGATGTTCCAGAGCAGCTCTGTGTTGCACAAAGGTGTGCCCAGGGTTATATAAACCCCATCAATCTTATCCTGAGGACCTTGGGAGCTTGTGAACAGGAGCAGAGCCCAAATGGCTGCCTGGGATCCCTTGGGTGCAGAAGGATCACTAATTGCATTCCTCAAAGATCTCTTTGTGACACTGCAATCAGAGATTTATAGAATCAGAATGGTTTGGATGGGAAGGGATCTCAAGATTGTTTCTTTCCAAGCCCCTGCCATGGGCCCCGGTTACTCAGAGCCCCCTCCAGCCCAGCCCTGACCATTTCCAGGGATGGGAATCCACAGCTCCAGTCTCCACACACTTCCACAGACTGGCCTGAACGATCTGGAGTCATTCCCCAAGCTCCTGCTGCCATCGCCTTGTGTCACATCCCCTCCTCTTCAGCAGCATTCCCACGTGGGATTATCTCCAGACCAAGGGAAGCCCACTCCACCAGAACAGCAGTTACTGAGGGCTGCAGGTAACTGAGGCTTTCCCTGGAATGGGATGAGGGTGGCTCCAAGAGCACCCACAGCACTGTTACCTTGGTTTTTTAAGATTTTCTAAACTTTCTGATGCTGACATTCTTGTAGTGAACTTTCTCACACACTTTCTGTAAATAACTCATTGTTTCGCATTCCTTTATGGAAGAAGAGAAAGTTGATGGTCTGTTAGTTTGACCAGTGACATTGGAGAGGTGGCACTGTCACCCTCCAACCCGCTGTCACTTTTGGAAAACTATAGATGTTGAAGTCAGAAAATAACCTTCCCTTTTTCCTTCACTTTGAGAACAGGGGTGTGATCTTGTGGTTTTTTGTGTCCTATAGTGACACAGCACAGCAGATGATGCCAACCAGGAGCTGTCCCATAGCTCTGTGTGGCACCACAGCCTGTCCCCTTCCTCACGGAGAGCTCCGTGCCCAGCTGGCTCTGCACAGTTTCTCATCAAAATCCAGCTCCAGGCTTTGCCTGGCTTCTTTAACCACTTAAAAATCAGGCCCCTAAATGCAAAGATTTATGCAAATGCGTAGTAACAAGAAGTTAACCACACTTTTGCATATCTGAAAGGAAAGGTTAGGTTTGGGTCCCATCTGTGTTTTGTGCGGAGTTCTGATTGAGTTCTTGTTTCCTCTGAACCAGCTGTGCTAGTGTCAACACATCCCTGGGAAGATGAAAGGCCCTAAAAAGACATTTGATCAGATTAGCAGTGATTCAGCTCATTGGAGGGAAATTATTAAATGGGCAATTCCTGCCAGGGAACATGAAGGCGATCCAGATAAGAGGCAATGCTGGATTGAAGGAGGTTGGATTAGCGTGGCTTGTAAAATCCTGAAGGCCAAGTTCCCCCAAAACATCTGAGTGATGGGAGTCTTCTCTCATTCTTTTTCTTTTCACTTTCTCATTCTTTTTCTTTTCACTTTCTCAGTCTTTTTCTTTTCACTTTCTCCCTGTCGGTTGCTCATGGTTCTTGTTGCACAGCAGAGCTGCAGCCTCCAGTGTCATGCTCAAACCTCCAAACTTTTCTCACACTCCCAAACCTTTCTTACACTTCCAAATGTTTTTTGCACTTCCAAACATTTTTTGCACCCCAAAACCTTTCAGGCTGTACCTGGAACGGGCAGAGCCAGCTTGCCCAAGGCCAGGCCAGCCTGCAAGCCTGGTGTCCAGGGCCAGTGCTCCCTGCTGCCCTGCCTGTGAGCCCAGGGTGGAATGCTCTCCCTAATTAGCCGCTGTCAAAACAACCCCAGGTGATCTCGCAGGTAACCAGACCCCCGAGATAGGCAAATCAGCAGGACGGTCTGGTATCAGTAACCCGAGTCTGATACCTGCAAAGCAAACACTCCCTTATCTCTCTCCCTATCGCCCTATCTCTCTGCTGATCTAATCATTGCCCTGTATGTCTCCCTGCCTACCCCGCTTAGTGCTTTATCTGTCTTTCTCTTGGCTTGGTCATGTGTGAAAGGCTCTGATCCCCCCCTCCCTCCATCCCATGAATGCCTTCTCCTGAATATTCCATCTTCCTGGAGCAGCACGGTCCTATCCATCCGCCCCGAATTTCCCCTGGTCTCCCCAACATCCCTGGGAGGCTCCGGACAAAAGGAAGCTGTGTGTGCCAATTGGGGGTGATTAGCAGGGATACAGGGCTCTCATTGTGCCAGGACAGGGTCCTTAATGAAAGGGGAAGGAGGAAAAGGAGCAGGGAAGGACTGGGGTGAAATTCTCCAGGTTAAAGAGTCATTGGGGTCCCTCCTAGCTTTGGGAAAAAAAATAAATAAGGCAAGAAAAAGAAGGCAAACCCTAAAACCCACATATAAAAACATCCTCAACGGTCAGTAGGATACAGAGAAGCATTAAAAAAAAAACAAAAAAAAGAAGAATATAATTGTATTCCGTTATCAGAAGCAACATGGTCAAACAAAAGGATCTCCTTCGCCCACCTGAGAATGGAATGCGAGGCTCCATTTCGCTGCTCTGATCGCATTTGACAGCCCCCCTCGAGACTGCCTGGTTGGTATGGCAAATCGTCCTTATTACCTGCTGGGGGGAATGAATCCCCCTTTGTGCTGCCACTGTCACGCTGCATTAGGCTGACAATGGGCCGAGATATTTTATATGAAATTTGCCCTCACTTGTGATTAGCCAGCACCAACTAAGTCATAGCAACCTAGAACTATGCATTGGCCGGGCCCCGTTGTCGGCCGAAAGGGAAATCCCTATTCAAATGGTTTAATAAAACAATCTAAAGGGCGTGTGAATCGTGAAAAGCATTTTCACTTTTCTCTTTAGCTTAATCTCATGGTCGCTGGGATATTGTGCTCCGAGCAGACCCCAGCAGGGTGTGGGCTAAGGTCCCCCATCAACTTCTTTTACAGCCTCCTTTTCTGCGAGTTAATGATATACCGGTGTGATTGCCTCCCGCAGCAAGAAGAAACACGCATTTGATGAAAAGGATGGACCTCCTAACACATCCTAAATGGCAACAATTTCTCATCCAAAGGTCACAGGTCATAACCTGGATTTTGAATCACCACCCAGATCTTTTTCAAAGCCCTGCTAAAGCTGGGGGATTCGGCGAGGCCGTTTTACACACACACACACAGACACGGCGTTATCTCCAGAGGTTCCTGCTCTGCTTGAGACCTGAGCTTAGAGCTTGGAAACAATTGGATTTTCCCCTGGTTTGGGGGCTACAGTTTGCTGCTTTTCACATCCTCTCAGCCCCGGGGAGAGGTGGGCAATGCAGAGATGTGCAGCCCCTGAGGGTCACCCAGAGCTCAGCAGCACATGGGGTGCAAGAAACATCCTTGCTTCAACCAGCAGCTTCTCAGCAGGGCCTGCTGAACTAAAACAGGGACAATGGTTTTAAACTAAAAATATGTGGATGCAGACATAAGGAAATCATTTTTTATGATGAGGGTGGTGAAGGACTGGAGCAGGTTGTCCAAAGAGTTGGTGGATGCCCCATCCCTGGAAGCAGCCAAGGTGAAATTAGGTGGGGCCCATTCACCCCAAACCTGTCCCACTCCTGGCCCCAAACATCACGTCCAGCAGGGCTTTGAGGTCTCAAAACTCTCCCCACCTGCTTGAAGGTGTGGAAAAGCTCCCCCAGTGCTGACCCCTCCATAGATGAGGTCTCCCACAATGGGAGAGATGCAGCCACAGAGGTTTGGAATGGGGCGGTGTCACAGACATCTTTTATGAAAAATCCTTTCCTTAGGATTTTTCCTCCTGAGAAGCTGGGAGGCCTCAGGAACAAAATGTAAACATTGATTATCTGCTGCTGCGGAATGCAACAGGTGCATCTGGGATTGGTCTCATGCAGTTGTTTCTAATTAATGGCCAATCACAGCTGGGTTGGACAGAGAGTCCAAGACAGAAGCTTTTGTTATCATTCTTTGCTATTCTATTCTTAGCCAGCCTTCTGATGGCTTCTTTTCTTCTATTCTTTTAGTATAGTTTTAATGTAATATATATCATAAAATAATAGATCAAACCTTCTGAAACATGGAGTCAGATCCTTGCTTCTTCCCTCATCCAAGAGCCCCTGTGAACACGGTCACAGGGTGGGGTGGGAGGAGGGAGAAGGAGACACACTTCTGCATTTCTGCTCCACTTCCTCACTGGGAGGAAGCAGGGTCCCTGCAAGGCTGGATCTCAGCATTTATCTAAAGCTCTGCCTCGGCAAGACAGGGCTGGAAATCCCCAGGGTAACAAGCTCCCTCACGAACCTCCCTCAGCCCAATCCTGAGCACAAACCAAGGGTGAAGGGGGAAAGCAGCACAGGAACCTGTTCAGTTTCCCCCACTTTTCTCCCCTCTTGATTCCCCTCACAAAGCCTTAATCCAGGTGGGGAGTTCACCTCCTGCTTTAACATCAAGATTCTCCTTTGAGGTTTTCCCACTGGAGCCCATCAGGAAGAGTGGGGCTGCACAGGCTCTCGTGAGGGACCCTCTTGCCTTCCAAAATCCACATTAACCTCTCCTAAAAGGTGCTCACATGAGCTGTGGTGTGTTTCCACTGCAGCTCCCCACATAATTGCAAGCTATCTGGGGCAAAGAATGGTTCTGTTATTAAGTGCTTGTACACTATTTAGCACAATGGGGTCCTGATCTCTGCTTGGGGCCTCAGAGTCTACTGTAATACAAATAATTAACCATAATAGAGCTGGGAAAATATCTTAATAAAACCATGGAATCAATTTGAGGCAATTAAGCAATTTTTCGGCTTGCAGAAATTTTTGCTTTACAGGCTGCATTTGGAGAAGGGAGGGGGTCTGGGTGCTGGAGGAGCTGCTCACCTCCCTGCAGCAGGCTTGGGTAATCTGGGTTTTTGGGGCTTTTTGTTTTGTTTTTGTTTTTTTTTTTTTGTTTTTTTTTTTTTTTTTTTTTTTTTTGTTTGGTTGGTTTTTTTGTTTGTTTTTGGGTTTTTTTGGGGTTTTTTTTGTGGGTTTTTTGGTGGGGTTTTTTTTGGTTTTTTTTTTCTTTTTTGGTTGTTGTTTTTCGGTTGTGGTTTTGGTTTTTTGGTTCTTTTTTTTTTTTTTTTCCATGGGTTTCAGTTCCACCCAGTTGGGGAAGCAGAAAAATTTTGATGCAGCTCCCACAGCATAAAAGCCACTTTTTATAAATAGCTCATGAGAGGAAGCATGGTTTGGAGGCTGGATTTGTGGTCCCTAAGGGAGAAGGGGCTCCTACAAAACAGGACTTTCAAACAGCTCCTCTGCCCCAGCTGCCCACGTGTGAGATGGAGAGCCACCATTATCTTCCCATTTTCTAATCCCAAACACTCAAGGACAATGCTGGGGAATTTCAGATCTATTTAGAAATTAAGGAATAAGGAAATTGCAAATCCCCAGACACAGGGTGGATGATTTACAAGCAATTTTAAGTCAGCAGATAAGCTGTGGATGACAGATATTTTGATTATAGTCGGAGGCCTTGTATAAATCTCAAGCAGAAAAGGGAGTTAAATATATTGAACACTTGTCTGAAATGTCTCCATCATTGGGGGAGTGCACGTGAGGACACTGCTGCTGAAGGAGCTCAGCTCCTAAAGATGGGAAATCCAAAAAATCCCCTGCCTCACCCAACCAAAGCAGGAACCTCAAAAACTGAGCTACAGCTCCCTTTCCAGCAGCTGCACCTGCCATGAACACATCTGCTGGCCTGGTGGATAAAGACTCAGAACTTTGTCATGCAGAGATTTGTATGGCCCTTGGAAACAAGGAAAATTTATCACAGAACCACGGAACCACAGAGGGGTTTGGGTTGGAAGGGACCTCAAAGTCAGGTTTCAACCCCTCTGCCATGGCAGGGACACCTTCCACTGTCCCAGCTGCTCCAAGCCCCATCCAACCTGGCCTTGGGCACTTCCAGGGATCCAGGGGCAGCCACAGCTTCTCTGGGCACCCTCTCCAGCCTCCCAGCCAAGAATTCCTTCCCAAAGTCCCCCGTGACCATTCCCTCTGCACCTTAAAACCATCCCCCCCGTCCTATCACAACTCACTCTTTCACCCTGACCAACAGCTGCATTCTAAGAAATTCCCTTAAATCTTGCAATCCTAATTAGACATAATCAAACTAATCAAAACAGGAAAAGTGGAAAAAACCAAATTTCCTCCTTATGTTGTGCATTGCCAGCATGGCTGAGAAAAGTCTATGAGCTGGTGATCAGCCTGGTGCTGGTCCCAGATACGGAGAAATAAATCCTAGAGGTTAAAAATGGAGGAAAATTATCCTGACCACAATTTCAAAGCGAACTTCACCCTTTACAGCATCATCTAATAATGTTTAATTTCACCCACCAAGAGGAGCCAGCCTGCTATTGTGTTGGGCTGAAAATGTCACTGGTTGGGTTTGGGAAGCTGAGCAAAGCACAGAAAGTGAATACATGGCCAGGGACCTCCTGGGAATCTGTCACACCCTGAATAAGACATGGGACCTTGTGTTCCTGGAGAAGATAAAATCACAGAAATGTGATTTTTGGACACTCTCCATTAGCTTTACAGTTAAATCATAGACAGATGTTATATAATAATAATAATAATAATAATCATAACAGCACTAAAATAGCCAGAACTTTTATCTGCTTGTGATTTGAAACAGTGAAGCTCTCACCTTGCCCTCACCAATGAGAATGGGCTATTTGACCTCAAAAAACCCCCCAAAAAAATCAAATAACCTGCTGTGGAAGCACAGGATACCAAACACCTCTGAATCTGACACACTTGAATAAGACATATTCATAAGACCTTGTGCTCCTGGTGAATATAAGGCCACAGAAATGTGATTTGTGGTTGCTCTTCATTGGCTTCACTGTCAAATCATAGACAGATATTAAATAATGATAATGATAATGATAATAGTACAGCACTAAAATAGCCAGAACTTGTATCTGCTTGTGATTTAAAACAGTGAAGCTCTCACCTTGTATTCACCAGTATGAGTGGGCTACTTGACCTCAAAAAAAACCCCAAAAAATCAAATAACCTGCTGGAGAAGCAGAGGACACCAAACACCCCCAGATAATTTTCTTAATCAATCATCATTTGTATTCACAAGCCAAACCAATTTCATTTATCTAATGCTTCCCTTGTTTTATCCAGGTTTCTTCAGCTCAAAGAATGACCCCTCCAATCAGAGAGATGCCCTGTGCCATGCACCAGTCAGCCCTCACATCCAGGAATCCTCTCTGCTCTGGAGATGATCTCTTCCAGCCTGACCTGCACATGGATTTTGCCCTCCCAGGCAAGGAAAGCACTGGGGACCAGACTGGGAATAATCTCTGGGTTGGGATTGGGGTCTCTCTGAAGGGCAATGGGACAATGGGAAGAGCAGGGAGGTGCTCTGGGGTTTGGTTCAGGGTCAATGCCTGGCTCTGGGCTCACCCATTTTAAAGGAAATGATAACAGATCACTTGATTAACCCTTCCCTTGCTCAAGCTATGTGTCATTTCAATATATTTTCTTCTTTTCTTTCGCATTGTGAGTTTTTTTTCAGAGCTTTGCCAACCTGATTGCAAGAAAATTCACAATTCCAGCTTTGGCTTCTCATTCTTGCTGCTGTCAAATCACCAAATGCCTGCTTGCTCTTACATCAACCCTGCCTTCATATTTGAGGGCTGGACAGGTTTTTATTCCTGATTTGACTGATTTTATTCTTATTTGAGGACTGGACAGGATTTTAGTCCTGATTTGACTGATTTTATTTCTGATTTGACTGATTTTATTCCTATTTGAGGACTGGGCATGATTTTATTCCTGATTTGACTGATTTTATTCCTATTTGAGGACTGGGCATGATTTTATTCCTATTTGAGGACTGGACATGATTTTATTCCTGATTTGTCTGATTTTATTCCTGATTTGACTGATTTTATTCCTGATTTGTCTGATTTTATCCCTGATTTGACTGATTTTATCCCTATTTGAGGACTAGACATGATTTTATTTCTGATTTGACTGATTTTATTCCTGATTTGACATCTGATGTTCTGTTTCAGGTTCTTGAAGAGCATCCACACCCCCCAGCTCTGGGTTTGTGCTCTCCAGGGTTGGTGGGAACAACTCATGGCTCCTTATCAATGATATTAATTGGAAGGGAGGTGGTGACCTGTTCTGATTTTGGTGGTTTTCATGGGAGGAAAAGGCACTTGTGAAGCTGCTGGAGGAACCCAGCACATTGAGGATTTCCTGCCAGTGCACATTGCTTTCATCCCTGCCTATCTTAGAGCAACAAAATCAAAGCTCCGCATCCTGCGGTCCCCTGGGATGGGAATTGCTGAAGATTCCTCTCTTGCTGTTAAATGTGAGCTCCCTTGGTGGCAACACTGCTGCTGCCCTGTGTAATGAGTGGGGGGGAGATGACACGTGAAGTGCAAAAAAACTGGGGAAAAAAAAAAAAAAAAAAAAAAAAAAAAAAAAAAGAACTGAACAGCCTTTGGAAATGTCTATGCAAATCAGTTAGTGAATAAATCGAATCAAGTAAAAATATATATTTTGGCCATCAGCAGAAAAACACGTGGCCTGATTCTCCTCTTGGCCTGGTGTAATTTAGATCTAATTCAGTGGAAGGGGCAGAAAAGTTTAGCCAGTGTAATTAGGAGTGCATCTTGGTGTAAAATACTCTTTTATTCCTAGAAACACTTACTTGGTTTATGATACACTTTTGACTTTGCACTGGATAGAATGGCAGGGCTCAGCCTGTGCTTGCAGGAACCCAGGACATTCCTCTGGCTGCCCTGGAGGACTCAAGACCATGGGAGGGGGCTCAGAGACCTTGCCATGGCCCTGTGCCTTTGATTTAAACTCATGGAGAAAATTACCAACTTTATGTGAAGTTTTGCAAGCCATGAGAGTTTAAGTAGAACGATAGTTAGTTTGCTACAAGATAGAAAAGTAGAATTTTGGGGTTTTTAGAATGGAGTTCAGAAGCCAAGATGGAGGGATTTGGGCATGTCGTGTCCTTCTTCTTTCTCCTTCTTGGCCTCCATCTTCTGCTGTGATGGTGGCACTTCTGGATTGGTTTAGAGTAGAGACAGACTGTCTAACATAGGTGATATGTACTGGAAAATTATTGTAAATAAAGTACATGTAGGTTTTAGTATAAAAAGATAACACCGCCTCTGGGGTGGTCAGTGTGCCACCAACTGACTTGCTAGACAGATCTCAGCAGGTCAGAAAAAGATTATTGACAACAGAGAATAAAAACCTTGACAACCAGAGCTAAAGAATCCTGACTCCTTCTTCAATCTCGGGGCTGGGAAAAAGAGACTTTCCAACACCTCGGGGTCATCCTGACCACAGAGACCCCGAGATGTGCTCCAGAATCCCCTAAAATCCCAGATCCCAGACTTGGACCTCTCACCCTGCTGCCCAAAGGCAGGACCCAGTGTTCCTGAGCCATGCTGACAGATGTTTGTCTAACCTGTTCTCCAAAACCTCCCAGGTTGGGGCTCCCACCCTGTTGGAACTCAGCGCATCCCTTTGGATGTCCAGAGTTGCCAAGGTCCCCGTCAGGGGGCTCAGAGACCCTGGCATGCTGCCCAGAACACCTCGGGATTTGATTTTGACCCCTGGAGCAAGTTGCCAACTTTGTATGAGGATATGAAAGTCACACAGGTTTGAATGGTGTAACAATAAACTTATAACTTCTGTTTACAAGGTGAAAATGTAGATTTTAGGATTTTTTGTATGGGAGTTATGGACACAAGATAGAAGAATCTGGGCATGTCCAGCCTTTCTTCTTCTTCTACTTGTTCTCCATTTCCTGCAGTGATGTTGGCACTTTGGGATTGGTGTAGAGTAGAAGTGCACTGTCTAACACAGGTGATGGGCATTGGGAATTAAGTGTAAATATTTTATACGTAGTTTGTAGTACAAAAGGACAACACAGAGGGCCTGTGGCTGCTCTGCTGAGCAGATCTCAGCTGGGCAAAAAGAAAATTTTATAGATAAGAATCAATAAACAACCTCAAGACTGAAAAGCGAAGAGTCCAGACTCGTTCTTCAGCCGCACGGGCTGAAGCAGAGACATCCTGCACATCTTGGGGCAGCAATGATCAACAGCAACCCGAGACCCTCCCATCCCTGCTCACACCTCGCTGCCCTCTCCCTTACTCTGCCCTTCCCAAACTCTGCCCTCCACGGGCTGGACGTGGAGAGAACTTGTCCCATTCACCTGGAGGGGGTGGGAGTGCAGGGAAGGGGAGGATGGAGCTGTGGGGTTGTGTAACAGAGCTCAGCTCCCTGGGCTCTGTGAGTTATTCCTGCGTAAGCAAGGGAGCTCCTCAATTTCTAACTCCACTGGGAACCTCGCCTTTCTCCTGGCCCTTTTTGGAATTGGTTCCCTCTCCACGCTCCTGATGCTAATTTCCCTTCGCTCTCAGCATCTCTCACATGTGCCCTCAGAGGGAGAGGCTGCTGCAACACGAGCAGTCCCTGACTGAATCATCCCTTTGCTTCTGCATGACTAACACGCCTGCTATTTGTCTAACTATTTCCACTGATGTACATTTAATATGTAAAAAGTTAATTAAAGGCTTATTCATAAAAAAATATCTGGGCCAATTTAATATTTTTTTTATAAATACCTCAAGGTAATATTTCAATTAGGGACTAAATACCAGAAAATACTGTCAGATTCACCACCCCCCCCCCAACCTCTCCATCTCTAATCAAAGCATCAGGTTTTGATATTATAAAGGAAAAGCCACCAAAACCACAACAATATTTAGAGAAATTCTCTCTGCAGGTGCAGAGATCAATCCTGAGAGAAGCTGAGAACATCCAGCTCTCGTGGAATCCACTCTTGGGAAAACCCAGTTCCATGCCCAAAGCTCCTTCCCAAGTGGATCTGGGCTCATGCTGGGCTTGGAGAACCTGTTGAATCTTTCTGATCACTTTGGTCCATCAACCTTTAATCATGCAAATAGTTCAAGTCTTCTCTGCAGCTCCAGATTCGCCAGCTAAAAGTTTGCAGGACTAAAACTGGGTTTTGTCCTGGCCCAACAAAGCTGCTGATGGTTCCAGGCTGGAAAATGCATCCCAACAAGCAGATGCTTCCCCCTGGTCAGCTGGGAGGAGTGGAAATTCTGGAGACTGTTGGGATCACATGTTCCAAACAGTCTGGTCAGTCGGCAATATCATCCAGGGGCTCAGTGGATGTATTGGTGCATTGTGGAATCCCAGAATGATGGAATGGTTTGGGCTGGAGAGGAGCTGGAAGATCACCCGGTCCCACCTCTGCCATGGCAGGGACACCTTCCACCGTCCCAGACTGCTCCAAGCCCTGTCCAACCTGGCCTTGGACACTTCCAGGGATCCAGGGGCAGCCACAGCTTTCTCTGGGCACCCTGTGCCAGGGCACAGAGAACAATTTTTGCCCCAATATCCCACCTAACACTCTCCCCCTTCCGCTTAAAGCCATTGGTGTTCAACCTATGAATGTCCCACCCCCTGTAGGTGACCCTAGAACAGATGGCAAAGCCACCTCCAGAATGTGAATTCTACCAAAGTCAGGAAGTTGTTTACTCAGAGAATGGTAAGGCCCTGGCACAAGTTGCCCAGGAGAACTTGGGGAGGCCCCATCCCTGGAAGGATCCAAGGCCAGGTTGGACAAGGCTTGGAGCACTCTGGGATAGTGGAAGGTGTCCCTACCCAAGGCAGGGAGTTGGAATTGGATGATCTTTGAGGTCCCTTTCAACCTAAACCACTTCAGGAATTTGATTCTGAGAAATCTCAAAATCTGCCGCACCAAAAACAAGCCCAATGAAAATGACACATGGAAGGAGCAGTCCCCAAAATCTCCAGCAAAGGCCGAGCCATGAGATTCATTCTCAAGAAGATCTCCAGGCCCATTTAACCCAAGCCTTCATTTCAGGAATTTTTATGGGGTCATTCCAAAACCTCCTCCATCTGTGCCTTCAGTGGGGCACCTGGAGCAGTTGCTGGTTGGTGATTTCCCCTCATGGAGCCTTGCAGGCCACACCCAGGAACTGTCAGAAATGCTAATCTGGGAGCACAGGCCTCGACTGGAAACCTTAAAGAGGGGATTAGAACAGATGAGTCCTCACTGAGCCCTCCAGAACAACAGCAGAGATAAATCTGGCTGCTCCTTTGGAGGGTGTTAAAGCAGGATTTCCTGGGAGGTGGATCCCCTCAGTGGGGTGTTATTGTGTGGGCTGTGGGCAGGGAAGGAATGGATTAGGCCACTGGCAATGGGATGTGGGGCCTTTTCCTGTGCTGACAATGGATCTGAGCTGGGCAGGGTGGATGGAAAGCTCTCCGTGGGTGGAGAAAATCAGGGGTGGCTCCTGCTTTGTCCTGGAGGCCACACTGCTGCTCTGGAGATGGAAATTACTGCTCAGATGTTCAGCCATGGCTCTGCTGGGCCTCCTGGTGTGGAGAGGCAGAATTTGGGTCACCACACACTGCCCAGTCCTGTCCTGCAGCAGAACAATGCCAATGCTGATAAGAAATGTTATAGATGTTATATCCTGCCCATAAATCACTCCTAGGTCCCACCATCCTCTTGACTTTCTTGAAGATGCACAAAAGAAATGTTATGAATGTTATATCCTGCCCATAAATCCCTCCCAGGTCTCACCATTCTCTTGACTTTCTTGAAGATGCGCAATTTTTTTTGTGCTGTTTCTTGGCTATAGCGGGAATTTTGGGATGTTTTCCTTCCAATCTCCATGTTTGTTCTGTTGTGGATAATAGTGCTTTGGGCATCACCACCAGCCTTGGTGCTAATTTGGGGGGTTGGTGGAATTCCACACGGAGCTAAGGAACTGAGAGCTCAGCTGAGCAAAGCAGAGAGGGATTTTGGTGAGGAACTGCAGGGATTCTTTAAATTTCAATAATTCATTATTTGATTATTTTTTAATTGATTTTAATTAATTAATTAATTTTAATTTCAGTGCTTGCTCTTATTTTAGTGCTGAGTGCAACACGCAGCCCATGACGCTCAGAATCCTCTTGAATAAATACATTTTTTTTAACCCAAGACATAAAATCCCCACTACCTGCAGATCCCCACAGTCTCACAGAGCTGCTTAGAGGTCAAGCACTGCAATGAGGAGCTCCCAGATGGTGAATTTTACATAAGGAAGGCAAATCTTTCACCCAAGCTTGTAAACCTCACTTGGGTTAAATCACTTTTTATGGCAGGGCAGTTTGTCCACCTGCTTGGGTGAGGTTCAAGGCAGGTTTGGGTTTTATCTTGGGTGAGGAGCTGAATTCAAGCTGTGAGGGCTGGAATGACTCCCCAGCAGCAGCTCCTGGATCACTTTGTGGCTCTGCAATATTTTGTGGATGGTTTCTGGCCTGGCTGTGGCCTGTAGGCAGCAGGGCTGTGCCCAGCAGGCTGGGTCACTCTGGGATGTGGTTTTCCTGCTCAGATCAGCTCCAGAGGAGCCACCACCACCCTCTGAGGTTCATCCCAAACTGCCTGATCCCAATCAGGACCAAGCTTATCTCATCTGCCATTTTAAGCCTGGGCTAAGAGCACCCTCCTTATTCTGGCAACGTCAATGGAACAAATAAAAGCCTGAAGCACCACGAGTCACAACCCTCACAAAAGAAGGTGCAGCCCTGCATTTAAAAAATCAACTCCAAGCCTTTTAAATATCAGAAGACCCATCCCTACCAAGAAAAGCCCAATATACCTCCAGCTTTTAGCCAACCACAGTAGTGGTCAAGCCCATAAAATGGGTAAATGCATGTGGTGAATTGTGCTTGATGCAGTGACCTCACTGAGTTGCAGCACCAGTGATTACAGGCTTTTTTCCAGTTGGAATGATGATCCATATGGTTTTAAAATGCATCTACCCTGCTCTCCAGACTTGGAATAATTAATATTTTGTAGCCAGCACCAGTGTAAGGGGCTTGTCCAACAACCGGTGGGTGTTGGAGCAAAGTATATGTGAAAAATTAAGTTAAATATGGAAATATGTTTGGAATCCTTAAAAAAAAAAAATCAACTCACAGAACAATCACTTCACTATTTCTTAAAAAAAAATTAAAAAAAAAAACTTTATGGCTTTATGTCATGTTGGAGTGAGAATTTCAAGGATGTCACAGTGGCTTTAACATGTACTGGAAACATCCAAGGTGAGGTTGGGTGGGGATCTGAGCAATCTGACCCAGCCCAAGATGTCCCTGCTCACGGCAAGGCTTGGACTTGGTGACCTTTAAAGATCCCTTCCAAAAATCACCAACATTTTCATCCTTTTTTCCTCAATATTTTCCTTTGGATCCTGACCCTTTTCCAGATGAAGTGGGAAGAGGGAAAAGCTGGGAAGAGGGAATCGCAGGAAAAGGGAAAGGCAGGAAAGATCAGGAAATTGCTCGCACTAAAAAACCACCAACATCACCTCAATTTTCCTGCATTTTTCTCAAATTTTTTATTTTTCATCCCAATCCTTCCTGACCATTTTCCAGCCAGCCTAGGTGGCTCCATAGTGGGAAGAGAGAAAGCAGGAAAAGGAAAAGCAGGAAAAGGGGAGAGCAGGAAAAAAGAAGGGCAGAAAAGAGGAAAGATCAGGACATTGTTCCCACTGAAAAACCACTGACATCACCCCCATTTTTCTCCTTTTTTCCCAAACTTTTTAGTTTTCATCCTGATGATTTCTGACCGTTTGCCAGCTGGCCTGTCTGGCTCCGGAGTGGGAAGAGGGAAAAGCTGGGAAGAGGGAAAAGCAGGAAAAGGGAAGATCAGGCAAAGGGAAAGGCAGGAAAGATCAGGAAATTATTCCCACTGAAAAAACGCTGTCATCACCCCATTTTCCTCCTTTTTTTCTCCGACTTCTTATTTTTCATCCCAGTCCTTCCTGACCATTTTCCAGCCAGCCTGGGTGGCTCCGTAGTGGGAGGAGGGAAAAAGAGGAAAAGGAAAAGCAGGAAAAGGGGAGAGCAGGAAAAAAGAAGGGCAGGAAAGAGGAAAGATCAGGAAATTACTCCCACTAATCATTCAGCCTCAATAATATAAAAACCACTTCTATATTCTATAAAATACTAAAGGTGTGAGTCTACGATGGTCTAATGATTTTTTATTTTAGCATAAGACTGCATTTAAATTAAAAAGAAATAAAATGCCTCATTTTCAATAATTCAAATGAAACTATCTGAAATGTGCAAAAAATATTTAAAAAGGCAGGAAAAAAACAAAGTTGTGAATTTTTTTTTTCCTGAAAATTAAGGGGAACCTGCAAAACATCTCCAGTTTGGTCCACCTTCTTTTTCTGCTGGAAAACTGGCTCAAAAAAAATAAATAAACTCATTTTTTGACAAGGTACAATATCTCCTAGGCTGAATCTGGTGTGCTTAGCCTAAGGGGTCTCCAACTTTTTCATGGCTCGGGGTGAGCAGAAACATCTCGTGGTGCCCTCCCCACCCATTCACACTCCCACAACATCCCTGTGGCAACAGCTTCCCTGGGAAAGCAGCGTGATTAGGAGAGGATAAACCATAATTATCAGCTATCATTGAATGTGATTTAGCACCTGGAAATAATGGGGAGGAGGAAATAGTGCCAGGTGCTGAGTCAGCAAACTGCAGCCTTAACCAGGGAAGTGTTGCTGCCCTGTCCATCAAACTGCAGGGGAAACGCTCATGGAGGCCAATAAAAGTTCCTGAGTTGTGTTTCAGGAGCTGCAGGGCCCTGTGTGTGACCTACTTTGGGATATCCAGGTGGCTCCATGGGAAATGGAGAGGCAGAGGAAGGAGGATCTGCTCTGCTGGATCCAGATCCAGAACCAGAACATCTCTTCCCTGCCTTGTTTCCCCAGAACCAGAACCTCTTTTCTCTCTTGTTCCCCACCACTGCTCCTGGCTGGGTCATTGAGTGCTTTGTAAACTGATTTTCTTCTCTGGGAAGGGTGAGATGAGTCAAATTAAAACTAAAAGTGAAAGACACTTTCTGTTTCTCCAGCCAGGACCTGCTCCTAGGGCTTGAGGGCAGCTCTGCATTTCCCAGCGTCTGGTGGCTTTCTGCATTTCTCCTTGTGTTTTCACAGCAGCATACAAATATTTGGGTTGGAAGGGACCTCAAAGCTCATCCAGTGCCACCCCTGGATGGGCAGGAACACCTTCCAATGTTCCAGGTTGCTCCAAGCCCTGTCCAACCTGACCTTGGACATTTCCAGGGTTCCAGGGGCAGCCACAGCTGCTCTGGACACCCTGTGCCAGGGCTTCAGCACCCTCTGAGTAAAAAAGAAGAACATGAATTCTGTTGAATTCACATTCTATAGATGGCTTTGCCATCAGATTTTAGGGTCACCTCCACCCAAAGCTCCAGAGCTTCCCTGGGGTTTACCGCCTCACCTTCCACCTCCTTAAAAAGCCTGCCCAGACCAAAACCAGCCCAAAAGAGTTTCCTTCAAGCCCTTCTCTGGAGCATTTCCAGACTGTGACATATCCACATCCCTCTCTTATGGGTAGGGAGCACAGGAGGTGGGCAGGAGACACAGCACCACTCACTGCAGAGCTTCATGGCGTGGGGTCAGCTTCACACAGCCCTCAGCTGCCTCAGCTCCACCCATCTCATGCTGCTTTCCAATAAATGCCATTTCTGTGCGCCTCCTTTTCACAGGAAAACTCTTCACCTGCATCAGGTGGAGCTCTCCAACCCCTTTGCATCCCCCAAGATTTTGGAGTCCCACCAAAACCTGCTTTCCTCCTTCGTCCTCACTGCTCAGCCTCGAGTCAGCTGTGCCCCCGTCATTCCTAGGAGCACATCATTCACCTGCACAGCAGAAACCCAGAGTCACACCAACCCTCCTGAGCCATTCCCTCTCCTGGTGACTGACCCTTGCCTCTCTCTAAACCTTGTGGATCTTCAAGTCCTCACTTTGAAGGAGATGCTCCCAGAAAGATTAGGCTGAGGAAACAAGGAGTGAGAGAGGCTGAACCATCCAGGCACAGGATTCCTCCTGCAGCAGAGCTCAGCAGGGAATGTGTTAAGCATTATCCTGCTGGAAAACTCCATGGTGCTCTCCCATTCCTCTGCCATGCAAGTCCATCACAGGAAAAACCAGGCAGGGCATCTTTATCCAGCCTGGTTTTCCTTTGTCTGCTTGAGGATGGAGAGGAGGAAAATCATTCCTGAAAATCATTCCTGTCGGGGGTTACTTGGGCGAGTCAAAAGTTTAGCGTGGTTAGGAGGATGCTTAGGGTCAGTGATAGGGCTAGTGTGAATAGGATTGTGTTTATTGCTCTTCTCTGGATTTAAACCAGATTCTAAGGATTGGAAGTCGACTGTAATTAATATCCTAGAAGAGTAAGATCCTCATCAGTAGATAGAAATGTAGAGGAAGAATCATACAACATCTACAAAGTCCAGCTGATGCCTCAGGTTTTGGTTTTTATATTTTCAGATCCTGTGCTGCTTTAGTGTGTGGGTCTGAGCTCCACATCAGGGCATGGTGAGCTCTGTGCACAGAGCAGGGAGACAAAACAATTCCTGCTCCAGCTGGGCACCAAGGACAAATGATCCAAATCTCAGCCCAGGAGCACAAACCCCGTGGGCTGGAGAGAGAAAAACAAGCAGGGTGGGACTGCCTGGGCTAAAGCTGGAATGGGACAATGAACTGCAAGGTGCAAATGGAGCAGAACTGATCCCAGGGAGAGACCCCGGGAGCGCTCGTGCATTTTGGGGCCATTTTGGTTCATCTTGGGTGCAGCCCTGGCTGGGCTCTGGTGCTGCCCAAGGTGCATGCATTGATTAGGATTAATAAATCCCTGCTTTATTCTTTAGCTCTGTCCAGTCTCTGTTCTAGGTCAGCCTCTCAAGGCATCACCCCCAGATGATCCCACAGCCCCTTGTGCCCTCAATCCCTCCTCCACTCAGCACTGCCAGCTCCCAACGCATCTCCGGGTGAAGAAAAGCCACATTCACCAGCTTGGACCCCTCTTTGTCAGGAGGGAATAGAAGACACATTTTCCACTCCTTTTGCCTCTTTGGGACGTAGCAGACACATTTCTGTCCTCAACCAGCCAAACCCATGCAGGGCTGGTTGGTTCTGGAGCCATCCCAAAGCAGCCCCCAGCTCATCCCCCTTCCCCCAGCATCCGGGTGAAGGCGACCAAGGCTTTGCTGTCGCTGTTTGCCTGCTTGGCTCCCATCCATGAGCGTGTGTGTGTGTGTGTTTGTGCCTCCCGTGGCGAGCCAAGGGCCCGTTTGGGGCCGGGATTCTCCCGGGACAAAGGGATGCTAATTCAGCTCCCTCTGCTGTTCCCTTTTGTCTAGGGCCAGCTCCCACGCCTGGACTTGGCACTCTGGGGATGCGGCAGAGGGAGCTCCTTGTTGCGACCAACCTGAGCCCTCTGTGGGGAATGGACCCAGCGGGGAAAGGGGGAAGGAGGGCAAGGGGGGGATGGAAATAAATCCGTAATTCCGCGCATTGTGAGCGCAGCCCCGGGCTGGAGGTTCCAGTGACTCCCGCGAGAGACGGCACCGGGTTTGTAGCCACGGGCTGTCTTGGTGCTTTTCCCTTCCCTTGATCCCTTGTCTAATGGTTAAGTAGCCAGAAAAAAATAAAACTAAACAAAACAAAACAAACAAAAAAAACCCCCCAAAAAACAAAAACAAAAACAAAAAACAAAAACAACCCCCCCCAAAAAAACAAACCAAAAAAACTCCCAAAAAACCCACCAAAACCCCCCAAAAAAACCAACACCAAAAAAAAAAACCAACCAAAAATCCCCAAAAAAAAACCAAAAAAACCCCCCCAAAACAAACGAACAAAAAAACCCCAAACCCCCAAGAAACGAACAAAAAACACCCCGAAACAAACAAAAACCACCCCAAAACAAAAAATAAACCAACCAAACAAAAAAAACCCCCCAAACAAAAAAACAAACCTTACCAAACCCAAAACAAAAAAATAAACATCCCCCCCCAAAAAAGCAAAAAAGAAACAAACAAAAAACACCCCATAAAGCAAACAAAAAACAAACAAAAAACCCCCAAAACCAAAAAACAAACCCACCCCAAAAATCTGAACCAAAAAAATAAACCACTCCCCTAAAAAACCCCAAAAAACCCCAAAAAATCCAGAAACAAACAAAAAAAAAAGCCAAAGAAACATCACAAAAAACCAATACAAAACAAAAACAACAAAAACCAACCAAACCCCCCAAAAAAACACCAAAAAACCAGCAAAAACCTTAAAACAATCAACAAAAAAACCCCAAAAACACCCCAAAAAACAAACAAACAAACAAGCCAAAAACGAAAACAAACCCAAAACCCAAACCAAACCAAGAAGCCCCTGCATGTCAGGGTTGACAGATGAGTGGGAGGTGGAGGGAGCACAGGGAGCAAACGGGATCAGCTCCTGGAATTGCTGCCATTTCCTTTTCCCCATCACTCCTCTCAGGGTTTGCAGCCTGCACCAGGTGTTGGCTCTTTCCAGCTGTTTCCAGCTGTTTCCATGGGCTGTCTCCTCTCCAGATGCACGGGAGCCAGATCTTTATCCCTTTATCAAAGGGAGCTGATAAAGAAGCCTCTAAGAAACCCCAAAAAGCCGAGAGCAGTGGGGATGGAGAGGCAGATGCAGCCAGGTGTGATGCTATCCACAGTCTCCTGGTGCCATCCCTGCCCAGGGCTTGTCTTTGGACACCTCAGAAGTCACCAGAGGAGGAAGTGACCCCTCTGATGGTCCCACCTGGTTCCAGCAGCAAGAGAAGGAGCTCCTCACCACCTCAGTGCCCTCCTGCTCCTAAAAGCTGAATGATAACACCTTGGCACCTTTCCTCAGCATCTCTGTTTGCTGTCCTTGCCACCCTAGAGCTGTGCTACATCCCAAGGCTCAGGGGGAGCTGCAAATCCCCCACAGGACTCTGTGGGATGCAACCACAACTCCTTCAGACCTCCCTAGACTGCTTGGCCAGAGTGCTGCAGCTCCAACACGCGGGGTTAGCCACCCAAAACCCAGGTCAGGAATGCTGAAGTTGGGAATTTGGGCTGGAATGGGCTCAGCAGTGCAGCATCCCCTCATCCCATGCAGCAATCCCCACTCCAAGCTCAATTTAAACAGACTGGAATGGGTTCAGCAGTGCAGTTTTCCCTCATCCCATGCAGTATTTCCCACTCCTAACTCAATTTCCACGGGCTGGAATGGGCTCACCAGTGCAGTATTCCTTCACCCCATGCAGTATTCCCCGCTTCAAGCTCAATTTCCACTAAACCAAACTGGAGCTTCTGTCTGGAGGATCTACAGTTGGATTTAGTGGAAGCTCAATTTCCACAGGCTGGAATCTCCGAGCTCAATTTCCATGGCCTGGAATGGGCTGAGCAGTGCAGCATCCCCTCACCCCGTGCATTATTCCCCACTCCAAGCTCAATTTCCACTAAACCCAACTGCAGCTCCTGTCTAGAGGCTGGCACGTCCTGCCTCTGGATTTCTGCAGGCAAACCTCTGGATTTCTGCATCCTGCTGGCTGAGAGGAGCTTGCACAGTCACATTTTCAATCCTGATCCTTCCAGTTTCCTTCCCCATAGTTACAGGGCAGAGTTTGTAGATCTCCGTTGTTGATACCAGGGCAGCTGCCCAAATTGCCATCAGCGGGGAGGGAGACGGGGTGGGGCTGGAAATCAGATCCTCTTGGGAAGAGTTTCATGAGAGAGAGAGGAGAGAGAGTACCTCCTACATGTAACAAACCTCCTGGATGGATCAGTATCTTGTGGCTTTCTGCTCATGCCTTACTTTATTGCAGAAGTGGGGAAGGCTGATCCAGAGCAGGGAAAAGGAGGAGGGGAAAGTCTCCTTTTCCCTGCTGAGATGCCAGAATGCCATCAGGAAAATAGGATGAGATCTGCTAAATGTCTTAATTTTAAATGGTTATGAGATGTTGTTATGCCTGCATTCCGTGGTCCAGGAGATCCTTTCCATGTTGTTCCATTATTAAAATAAATGGAACTCCCTCTCCAGCTGGGGCTGGATGTCAGGATTGCTTTCCAACAGGAGAAACGTGAGGAGTGGGAACAATCTGCCCCCAAAATGGGCCTCCAAGGAGCACCCATGGAAGTCTGAGGCTGTAGCCCTAGGCTCCCTCTATAGTCAATGGAGAGAAATAAACATCTTGCTATGATTCATGTTATCCTGAGATAGGTGTCTGAGATAGGTCGGATGAATTGCTCCCCGGAGATGCCGGCTGCTCTCCACGGACTGCAAAGGGAGCCTGGGGTGACTGCTCAGACTCTGACAGCTAACTCTGGGAGATGGGATCAGGCCCATCAGGGAGCCTGGGCAGCCATGCTGTTATGACACAGCAAGAAAAAAAAATATGCAGGAGACTTGTGACTCCAAGGGATGATAACTGAATTTAAGAGTCTGGCTCCATTCTCGCCTGATCTGGGGAAAAACTCGCATGGATTTCACCAGACATGAGATCAGCTTCCTCATCCACAATGGTGAAGAGTCAACCTTTGAACACAGCTTCATTTGGGCTTTCTTGAAAGAAAGAACACATGGGGCTCATCCCCAGAATGTCTAGAGTCCAAACTAAACCAAACTTCACAAATGAGCCGAGCCCAAAGTGAGCCTGGCAGCAAAGGTGACAGTGCCCAGCATTCCACAAGGAACTGGATGTGATTTGAATCCCACCTTTCTCAGGAGCTAGAGAGATGCCTGCTCTGCCCTTCACGCAGCCCCTGGGAGCAAGAGTCTTCTCATCCAGAGCCGGTCTCCCTGGATTCCCTCAGTGATTGATGGAGAGATGTAGAAACGTCAGGGTGTGAATAATTTAATCCAAACTGTCTGGAATACCTCAGATGAATCATGCCCTGGAGGACCCCAGCAACATCTGGAACTACCTCGACCTGTCTCGCTGTCTGGCATCAAGGACCCAAAGTTTTGCTGACCTGCAGGCCCCAGTTTTAACTTTTTAGGAAGAAGCAAAGGAAATGGTCAGCGCTAGAAGAGAAAATAGAGGGGCTGGTTGTCAACACCAGAGCAGTGGAGGAGATTTGTAAAGAGGAGGCTGTCTATCTCTTGTTGATATGTCAAGGCAAAATGTCCTTTGGGGAGGGATGTTGCAGTCAAATTCAGATTTTGGTTTCATTCCAGAAGTCTGGAGGGGAAATTCTCCAGTCTGGATCATGCAAGGAGCCTGCTTGGATAATGACAGTCACGTCAGGCCACGAACAGGCATTGTGTGCTCTGCTGTGGGAAGGAATGAGGCACTGGAAATCCAGGGATTCCAGATCCCTGCTGGTAACACACTCTCCACTGCCAGGGGACCTTCAAAGGGGTTATTTGGTGTCACATCCTGAAGGACATTGTAGGACAGTGTCATCTGCAGGAACATGGTGAGGGAAGACAACACGGAATGTTTGGGCTTTGTGGTCATTCTGGGGAAGATGACAGAGAGATCCCATCCCATCCCACCTTGATTTGAGATGGAAGTGCTGGAAGGCAAGACATCCTCCAGTTTAACAGCAAAGCAATGCAGTGGTCTGAAATATTTCATATTTCATCCCATCCTCAGCCTGGTGGGCGCCCAAACAGGAGCTGCACCAGAAAGGAGACTCAGGAGAAAAGGAGACTCAGGGCTGCCCCCATCACTCTGCACAGCTCCTGAAAGGTGCCTGTGCTCAGCTGGGGCTGGGCTCTGTCTGCAGCAGCACTGACACACCCAGAGCACACAGCCTCAAGGGAAATACAGGCTGGATAGCAGGAAAAAGTTTTTCACAGAAAGAGTGATAAAGTTCTGGAATGGCTGCCCGGGGAGGTGGTGCAGTCCCCATCCCTGGGTGTGTTTAACACACCATGGATGTGGCACTGGGTGCCAGGGTTCAGTTGAGCTGTTGGGGTTGGGCTGGACTCAATGACCTTGAAGGTCTCCTCCAACCTGACCATTCTGCAAATTCTGTGAATTCCGTGGACTCCATGAATTCCGTAAGCTCCATGAATTCCGTGAATTCTGTGAATTCAGTGAAAGGACAGGGCTTTGCTGGCCACAGACAGGATTAACCGCGGGGAACACGAGCAGAGGGTCACCCCAGCACTGCCGTGACTCTCGACATTTGCCTCGGAGCAGGCTCAGCAGCCAGCCATCATTTCCGGAATGAATTTACGCCCCTGGGCCTTGGTCACCCATCGGGCTCTCATTTGTCCACTGGGGAATTTGCTGTACATCCTCACAGAGCTCATCCCATGGGTGCAGAGCCACGGGACACCCCTGCCCTGGCTCCTTCCCACCTCCCTGTGCACACAGAAAGGGCAGGAGTGGCTTCCCAAGGCTGCACACGAGTGTTAAAGTCTAATAAACAAGCCCTGCCGGCCGGGGCTGAAAGAACCCGAGCCCTCTCCAACAAAGCATTTAATCCAGTTTGGCGTAACCTTTGACATTATTAGGGATCTCAGTGACCCTAATCCAATCAGATTGATTAACTAAAGAGGAGACCCCATCAGCAGACCCCCCTGTGGCCTCTGCTATTTAGCCCTGACCAAACAGTGGGAGAGACGTGCCGTATTTACACCACAATGGGTCGGCGCTGAGAACCTGTTTCATTACAGAGAGACTTAAACTCCCATTACTCCATCAATGTATCATTCTTCAATAGTTCATTAAAAGCTGCTCCTCCACAATAACTATTAACCATTTCTCAGCCCAGCTGGCAGGTTTAAAGCCCTGGCCAGTCTTTAGCAGAAGGAGGTGGGAGTGAGTGAAAGAAATAGATAGACAAGGGCTCCCTTTTTAAATTTAAACGAACAGCGGGCTTAAATAGTTGGAGGTAATTTACTTTTATTGAATGGGGGGGGTGGAGGAGAGAGAGGAAACTTTTATTTTGACTTAATTATGTGCCAAAGTCCTTTAAAGAGACAGGGCCCATGATAAGCTGTAATTGTGTTACTTCTCTTGAGATTGGTTCATATTTCTGCCCAGAGGAGTTTCAAAGGGAGCTCACGCAGCACTGAGAGACTCTAAACTCACAGCTTAAGCATGAACAGCCTCTTCAGGCCACAAAAGCTAAAATAAAGGCAAAAGGCACGATTCCCAATGCATGGCACTTCAGCTGGAGATGGAAAATGCCTGCCAGGTTGCACTGCTCACTTTCTGCTGCCAGTGACGGGGTGTCCGTCTCCTACATCCCCCAAAGTTTTGTCCTGCCTCTTTTTAGAGGCAACTCAAAAATCTCCCCTTCTCCTTGGCGAACTGAAAGATACAACAACTGCATGAAAAACTGCCAGGCCTCTCAGGCAAGTGGCTGAGCATGAGCTGCGGCTCGGTGGTCACTTCAGGTCATATGGCCATTGCCATGGTTTTCTCCACTTGATAAAATACAAGCAGAGAAAAAAATAACAGTATTTTTCTTTTCAATATTACAGTATTTTGCCTTTTGATATTACTGTCGCAAAAGTTCAAGTGGGAGGTTCTTTCTACTGTCCGGCAGCTGAGATTTGAGCTCCTGGGAGACCAGAAATGAGTTGTAGTGTCTTTTTATCAGAAATCAAAAGCAGATTAAGTTCAGGTGGAGAGAAAGAGATCAGACTCAAATCTTTCCCCATACAGAAATCCTGTTTTTGCATTCCAAGTAGTCCAAACTGACCAAAACTCCCATTTCCTGGGGACTTGCAAGGAAGACCCAACAGTGGCACCTCTCTGAATGCTTCTCTGTGAAGCTGCACACCTGCCCATACACTCCCAAGACCACAGAGGAGGAGAAAAACCCCATTCCACAGCCCTGACCCTAAAGCTCATCTCATTACACCCCTGCCATGGGCAGGGACATATCCCACAGGCAGGGACACCTTCCACCTTCCCAAGTTGGTCCAAGCCCATCCAACCTGGCATTGGACACTCCCAGGGATAGAAAGTCCACACCTGGATAATTGAATAAATTCAATTCTGGATAATTGAATAAATAGGGTGGGATGGGGGATTTCTGCTCTTCCTCTGCCCTGGGTGACATACAAAGAGAAAAGGGGATTTAGGGTTAAGTGTGGCCTTCAATAGCAGCAGGTCAGGATCCCCTGGACATCACCATTCCCTGGCAGCTGAGCTCATCAGTGCCATTCCTGTTTAATGTGTGATTCGCCCCAGAATCCCAGAATTGTTAGGGTTGGAAGGGACCTCTGGAAATCAGGCCTGGCTAAAAAAATTATACATAAATATAGTCTTAATTAAAACATGTGGGATCTTTCTCCATAAAAAGGCTGATGGGAAAAAGAGTCTGGTTTTAGAGGAGATATCAGAACATGGCTCTTAACAGGACCAGAGTCTGGTGACAGTTTGGCACTGCTGAATCACAGCTCAAGCCCAGTACTGAATGAGCAATGAGCTCCCACAGCAGCAAGGGCAGCCCAGACAGTGAGATTTGGGCCTGGAAAGGATTTCCTGGAGGCATTAAAATTGATGCTTTTCAGTGAAAGGAGTGCAGATAGTGTGTGAGGCAAAGGGAGATGCTGTAGGAGCTGCTGAGGGACAATGGGATCCCCACTGACCCACACCAGAGCTGCACTCAGATCCTGGGTGCCTTAAAATCCAAGCTGCAAACCAGATTTTTGCTTCCTTGCTTTCTCTCTCTCCTTTTCCCCTTCTCTCTTTCAGGTAAGAGCTCAAGTATGTTCCTACCCTGGGGGATCTGCCGCACAAGAATGCGACTGAGCTGTTTTTTTGAGCTGTTTTTTTTTCTTCTCCCCCCCTCTCCTGCTGTAGGTGAAGCAAAACTGAAGGGTGGTTTGATTCTCCCTCAAGGAACAACATTCTTCAGTTATGAAATCGTCCCAGTCTCCTCTCCCTCCCTGAGCCTGGCTACCGAGAGCCTCCAGTGTGGGGCAGGACAGCCCCTGGATGCTGGCACTGCTGGGGATATTTGGGAAATTGGGAGATGGTGGGACTGGGGCTCCTCTGGTCAGCAGGGAGGCGAGGAGCAGTTTGTCCATGAGGATAATGTGGGTCTAAAATCCCAGAGTGTCTGGGAGAACATTGGCCAGAGAGGTCATGGAGTCCCCATCACTGGAAGTCCTCAAGGCTGCGTTGGAGCAATGTGGTCTGGGGGAAGGAAATGCCAAAATTTGTTCTGATTTGGGGGAAAAACTAAATAACAGATGGGAAGCACTGAACACACTCCGAGGTGGATATGGATCAATTACATACACCACGTTCCCTGAAAATATTTGAGATATTCATTCATCTTTTCAATGAGAGAAGGAGGGAGGGAGAAGGAGGGAGGGAAGGAAAGGAAGGAAAGGAAGGGAAGGAAAGGAAGGAGGGAAGGGAAGGAAGGAAGGAAGGAAGGGAAGGAAGGAAGGAAGGAAGAAGGAAGGAAGGAGAAGGAAGGAAGGAAGGAAGGAAGGAAGGAAGGAAGGAAGGAAGGAAGGAAGGAAGGAAGGAAGGAAGAAGGAAGGAAGGAAGGAAGGAAGGAAGGAAGGAAGGAAGGAAGGAAGGAAGGAAGGAAGGAAGGAAGGAAGAAGGAAGGAAGGAAGGAAGGAAGGAAGGAAGAAGGAAGGAAGGAAGGAAGGAAGGAAGGAAGGAAGGAAGGAAGGAAGGAAGGAAGGAAGGAAGGAAGGAAGGAAGGAAGGAAGGAAGGAAGGAAGGAAGGAAGGAAGGAAGGAAGGAAGGAAGGAAGGAAGGAAGGAAGGAAGGAAGGAAGGACCCCTTTGTGCCAAACTTCTCCGAGACTTAGTGAGACCAGCAGGACCAGACTAGGTTTAAAGACACACGAGTTGAAGAGGATAAAGGATTTCTCACAGGCTCCTGCCAACTTATAAGGGAAAAGACCAGATACTTAAGCTTAGCTTAGGTCCTAAGTCTCACAAGATTCAACAACCTAGGGCAAGAAAATTGTAAGAGTTCCCACTTCTATGAAGGTGTGCAGAAGAGTTGCCTGAATTTGCACCCTGTCCTAATTTACTGCTCACAACCAAAGAAAGCAGAAGCATTAATTGATGGTGATTTCCCCAGGCCTTTGATCTTCATTGTATTTCATAATAGCATAAAAACTGCTGTTATCTGCTAAGTCCAGTCCCTAGGAAGCATCCCCAACAGCCCTCTGCCCCTCTGCTATCACCTAAAGAGCTGGAATCACAGCACAGGGTCAGAAAAGGAGCCAGGTTCAGCTTGAGCACTGCAAACACAGAAACCCTCTGTGCTCATTCCCAGGGTGCAGGATCATGGATAACTCA